>NC_064621.1:62387418-63637418 GCF_023898315.1 Schistocerca nitens | reverse complement strand
GAAGCCAGTTCTTTATTGTGTGAATCACCTCCTCATAGTTCTCAAAATGTCTTTCACGAATAGAATCCCATAATGACCCAAACAAATGGAAGTCCCATGGCGCTAGGCCAGGCCTGTCAGGTGTGAATGCGGTGGATGGTCTCCTCGACCTCCGCAAATCGTGGAGCTCCACCAAACAGCCTTCTGATGACCTCACCCTCAGTGTTCAGCCAGTAACTGTACCTCTGTCGACAGCAGGTGCTCCATAAACTTTGCGAAACTTCCCTGCAGCTACGTTATCTGTCGGAGGTGACGGAAATTTGGTGCGCTCACTCAGGTGAGTTCAAATAATACATACGTAACGTTTCGCATTCGGTACATTGTTTTCGGTCGCGAAAAAAAATGCGATGCTTACTTTCTGGGCAACCCTCGTGTAACTATGACTCAAGCACAACTTGATACTGACGGCAAGGGTTTCGTCTGTCAACAGGATGACGTCCCTGCACACTTACAAAAGTGTGGTGTATGAGAGAACTCGAATGCGATGTCGCTACGTCGCTGGACAGGCCGGCCGCGTCGAGTGACCACTGGGGGTCCTGCGGATGTCACTACATCTGTACTTGGTACACTTACGCTCTGTAGGATCCGATGCCACGTTTTTTACTTATCGTACGCACGCCATATCGTGGATCCAATGTCAAATGAATGATTTATAAAACTCAGCAGTAGAGAGTTACTGCTTTTAAATCCTGTATTTTAAATGGTGATTAAACAGATGTGTACTAGACAGAGTCAATGACTCTCACATTGGATGTAGATAATGTGATTCTGTGGTGTCACCGCCAGACACCACACTTGCTAGGTGGTAATCTTTAAATCGGACGCGGTCCGTTAGTATACGTCGGACCCGCGTGTAGCCACTATCAGTGATTGCAGACCGAGCGCCACCACACGGCAGGTCTAGTCTACAGAGTCTCCCTAGCACTCGCCCCAGTTGTATAGCCGACTTTGCTAGCGATGGTCCACTGTCTAAATACGCTCTCATTTGCAGAGACGACGGTTTAATCTACTTCATTTGCTATGACTTAGCAAGGCGCCATATTCAGTTACTATAATTACTATCTTCAAGAATGTATTCTGAACACATAATATTTTGAATCTTGTACCGTCAAGAGCGACGTTCATCAGTAATGGATTAAAGTTAAGTATCAACCTAATTACGTCCGCTTTCTGAATTCTCATTCCTTGTCATGTTCCATATCTCACGTCAGTATAGTTCCTCCCTCCTCACACCAGCCTTCGTGAGCTAAAACGCGTGCATTTCGGCCTCCACTCGTAACACGGTGTTGGCTCTTCTGCTAACACAAAAGATTCTACGTACAATATCTTATTGTGGAGGTTTAATAAATCTGTATTTTGCAACTGATTGTCTGTTATTCCCAATCCATTGAAGCTCTTGCATGCACAGTTGCTCAAACGCGGCCATGTTCAAAATCTTAAAGTTGCTTATTATTTTCTCTCTTGCTCTGTCTAGTTTCTTCTCAACTAACTGATGATGTGTTGATACGCAATGAGAGAAAGATAATTTATTTGCAGAATTCCTCACGGGGACACAGGGAAGACAGTGATCAAGTTGCAATAAGTTTATTGACAGCAAAAATAGGCCTGCTTCGACGGTAAGAACAAAACGCACAAAATACATCTCTCTAGATACCGGGAAAGAAGCTTGACGCAACTGCTATCTGAAAGTCGCTTGACTGTTTTTAACCTGTAGTAACACCAGTAGGGGCTTCGTAGAAAATTACACTTGCAGGGAAATAATACGAGTTCCGGGAATGTCATCCTGATAAGCTCCAACACAGGCACAGAAAAGTCTATCCTTAATGCATCCTAAGTCTACAGATGAAACAACGATGGAAGTTGAGAAGAGTGGCGTTGGTCCTACGATGGACTTCGAGAACGTCATCAGACGATGAGATGAGTAGCGCCCGCTCGGAGAGGATCTCAAAGCCGGAAAAACTGGATCGTGTAGTCCGTGCACCCGCCTGCCGGCTGCGGAATATTCGTGGTACTATTTCATTGTCACGTGCTCTGCGAACACGGATAGGTGTCTCGGAAGCGGTGGCCTCTGCCGGCGCTGGTACCGCTTCCTGGTGACTCCGACTGCGAGAGCTCGAGATGCTAAGGAGTGCAGGGGCCGTGTAAACTGCCCGCGTACCACTGGTGCCCGAGGGGTTGCCGCTCCCTTGTTCGTAGTTCTCCGATGTAGCGTAACGCAATATTCACTACAGAACGGAAAATATTTTTATGCATCGATACTTCCGGAAGCTGTATGGGTGGTGAATGTAAAGCCACAGAAATAGATGATAGAGACCTATTCATTTGTCATCGTCTTGCTATCTTGTCTCTTATTCGTCGGTGCTCAAACTGAGCAGAGGTAAGTGAGAAACCCTGTACACTTTGCTGATTAAATATAGTTCACATCAATATAATTTGTAGAATTCGTTGATTTATCAGATTTACCATCTTCCCTCCTCACCCTTTACTTGATTTATCATGTATTTTACATGTGATTCAGAGGAAAAACTGGCGAGGTTGTTGGCGGATTGTTCGGAGGCAAGTGACTGCACTCTGTTTATGTTCTTTCGTTAACTGCTTGCCAATTAAGGGGCATAATCTCACTTAAATCTTTTAGCCGACCATTTCCTTACTGTATGTAACCTTTTATGGTGGGAATTATGCGGATATGATCGGTTACAGCTTCCGAGCAATGGCGCCTGCCAGCCTGTTCACTGGCCTGATACAACGTCAATTTTTAAGAAAAGTTGCGGAAAGGGTGGACGGGGGGAATCATAAGAAGGTAAACTTTTACTTAAAATCATCGGAACTTCCACGAACTCCACTGCATTGTGATAACTACGAAGAAATTATTTACCCCCAGCGTGGGTTGCCTCCATGTCGTGATTATTTCATCATGCAGAGCAGCACAGAAAATTACTCCTTTCGAGACAGGAGGTAACGCCACGCCACTATGATCTCCGGGCTTGATGCCTTCCGATCTTTTCTTGTGCGGCCCTGTTAAGGATAGTGTCTGCATCCCATCTCCACCGCAGAATCTCGAAGACTTGCTACCATGTATCGCAGCAACTGTTCGTAGCGTCACTTCTGATATGCTACGTCGGTTATGGGAAGAATTTGACTACCTATTAGATGTGTGCCGTGAGCGGAGTGTGGACGCATTTAACGTCTGTAAACATTGTAAAAAAATTCTTTCAGGACGTGTCTTTCAAATGTTGAATCATTTGGCCATTTACCTGTATCGATGTTTTCGAATGACTCATGAACTTCATAATGACCCCTTATTACAGCGCCCTCTGCGTGTCAATCCATATCCCGCAAATCCCTGTGAAGTACATGCCGAGGGAACTTCACATTTTATCACATATTACTCTTACCTTTCATTTCACTTTTGTACGGAGCGCAGGAGTAATGGCTGCTTAAATCACCTCGAGGTTGCGGAAATTATTAATATGCTGTGTTCGCTACTCCCAGTGGAGCAATAGGTAGAAAGCTAAAGAATATCTCTTGATTCTTCACTCAGTATTGTTTCTTGTAAGTTTGTGAGTAGGTATTCGCTCGATAATCGACATCCCTTGTCAGGCATTTTCGTTACGCTCTTCATCTAGTAGAACAAACTCATGCCTATTCGCGCTTCCCATCTTTATATATGTTCAATACCCCTATTGGTAATACCAGTACTTAGTGTGGGTCCCATACGCTTGAGCAGTATTCTAATATGGGACGCACATATGTTTTTATGCAGTCTCCTTTGTACAGGCCCACGTTAATAGTTTTCAGAAGAACCTGCTTTACAAATCCGGGTTTAGTTTCCTTTTCGAGGCTTTCGTTTTTCGCAGGTTGCTCTGTCTAATCCCAAAACCTTTGTTTCAATTGGGCACAATTTCATTCTTTCAGCTACATTGGCCTTGTCACCGATGGATAAATATGTTATGCTTTTAATCAAATTCATTAATGAACTTGTATGACGAACAATGCTCTAATGGCAGCGATAACTTTTATGGGTCCATTTAATAAGCGATACACTTGCTTGAAAATTTGTAGAACATTTTTAACACTTCTCGCACGTACCTACGAAATCTATTTTTGAATATTACCGTTACGAAGGTTTACAGAACCGTGAACAGACTACAGAGACAGCGGTCGTAAAGACATCTGTCGCTTCGCTCGTAGCCCAGAGTCCCTATTTCTGCTGCGCCTAAGCGCCTGTCCGCGCAGGCCCCTACATCATTATGGGGGTACTAAAGGTCAGCGGGTCAACCGCAATTTGCGTACTTACCGTCGACTTTGAACAACAACGTAATATTAATGGCTGCTGTTACGTCACTTGTCGGTGCGCATTTTGAATTGCGTGTTTTTGTAGTACTATTTGCTGTCGTATTGGTTACGGGAGAAATTATATTTTTAATCTCTGATACGTATGAGAAACAAAATATTGCCTCTACTATTTTGGAGGAAATAATATTTACTCGATTTATCAGTCTTCTTTTCTTTACGACATATTTCTTTCAATTCGTATAATTTATCGTTTCCCCACTACAGATGAAGCCCCTTTTCTTTACGATATTTCGTTCGTTTCATTTCGATGAATAGTTTTTTTTATAGCCGTTTCCATTTACAACTGTTAAATAACTCGGATCGTAGCCTCCATTTGAGCTACATAACTAAAGTGTATTTTTCAACATAACCAATTAGCGAGGGCGATGTCGCAGTTGTTACCACACTGGACTCGCATTCGGTAGGACGACGGTTCAAACCCACGTCCGCCCATCCTAATTTAGGTTTCTCGTGATTTCCCTAAATTGCTACAGGTGAATGCCGGGACGGTTCCTGTGGTGTTACCATCAGACACCACACTTGCTAGGTGGTAGCCTTTAAATCAGCCGCGGTCCGTTAGACTTCTTAGCCAGACTTCTTAGCACTCGCCCCAGTTGTACAGCCGACTTTGCTAGCGGTGGTTCACTGTCTACATACGCTCTCATTTGCAGAGACGACAGTTTAGCATAGCCTTTAGCTACGTCATTTGCAATGACCTAGCAAGGCGCCATATTCAGTTACTAACATATAATATTGTGAATCATTTACCGTCAAGAGCGACGTTCATCATTACGTCCACTTTCTGAATTCTAATTCCTTGTCATGTTCCAGACCTCACGTCAGTATAGTTCTTCCCTCCTCACGCCAGCCTGCGTGAGCTAAAACGCGTGCATTTCGGCCTCCACTCGTAACACGGTGTTGGCTCTTCTGCTAACACAAAAGTTCCTTTCAAAGGACACGGCCTATTTCCTTCCCCATCCTTGACACAATTCGAACTTGTGGTCATTCTCTAATGACCTCGATGTCGACGGGACAGTAAACCCAATCTTTTTCCTCCTCCACTTCCCGCCATTACCGAACAACCCCGAACATTAGCTATCATTTATTGGTTAACTGCTGTCGAACATAGCTAGCACTTGAATGGGTGACCGTCCTGGTCTGCCGTGCGCTTTTGGCAACCCGCGTGCAGTCATCTTTTGTGAAGCCAGTTGAGGAGCTACTTGACTGAGAAGTAACTGCTCTGGTCACGAAAACTGACAACTGCCGGTACAGCGGTGTGCAGATCACATGACACTCAAAATCCACATCTAGTGATTCCTTTCGTCTGAGGATGACATGGCGGTCGCTTGGTAATTTTGGACCTCCCGAGGCCTGTTTGGACGGAGTTAAGTTTAGTTCTTAGCTACCATCTATTTACGACAAATATTTTTGGTTCGTAACTTTTATTTTGTTTACCACTACAACTGGTATTACGAAAGTTGTCCAGAAAGTAATGCACCGCATGTTTTTTCTCAGCCGAAAACAATGCTACGAATGGGAAACGTCACGTATGTATCATCTGAAGTCTCCTGAGTGATTGCGACAAGTTTCCGTCACTTCCGACAGATAGCGTAGCTGTAGGGCAGTATGCAAATGGCGTCTGTAGCTGATGTACGGTCCAAGCAATCTGCCATCACTGGTTTTCTTACTGCAGTGAGAGAGACTGAGTAATATTCACAGACGCTTGTTGAAAGTCTATGGAGTATCTGCTGTCAACAGAAGCACAGCTAGTCGCTGGGCACGGAGGGTGAGGTCATCAGAAGGCGGTTCGTCGCAGCTCCAAGATTTGCAGCGGTCGGGGAGACCATCCACGGCTGTCACACCTGACATGTTGGAGCGAGCTTGTGTTGTCATTCACGAGGACAGACGCCATTCGTGGGAGACGAGGATGATGGGGACGTGATTCACACAGTGAAGCACTGGCTCCACCACCAGGACAAGGACTGGTACGGACCGGGCATACACGCCCTTGTTTCGTACTGGAGGAAGGCCATAGAACGTGATGGAGATTGAAACTTCCTGGCAGATTAAAACTGTGTGCCGGACCGAGACTCGAACTCGGAACCCTTGCCTTTCGCGGGCAAGTGCTCTACCAACTGAACAACCCAAGCACGACTCACGCCCCCTCCACACAGCTTCACTTCTGCCAGTACCTCTTTTCCTACCTTCCAAACTTTACAGAAGCTCTCCTGCGAACCTTGCAGAAGTAGCACTCCTGAAAGAATGGATAGTGCGGAGACATGGCTTAGCCACAGCCTGGGGGATGTTTCCAGGATGAGATTTTCACTCTGCAGCGGAGTGTGCGCTGATATGAAACTTCCTGTTAGATTAAAACTGTGTGCCGGACCGAGACTCGAACTCGGAACCTTTGCCTTTCGCGGGCAACTGCTCTACCAACTGAGCTACCGAAGCACGACTCACGCCCCATTCTGAAAACATCCCCCACGCTGTGGCTAAGCCATGTCTCCGCAGTATCCTTTCTTTCAGGAGTGCTAGTTCTGCAAGATTCGCAAGAGAGCTTCTGTAAAGTTTGGAAGGTAGGAGACGAGGTACTGGCAGAAGTAAAGCTTGATGACGGGGCGTGAGTCGTGCTTGGGTAGCTCAGTTGGTAGAGCACTTGCCCGCGAAAGGCAAAGGTCCCGAGTTCGAGTCTCGGTCCGGCACACAGTTTCAATCTGCCAGGAAGTTTCATATCAGCGCACACTCCGCTGCAGAGTGAAAATCTCATTCGGGAAGGAGATTGCTTGGAAAAATAGGGTGTGTAGATAAAACACCATTCTTTCATGTGTGTAATTCTGATTATGTTCAATAAAGAACTGTTGAAGAAAAAAATGCGGTGCATTACTTTCTGGACAACCCTCGTGCAATAATCTACTCACTTCGTTTCCGGAAAGGATATACTGTGCTTCTTGCTAAACTCCTTTCGATTTGCTATTGTAAAATACATAGTTTCGAAACTGTGCGTCGCAGTCTTCCTCTAAGCTTTATGAGTAAAATGTGCTTTTGGATGCTTACTACCATTCATCTACGACAAATATTTTTAATTGATACTGTTTGTCATGATGTCCTTGTTTTTAAGGTACTCGATTCGCTTTCATTCCATATATGTTACATTAATATGTGATTGATCATAGCTGTTATAGTTCGAACTAATTTTTCCCAGTGTAACAAATTCTGGTGTTTGAAAATTTCGCCATTGATATGACGCTATAGTCGCAAGTTTACTACGTCAGTAGTTCAAGCGGACGACTCGGATCGAGCCCGAGTCTGCCGTGGTCTGAGAAAACCTGGACGTAAGTGTTGGTGTGTGTAATTTTACAAGCTGCGACATCGTCGCGGAAAAACACAGAGACCCGTATATGTAATAAGTCTCCTTTAATTTACGTCTATGGTCACAAACTTTTCTGTTTAACAGATTACCGGTTTCGGTCTTTAATGACCATCATCAGATATGTCTCATAAAAGCAAAGTCCTAATGCACTGCAGCCATAGTGGCACAGTCAACTGTTAAATGCGTAATGCCACTTCGATGTACTTTCTGTCCGTAGATATGCTATTGAACACGTAGTTTAGTCTCGACGCGAGCTGGTGGTTGACGAGTGACGGCGACTGGTGTGTGGTGTGCAGGAGTGGCCGCTGGCGCCAGAGGATGCGCAGCGCCGGCGCGTGTGTGGCGCTGTGGCTGGCGCCAGCCTGCCTGCTGGCCGCGCGACCCGACGCTCGCCTCGACGCCGTGCGACGCCTGCTGGCCGACGCTCCGCTCGTCGACGGGTGAGGACGCCTCCAGTGGCTGCGCGCCAGGCCCCTCCCCAGGGCAGCAGCAGCAAGCGCTTAAAGGCCACGGCACTTGCACACCTTAGTCGCGTTAGTCGTCAAGCGGTTTGGAAGCTACTGCAGTAGCAGCGTTTGCAGACAGCATTACAGATCCGCCTGCTACACAAACCACTGTTTTTTTTAAATATATATATGTACACAACTAGCAATTAAAATTGCTACACCAAGAAGAAATAAAGATGGCAAACGGGTATTCATTGGACAAATATATTTTACAAGAACTGACATGCGATTACATTTTCACGCAGTTTGGGTGCATAGATCGTGAGAAATCAGTGCCCAGAACGACCACCTCTGGCCGTAATAGTGGCCTTGATACGCCTGGGCATTGAGTCAAACAGAGCTTGGATGGCGTGTACAGGTACAGCTGCCCATGCAGCTTCAACACGATACCACAGTTCATCAACAGTAGTGACTGGCGTATTGTGCTCGGCCACCATTGACCAGACGTTTTCCTTTGGTGAGAGATCTGGAGAATGTGCTGGCCAGGGCAGCAGTCGAACACTTTCTGTATCTAGAAAGGCCCGTACAGTACCTGCAACATGTGGTGGTGCATTATCCTGCTGAAATGAAGGGGGTTTCGCAGGGATCGAATGAAGGGTAGAGCCACGGGTCGTAACACAAACGTCCACTGTTCAAAGTGCCGTCAATGCGAACAAGAGGTGACCGAGACGTTTAGCCAATGGCACCCCCTACCATCACGCCGGGTGATACGCCAGTAAGGTGATGTCGAATACACGCTTCCAATGTGCGTTCACCGCGATGTCGCCAAACACGGATCCGACCATCATGATGCTGTAAATAGAGCCCGTAATCATCCGAAAAAATGACGTTTTGCCATTCGTGCACCCTGGTTCGAGGTTGAGTACACAATCGTAGGCGCTCCTGTCTGTGATGCAGCGTCAAGGGTAACCGCAGCCATGGTCTCCGAGCTGATAGTCCATGCTGCTGAAAACGTCGTCGAACTGTTCGTGCAGATGGTTGTTGTCTTGCAAACGTCCCCATCTGATAATTCAGGGATCGAGACGTGGCTGCACGATCCGTTGCAGCCACGCGGGTAAGATGCCTGTCATATCGACTGCTAGTGATTCGAGGCCGTTGGGATCCAGCACGGCGTTCCGTATTACCTTCCTGAACCCATCGATTCCATATTCTGCTGACAGTCATTGGATCTCTACCAACGTGAGCAGTTATGTCGCGATACTATAAATCGCAATCACGATAGGCTATAATCCGACCTTTATCAAAGTCGGAAACGTGATGGTACGCATTTCTCCTCCTTACACGAAGCATCACATCAACGTTTCACCAGGCAACGCCGGTCAACTGCTGTTTGTGTATGAGAAATCGCTTGGAAACTTTCCTCATGTCAGCACGTTGTAGGTATCGCCACCGGCGCCAAAGTTGTGTGAATGCTCTGAAAAGCTAATCATTTGCGTATCACAGCATCTTCTTCCTGTTGTTTAAATTTCGCCTCTGTAGCACGTCAATTTCGTGGTCTAGCAATTTTAATTACCAGTAGTGTAAATACAGTGGTGTTTCAACACCTTTCTGTATCCTCCGTGGGTGCTCTTTATTCAGTTTTGTAGAATGTAAACATGTTTTATGTACTAACTGTTGTATCATAATTAATGGTGGGCGTAAGTTCCTATGGGACCAAACTGCTGAGGTCATCGGTTCCTAGGCTTACACACTACTTAATCTAACTTAAAGTAACTTAGGCGAAGGACAACACACACACACAGCCATGCCCGAAAGAAGACTCGAACCTCCGACGGGGCGGCAGCCGTGCGAACCGTGGCAAGGCGCTTGAGACCGCGCGGTCATAATTGTTCCAAAGAAAGTTTCTCTCTGTTGTTGTCATTATCTTCATTTTCTCTACTTGCTCGTGCTACGTGGGACCCTCTGCACATGACGGTATATTGATAGCTTAACATTTGCAATTACATGATGCTACTTTAAGCTTGGTTGGCTACTTTACAAATAACTATATCTATTAAGTGAAAATTATTCCACGAATCGAGTTCTATTATTTATCTCCTGTGTAGCGTAGTAAGCTTTCGTATACCTGTTCTGCTTCTGCGACACATCTGTGGTGTTGCTGCCGGACTGGGTGGAAAGGGGCAGACACACCACCTGCCACCTTGCACAAAGAAGGGTTGAGGCCTTTGCCACTTGGCTCCTGAGCTACCAGGACCTGCCTGAAGGTCGAGGCCATCAGAGGTAGAGAAAATTGCCGCAGTCCTCCGATTCGACTTAACATGTTGGGTCGCAGTGAAAGCAGACATCTGCAGAAAGAAATACCTTTTCCAAAGACATTGTTCACTGGACCTGAGACAACTGTAGTTAATTAGTTACATATTCCACATGTTATTTTAATGTTTTTTGTCCAAATTATGCCGAATTAGTTTACTGAATATGTATGCAAGGTTAGTGTTAACATTAACGAACATATATTTTTTAGCCTTAATCCGTTTCTTCACCGTCTTACAGTTCCTAAATAGAAACTCATTCATGGAACAGAAGGAGTTATCTGTGAAAAATATCTTCAGGTTAAATTGAAAACCTGTTTTACTACGAGTCAACAATTCATGTTACTGGGAACACGATCAAAACTTTTTATTGACGGATACCGAACTACTTTCTGAGCCATTATCTGCTTTTATAATAAGTAGTAAGAATCACTTTTTCTTCTATTGACGTTAATATGAGCATCGCTATACTTCTCAAAGTACAAATAGGATGGATTACTTATGACGACTTTCAATATAAATGAATGTGTGCCACTTTCCAACTGATAATCACGAAGCAGAATTCGTATTTTTTGCAGATAATAATAGCGGTATCACAAATTTCATGAGAGAGAAAGCAACATATGAAATTACTAATGGTAATTTTCGAAGTATTACTATGTTCCGATACTTCAGTTCTTCATGTAATTCTTAGCCTTAGAAACAATCGACTCAATCTCCCAAGATATTTTGTGCATTTGCACTCAACAATGTCTTATCAAATTATTTCCTGGTATGACTCATCGTCTAGAAGGAAAGTAGTGATTTGCGCAAAAGCGAGCAGCAAGAATAATATGTGTTGTTCAAGTGCATCTATTCAAGGAGTTAGGCATTTCAATTGAAACACGCCGGATACACAGCTTTTCCTCCTTTCGCGTCTGCGACGTTCGCCGTGACTGGCTCAATGCAGGATAGCGATCTACTTGTAAAGCTTTATTACAAAAATGATGACTGTGCACACGTCGCTCTGCAAAAGTTCCGGGCACTGAAGTGTTTGAAAAAAGGCGTTGGTCCGATGACTGCCATGGGTCTGGAGGAAATGATTCGGAAATTCGAAAAGACGGGTTCTTTTTGTGTGCAATCTGGTAAAGGAAGGAAACGAATTGATTTGACACCAGTGGAATCAATGGCCACAACAATGCAGGAGGAGACGAGTGGTGGTGTGCAAACGTGTAGTGCACGGAGAATTGCCCGAAAACTGGACATACCCGTGAACACGGCGCGTAAAATTCTACGAAACATTCTTCTTTGCTATCCATTCAAAATTACCTATGTGCATGAGTTGCTTCCTGTTGACCTGTCAGCAAGCGAGACCTTTGCTTTAGAATTCCTTGCTCGCATGGAAGTGGACAATGATTTTCCGTGGAAGATTTCTTGTCAGACGAAGCCCACTTCTATCTGACAGGAATGTCAATACTCAGAATTGTCGAATATGGGCAACGGAAAATCCACACGCAAATCTGCCAGAACCACTTCATACTGAAAAGAACGATGTGTGGTTCGAGTTTACGGCATCATTTATCATTAGGCCATATTTTTTCGAAGAGACGGGTGCTTCCGGTCCTGTTACCTGTACCATCACTGTTAAGCGCTATGAGTGTCTTTTGCGTAAGCACGTCATTCCAGCTCTCCAACAGCGTGGATGTATGGATGGAATCATTTTTATGCAAATCCAGTTAAGTAACTGCTGAAGCGCCATTTCGGAAATGCTAGAATTATCAGCCGCCATTTTCCTTCAGCCTGGCTGAGTCGATCACCTGATCTTAATACATGTGACTTCTGACTGTGGGACCATCTGACAGATGTTGTGTTCAGTGTTCAGATTGCAAACTCAGCTGCACTGAGGGCACGCATTGTGCAACACATTCTGATCGTGATCCCGGAAACACTTCGATCAGTTGTGGAACATGCTGTTTTTCGATTTGAACTTGCTGCAGAAAATGGTGAAGAGCATATTGCCCATGTTTTGCACCAGTCACACGGAAATTAATTAAACTATTTGATTTTGATTGCTCCTTTTTATGCAATTTTTGGCCTCATGACAATTAAAAAAAACGATTTTTCCCATCTGATCTGATATTCCCTTGCCGTGGTGGATGGGCTTACATAACTAACAGTATCACACCTATACATCCATGCACACTGAATATACTGAGTAGTACCGGTTATTCAACGTCAAACGTACACCTGAGGGATTGTTGTATGATTCATTTGTCATTTGTAGTCGACCACTATTGAACGATGATCCTTACAGCGCCATCTATTGCTACATTTTGTAACTATTTATTTTTCTTCTGTCATACGTTTTACCCCTTCTCGGATAATATTCCGTTGCAATTTGACGTCATTCTGAGCAGCGGTGTTGTTTCCACGGCAGTCTGAAAGTTTATCTTTAATTATAATCACACTGTATACATACACAATGAAGGGCCAAAGAAACTGTTATAGGAACGCGAATTCAAATGCAGATATTAGGCAGAATAAGGCACTGTGGTCAGAGAAGTAACTGTGTAGGTTGGGTGCATGCAGGGATAATTTACTAAGCAAAACCCAAACCCATCCACAAAAATAAAATAACATATAAAAAAAATTAAATCAATAAAAAATTTATTCAAGCAATGAACTCCAGATCGTGAAATTCGTTATCATTATTTTCAGTTCTTTTCATTTCTTTACACTTTAGTTTAAAATTACCATCTTAAAAAAACTGAAAGTCTCAGCTACATATTATTTTATTAAACTTATCTGGCAAAATAATTTTAAATTTATTTTCAAGCTCCATACAAATTTTCTCCCCATATCTAGATTTTAAACGTCCACAATCAGTAATGTTATACAATTCATTTACTTCTAGCCTGCTAATCTTTTTCAACAAATCAGAATTGCTTGCATCATTAGTTTCTTCAGTAGAATATTCATTTATATAGAATAAAAATCTAGTAGATAAATTGAAACTCTATATCACTTTCTGTTGCTGTGCCGACGGCCGCTGAAATTCTGTAGCACTCTGTTAATTTTTTCAGGTGTCAGATGTTTGGCACCTGGAATTCCATCTAAAATTTAGTTCTGTAACTTTCTTAAAAGCGTGTCATTATAGATTACAATTTGCTTTCATGAAGTGTGTATTGTACTGCAAATTCTTAAATGAGCTGAAAAATAAACAGTAAAAATACTAGTGATAGGAAATAAATTAAGAGTGTAAATACTTTAACTATACAACTATCTATACCACAGCAACAAGAAAGCGGATTCATTTATTAAGGAATAATTTTAATTACTCCAATGAAAAAATTGTCTCATTGAATGTAAGTGTTGAAGAAGTGTAAAAAATGTGAAGTGGAAAAGTCAATTGATAACTTTCATTCACATAAATATACAAAGGGTAAACATTCACATATATGTAAGGCACATTATAAAATGCTCAGAAGAAATTCATATAATAAAAATAAAAAAGAACATTTTAAACAGCTTATTCCTCATTATAAGAATTATAAGAAAAATTTAAGGAAATGAAAGATTTTCTTTGTTTTTACAAACTACAGGAGTTGAATGGGGAAAAACCACGTTGTAAGAAATGTAAGAAATTAAAGATTTTAGTTGTTTTTTACTTAAGTCATACATCTAGGGACAATCTCTCAAGTAGATGCACTATTTGTCAACTAGAAGATATGTGAAAGAAGGAAATCGTGTGCAAGTAGGAAAAGAAACAGTTAAAAGTGGTCTCAATTAACATTTAGACAAATAGGCACATCAAAATAACTAAAAATGAAATCACTACATTTTTGCAAAGCTAATGTTTTCTGTCCTTAAATAAATGTAAGCCTCTCGGAGAGAGCTTATAGTCACTCAGCTTCATGATTATTGATGAAGGACTATTTTACAAGTTTATAGCAGATGTACAAAAGATGATTTAATTAATTTAATCGTTCCACATAATTTATCTTGTCCTACAATAACTCTCGATAGTTTGAATGTATGTTAACTCAAAGCTACAGCTAAAAATCTTGGTATTGCCAGACACAGTAAATTAAAGAAATCAGAGTTAGTTAATGCTATTGTGTTACAGGAATTTAAATTTCATCTAGAATTATTTGGAAAGACTAGAGCAAGGCTAAAACGAGTATCTGATACAAATAATTTTACTGGATTTGATAATGATGTTATTGAAAAATCTCAACCACCGAGAGAGGAAGAAATAGTGAGACTGGATCAAATTTATCCATTCAGTAGCAAACTATTTGAGAAAAAGAGACTGAGCAATCTAAAAAGCATTTATTTGAGAGTAAGGAAATAACATCAAGATTGAATGAAAAATTTAAAGCTTGGTCTGTTGACAACGAAATCGTTTTTAACGATGTCAATATTTCCAAACTCAGTACTGTCAGTCATAAAACAGATAATATAACGAAAGCTCTGAATCCTATTTTTGATGTAGCTAAAATTGAACTAATTTCATGAAAGGGGATAAGTTGAATATAACAACCAACAAACCAAAAATATTTATTCAATTTTCACAGGATATGAAGAATAAGATAATAGTTATGTATCTGTTCAAGTTTTATGCAATAAAATGAGAGATATCTTAAAATCTGATGAGACTATTGATATAGCAAAGACCTCATTTGACATTCAGATGATATAAGTTCCTAGAGGCCAAAGTAGTCGAGGTAAGGAGATGACAAATGTAGCTGAAGACAGAAAGACTAGAATATTTATCACAAAAAGTAATAACAATGATAATTAGTATTGTCCTAGAGCAGTAATTGTGGCATTAACATACCATACAAGTAACATTTTGGACAGAGAACTAACTACTAATGAGATTAAGAAAATCAGAGTAGGAGATAAATACAAAATACAAAAAGAGCTAACTGACATATTATGTTGGGTGAATACAATGAAGGAGTGTTTTCTAAAGATCACATTAAAAATGTTGGATTGTTGGATATCCAAATAAATGTATGTGCTGAGAATTTCAATTCAGTTATCTATAGTGGTCCTGAGAAAGAAATAAAGATTTATCTGTATAAAGATCACAAGCATTTTGAAATAATTAACAGTATGACAGATTTCTTAGGATCATCACTTTTCTGTGATAACTGTAATGAGTCATATAACTAGAAGGCCCAACACAGATGTAAAATGGAGAGAAACGTTTGCATATTATGCAAAAGGGCAGAACATGAATCTATAGAAAACAAAATTCATTGTAAAAAATGCAAGAGATACTGTTAAAATGAAGAAGACTTAAAAAATCATTAAGACGTTTGTGATACAGCTTACAGATGTGAAGGATGCAAAAAGAGTTGTTTGACATCTGAAGAACATAAATGTGGCTTTGAACTTTGCAGGAATTGTAAACAAGCAGTTAGAATTGGAAATCACAAATGTTAAATGCAATTGCAAAAAGGAGGTACCTGTGAAAGAAAATTCGGTGAGGATTCTGTAGTGCAAGGTAACCCAAATTGTAATAAAGATGGTTGCTGTGTTAATGGAGAATTCAAAGATTTTTAAGTTTACCAATGCTTTGAATGCCATAAAATAGTTGCAGGTAAAGAGTTTAAATGTTGTGAAAAAGGCTTCCGTAGGAGAGTGAATTGTACCTATACTGTGAGATATACGAGGTTTGTTTATGAAGCTCAACAAGAAACTGGAACACATATTCCAAATCTCATAATTGTTCACAATTTTAATGTAGATACTCTTTAAAAATTTAAGACAAATGATGAATTCTGTCGCTGGCTGATATCTGAAAATAAAAACGATTATCACACATTCATAGATCACTATGCAAAAGGTTACGATTTTCATTTTGAAGTACTGTGTTGAAATTCAATAAAGACATACATCATCTACACAAGAAATAAACTGATGTTATTCGAGATTAAACAGTTAGGCATAAAAATTAAAGATTGCAGTAACTTTTGTCCAAGGGGCACTTAGTAGTTTTCCAAAAACATTTGATTTCAAAGAACTGAAGAAACTTCCTGCATTTGTTCAATCCACAAGAAAATGGAAATTACATAGCGCCAATTTCTGATACTCAATATTACTGTGTTAGCACTATGAAGCAATAAGACAGAGAAACATTTCTCAAATGGCACAGCTCAAGAGTTACAGAAAACTATGTGTTCAATTTGAAGGAAGAAATTAATGAGTACTGTAATTCTGATGTAGATATTTTAAGAAGAGCCTGTTTGGAATTAAGAAAACAAGTTCTAGAGATAGCTAATATTGATCTATTCTGTTATTTGACAATTGCTGCAGTTTGTATAGCTATTTACAGATCTAAATATTTACCTTAAAATGCAATTGCTGTATTGGATAAAGAACATAAAGAGAATTGTAGTAAAGAATCCACAGCTTGGTTAAACAGTTTAAACAATAACAACTTTCAACATGCTCTTAATGGTGGAAAAGTAAGAATTGCATGTGCTAAAGTAGATGGATTTGGTAAAGAAACTAATACTGTTTTCACTATCATGGTTGCTTCTGTCATGGGCATAAAAATTAGAGACGATTAACAATAAAAATAAAGACACAATGGATGACCTTAACGAGAAGTTCAGATATACGAAATGCAAGATACAATTTACCAGTGACGTGGGAATGTGATTGGCTTAACTCGCCAGAGTGGAAAAACTTAAGAAATTGAAACCGTTACCAGAAGTTTTCGAACCGTTCAATCTGAGCGATGCTTTTCATGGTGGCCGAACAAATGCAACAAAATCATGAGCTAAAGCTGATGGCATTAGCACAAAAATATGACATGATGATGTATGCAGCCTTTATCGAACTGTGCAATATTATGAATATTATCCTGAGTGACATGAAAGAAAAATATGAAGCTAAAGACATTATAATAAAAAATGGTATGGTTTTATAAAATGTAAAGTATTGGCTCCTAGAGCATTGTTTCACCCTGTTTTGCGTGTATGTATCCAAATCGATAAAAATGAAAAACTGCTGTTTCCTTTGTGTCTCAAATGTGGAAGAAAAAATAAGAAAGTGCAGTCATGATAAGGAAAGAAGTTTTATTGGAGATTGGGTAACAGATGAAGTAAAGATATAAGGTTTTAGATATCTATGACATATGATTTTAGAGATAAAAGTAACATGTTGTTTAAAAATTATGTGAAAGACTTTCTGAAAATAAAGCTCTAAACCGCTGCACGTTACTTTGAATGTGATGAAGAGAATATCAAAACAGTTAAAGAGAAATTGGACATTGACGGTTGGGTTGGGTTGTTTGGTAGTGGAGACCAGACATCTAGGTAATCAGTCTCATCGGATTAGGGAAGGATGGGGAAGGAAGTCCGCCATGCCCTTTCAAAGGAAGCATCCCGGCATTTGCCCGGAGCGATTTAGGGATATCATTGAAAACCTAAATCAGGATGGTCGAACGCGGGATTGAACCGTCATCCTCCCGAATGAGAGTACAGTGTGCTAAACACTGCGCCATCTCGCTCCGTTTGGACATTGACTTAGATCCTGACAGAATGAAGGAAAATCCTGGAAAACGAGCTGTTGCTATGTATTAACTCATTAAGGTGAAAATTTGGGAAAGACAAAATATGAGCAAAACTGATTATGTGACAGATATACAGCAATTTTATGAGATACTACTGGTGATTAACGAGATAATTTGGAGGTAAATTTTATTACAGAGCACATGGTACAGATGAGGTACAATTTCAGTGATTATTATGTGGAAACCAATGCAGCTAGAAACATCTTCATACCTCCATTCACTACATCAAATGAGAGACTTAGATTGTGTGATAGGTTAAATAAACTAGGGAGAAATGTTATATATTTTGACACTGATTTTGTACTATATACTGCTAATGGGAAAGTCAGTTTAGAGAACGGCTGTATGTTGGGCTAATAGACAGAGGAGTTAGGAGACAATAAATGGATTACAAATTGGGCTTCAACTGGACCAAAGAGTTATTATTATGAGAAAAACGATTAAAGCTCTCTGGTGAAAGTAAAAGGATTCACAATAAATTCCCAGAATATCCAAAAGTCGAATGGCGAATCTATGATAAGGCTTATAGAGAGTGAAGTGAGAGAAAGGATACAGTTCGAGTACAATCAGGTAACTAGACATTCTGGTACTAAAAATTTAGTCAACAAACAGGTTAAGAAATAATTCTGATTTCAGTATGATAGAAGAGTGGTTCTAGAAAATTATGATACAGTGACTTATGGATATTAAAAATTAAATAATTTATCTATATCTTCTAATGTAAATAAAAAATTCATACCACATTCCTCATACAAATAGAATAAATTGGTCAGTTGCCTTTTGTCGAATTCTCTATTGTCAAACTTTTTGGATATAGAGTGAAAAACTTTTAAAAATAATGAGTATGCTTTAAAGTGATTTTGTAATTTCTTTGGTAAATTATTTATAGGTAAATTATGATTTGCTATTACATTTACAGTCATAAACAACAGAGAATCTAAGTTTTCGATTTCCCCCCATATTTCTATATCACATATTTTTACATCATAGGTCCATCTTCTCAAACGACATCCGCTGCTTGTGGTCTTGCAGTTGTGCTCTCACTTCCCGAGAACAGGGTCCCTGTTCGATACCCAGCAGGGTCAAGGATTTTCACCTGCCTCGAGATGACTGAGTGTTTGTGTTGTCCTCAACATTTCATCATCATTCATGAAAGTGGAGAAGTTGGACTGAGCAAAAATTGGGAATTTGTACAGGCACTGATAACCGTGCAGTTGAGTGACCCACAAACCAATCATCATCATCATCATTCTCAAATGATCTATAGTTAAAGATGGTTTAAAATATTCATTGCAAATATTAAATTTAACTTCTCTCTCTCTTGGTTTATTATTAGTATCGACAAAAATCTCAAATTTAAATTCATCCCATACATTAATCATATTTATAATATTAAAAATTTAAAAGATTATTAATATTTTATTCTACATAAATGGAGACAATTCCTTCGGCATCAACAGCTAATATACCCACCACTGGCGCTGAATCATCACAAATATGATTGAATTTATTATCAGTAAAAATTATCAATTAAATTCAGGTAATTGGTTTAAAGATATTTGGGTTCCATTATTTGAAGAGAAAAAGGTGTTGATCATAAACGAAATTTTGTGTTTTATTAAGTATGGAATTATAGAGTCGACAAGCGTCAACCATGAAAACATGTAAGTGTAGAAGGTGATTTCATGAAATCTATAAATAAATTTCGAACACAAAGAAATCAAATATGATAACTTTCAGTTATCTATTGCACAAGGACTAGCTATTGTGGAGATGTCATACATATTGCATTTTGAAGAGAAACTCTGAAAGTTTATTTTACAAGTATTCTATATGCGAACCGTGAGTGACCTAGCAGATACCAATACAGTAATAGAATTCTTGACATACTGCTCCCAGCATGGCATCATCGACTGTGGCAGTCACTTCCCATTTTCTCTCCAAGAGCTCTGCTACATCACATGGTCGAGGTGGTACATACACCGGATCTTTAATATATCCCCACAGAACAGAGTCACACAGACTCAGATCTGGTGATCAGGGAGGCTATTTCATAAAACAGCTGTCCGCTTCTGTAGCATGGCTTGCTCCACACCTGAACTCACCATGTTTGCGACTAGCACAGACTATCAGCAAATTGCCAAACTATGCCAAGGCAGTATACTTGAAGAAAAACTTCCAGGGTATGACATATGTATGGTATCTGTACAGTGTTTGGTTCTAGTGAAATAAATAACTGAAAGCGTTTTCACACTTTATGTACACTCTGTATATTCAAAGTGAAATCAAACAATTAAAACTGAATAACTTAGATCAAAATACTTGGACATTACCATCTGTAAGAAATTTCAAGAAGCTTGTAATGAGTTTAATAACAAAGGTTACTAACGAAATTAAAGATTACTATATTCCTCTTCAAGAAATACTTCTTGATTATGTTAACTATACAAAAGAAAATGGTACCATTCAGCCTCAAAAACTTATTGAACAGCTAGCAGTAGAAATACAGGCAAAAGATCAAGAATTAAAAGAAAAGGAAAAAGAATGCCTTCACTTAAAAGATGTAATATCTGACGTACCAGAGACGAAGAAAGATCAGATTATTTACATTGCCACTTCTAAGCAATATGCCAAGAAAAACTATTTCAAAGTTACTGTCATATTATCTGAAAATCGTCTTTCAGGAAAATTATCCAGTTATAATAGCGGACAAAATATAGTCGACAAAATATTTGAGGCAGAAAATACAAATGTACTGATTACAAATTAGTAGAGAATATGATTAACACTTATTTTGTTGTACACAGAGTAGACAAAAGAAAAGAAATATACAATGTGCACTTCAACTGTCTGTCTTACTTTGTTGAGAAATTATGTGGCCAATCCAACGATATTGTTGATTAATTAAATGAGAAGAGAAAACATATATATGAGGATATTTTGAATGTGCCCACAATAGAATTTTAACTTATCTAATATATTTTTGTTCTATATAAATGCAGTCAGTTGTAGACCTCATTAAAAACAAGCTTGCATACGACAGTAAGCAAGCATCTGTGATTATTAATGAAAATAATATTCCATAGTTTAAGGCAAAAGATATTGCTGAAGTTTTAGAATGTGATAATCCACAAACAACCATCAGACTAAATGTTGATGAAGATGATCGTATTTGTTTAGAAAATTTATTAAATCAAGGGGTGCTATTCAGTAGCGCACCTTTAAATATGCAACCAAATACAATATTCAATAATGAATCTGGTCTTTAGTCTCTTACTTTATCTTCTAGAAAAGAAGAAGCAAAAAAATTAAACATTGGGTTACTCATATAGTTTTACCATCAATTAAAAAATATGGTCAATATAAACTACAAAATAAAATTAATTGTTTAGAAAATAAAGTTGAAAATATGAGAAATGTGTTAAATGTTGCCAGAGATATAATTGAAGAGAAAAATGAAATTACTGTCAATCATGTCACTCCTCCAACCATCAATCGAGATAAACATACTGAATTTATTTTAATCAAGAAAAATAATATTGGGGAATTTCCATATTATGTTATAAGAACTTAAAATTGTCCTGCAAATCCTATATTGAATGAATTTCGAGCAGATTATCCGGAAATGGAAATAACTTTGAGAATCAGAAATCCCAAATCAATAAATATATATAATTTAACATAAGAAAGTTTACGAATAATTTCTCAAGGAAATCATTTTGATACAAGTTTAAATTAAGGTATTCGTATAAGAGAAATAATGAATATTAAAACTGAGTATTAAATAATTATTTTGTTTTTATCAATTTAACTATTGTGTGAATTATCAAATCCTAACCATTTAACATACACTTTTTCTCCTTTCTTTCTCGAAACTCTTTCAACTAGATATACATCTGGATATTTTGTTTTCAGCAGCTCTTGGTCATAAAAATTTCCTTCGATATCTTTCAATTTGTATGTGACTGGATTAAAATGAATAACATCTTCAGTTTCAAAAATTTCTGTTGACCAATTGGCTGTGTATCCTTTTTCAAAAAGTCCTTTACGTTTACTGATCCTTATCTCCTTTTTTAAATTTATGGGAATCTAGATCCACCTCCCAGATGAGTCTTAAAATTTTCTCATTAACTTCTATTGGTCTCATATTTAAAGTTGAATGTTTTGTGCTATTGTGTTCATCAACTAAATTTTTAACCAACTCAACCCACTTATAATTTCCTTGAAGAGCAAATCTTTTCCACATCTCCTCTTTGAGTGTTCTTTTAAATCTTTCAACAACAGATGCTTTTAATTCACTAAAAGTTCAATATTGGTTAATGTTATATTTCTTCATCAGTTCTTTAAATTCTTTATTGTAGGATTCTTTGCCATTATCTAATTGTATATTCTTTGGCTTTCTAGCGAAGTTTTTTTTCAAAAGCCTCAGCTATGTTCTTCCCAATTTTATTTTTAACTGTGATAACTGCCATATATAAATATATCCTCGATGTATCTTAGAAATTCCTTTCAATTTGCTGTAATCCATTTCGATTAGACTGGATTGCCATAGATCATCAACACCACGAGAAATTACGGTTCTCCATTTAAAATGTTTTCTCACCGTTTTATTAATGATTTCTTCACGAATGTTGATCTTTTGCGAATTTACTCTTTTTAATTTTACATTCTGTACAAAGACTTTCAGTTCTTTGTCTTCTGTTTTTAGTGGTGAGTTTGTGAGGGTTATGACAGTAAGTTTTTTTACACATCTAACAGTAGGTGTTATTATGATTACCCATTTAAATATAATAAAAATTTAATAAGATTTAAATTACTTCACCAAATATAAATAACTTTACATCAACTGGAACAGTTTTAACTGGATCTTTCATCCTTACAGTCACAAAACTTGATTTGCTTACAATTATTGACTGATTAATAAGAGTTATTTCATAAAGATTCCCATATACACTTACTGTAATATTATAATGATTAAAAGTTAATTCTTTATTTATATTTCGAACAATAACAACAATTTTTTTAAAAATTAACTTATTTTCGAAATTGTGTTTTTTTTGTTACCCTCCAGACATAAATGTAAATTCAATTATTTGTTTATCATTTAATTTATCTTCAAGTTTACTTAACTCATGTGTAAGTATGAAGTTATTTCTGTTTTTGAGAAATAATCTGAAAAAGCTTTTCTCCTTTGTTGGTAAAGGAATTTGATAGACCTGTTTTGGTGACATAATTATTTGTAGTAGAATACTTGTATATTCGGGTTTTGTGACAACATTTGATAATTCATTTTTCTATCTTTAAAGATAATATAACCTCTAGTTACTTTCAAAATAGCATTAAATTCTTTAAGAAATTGTTTGATTAGGTTATTTATTTTTGGATCTATTAATGATGCAAAATCTTTGACTTTTGATGCAAATTAATATGTTATCAATTTTTGGCTCTGATGACTGAAAATCCTTTATGAGTTTATTTCCAAAAATGTCCATTTAATAGAGTCAAAAATTAATGAAACTTGTAATTATCTGACAGCGATTTTAACGCAAATAGACGTAAATGACCACATGTTATTTCATCAAAATGTTGTATTCTCGCAGCATTGTAGTACAGATATTTTTTTTCCCAAACAGTTAGCTAGTTTAATTGGTATATTACCACCAAATGAATCAAAACAAATTTTATATCTTTATTCTTATAATAACAAATCCATAGTGATCAGATGTATGTAAATTAACTACATCAGATTCGTATTCTCTAGGATGACTTGGTAATCCATCAATCGAAAAGAAAAACGCCACGAAAGTGTGATTTTTAATTGTTTCCTTTATTGAAATTTTTTTCTAGATCCCGCACATTTCTTTTACATTGCTTCATGATGTCTTTTGTGTTCTGCTAATTCCGCTTCAGCTTTTTTCTTGTTTATTACTGCGTTTGCAATTGCTGCAGATCCACCAGCAAGTGAACCAATAGTTGCTAGATATGGTAAAGGAGCTAACAGTAATGGAAGAAATCCACCTTCATGTTGTATTAACTGACCATCTTCTCTTTTGTTAGATATTCAATAATTTTTTCACAATAGGAATACCTAGTTTAATGAGTAAATTACCATCAGGTTTTCTCTACTTTTATTTTTCGTTCATCAGTTAAAAATTGTTCAATACTATTTAATTTATCTTTATTCAATTTAAATTTAATTGATTTTTGTTTAGTCTTGCCACTAGGTAGCAGAATATGATTGATTGAAAAGTTATTAATATTTTTCACACTCCCCAACCATTGTCACTGACACCTAAGCACATACCTAATTTTCTCTTTCCATAAATAATGACTGTAACTGCAGTGACTGCAACTTTTTCTCATGTTACAACACTTGCATCCATTCTTTCTTTTGCAGCTAACTGAAGTTCTTTATCAGCTTCATGTCTTTTTCCTAAATCTTTGTGATGGTGATAGGTAATGTCATGTTGTTTGCAAGCTTCATCTAATAGATTAATTCCTTGGTCTCTATGTGCTGATCTTTCTTCTAGCTTAGTGAAAGGTGCACAAAATCTGTATCCTGGTACATGCATTTATGGCATTGGTACCTTACTTAAAACCAAATTGGCTAATCCTTTACTGTGTTTTTCACTTTTCTAAAATGTATGAGGAACATTATTCAAAATTCTGATCAAGTATGGAATTCCTTTTGGATTGCTGACAACGAAAATACTAAATTTATTTGACGACATTTGCATTGTTCCCACTTTTTCATTATGATAATTCTCATTTCCAGCTCATTCTTCTCCATGAATTACAGCTAATCTCTCAATTAATTGACAGACATCCAGACGTATTCGATTGGTTTTTCTGGATATTTTTTACCAAGCCCTTATCAACCCTTTCTTCTTCACTTTGTAATGAATCATCTGAATTTTTTTGTCTCAGTGCTGGAAAAAGTCATGAAAAATTTCCTTTATCAAATATTTGTGTTTATTTCATCTACTGGTTTTTATTTTATTTGAATTATTATCAGAATATGATGTGCCTGAACTGTATAACATATCTACATAATTTGATAAATCAGAACCTGTAAATAATGTATTCGTGTCTTCCATAGTTAGCTGTCTTTTAGTTAAAAGATTCATTATCTATCTGTACCTTCATATGTCCCATCGCCAGTAGTTAATTTATTTCCATCAAATTTTACTGGTAATTTGCCAGTGAATTTAAATGAACCAACAGGTCTTAATCCAAAAACTCTATCTTCACTATGATTAATGTATTCTAAGATTCTTTCACTTACATTCATTTTTGCAACATTTTTATCCTTTTTCGTCTTTCTCTTCTCCATACTTCATTAATAAATCCTCTATTTCTGATTCACTTAAGGTATAGTCACTATGTGGACTCTCATATTCTTTAATTCGTGGTATGTCATTAAATTCTTATAACTGATAATGAGAAGAAGGAATCATTTCCATAATGAGATTTTCACTCTGCAGCAGAGTGTGCACTGATATGAAACTTCCTGGCAGATTAAAACTGTGTCCCGGGCCAAGACTCGGACTCGACAGGTAGGAGACAAGGTACTGGCAGAAGTAAATCTGTGAGGATTGGACGTGAGTCGTGCTTGGGTAGCTCAGGTGGTAGAGCACTTGCCCGCGAAAGGCAAAGGTCCCGAGTTCGAGTCTCGGTCGGGCACACAGTTTTAATCTGCCAGGAAGTTTCATATCAGCGCACACTCCGCTGCAGAGTGAAAATCTCATTCTGAAAGCTCATGGTGTTCACATTTGCCACTTGAAGTAAAAATCTGAAACGTGATGATTTTTCTGTTAGATAGTTATTGAGAAGTCACATCAGCCACTGTAATTTACGACAAGTTAGATAAGTAATTAAAGATAATTGAGGGTAACTGTAGACCATTTTAATAGTTTTCTCTTGTGTGAAACTTAGTTTAAACCTAGATTATAAATGTGATATGGCATAGGTCATCCTTCGATCCATTGTAGAACTTGGAAACCCATTCAGGGAATATTCGTTCACATTTTTGTTGAAAGCAGTTGGTTTTTACCATCCTGTATTAAAACATTTCCTTTTATCAATAGTGCAATTTATAAACAATGTTTTGTGAGTAGAATAAAATTTCCAATGGTAAACTTAATTGCTTTTTTGGCTTTATTTTACCAGCTAACTAAAAATAGGAAAACCTTGAACCGCTTCCACTAAATTTAGTTAGTATTAAGATTATTAAGATTCTTTTACAGGGAGTGCATTGGAGCTGACCCTGAGTTCTAGTCTCGGCCCAGCACACAATTTTAATCTACCAGGAAGCTTCAAGGAACCATTCGCTTCTCATCTTCTCTGTTTTCTTCAATAGCTTTCAAAACATTTTCACCTAATCTGTCAATACCTTGTTTAACTCTTCCAACTGCTTCGATAATCAGTTAATCTTCTTTTTTTATACTTTTCATACTCTGTTCTTCGTTGTTTCTTTCATTTTTAAACTCTTCTTTTAACTGTTATTTTATTCTTCTATTTCGCCTAGCTTTTTTCACAACTTCTTCGCCGTATTTCTTGAACATTTAATGGAGATGAAAAAACATAAATGAAACATTTTTAATGTTTATATTTAACGTTTATGTTTATGTTTAATATTTATGTTGTTATGAAATGTATTTCATTTCTGAACTTACCTTCGTTCACTTTTCTAGTCATGTTTATCCAAATTGATCATTCCATCATTTACTATACATTACTTTAAGATCATCAAACTTTAAATTGCCACTAACTAACTCATGATAAATCTGATTTATCTGACTAATTGTTTCAGTATTTTTGAATATTTCTTAGCTAAATAAAACAATATAGTCCTTCATGTCTTCCTCTGGTAAAATATTCTCTAACTATGTCTTGATTTTCAAGAATGAAGTCATCAAATACCACTACTGAATTTTCTTGACATTGACCTAAAGGAATAATTTCATCCTTATTTTCAATAAAAGTAGAATTTTTGTTGCACTTATCTTAAATTTTTTCACATCTTTACTATAAATTCTCGATATTTTGGTTGATCTAAACTTTTAGAATAAATGTACAACTGATTAATTTTATTCAAATTCAACCATCCAGATGCCAGAATATAATTATTTATCATTAATGTTGTGTTTCCACAACCACTTGGTCCTATGATTGTACATTGAATAGAATTTGGTTAAAGTTTACCATGTTTATTTTTTTATTTCTTTTCAGGAATTCTTATTTATGGTTCCCAATCAGTATTAATTTAATTAAATAAATTTCTATTGGTAAATGAGCAGATTATTTCAACTGTGTGACACGTCATCTATTCTCAAAAAAAGATTGACTGTACCCGTATGAGAAAGCCTTAGTAATGTTGCACTGGTTGGTTCTTATTCAATTTTTTTAACTCCAAATATTACATTGAAAAATATTAAATTGTATTGTGATGAAGAAACAATAGAAATTCCAACTGGTCACTATAGTTTGAAAAATTTATTCATTCGAATAATCCTAATATTCACATTAAAGCAGATGAAATTTTAAATATAGTCATCACTGAGACTGTGGCTAACTTATATGTGGATATAAAATGTAGTTCCGGAAGTGTGCTTGGACTTAGTAACCAAATTTTCGAAGCTAAAGAAAAGACTTTTGCTAATGATGTTACTAAAATTATTCCATTTGAAGTAATAAATAAAAATTTTAATTTGGCTGATGGGATGTTTGTAAAGCATACTGATCATTTTCATCAAGAACAAAAAAGGTCTAATGAACTTATATTTTCATTCAAGAGACGATTTATTCAGTCACACATTGTTACAGACACTACCAGGGAAGATACGACTGAAATGCGTCCGGCGAAGTGGGCTGGATCACTATAGCACCATCACGTAGCAGCCACATAACCCTGCCAATATCAATGGCACTTCTTCCAGCAGGGAAGGCAAAGCCATCTGCAAGAAAGCCCAATAGATCCGGCCTGTTAGGCGACGTGGAAGGAAGACTGATCCAAAAATACGGTCGCTAATTATCCCGGTCCACACATCTCTGCTGATGATCCGCCGTCACCACACCATGTGACTTCTGCATACTGTCCCACAGATGACTCTTATGAAAGTTGATGATACCATTCCACATAAAGGTGGCCTCATCTGAGAACAGGATCGATGACAGAAATCCCAGAATCGTTGTTGCCTGTTGAAGAAAGTGAAAAAACTGCTCCCGATGTGAAAAGTAGGCAAGGGTAGTAACAACTGTCATGGAGAATGTTCCACACGGTCGTCTGTCTTACTCTGTACTGGTGGACCATCTGTCTGGTACTGACACAGCGTTCGCCTTCCACAGTGTTAATCGCATTTTCCTCCAAGTCTTGTGCCCGAACATTTCGGATACGTCCTTCATGATTTCCTGCTTCATGTAACTACCCTCTCTCAGACATTCGGCGAAACACTGTTGCAAATATTGAATGCTGTTGTTGTCGACGGGGACAGGTCTCCTGATACAACCTTGATGTCCACCGCCCGTTGCCATTTGCCATTCCGTAAGTAAACACCACGTCGTCAAGTTCTCGATTCGAATTTGGAATCATTGGGTGCTACTACACGTGTTAATACACGTTTTATGGTGTTACTACACGGAAATTACATGTCATAATTTCCTCTCTACAAGAGTAATTCCGGGCCAGTTTTATTTTAAGGCAATATCTTTCAAACGGTAATTATTGGCTGTTACCAAGATGGTTGTGACAGATATGGTTTGAAGAAGAAGAGAAGGATGGTAGCTGGCGGTTTGCCAGCCAGGTGATGCTAACGAAACAGATCTGAAGAGTTTCTTGAGAATACGCTTATAAGATGGACATAGCCTTTCGCAGGAATGGATTCATGAGTTGGTAATACAAAATAGTGGCTAACCCGACAGTTTGTTGCTTCTCACTGCTGTCTTTTAGATCTCTGACTTGTCTGAACCGTACAGTGGTGGTCTTGATAACATTTTGTAATTTTTATTTTACGGTTGATCACATGTGAAATCTTATATTGAACGCTAGTGCTCTCTCCCCACCCGATTTCTATGCTTAATACTATATTTCTTGTGTGCTTACAAATCTTAAATGCAGAATACACTTGGACTAATGTGTCAAATTTGGGTCGTCTCATTATTATAACTGCAGTTTGGACCTTCCTGTTAGCCCACATCGCCGCAAAAAGCTTTGATTAATCGATGTTCAAATTGACTATCTGATTCACGCCTGCCATTAGGTTCGAGTCTGAAGCTTCCTAGGCCAGACAGTACACCATCACCTTACTTGGGTTAAACTCAGGAGCAGGCAAAGTTCATCACCACGAAAGTTAATAGCCGTGGTTGAAACGCCATTTTGTGAAAACAAATTATAGTATCGTAATTTTCTAACATTTATGCCGCTGCCACGCCTAATCCCCTTATCGATTATGAGTTTTTATTATGAGTGCAATCTAGTTAAAATTAATGATTGGCCGGCCGCGGTGGCCGAGCGGTTCTAGGCGCTTCAGTCCGGAACCGCGCGACTGCTACGGTCGCGAGTTCGAATCCTGCCTCGGGAATGGATGTGTGTGATGTCCTTAGGTTAGTTACGTTTATGTAGTTCTAAGTTCTGGGGGACTGATGACCTCAGATGTTGAGTCCCATAGTGCTCAGAGCCATAATTAATGATTAATAGCCCACAACCTTGCTTGACGAAAATCCAGTCACTATTAAGTATTGACAGGGGGTTATGCCGGAACATTTCAAGGTACTGATAAATAAAATGTTGTTGTAGCTATACGTCGTTTGCGGAAAGGAAATTATTCAAGACACATTTGTATGCCGCAAGTGTTCCTGCTCCGAGAAGAATAATGTTATGTCTGAAGAAATTCTGGCAATTCAGGTTCTCAACTCCGCTCGTACTAAAAATTATTCAAGCTTTCGTGGTATATTGTTGCCGTCCTTCTCCCTCTGGATGTGTTTCAATAACACCATGCCCAATATTTCCTCTTCCGACGTTTCACTTCACCGAGTCTTAGGTTACGTGACATTTCTTGTAAAACTGGTGGAGTACCCAATGTTATCTGGAACGCAATTCAGTTGTTCGATCTTGCTACCGAGGTGCTGGGTTCGCACATTCTTTACGTGTGTTATGAGCGTTTTAATCATACCCGATGCTGTTTCCGGTCATGATTTGAAAGTTTGTGCCGGTATCTATCCATGTTTCTCGATTTTCAATAACTTATGTGTCCGAGGTTCTCACTGTTCATCGTAATCAGTATATCTAAAAAAAGAAAACCGAAGATGCCATCAGCGTACCTGTACATCTATGGTTTACAAGCTGCCAAACCTAGTGCCGACTTTCGAAATGCTCCATGAAGAAAGTGGGTACCACTGGACTGCGTTGGCTACCCTTGGCAACGGCTTCCAGGTGTTCGTAGAAATCGTCATTCCACATTTTATAGTAGCTTATGGTGAGACATGCACGAGACTGCTTGGTGATGTTCTGTGGGAAAACAGAGCTGACACGTTCCAGAGAGTCACTGAGCGACACTTTGATAAACAAAGAAAGAACATAAAAACTGACCAGAACGTCAACTGGTCTGAGGTTTAGTTTCTTAAAGTTCTCGAAGATATGTCCACAAGCTTTTCTGTATGCATTGGTCTTTCTGAAAACAGAAGCAGAGAGGTCAAATGCTTCACCAGTTTATACGTCCACTGTCCGTACATCTATATTGTTATTGTGTCAACGGCGGTGCTGAGATAAACTGGTTCCTCTCAGATCACCATCGTTAATTAGCGTTGGGTGTGGCCAGTACTTGGATGGGTAACAGTGTAGCTACGCTGTAGACAATTTTCAACTAGCGTTTGCGGCAGAGAAATTGTGAGGGGTGGAGGCGTGAAGTCCTTGACCACCAGTCCTTGCACCAACGCCCTGGATTCTTTTCCAAATCTCTCCACGGTGTTTCATGAAGTGATGGCCCGGGATACTGTTAAAGTTTGTACATTAGTCGGACAGGGATGTCAAACTCGGCGGCCCCATTGGCGTTATCCGAAGGTGTAGGGTAAGTGCTGGCAACGGGTTTCAGGCCCAACAGTAAAAGCTGACTACGTTGTCATCCTCAGCTGATACGTGTCAGTGGATGTGTATAAAGAGGGGCATTTGGTCAGCACACTGCCCTCCCAGCCGTTATCAGCTTTCGTGATCGGAGCCGCCACTTCTCAGTCAAGTAGCTCCTCAACTCGCCTGACAAGGGCTGAGTGCATCCTGCTTCTCAACAGCACCCGACAGACCTGGGCAGTTAACCACTCAGGTGCTAGCCAAACCTGATAGGGCCTCGCTTCTGCATGGACCTATGAATGCAGCTAACGACCTTGTCCTAATCGTCTCGATGCATGCTGGCACTGAGTCGATAGAAAATTTTAAAAAGTTGATCATCAGTTCTTGACAAGTCTATCCGTGTTGCACGCATTCACTCATTAATAGAAGGCTCGCTCGATCCAGTTGTAGACACGACTTGCCTGGGAGGCGGTGGGTAGGCGCTTAGATTTCAGGAACTTTGGTGTGGTTCTTTCATCCCACGATAGTGATAGAGTGGATAGGAAGGACATAAAACGGGCTAACTTCTTCCATATTTGATCAAGACATTGGTACACCCGTGAGAGCTCTTCCCCATAGAGGCAGAGTACAAAATTTTTGAGGCTTTCGTAGCCACTTGCTGTTGGTTTTCGTCTTCAGATCTTCGTTCGAAGTTTGTTTAATGATTTATTCAACATTTCGCTAGCTTAAGTGCCTGAAATACTCAAAGATTCACTCTCTATTGCTATCAGGGGATTGGGTCGAGTCCGTGGATGAAGGTTGTATGTACTCTCCGTTGTAACGACCACGTGGGGCGTTTCCGTGTCGTTATAGTTATAGCTTTTGCTATGTTAGTTGTAACTGTCAGTCTTTACAGCGCGGAGTCAGGGTCTTTTTATCATGAGACTTTCCAGTTTCTGGTTTAAACTATTGCAATAGGCGTCTACGATGTTGTGATGTTGGATTTTGAGGGAACTTGGCCACAATTTAGATGGCTGCTTCTAGTTGAAGGGCGATCTTTGTGAAAATGTGCTCTTTCTGTTCGTGAAACAGAAATGAAACTGTGTTCCATTCAGCTCTTCTATGCGAAGTTTTAAATCAAATTTGACGTGATATGCAAGCAGGAAATCTAAACCAAATACGACATCGTAGCTGCTGCCAACTGTTGGGAGAACTTGTACAATGGGGGCTATTTCCCTGCACTTGGAATCCCAGCTTACCAGAATCAAGTGAACGAACATTATCCCACCCACACCACTTAGCCTCCAGCGTGGTTAATGTACTATACCTGATTAAATAGGCCCTTACTTGCCACAGATAACTGTGATCCTGTATCTAATAAAAACTTGACAATTTTCCTCTTACGTATCTGGGTAACTAGATGGAAAAAAGTCTGACGCTGATTCCGCACAGGGGTGTCCCATGCAAACCATTATTGGGGCTCATGTGCAATTGCCACATCAAGCCCCCTAACTCGTTTAACGGAGGAGTATGACAATCACACTGCGACCAACGTACCTGTTGCTGTACACTTTTGTGTGTACCTGTTGTGAGTGCCCAGACCGTTTACACGCTTGATATTGTTGTTTGCTGCAGTTACGCTTAATATGATCTGGACGACCACATTTAAAACATACAACGTCTGTATTGAATATCCCTTTTTACCCGTATGTATGTATGTTTTAAACTGGGGACTTTGAAATGACGGAGAGACTTCGTCCCACCGTAGTCCTCAGTGGTTCACAACCCTAAAACAGGCCACAGTAGTCCACCCACGCCACCACCGCCCCATGCCGAACCCAGGGTTATTGTGCAGTGTGGCCCCAAGTGGACCCCACCCCCACCCCACCCATCAGGAACGTCTCATACCAGACGAGTGTAATCCCAAATGTTCGCGTGGTAGCATATTTATGGTGTACACTTACATGGAAATGGTGTTTGCACATCAATCGCCGACAAAATGTAACTGAGGTGGAATAAATGGAACTAGACCGCACTGGCCGAGGTAGATGGAAAACTGCCTGAAAAACCATCCGCAGTCTGGCCGCCACACCGGACCTCGACACAATTCTGTCGGGTGGATTCGTGCCAGGGACGGGTATGCCCTCCCACTCGGGAGGCAGCGCATTAGACTGAGTGGCTAGCATTGTTTTTCCTGTAGTTTGCTGACTCCATCAATTTCAACTTATGCTGCCACGTGTGTACTGCATTATTAAAATACTTCGGGCCTTCCATGCGTACCCTGTGACGTTTCCAGTGGAAAACGACGCAAAAAACTGATCAAGTTTTCTCTGCACATCTTATGCCTTATTGATACTATGACCTGTTCATGTGTGCTGACGCTAATTTTGCTACTGCTGTTTACAAAATTTTGCGCTATTCCATTAAGCTACTGACGGCAGGTGTTTGATGCAAATCCTAAAACAAAATAAAGAAGAAAACAACGCAGGAATTTTCAAAATGTGACGGAAATCGTTAGATGTGATGTAAGTGTTCATACATACAAAAGATTCAAACTTCAGAAAAATTGGATGATTTATTCAAGAGAAAGATCTTCACAAAATGAGCAAGTCAATAACGTGTTGGTCTTCCTCTGGCCCTTATGCATGCAGTTATTCAGCTTGGCATTGATTGATTTGTTGGTTGTGCATCTGAGGGATATCATGTCACATTTTGTACAACTGGCGAGCTGGATCGTCAGAATACCGAGATTGTTGTATCCCCAACCCGTATTGCTCCAAACGTTCTCAGTTGGAGAGAGATCCGGCAACCATGCTGGCCAAGGTAGGGCTTGCCAAGCACGCAGGCAAGCAGGGAACTTTCGCCGTGACCAGACGGTCATTATCTTGTTAAAATGTAATTTCAGGATGGCTTGCCATGACGGGTGTAGAATGTCATCGACGTACCACTGTGCTGTAAGGGCACCGAGGATGGCAACCAATGGGGTCTTGCTATGAAGTGAAATGCACCCCAGATCACTTCTCCTGGGTGTCGAGCCACATGGTGGGTGACACTCAGGTTGGTATCCCACTGGTGTCCGCAGCATCTGCAGACACATCTTCCGCCTAGAATCTCATTGACTTGAGTAGAATTGCATTCAGTGATGAGTCCCGCTTCAAACTGAGTCCTGAAGACCAGCGAAGACTTGTCTGGAGACTACCCAGACAGTTGTGGGGTACCATCCTTCCTCATTCGGCCCAACAAACAGAAATGATGGTCTCGGATGCCATTTCTTTTAATGGCGGGACCAGTTCGTTTGTCATCTATGACACCCTTACAGCACAGGGGTACTTGGACGATTTTGTACGCCCCATTCTCGGTTTACGTATGGATAATGTCTGCACGCACACTGATAGAGTTTCTACTGCTTGTCTTCATGCTTGCCAAACCCTGCGTTGACCAACAAGGTCGCCGGATCTCTCTCCAATTGAGTACGTTGGGAGCGTTATGGATATACCTTCCAAACATATGGGGATCTTGACGATTTAACATATCAATTGGACAGAATTGGGCACTATATCCCTCACAAGGAAAGCCAACAACTGTATCAATCAATGCCAACGCGTTATTAACTTCCTCAGTTTGTGAAGCTCTTTCCCCTGAACAAATCATTCAGCACTTCGGAAATTACAATCATTTGTTTGCTTGTACATCTACATAACATTTACCAATTTTCGTCGCATTCGAATAATTCTTTCGTGGGGCATTGTTTTCTTTTCCTTCCTTTATTTCCATAGAGCGCATTTTCATCTTATATCTTTCTACTGACCCTTTTCTTAAGTCGTTGAGCAACTGTGCAGCCCTTAGTTACTCACGGCACATTACTTATTCCCTAGCATACCCAGTTAATATCTATCTACGCTTAAAATTGTCCATTATTCCGATTTTCCAATTTGGCGGCTGTATCCAAATTATCAATATCTTCGCCTGATCTAGCGGAAAGTTTGGATACCAACTAAGCGGTTTTGATATCAATGACAGGTACACTAGGATGTAACCAATTTCTTCTTTTCTCCCTTAGTTTATTCATTGCTGAAGGCGTTTCTAAGTTATCTGCGTGTAAGTAAGATACCTGGACCAGCAGATGCTGAATAACTTTCTGAAAGGAACCTGTTTAGACATCTCGCTCACTTACTGCTACTACAGGCACACATAATATCCAAAATTACAAGGAAGAAGAAAGGACAGGAAATTATAAAGCCGATACTTACTCATATTGTTCAGTGAAGGCCCCTGATAAAGTTCTATTGCAGTCTTCCATGGGCTGTCCATCTTCACCTTCAGTAGCTTGTTGACATCAAATGTAATGGATGTCTGGGATAGCTTGGTCTGGGCAGTGATGGATGTGAGTGCAGCAGAATAAAGCTGCTCGCAGATAGACCAAATACCCTTTATTGTCATTGAACCTTGTTGACTTGTGGATGGAAGGGCTAAAACGTATTACAAAATAGGCGAATGAAAAATTAAATAGAAAATTATTTTTAAGTAAGGGGGAGTGTTAGCCCTTCGAAAACTTTTTGCACTTTCGCCTTTAGCCAGACCTGTGATGGAAATTTAATACATTTTCTTATTCCATTTAAAATAAACGATAGCGCGAACATTTTTTGTGCCTCAGCCTTTTCCTGAAATTATAAAAATACTCCAGAAAAGTAAAGTTTTTCCAAATGTGGAAACCTGTTCCAAGATACAACATGATCATGCAACTAGCAACAAAATATTCTATTGAGATTGTTTCAATCGGGAAAATCCTGTCTGTGGTGTATTTATGTGGTGTGAGTACTGTAAGACCTTCAGTACACACACCATCAGATTATTGGACTGGTCGCTCTAACGAAGTATATGAGTGTCAGCAATATGTCTCGTGGTCTTATCGTGGCGTGTTTATCTTCTGCCGTTAGGTCAGACGATAGAAATGCCACTTGCACGCTTAGAGTAGCAGATTGCTGGTGACCCACTTTAAACAGAACTTGATTAATTTTCACACACATTTATTAAAATAATAACAAGCATAAAAATTACTTAACTTGGTTCTGGATGCTATTTACAATTGACAGTCTGAAGTTCCTTTGGTATTGGTACGTTAATCTTATTCTCACATATATCTCTGATACTTGACAAAAGTGTCTATGGCTATGTACAGGAGTATGGTAGTCTTATTAGGTGCAGACTGAAACTTGACTGTAGACTGGTACAGAACAATTTAGACTGGTACAGACCAATTTAGACTGGTACAGACTAATGCAGACTGGTACAGACTGGTGCAGACAAATGCAAACTGATTAACCAGAGGTCTGTACACTCATTACAATTCCTCGCGCATTCATGTATCATTGCACGAGTGTGATCTGCAAGGAGAAAAGGTTCTACATTAGCAGTAATCTCTTTGGCTGCGTTACATATTAATATGTGGATCGGCGGAAGCAGAATTTGGTCCGTCTCTATGGCAGCGCCATCTCGTAGTGCAGAGATTGACGAGCACTGCGCCTGCGCTGTTGTGATTAGCGGGGCGCACTCCAGTGGGAAAGTTATGTATGCACTGACTACGCAGAACTATGTACACAATAATTTAGTAGTCTACATGGTATATTAATTATTTACTACACACTAACAATCAGTAAGTGAAAACAGAATAAGTAGAAGTATTACTAAAAGTTAGTTAGGAGTCAAATACTTTTTGCAGTAGAAGCTATTCAAAGTTTCCATTTTCTAGACGGATGGAATTTTTTATACAGTAAGAAATTCAGTTCATTTGCTAATATCACATGTTTCATGTTAGCGAACTTTCTGTTTTAAGGTGCAAGATGGTGCATGGCCGACGAAGCATGGCTTAACAGTTCACTGTTACATAACCTGTTTTAAACACATAGAATTTTACTGATCATAAAATTCGGCAACTGAAAAATACACAGTAGCTTCCAAATTGCTTTAATATATTATACAGAACATAAATGTGTAGAAAATGCTTACAAATGGTTACAAAACAGAATCCCATGTCTCGCGACAACAAAAAGATGCGTAACCAGAATTTATCTAGGATACTCCTCAAACAAAATTAACAAATTATTCAACATAACCGACATCGCCTTAGCATATCAGAACACATACAGCCTCAAACACAAAATCCTCAAAGGCAGCTTGAAAATTTCCATATACAACAATATCGGTGTTTACAAAATTTCGTGTTACACATGCCACAAATTCTACATGAGACAAACCAGTAGAAACTTCAACATTGGATATAAAGGGCACCCAGAGGGAATGAAAATAACCTATCGACATTTCTTCAACACCTACAAACAGAAAAATACGACGTAAAACCCATAAACGAAGCACTAGGGATCCTCTACAAAAATATTACGCGAAAGGGAACAATTATAAACATAATTGAGGATATAGAGATATATATTCACATGCACACAGCAACCCCACAAATTTACTAAATGAACAAACCGACCTAAAGCACAAAATACATACAAGATTCTATTCACATTACATGGCAAGAAAAATAAATAAGATACCCTACGTATCCATAACAGCGATAAGAACACGAAGAGTATACGATAAAGATGTAGCGCTAAGAAAACATCACAAATCAGAGACAATAACCAAATCATTACGAAAAATAAATAATATAACATGAAAACTTCATCAAAACGAAAACAAATTCCAGAAAAGAAACATAATTAGAACCAAATCTATAAAAATAATAAATGAACAACTAAATATCCATAAATCACTTACTCACAGTGGTAACTCTGTAACATGTTATATCGGTGATACACTACCATGCAAACTGTCAAAAGAAAAATAGCATACATGAAAACTGTCTAAAGTCAGATATACGTCTCCAACGTACATCTAAGGAGAAACTAATAATTCTAACACAAGGGCACAATGCTTATGTATTTACAGAGCATCTGATGATGGCAAAATTCTGAAATTGGTTCATCGTGAATGATATGCAAAACAAAAACTATTTAAAGAGCAGTGGTGTAGTTCGCTGATGTTCGTAATAATCATGTCATTAGAGAGCACATATTGCACTGCGTGGCTCTGCCTCCCCCCCCCCATCCCCCACCCCCTCCCCCCCAAAAAAGCAATGGAGCAAGTGTGAAGCTTCTTATGGCGGTCTATAATACACCTTCTTTTATGTGAATCTAAATTCGGTCACTAGGCTGAAATATCGACCAGGATGCATCATGTATGCCTTAGTACACCATCCTAAAGGTACAATACTTTCCCCTGTATAAGACGATAGCATGTGACGTGGGGTGTATTAATCAAAAACCAGAGTTTGTCAAGGCAATGTGTGTTGAATGTTATCGATATATTCTTACCGACTCTTTCATTTAACTCATATGTATTAAAACATGTTTTGTGTGAAACTAAGTGTCTATCCTATCATCCTATCCCTCCTTCCTGCCAGTGTCCTCCACATTTTCTTTCCCCACCGATTTTTCCAGAGAACCCATTCATTTCTTGTAAGTCCATCCGATCTTCATCAACTTTACATAACACCACGTCTCAAACGCTTTACGGTTTTTCGGCAGTACATGATTCGCTTTCATACAAAGCTGCACTCCATACGTACTACACTCTCAGAAATTTCTTCTTCAAACTTAGGCCTACGTTTGTTACTAGTAGATTTCTAGTAGGAAATCTCCGTTGGCCTATGATAGTTTCTTAAATACTCTTTGCTTCGTCTGTCATGACAAATTTTTCTTCCAAGTTAACAGAATTCTTTCATTTCATCCACTTCGTGATAATAAACTTTGATTTTAAGTTTCCCTTCAGCTTCATTGCTGCCACTCGTCGTTACTTTCGTCCATCCTTGGTTTACTTTGGATACATACTCTGTGCGCAGCAGACTATACATTCCCGTCAACGGACGTGTGGTTCTTCCTTGTAACACCGGGGACAGAAGCATCATCAGCAAATCTTGTCACTGGTATCCTTTTACTCTGAATTTCAATAACATTCCTGAGTTTTTCATTTTATTCCATCAGTGCTTCTTCGGTGTACAGGTTCTACAACATGGACCAAAGAGTATGTCCCTGTTTTAAACCTGTTCGAATTCGAGCACTTCATTCTTGGCATTCCCTCTTGGTTTTTGTACACGATCCAATCACATGCATGAATGGAGCAATCGCCTATCTTCCACCTCAAATTGTAGTAACCACTCACAGATGGCATGTGGCAGCACTAGCAGTGGGGGTTATGTAAAGCGTGTTCGGGATACGCGGCAAACACTACGGTCGTGGGAATGAAGCGATTTATCTGATGTCCAAAAGGGCATTATCATTGGTTTTCGGATCACAGGTGAAAGCATTCCCGAAACTTCTAAGTCTGTAAACTGTTCCCGTGCCGCTGTGGTTAAAGTACACCGTGCATGGCAAAAAGGTGTTCTATAAAACCAGTCCCAACGCAGTTACGGAACTCCACATACCATGGATGACAGGGTTATCTACGGTTGTGGAGATGGGTACGGGCTAGTACACAGTGTGTTCCAGTTCCATTAAGAATATGGCTATGAAAAATAAAAGTCGTAAGTTATGTTCACCAAATCAGTGTATTTGTTCAAAACAGTCTTTCCATGAACGAAAACACGGCTGAAATCGTTTTAAAAATATTTTGAAATACTCACTGTAGCCGGGTTCCTTGGTTCGATTCCTGGCGGGGTCAGGGATTTTCTCTGCCTCGATATGACTGGGTGTTGTCTGATGTCCTTAGGTTAGTTAGGTTTAAGTAGTTCTAAGTTCTAGGGGACTGATGACCATAGATGTTAAGTCCCATAGTGCTCAGAGCCATTTGAACCATTTTGAACTCACTGTAGTCCTTCTTTGGAACAGCAATTTTCTTGGACGTGCTCAATTCCGTCGTAACAGTGCCCTTCCATTGCCATCTTCCATTTGAAGATCAACCAGAAGTTTGCGAGTGGCCGAGCGGCTCTAGGCGCCACAGTCTGGAACCGCGCGACCGCTACGGTCGCACGTTCGAAAACTGCTTCAGGCATGGATGTGTGTCATGTCCTTAGGTTAGTTAGGTTTAAGTAGTTCTAAGTTCTAGGGGACTGATGACCTCAGAAGTTAAGTCCCATAGTGCTCACAGCCATTTTTGAACCAGAAGTTGGCGGGGCGAAATTCGGCGAACACGGATGGTGATCCAAGACTGTGAGCTATCTGCTGGCCTAAAACTCACCCATGATCATCAGGGCTGGGGTATTGTCGTGGAGGGGAGACCAGGTACCCGCTTCTCGGTTCAAATGGTTCAAATGGCTCTGAGCACTATGGGACTCAACTGCTGAGGTCATTAGTCCCCTAGAACTAGAACTAGTTAAACCTAACTAACCTAAGGACATCACAAACATCCATGCCCGAGGCAGGATTCGAACCTGCGACCGTAGCGGTCTTGCGGTTCCAGACTGCAGCGCCTTTAACCGCACGGCCACTTCGGCCGGCCCCGCTTCTCGGTATTTGGGACGAATTCAACGAATTCTCTCCCATAAACCAAAACTTAGCACAAAACCTGATGTTCCCTCGTTGCTCCACCAACTGTTATATTCGTTGCCAGGACGCCATCTGTAGCGATGCTGGCTCTTTGACCTTCTTCACGGCTGTTGTTGAAACTTCAAGGCTCGTAAAGCCGCAACTCGCCCTCAGATAGCATTGCAGTTTGGAATTTCACATAAGCAGTCCTAAGGAAACTGCGACACACTGTGTAGACGTGTAACTGATCAATAGGCCTCCGCAAACTGAAGAGGAACAGATTGAGAAAGTGTTTGAGGATATTGAAAGGGTAATACAGCATGTAAATGGGGATGAAAACCTAATAGTCATGGGGGACTGACTGCAGTTGTAGGGGAAGAAGTAGAAGAAAAGGTTACAGGAGAATATGGGCTTGGGAGAAGGAATGAGAGAAGAGAAAAACTAATTGAGTTCTGTAACAAGTTTCAGCTAGTAATAGCGAATACCCTATTCAATAACCTCAAGAGGAAGAGGTATACTTGCAAAAGGCTGGGAGATACGGGAAGATTTCAGTTTGATTACATTATAAACAGAGATTCCGAAGTCAGATACTGGATTGTAAGGCGTACCCAGGAGCAGATATAGACTCCGATCACAATATAGTAGTGATGAAGAGTAGGCCGAAGACTGAGACATTAGTCAGGAAGAATCAATACGCAAAGAAGTGGGATACGGAGTTACTAAGGAATGACGAGATACGCTTGAAGTTCTCCAAGGCTATAGATACAGCTATAAGGAATAGCTCAGTACTCAGTACAGTTGAAGAGGAATGGACATATATAAAAAGGGCCGTCACAGAAGTTGGGAAGGAAAACACAGGTACAAAGAAGGTAACTGCGAAGAAACCATGGGTAAGAGAAGAAATAGTTCAGTTGATTGGTGAAAGGAGGAAGTACAAAAACGGAAAACTCAGGAATATAGAATACAAGTTGCTGAGGAATGAAAGAAATAGGAAGTGCAGGGAAGCTAAGACGAAATGGCTGGAGGAAAAATGTGAAGACATCGAGAAAGAAATCATTCTCGGAAGGGCAGACTCAGCCTACAGTAAAGTCAAAACAACCATCGGTGGCATTAAAAGCAACGGTGGTAACATTAAGAGTGCAACGGGAATTCCAGTGTTAAGTGCAGTGGAGAGAGCGGATAGGTGGAAAGAACACATTGAAAGCCTTTATGAGGGGGAAGATTTGTCTGATGTGATATGTGATAGAAGAAGAAACTGGAGTCGATTTAGAAAACATATGGGATCCAGTATTAGAATCAGATTTTAAAAGAGCTGTGGAGGACTTAAGGTCAGATAAGGTAGAAGGGATAGATAACATTCCATCACAATTTCTAAAATCACTCGGCCAAGTGGCAACAAAACGACTATTCATGTCGGTGTGTAGAATATATAAATCTGGCGACGTACCATCTGAGTTTCGGTAAAGCATCATCCACACAATCGCGAAGACGGCAAGAGCTGACAAGTGCGAGAATTATCGCACAGTCAGCTTAACAGCTCATGCATGCAAGAATAATATACAGGAGAATGGAAAAGAAAATTGAGGATGCGGCAGATGTTTGGACTTAGGAAAAGTAAATGCACGAGAGAGGCAATTCTGACGTTGAGGTTAATAATGGAAGCTAGCCTAAAAAAGAATCAAGACACATTCAGAGGATTTGTCGACCAGGAAAAAGGTTTCGACAATGTAAAATGGGGCAAGATGTTCGAAATTCTGAGAAAAGTAGGGGTAAGATATAAGGAGAGACCGGGAGAGACCGATGTACAACAGCCAAGGGGGAATAATAAGAGTGGACGACCAAGAACGAAGTGCTTGCATTAAAAAGGGTGTAAGACAAGGATGTAACCTTTCGTCTCTACTGTTCAATCTGTACATCGAGGAAGCAATTATGGAAATAAAAGAAAGGTTCAGGAGAGGAATTAAAATTCAAGGTGTACGAGTATCAATGATACGATTCGCTAATGACATTGGTATCCTGTGTGAAAGTGGAAGAGAATTAGCTGATCTGCTGGACGGAATGAACAGTCTAATGAGTGCACAGTATGGTTTGAGAGTAAATCGGAGAAAGACGAAGGTAATGAGAGGTAGTAGAAATGAGAACAGCGAGAAACTTAATATCAGAATCGATGGTCACGAAGTAGATGAAGTTAAGGAATTCTGCTACCTAGGCAGTAAAATAACCAATGACGGACGAAGCAAGGAGGACATCAAAACCAGGCTAGCTATGGGAAAAAAGGCACTCCTGGCCAAGAGAAGTCCACTAATATCAAATATCGGCCTCAAATTGAGGAAGAAATTTCTGAGAATGTACGTGTGGAGTACAGCATTGTATGATAGTGAAACATGGACTGTGGGAAAACCGGAACAGACGAGAATCGAAGTATTTGAGATGTGGTTCTACAGACGAATGTTGAAAATTAAGTGAACTGATAAGTAAGGAATGAGGAGGTTCTACGCAGAATCGAAGAGGAATGGAACATGTGGAAAAAAGCTGATAAGGAGGAGGGATAGGATGATGCATCTGTTATGACATGAGGGAATGACTTCCAAGGTACTAGAGGGAGGTGTAGAGGGTAAAAGCTGTAGCGGAAGACAGATGATGACACGCGTAAAGCTGAAATACTAAACACCTTTTTCCACAGCTGTTTACAGGGGAAGACCGCACTGCAGTTCCTTCTCTAAATCCTCGCACAAACGAAAAAATGGCTGACATCGGAATAAGTGTCCAAGGAATAGAAAAGCAACTGAAATCACTCAACAGAGGAAAGTCCACTGGACCTGACGGGATACCAATTCGATTCTACACAGAGTACGCGAAAGAACGTGCTCCCCTTCTAACAGCCGTGTACCGCAAGTCTCTAGAGGAACGGAAGGTTCCAAATGATTGGAAAAGAGCACAGGTAGTACCAGTTTTCAAGAAGGATCGTCGAGCAGATGCGCAAAACTATAGACCTATATCTCTGACGTCGATCTGTTGGAGAATTTTAGAACATGTTTTTGCTCGCGTATCATGTCGTTTCTGGAAACCCAGATCTACTCTGTAGCAATCAACATGGATTCCGGAAACAGCGATCGTGTGAGACCCAACTCGCTTTATTTGTTCATGAGACCCAGAAAATATTAGATACAGGCTCCAGGTAGATGCCATTTTCCTTGACTTCCGGAAGGCGTTCGATACAATTCCGCACTGTCGCCTGATAAACAAACTAAGAGCCTACGGAATATCAGACCAGCTGTGTGGCTGGATTGAAGAGTTTTTAGCAAACAGAACACAGCATGTTGTTCTCAATGGAGAGACGTCTACAGGCGTTAAAGTAACCTCTGGCGTGCCACAGGGGAGTCTTATGGGACCATTGCTTTTCACAATATATCTAAATGACCTAGTAGATAGTGTCGGAAATTCCATGCGGTTTTTCGTGGATGATGCTGTAGTATACAGAGACGTTGCAGCATTAGAAAATTGCAGCGAAATGCAGGAAGATCTGCAGCGGATCAGCACTTGGTGCAGGTAGTGGCAACTGACCCTTAACATAGACAAATGTAATGTATTGCGAATACATAGAAAGAAGGATCCTTTATTGTATGATTATATCATAGCGGAACAAACACTGGTAGCACTTACTTCTCTAAAATATCTGGGAGTATGAGTACGGTACGGATTTGAAGTGGAATGAACATATAAAATTAATTGTTGGTAAGGCGGGGGCCAGGTTGAGATTCATTGGGAGAGTTCTTAGAAAATGTAGTCCATCAACAAAGGAGGTGGTTTACAAAACACTCGTTCACCCACACTTGAGTATTGCTCATCAGTGTGGGATCCGTACCAGGTCGGGTTGACGGAGGAGATAGAGAAGATCCAAAGATGAGCGGCGCGTTTCGTCACAGGGTTATTTGGTAAGCGTGATAGCGTTACGGAGATGTTTAGCAAACTCAAGTGACAGACTCTGCAAGAGAGGCGCTCTGCATCGCGGTGTAGCTTGCTGTCCAGGTTTCGAGAGGGTGCGTTTCTGGATGAGGTATCGAATATATTGCTTCCCCCTACTTATACCTCCCGTGGAGATAACGAATGTTAAAGCTCTTTGCGGTGTGGGGGAGTAGCCATGTATGTGAAAAACGGCATCCCATTTGAGTCAATTAATGTTTCAAAGTACTGCACTTAAAAGGTGTTTGAACGTTGTGCAGGTGTGGTTAAATTTAACGGAGCCAAACTTCTAACTGTTGTTGTTTATAGATCCCCAGACTCCGATTTCACAACATTTTTGCTAAAGCTAGAGGAGGTTCTTGGTTCACTTTATAGGAAATACAAAAAGTTAGTTATATGTTGTGACTTCAATATTAATTGTATAAGTGATTGTGCAAGGAAGAGGATGCTGGTAGACCTCCTTAATTCATATAATCTTATGCAAACCGTATTCTTTCCAACGAGAGTGCAAGGGAACAGTAGAACAACCATAGGCAACATTCTTGTTCATTCCTCATTACTAGAAGGGCATTCTGTTAGCAAAAAGGTGAATGGCCTTTCAGATCATGATGCACAAATTTTAACTTTAAAAGATTTTTGTGCTGCAACACGTATTAAATATAGTCATCAGCTGTTCAGGAAAGCTGATCCAGTTGCTGTAGAGACCTTTGTAAACCTTATAAAGGAACAAGATTGGCAAGATGTTTATAGCGCTGATACAGTAGACGATAAATATAATGCTTTTATCAAGACTTTTCTCATGCTCTTTGAAAGTTGCTTTCCGTTAGAACGTTTAAAACAGGGTACTAGCACAAACAGGCAGCCTGGGTGGCTGACTAGAGGGATAAGAATATCTTGTAGAACAAAGTGGCAATTATATCAAAACGTTAGTCAAAATCTAAATGCAGCAGCCCATTACAAACAGTATTGTAAGGTGCTTAAAAATGTTATTAGGAAGGCAAAAAGTATGTGGCATGCAGATAGAATAGCTAAGTCTCAGGATAAAATTAAAACCATATGGTCAGTCGTAAAGGAAGTTGCTGGTCTGCAGAGACAGGTCGAGGATATAGAATCAGTGCGTAGTGGGAATGTCCGTGTTACTGATAAGTCGCATGTATGTACAGTATTTAATAATCACTTTCTGAATATAGCAGGTGAACTAAATAGAAACCTAGTCCCAACAGGGAATCATACAGCGCTCTTAGAAAAAAGTGTTCCGAGACTGTTACCTCAAATGCTCCTCCATGGTACTGACAAGAGGGAGATTGAGTTAATAATTAAATCACTAAAGACCAAGAACTCTCATGGATATGATGGGGTATCTAGCAGAATACTGAAGTATTGTTCTATGTATGTTAGCCCAGTTCTCAGCCATATCTATAACTTTTCCTTTAGGAGTGGTCGGTTTCCTGATCGATTAAAGTACTCGGTAGTGAAGCCACTTTATAAAAAGGGAGACATTGATAATGTTGACAATTTTAGACCTATTTCTATGCCATCGGTGTTTGCTAAAGTTATCGAGAAGGTTGTATATACAAGGTTACTGGAGCATTTAAATTCACATAATTTGCTGTCAAATGTTCAGTTTGGTTTTAGAAATGGTTTAACAACTGAAAATGCTATATTCTCTTTTCTCTGTGAGGTTTTGGACGGATTAAATAAAAGGTTGCGAACGCTAGGTGTTTTCTTTGATTTAACGAAGGCTTTGATGTTCAGTCCCAATGGGGCACTGTTAAGTGGGGCGTTCCCCAAGGGTCGGTGCTGGGTCCACTGCTGTTCCTTATTTATATAAATGATATGCCTTCTAGTATTACAGGTGATTCAAAAATATTTCTGTTTGCTGATGACACCAGCTTGATAGTGAAGGATCTTGCGTGTAATATTGAAACAGTAACAAATAATGTAGTTCATGAAATAAGTTCATGGCTTGTGGAAAATAATTTGATGCTAAATCACAGTAAGACTCAGTTTTTACAGTTTCTAACTCACAATTCAACAAGAACCGATATTTTGATCAGACAGAATAGGCATATTATAAGCGAGACGGAACAGTTCAAGTTCCTAGGCGTTCGGGTAGATAGTAAGCTGTTGTGGAAAGCCCATGTCCAGGATCTTGTTCAGAAGCTAAATGCTGCTTTATTTACCATGAGAACAGTATCTGAAATAAGTGACACTTCAACACGAAAAGTAGTCTACTTCGAATATTTTCATACGCTTATGTCGTATGGTATTATTTTTTGGGGTAATTCTTCTGATTCAAAAAGTGTATTTTTGGCTCAAAAACGGGCTGTTCGAGCTATATGTGGTGTAAGTTCAAGAACGTCTTGTCGACCCCTATTCAAAAATCTGGGAATTCTGACATTGCCCTCACAGTATATATTTTCTTTAATGTCGTTTGTTGTTAGCAATATTAACCTATTCCCAAGAGTTAGCAGCTTTCACTCAGTTAATACTAGGCAGAAATCAAATCTGCATGTAGAATGCACTTCCTTGACTCTTGTGCAGAAAGGAGTGCAGTATTCTGCTGCATCCATTTTCAATAAGCTACCACAAGAACTCAAAAATCTTAGCAGTAGCCCAAACTCTTTTAAGTCTAAACTGAAGAGTTTCCTCATGGCTCACACCTTCTATTCTGTCGAGGAGCTCCTGGAAGAGCTAAAAAATTAAGCAAATTCCAGTGTTACATTGTTGATTTTCTTCATTTAAACTTACGACTTGTCACCTGAATATGTTTTTTTTTATATTTCATTTTATCTGTTTCTAATATCGTGTTATAATTTCATGTATTGACTCGTTCCATGACCATGGAGACTTCTCCTTAATTTGGTCCCACGGAACAATAAATTAAAAAAAAAAAATTAGAGAGATTCTTGTGTGCACGGAGGCTTTCCGGCAGTCGTTCTTCCCGCGAACCATACGCGACTGGAACAGGAAAGGAAGGTAATGACAGTGGCACGTAAAGTGCCCTCCGCCACACACCGTTGGGTGGCTTGCGGGGTATGAATGTAGATGTAGACTGAAATACATTCAGCAAATAATTGAGTAGTTAGGTTGCAAGTGCTAGTCTGAGATGAAGTGGCTAGCACAGGAGAGAAAGTCGTGGTGGGCAGCATCAAACCAGTCAACAAAAGACTGATGACAAAAAAAATTCAGTAGTTATGTTGCAAGTGCTAGTCTGAGATGAAGTGGTTAGCACAGGAGAGAAAGTCGTGGCGGGCAGCATCAAACCAGTCAACAAAAGACTGATGACAAAAAAAAAGGCCACCCAGATGAACTGAAGGGCTACCAACAAAGTCCCCTCAATAACCATACAGCGAATGTTGCTGTATATATGAGCATCCGTGGAAGGTGCCTGGTTCACGCTCCCCTGCTGACTGCTGTTCACCGGCCACGAAGGCCGGGATTTGCACAGCAGTACCTCAACTGGACGTATAGTGAGCCGCGACAGATGTCATTTTGAGGTGGCTCTCCTTTTATTGATCATCGGAAAGAAACGTCTGTAGACCCTGCAACAAGTTTCGGAAGGGTCCAGGCTTGATGATGGTGCGTTATGGTCTGGGAAGTTTTTTTGTGGGATACCTCGGGTGATCTTGTCATTCTAGAAGGCACAGTAAATCAACACAAACATGCTTCTTTCACTGGGCATCATGCCCAACCCCACATGCAGTTTGTTTCTCCTTGACACGATGGCATGTACCAGCAGCGCGATGAGACGTGTCACACAACTCGCATTGTGCGTGCGTGATTATAAGAGCGCCAGGATGAGTTTAGTGTACTCCTCTGGCCGTCAAACTCCCCGGATTTAAACCGAATCGAGGATCTGTGAGACCGTCTCGATCGGGCCGTTCGTGCTGTGGATTCACAGCCGAGAAACCTAGCGAATCTGGCCAAGGCACTCGAGTCGGAGTGGCTCCACATCCCTGTCGGTAACTTCCAGAACCTCAGTGGAGTCTCTTCCTGCACGTGTCAGAACCGGCCCCGCTGTAATACGTAGCTCTTCCGACTTTTGACAGGTGGTCACATTATGTCACTGGACGGTGGGTAGGCCGGCCGGTATGGCAGTGCGGTTCTAGGCGCTTCAGTCTGGAACCGTGTGACCGCTACGGTCGCAGGCTCGAATCCTACCTCGGGCATAGATGTGTGTGATGTCCTTAGCTTAGTCAGGTTTAAGTAGTTCTAAGTTCTAGGAGACTGATGACCTCAAATGTTAAGTCCCATAGTGCTCAGAGCCATTTGAACCATTTGACGGTGGGTATTATAGATCTTTTTCTTTAGGTTGTACCTATTTTCCTGAGGATTTGAAAGATGTTGCACCATTTCTTCTTTTTTTCTAAATTGACAGATCGTACGAGACTGTCTTGATTTTTCCTATGCGTTGCTTTCGTCATCAAGACTAGCGTAACACTTAGCTTCAGAACCTCGAGGAGAAGCTACGAAAGCAGTGAGTGTGTTGTGGGTGTTTTTCAGACACAACGACCTTCCGTGGAACATCCGCAAGTTCCTGAAGAACCAGCTGCGCGACTTTCCCTTCCACGAGGACCTGCGCGCGGTGCCGCCCTGGTCCCACAGCGCCTGGTCGCACACCGACCTGCCGCGCCTCCGCCAGGGGATGGTCGCAGCCCAGGTGAGCGCACGCTGCCCGCCGTTGCACAACACAATCGTGACGTGGATGGCTGCCGCCAAGGGTACCGAATACATCGTCATTTCATAATTTTGGCAATCACAGGTCCTTACGCAAGACTGGAGAACTTGGAGCCTTTGGTTACCCTGCTCAGAACATCAAGAGTGACACTACCATGCCGGCCGAAGTGGCCGAGCGGTTCTAGGCGCTACAGTCTGGAGCCGATCGACCGCTACGGTCGCAGGTTGGAATCCTGCCTCGGGCATGGATGTGTGTGATGTCCTTAGGTTAGTTAGGTTTAATTAGTTCTAAGTTCTAGGCGACTGATGACCTCAGAAGTTAAGTCGCATAGTGCTCACAGCAATGTGAACCATTTGACACTTCCATCAGTTGCCGCAAAACAACAAAGATATGTAAAGTTATTCACATTCTCTATTTTCTTCTCTTCCAAAAATAGATTGCTTCACTGTCGTGTTTTTATTTAACCCGAACTCCGAATTTCATGAAACTTCCTGGCAGAATTTCATGTTCAGAAGATGTAGTTTCAAATGGTTCAAATGGCTCTGAGCACTGTGGGACTTAACATCTGTGGTCATCGGTGTGGTGTCACCGCCAGACACCACACTTGCTAGGTGGTAGCTTAAATCGGCCGCGGTCCATTAGTACATGTCGGACCCGCGTGTCGCCACTGGCAGTGATCGCAGACCGAGCGCCACCACACGGCAGGTCTCGAGAGACTGACTAGCACTCGCCCCAGTTGTAGGACGACGTTGCTAGCGACTAGACTGACGAAGCCTTTCTCTCATTTGCCGAGAGACAGTTAGAATAGCCTTCAGCTAAGTTAATGGCTACGACCTAGCAAGGCGCCATTAACCATTTGTGACGTTGCATGTACCTCAAGAGAGAGTCTCACTTGTATCATCCAGAATGCTGTATACCAAAGGACAATATAAAAGTTAAGTGTTCTAGTAGCTACGTTCTTTTCTTTATCACATTCATTACGAATCCTGTTCCAGACTTAACGCCAGACGGCGTGAGTTGACGCGTGCCCTTTCGGCTACTTCAATGTGGACTGGCTGCCTTAACAGTCCACTACAATCGGTCCCCTAGAACTTAGGACTACTTAAAGCTAACTAACCTAAGGATATCATACACATCCATGCCCGAGTCTGGATTCGAACCTGCGTCCGTAGCGGTCACGCGGTTCCAGATTGAAGCGCCTAGAACCGCACGGCCACAACGGCCGGCACATGTAGTTTCCTCTGTACTTCCATGTGAGTTTCAGCCTAAATCCAGGCGAACCAAAATTTATACATCTACAGCTCCCATTGGGATAGAAGTGATAACATGGAGAGACAAGGGGGAGGGAGGACGTGGAGAGAAAGAGAAAGAAAACTGGAATGGACAGAGAGAGAGAGTGAGGAGGAGAAGGATTTAGGGGGCTGAGGAGGAGATTGACAGAGGGGAGAGGAGGAGATGGACAGAGGAGGAAGGAGCAGAATGGACAGAGGGAGGAGGAGCAGATAGAAGGAAGAGCAGATGGACAGAGAGTAGAGTGTAGGAGGAGATGAATAGAGGAGGGAGAGAAGAGGAAGAGGAGGAAGGAGTATATGGATCAATTGGAATAAGTACACACCCAGTTTTAAGTCCTCCCTGCTTCCCGAGATTTGCTAAATTACAAGTTAACAATGACCGTGAATTATGAATTTTGACCCGTGTCGGGATAAGGCATCCGAATCCGAAGTAAATGATGATTATTCCTCGGGAAACAGGAGACGTTATAATGAATGAGTAATTTCATTCAATAACGATCGGTACATGAAATAATGGAAATAATCTGGAAATAAATTTTGCCATTGGAAATTTTGCCGAAAGAAATGATTAAGTTGTACAAGCAATTAAAAAATCGGTCGCCAGCTCAACTGATGAGCGACAGTACTGTTAATTACATGAATAATTGTGTCAAAATTAAAGTTTACCAATTTGTAGCGCAGCAGGTGGAATGGGAACTTTTACGTAAGTGCTGTGTCAGGCTCAGTAGTCATATAAAATAATGTCATAACAATCTAACTACACTTAAACCTTAATGTTTAACTTTCAATAAGTATTTTGATAATTATTGTGTTCATAATTTGTCAGCTAAGTGCAATGCTGACAACACAGATAATTATCTGTCGAGATTTTGAATAACGGACTGTCATTCTGTCTTTAAAATTACGTACTTTACACAGTTTAATCTACTGATAATGAAATATGTTGCCAATAATTGATTAACTATATTTTGACTGATAATAATTCATTAATTGGGCGATTGTCAGGTGGGATAAGCTTTATAGTTTCATGAAATATCCTTGAACTAACTTCAGCTGAATATGCATTGAAATAAATCTTAATAATCAAATTTATTACTTCAGTCTATTATTAAGTTATTACGGTTGGCGTAAGCTTATTAACTGCAACAATTAACTACGATAATCAATCGTTCAAAACAGTCTGAACTCTTCACCGTCTATGCAAATAATTTCATAATTAACATATTTTCTCTTGATAATGGCGTGACACACTCGGTTCAGTAGGTAAGGATCGGAAGGAACCTACTTGGTGTTATTGTCGGGTGGAATTTAACTGCAACACTTCGATTATAAAGTGCTTGTTATTAATTGTTCTACTTCAGAGGAAAGCACAGTCACTGGTTAGCCTTCTACAATTTTATCCTACGAAAATTACGTAGATCTTACTTCGCTCGTTGTCGGTGGATCGACGGAAGTCCTCGGCGGCGACACAATGTGGCAGCGGGCTTTTACTGTTGCGACTTGGACCCACAGTGCGCTTCATATTTAAGCCCTCGTTTCTTCAGCACTATGCCCATTAATCCATAATAACTTTGCCCGGCCATGCTTCCAGATTGCCGACCATTTCTTTCCCGTCGTACTTAGATCCACACACTAGCCGTCAGATGTAACACAGCTAGGACTAGCAGCACTCGACTGTACGTCTTACTCCGAGCACGGCGTCACTGCTACTACTGCCCGCTGGCGCGCTCCCGCGCCCAGCGGAACGACAAAACTTCAACGTTAACTAAATATGCCCTGACTTGCCAGTGTTAAATGTTACATAGTTTAAACATAGTATTTACAATACATATTTACACTAGGCAATACATGGTATACAGTTTCATGTGTTAAGTAAGTGAAAAAATTCATAGCAAGGACTGCGTTGTAGCGTCACATTGGCAACGCCACGTATTCAGCTAGTCTGTAAATACAAGAACACCTGGGTTTCCTCTTTCTGCTCCCTTGATGCCCGTGAGTATGTATCTTCTGAGTGTGATGAAGATTAATGGGCAAAGAGTAACGCCATGTTGCACAAATGCCCCTGTTCTAAATCGTATGGTATAATATACGGATCTGTGGTGCCTGTGCATGTGTATGGGCCGCCCCGTGCAACTAGCTACGTCATTTTAAGTGTATCCTGACACGCCTAGGTAATGCGGAATTGACCGCTAGCTGCCACGAGAGGCAAGCCTGTCAGTATAACGGACGCTAAACGTCTGCTGTTTGATTGTGGGAGATCTTCGTGGACTGTTGGTCATGGATGTTCCACTATCGTTTCTAAATTCATATAGGAGACCCTCTTCTCTACGCATCTCCAGAGGTAACAACTTAACACATCACCGGAACACAATATGTATGTGTGGATTTGATGGTCCAAGAGATCAATCTCATGGTAGTGATCAACTCTTCTATCAACCAGCTTGAAATGACAACTCTTGATTAAGACTGTGCCACAATATCAGCCGCGGAGAATACTAGAGCCAGTGATGAGATACGTAGAATTTCAATAGTTCCTCCACAAGTAGTTTCACAGAGCTTCTGATTTACGTTATTACGAGGTGATATTTTGACTTTGTTATTATCAAGGTGCTATAAGGAGATATTGAATAGAATTGGAGAGAAGAGAAATTTGTGGCACAACTTGACTAGAAGAAGGGATCCGCTGGTAGGGCATATTCTGAGGCATCAAGGAATCACCAATTTAGTATTGGTGGGCAGCGTGGAGGGTAAAAATCGTAGAGGCAGACCAAGAGATGAATACACTAAACAGATTCAGAAGGATGTGGATTGCAGTAGGTACTGCGAGATGAAGAAGCTTGCACAGGATAGAGTAGCATGGAGAGCTGCATCAAACCAGTCTCAGGACGAAGACCACAACAACAACATTATCAACGTATGCTCTGTATGTAACGGGACAAGTGTCACCCTTAGAGACTTGGGGTCATCCTTATGACTCGAGGTAACACCTCGAAGCAGCTCACCTGTTGTTACTTTGTCACTGTCTTTGCCTGCAGGTTGCGCATGCGTAGAATAATTGTGGATATCGTAAGACGATGCAGCACCAAGGGCACCGATGCCTGGCCCTCCGCTGTAAGTCCTCGTTCCACAACTGACTGTTCCTCTTCACACTTGTACAACCTTGTCAGAGCATTTTTGTGTTTTCCAATACTATTCAAATTATGAAACAGTACATTACGAGTGACTGCGACCTATTTCAAGAAGTGTTTGCAGTTCTCCGTGTCTAGTTTATTAAACAAAAAATAACATTCTTCAGAATGTTTAGCTATGGCCAGAAGACGATACTGACATAACGTGTAACGTCAGAATGACTTTAGGGTAAAATACTTTTTTAAATCCTGGTATATACCTCATAGTGATCGCTCATTACTCTGGTCCAAAGATTTACATTTGGGATTTTGGTAGAACTTGGTCCTTCAGCCGAACAGCAAGATCACTACTTACGCATCATCATTTTATAAGCCTACAGTAATGTAATTTTAATGGTGTGCAAAATTTATTGTTCATCCACTGAAGCGCCAAATAAACTGGTACAGGCATGCGTATTCAAATACAGAGGTAAGTAAACAGACCGAAAACGGCACTGCGCTCGGCAACGCCTACATAAGACAAGATGTAGAAATCGGATATTTGTGGTAAGTTACTATGGTACCAAACTGCGGAAGTCAACTGTCCCTAAACAACATGTGTGGTGCAGTTGTTAGATGCGTTACTGGTGCTACAATGGTAGGTTATCAAGAGTTAAGTGAATTTGAACATGGTGCTGTAGTCGGCCCACGAGCAATGGGACACGGCGTCTTCGAGGAAGTGATGAAGTGGGGATTTTCCCGTACGACGATTTCACGAGTGTACCGTGAATATCAGGAATCCGGTAAAACATCAAATCACGGACATCGCTGCGACCGGATAAAGATCCTACAAGAACGGGACCAACGACGATGGAAGACAATCCTTCAACGTGACAGAAGTGCAGCACATCCGCAAATTGCTGCAGATTTCAGTGCTCGGGCATCAAGAAGTGTCGCCGTGCGAACTATTCAATGAAACATCCTCGATATGTGTAACCTTGATGACTGCACGACACAAAGCCTTACGCCTCGGGTCGTGCGGTAGCGTTCTCGCTTCCCACGCCCGGGTTCGCGGGTTCGATTCCCGGCGGGGTCAGGGATTTTCTCTGCCTCGTGATGGCTGGGTGTTGTGTGCTGTCCTTAGGTTAGTTAGGTTTAAGTAGTTCTAAGTTCTAGGGGACTGATGACCATAGAAGTCCCATAGTGCATAGAGCCTTTTGAACTTACGCCTCGGCTGCGCCCGAAAAAAAAGTTCAAATGTGTGTGAAATCTTATGGGACTTAACTGCTAAGGTCATCAGTCCCTAGGCTTACACACTACGTAACCTAAATTATCCTAAGGACAAACACACATACCCATGCCCGACGGAGGACTTGAACCTCCGCCGGGATCAGCCGCACAGGCCATGACCTGCGCCCGTCAACAGCGACATTGTACTGTTGATGACCGGAAATATGTTGCCTGGTCGGGCGAGTCTCGTTTCAAATTCTATCGAGCGTATGGGCGTGTACGGATATGAAGACGACCTCATGACTCCATGGACCCTGCATGTCAGCAGGGGACTGTTCAAGTTGGTGAATGTTCTGAAATGGTGTGGGGTGTGTGCAGTTGGAATGATATGGGACCCCTGATACGTCTTGATACGACTCTGACAGGTGACACGGACGTAAGCATCCTGTCTGATCACCTGCATGCATTCATGTCCATCGTGCATTCCGACAACGTTGGGCAATTCTACCAGGACAATGGGACACCCCACATGTCCAGAATTGCTGCAGAGTTGCTCCAGGAACATTCTTCTGTTTAAACACTTCCGCTGACCACAAAACTCCCCACACATGAACATTATTGAGCATATCTGGGATGCCTTGCAACCCCCTCGGACTCTTACGGATTTATGGACAGCCCTGCAGGATTCATGGTGTCAGTTCCCTCCAGCACTACTTCAGACATTAATCGAGCCCATGCCACATCGTGTTGCAGCATTTCTGCGTGCTCGCTTGGTCCCTATACGATGTAAGGCAGGTGTACGAATTTCTTTGGCTCCTCAGTATAGTAAAGCCGCGTTAAAAACCTCTCCCATGCTAGATGCAGAACGCGGTCCTGGGACTTCACGAGACAGCAATAGTAAGACGGGACTGCACCACAAGTAACATGAGACCTCTCGAGACAACGATTATTGTGGTGGCTCTAATACCGAGCGCATAACGTCTGCAGATCGTAATGGCGGTCTATAAAAAATGCCAGAGCTATAAAAGTGCGATAAATTCCATTAAAATCTATTGAATTTCTAGAAATGGAATGTTAAAAAAATATCACATATTCCTACAGGAGGTAGTATTGGTCAAAACTAGAGGCAAAGTTCCTATAATTACATATCCGAAAATCAATACCTGTTTACCTGTTGAGATATGGATCGTTTTACTTACGACGAGTAACGCATAGTTTTCTACGGTGTAAGCCGTGTAACAAGAGACTGCGCAATAAATTAGCACGGTAGATTGCTTCAGTAGCAATGTATGGGAATGAACTGTTGGTGACAGTCTCATAGGGCCAAAATCTTTTCCAAGCAGGGTAACAGCTGCTCTGTATCATAGATTTCTGAACTGTGAATTACTACTGCTACTGGGGAATGTCACCCTTGCACAAAGACAACGACTGTGATTTATAGCAGGGGGCACCACGCCATTTTCTATAGATCGTGTGACAGAGCGATTGCGAAGAAAAACTGAAAAATGCCCCAGGATGTGTGGTAATCACATTCAGCGCTGCCTGTAATTTCTATTTCTACGTAACAGAAATTGGAAAGAGAGAAGAAACTGACCCGTATATCTAAAGACACTGGTTTCAACAGAATTGGTTATAATTACTTTTTGACCAATTGTAGAACATTACAGCAAATTTCATTCATAAAACCCTACTTCCTTTAACAACGTCTTACACCTTAACTCTCTGTGTAGTTATCACCTCTGAGTCCACGAGAGTGCGTTCATTCTGTGAAAGCAGCAACACAAATCATCATCTCTTTTTGAAAATAACAGTTTCAGTTGAATTAGCCTAAATAAAATAGCCGAAAAATACGCTGTGCTATATTTCTTGCCTAAAATGTAAAAAGGAAAAGAAAAAAGAAAAGAAAAGAAAACGGGAAAAAGGTACCAGTAGTTTCGAAAGTAAGTAGGCCCTTAGCGACGACTTAGTCTTTCATTGAAGGGGTCGGGTATTTGCGGCTGTGGGGCTTCCCGAGGTCCCAGTTGCCGGCTTTACTTTTGCTCGTTAACTGTATGAGCGTTATTATGGCTTGGGAAAGCGATAAAGCGCAGCACAGTAGAGTTAAAATCGCGCTCCTAGGCGGCTGGGTTGCAGGACTTCTGATCCGCTTCCCAGCTCGTATAGCTGGAGACATTCATCAGTAATTGCTTAGAAGCGATGATATTGGCCCATGTGCCCTGCGACTTTATCCACGACGCCGTCTGAGGTCAGTAAAAGTTTCAGAGTAATGGAAAAAAGTATACAAACTCGAAGGACATGTAGAATATTGTACCAGCGATAAATAATTAAGCTCTCAGAGAAATGTAGTTGACCTCAGCCGAAATTGTGTGAGTGAAATAGGCAGTTCCAGACAATTTTAAAACTGGGGAAACGACAGCTAAAATATACGTAATTGACATATAGTACAACAAGTGTTTAAATACAGGCGTTAAAACTATTGCAGTATGAAAATGTATGAAATGTCGAGTACTCTGCTGAAGTGTCACTTGTTTAACTCGATTAGAGACGCACACAACAGGCTTTTGTAAATACATACAGTGTTATGTAATATAAAGAGTTGTTACAAAATGCCACAGAGTGGCAGTTGGCGTGGCCAGGCAAAGTTCTCAGCCCTCATCAACTGATAAAATCAGTCCACAATTATGAATGTCCAGTCTGTGTTAAAATCACGAATTGTCATAATTCTACCGATTAAAATGTGTTCCCGACAGGCTATGTCATGCAACAGACATGCCCCTCGCAAACGTTATCCAGGAAAGTATTCGGTCCGAAAGCCGACACTCTTACGTGCTTTCTACAAGATATAAACCCTATTTGACTGTACAATAGGTTTTATTGCGCAATCTAGATTTCGGCCTTAGTACATTATTGAGCGTTAAATGTATTACAAATCATTACACTTGTGTAGACCCCAAGTCATCGTCAAACAAGAATATTTTTTTTTTCTTTATTGAACTTCAATTCCCCATCTGGGGCGGGCTGGCAGCAGTATAGGCACAGCTCTTCACCCGAGAGACGGAACAGAGAGACATTTAAAACAACATAAAGGAGAAAAAATGGGGAAACAGAGATTCAAAAAATGGGAAACATAATGGAAGATAGCATGCAAAAGGGGGTGACTGTAAAAAGGGAGCGAAAAAGCTAAAAAAGTGTACACAAAAAACCACACACTGTGACGATCGAAAGAACACAACGCCAAGTACGACCGGAGCATAAAAGCTGCGATGGGTGGTGTAGCTTATAACAATCACGCACAGCAACACCATGTACAAGTCCAGCACACGATTAAAATCACAGCACTTGACCTCACTCCAGAGGAGTACCGAACACAGCACTGACGTAGCACACCAATGACGAAGAACTAAATGAGAGGATCTGCCAGGGGTATGGATACGAGGGAGAAGGGAAGAAAGGGGGCAACGGGCAGCGTGAGAGGGGGCGGAGAAGGGGAGATAGGGTGGGGGGCGCGCCGAAGGGGGCTGGGGAGGTACGGTGGGGGAGTGAAATAGCCGCGGAGGGGCTGCAGAGACTCAGGGGGGGGAAGGAGGAAATACCACTCTGGAGGAAGAAGGGGAGAGGAAAAGTGGGGCCCTGGGGAGGGGGGGCAACAAGGACAGGCTACAATTGTAGGAAGGGTAGATGTCATGGCCTAGTTCATCATCCAGGAGGATGAGGTGCCAGAAAATGGCCTGATGAAGGCGATGAAGGGTGTGGAGGTGGAGAGAGGGTGCGATACAGCGATAGGGGCGCGGCAGTGGGTGGGGTGTGAAGGAAGGCACCAGGGGGTGGGGGTATCAACCCTGCAGACAGTGTAAAGGATGCAGATATTTTCTACAAAAGGGCGGAGGTGGGGGAAGGGAATGAGGTCATGGAGGAGTCGTGTGGGGGATGGAAGGAGGATATGTGGCGGACTTGGAGGACCTTATAAGGATGGGGGAGGGGGGAGGAAAGGAGATCCAGTCAACGTTGGCATAACAGAGGACAGGACAGGTGAGGGATTTGTAGGTGTGGAGGATGGTGGAAGGATGCAATCCCCATGTCCGGCAGAAGTTTCAAGAGGACTTTCTGCTCGACGATGAGGTGTCCAGGTGTGACGGTCGTCGGTTTGGCCAAGGTATCTCAGGGTGGGGGCGAGCTGAATGGGACGACCATAAATGGTAGGGTATAAGTCATGGAGACAGAAGGAGCAAGTGGTGGAGCCTATGATGATTGCTAGGGTCTTGGATCATCAAAACATGTATCTTTGGTTATATAAATAAGTTTTGTCGAAATAAATGCGAGAACCCCTGTGTAGTATGCTAATATACTGGCAGTTAGCATGACTCAGTTGCTTTGGTTATGGGAAAATAGATGGTCAAATGGCAGGTTTTAAACTTTGCTACACTGTTTCTGGCAGCCACTGTCAATGGCTTTTCGCGCTATTCTGTCCCACGTTAGCCTCTCTATGTCTGCGTAACTACTGCAGCCCACAGCTGTCCCGTCAGAAATTATTGCTCCCCACACTTCCCTTAATTACCAAATTAACTATTCCTTGACGATTTAGTATGTTTCTCTAACAACCTACCCCCTCTGTAAGCCAAGTTGTGCCATAAATTTATTTTCTCCTGGATTGGATTGAGCCCTCGTCATTTGTTACTCCACCTACCTATTTAATCTTCACCATTTTTGTCCGTCCTGTGTATCTTTTGCTCGTACTGTGTCTCATCCACGTTTCGCTTCGGTGTAAGGTTACACTGCAGAGAAATACCCTGAGACAAAATCTGCAAACAGTTTCACTTAAATTCGACGTTAACAAATTTATCTTATTCTCAGAAAAGCTTTCGTTCCTCTTAAGAGTCCGCATTTATATCCTTTTTCGTTTTTGCGTCGTCCTAGCAATCTCCTAATCTAATCTATTTCCGCGGCAATGACTAATTCAATAAGAATAAGAATGTACCATATTACCCATATTTTACTTTTGGTGATACTCGTCTGATAATCTCTTTCCTTGAAATGAGTACGTCCATTTCGCTCCAATGGTCAACGTTCTTTACGGACTCTGACAGAATTATATCATTGGAAAATCGCAAAGTTTCTGTTTCTTCTCCCTGAAATTTAATTTACTTTTACAAATTCTTACTCAGCTACTGGCTACTTACTGTATGAAAATTTGTATGTGCGTTAATTTACAATTTCTTGAGGTGGTGACTGCGGAGGAATAAATTCCACTATACATAGCCTCATGGAAACTGCCTCTTCGAGCAAACAGACGCTATATTTACAAGAACAGCGGGCGACAGGTTTCGTCGAGGGGAACCTCAATCAACTTGTACAACATTTATCTGTTACTCCACGCACACATCGATCAGAGGACCAGAAGATCCAGCCAACGAGGTACAGTGAGTTTGCTAATCGAGGGAAGCCGCCCCAAAATTGGTACCGGATGCGTAAATACAAATGCCGTACGATATTTCGGTAAAACTTTTCCCAGTAAATCGTCACATCATCAATTTGTAATTTTTTACCTAAGTTTCTGTCAGTACTGCGAGTAGGCAAAGGTCTTATTAGGGATCACAAAACTAACGGATTACATGAAGTGTGAAGAATGTACAACATTTACTGGGTACCCTACCTCGAGTAAGGCCGACTAAATAGGAAAGTTTTCTCGTGTTGGAACTTTTCCATTACACAGTTTCAGTGTTGTGTGTTCTACATCTACGTCCACAGGCCTACGTTGAAAGCCATTTTGAAGTGCATGGCAGAGGTGATTCCTCATCGTACCATGTTGTGAAGTTTGTTTCGGTTTGTTTCGTTACAGAATACCGGAAGAATGGCTAATACACTACTGGCCATTAAAATTGCTACTCCACAAAGATGATGTGCTACAGACGCGAAATTTAACCGACAGGAAGAAGAGGCTGTGATATGCAAATTATTAGTTTTTCACAGCATTCACACAAGGTTGGCGCCGGTACCGACACCTACAACGTGCTGACATGAGGGAAGTTTCCAACCGATTTCTCATACACAAACAGCAGTTGACCGGCGTTGCCTGGTCAAACGTTGTTGTGATGCCTCGAGTAAGGAGGCGAAATGCGTACCATCACTTTTCCGACTTTGATAATGGTCGGATTGTAGCCTATAGCGATTGCGATTTGTCGTATCGGAACATTGCTGCTCGCGTTGGTCGAGATCCAATGACTGTTATCAGAATATGGAATCGGTGGGTTCAGGAGGGTAATACGGAACGCCGTGCTGGATCCCAACTGCCTCGTATCACTAGTAGTCGAGATGACAGACATCTTACCCGCATGGCTGTAACGGATCGTGCAGCCACGTCTAGATCCCTAACAGATGGCGATGTTTGCAAGACAACAACCATCTGCACCAACAGTTCGACGACGTATGCAGCAGCATGCACTAACAGCTCGGAGACCATGGCTGCGGTTACCCTTGACGCTGTATCACAGACAGGAGCGCCTGCGATGGTGCACTCAACGACGAACCTGGGTGCACGAATGGCAAAACGTCATTTTTTCGGATGAATCCAGGTTCTGTTTACAGAATCATGATGGTCGCATCCGTGTTTGGCGACATCGCGGTGAACGCACATTGGATGCGTGTATTCGTCATCGCATTACTGAAATCTCACCCGGCGTCATGTTATGGGGTGTCATTGCTTACACGTCTCGGGCACGTCTTGTTCGTATTGACGGCACTTTGAACAGTGGACGTTAGATTTCAGATGTGTTACGACCCGTGGCTCTACCTTTCCATCGATCCCTAAGAAACCCTACATTTCAGCAGGATAATGCACGACCGCATGTTGTAGGTCCCGTACGGGCCTTTCTGGATACAGAAAATGTCCGACTTCTGCCCTGGCCAGCACATTCTCCAGATCTCTCACTAATTGAAAATGTCTGGTTACTGGTGGTCGAGCAACTGGCTCGTCACAATACGCCAGTCACTACTCTTGATGAACTGTGGTATCGTGTTGAAGCTGCATGGGCAGCTGTACCTGTACACGCCATCGAAGCTCTGTTTGACTCAATGCCCAGGCGTATCAAGGCCGTTATTACGGCCAGAGTTGGTTGTTCTGGGTACTGATTTCTCACAGATCTATGCACCCAAATTGCTTGAAAATGTAATCAAATGTGAGTTCAAGTATAATATATTTTTCCAATGAATACCCGTTTATCATTATTTCTTTTTGGTGTAGCAATTTTAACGACCAGTAGTGTAAATATCCCTCTGTGCGCTCTGTAATTACACTGTCTAACGAAAATACATGTCGGATGTCGATGTATCTTTGTAGACGTACACATCACGTGGAGTATATAAATGATTAGAGTTGCAGTTCTCTGTCGTAGGTACAACAGCCACCAGAGAGGGTTAGTGTTGTTCGCTTTATCACCAACTGACAGAGTTTGAAAGGGGGCTATTCGAGGGTCTCTATTCTGCCGGACGGTCAGATCGTGCAATATCGAGCTTTGTGGGGCAATCGATTGTGACCTGTGCCCGATGTCGGACGGCTTGGGTAGGTGGGGGCAGCAGGCATACGGGTCGTGAAGGTTGCGCTCGACGACGTCTGACTACCACAACGGATGATCGCCGAATATCGCACCAGGCATATCGCACCCCCTTTACATTTGCGCCCGCCATCCGATAACAAGTAATGCACTCCCTGCAACATTCGCAATCGTCCCGCACCATTGGCGCGGAGGCTAGCCACAGCCGGAATAGGGAATTACTCTCCCATGCGTAGCCTGCCGTTGACACCACAACACAAGCGGGTGCGTTTGGAGTGACGCCACGTCCGGGAAGCATAGACTGCTGATGAATTGCTCCTGTTTGCTTTCAGCGATGGTGTTCTGCAGTAGCCCGGATGGCCGTCGTTGGTGAGTATGGCGGCCATCTGTTGGCAGGTCCCATTGTCCTTCCGTTTTGGGGATGCCCAATGGTGCGCCACGGGCATCCTGTTCCCTCATGTGTTGCCTCTCACGCGACAGTATCCTGGAACCACTTTTCAACAGGACAATGCTCATCCACACATGGCACTTGTCTCTGTGACCAGTATACATCATGGTGTGGTATCCTGTGGCCTGCAATACCCCAGATGCGTTCCCGATAAGACGTGTTTGGACTAGCTCGGATGTCCCAGCACCGGCGATATCGAAGACCGGTTACAACAGTGGTATGGTTTGGTGCAGGATACAGGGGCTGTTAGAGTGGAAGGCTGAGCAACAAATTGAGGATAGAATAGAAAATTTAATTTATTACGCAAGAAAATTCATGCAAGGTACTGGTAACAATATATTGACACATAACTTGTTCAGTTTAAATATACATCAGCTGATTTAACTTGAATCATCAACAAGTTATCTAATATCCAACAATCTGAAAATATGAGATTTAAACCTTTCCCAAAATTTTCATGCTTGTAAAATGTTATTACGAAACACAGAAAATTACCAAACTAGTCACTGTATTTAAGCCTTACATAACCTAATGGGCACAATGGCTTACAGGTTCAAATGGTTCAAATGGCTCTCAGCACTATGGGACTCAACTTCTGAGGTCATCAGTCCCCTAGAACTTAGAACTACTTAAACCTAACTAACCTAAGGACATCACACACATCCATGCCCGAGGCAGGATTCGAACCTGCGACCATAGCGGTCTCGCGGTTCCAGACTGTAGCGCCTAGAACCGCACGGCCACTCCGGCCGGCTGGCTTACAGGAAATAATTTCACACACGTATAGAAATATCTGCCCACTACAGCACTTGTGTGCCACAATGCGTTATAATCTTACATAGCACACTGATTTACCAAGACAATGCAATTAATGCCAAATACAGTCTGGTCGAGAATAACGAGTGCCCTACTAATGATTAAACTACTCAGAATCAGTAATGAACTGTTTTACAAGGCAAGCACATTCAGTTCAGACAAGTTAACAAGACAATGCCTCCATTTGAATGTTATCACATAAATCCATCAATAGGCTAGACGGTGGTTTGAAAAGGATTGATAACAAGCTACCACACTGTTAGCGGTTGGCACTAAACCCCTGGCGTGCGATAGATGTGTGGGCCAGAAACCCCGTTGCAACAGGGGCCGTTAACAACAGTACCCACAGAACTCTTTCTAAAACCACACTGTGAAATGACGTCAAAGGGGTTTCCAAAACAGTTTAACACTCAACAGCAGTGAGTAAGAGAAAAGGACCAAAAACCAAACGCACACGGCACTTACAATTGAATTATTCCAGCTGTGGTTAAGATTGAATTAATTTCAGTCCAACAGGTAAACAGTGGTGTCACAGACTTAAACTTTACTTGACTAGCGTGACAATTTCAGCGTCCCTTAACTGACATAAGTTCAGCAACAAACTGAAATGCAATTTAAAGACAGTCAAGTAAGGGTATTGTGAAACACTTCATCAACAATTAGAGCAAACACGCCCACATAGGCACTCCATTTCATACGTAAATTAACCAGGGCACAAGTCAGTATTTCGACACGCGACGTGGAAACACTCACTGCTCAGCAGCGCAAGCCAGAATACGACGGAAAGAAGTCTCGCTGTAACTCCACCAGATGAAGATGCACCGAACTAACAGCTCACCTTTAACAATATTAATCCAAATGCCGCTAATAAGGTAATGGCCAGAATAACACCAGCCCGTAGTCACAGCGTGAGGAAGGTTGAACTCGTAAACAGAACGAACGACAGTGAGTCACTGCAGCACCTCCAGTTCCGCTGCTCGGCCGGCCCCAGTGCAGCTGCCACACTCACACAACTTGCCGACGCGACTTCCGCGATCTTCCGGCGTCGCTCCGCCCAGGCCCGCTCGTCTCTGTGCCCGAGACTTGCTTTCGACTTCCCGCACGGAATCCCAGAGGGCGCACCAACCCGCGCACCGCAAGGGAATCGAAAGAGATCGAACACACTACACCGGAACAATCAAATCGCAGGAGTACACGGCACAAACAGCTGCGGGCCGTTTGCCCCATCAGAGGATTCACCGACTTACGAGACTCTTCCCAACCAAATCAGTGAATGGTTCCAGGCCTTAGGGGGAGTGGGTGCAACCTCACACTAGTAAGTGGACACATACTGCCACATTCTTTGTAAATTTAGGTCAGTATTGTATTCACTGTAATAACATCACATACCCCCTCAACGCATGAAGTTATGAGTCTTTTATTGCTTCCCTTCTGGGTGCCTCAGTTTCTTTTGTCAGGGAGTGTAGTTTAACGTGCTTTCCCTATAGAAGCGGTGCGATGGAGTCTGTAGCATATTTCTTGATTCCTCACGTAGTACTAATTCTTCAAAGTTGGCAAGTCGGTTCCCATGGGACAACTTACATTTATCTTCAAGTACCTGTCAATTTAGTTGTTTCAGCGTTTCCGTAACAGTCTCATGTGCCGCAAACAAACCTGTGACTATTTGTGCTGCACTTCTTTGTATGCAGGTTGTTCCTACAATGCACGTAACAACTGAGGGGGCTAGCAAGAGTGGGTCACAACAAGCAACTTTCACGTAGCACCCTTGCTGCCTTATGAAAGTTCAAGCCCTTAACCCAGATGATTTTCTGTATCGCATTGACTTGCACCAGTGGTTTTTGCAGAAATGTGCCATTTAATCTGAATCCCCACACTTTATACTTTTTACGGATGAGACATTCAACAGCTACAATCAACATACGCGGGCACGTTTTGCCACATTTGTTCGTGCTCATCGGGAGCGCATCGCCCTCAGGGTTTAGTGTAGGTTGGTGGGCGATAATGGCCGGCCGTGGTGGCCGAGCGATTCTAGGCGCTACAGTTTGGAACCGCGCGACCGCTACGGTCGCAGGTTCGAATCCTGCCTCGGGCATGGATGTGTGTGACGTTCTTAGGTTAGGTAGGTTTAAGTAGTTCTAAGGGGACTGATGACCTCAGAAGTTAAGTCCCATAGTGCTCAGAGCCATTTGAACCATTTTTTGGGCGATAATGTGATTGGTCCATACAGACTCCACCGACGACTGACTCCAACCAAATACTTAACAGTGTTAAGGGAAACACTGCCAGAGTAACTGGAAGATGTCTTTCTCAACGTGCGACAGTTCATCACGTATTAACGTGATGGTATAGGTCACACGACAGGTTTGTAAGCAAATACGATTTCTGTTACGTGGAACGATTACAAGTAGATACTACATGTTTTGTTAAATGCGTCTAGAGATTATAAATTTTGTTAGGTGCGTCTGGGTTGTAATGTAGTGTTTGTGTAGTTCATATCAAAGTCTGAGGAAAGCTAGGGAACGCTTTGACATTGAATATGGCAAAGACAAAGAGCAAATTTAGTCTTTGTTGAATACAGTCAGAGGGTAACGTTCATTATCATAATAGACAATAAACGTTGAATAATGTTTTAGTTAAAGTGGTTTCTTCTTCATTATCTTCTTATTTTTCCTTTTTATTCTTCTTCTTGTTCACTCCAAGAAGTAGACTCCTTGCCTGTTCCGATCTCATTCTAGGCATCTATTTCGTTGTCTTCAGAGATATCCCTTTCCTTCTGGTTTGTTGTTCAATATTTGCATCGTTTGTGTCCTTTCAGCTGTCCTATGGGTACGTTCTAGCCATTTTATTCTCTTTTATTGTATCAGTTCGTTAACTGAATAAATTCTCTACTGAGCTCTTTTTTCATTTCTTGTATGATCTATCAAGATGAAATCTTTCATATGTCTTATAAATTTCATTGCAGTCGCCAGTGTACTTGGTCCTTCTTGCTACCTTATTTTTCACGAACCTGAGCCGTACGTCAAAACAGGTGTATCCATTACTGTACAGGGCGGTCAGAAAGAGTCTTAAAAACTTGTAAAGCTGTTGCAGAGTAGGTCGTGCTCAGAAATAATTCTTAAGAAAAAAGTCTGACACGCTACTCAATTTCCAATGTAATTAGCATTGGAGTTAGCCGAGCGTGCACAAATTCCAGCAGCCCACCAGAGCTGGTGTCACCAAACGTGTTCTTTGTTTCGTTTCCTAAAACCGAACAGGAGAGCAACACAAGAAATTGACATGGGACGGTTGTATCGAAGCCGAGGCAAAGGTAGAAAAGCCTCGTCCGCTATCCAACTGACACTAACTGCACCTGGCGTGCCGCTTGAATTTGCGCGCACAACGGTCGGATTGGCTGACTTGAATGCTAATTAACTCGGAAACGGCGCAGCGTATATAAATTTTTTGTTAATCACTATTTCTCAGTACACCCTACCGTACAACATCCTTACAAGCTTCCCACACTGTCTCCGACCATCCTGTATAAAATGTTATTTTGATTTCTTTCGGCACTTTGTTGCCTAGTGTTCACAATCTGATATTTTATTTAATTCATGTGTTATTTTCAAGCTGGTAGTTTGAAGAAGTTAAAATGGGAAAACTTGTTCTAAAAATAACCTTCTAACACAAGTGCGGAACTTTAAAATTTATAGCGTTAGTCTCCCTGTGTGAAATATTTGGTATGGCTCCTTCCATTTATTGTCCCCGTAACGTATTGCCATTGCGAGAGCCTGAACACTGCCTTGTAAAATTATTTGCTTGTCAGCGAATATCATGATATTTATCCAGTAATCTGATCCTATTTTAATGTTTCATTCGCCTTGGTTTTCTATCGTCTAACAATGTAGCTGCATCAAACGAGTCTCAGGACTGAAGACAACAACAGCAACAACAACAATGTAGTAGGTAGAGCACTTGCCCGCGAAAGGCAAAGGTCCCGAGTTAGAGTCTCGGTCGGGCACACAGTTTTAATCTGCCAGGAAGTTTCAACAATGTAGTAGACATGAAAAGCTGTGAGCTAATAGCTACATCCTCGTCTCCACCTCCATTAATTGTAATAGTTCTCCCTTTCACTGTTTAGTAAGATTTGTTTTTCTTGCTTTTAATAACTTTTATTAAGTCCTTGGACTCCCCTCGTCTTACCGAGCGAGGTGACGCAGTGGTAGCACACTGGACTCGCATTCGGGAGGACGACGGTTCAATCCCGCGTCCGGCCATCCTGATTTAGGTTTTCCGTGATTTCCCTACATCGCTCCAGGAAAATGCTGGGATGGTTCCTCTGAAATGGCACGGACGACTTCCTTCCCCTTCCTTCCCTAATCCGATGAGACCGATGACCTCACCGTTTGGTCTCTTCCCCCAAACAACCCCCGCTCCCCCCTCCCCACGTCTTCCTGAAATATTCCACAATATGTCAGCTGATCTGTCAAGTGGACCTCAACGAAGAAACAAATACACACAATTGAAGCTGCAGCAGTGAGACTTTTAAGATCTTTGGTAGGATATAAATTTGAAGATCACGGGAAGAACAGTGAGTAGAGAGAGGAGCTCCATGTTCAAGGAATAGTAGAAAATGTCCAATAATACAGAAGGGAATAGCATGCCCACTTCATATGGCTCAATGTCGAGCAGCTACGAAAACTTATAACTGCAGGACGAATGGTAGAAGGAGATTAGGATGATCACGAAGAAGATGGTGTAACCAGCTGCACATTTCTTGGTTTCGAAACAGGCAAACAAGTCTTACCCGAAAATGTATATTGTGATGATGGTATTATATGGTCCAGCCCTCGACACTTTTAGAAAAACGTGAGAGATGAGACTTCACGTTCCACGATAGGTGAAGGTATCCAGTAAGAATACATGGAAGGAAGAACATCTTTGGCACCGTCCTGTTGTTATAAAATAGTACTTCACTGGCTGAAAAGGACTCTCTACGCTTGATCTTTCTTTGTGTGAGGAGATGCAGGCTGCGAGTTACCATGTGTACTTTTGCTTTAAGGAATTGTTTTCGGTTAAATTTTCCCCCGTACTTTTGTTCGTGTATTTCTAATTCTCTAGTGGCAGCACACACAGTTGTACCTGTGAGTGAGAACGGATAAATATGGGAACAAACGCGTCCACGCACGGCTTCCCACTACGACTACTTTCAGGAGTCTTACCTGAAAACTGAAAATTCTCCATCAGAGTTGTCTGCCACACAGTTTCATACAAAAACTGTAATAACTTGTGAGCTTTCTTCCTTTGTAGTAAAACCCGAGAATTTGTTGTGCAGCAGTCTGTCTAGTACCAGTCTACTAAGCAGCAAAGATCTTTTCGCTTCCACATTCCCATCTCTCCGCTTCAGTGTTCGTCTTACGACCAACAGCTTCCATATCCTAGGTAATGTATTAGAGTCTTGTCCTTCCTCTAGGGCTTTTCCGTTGATGTATTCCCATCTTATGTTAGAATATGAGTTCCTCATTTCTCAATAGATGATCAATCATTCGCATTTCATTTTCTGCAACAGATTTCCAAAAATTCGCATCTCACCTGTCATTGTAAAGACGTCGTCAATTCTGGCCCCTTCAATCGATTTCAATCTGAGAATGCTCCTGTAGCACGGTATGACAAGAGAGTCAGTTCAGGAAGTCCACATCTCACCCTAGACATGAGCTTTCAGAAACATCTCAACTGTTACATTTAGAGACAGAATTAAAGAACCCTTTTTTTTTTTTACAGAAAATCAGCTGCTAACTTCTTCTTTGTCGTTGCAGTCTTTAGTGATTAGAGTTCCTTGACAAATAAATGAGTTCAACATGTAGTGCATATCTGATATGCACTTCATCTTCAAGTTGATCTTCTTTGTTGTAGACCAATACTTTTGTTTTGTACTTACCTACTTTGATCAAACGTTCTTCACATATAACTCTTAATATGGTTTCCTCTATTTCAGCTAAAGCAGCTCTATCATCTACTTATCTCAGGATATCTACGAAAATAGTTCTAATCCTGTGCCTTTTTAATGTTTCCACCCATCGTATCGTTGCGATCGAAACTGTGGACCGTTATCCGAAATAACACTTTCACATGACCTTCCTGTGTCAAGAAATCCCTCTCGAATGCTTTCGAAACTGCTGTTGCTTTGCGCACTGGCGTGCGTTTCACGTATTTCCATACCAGCAAAACCGTAACAAAAACCTTTTTTTTGACCTGGGGAGGGACCTAGAAGGTCGCAGAACGTGAGGTGCTTTGATTTCTTCGTAATAGTCGGAAACATAGGTAGCTGCAACCGTTGTCGAGGGTTTATCCTTTTGGCAGTCCTTAGACTTCGCTAACACCTTCCTAATCCCTTCGTTATTGTATCTAGGTATAAATTTCTTTCAGTTTGCCAAGTGCGTCATCTAGATTTATTAAAAATTGTTTATGACACTGTTATTTATTCTTTGCGAACGTCCATCGATGCGAAGCAAATCGTACCAGATGACTTTTTATTTGACACACGGCTGTGTGTGGCACTTTATAGCACAGCGAGTACGAGTACGTATGCAAATGACAGCTCCGTGCGGTTAACACGAGAATAGCGGTGCTAGGGCAAGGGGACAAAGGACCGCTGGTGGCACGACTTGCGAACAAAGGGCGCCAACCGACAGCCGGCCGATCAAAGGAGCTCGCTACGAATATCGGAATTAGCAAGCGTCCATGCTCTATTGTTATACCAGGAAACGGACGCCCTATTCAGAATGAGGGACGAAACGCACTCCGGAATGAACAAACGGATCAGGCCACAAGCAATTCCGTTACAGAGATTTGAGCCTAAAGTGCAGGCTGTCCTTTCTTTGGATGCTATAGAATTTCAGAAAATATAGTGTGGTAAATATAAATACTGTATTTCTCTATTTTCCTCGAAAATTTCCTATAGAATGTTTTGTCCGTACACTACGGTATAACCATAGAATTTAATTACCAAGCCCCCTAAAAACATGTGCCTTGTTCCGGAAATAGGTCCTTCGACAGTTTTCTCGAGCTTCATCGATAGTGGACTAATGTGAAGACTTCCTGTCTTCAAAATGACTCTTACCTTTGGACCAAAGCCAAACTATTTTCAGCAGATGCTGTCCAACAGCATGTAAATATTAGGAAGAAAAGTCACATTTTAAAAGCACTGAGCGCTTCTATTGAAACAGAACTTTATTCATTGTCAGTGTCGGTCGATCAATTTTCATCAGGTAACAAAAAATTACTGGGATTATCCTTTATACTATGTTGTTACTGTGGCGACTGATTGAAACTGATAGTGAAAAGGAGGTATATTTCATCAGACGTTCTTGGTGGCTCTTAAATATGACTTTCTCTAAACCAGAAGCTCTAGGTTACGAAATTCAACTTTTGCGTTGTGCTCAGTTTACTGGCAACAACTAGCCAATCTACAACAAGTAACCTCACAAAGAATATACTCAAAAAAGATACACAAGTGCCAATCTTGCGATCTAACTGCACCGCAGCCAAGTGCCAGTGAATGAACTCGACAGTGTCTGTGATGTCACGGTAATTGGTCCTCTCAAGTGACTGACGCCAACAGACAGCGACGTGCAGTGTTAGCCCAGTATAAGTGTTGTGCATGATGTGTACTGTGAATTCACAATGCGCTAAAGCCGCTACACCTCGTCTTCCCATCAGCAGACTGTCTCGAATGGTTCGCGAAATAAAAGGGGTGCATTTTTTAGGTGACCCATGCTGGGTACTTGGCGTCCGCAGACAGCGTTGATTATCTCAAAGCGTTCAGTACATTTTTTTTTAATTTATTGGCTTTCAGAATGTGCCCATATAGCCAAATCAACACAGGAAATGCTGTAGTAATAACAATGATGATGAGGATGATGATACATTTTCAGTTGAAACTAATTTGCTGAATCCAAACTGTAACTCTAACAAAAGACTTTGTGTCTTTGGATACGTTAATACTATCTTATACTGGCACTTTAAACCTTTGAAAACAATAATAGCAGCAAGATTGGTTACAGCTATCTACATTGGCTCTTTCTCCCTTTTTACACGTGATTTTATTAATCATTATCATCATCATCTTGGACAGTTTCCAGCCACTGACTGGGTCTGTCGGGAACACAAGCCTCTCCATCGTGTTCTGTCTTTCCACCATTCCCCCTCTTCCACCTTCGTCCAGTTCTCCCCTCTTCTCGTCACACATTCCTTCACTCCCTTCACCCATCTATCTCTTGGTCTTCCTCTGGGCCTCTTCCCCTCCAGTTGCAGATCAAACATCCTCTTTGGAATTCTTCCCTCATCCATTCTCTTCATGTGTCCATACCACTGCAGTCTTGATTTTTCTATCCTGTCCTGTACTGGTTCCTCCTTTAGTCTTTCCCTCACATACACATTTCGCAATCTGTCTCGTCTTGTTACACTCAACCTGCTCCTCTGGAACTTCATTTCACTAGCCTGTATTCTACTTTTGTCGCTTTTGTGCATTACCCATGTCTCACTTCCGTATGTCAATATGGGGACAAAGTAGGTTCAGTATATAATTCCCTTGGATTTCTGTGGCACCTCCTTGCTCCAAATAAGCCCCCTAATGCATTTGTAGAACTGCCCTGCTTTTCTGCACCTTTCATTTATTTCCATTGCGTTTCCCCCCTTACTTTCAATCATGCTTCCCAGGTACTTGAAGTTCTCTACCACTTGTAGTTTTTCCCCTCCACAAGTTATGTCCACATTTGGCCTATTCTTCTTCCTTGTTGTGACAATTATTTCACTTTTCTTTGCAGAGAAATGCATTCCATATTGTGCTGCCGTTGCCTCCCATACATCTAACTGCTCTTGCACCTCCTTCTCGCAATTTCCCCATAACATCAGGTCATCGGCAAAAAGCACTGCTTTCATTGTATGATCTCCAATTGCATCTGATACTTGCTGTAGGATTTCATCCATAACAATAATAAACAATAAGGGCGAAAGTGCACTTCCCTGTCGCAGCCCATTGTCCAGCTTGAACCATGCAGTACGTTCCCTCCCCACTTTCACACAACTCTCACTTCCCTCATACATTTTTCTGACTTTTCGTGTTGTCTCTTCATCTATCTCTTTTGCGTTCAGCACATCCCAGAGCTTGTCCCTACAGATACTGTCATACGCCATCTCAATATCTAAAAATGCCATGATTAAGTCCTTCCCGTACTCATAGTGCCTTTCCTGCAGTTGCCTTATCGCAAATATGAGGTCCGTTGTTGATCTTCCCGGTCTGAAACCGTACTGCTCCTCTTGCAGTCTACCTTCAATACTGCTTCTTATTCTCTTCTCCAGGATCTTTTCATAGATTTTTCCACAGTGGCATAACAGGGTGATTCCTCTGTAGTTCTCACATCTCCTTTTATCCCCTTTCTTGAAGATCGGGACTATAATTCCTTTCTTCCAATCCTCAGGAAATCTGTTCTCCTTCCACACCACCCTCAGCACTCTGTATAGCCATTGGGTTCCTACTACTCCTGCTGCTCGTATCATATCCACTGTTACTTCGTCGCAACCTGGTGCCTTGCCCCCTTTCATCCTCTTTATGGCTTCTTCCACTTCATTCCAAGTTAGGTCATCAATTTCCCCACTATTATAATCGTCTGCTGCCTTAGGCTCTCCATCGCTGTTAGTTACCCGCTTGGCGGCATTCAACAGATCTTCAAAGTACTCCTTCCAAATCTTTTTGAGCTCATGCATTTCCTCCACAACTCTTCCATTATTATCCATGATCCTCAGGCACTCGCTTCTGTCGTTCCTCTTATTTCTTACCATGGTGTAAAGTGCTTTTTTGTTCCCTTCACTGTCCTCTTCTAACATTCTTGTCCATTTTTCCATCCACTTCTTCTTCTCCGCCCTTACTATGGTCTGTGCCGCTTTCTTGCTTTCCTTATATTTTACCCTAGCCTCCTCTGTTCGGGTCTGGAACCATTCTCTGAAGGCTTTGTTCTTTCGAAGTACTGCCTCTTTACATATGTTGTTCCACCATGGGGTTTCCTTACTTCTCCTCTTTGTGCTAGTTCTTCCGCACACAGTCTCAGCTGCCTCAACTAGAGCCCTCTTAAAATCTCCCCATTCTTCTTCCACCTCTGATCTTCCTTTGGCAGCTTCTTCCTGATCAGTGTCTGGTACTGGGTCATCCGTTCATCCTCTTTCAGCATCCATGTCTTCAACCTTTTCTCCTGTATATCTGTTGCCCTCCTATCTTTTTTCTCTCTCAGGGTGGCTACCAACAGCCGGTGGTCACTGTCTAAGGCCTCAGATGGAATGACCTTAACATCTGTGAGGCTGCTCATCATCTGCCTATCCAGTAGTACATAGTCTACTACTGAAGTTTGGGACCAGTCTCCACTGTACCAAGTTATTTTGTGGCTACTTCTCTTCTTGTACCAGGAATTTGCGATCGCCAGCCCATTCCTCTTGCAGAATTCCAGCAACAATTTTCCTTCTCTATTTCGGTTCCCCAGCCCTCTGGTCCCATTATCTCCTCGAACCCTTTCCTGTCTGTGCCAACATGTGCATTGAGGTCCCCTATTATAATCTGATTACCTCCATTTAGCTGCTTTTGCATGTCATCTTCGAATTCCTCCTTCTCCTTTTTTGTACATCCCACCTGTGGGGCATATGCTTGGATGATTTCAATGCTTTTTCCTTTCACTCGTACTCTGGCTTTTATCATTCGATCATTGATACCTTCCACCTCCTCCTGCAGACCCTCTCTGACCACTATTGCCACTCCATTTCTTCCCCTCTCATTCCCTATCCAGTACAGTTTACATCCTCTACTTAGTGGTTTTTCACCAACTCCTCTCCACCTAGTCTCAGCAAGTCCCAAGATGTCCAATTTCCTCCTTTCCATCATTTCTACAATTTCTTCTAACTTCCCAGTTAGAGTCCTTACGTTTAAGGTGCCTTTTCCATTGCTTGGTCGGTTTCTTTTAAATCCGTTCCGTGATCCGAGGCATGTTCCCTTTTTAAAAGCAGTTGATTTATCCACTACTGGCTCGCTAGGCCTATTGCAGCTTCACCAGAGCCCCGTTAGCCGTCACGTTTCAGGGTTCCCATAGGGCCTTCCCAGCTACCGTAGCGGTCCTGGGGCACACGAAGTCCCCGCTGTACATCGCCCCTATAGGCAGTCCCCTACTTTGTGCCGTTGCCCATCTCCCACGACTTGGACGAGGGGTTGGACTTATGGGAGACAGGAAATGCTGTAGTACAGTTGGTAATTTGTGGTAAGATCTAATGGGACCTAACTGCTTAGGTCATCGGTCCCTAAGCTTACACACTACTTAAACTAACTTACGCTATGGACAACACACACTCCCTTGTCCGAGGCAGGACTCGAACCTGCGACGAGGGAGCCGCGCGGACCGTGACATGGCGCCTCGGAGCGCGCGGCTACCCCGCGCGGCAGTACAGTTGGTTTTGAATATATATAGTCGACGTCATTTTTGGTTGCACCATTGTACGACATAACACAGGATTAACAAAGCACTTATGCTAAATAAACAAGGTTTACAATCAGATATACGGAAACGTGTAAGAAAGATGAAAGTGAATGGGACTTTGTATAGATCGTCGTAGTAGACTACAAAAATCATCTGCTAACACAGTAAGAAATCATAAATCGCCGATGGTAAACACGTGGGATACTCCCAATTCAGTCAACACTAACGACTATATACCTGAATTAACAATAAAATATTCTTTGTAAGTCGTGTGACAATCGTTCCAAAAGCTGCGGATAGAGAAGTAATTATCTTGCAAGTCTGTTAGTACCATCTAGAAACTAAGGAGAATAGTTTACAACAACCAGGTTTGTTTATACAGCCATACGTATAGATAAAACAACAGTGATGAATGTCAGCTACCTCTAAACGTAGAAAAATGTAAGTTAACGCAGCTGTGTAGGAGAAACAAACTCTATTGTTCGGAAATCGCGTTAGTAATTTCCTGCTTGACACAGGTAAAACAGCAACGATGAATGGCAGCTACCTCTAATAGTAGAAGAACGTAAGTTAACGCAGATATATGGGAAAAACAAACCCCGTGATGTTCGGATACAGCATTAGTAGTGTCCCACTTGACACAGCCACGTCATTTAAATATCTGGGTCCAACACAACAAAGTGATAATGAAATGGAAAGAGAATGTGAAGACTGTCGTGGGGGAGGCGAATGGTCAACTTCGGTTTATTGAGAGAATTTTAGGAAAGTGTGGTTCATCTGTAACGAGACCGCATATAGGACTGTGGTGGGTTGAGTACTGCTCGAGCGTTTGGGAACCGTACCAGGTCAGATTAAAGGAGGACATCGAAGTAATTCTAAGGGGAGTTGGTAGATTTGTTACCGGTAGGTTCGAACAACGCGTAAGTGTTGCTGAGATGCTTCGGGAACTCAAATCGCTGGAGGAAAGGCGGCGTTCTGTCCAAGGAATAGTACTGAGAAAGTTTAGAGAACCGGAACTGCAGGGTGACTGCAGAACGATCCTGCTACCGCCAGCATACGTTACGCGTAAGAACCACAAGGATAAGAATACTAGGAATTATACGGAGGCATATAGACAGTCGTTTTGCCTTCGCTCTATTTGCGATTGGAATAGGAAAGGAAATGATTAGTAGTGGTACAAGGTACCCTCCACCACGCGCCGTACGGTGCCTTGGGAAGCCTCTGTGTAGCCGTAGATGTACACTCAGACGTATTCGCAGGAGGTACATAGTGACATACATTTGCAAGTTGAGTGTTCCATTTTCTGCAGAGTAGCACATGGGGATGTAGACAGTTAACTGACTTTTGGTCTTCCCCTGCCATACAAGTACCAGAAGGAGTATATTAGCAGCGCACGGAGCTATACACTGGAGAGCCAAAAGAAACTGGTACACCTGTCTAATACTGTGTAGAGCCCCAGCGAGCACGCAGAAGTGCCACAACACGACAGTGGCATGGACTCAATGTCTGAAGTAGTGCTGGAGGGAATTGACACCATGAATCCTACTGGGCTGTCCATAAATCCGCAAGAGTACGAGAGGGTAGACCTCTCTTCTGAACAGCACGTTGCAAGGAATCCCAGATATGCTCAATGATGTCTGGAGAGTTTGGTGGCCACAGGAAATGTTTAAACTCAGAGGTGCTCCTGGAGCCGTCTCATTGTCCTGCTGGAATTTCCCAAGTTCGTCGGAAGGCACAATGGACGTCATTTGATGCATGTCAACTGTATGAGTCGTAATTAGACGTATCAGGGCTCCCATATCACTCCAACTGCACACGCCCCACAACATTACAGGGCCTCCACCAGCTAGAACAGTCCCCAGCTGACATGCAGGGCCCATGGATTCATGACAAGTTTCGAGTCGTCAACAGTCCAATGTCAGTGTTGACGGGCCAGCCGGCTGCTGTGGCCAAGCCTTTCTAGGCGCTTCAGTCTGGAATCATGCGACTGCTACAGTCGCAGGTTCGAATCCTGTCTCGGGCATGGATGCGTGTGATGTCCTTAGGTTAGTTAGATTTAAGTAGTTCTAAGTTCAAGGGAACTGATGACCTCAGGTGTTAAATCCCATACTGCTCAGAGCAATTTGAACCATTTTGTTGACGGGTCGAGGCGAGGCGTAGAGCTTTGTGTCGTGCAGTGATCAAGGGTACACGAGTGGGCCTTCGGCTCCGAAAGCCGATATCGATGATGGTTCGTTGAAGGTTCGCACATTGTGACTTGTTGATGGGCCAGCATTAAAATCTGCAGCAGTTTCAGTTCTGTCACGTTGAACGATTCTATTTAGTCGGTTGGTCCCGTCCTTGCAGGTTTTTTTTTCTGGCCGCAGAGATGTCGAAGATTTAATATTTTACTGGATTCCTGATATTTACGGTACACTTGAGAAATGGTCGTACGATAAAATCGCTACTTCATCGCTACTTCGGAGATGCTGTGTCCCATCGCCGAAATCTTGATAACCTGCCATTGTAGCACCAGTAATCGATCAACAAGTGACTAGACACTTGTCTTATATAGGCGTTGCCGACTGTGAGGTCTTGCCAACTCGTCTCGTATAGGGTGCCTAAAGGATGCTGCGGTCTCGGAATGCTATATAACAATTCAAGCAAATCACATTAACATTCTTTATTACAGTAAAGAAGATAGACTATACTTAACTTTGTATTACAAGAAAGTGTCGCAAGCGATGGGCGACAGGCAAACAGGCAGTGTCTTTCTCTATATACTATGTCCATACAAGCAATGGATACGGATGACTAGTAACTGCTATCATAGTGCTATCCTAGTGCCAGTCTAGTACTATCCAAACGAGGCTTCCAGGAGCAGCGCTTATATTGTCCTCTTGTACAGACCGTTCCTGTTGTGGTATGGTCCTAGTCAGCGATCTATTGGCTGCCTGCTCTACTCTTGGGTTCTACATCTTCGTGCTGGCGCTTGTGGTTACACAGGAACACCGACCGCAATGCCGTGTTCTGCCTGTTTACATATCTATTTGAAAACGCATGCCTATACCAGTTACTTTGTCGCTTCAGTGTACGTTGGCGCGGTTGACGAACTAGTACAGTAACTTTTAAGTTTCTATGTCGTTGAATACGAACGAGTTTTGAGGCTGCTTGGGAACAGATGATCAAGAGCCCGAAGACTGCTAGCAAGCAGTTTTACGTGATACGTATTACGAGGTGTAGTAGAAGTAAATACACTCCTGGAAATGGAAAAAAGAACACATTGACACCGGTGTGTCAGACCCACCATACTTGCTCCGGACACTGCGAGAGGGCTGTACAAGCAATGATCACACGCACGGCACAGCGGACACACCAGGAACCGCGGTGTTGGCCGTCGAATGGCGCTAGCTGCGCAGCATTTGTGCACCGCCGCCGTCAGTGTCAGCCAGTTTGCCGTGGCATACGGAGCTCCATCGCAGTCTTTAACACTGGTAGCATGCCGCGACAGCGTGGACGTGAACCGTATGTGCAGTTGACGGACTTTGAGCGAGGGCGTATAGTGGGCATGCGGGAGGCCGGGTGGACGTACCGCCGAATTGCTCAACACGTGGGGCGTGAGGTCTCCACAGTACCTCGATGTTGTCGCCAGTGGTCGGCGGAAGGTGCACGTGCCCGTCGACCTGGGACCAGACCGCAGCGACGCACAGATGCACGCCAAGACCGTAGGATCCTACGCAGTGCCGTAGGGGACCGCACCGCCACTTCCCAGCAAATTAGGGACACTGTTGCTCCTAGGGTATCGGCGAGGACCATTCGCAACCGTCTCCATGAAGCTGGGCTACGGTCCCGCACACCGTTAGGCCGTCTTCCGCTCACGCCCCAACATCGTGCAGCCCGCCTCCAGTGGTGTCGCGACAGGCGTGAATGGAGGGACGAATGGAGACGTGTCGTCTTCAGCGATGAGAGTCGCTTCTGCCTTGGTGCCAATGATGGTCGTATGCGTGTTTGGCGCCGTGCAGGTGAGCGCCACAATCAGGACTGCATACGACCGAGGCACACAGGGCCAACACCCGGCATCATGGTGTGGGGAGCGATCTCCTACACTGGCCGTACACCACTGGTGATCGCCGAGGGGACACTGAATAGTGCACGGTACATCCAAACCGTCATCGAACCCATCGTTCTACCATTCCTAGACCGGCAAGGGAACTTGCTGTTCCAACAGGACAATGCACGTCCGCATGTATCCCGTGCCACCCAACGTGCTCTAGAAGGTGTAAGTCAACTACCCTGGCCAGCAAGATCTCCGGATCTGTCCCCCATTGAGCATGTTTGGGACTGGTTGAAGCGTCGTCTCACGCGGTCTGCACGTCCAGCACGAACGCTGGTCCAACTGAGGCGCCAGGTGTAAATGGCATGGCAAGCCGTTCCACAGGACTACATCCAGCATCTCTACGATCGTCTCCATGGGAGAATAGCAGCCTGCATTGCTGCGAAAGGTGGATATACACTGTACTAGTGCCGACATTGTGCATGCTCTGTTGCCTGTGTCTATGTGCCTGTGGTTCTGTCAGTGTGATCATGTGATGTATCTGACCCCAGGAATGTGTCAATAAAGTTTCCCCTTCCTGGGACAATGAATTCACGGTGTTCTTATTTCAATTTCCAGGAGTGTAGTTTGGATCTTTCTCCCCTCCGCAGACGCATGGAGGAGTGGTGTGTCCCCCATAATGGGGAGCGTCACTTAGCTGGTGACGATGAAGGTGTACGTGTGTGTTGCAGTTCTGGTCGGCCTACGTGCCCTGCTCGGCGCAGCACTTGGACGCCGTGACGCTCGTGCTGGAACAGGTGGACGTCATCCGCAGGCTGGTGGAGCGCTACCCCAGGGACCTGGCCCTCGTCACCAGCGCCAGAGGTACGTTCAGTGACTCTATTCTCTATCTCAAACCGTAAGACGCTTACTAGCATATGCGCGGCGATTTTGTCACACAAGTCAAGCTGATTCTTGTACTACAGAAGCATCCAAAGGTCAAACAATATGCAGAAACGAGGGGGAGCAATAGCTGTAAAAAAAACTCAGTATTTCCTTACGAACTTGATTATACTATATACTCAGGAAGTTTCCAGAATGAGATTTTCACTCTGCAGCGGTGTGTGCGCTCATATGAAACTTCCTGGCAGATTAAAGCTGTGTGCCGGACCGAGAATCGAACTCGGGACCTTTGCCTTTCGCGGGTAAGTGCTCTACCAACTGAGCTACCCATGCACGACTCACGCCCCACCCTCACAGCTTGACTACTGCCAGTACCTCGTCTCCTACCTTCCAAACTTTACAGAATCTCTCCTGCGAACCTTGCAGAACTAGCACTAATCTGCCAGGAAGTTTCATATCGGCGCACACTCCGCTGCAGAGTGAAAATCTCACTCTCGAAACGTCCCCCAGGCTGTGGCTAAGCCATGTCTCCGCAATATCCTTTCTTTCGGGAGTGCTAGTTCTGCAAGGTTCGCAGGAGAGCTTCTGTAAAGTTTGGAAGGTAGGAGACGAGGTACTGGCAGAAGTAAAGCTGTGAGGGCGGGGGTGAGTCGTGCTTGGGTAGCTCAGTTGGTACCGAGCGGGGTAGCGCAGTGGTTAGCACACTGGACTCGCATTCGAGAGGACGACGGTTCAAACCTGCGTCCGACCATCCTGATTTAGCCGGCACGGTAGCTCAGCGTATTCAGTCAGAGGGTTACGTGCCATCTGTAATAAAAAAACTGAGTTAATCGATCAACAACGAACTTAAACGGATATCTCACGACGTCCGCCCCGAGCAGATGCAACGAACAAAAGCGAACAAAATGAGATTAAAAAAAAAAAAAAAGTTGGTAGAGCACTTGCCCTGAAAGGCAAAGGTCCCGAGTTCGATTCTCCGTCCGCACACAGTTTTAATCTGCCAGGAAGTTTCATATACTCAGGAAACTATTAGTTTTTTCTTGAAATAATGGTTAACCATATGTCATCCATGTCGGACGTTTAGAAACTGTGAATGTTCACGGCATAAAAAGGTAAAATAAATACGTGTGTGAGACACATCTATTTTCTCCCACGACGTGTTTACGGGCTCCCATCCTCGCCTTCAAGCGGCTTAGTGGTTTACGTTACAATTTTGCTTTCTGGATGTAGCTAGCTGTCTGTTTTGAGCTCCATTCCGCTAAAAAATAAGATACAATTTGCATTCCTTGTAGTACTATGACGTTGGATTTACAGCTGTTGAGCAATAAATGAAAGTATTTACGAGATGTTCCCACAGAAACAATAACACAGGCAGTCGGGGGATTGTACAGATTTGGAAGTGAAAGAGCATTACCTGATTACAATGAGGATCAAAGGTACAAATAACTTTTATGTAAATATTAAATCTTTACCGCTTCTTCTCTTAAATATGTAATTATTGCAGGAAGAAAACTTATGAATCATATTTCAGCATATTCTTTTGGTAACACTAGCTATTCCAATGTATTATTTATTGTTTAATGCTGATAATGCCAGTTTCATACTGCGATAAAAAGTTCAAAACCGGACATATTACGAAACTAGATGTATGTGTATATGTATGTTCAAATGTTTCATGTCTCCTCCTAAATCAGAAGACCGATTTCAACCACGCTTGATACACATATCACTTAGTGTCAGGAAAGAATTGCTGTAGGAGTGAGAAGCAGCTCTCTACCACAGGGGTGCGGGTGGGAGTGTGAGAGCAGTGTAGCCACGACGCACGAATATACACTTTTTATTCGTCCAGTATTTGGAATTCAGAATGCTTAATGCCTTGAAACCAGCTTTACACATACTTTGAAACCTTTACAAAAAATTTTCTCGTTGAAAGCCCCCACACAATCATGAAGGAGAAATGCTTATCACTTATCCATCCCATATTAAATTGCGGGCAACCGCAGAGAAATATCCACATTTTCGATGAAATGATCCGCACTGGCTGCAGTATACATTTTACTAAAAGTCACACGATCGATTTCGTGACGCAAGTGATTAAGATTGACGGCCGCAGTGGCCATGCGGTTCTAGGCGCTTCAGTCTGGAACCGCGCGACCGCTACGGTCGCAGGTTCGAATCCTGCCTCGGGCATGGATGTGTGTGATGTCCTTAGGTTAGTTAGGTTTAAGTAGTTCGAAGTTCCAGGTGACTGATGACCTCAGATGTTAAGTCCCATAGTGCTCAAAGCCATTTGAACCATTTGATTAAGATTATTTTTAACAACTGCCTTATAGTCACTCCCCATCGTTCATGTTAATTTCTAAACAAATAGAGCACTAAAACCAGTAGTCCATGTTTAAAACGGAGGAGATAGCAGAACCGCGCCACAAGAAGTAAGGCAGCAGGCAAGGCAGTATCGCTGGCTAGATTTTCGCTGCTCATGCATTAAAACTGCCACATGAAGCGTGACATTTTAGTTTATTACTTCTTTCCTAATAACTGTATTCGAGACACATTTTGGAGACGGCATTCAGATATAACACTGAGTATATCACCAAAATTATATCATTGTACGACACATAGCTCAGGTGATGCGATATCATAAATGTTGAGCTGTTTGGAAACGAAACTGAACGGTGAAATTCGCTAGAGAGTGTACAAATACGTGTGAAATATGTTTCATTTATGTGAAATATATTTGACATGTGCGTACGCGTGCAAATCCACGGATAAAAAACTAGTCATAAGCCTAAGGCTCTGCACTTGATTCCTTGCACTGTCTGAAAGGGGGGCGAAATCGCGGTCGTCGGATCACAGTCTATCTCTCTCACCAGTTTGTCTGTTTGGCCCATTAAAGACGTGACTTCATTTGCCGCTGTGCGCAGTCGCCGTTTTCGGGGCACCCCCCTTCAATTTACTGTTACGTGCATGATTTCCGCTCAGAAACTAGTTAAGTTGGAACCGTCAGGATCCTTCTTACAACCACTGTTCTCACACCGTCTTTGAGACGCCCTGCTTAACCCACAAGACAGGACAGGTAGTTTAAATTGTGGAAAGGGGCAAAAATAAGGGGCTGTCAGTTACACTTGAACGTAAAAGTTTATTATTTAATCAAACATTACAAGAGCTCCCAAAATAATTTTTTTTAAACACACAGCTTTAATGTTTGGGACTTAATTACCGGCTGAAAGCCACTTTAATTTAAAAACGGCTGAAGGCCAATAACTTAAAACGCAAGCATAATCAGAAATTTAAAAGGCAAGCCTTATCTTACAACAGTTCTTTATTTAGGCTGAAGGCCCAAAAAATCTGAGATTATCAGAGAAATTCAAAATTGGCTGAAAGCCCAACACTTAAGGCTAAACAACATTAAAATATTTTTTTTGTAATACGGCCTTACGTAAAACAGTTCTTAATTAGGCAAATCTCAACCAAAACTGAAATTTAAATGGCAAAGCCTCATCTCGAAACAGTTCTTTGGTTTGGTTGAGGGCCCAAAGAATCATACACTTCAAGAGCAAACAAGTTAAATTCAAATCGGCTGAAGGCCTAACACTTAACACCATAACATTAATTTTTTTTAAACCAAAAGCCTCACGTGAAACAGTTTTTCAATTTAGGCTGAAGGCCTTAAGAGCAAAACAAACTCAAATTCAAATCGGCTGAAGGCCAAACACTTAAAATTCAACAACATTAAAATTTTTAAAATGCCAAAGGCCTTACGTGAAAAAGTTCTTTGGACTAGGCTGAAGCCCTTAAGAGCAAAACAAACTCAAAATCGGATGAAATCCCAACACTTAAAATTCAACAACATTAAAACCTTAAAATGCCAAAGGTCCTACGTGAAACAGTTCTTAGAATTAGGCTGAAGGCCTAAAGAATCTTACGCCTTAAGGGCAAAACAACCTTAATTTTAAAAAAATATCGGCTAGAAGACATACAAGTACAAACAACAAGATCAAATAAAAAAAGTACAGTCAAGGGCGCTCAGATGTTCGAGGGCCGGCCTGAAATTCAAACACTAACGCTCGCTTAGGTGAGACATGCATTCGGGCCAACCATTCACGACCCGACGACAACCCAACCGACCGACAGTCAACGGACCCACCGACAAGATAACTTCCACTTCACCCGACCAGGGCACAACAGGGAGCTCAACGGAGCAACGTAGAAGATATTGGCGCCCACAACCAGTCATACGTGGAGCTGTCAAACTACACACCGTGCTGGACAGCAACAACATGATGAGGAAACTACACTGCCTGAAATTTACGTCAACGGCCAGGACAGGTAACCGGAACGTTAACGGCCACAAGGCAGAAGATTCCGCTGGTGCACTTCCAACAGCCGACAACGAACTCTGAACGACACAATGTGTACATTCTTGACTTGCTGGTAGATTAAATCAACTTTCGTGTCCAGGGTTGGTGAGCCACGCACCTCGTAGCAATGGGACAGCCTCACACACTCCGACACCGCGCAGAGACCGCCAGCGCCCCGGCCGAACTACGTTCCGCGGAGAATTACTCTCTGCTCCACGCCAACCGACCGACTGCCAGGACCCAGAAACGGTGAAAGGACCAAATATACATCGGCCAATGAGACGACCAGCCGAACGACCAACCAACGGTCGTCCCGCTCCAATCTCCCTCCGTCGGACAGTTGATGTGTGTCGCCAGCGGTCAGCGAGCACTGGCTGTCGGCGAATCACCGGCGCTCTGTCTCCCGACTTCACTGCTGCTACGTCCCGTCTGCACTGCTGGTCCATCCCGAACTGACTGCCACACGACGACCCGGAAATACTATCGGTCGTTCCAGAGATGGTACGACAGTGCACTTATCGATACGCGCTGCTGCTGTCACTCAAGGGAAAGTAAGGCAGGAAGTTAGTGACACCAGTAAATGGCATAAACGAGGCGGCAGTACCGTAATAGAAGATGAGAAACAATAAATGGGATAAACGCAAGCAGTGCACGGCTCAGATGTCTGCGATTGCTGAACCATTCCTTGAAGATACATTAGACAGCCCACTTTGATACTATGTGATCATGGTCGCGTCCAAGCTCGATGGCTCCTTTTGTCTTTCTGCGACACCTCCACGTCCAAGAACCTTACTTCGCTAATTCTACGCAGGCGGCTGGCACACACACACCGTTTCACTGCCACGACTTCTGGCGTCGGTGGGAGTCACGCGACGGTGTCTTAGACCATCTATGGGTTCTTTTGACAGGGTGACTACTACAAACTAAGAGTATGAAGTGAGTCACCACGAAGCAGTTATCCGAATGGGACGGAAATCGGTATACGTAAATACAAATCGTTCAAATGGCTCTGAGCACTATGGGACATAACTTCAGAGGTCATCATTCCCATAGAACTTAGAACTACTTAAACCTAACTAACCTAAGGACATCACACACAACCATGCCCTAGGCACGATTTGAACCTGCGCCTAGAACCGCTCGGCCACCCCGGCCGGCTATACGGGGTGAAAAACTCGGGGAGGTTGTAGGGGACCTCAAAACAAATATTTTTCCCTAATGTCATTCTTTCCTATGAGGAGTATTTAAACCGGTAGAGGAAGATTTCTCTGGTGGCAAATTAATTAAACCAAGAAACACTTTTCCATTTTTTTTATGACCAAGAGACAACACATTAACACAACCCAATATCAATTACAGTAGATTTTCAAATATGCCTCCATTGACACGCAAACAAAGGTTACACTGTCGGATCATGTTCTGTCTGACACGGGCAAAAACCCCAGGAGTATCCTGAATTGTTCCCGCTGCTGCTGCTGCTACAATCCGGGCAACCAGATCCCCTTCTGATGCAACAGCAGGTGCGTAAACAAGGTTGCGCATCTCTCCCCACACAAAAAAGTCCAGAGGGGACATATCTTGGGATCCAGCAGGCCTTGGTACAGGACCACCTCTGCCAACCCTCGTTTCTGGGAACCGTCGGTCCAGGAATCGACGCACACGATGACTGAAATGTGCCGTCGCCCCGTCACGTTGGAACCACATACTTTGTCTTGTTGTACGAGGTGCATTCAAGTTCTAAGGCCTCCGAATTTTTTCTAACTAAATACTCACCCGAAATCGATGAAACTGGCGTTACTTCTCGACGTAATCGCCCTGAAGACGTACACATTTTTCACAACGCTGACGCCATGATTCCATGGCAGCGGCGAAGGCTTCTTTAGGAGTCTGTTTTGACCACTGGAAAATCGCTGAGGCAATAGCAGCACGGCTGATGAATGTGCGGCCACGGAGAGTGTCTTTCATTGTTGGAAAAAGCCAAAAGTCACTAGAAGCCAGGTCAGGTGAGTAGGGAGCATGAGGAATCACTTCAAAGTTGTTGTCACGAAGGAACTGTTGCGTAACGTTAGCTCGATGTGCGGGTGCGTTGTGTTGGTGAAACAGCACACACGCAGCCCTTCCCGGACGTTTTTGTTGCAGTGCAGGAAGGAATTTGTTCTTCAAAACATTTTCGTAGGATGCACCTGTTACCGTAGTGCCCTTTGGAACGCAATGGGTAAGGATTACGCCCTCGCTGTCCCAGAACATGGACAGCATCATTTTTTTAGCACTGGCGGTTACCCGAAACTGTTTTGGTGGCGGCGAATCTGTGTGCTTCCATTGAGCTGACTGGCGCTTTGTTTCTGGATTGAAAAATGGCTACCACGTCTCATCCATTGTCACAACCGACGGAAAGAAAGTCCCATTCATGCTGACGTTGCGCGTCAACACTGCTTGGCAACATGCCACACGGGCAGCCATGTGGTCGTCCGTCAGCATTCGTGGCACCCACCTGGATGACACTTTTCGTATTTTCAGGTCGTCATGCAGGATTGTGTGCACAGAACCCACAGAAATGCCAACTCTGGAGGCGATCTGTTTAACAGTCATTCGGCGATCCCCCAATTCTCTCCACTTTCTCGATCATGTCGTCGGACCGGCTTGTGCGAGCCCGAGGTTGTTTCGGTTTGTGTCACACGATGTTCTGCCTTCGTTAAACTGTCGCACCCACGAACGCACTTTTGACACATTCATAACTCCATCACCACATGTCTCCTTCAACTGTCGATGAATTTCAATTGGTTTCACACCACGCAAATTCAGAAAACGAATGATTGCACGCTGTTAAAGTAAGGAAAACGTCGCCATTTTAAGTATTTAAAACAGTTCTCATTCTCGCCGCTGGCGGTAAAATTCCATCTGCCGTACGGTGCTGCCACCTCTGGGACGTATTGACAATCAATGCGGCCTCATTTTAAAACAATGCGCATGTTTCTATCTCTTTCCAGTCCGGAGAAAAACAATCGGAGGCCTTAGAACTTGAATGCACCTCGTAGGAAGCGGCCCGTCTTCCAGCAATTATGGCAATGCTCTGGCGAGAAAATTGCAATAGTATCTGCCATTTAATGGCCTAGGTAGCAGATACGGCCCAATTAAACAGCCCCCAACAACACCGACCCACACATTAACGAAGAACCTCACTTGATGACCGCTAGTAACTTTGGCATGTGGGTTATTCTCACTCCAAACATGCGAATTGTGCATGTTGAAGACTCCATGACGCCCGAACGTTGCTTCATCGGTAAACAACACACAGGATGGAAATGTAGGATGCATTTCACACTGTTCCAGGTACCACTGCGAAAACTGTGCTCTGGGTGGATAATCAAATGGTTCCAGGTTGTGGATACGCTGTACGTGAAATGGACGTAACAACTGATCTCGAAGGACTGTTCTTACATTCGTCTGATTTGTCACCATGTTACGTGCAATTGCACGAGTTCTGATTGTAGGATCCCGCTCCACATGCTGGAAGGCAGCTTCCTCAAATTGCAGCGTTCTTACCGTGCAACGGCGTCCCTGTCCAGGTAATCTGCTAAATGACCCGATCTCCCGCAGACGTTGGTACACAGCAGCAAAGGTCGTATGATGCGGGATACGGCGATTAGGATATTGTTGTTGATAAACCCGCTGTGCAGCTAGTCCTTGTGGTGCGCTACGTAGTACGCACCAACCATATCAGTGTACCCACTCCAGGTGTATCGCTCCATTAGTAAACAGAGACAATGCACTACTACACTGGTGGACAGCAGTTGCCTGCAACTGAAGCGCGTAATGCGCCCTCTAACAACTGAAAATCGTAATACGCCCTCTAACAACTGAAGAGCGTAATACGGCCTCCACCGGTTTAAATAATCCTCATAGGAAAAAACGACATTAGGGAAAAATATTTGTTTTGATGTCCCCTACAACATCCCAGAGTTTGTCAGTTTAAATACTTTTCACCCTGTATCTATATACATGTACACACAAACAAATGATAACAATTACAGAAAAATTACGTGATATATTCAAGAGAAAACTCTTCACACATTGAACAAGTCAATAACGTGTTGGTACACCTTTGACCCTCTGGCCCTCGTCTTGGCACTGAGTAACAGAGTTGTTGGGTGTCCTCCTTGGAGATATCATACGAAAGTCTGTCCAGCTGGCGCGTTACACCGTCGAAGCCCCAAAATAGTTGGAGGGCCCTGCCCGTAACGTTCCAATCGTTCTCAGTCGCTGAGAGAACCGGCGGATGCTGGGCAAGGTAGGATTTGGGAAGCTCGGAGACAAGCATTAGAAATTCTAGCCGTGTACGGTCAGGCATTATCATGCTGGAATGTAATTCCAGAATGGCTAGCCATGAACGGGCTGTAGAATATTGCCGACGAACCGCTGTGCTGTACATATGCATCGGATGACAACTAAAATGTCCTGCTATGGAAAGAAACGGCACCCAGACCATCACTCCTGGTTATCGGCGCGTACTGAGATAACGATTAGCTAAGTAGGCAGTTCAGTTGAAGAGTAATGGACGTCTCCGTAAAGGGCACTCACAGAAAATGGAAAGAAAAACATAGGTACATAGAATTAACAGCGAAGGAACATTGGGTAAAAGAAGAAACACTGCAGTTGATCTATGAGAGAAGGAAGCACAAAAATGTTCTGGAAAATTCAGGAATACAGAAATACAATACTTAGGAGTGAAACAAATAGGAAGCGCATCCGTGCTAAGGTGAAATAGCTGCATGAAAAATGTGAAGAAATCGAAAAAGAAGTGATTGTCAGAAGAACTCACACAGCATATAGAAAAGTCAAATCAACCTTCGAAGAAATTAAAAGCAAGGGTGATAACGTGCAATGGGAATTCCAATGCTAAATGCAGAGAAGGGAGCAGTTAGGAGGAAAGAATACATTGAAAGCCTCTATGAGGGGGAAGAATAAAAATCAGGAGTCGTTATAGAAGAGAAGTATTAGAATTTAAGAGAGCTTTGGAGGACTTAAGAGCTAATAAGGCAGACGGAATTGATATCATTCCATCAGAATTTATAAAAGCATTTGGGGAAGTAGTAATAAATCGATTATTCACGTTGGTGTGTAGAATGCATGAGCCTGGTGATGTGCGGTCTGAATTTCGGAAAAAAAAACATCGTCCCCACAATTTCGAAGATAGCAAGAGCTGACAGTAGCGAGACTAATCGCACAATCAGATTAACAGCTCAAGAATAATACACAGAAGAATGGAAAAGAAAATTCAGTTTGGCTTTAGGAAAGGTAAACGCAACATACAGATAGTTCTGACGTTGCGGCTGATAATGGAAGCAAGACTGAAGAAAAACCGATACACGTTCGCCTGGAGAAAGCATTCGACAGTCTCAAATAATGCAAGATGTTCGAAATTCTGAGATGAATAGGGGTAATATGTAATATGTACAAGAACCAAGAGAGAACAATAAGACTAGAAGACCAAGAAGTGCACAGATTAAAGAAGGTGTAAGACGAGGATATAGTCTTTCGCCCCTATTGTTCAATCTATACATCGAAGAAGCAACGACAAAATAAAAGAAACGTTCAAGAGTGGAATTAAAGTGCAAGGTGAAGTGATATCAATGATAGGATAACATTGATATCCTTTGATGATAGTATAATTGAAGTCCCTTAATGACAGGATAACATTCACATCCTCAATGAAACTAAAGATGAATTACAGGATTTGCTGAATGGAATGAACAGTTTATACTGTTTATACGGTGTACGGACTGATAAATCGAAGAAAGACGAAAGTAATGAGAAGTAGCAGGAATGAGGAGAAACTTAACCTAGGGATTGGTGATACCGAGGTAGATGAAGTAAAGGAATTCTGATACGTAGGCAGAAAATAGGCTATGACGGGCGGAGCGAGAAGGATATATAAAGCAGACTAGCATTGGCAAAAAATGGTATTTCTGGCCAAGAGAAGCCTACTAGTAGTAAACACAGGCATTATTTTGACGAAGGAATTTCTGAGAATGTACGGTTGGAGCCCGGCATTCTATGGTAGTGAAACTGGGTTCTGAGGAAAACGAAAAAAAAAAGAATTGAATCATCTGAAATGTGCTGCTACAGAAGAATGTTGAAAATTGGGTGGACTGAGAAGGTAAGGAATGAGAAGGTTCTCCGGAGAATTGGCAAGGAAAGGAATATATGGAAAACAGTGACAATAAGAAGGGACAGGCTGGTAGGGCATCTGTTAAGACATCAGGGAATAGCTTCCATGGTGATAGAGGATGCTGTAGAGGGTAAAACCTGTGGAGGAAGACATAGATCGGAATATATCCAGCAAATAATTGAGGACGTAGGTTGCACTACTCACCAGGAGACTGGTGACTGTCGCTCGCCATACGGTCCAACAAACAGAAGTAACGGTCTGGTGTGCCACCTGTATTCACAGCAGGACGTTTCGCTTGTTATCCGCGGCACCTCTACAGCACAGCGGGGCTTCGACGATATTCTACGCCCCATTGTGTTGCCCTTCATGGCAAGCCATTCTGGGCTTACAATTAAGAAAGGTAATGTCAGTCTGCGCACGGCGGGAGTTTCTATTGCTTGTCTTCGTGCTTGCCAAAACCTACCAGGGCCGGCAAGGTCGCTGGATCAGTCCCCAATTGGAACATTATGGCCAGGGTCCTAAAACCAGCTCGAGATTTTTACGTTCTAAGCCGCCAGTTGGACAGAATTTGGCACAATATGCCTCAGGAGGAACATCCAAAAACTCTATCAACCGATGCAAGCCGAATAACGGCCAACGTGTTATTGGCTTGCTCAATTTGTGAAGCATTTTCTCTTGAATAAATCATCCACATTTTCTGGAACTTTATTGTTTGTCTGTACATGTTCAGAACATCAACCAATTTCCATCCCATTTCTGATACGTCATTGTTTTTTACCTAGGGTGTACTATGTCCTGAGAGCTACCTCCTCTCCTCTCTAGCCTGAAAGGTATCTGTCGCCTAACGGGTGGGCGGTTCCACATTACTTCGCCGCCTCCAGTGCTTCCGTTTACGAGAGTCCCTGCACGTACGGCTTGGTCCGTAAAATTGCTCTCACGTCGCGCGGTAGTCATTTGCACTGAGGGATAGCGAGTGGGGACTTTGCAAGAATCCCTGCACAAGCGCTATCGTTAACGTAGCCTTCCTCTTACTTCAATGTCGATTGGAAGGTGTTCCGCAAACAATAGCGGAACGATAACACCCCTGTGGTGGGCCAATCATATGCGGATGTGGACAGTTGAAGTTTCAGCAACAAAAATATAACTTTCGGATATCATGAAAACAAATTTATCAGGCCGTTCAAGAGCGCTTACTCACATATAAATACGCTGTCCCAACAATATAAACACCATTATAAGGAAAATACACTAATGGCCATTAAAATTGCTACACCAAGAAGAAATGCAGATGATAAACGGGTATTCATTGGACAAATATATTATACTATAACTGACATGTGATCACATTTTCGTCCGCAGCTCGTGGTCGTGCGGTAGCGTTCTCGCTTCCCGCGCCCGGGTTCCCGGGTTGGATTCCCGGCGGGGTCAGGGATTTTCTCTGCCTCGTGATGACTGGGTGTTGTGTGATGTCCTTAGGTTAGTTAGGTTTAAGTAGTTCTAAGTTCTAGGGGACTGATGACCATAGATGTTAAGTCCCATAGTGCTCAGAGCCATTTTTTTATTACATTTTCATGCAATTTGGGTGCATAGATCCTGAGAAATCAGTACCCAGAACAACTACCTCTGGCCGTAATAACGGCCTTGATACGCCTGGGCATTGAGTCAAACAGAGCTTGGATGGCGCGTACAGGTACAGGTGCCCATGCAGCTTCAACACGATACCACAGTTCATCGAGTAGTGACTGGCGCATTGTGACAAGCCAGTTGCTCGGCCGCCATTGACCAGACGTTTTCAATAGGTGAGAGATGTGGAGAATGTGCTGGCCAGGGCAGCAGTCGAACATTTTATGTATCCAGAAAGGCCCGTACAGGACCCACAACATGCGGTGGTGCATTATCCTGCTGAAATGTAGGGTTTCGCAGGGATCGAATGAAGGGTAGAGCCACGGGTCGTAACATATCCGAAATGTAACGTCCACTTTTCAAAGTGCCGTCAATGCGAACAAGAGGTGACCGAGACGTGTAACCAATGGCTCCCCATATCATCACGCCGGGTGATTCGCCAGTATGGCGATGACGAGTAAACGCTTCCAATGTGCGTTCACCCCGATGTCGCCGAACACGTTTGCGACCATCACGATGCTCTAACCAAAACCTTGACTCATCCCAAAAAATGACGTTTTGCCATTCGTGCACCAAGGTTCGTCGTTGAGCGCACCATCGCAGGCGTTCCTGTCTGTGATGCAGCGTCAAGGGTAACCGCAGCCATGGTCTACGAGCTAATAGTCGATGGTGCTGCAAACGTCGTGGAACTATTCGTGCAGATGGTTGTTGTCTTGCAAACGTCCCCATCTGTTGACACAGGGATCGAGACGTGGCTGCACGATCCGTTACAGCCATGCGGATAAGATACCTGTCATCTCGACTGCTAGTGATACGAGGCCGATTAAATCGAAAATAATTAATTCAGTTTCATAATAATTACGTGAGGATGAAATATAACGTACGCTTTTCGCGTAAAACAGCGTGTTCTCGAACAAAATTTCAGAGCACGTTCGGCAGAAATGTTGTCCTCCCTGTCTTCCCTCAGCTTCAAGATCCCGGAAATAGGAGGGTGCTGTTTGTCACTCCACTATGCATTATTTCAAGCTCGGGCATTAAGCGGCTGCAGCTGGCAGGAACGCGCGACAACTGGTGTGTGCGAATGTTCAAAAACCGTAAGTCAGCATGCCATAACTGAGTACTATCAAAATTATGGCCCAAATTTTCGTGTGGAGTCGACTTCTGGAGCTGATAGTTGGATAGTGTGCTGTTTTGTCCTTAAAATATGAGATGAAGTTGTTTCCTTGTTATCAGTCAAAGCAGGTTTATTACGAACGCCATCTTACAGCCAGAACGGAAATGAGCTCCTGGATGGGACATGCAGCTGTTTATTTGAGGACCTTTCGGAATGTAAGATCCGATTGGCCGCGCAATGGAAACCACAGTGAAAAACAAATGTTTTATTTGCAACAGTCTGCTAAAGCTTACAGCTACTTCTCTAAATAGTCGCCCCTCTGACTGAGACATTTGTCGTAGCATTATACCAACTTTCCAGTATTCTCGTCGTAGAAGATAGCCGCCTTTGATTTCTGCCAATTTTCTACACTGATCTGCAGCTCGTTGTCTGTGCCAAAATGTTGTGTTCACAGCCAGCGGTTCATGTAAGCAGAGATGAAAATCAGAGGGAGCCAAGTCCGTGCTGTCTGGTGGGTGATCAGACATCGAACACGCTGCAGGAGCGTCGTCATTGCCCCTGCAGTGTACGGCCAAGAACTGTCACGAAGAAGGAAATGCATGACAATTACGTAGTGCGGGCTGCAATCACGCGGAATCTCTCACCAGGCCCACATACTTGGCAGGAGACACTAATTTCTAGGTATCTTTACGTGCTCACTATGCGCTCAGAAGTGGAAAGAGTGACATGTCACGATCAATGGGCATACCAGAGACACTTTACAACGCATCAATGCAAAGCTTCATCGGAATTTCTCGGTTTTTTTTTTCATTTCGCGAGCGATCGGACCTTAATTTTCGGACAGCTCTCGTACAAACATCGAGTATTCCTGACTGCCTGTATTTACACAAGTATCAGTTTCCCAGAATACGAAAGGGTGTGTAGAAAAGTAATGTCTCTGTAATTTTTATGTATAAACTCTTCAAGCTTTTTAAATAAATGAAACGTTATTAACATTCTACATTTTTATTCGTCACGTCTATAAATTTACAGCCCTATCCCGCTAGAGAGCTCCGTATTTTAGCTTGTAACATGGCGGTGTGTTGTTTAACTACCTCCGTGTATTAAAGACAGCGTGCTGTAATCGACTTTCCAGCTACAGAAAACGTTTTACAAGACATGTAGCACCCTCAGCAAGAAAATGCCAGACCACACATGGGCGTTGCGACAGTCTGACGCCTTGGGTTCACTGTCATCGAACATCCTCCATAAAACTTCCTGGCAGATTAAAACTGTGTGCCGGACCGAGACTCGAGCTCGGGACCTTTGCCATTCGCAGGCAAGTGCTCTACCAACTGAGCTACCCAAGCACGACTCACGCCCCGTCCCCATAGCTTTAATTCCGCCATTACCTCGTCTCCTACCTTCCAAACTTCGCAGAAGCTCTCCTGTGAAAGCTGTGGAGACGGGGCGTGAGTCGTGCTTGGGTAGCTCAGTTGGTAGAGCACTTGCCCGCGAAAGGCAAAGGTCCCGAGTTCGAGTCTCGGTCCGGCACACAGTTTTAATCTGCCCGGAAGTTTCATCCCCCATAAAGTCTCGACTTGGCCCACCCTAATTTCATCGGTTTTCAAAATTTATAGGACTCGTTCGACGACTTAATTTTGATACTGATGAAAGGTGCAAGCAGAGGTGAGTTTGTGGTTCCGTCAGCAAAGTCAAATATTCTACAGCGGCGGTGTCAACAACTGATCTCTCGTTGGGAGAAATGTCTTCATCCACAGGGTGGCTATGTTGAGAAATAAATACGTAGTCATGAAACTAAGGGTGTAGAATGCTTACAAAGTTTGTTATATTTAAAAAGCTTGAGAGTTTTACCGAGTGAGGTAGCGCAGTGGCTTTAGCACACTGGACTGGCATTCGGGAGGACGGTGATTCAAACCTGCGACCAGCCATCCTTATTTAGTTTTCCTGCAATTTCGCTAAATCACTTAAGGCAAATGCCGGGACGGTTACTTCGAAAGGGCAGGGCCGCTTTCCCTCCCCATCCTTCCCAAACGCGAGCTTGTGCTCCACTTCTAATGACCTCTTTGTGGACGGGACGTTAAACACGAATCTGATTCTCCATCTTTAAGAGTTTTCACAAAAAAAGAAAAAGTCGAGGCATTTGTTTTCAGCACCACATCGTACAAATATTAAAAACGCAAAATATTTCAAGAACCTTCCAGAAATCGTAAATACTACATAATAAACAATACTGCTGTTTGTAAGATTTGATCTGGAGATCCGCAGGACGTCAGACAGAAACGGTAACCACTACGCCACACTGCCTGCACTACAGGCTGTGTAGATTTTATAGTCACAGGATACTACACTAAGGAGCCAAAAAAACTGGTGTAGGCATGCGTATTCAAATAAAGAGATATGTAAACAGTCAGAATACGGCCCTGCGGTCGGCAACGCCTATGTAAGACGACAAATATCTGGCGCAGTTGTTAGATAGCTTACTGCTGCCACAATGACAGATTATCAACATTTAAGCGAGTTTGAACGTGGTGTTGTAGTCGGAGCACCCCTTAGATATCGATGAAGTGGGGATTTTCCCGTACGACCATTTCACGAGTGCACCGTGATTATCAGGAATCCGGTAAAACATCGAATCTCAGACATCGCTGCGGCCGGAAAAAGATCCCGCAGGTACAGGACCACCGACGACTGAAGAGAATCGTTCAAATTGACAGAAGTGCAACACTTCTGCAAACTGCTGCACATTTCAGCATTGGGCCATCAAGAAGTGTCAACGTGCTAACCATCCATATAAGCCTTCGGAGCCGAAGACCCATTCGTGTATCTTTGAAGACTGCACGACACAAAGCTTTACGTCTCGCCTGCGCCCATCAGCACCGACATTGGACTGTTGGTGACTGGAAACTTGTTGCCTGGTCCAACGGGTCCCGTTTCATATTATAGCGAACGGATGGACGAATACGGGTTTGGTGACAACCTCATGAATCCATGGACCCTGTGTGTCAGCCGGGGACTGTTCACGCTGGTGGAGGCTCTGTAATGGCATGGGGTGTGTTCAATTGGAGTGTTATGGGAGTCCTGATACGTATACGACTCTGACAGGTGACACATACGTAAGCTCCTGTCTAATCACCCGCATCCGTTCGTGTCCATTGTGCATTCCCATGGACTTGGGCAATTCCAACAGAAAATGCGACACCCCACACGTCCGGAACTGCTACAGAGTGTCTCCAGGAACACTCTTCTGAGTTTACACACTTCCGCTGGCCAGCAAACTCCCCAGACATGAACATTATTGAGCATATCTGGGATGCCTTGCAACGTGCTGTTCAGAAGAGATCTCCAACCCATCGTACTCTTACGATTTATTGACAGCCCTGCAGGATTCGTAGTGTCAGTTCCCTCCAGCACTATTTCGGACATTAGTCGAGTCCCTTCCACGCCATGTTGCGTGCTCGCAGGGCCCTACACGATATTAGGGAGATGTACCAGTTTCTTTGTCTCTTCAGTGTATGTTTATTCAATTTGTAACTTGCACAGTATCACATTTACGAACATTTAAAGCTATAGTTTGTGCAACTTTGAAATTTTATCAAGATCTGACTGATTATTTGTACAGCTTCTTTCTGACAATAGCGTATTATAGATAACTGCATCACTTTCGAACAGTCTTAGATTACTATTAATTTGTCTACAAGATCATTAATGTACAATATAAACAGCACGGATCACAACACTTCCCTGTACCATATATAAAGTCATTACTACTTCTGTCGAGGACTCTCTGTCCAAGATAACGTGCTGTGTCCTCCCTACAAATAAATCCTCACTCCAGTCTCAAATTTTGGTTGTATCATATATGATCGTGCTTTCTATAAAAAAGTTAAGTGTGGTACTGAGTGCATTCTTTTCGGGACTCAAGAAATACTGCATCTGTTTGACCGCTTTGATCCTTGGCTCTCAGAATGTCTTGACTTTGGTTCCATAGTATCATCATTCCGAGATATTATCTGTTACGAGATGTAATTATTTTTCCCCATTTCCACAATTGAATTTTGGGAGATCTAGTGTCAGATACGAGTACATGCAGAGGAACGAGTAATGAACCAATTTTCGCTTTATTGTTGCTGTTCATTATCAGTTACAGTACTACTGTAATTTCAGAACTACGTAGAAAAGTTAATTGATAGCTGTGGAATTTATATGTGGAGTTTCCTTTTATATTGGATCCATTTGTAAAGAGCGGAAAGATAGGGATCGTACAATTGTGTTTCCCGTCGCACTGGAATTTCAAAAGCTAAAATAACAAAGAGAAATTCCGGCTGCAGCTGTAATTAATTACAAAATTGTTGTTTCATTACGACGAAGAGCAAATTCAGTTAGCGGTAAACCGAACTATTTTCGAACCGCAGCCCACTTTATTGCTGCCGCTCTGCTCCTCGTTCACAAAGCGCAGAAATACAAAAAGAGAGAGGGCTGTTGAGCGCGGCTTCTGACCGTGGGAACATCGGCAGCTGAAATCGTCCTCATCCGCGCACCGGCGCAGGCGCGCCTAACTTCGCGTCAGCACCACCTGCTGCCGCCGACTGGCTGTTACCGCTGCACGCGCCTCCCAATTATTTCTTATGAAAACAGTTTCAGTTTGAGGCGTTGCTTCTGTAGAACATCTAAAATTACTTAATTAACCTCCAGGAAAGCGATACGCCGTGGGAAATCCAGTTTACACGCAGTTCAGTTGACGGCATAACTATTCTACTGGCCACCTGCCGACTGCCGCTGTTGAACGTAGTCTTCTTTCGAAATTTTTGTACTGAAATGCTCACATTCATAATTTATGTTCTACAACATTGAGCCGTGGTAAAAATTTACTGTTTTGAAGAGCGCGCCGCAGCGCGTAGTGAGAAGCAGTCGCCCTCGGTTTCTGGCGGTGGCACCGGTGTGGCAATCGGAGCTTTGGTGTCTCCCTCTGGTGGGAGATGCACGTGCATTGTAGGAGCGCTATAAGCAGGGCAGCCCCCCCCCCCCTTCCCCAAATTCTATGAGTCCCTCCAGATCCTTGAGCGTCATGCACTCCGCCTCGCCTTCCGTATACACCTCCCGTCCCCCACGTGGATCCTCTATGACCTCATTCCTTTCCCCCATCTGCTCCTATTCCTCGAACATATCCGCATACTCTACACCTCCCGCCGCCTTGATCCCCCTCACCCCCTGGTTGCTCCTCTCCTCTCCCATCCCCGCCCCCTGCCACGTCTTCACTGTTGTGTCCCCCCTACCCTCCTTTCCCAAAGTGGCGTCCATCAACTCCCCCTCCCGGATGATGCCCTCTCTCCCTCCATTTATCCCTCCTATCAACTCCGATCCTCACTCCCCCTCCTTTGTCCTTTTCCCGGGCTCCCTCTCCCCCCCTTCCATCCTCTTTTTTTCCCCACCTTCCCTCTCTCCTCCGAGTCCTTTTGCATTTCCCTCCTCTGCCTTTTCCCATTCCCTCTCGCATCCGTCCTGCCCCTCTCCCTCCTTATCCCTCCTTTGCTTCCCCCCCTTTAGTTTTTTCCTCTCCTCCCTCCTTGTTTTTCCCCCTCCTCCAGGTCTCTCCCCCCCCCCCCCCATCTGCCCTTGGCTCGGGAGTGTCCTCTTTGTGCCGCCGTTTTCGTGCAGTGTTTTACAGTGGTTGTTCCATGTTGTGTGTCTTTTGGGAAGTGTTGCGAACGGCCATCATACTGTCGCTGGGTGTAATTTTTTTTATCTCTTGCGAACAGAAACCAGACTGTCGCCATGTTTTTTTATTTGTGTGTCTACTATGTTACTTGTCTGATTCCTGTGTATTTTATTAACATTGCCAACCCCTTTGCTTTCTGTTTTAACTTTCCGCATGTTTCCGCCATTTTACACATTAAGTCACCGTTTTATCGCCTGTTTTTCTTGTTTCTTTTCTTCTTCCGTTTTTAAAAAAGTCTGTAGGCTGTAGAGCAGCGTACTAAGCTGCTGCCAGCCCGCCCCCTTCAGCGGGAATTGAAAATCAATAAAGGAAAAAAAAAAAGCAGGGCAGTCGATCAGTATGTCAGTCGGAGTGAGTCTGGTCAGTTGGTCTGTCTGTTGTCCGGAGTGCTAGTATCTGTTAGGCCGCCAGTCTGCTCGAGTTTGTTCAGGCAATGGTCACTGGCGGTTGGATCGATCGGTTGGTCGGTCTCGCACTGAGACACAAGATGACTTGTCCGTCTTGAGCGTCGGCGCATGTGAGGTCGCCACGTCAGTCCAGTGGCCCGCGCCATATAGCGAGGGGTAGTGGCTTCGCGGCCGACACGAGAGCCCCGGGAGTCAACCCACGACATCGGTCTGGCCGGCGCGAGCTGCGACGCCGTGAGACGGGAAATCGGCGCGCCTTCCTGCGTCCGTTGAAGCGGATGGCAGCGGACGGTTCAGGAGAGCGTTTGGGGGCTGCTGCGCCAGTCTTCGCCAGACATCGCAGTTATTAGAAGTTAAGTGATTCGTGATATGTTGATGTCATTTACTTGTTAAATTCTACTTGTTTTGTTGGTCAGTCCCGCGTCCCCAGCTTGTTCGTCTGTCTCCCGTCCACATTTGTTAGGCAGTTAGTGTCTGTCTGTCGGTCTGCCATACGTTAATAGCTGCCTCTGTCATGTTTGTCAGATTCGGTGTTAAAGAATTTATTGCCTAAAGTGTAAAGGCCGAATTTCTAAAATATGTTTTTATGTTCGCTATCATCTTGAGAGGCGGTATATGTGTAATGTAGAGCATATTTGTACATTTTATGTAAGACTACACTTCATGGGTTTTTATTTAAATGGTTATTTTAGTATATAAAGTTGCCACCCTTCCACCGTAAGAGGTTTTTTTTTCTCAAATCAAGTTGTACCTTCGGTGGCAAGTTAATCTTTTAATGTTAGTGTTTGTACCATTTCCATCCCTCCTCAGAGGTTGTTGTGAGCGGTCGTGACTGCGGCCGTGTCAAAAGGGAGCGGCAAGGATCTCAGCCCGAAAGCTCATACTGTCAAAAATTTGTTCCTTCTGCCTCTGGATAACTTGTAACTTGATATTTAGAGGGTGCTTTCTGATTATAGTTTTAAATCTCTTTCTAAAAAAAGGGGGCTTTAGGAATGAAATTTCCATTTATCGGAAAAAAAATGTTTGTAATTTCTTTCATCGGTTACCAATTGGTAACTACTTCCACGCTCACATAGTGTGATTAAATGTGTTAATGTTCTTGATGAATCACCAGTAAATAAAGTAAATTCTTTAAGAAAGAGATTTTGAAAGTAAATTCACGGTTTAAACGTATTATGATTATGTACATGTACCAGACAGTAAATCACATTCGTCTTTGGAAGCTAAGTATCATACAGAAATGACAGCGTATTTCGTGAACAGGTCTTCGTTTGCGCTGCATAACGAAGTAATGCTTAGTCACAAGTTGTACTTAAAAAAACTTTAGAAACTCTAGACGTTTATCATGAAATGCAAGTAAGCAAAAAGCCTTTTCCACAACAACAAAAATCAACGTGCCGGATTTATTTGGTAACGTCCACGAAAGGGGGAGAGCGTTGTACTGTGGAATACTTTCAAGACCTCCGACTCCAGCCAACCCTGTAGCAGAAGTTTGATATACTCGTATTTTGTAAGGCCATTTTTAAATTACGGCATTCGCTTTGTAAGTGATGCAGTCATTTTCTCAAAATACGGAAGTTACTCCAAAATATTAAGGTTTTTCCAAATGTGAAAGCGTGTTCCAAGGTACAACATGGTCATGTATCCAGGAACAAATGTTCGATTGAGATTTAAATCGTTCTAGTCGATAAAATAATGTCAATATTGTACTGAATAATACCCCTGTTACAAACTATTTTATGTTCCGGGCAGCCCAAGCTGTTGAAAGGCATGATGTTAGGAAGAACTACGCTGACAGCTGGTAAAATTGTTATTTATTAGAAAAGAAAACCGGTTTCTCGGCCTAACGCCGCGTCATCAGGTGCAACAACATCAAAAGATCCAGAATGAGATTTTCACTCTGCAGCGGAGTGTGCGCTGATATGAAACTTCCTGGCAGATTAAAACTGTGTGCCCGACCGAGACTCGAACTCGGGACCTTTGCCTTTCGCGGGCAAGTGCTCTACCAACTGAGCTACCGAAGCACGACTCACGCCCGCTACTCACAGCTTTACTTCTGCCCGTACTCATACCCACCTTTCCTAGTCAATATTTACTGTTCAATAAATACCGTCAATACTATGGCGACTGAAAGGAAAAGAAGACTTTCAAAGAATGGATCAAGTCTTCTTTACCTTTCACTCGTCGTAGTCAATTGACGATACTCTCTGAATAGTAAATTGTGAGTAGGAGCGATGGGAACGCCTATGATCTTTTAACGTAGTTGTACCTGATCATGCGGTTTATGGCAGCTGTTGTGTCTAGATAAGACAGCCTAGACACAATGAGAGGAAGCCGAAAGGCACGCGCTTAAACTCACGCAGGCTGGCGTGAGGTATGAAACAGGATACGTAATGAATGCTATAAAGAAAAGTACGTAGCTTCTGGAATACTTAACTTTAATCCACATTTGTAGAACATCGCTCTTGATGATACATTAATAGAATCTCAATATCAATTGAATACGGCGCCTTGCTAGGTCGTAGCAAATGTAGCTGAAGGCTATGCTAACTATCGTCTCGGCAAATGAGAGCGTATTTGTCAGTGAACCTTTCCTTGCAAAGTCGGCTGTACAACTGGGGCGAGTGCCAGGACGTCTCTCTAGACCTGCCGTGTGGTGGCGCTCGGTCTGCAATTACTGACAGTGGCGACACGCGGGTCCGACGTACACCAATGGACCGCGGCCGATTTAAAGGCTACCACCTAGCAAGTGTGGTGTCAGGCGGTGGCACCACAGCAGCAAAACCCATTTTCTTTTTAACAAATAACAGTTTTACCGGCTGTTAGCAGAGTTCTCCCTAACATCATGTCTGTCGTTACATCATTACTCTACAAGACACCAATAATCAGTAAGTGAAATCAAATTAAGCAGAAGTATTATCAAAGACCAATTACAAGTTAAATGCATTTTAAAATAGAGGCTATTGGAAATTAACGAATGAATCCATTTTAAAAAGAATTAAAATTGTTAAGACCTTAAAGAAGCTCAGTTCATTTGAAAATGTAACTTGCTCTATGGTAAAATATCTTCATCTTTTTCAACCGACGAGCTATGTCTCAACTGTCCAAATATTTTGTAAATAGTTTTAAAAAATGTATGTCATTTTACTCATCATAAAATTCTATACTTGTAGATTTAACAGTATATTCAAAATAGCTTTAATATATAATTCAGGACTTAACTGTGCACAACACAAAATATCAACAAATGCTAACAGCAAATACTGTAGAATATGGCAGAAACCGGTAATTCGTACTGTTTCATCTGATTGTAGAATCAGGTTCTACACTGAAGTACCGACAAAAAAAATCTTGTGTTCCTATTGGTTCAACACTCACCCCTAATTCACAGCAGGGAGGTATGTATGTTATAAAGGACTTCAAAATATCTATTGCAATCGATAGAGTTTCAGAGAAAGAGCTGTGTGAAGGTCTAGAAGATTACTGGCGTTTAAAGGGTTTCAGATCATGTTCCAATAATGTCCCAGATATGTTCTATTTGTTCTGTTTCCTTAATATTATTTTCCCCCCATGACACTATACTTGAAGTGCGTTCCATTGTTAAGCTCCATTCCTTTCATCCAAATCCCAGCGATCTGGGAGTGGGACCGAGGAGTTCCCAATTGGAAACTATTGAGAGAGTATTTTCACTCCAGTGTTTGATCGTTCCAAAGGCACAGGTCGCAACCCAACAATTACTACTCATCACGTCTTTCATGAGTTTCCCGGTGTCGACGGAAAGCCTTGCTTCTGCTATAACCAAAATGATTTTAAAGCTGAATCGCACGTTTTCAATTGATAGAGCGGTCCCATACTGTCTACTGCGATATTTGTTCTACTGATATGCATTAACAGGGACAGTAAAACACGAAGAATAGCCACTACTTCAGCGGTGACAGCACCACCTCGGCCCGCACTCACTGTTGTCGCCATGCAGCAGCGCTGCTCAGTTGCTGCTGGTGTACTCGTTAGCCATCGTATCTTACCGTCCCTGATAATACATTCTAGTAGAACAAATACAGGGTGTCCCACTCAAACCTCCCTGATTTCAAGGACCCATGAGAGGAAAACCAGATACAATTTAAAATGCACCACATTGTAGAGCATCTCAAAAAATTAATATTCCCGCGTCAGAAATGCCAAGTATTGTCGCCAGAGTGCAGCACTGTCGCATGAAGTGAACATGGCGACTCCACAGCAGCGCATGCAAGCAGTAGTACGGTTTGCAGAAACAAAGTCGCCGATTACTGTGCAAAGAAATTATCGTCGTGTGTATGAATGTCATCCAACTGATGTGAAAACAATTAAGGAATGGTATAGGAAGTTTCTGGTAACAGGAAGTGTTCTGAAACATTCTGGAAGTGCACGTTACAGAGTTTCAGAAGAGGCAGTGGAGTATATCAGACAAACGTTTCTCAGAAGCCCACGTGTCAATTCGTCAAGCATCTGGGCAACATGAAGCACCTCTATCAATATTGCATCGTGTAGTTCCCCAGCGCCTTCGTATGTCTACTTACAAAGTGCAAATCCTACAACATCTGACGTCGAACAACAAACCACGCAAACAACGATTTGCTACGGTTATGCTGCAGTGTATTGATATGGATGCCAGCTTTCTGGGAAGATATTTATTCTCAGATGAGGCAACCTTTCATCTATCAGGAAGAGTTAATAGGCATACTGTACCTATTTTGGGTTCGCAAAATCGACACGTTCTCACTGAACATGTTCGTGATAGCCCTAAACTAAACGCCTGGTGGGGACCAGTGCACGACAGGACTGTTGGACCGTTCTTCTTTGCTGAACAAACAGTGGATGGGTCAGTGTATCTGGACATGTTGGAGCAGTTCGTGTACCCTCAGATACAAGGCTTGCAACCCAAGAGGGGCTCAGCCTCATTGGTCAACGGCTGTTCGCAAGTTCCTGGATGGGAAATTTCCCAGTCATTGGATTGGACGCGGAGGACCCATTGCCTGGCCACCACGTTCACCCGACAATGCGCCTTAGATTTCTTCATGTGGGGATTCGTGAAGGACCTCGTGTACGCGACCAAAGAGGACAATATTCCTACGTTGCGCCATCGTATCCCTAATGCGGTTGTAACAATAACAGAGAAAATGTTACAAAGAACTTGGCAGGAAATTGAATATACACTCGATATTCTTCATGCTGCAAATGGTTCACATGTAGAGGTGTATTGATGATAAATAAATTATTTGAGACGCTCTACAATGTGCTGGAGGGAGGATTGAGTGAGATGTCCTGTACTGACATAGACTAATCTGGGACCGCCCTATCGAATGGGCACATAAAATTAGGGTTTAACAGTCATTTTGTTCGTAATGGCAACTAACTGATGCATTCCTTCGACATTGCGCCCAGCATGAAAGACACGATGAACAATATTTGTTTGCTATGAGTGCAGCTACACATTTCAAAAAGGAAACAGCAAATATCTGCCGGAACACCAGAGAAAATGCACCTGACGACTTTTAGAAGGGACAGGGGTTTCTCTCCTGTCTCTCCGCATCAAGGAAGCCATTTACGTTGTTATAAACAGAATCTTAAAAACACTGACGTAGCTACAGGTATACAGTGAGAAAATCAATTTAGAAATTATTTGGTACACGATGACAGATGAAACATCAAACTTTTCGTAGATACTGTTATAATAAAAGTTTATTCGTGAAGGATTGTAACAATATCAGAGCTTGAAAAATTGTTCACCTACCAATGCACATTAGAAGCTAGGAGCAGCCAAAAGAAAATGGAATAGATTACTGATAAAGTGGAATATCATGCGGTAATTCGTTTTTCGGCAGCAATAAAAAAGTCGCAGTCTGTCAGGGAAATCGAGATGAGTTATGTAGCCACTTTGGGATATTCCCCTTCATCAGAAAAAATATGTTTGTCTTTGTTTCATTTATGTCGTGTCTGAGTTAAAACAGAGCTGTCGTAGATATTCCTTACCTTCATCGTCAGGTGCTGACCTACTGCCTCGAGCTATGTGTGTCACATATATTGTTGTATTCTTGTCGCCACTGTTGAATCTTGTACCACAGGAATCAAGGGAGCGGATGTTGTTTGGTGGGCAGTCCCTTTCTTTCTGCGACAAAACTACACAGATGCATTAACAGTGTTCTCTATTTAAATCAACAGGAACCTACTTATCTTTGAGTGAGTCCATGTATTGTGGTACAAGTCCTAAAATACTAGTCCACATTAGCCTCAATGATGGTGAACTACATGTCCCACTATAAACACTACTCCAGTCGCTATACACTCTCGTAGCCGGTGATGTGAACTGACAAACGCCAACTAAGGTAGTGACTGAGCTAGTGACTGTGGCAGTCCTGAGACTGAGGCTCTCTGGTCAGCGGCGGCGACCTAAATACTTGCCGTCTACAGGGCGTTGGCGGCGTGTTGCTTGCGAGTCTGTCTCTGCCTTCTCTCCTGATAGGCGCACTTGACCCAGCGCATATTACAGATCTTCTTGCTACATCTTTGCCCACTGGTGTGCTGGCGACAGCTTATGCCAGCACATATATAGCAGTGGTCTGGCATAGTACTCAACGAATGACGTTCACTGAGGTGGGATTAGCAAGCGTATATGAGGGGTGACCCAAAAGTAACCGGAATCGTTATGATGCACATCGTGTACTTGTAGTAACAGGTTGCGCCGCCAGAGGGCTGTAGTAGGAGCTCTGCTGACTCATTCTGCCACGCGGCGTCACCCATCAGTGAGAAGTGTGGTTTCTTTGGCAGTTCTTCGAGTGTGCGTACAGTGCAGACGTGACACGAGGAAATGGCTTGTTCTTACAAACAACGAGCGGCAGTGAAATTTTGTTTCTTGCTCGGCAGGAACGCAGCAGAAACTGTTGTGATGATTCAGACAGCCTACAAAGACCATGCTCTTAGTAAAACGCAAGTGTACGAATGGTTTTCTCGGTTTAAAAAGGGAGAAATGGTGGTAGAAGATCAGCCTCGTTCCGGTCAACCTTCAGCTGCTCGAGGTGAAGACAACATCGACAAAATCCGTGAGCTCATCAGTGAAGATCGACGCAGGACAATCGAGCAACTCGAGAACTTGTCCAGGTTGTCCTGGAGCTCAATTCAGCGCATCTTTACCATCGATTTGGGGATGTGAAGAGTGGCAGCAAAATTCGTGCCGAATCTTCATACTGGAGATCAAAGGGATCATCACGTTCAAGCCTGTCTCGAAATGAAGGATGCGTTCAAAGATGATCCACATATTTTTTCAACAAAATCATTACAGGTGATGACTGATGTTGCTATGGGTACGATCCAGAAAGTAATCACAATGGAAGTCACCTGGCTCACCTCGACCAAAAAAAGCTCGACAAGTGAAATCGAATGTGAAACGATGTTGATCTGTTTTTTTGACATCAAAGGGATCGTACACTCTGAATTTGTCCCTGAAAACCAGACAGTAAACCGACAATTCTATTTGGACGTTATGAAACGGCTTTGTAGAAGTTTGTCGCGAAAACGTCCGGTTTTGTGGGATTTTGGCGTGTGGTTCCTGCATCACGACAACGCTCCCAAGCACACAGCTCTCAGCGTTCGCCAGTTTTTGGCCTCAACGAAGGCGACTACTTTGACCCACGCGCCCTATTCGTCGGATTTACCATCCTCGGACTTCTTCCTGTTCCCGAGGATGAAAAGAGACTTGAGAGGGAAGCGTTTTGCGGATGTGGAAGACGTAAAATGCAATGTCACGAAAGTGCTAGCAGGTATCAAAGACGACGAATTTAACAGGTGCTTCGAAGACTGGAATGAACGTTTGGACAAGTATATTAATGCTAATGGAGAGTACTTCGAAGGAGATTAAGGTTGTATTTGAAAACAATAAATTATATGCTTTCTAGAAAGAAATTCTACTTATTTTTGGGTCCCCCCTCGAATGTGGGAAATAAGCACAGTGGATAGAACAATAGAGGAAACCACCACCTCCCAGATTCTTTAGAGAACCAAACCCCTATGTGTATAACACATGTAAAGAAATAAAACGGTAAAAAAAGTAAATTAAAATACCATGCCTGGTGCTGAAGTTCGGCTGCACGAACAGCAAAAATGAAGTAAGCGATAAAATTATTCCTTTCATTATTTTGTGTGGGGTGTCAGCGTGTAAAGCTCTAGAAAAGGATTGAAATTGTGTGTAAAGCTTGTTGGAATACTCCAAGCGCTCTTATTTTCAAATATTGGATGAATATAGTCTGGATAATTTGCGCGCCGTGAGCTTTGCTGCTACATGAGCTATGCCACACCAATATACAGGGTACTAGGAGTGTAAGGGCAGATATTTTTCTCAGTGTATGAGGGCAGTACTGAACACCATTACGTCAGTATTTACTTCATTTGCAGACTAATAATTATAGCTATTAGGAGTAGTAGGTTGTAAGTTCGTTAGTACCTGCATGTACATGTGGCAAGAGCAAGCCGTTAATTCTTATTTTCCCCTGGGTAACAGGTCAGGTGCTAAAGTGTGGATGTGTGGACGCAAAGCAGTTAGTCTATACTGTCAGGCGTAGTCCACTTACGAGGTACCCGGTAAGTTCGAGGTCGCAAAACGACAATGATATTTATGGCATTCGACGCCCCACTTATTGTCTACATTTGCTACATTGTCTGCATTGGCTGCTAATGGCAAAGGGAGGTGGGAATGGAGGTATCCAATGATGAACACAGCATGAGGCTATGGGGGTCTTAGTTGAACTGCTTAGTTTATTTATTTATTTATTTACACGTCAAATTCCGTACGACCAAATTGAGGAGCAAATTTCCAAGGTCATGGAACGTGTCAGTACATGGAATTACAACATAAAAATAATAACAGATAAAAATAAATGTTCATGAACCTGAAAAAAGTCAGTCCATAAGTTTAAGTAAACGCTATCAGCAATGCAATAAGAATCAGCCTAATTTTTCAAGGAACTCCTCGACAGAATAGAAGGAGTGACCCATGAGGAAACTCTTCAGTTTCGATTTGAAAGCTCGTGGAATACTGCTAAGATTTTTGAATTCGAGTGGCAGCTTATTGAAAATACACTTCTGGAAATGGAAAAAAGAACACATTGACACCGGTGTGTCAGACCCACCATACTTGATCCGGACACTGCGAGAGGGCTGTACAAGCAATGATCACACGCACGCCACAGCGGACACACCAGGAACCGCGGTGTTGGCCGTCGAATGGCGCTAGCTGCGCAGCATTTGTGCACCGCCGCCGTCAGTGTCAGCCAGTTTGCCGTGGCATACGGAGCTCCATCGCAGTCTTTAACACTGGTAGCATGCCGCGACAGCGTGGACGTGAACCGTATGTGCAGTTGACGGACTTTGAGCGAGGGCGTATAGTGGGCATGCGGGAGGCCGGGTGGACGTACCGCCGAATTGCTCAACACGTGGGGCGTGAGGTCTCCACAGTACATCGATGTCGCCAGTGGTCGGCGGAAGGTGCACGTGCCCGTCGACCTGGGACCAGACCGCAGCGACGCACGGATGCACGCCAAGACCGTAGGATCCTACGCAGTGCCGTAGGGGACCGCACCGCCACTTCCCAGCAAATTAGGGACACTGTTGCTCCTGGGGTATCGGCGAGGACCATTCGCAACCGTCTCCATGAAGCTGGGCTACGGTCCCGCACACCGTTAGGCCGTCTTCCGCTCACGCCCCAACATCGTGCAGCCCGCCTCCAGTGGTGTCGCGACAGGCGTGAATGGAGGGACGAATGGAGACGTGTCGTCTTCAGCGATGAGAGTCGCTTCTGCCTTGGTGCCAATGATGGTCGTATGCGTGTTTGGCGCCGTGCAGGTGAGCGCCACAATCAGGACTGCATACGACCGAGGCACACAGGGCCAACACCCGGCATCATGGTGTGGGGAGCGATCTCCTACACTGGCCGTACACCACTGGTGATCGTCGAGGGGACACTGAATAGTGCACGGTACATCCAAACCGTCATCGAACCCATCGTTCTACCATTCCTAGACCGGCAAGGGAACTTGCTGTTCCAACAGGACAATGAACGTCCGCATGTATCCCGTGCCACCCAACGTGCTCTAGAAGGTGTAAGTCAACTACCCTGGCCAGCAAGATCTCCGGATCTATCCCCCATTGAGCATGTTTGGGACTGGATGAAGCGTCGTCTCACGCGGTCTGCACGTCCAGCACGAACGCTGGTCCAACTGAGGCGCCAGGTGGAAATGGCATGGCAAGCCGTTCCGCAGAACTACATCCAGCATCTCTACGATGGGAGAATAGCAGCCTGCATTGCTGCGAAAGGTGGATATACACTGTACTAGTGCCGACATTGTGCATGCTCTGTTGCCTGTGTCTATGTGCCTGTGGTTCTGTCAGTGTGATCATGTGATGTATCTGACCCCAGGAATGTGTCAATAAAGTTTCCCCTTCCTGGGACAATGAAATCACGGTGTTCTTATTTCAATTTCCAGGAGTGTAGATACAGCAGTATGCTGCACACCTTTTCGCACAAGAGTTAAGGAAGTCCGATCCAAATGCAGGTTTGATTTCTGCCGTGTATTAGCCGAGTGAAAACTGCTTATTCCTTGGAATAAACTAATATTGGTAACAAGAAACGACAATAAGGAGTATAAATATTGAGAGGCCAATGTCAAAATACCCAAACTCGTGAACAGAGGTCGACAAGAGGTTCGTGAACTCACACCACTTATTACCCGAACCGCCCGTTTCTGAGCCAAAAATATCCTTGTAGAATGGGAAGAATTACCCCAAAATATAATACCATACGACATAAGTGAGTGAAAATAAGCAAAGTAGACTAATTTTCGTGTGGAAGTATCACTCACTTCTGATACCGTTCGAATAGTAAAAATGGCAGTATTAAGTCTTTGAATAAGATCCATAACGTGGACTTTCCACAACAGCTTACTGTATCTGAACACCTAGAAATTTGAACAATTCAGTTTCACTAATCAGATGCCCGTTCTGTGAAATTAAACCGTCAGGTTTTGTTGTATTGTGTTAGAAACTGTAAAAACTGACTCTTACTGTGATTTAACGTTAGTTTATTTTCTACAATTAAAAAAATTAAAACGTCAGGTTTTGTTGTATTGTGTGTTAGAAACTGTAAAAACTGACTCTTACTGTGATTTAACGTTAGTTTATTTTCTACAGGGCATGAACAGAGGTCATGTACGGCAATATTTGAAACCGAATCAATGTTGCACACCACATCCTTTACTACCAAGCTACTGTCATCAGCAAACAGAAATATTTTAGAGTTACCCATAATACTAGAGCGCATATCATTTATATAAATAAGAAACAGGAGCGGTCACAACATTGATCCCTGGGGCACTCCCAACCCCCCACCCACTTGACATTACCCCACTCAGATCCCACATCACAGCCGTTATCAACATTGTGAATAAAGACCTATTGCTGCCTGTTTCTAAAGTAAGAGGTGAACCAATTGTGAGCTACTTCCTGTATTCCGTAATGGTCCAACTTCCTAGCGTTCGAAACTTTTTATTTAGCCCATCCAGTACCTCACAGAGAAGAGAGAGTATAGCATTTTCAGTTGTTAAACGACTTGTAAAGCCGAAATGTACATTTGATAGCAAATCGTATGATATAAAATGATCAATTATCCTTACATACACAGCCTTTTCAGTGACTTTTGCAAACACTGGTGGCATAGAAATAGATCTAAAACTGTCTAAATTATCGCTTTCTCCCTTTTTATAAAGCGGCTTTACTACTGAGGAATCGCTCAGGAAACTGAGCGTTCCTAAAGGAAAAATTACAAATATGGCTAAATACAGGGCTAACATGTGCAGTACAGTACTTTAATATTCTGATAGGCACTCCATCATAACCATGAGAGTCCTTAGTCTTCAGTGATTTAATTATTGACTCAATCTCCCTCTTGTCTCTATCACAGAGGAGTATTTCAGACATCAAGCTTGGAAAGGCATTCGCCAAGAAAGTTATATGATTTGCTGTAGAAGCTAAATTTTTGTTTAATTCACCAGCAATGCTCAGAAAATGATTGTTAAATACTGTACCTATATCTGATTTATTAGTAACAGAAATATTTTTACTGCGAACTGACTTTATATCATCGACCTTGTGCTGCTGACCAGACACTTCCTTCAAAACTGACCATATGGTTTTAATTTTATCCTGTGAATTAGCTATTCTATTTGCATACCACATGCTCTTTGCCTTCCTAATAACATTTTTAAGCAACTTACTATACTGTTTGTATTGGGCTGCTGTAGCTTGATTGTGACTACTTCTAACATTTTGATATAATTCCCGCTTTGTTCTAAATGATAACCTTATCCCACTAGTCAGCCACCTGGGCTGTCCACTACTGCTAGTACCCCGTCAACTAGCAAGTCGCTACAGTGCTAATGGTATTGACATAAATCAGAGCAATGACAGTATAAACAAAGCCGACATTTCATCATATCGACAACAACAGTTGCCATAGTTGACTTTTCTTCAGAACGGAATCCAAGGCCTTTTTGCAGAGAGAGAAAGAATTGGCAGATGACACATTAGCGTTTCTGCAAGATCAGTCCGTGGCATGCATGGTGTCATATACACTCTACTATGCGGACAACATAGACGAGAAGTACTCTGATGACGATACATGCTTAACAAGCGAAACAAACTGAAACAGGTGTCGAGCCAGGCGCATGATCCTTGTCACAGAGAGCCACAAATCCGCAGCGTAGAGCATAGTAAAAAGAGAAAACAGATTTCGAATAAGTCCGCAGCAGTACGACCGTCACCGCATAAGAAAGACGACGGATATTCAAGGGAAGACAAGGCGCACTTGTTACAGAAACTGTTCTTTGAACGTTTCAAGGATACTCGATACAATTTACAAGATGTGCATGATAGTGACCTAATACGGTATGCGCAACAAATTACAATGATTTCGAGGGAAGCAGTGGATTGTTGCATAACTTCAAACAGTGTTGCAGATATGGAAGACATGACATAACGAAATTTCAAACAAGCTTGACGATGCACAGCAAACTGCGGAATCGGCCTGAAACTGTGTAGATGAGGTAAAAAAAACTTATCGCTCAATAAGGAATTTGTTTTCAACTACAACCAATAGAGTTCTGAAGAGGAAATGCGTATGAGATGAGCTCAGGAAATTGAGTGTACCAAGAGATGTGCATCAAGATCAAGCAACATCAGTGCCTTAATGCAGTGCTGCGAGAAATTGGGCTGCTCTCCCCCCTACGATTCATTCTCGTGTACGTGTTCTAGCAAGGGCAGCAGGAAATTTTTACGTCACAGCAAATGCGAGTAAGAGGACTACAACTATGGTGTGAGCACTTGGTCGATAGCTGCTGAAAATAAGTTGCTTTTGCTTGATTATTACTCCTTTAGAGCAAGCTATTCCTCCCGAAAAGTGTGTGACATTACAGTTCACACCACCTGGAACCACTGTACAAAAAAATGGTTCAAATGGCTCTGAGCACTATGCGACTTAACTTCTGAGGTCATCAGTCGACTAGAACTAATTAAACCTAACTAACCTAGGGACATCACACACATCCATGCCCGAGGCAGGATTCGAACCTGCGACCGTAGCGGTCACGCGGTTCCAGACCGAAGCGCCTTTAACCGCACGGCCACACCGGCCGGCGAACCACTGTACAAATTCAGCTTCTGGATTTTTATTTCTTCCATGCCTATAAAACATTATCGCACTATCGGCAGCTACACCTTAAATGAAAATCAGTTTTATGGTAAGCTCCACAACAAAAAGTTTTCCATTCGGTTGCATACTATCACATTCCAATGTATAAGAAACTATCAACCTCGATTGCGGTAATGAAACCAACCTTTACCTAAGTTTCAGCCCAAATAATTGAGCCTTCTTCAGAAGATATAGCTGAATCTATAATTTGTCTTAAAGGGCATGGTCTAGAAATAAAATTAAAACAGCCTGAATAGGCGTAGTCACAATTTAAAAATGCGGCGCATAAGTACTAAGTCAACACGAAGACTTAAGCTCTGGCGAGAGCCTCGTCTCCATGAACGCCGTGTGGTGGGCCTTGGGAGCTCACGTGAAAGTAAGAAGGACTAGATATCGCGGAGAAAATCAACATGGAGGGAAACATTGCGCATGTCTAACTGAGACCATGACTGTCAAAGATAAAAGCCCAACGCTGTTATATCTTAAAACGAATAAATTGAAAGATTGAAAATCTTAAACATAAAGCCTCTGCACCAGGTTATGACTAAAATGTAACAAACTATGCATGGATTTATATAAGTTCGAACATACTACCCCGACTAACACTATTAGAATATATCGGCCCTTTCACAACGAATGCTGCATAACGCACCCATCGTTATTAATGAAAGATGACATATGAGATTAAACAGCGAAACTGTAGTATGTAAACACCATAATGTAATAATCTCAGTTAACCTGTATACAGATGGTTTAGGCCGGCCGGAGTGGCCATGCGGTTCTAGGCGCTACAGTCTGGAACCGAGCGACCGCTACGGTCGCAGGTTCGAATCCTGCTTCGGGCATGGATGTGTGTGAAGTCCTTAAGTTAGTTAGGTTTAATTAGTTCTAAGTTCTAGGCGACTGATGACCCCAGAAGTGAAGTCGCATAGTGCTCAGAGCCTTTTGAACCATTTTGAACACATGGTCTAGTAAGTGTTTTTATCAGTTGATGTAGATATACTTCTTATTGCTGACACGCACGAAATGATGAATATTATCAAGATTTTTTTTATCTTATTACTAAAAATAACGCGTGAGTGAACGAACAACGCCACTTCATCGCCGTGTAATAGCAAATGACCAACATAGGTCAAATTATGTTTTACGTGTAAAAAATATGGTAATTGCGTCAACGGACGTGCAACGCCCTTTCATCGCCCTTATACTCTATCGACCGATAGAGGTCAATTTCACTACGTGCTACAAAAGAGAATTATCGCCTCTAATATTTAAGGCTATTGTTAAATAGATATGATAAAACGTGCTTCACCCGAAAAGACACATAGGAAAATTTTATGGACACTTGACATGGGAAAACGCCATGTTCTTCACAGGGAAGAATCAAAAAGAAATGAAAGATAGCTATTAATATACCCATGTTCATGCTATAAATGGACAAGGAAGAATTCTCTGGATTGCAACTGCCGGCCGCGGAGTCGTGCGGTTCTAGGCGCTTCAGTCCGGAGCCGCGGGACTGCTACGGTCGCAGGTTCAAATCCTGCCTCGGGCATGGATGTGTGTGACGTCCTTAGGTTAGTTAGGTTTAAGTAGTTCTAAGTTCTAGGGGACTGATAACCTAAGATGTTAAGTTCCATAGTACTCAGCCATTTTTGGATTGCAACTACAAATAATGTAAAGGGAATTAAATCCCAAAAGGTCAAGATAGACCAGCTAAAATTCATCTTGTCACCTGAGGCTAAATTTTATCACTCGTCGGCTAGTAACCACTTATATGAATATGCTAGCCTCAACCTTAAGGCTTGTCTAAAATAAAGTACATCAAACACCGACCATCTATGTCACACCACCACCGAAATACTGCTCGACTCCTGCCAATCAACCATTATGTGGTCATTATTGAACCGTGATTTATTTTCAAAGAATGTTCTTAAGAATTTATTTTATTTACTAACGATTCATCAAGAACATTAACACATTTAATCACACTATGTAAGCATGGAAGTAGTTGCCAGGGAGTAACTGATGAAATCATAACCTAATTCCTTTTAACAAATGGGAATTTTATTCACTTTAATAGTGCCTAAAGCATTTTTTAAAAGAAACAGATTTAAAATTATAATCAGAAAGCACCCTCTAAATATCAAAGTTACAATTTATTCAGAGTCAGAAATAAACAAGTTTTGACTGTGTGAGCTTTCGGGCAGAGAACCTTGCCAATCCCTTTTGACACGGCCGTATTTACGACCGCTCACAACAGAATCTGAAAGACTGCACTGGTGCAAATCTGCAACACACCAGATAACTTTGAACTAAGAGTTTTAACAATTTACACAAGCATACAAACTATGCACCCCCCGTAGGAGGGATGGAAATGGTACAAAACACTAACAATTAAAATATTAACCCTGCCACCGAAGGTGCAACTTGATTTTAACTTCTAAGAAAAGTCTTACGGTGAAAGTGTGGCAACTTCATATACTAAAATGATCATTTAAATAAAAGCCCATGAAATGCAATCTTATATAAAATTCTACAAGGTTGGCCAAACAATACTTAATATGCTCTACAGTATACAGATACCCCCTATCAAGATCATACGCAATAATATCAAAGTTTCGAAAGATCAAAACATATTTCAGGTATTAGGCCGTTACACTCCAAGTAATAAATTCGTTAACACACCAAATCCGACAAACATGACTGAGGCAGCTACTAACATACGGTAGATTGATTGGGAGATTACCGAACAACCCGAACCGCAGATTGCTCTAACCCGCCCCGACTCCACAAGGGAAAAACGGACCACCCAGTTTATAAACAACCTCCTTCCCGCGGGTGGGCAAACGGAGAAGAATGGTGGGACGACCCCAAATCAAAACGGCTGGTGACCTCACCAAGAAAACAAGTAGAATTTAACAAGAGTAAATCAAACAACATATCACCAGTCACTTAACTTTTAATAAACTGCGATTTCTCGAGAAGACGTGACGCAGAACCCCAAATCGCTCTCCCGAACCGTCCGCTGCCAGCCGCTTTAACGGACGCAGGAAGGTGCGCCGATCTTCCGTCTCACGGCGTCGCAGCTCGCACCGGCCAGACTGATGTAGTGGGTTGACTCCTTTTGCTCTCGTGTCGACCGTGAAGTCACTACCCCTCGCTATACGCTGCGTCCCACTGGACTCACGTGGCGACCTCACACGCGTCGACGCTCAGGACGCAAAAGTCATCTTGTGTCTATGTGCGCGACCGACCAACCGATCGATCCAACCGCCAATGGCCATTGCCTGAGCAAACTCGAGCAGACTGGCGACCTAACGCGCAGACTCAGATGCACAAACTCAGTCCCGACTGGGCGACCACTCGCTGAGTTGTCTTACTGGCGGAGTGGAAAGACTCTCATTTTGCCGGCTTTAAAGGTTGATCCGAACGACAGACATAGTAGCACTCCGAACGAAAAACAGACACTAACTGCCTAGCAAATGCGGACGAGAGACGGACTAGCAAGCTGGGGACGCGAGACTGATCCAGACTGACTGACTGGCGGGCTAATAGCGCCCCTTAAATGGACGTGAACAGGCAACCTTTCCTCTTTGACACCAGAGGGGGACACCAAAGCTGCGAATGCCACAGCGGCGCCACCGCCAGAAACGGAGGGCGACTGCTTCACACTACGCGCTGCGGCGCGCTCTTCAAAACAGTAATTCTTACCATGGCTCAATTATAATCTAAATAATGGCATAAAACATTCAAAAATTTCGTGTTTTTTAATTGAAGTTAATCATTAATTAGGTTATCCTTATCAAATTGCAGGTGTTTAAAAATCTCCAGTTCTTCTGGGATGTCTAATCTATTACCTTTAGGACCGTGCTGGTTAGGGGATTAGGCGCATGTGTCATTTGGATCAGGTGTTCGTCGAAGGAAGAACGTTGCGTGCCGTCAGCACTTTTGGTTGGAATGTGCTCCTTATATCTAGTAGTAATGGCTCTGCCTGTTTGACCCATATAATAGTTCGGGCAATGCGCACAGGTGATTTTATAAACCCCAGAGCGAAATGTTTGTTATGTGATGCTTGCAGTGTATTGACCAATTTTTTTTTCAGATTATTATTATTTGAAAATGCTACGTTAAAACCATAATTCTTAAGCATTCTAAGAAACCCTGCCTATGAAGGGAATAGATAAAATGGCAGCAGGTTCACCTTCTCCCCCATCATCTAATGTGGAGGACGTGTTATTTTATTTAGTTTCTTGTTGTACATTTGCCTCACCAAGTCAACTTTGTAAGCATTATTTCTACCAATTTCCTCAAGCGTTACTAATTCAGATTGTAAAGTATCTGGAGACAGGGGAATTGTCAGGGCACGATGTATACTGGAATGAAAAAAAGCTATCTTATGAGCTAGCGGATGGGCGGAATCGGCCGGTATGATATTATCAGAGTATGTACTTTTACGAAAAACGCTGAATGCAGTGTGGCTATCTACTATAGTGAGGGTAAGATCTAAATAATTTAACGATCTGTTAGAGGATTCATTTTCACGTGTAAAATTAATCTTCTCATGGAGCTCGTTAAATGTTAGGAAAACTTGGTCTATGTCGTTTTGGTTACCGGCAATAAGAAGAAGTATATCGTCTATGTATCTTGCGTAAAAGGTTACATTATTCATTATGTCTACGTTACTGGCGAAAAAACGACATTCTAAGTAATTTAGAAAAATTTCAGACAGAATGCCATGCAGCGGGCCTCCCATTGACAGTTCACACGGTTGGGAATATATTTTTACGTTAAATATAATTATGTTTCAACACAACACGCAGAAGATTCACTAACTCATCTGTTTCGTTCTCCGACATTTTCTTATATTGGTGCAAGTTACTTCCTAAAATCTGGAGGATTTGGTCCACCGGAACATTGGTTTATACACTTGTTATATCGAAAGACACCAAGTTAGAGTTTTCAGAGCACATTACGCGTTCCAACCGTTTGGCTAACTCTGTAGAGTTTTTAACGGCGTAATTCTTTGCAAACACATAATTATCTTTTATTTTCTGATGCAGAAATCTAGCTAACTTGTGGTAGGCGCTCCCGGTACTATCTACGATTGGGCGGATCGGATGATTATATTTGTGAATCTTAAACTGACTTTTCATCTTAGGTGGTTTGGGATTTATATTGATAAGCCACTTTTTTCGGAACTCGCCTATTAACTTTTTAGTGTTCTGAAGCCCAATCCTTATTTCTTTCTGCACCACGGGAGTAGTATCTGTACCAAGTAGGACAATCCCATTTTTATCGAAGAACGCTTCTGTTTTATTTATACATTCCGTTTTAGTGGAAATAACTATCGAATTCCCTTTATCAGCTTTCGTAACTATGGCATCGTTATGTATTAACTTCTGATTGATACTTTTTATTGTCTTATGTGTGTTACCATCCTTTTGACTGCTCTTTATATTATTTTCTAAAATTATTCAGCGCCGGCCGCGGTGGCCGTGCGGTTCTGGCGCTGCAGTCCGGAACCGCGGGGCTGCTACGGTCGCAGATTCGAATCCTGCCTCGGGCATGGGTGTGTGTGCTGTCCTTAGGTTAGTTAGGTTTAAGTAGTTCTAAGTTCTAGGGGACTTATGACCTAAGATGTTGAGTCCCATAGTGCTCAGAGCCATTTTTGAAAATTATTCAAAACTCATAGGCTATGCGTGTTTGCCTATTTCTGGCAGTTTTCGCCCCCTCTAAACCGACTTTAAGATCTATTATTAGATGTTCCATGATTTTTGTTTCTGTAATCCTAGGTCAAACATTATATTAAAGCCCTTTGGTTAATAGTGCACTTTCAGAAGCTAAGGAAATAATATTTGTTTTATTAATTACTCGTTCATAATTTTTTTTTGGTGCCGTTGTTGCTCTATTGTAACTAGTTGACTTGTCTACATTAATCTTACTCGTCAAGCAAGAGAGCTTCTTGTTATGTTTATTCGCAATTTCTTCTTTATGTGGAGCAAGCCAATCGTTTGCCGTTACCCAGAATAAATCGATTTGAAAATTATAAAAGATTGAACTAAACTTTGAAATCGGAAGGTACAACGTGTAAGCTTCTTCACTTAACCTTTTTTGCATAAAGATTACCTAGTCTACTGTTGAAAACCTGCATAGTAAGCTTCTTTTTTGAAGTGGGAGATCTATCACCAGATACACCTAAATAACCGTCAATAAACTTCGGGGACACATTTCATCAATTCTCATCACCCCATTACACCAATATGATCCTATGAGCATTCTTTCAGAGCGGATGCCTAGATGAAAGCCGCACCCACGATACGTAGCTCCCAAGGAGTTAGCCTCCGATCTTGATGGTGCGAACCTTTGTGGTCACTGCGGCGCTGCATTTTTAATTCGGTTTTCATGGTGCAAGTTAATGGTTTGTTTTGAATGTTTCTTGAATGTTGACCATGTCCATATCGTGAAATGTAACACATACATCTCACAGAAGGTCAATCTCTGCACCTCCCGGACACTAAGTTTCTGTCGCCCTCCTTATGCACGTGGTGAGTCGTTACCAGCAAAAACTTTTCCTATCTTAATTACTGTTAACACAACACTTTCGAATGAGCCACCAGCCGGCGTGGCCGAGCGGTTCTAGGCGCTTCAGTTTGGAACCGCGCGACCGCTATGGTCGCAGGTTCGAATCCTGCCTCGGGCATGGATGTGTGTGATGTCCTTAGGTTAGTTAGGTTTAAGTAGTTCTAAGTTCTAGGAGACTGATGACCTCAGATGTTAAGTCCCATAGTGCTCATAGCCATTTGAAACACTTCGAATGAGCCTCACTAAAGATTGAACTTGCGACCTCGCACTCAGGGGTGCAGTTACGACCGTGCGGAAAACACCAGGTAGTAAATTATGTGACGTGTCGGCAGGAAGACTGTTTGACACAGAGAAAATCCCACTAACACGTTGAAGTGCGTACAGGAAACCACTGGCCATTACAATTGTACACGACGAAGATGACTTACTACAGACGCGAAATACTGTGATATGCAAATTATTAGCTTCTCAGAGCATTCACACAAGGTTGGCGCCGGTGGCGACACCTACAACGTGCTGACATGATGAAAGTTTCCAACCGATTTCTCATACACAAACAGCAGTTGACCGGCGTTGCCTGGTGAAACGTTGTTGTGATGTCTCGTGTAAGGAGGAGAAATGCGTACCATCACGTTTCCGACTTTCATTGTAGCCTATCACGATTGCGGTTTATCGTATCGCGACATTGCTGCTCTCGTCGGTCGAGATCCAACGACTGTTAGCAGAATATGGAATCGGTGGGTTCAGGAAGGTAATACGGAACGCCGTGCTGGATCCCAACGCCCTCGTATCACTAGCATCTGAGATGACAGGCATCATATCCGCATGGCTGTTACGGATCGTGCAGCCACGTCTTAATTCTTGAGTCTACAGATGGGGACGATTGCAAGACAACAACCATCTGCACGAACAGTTCGACGACGTTTGCAGTAGCATGGACTATCAGCTCGGAGACCATGGCTGCGGTTACCCTTGACGCTGCATCACAGACAGGAGCGCCTGCGATGGTGTACGCAACGACGAACCTGGGTGCACGAATGGCAAAATGTCATTTTTTCGGATGAATCCAGGTTCTGTTTACAGCATCATGACGGTCGCATCCGTGTTTGGCGACATCGCGGTGAACGCACATTGGAAGCATGTATTCGTTATCAAAAATGGTTCAAATGGCTCTGAGCACTATGGGACTCAACATCTTAGGTCATAAGTCCCCTAGAACTTAGAACTACTTAAACGTAACTAACCTAAGGACATCACACACCCCCATGCCCGAGGCAGGATTCGAACCTGCGACCGTAGCAGTCCCGCGGTTCCGGACTGCAGCGCCAGAACCGCTAGACCACCGCGGCCGGCTATTCGTTATCGCCATACTGGCGTATCACCCGTCGTGATGGTATGGGGTGCCATTGGTTACACATCTCGGTCATCTCTTGTTCGCATTGAAAGCACTTTGAACAGTGGACGTTACATTTCAGATGTGTTACGACCCGTGGCTCTACCCTTCATTCGATCCCTGCGAAACCCTACATTTCAGCAGGTTAATGCACGACCGCATGTTTTGGGTCCTATACGGGCCTTTCTGGATACAGAAAATCTTCTACTGCTGACCTGGCCAGCACATTCTCCCGATATCTCACCAACTGAAAAAGTCTGGTCAATGGTGGCCGAGCAACTGGATCGTCACAATACGCCAGTCACTACTCTTGATGAACTGTGGTATCGTGTTGAAGCTGCATGGGCAGCTGTACCTGTACACGCCATCCAAGCTCTGTTTGACACATTGCCCAGGCGTATGAAGGTCGTTATTACGGCCAGAGGTGGTTGTTCTGGGCACTGATTTCTCAGGATCTATGCACTCAAATTGGGTTAAAATGTAATCACTTGTCAGTTCTAGTATGATATATTTGCCCAATGAATACCAGTTTATCATCTGCATTTCTTCTTGGTGTAGCAATTTAAATGGCCAGCAGTGTATTACGATACCAATGATCACAATATCTGCTCCTACAAATAAGACATCTCTTTATGTTGTTCTGGCACCTCTGAACGTCAGCCCATGTTACTTGCGCAGATTCCACACAACAGAACGGCATACACGTACCACCGCACTCGCATGACTTAACGTCTCTGACGTGAGGTTTCATGACAGCGTGGTGCCAGTTCTGTTACTTCAACAACGCTCCAAAGCCACCGTTGTGGTCTTTTGAGAGAGACAGATTAATACTTTGCCTGGTGAACTGACACAGTGAAATGAGTGCCACACCGCCTCACTCACACCCCGCTCCCTCTCATCCCACTTTCCCCCCGACTCTTTCTCTTAGCGGGGCCAGTATTACTGGGCAGTAAGAGATTGCTACAAAAACTGCAACTCCCAGTTGGTATCCAGTTTTTTTTTTTTTTTGTGCTGCATGAACAGTCAGTTTGTAGCATTCCGCACGATTTATTTCCTTGCTCATTTCGCTCATCTGCTCGCAACAACGCTGCACCTGTGACCAACAGTGCGCCACACCACAGCTCCATAAGAGAAGCACATCGGTCCTCGCAGTCAGCCACCTCTTGACAAAGAAGTACGTGAGCATGTTCGAAAGCTCGAGTCTTAATTCTTGGACACTGAGTAACTTTTGTTCATGGGTGGTGCCGCTGTAAATTATAAGTCTGTCTGCCAGTATCTCGCGTCCGTCGGCCGTCGTAATTTAATATATTATTATTATGTTGATTGTTGCCGACTTACGTGGTGGGCCTTAATGAAACTGATATTTCATTCAATTTTGATTTACAATTAAGTGCTTTTGTGAAGTTCTCCTTTTTAACAATATTAATCTTAAATTATTTGTTACGTTAATGAATGTTAGACTCGCTGAATCTTAAGACATGAGCATATAAGTTGAACAATGGAATAAATTTTTCATATTAATTTCCTCGGCTTGTCAGTTCACTCTAAAGCAAAAATCTTTAGTTATTAATTACAATTGCGGCCCACACACGCGCGACAGTAATTTTTCTTACCTCCGTTAACCATTGCATTGTAGTCGGAGTCCTGGCTCTGGCTCTCGGCTGTTGTACTTAAAATAAGAATATTAAAGCTACATATTTTCTGGAACGTCGGGCGGCTGTGGAGAAAAATGCATATTACGTTAATAACGGGCGAGTTGTTCGCTAATTTTTTATAAGTCGATATCGCCACGTAATGGCGTCGTTGGCTGCATCGGCCGCTGCGATTGTTGCACTGTAAATTACTGGAATGCAGGTTAATTCAAAGGAAGGCGGACATGAAATCGGGATCACCTCTTACAAATTAAAAGTGCACAATAATATTAAATCAATATATTATCTGCTTAATTACTACAAATATGCTTACATTTGCCAGCACATGCAAGATGTCCGTCTACACGCAATCAAGACAAGAGAAGAAGTGAAGACGACTAAAAAATTAACAAAAGAGCGTATCTTGTCCTCTCTTTAGATCATTTTGTTATATTTCTTTGCACTCGAACCTTACACAGAGAAATTATTATTTTACGGGTACTTTATTTATTTATATAATTCAATTTTTAAATGTCTCTTCTTTATAAATACTGTTTTTTAAGTGTTTTCTTATTATTTCACTGGGGACGCTATACAATGTGTTTATACAACACTTCCTCTAGTAGAATACTCTGTATCTGTGTAAGGAGCTCATATTGAGTCAACAAAGATCATTGAATGATAGGTAAGACAAACAGCGTAAGTGAGCACACGTAATCCCATTTCTTGTTTTTTGCTTCTACTCGAGGGACAAAGTTCTCAAATTGACGACGGACACTGACTGAGAGACGTGCAACGTACTCTTAAAACTGAGCCCTTGTGACGCTAAACGTTTGATTTGAGGTTTGAATTATGTGCAAAAATATTCTTTTTCGACGATCGTCGACCTCCTGCCCCATCACGCGTGGCGAAGCTGTGGCAAAGCGAAGAGATATCCTTGAATCAGTTCCTAGAGAAGGACGATGTCTTATAAAAAGCGGTCGCTGGGTATATGAAAGACGCGAGAGAAGTAATAAGGGAAGCTTTCACAACAAAGGTATTTCTTTCTTTTAGGCTTCGTCTATAACGTAATATAGTAAACCTCTGTGAGATGCAAGGAAACAGCTTTAAGGTATTGGATGGATGATAAAGTCTTCTGTGCTGCCTCCGTCCGAACACTGAAGCGCCAGAGAAACTGGTGCACGCATGCGTATTCAAATACAGAGACATGTAAACAGACAGAAGACGGCGCTCCGCTCGGCAACGCCTACATACGATGACAAACGTCTGGCGCAGTTGTTAGATCGGTTACTACTGCTACGATGGCAGGTTATCAAGATTTATGTGAGTCTGAACGTAGTGTTATAGTCGGCGCACGAACGATGGGACACAGTATCTCCAACGTAGCGATGAGTGGGATTTTCCCGTACATCCATTTCACGAGGAATCTGACAAAACATGAAATCTCCGACACCACTGTTGAGACTAGCTCGAACGTACAGACAGAAACCGCGGTGGAGGTATGTATGTAGAGGATTACAGAAGACATATAAATGAAAGACAGAAAGAAAATATATACTATCATTTTCTATGAGTCCATGGCCAGCGTAGAGTAGGGAAGACTTACTTCCTTACTCCCTACGTTGTCTCAATCTTTTCCACTGTTCGTAGGACTTGATGACGGTTATTAGGTCAGAAAAAAATTAGCAGCTGTAAGTTGAAAGGAATAATAACAACTTTCGGTTTATTCATTCAGAAAATCCACGGGATGCTAAAAACACTTAATCACACATGCGCTTAAAAGAATTTAAAAACAACATGGCTGAAGGCCCAAACATTGCCTTAAGGAATACACACGGCTAAAGGCCTTAGTTACGAAACTTTTTCACAAATGCTGAAGGCCACATACACTGGACGTAGGAAAACTGAGGGCTTGAGGCCTGGATAACAAGGATTTCAGAGAAGACAATTTTAAGAGGTTTTACGCAAGTGACTTTACAAATTTTAATTTAAGACGGCACAAGGCCTAATCTTAAAATATTTCATGTAAAAGTTCGTCTGAAGGCCACATAGTGAACATAGAACAACTCAAGGCTTAAGGCCTGGATAAAAATAATAATAATTTCCAATGACCAAAATCCCCCTTTTTAAAATAAAATTTATTTTAAGCAAGAATCTTCAAGGTTTTAATTTAAGACGACTGAAGGCCTTATCTTAACATTAAAAAAAGCTAAATTAATAGACGGCTGAATGCCTCGCACAGTAATTGAGACTACAACTCACAATTAAAAAAAAAAACAACAGATCAGTGGTGCTCAGAAGTGTTCCAAGGGTCAGCCTGAGGAGGTAACTCTAACGTAAGGTTAGTTAAGATACGCAGCCAAGTATAAGATTAAGTAATCAGATGGCAACCGGACCCAGGGACGGCTGAAGTACCGACCAACAACCTAACCAATTCCCTTCCCCGATCAACGACACGACAATGGAATATATCAGCGGAGGACGAATATACCAACAACACTACAGCTGCAAATTTGGCATCTAAAAACAGCCGAGGCAGAATATCCACCGAAAAACATGACCAACACCTAAGGCTGTCGAACAACACGCCGTGCCGGACAGCATCAACACGGGGAGGAAACACCTACTCGCTGCTCTGTCCGAACCGACCGACTGCCTACTCCAGTATGCAGACATCATTCATCTGCTCAGTGGAAATCACAGAAGCTACACACAGTTCCATGTAAACACTTGCACGAAGAACTCCGAGAATCCTAAAACCGATCGCTGTGTAACCTCAAGGAGTGACAAGTCGACACACACAGAGTTTCCATAAGCGGCTGGTGACCAACATAGGTCGTCCCCATTCAAGTTGTGTGTGTCAGCAACGGTCGGGCGAGTCTTGGCTGTCCGGAGCTCACAGCAGCTCCAAGCCGACTCAACTCGATGTCCGTTCGGAACTCGGAGACACGGCGACCCAGGCACACTGGCTCGGTCCCATCAATGCAGAGGTAACACTAGCCCATTGGCCACCCGACATCTCTGCACACTGAAGGAACCGACCCACGTCCGGCAAGATGACCAACTGACGAGGCCCAGAAGCGGTCAAAAGACCAAAGAAACGTCGCCCGATGAGACGACCGACCAAACAACAGTCGTTCCCGCTCCAGTCTCCTTCCGTCGGACAGTGCATGGGTGTCGCAAGCGGTCGGCTAGTACTGGCTGTGCAGACCTCACTGGAGCTCCATCCCCCGACTAAACTCTCACAGACGACGACCCGAAAATACTAGCGGCCGTTCCAGAGATAGTACGACAGTGCATTTATCGACAAGCGCTGCTGCTGCCACTCACGGCAAGCAAACCAGCAACTTAGTGACGCCAGTAAATCGAAAAAAAAAAATTTGGTGACAGAACGATAAAGACAAGATGACGAGCAATAAACGGCATGACGGCGAGCCGCGCAAGGCCCACCAGCTGCTGCTAGTTTCTGACCAGTAGAACGAGATGAGAGCGGACGATCCAGAGAGCCCGTTACTTATTCTTCGATGATAGGCGCAGACGGAAGGGGTTACAATGTACTTGGTGCACAACGTGACGAGTCTCACTTATCTGAAACCTGGTGGACAAGAAACTTCGCGATGAGTATACCTGGTCTCAAGTTTCCATGCTGTTCGACATGGAGCCACTGTCACACCCGAAGGGACAAAACTGGACACTGCACGGTTCGTCCAGCTGGCCAAATGGAGACCCACACTGAGTCCCCTTGAGATTCTTTCAAGTTTTGATAAGGCTGCCTAAGACGAGTACTCGGAATCTCTGTGTCCATCACAGCGGCCACTCAACACCTGACGCTGTTCACGTCCCTTATACACCCTGCCAGGCCCGGTCACAGCACTAAACACAACTGGCAGTAATGAAGTCTGGTACCCATTCTACCCATCCCGGACATTCGCAACTCGAAGCTTTTACATACCCGCCGATGATGTGTGCGTGGTCTAAGTTAGACTGACATCCTACAATATCTTTTTCGTCAGGCAGTGTACTTTATTCATAACACGATGTGTATGTCGAGCATAAATGCAGACACAAATGATAAAGAACGAAAGTTCTCTTTCTAGGTAATTTCTTTGGACCCAACACTACGATGAATCATGTGGCATACCTGCCATATGCTGGACCTTTTTCTGCAAAGATCAGCAGAATTAAATATGATATAAAGAGTATCTTCTCTCCACCCTCCAAAATTGGGAGTGTGAAGGACGACCTGGGGCTACGTAAACCAGGCATTTACAACATCCTGTGCCAATGCAAAAAGTCATACATTGGCGAGACAACCAGGACGGTGAACGTCAGGTGCAAAGAACACCAGAGGCACACCAGACTCGGACAGGCAACAAAATCTGCCACAGCGGAACACTGTCTGGAGCTGGGCCACTCAATGGACTACAACAACACCAAAATTGTGGCACAGACGCCAAGATTTTGGGACAGTGTCATAAAGGAGGCCATCGAGATCAAGGTCACAGACAACCTAATAAATCGAGACACCGGTTACCAGCTCAGCTCGGCGTGGAGTCCGGCTGTGGAGCTTTTTTTTTTTTTTTTTTGGTCATCAGTCTACTGACTGGTTTGATGCGGCCCGCCACGAATTCCTTTCCTGTGCTAACCTCTTCATCTCAGAGTAGCACTTGCAACCTACGTCCTCAATTATTTGCTTGACGTATTCCAATCTCTGTCTTCCTCTACAGTTTTTGCCCTCTACAGCTCCCCCTAGTACCATGGAAGTCATTCCCTCATGTCTTAGCAGATGTCCTATCATCCTGTCCCTTCTCCTTATCAGTGTTTTCCACATATTCCTTTCCTCTCAGATTCTGCGTAGAACCTCCTCATTCCTTACCTTATCAGTCCACCTAATTTTCAACATTCGTCTATAGCACCACATCTCAAATGCTTCGATTCTCTTCTGTTCCGGTTTTCCCACGGTCTATGTTTCACTACCATACAATGCTGTACTCAAGACGTACATCCTCAGAAATTTCTTCCTCAAATTAAGGCCGGTATTTGATATTAGTAGACTTCTCTTGGCCAGAAATGCCTTTTTTGCCATAGCGAGTCTGCTTTTGATGTCCTCCTTGCTCCGTCCGTCATTGGTTATTCTACTGCCTAGGTAGCAGAATTCCTTAGCTTCATTGACTTCGTGACCATCAATCCTGATGTTACGTTTCTCGCTGTTCTCATTTCTACTACTTCTCATTACCTTCGTCTTTCTCCGATTTACTCTCAAACCATACTGTGTACTCATTAGACTGTTCATTCCGTTCAGCAGACCATTTAATTCTTCTTCACTTTCACTCAGGATAGCAATGTCATCAGCGAATCGTATCATTGATATCCTTTGACCTCGTATTTTAATTCCACTCCTGAACCTCTCTTTTATTTCCATCATTGCTTCCTCGATGTACAGATTGAAGAGTAGGGGCGAAAGGCTACAGCCTTGTCTTACACCCTTCTTAATACGAGCACTTCGTTCTTGATCGTCCACTCTTATCATTCCCTCTTGGTTGTTGTACATATTGTATATGACCCGTCTCTCCCTATAACTTACCCCTACTTTTTTCAGAATCTCGAACAGCTTGCACCATTTTATATTGTCGAACGCTTTTTCCAGGTAGACAAATCCTATGAAAGTGTCTTGATTTTTCTTTAGCCTTGCTTCCATTATTAGCCGTAACGTCGGAATTGCCTCTCTCGTCCCTTTACTTTTCCTAAAGCTAAACTGATCGTCACCTAGCGCATTCTCAATTTTCTTTTTCATCCTTCTGCTTCGATGCATGAGCTATTAAGCTGATTGTGCGATAATTCTCGCACTTGTCAGCTCTAGCCGTCTTCGGAATTGTGTGGATGATGCTTTTCCGAAAGTCAGATGGTATGTTGCCAGACTCATATATTCTACACACCAACGTGAATAGTCGTTTTGTTGCCACTTCCCCCAATGATTTTAGAAATTCTGATGGAATGTTATCTATCCCTTCTGCCTTATTTGACCGTAAGTCCTCCAAAGCTCTTTTAAATTCCGATTCTAATACTGGATCCCGTATCTCTTCTAAATCGACTCCTGTTTCTTCTTCTGTCACATCAGACTAATCTTCACCCTCATAGAGGCTTTCAATGCATTCTTTCCACCTATCTGCTCTCTCCTCTGCATTTAGCAGTGGAATACCCGTTGCACTCTTAATGTTACCACCGTTGCTTTTAATGTCACCAAAGGTTGTCTTGACTTTCCTGTATGCTGAGTCTGTCCTTCCGACAATCATATCTATTTTGATGTCTTCATATTTTTCCTGCAGCCATTTCGTCTTAGCTTCCCTGCACTTCCTATTTATTTCATTCCTCAGCGACTTGTATTTCTGTATTCCTGATTTTCCCGGAACATGTTTGTGCTTCCTCCTTTCATCAATCAACTGAAGTATTTCTTCTGTTACCCATGGTTTCTTCGCAGCTACCTTCTTTGTACCTATGTTTTCCTTCCCAACTTCTGTGATGGCCCTTTTTAGAGATGTCCATTCCTCTTCAACTGTATTGCCTACTGCGCTATTCCTTATTGCTGTATCTATAGCGTTAGAGAACTTCAAACGTATCTCGTCATTCCTTAGTACTTCCGTATCCCACTTCTTTGCGTATTGATTCTTCCTGACTAATGTCTTGAACTTCAGCCTACTCTTCATCACTACTATATTGTGATCTGAGTCTATATCTGCTCCTGGGTACGCCTTACAATCCAGTATCTGATTTCGGAATCTCTGTCTGACCATGATGTAATCTAACTGAAATCTTCCAGTATCTCCCGGCCTTTTCCAAGTATACCTCCTCCTCTTGTGATTCTTGAACAGGGTATTCGCTATTACTAGCTGAAACTTGTTACAGAACTCAATTAGTCTTTCTCCTCTTTCATTCCTTGTCCCAAGCCCATATTCTCCTGTAACCTTTTCTTCTACTCCTTCCCCTACAACTGCATTCCAGTCGCCCATGACTATTAGATTTTCGTCCCCCTTTACGTACTGCATTAACCTTTCAATATCCTCATACACTTTCTCAATCTGTTCATCTTCAGCTTGCGACGTCGGCATGTATACCTGAACTATCGTTGTCGGTGTTGGTCTGCTGTCGATTCTGATTAGAACAACCCGGTCACTGAACTGTTCACAGTAACACACCCTCTGCCCTACCTTCCTATTCATAACGAATCCTACACCTGTTATACCATTTTCTGCTGCTGTTGATATTGCCCGATACTCATCTGACCAGAAATCCTTGTCTTCTTTCCACTTCACTTCACTGACCCCTACTATATCTAGATTGAGCCTTTGCATTTCCCTTTTCAGATTTTCTAGCTTCCCTACCACGTTCAAGCTTCTGACATTCCACGCCCCGACTCGTAGAACGTTATCCTTTCGTAGATTATTCAATCTTTTTCTCATGGTAACCTCCCCCTTGGCAGTCCCCTCCCGGAGATCCGAATGAGGGATTATTCCGGAATATTTTGCTAATGGAGAGATCATCATGACACTTCTTAAATTACAGGCCACATTTCCTGTGGATACACGTTACGTGTCTTTAATGCAGTGGTTTCCATTGCCTTCTGCATCCTCATGTCGTTGATCATTGCTGGTTCTTCCGCCTTTAGGGGCAATTTCCCACCCCTAGGACAAGAGAGTGCCCTGAACCTCTATCCGCTCCTCCGACCTGTTTGACAAGGCCGTTGGCAGAATGAGGCTGACTTCTTATGCCGGATGTCTTCGGCCGCCAATGCTGATTATTTATCAAAATTTAGGCAGCGGCGGGGATCGAACCCGGGACCGAATACGTTTTGTTTATGAATTAAAGACGCTACCCCTAGACCACGGGCCTCTGGAGCTTATCAGTGCTGAACGAAATGAACCTAGAAACTCCTCAAGAAGTAGTAACACCGTAGGAGCACCGCCAGGCGGGCGCGGACCGCGAACGGAACGCCCGACACAGGACAGGCCTCAGTTGCCACAGATGGCGCCCAAGTCGGGCGCGGACGCCCGAGGGAGCAGCTGGGAAGAGACAACACATTAGAAGCAGCGCCAGGCGGGCGCGGACGGCAAAGAGAGCGCCCAGCACCCTCTGGGCATAAATACTGGACAAGATCCTCCAACACGGCAGTCTCAGGTAGCACCTGAAGAAGGCAACGAGTTACGTGGCCGAAATATTGTGCCAGAGCGACACAAACATCCGGCAGTAGACCCGATTATTCCACATGTCATGTCGATTACAGTTATTCAGCTCTTGACTAGCAGGAAGAGGGAATTAAACGAAATGGATTAATTTTGTCAAGCTTATGTTAACGCTACTCACATTTGGTCCCGGCATTGTAGCTTCCGATGCCTTTCTTCTGCAGTGACAAAGATTGCTTCCTCTCAGGGCCACTGCAGACTGTTTCCCTTTTTCTGGTTTAACCCTTTACCTATCTTCGGACCTCAGAAGCTCGTCCGCGATGTTTAATATCTTCTCTGTTAGTAACTATAAATTTTATTTTTATTAAGTTTTATGAGTTTTCCTAATTTCTCAAGTTAGCCATCATTATGGAAAAATTATAAAAATTTACCTATGGCTTTGTGTTAAAGCGTTGGTGCACGTTTCCTCTGTAACGTCATGTGCCACTTTCGACTCGCGCTCTTATTCTTTCAGTGGTTAACAGTCCTCCTTGTAATAAGCACATGTTTATTTTGGTGCATTATTTAATAACACTTGTCTTTTCTACAAACCGAAAATGTTACGGAGGACCACCAGTTGAAGCGATAGGGGAATTGTTGGAGCAGTCTTCTGATTCTGGAAACCCATATAGTGAATGTGATTCTTCCAGAGATCATGAAAATGAGGCAGATGTCGCTGAAAACTCAGAACTACACAAAGACAGTGATCGATGAACAATCCTTATACGGAGATGAAGAACGATAATTTTGTGCAAATTCTGTTGAGTGTGATTTATTGTTTTCTCGTAATGGTAATGGAATATGGGCTACAGCTCCTGAAGCTGGAATTACTGGCCGGTGGAGCAAAGAGGTTGTGTTGAAAGAAGGCCAGGGGCCTGCAAGTTATTCGATTAGGAACTGTGATAACGAAGAATCTTGTTTTATGTTGTTCATTCGTGTACCCCTCATTCACAAAGCGTGTATGTGGACCAACAAGGAACGCTCAATCGTTTACGAGGACTGGGTCAATATGGATATGAATGAAATGAAAAGCTTTCTTGATGTTCTGATCCTGATGGGAGTTTACAAGTCCAGAAATGAAGATATCAGTTAACTTTGGAGTGTTGAGAATGGACGACCACTGCTCAATGAAACTATGTCTCGCAACCGCTTCCGTGCCATTCTGAGGGTGATGCGCTTTGACAATGCAGCAACCCGATCTAAACATAGGTCAAGTGGCAGATTGGAACTAATCCGAGAAGTTTTTGAGATGTGGAAAATTACTGTTTGGGATGCTTACATTCCACGATGATGCGTGGCCGTGGATCAGCAGTTGGTCACATTTCGAGGTTGCTGTCCATTTCGACAATACATCCCATCAAAACGTGGTGGGTACGGAATAAAGTTCTGAGCAATGTGTGACTGTGGAACAAGCTACTGCTGGAAGATGACAGAAGGAGGAAGAAACCAGAGCAGTGGGACTGGCAGAGTGTGTTATGAGAACCCCGGTGATTGAACTTCAAAAGTCTGGAGCTAATATCACATGTCATAATTTTTTTACATCCCTCGATTTAGCTCATTATTTCTTTGTTAAAAGCTCTGACACTAGTCGGTACTACCCGAAAAAATAAAGCTGAACTACCTGCCTATTTTATTTCACATAGAGGACGTGAAGTATACTGTACACTAATTGGTTTTCAACCAGATGTGATGACAGCCTCTTATGTTCCTATGAAAAACAAAGTTCTTACCGTCCTTAGCTCTGTTCACGACCAACCAACATTGTGATCATGACAAGTGAAGACGCCTGAAGTTACAATGCCAGAAAGGGCGGCGTTGACCAGAAGATGCGATGCTATAGTGTGAAGGGAAGAACAAGGCACTGCCCATTGGTGGTTTTCTTCAATATGATCGATGTAAGTGCAATGAATGCATACGTAACTTGGATAATGCTTGATAAAAAAAATGAGGCGTCGGACTTTCACATCAGTTTGGGAAAAAGGGGTAAAGCAGGATCCAGGAAAGACAGTGAAACCACCAGCTAAGAAAAGGAGAAGATACTCATACTGTGTAGAGAAGAAAGATAGTAAACTCAAATTAGTTATAAGTGCATCAAACCTGTATGCTCGGAACATTCTGATATTGTCTGTAGACCCTGCCAAATACTAAAAGTATGAAAATTGAGTTTTTTTAATGTAAACTATAAATAAATGAAATTATTTTAAAAGTATTTATTCCTCAAAAGTCATCATAAGTAGTCGGAATAGTGTCAGTTTAAACAACACGGGCCAGAGAGGCCCGAATAGTAGCAACGCTATACAGATTTTCTGGTAAGAAGAGAGTTATGAGATGTGGCATCAGTTTTTTTGTCACGTTACTCCGAAGGCTCGTCATGTTTCTTTGTCATAGCGTTAAACTGTTAGTTTTCTAATACGGAAGAGACAGCCAATGTGCCCGAAAGTTGTAAATAGTGCGACGCGAGCTACACTGCGAGAAGTAGCCGTATCACGCTTGTGTGTGTGTGTGTGTGTGGGTGTGTGTGTGTGTGTGTGTGCATGCGTGCGTGCGTGTGTGCTTGTGCGTGAGAGAGAGAGAGAGTTTGCAATAAGTGTCTTCTCATGCTGGCAGAGGTTGGAGAACAATGCATCTTAGTGCAGATGCTCACTGCGGCTTCCCCGACCTTCTACTGTCATAAATATTCGGTCGATGCCTGTTTTACGAACGCCGTTAGCTGCGAGTGGCCTTTGCTAATAGTTGCCTACCGCAGAAAATATTCTCCATCACAGCCAATCTCTTCGCTATGGAAAGGATTCATTAGAAACGTGTATTGCTGAGCCACCTATGTGACGACAACTACGTTCTGCTCCCTAGAAACACGTGAAGGGCTTATTTCAATAGTGGTACTAGTCCATTTTTGTTCATTCTGAGATACAGAGTCCTAAAGTTAAATGAGCGCTGAAAAATCTGCTGTTGAGATACCAGAAATATTCAAGCATATGGCTTCTTGCTAGAGATGAACCTTTCTTTCTGTTTGTTTGGACCATTAATTTCAGAAGCATTATAGACAGAAGAGTGGAGCTAATGGACTTGCACCACTATTTAAATAAGCCCTTCACATATGAATCCGATCCATATTCCATGGCAACTCCACTCCTAATTGAAACATCCGACAGATGCCTTTCGACCATCTTACGAGTCGACCTACATACACTGCCTTGTAAAGCTGAAGCACGAGATACGAGTCATTGAAGTATCATTACATATTAACTACTACGTGGAGATGAAGCAAAGTACGAGAAAATTTTTTCAGAGGTCTCGCAATCGCGCACAGAAATTTCCGCATCTCATGGCGTGAGGTCAGTACGACTATAGTGCCTATTGGAGATGGACGCGGAACACAATGCAGCTGATAGACTGGGAAAAGACCGCGTGTCTCTATCAGCCAGCAGTCGGGGTGCACTATGGTGCCGTTCTTCGCTACAAACATAGAGATGGGGCCCCTTCACGCCCGCACCAACGTGGTGACGAGACCAAAAGTTCTACTGTCACCTCCGTCAACGTGTTAGTCATCTAATAGGTGGATCACAGGATGCTGGATTGTGATGTTATCCGTGCGTCTGGGTAAGAGTACGCATTAACACGGTCCATCAGGTGATAGATTGTGGACGAAACACGAATGAGGGTATCCATTTGAAGAGTAGAGGGAAAAAAGTGCCAAGGCTCGTGCCGTGGGAAAAGAACCTCTGCGACAGTGGGATGGGTAGTAGTGGCTTACTAGCTGCGACAGTTCATTCAAGGTTGGATTTGTTAGTATGGGTAACATGCATCATTACCGTGGCAAGCGATCACGATGTATCCCAGTTGCTGCAGCCGCTGCATTCCTGGAACAATCAAGATCGTTATATAGTAGTGCGAGATCGGCCATAGATCATCTGTGTGGGGGTGTGTGGAGCTTGTCTGCATGCAATGTATGGTACGGCTTCCCTGCGTGGTGCGAGTTATTCGGCAGTGTATTCCAGCTGGATATCCAGTGATGGCGTCTGATTAACAGGGGTGCCGGCCGCGGTGGCCGTGCGGTTCTAGGCGCTTCAGTCCGGAACCGTGAGACTGCTACGGTCGCAGGTTCGAATTCTGCTTCGGGCATGGATGTGTGTGATGTCCTTAGGTTAGTTAGGTTTAAGTAGTTCTAAGTTCTAGGGAACTGATGGCCTCAGTGCCAGAGCCATTTGAACCATTTTTTTTTTTTTTTATTAACAGGGGCTCACCTGTCCCGTTGTGTTTACGTGTGCTTGGCCATAGATGTTAGGTCCTTACAAGTATGTCTTTTGGTCTTTTATGTTTCCATCTATGGTTGTGGTCGTAGTTCTCCAGATTCAGAATAAACGGGTTCTGCGAATGTCTGGAGTTTCTGTATAGTCTTGTGGTGAGTTTGTGGATTACCTCCTTGAAAGTCTCAAGTCGGTGTTCCCGGTGAATGTCCGCGATGCGGGAGTATCGTGGAGCATTGCTTATGATTTTGAGTACTTTGTTTTGTATGAGCTGCAGACGGCGCAGGCGTGTGGGTGCAGCGTATCCCCAGACAGGAGCTGCGTACGCCATCGGGGGTCGAATAAGTGTCATGTACATGGACCTCGACACTCTTCTGTTCAGTGTGCTACGCTTGTTGAGCATAGGGTAGAGCTGTTTGAGCCTCGCGCTTCCTCGGTTGGTCATGTGTTGTATGAGGTCCCCCCCCCCCCCCCCCCCAGAGTAATTTCCGGCCCAGACACCGAGGTATTTGATTTTCTCACGGAAACGTATTGGGCGTGCATGTAGAGTTATTGGTCTGTAGTATCGGTGTTTGCGCAGTTGCTTCGGTCATATGGCTGAGTGGCAACATTCGGATAACTTGACACGAGATTATCGGGAAATTGGGAGGAGGATGAAGTGTGACGATTATAGCTCAGGAGTTTGGCATCGCTCACAGCATTGTTGGGGTGCGTTCGGACTCACTGACAATGGTGCCCGAAGGACAGAGGGGTAGTCGTCCACAATCAATGACAGCAGCAGATGACCGCTACATTGTGCAACAGAGAAGAAAGGACCCACGTCAAACAGTGGCCGCAGTTGCAACCACAACTGATAGACACGCAATGTCATAATCGCCATCAGCTCAATTTCTATGGCGTGGCGAAGCATAATGTTGCAAGTGCGTACTGATCTCCGAGTCTTTGATCACGGTATACTCGATCTAATCTCGATCCAATGGTATGGGATGGCACAGAATTTGGTGCCGAGTCCATTACCTGCAGTTGAATGTGAGGTGCAGAGGTGAAGATGATATTACGTGTTTGGTGCACAATACGGTGATCCTCCGTTGTGGTGATCAGACGTGGTCGACGGGGACCTCGATGGCAAGTATGCCTGTCCTCACTTTCGCATGCAGTCCAACATCGGGCCACTGTCACATCCGAATGCCAAAATAATCTTGATGCTGCACGATTCGATCGGCTGGGCAAGTGAAGACCAAAAGTGAAGACCCTCTCAAACTCTGTCATGTGCTGATAATGCCATCTCCCACGAGTACAAGGCATCTACGTGTCCTTCACAGTGATCACTGAACGTCGGACCCATTCACGCTAATTATGTAACCTACCAGGCCTAGTAACAACAGTAAACACGACCAACACTGTCACAGAGAACTGCAACTCTAATCGTTTAGTTAACCGTCAAAGATGTGTACATGTACATCCGCCCATGCCCTCTGAAAGCTTCACTTTTTTGTCAGGCAGCGTATTACAGCAGCATGCACTGTGTATTACACAAGGAAAGCGCGAAGATGTAATATGTGGCGATATGTACTAATCGGAAAGGCGAACTAGTTACTATTCTTACAAGCGGAGAACTGTCACACGCTATACGTCTGTGCGTGCCTCTGAATGAAGTGCCCATTTAACGAGAGAACATAAAGCATATCTCATATTATATGCCCACGCCGCTTCGCGTGCAGTGGCCATAAAACCACCTTCCCCAGTGACAGTGTTGTTTTCCACAGTTGTGTCTGTTGATACATCGTCTACTGTTTAAGTTACGAGTGATAATGCTGACCGTTTGTTCGAATTTATGCCGACTGACTTTATTATATTTTCAGTTTCCTCGTCCGAAACAGAAGTCGTGCGTCAACTAGTCTGGTGCAAGCCATTCGATGTAAAGCTACTTCCATTCCACTGCTTTTATGTAGCTTAGAGAATGGACCAGCAAGGTGTGGGGTCACACGCTCTTCTCAGACGAGAACAAATCTAGTCTGAGTGATGATTCTTCACGTACACTCATAGTAACCTTTCAGTTAGTCGCTCAAGGTTGAATGCACCTACTTCCACACTAGAGAAAAATTTGAAGTGGTCAGCAGGAATGAAACTAGCCAAAATTTCCAACTACTAGCCAACACCGGCAGTTAGCTTTTACTATTGTGAAATTACGATTTGCTGTTGCGTCGTTAGACCCCAAATGTGTGTGACGGCTACTGGAGAATACATACGCGACCATTACATGCACAGCCGGTAGGTAGGGCAAGCGTGAGGAGAGCGGTAGTGGTGGGGGTTACCGGCTGGCGCTGTAGGGGCAATGCCGAGGCTGGAGGGGAAGTGCCATTCTAAACCGAAGACTACACTCGCATCTTTCTGTAAATATTAAGGGGAGCCCCTTCATGCCCACAACTGCATAGTGACCATTCAAGAAGATCTGTCACCTCTGCCTTGTTTAATGTCCAAAAATAATTCCGCTGAAAACGCACCGATTTATTTTCGATTAACTTGTTAAGCATTTGCCACTTTCAGAGAAAAAACATGAAATGCGAATGTTGAGTAAGACCTACATATTTCTGTTGTTGCCATCTCAAAATTTGCTTCTTTTGCCGAAACACAGGAGATTTACGCAGCGTCACTTCAGTAACATGTGCAAACGCAATTGTGAGAGAATTCTGAAACAGCAGTTTATTAAATTTAAGTTAGGAACTGAGAAAAGTAAGATCTGCATCTACATTTATAACCCGCAAGCCACCCAACGGTCTGTGGCAACTGTCCCTTAACATAGACAAATGCATTGCGAATACATAGAAAGAAGGATCCTTTATTGTATGATTATATGATAGCTGAACAAACACTGGTAGCAGTTACTTCTGCAAAATATCTGGGAGTATGCTTACGGAACGATTTGAAGTGTAATGATCATATAAAATTAATTGTTGGTAAGGCGGGTGCCAGGTTGAGATTTATTGGGAGAGTCCTTAGAAGATGTAGTTCATCAACAAAGGAGGTGGCTTACAAAACACTCGTTCGACCTATACTTGAGTGTTGCTCATCAGTGTTTGATCCGTAGCAGGTCGGGTTGACAGAGGGGGAGAGAGAAGATCCAAAGATAAGCGTGATAGCGTTACGGAGATGTTAAGCAAACTCAAGTGGCAGACTCTGCAAGAGAAGCGGTCTGCATCGCGGTGTAGCTTGCTGTCCAGGTTTCGAGAGCGTGCGTTTCTGGACGAGGTATCGAAAATATTGCTTCCCCCTACTTATACATCCCGAGGAGGTCACGAATGTAAAATGAGAGAGATGCGAGCGCGCACGGAGGTTTTCCGGCAGTCGTTCTTCCCGCGAACCACACGCGACTGGAACAAGAAAGGGAGGCAATGACAGTAGCACGTATGTCTCATGCATTCATAAATGAGAACTGTCGCTACAGTAAGCATTATTACAATTACTCGCAATGCTAAAAATGACTACCTGAGCAAAGCGAAAAATAACTTGATGAGATATATTTTCGTTACAATTCAAAGTAGGGCGTGTTGTTACTTCGCAGCTCAAATGCGAAAGGTTATCATGGAAAATAACTTTGCACAGGCTGTGACAACTTGTACACCTGATCAATTTTGCTGACAATGAGAATGCGAAATGCGTCACATTGCCGACATAGGAGGCAGTGGAAGGAGGAGGAGGAGGAGGAGATTTAGTGTTTGTCGTCCCGTCGACAACGAGGTCATTAGAGACGGAGCGCAAGCTCGGGTTAGGGAAGGATGGGGAAGGAAATCGGCCGTGCCCTTTCAAAGGATCCATCCCGGCATTTGCCTGAAGCGATTTAGGGAAATCACGGAAAACCTAAATCACGATGGCCGGAGATGGGATTGAACCGTCGTCCTCCCGAATGCGAGTCCAGTGTGCTAACCACTGTGCCACCTCGCTCGGTCGGCAGTGGAAGGAGCAAGCGAATGTTGATTAGCAGAACTGGAACTGTTCGACCTATGGACTGCGATTTCAGAAGGTGCTAGAAGAGGATACAGTCTCAGCAAATTTCGTAATGTTTCGATAAGGCTTGAAGAGTTTACTGGCCAAGATAAATACAAAACACCTAATATAGAGTGGCAGTCAAATATTCTACCAATTACTATCCATCCAACACATACAGCCATCACAAGCAGTGGAAGTATGCACCGAACAACTTCTATGGTCATGCACTTGTTGAGTGGGCTAAAAATAAGAACCTTAGATTAGTTGCATGGCAGAGAGGCTATAACCCAGACCACTTTTTGTCTCCGATGTTTGTAAAGAACAACCAGTTTCTACACCAAGAAAAGTCTTGTCAGACATTCCACATAGCCAACACAGACCTTTTATTCCCCAATATTGGCTTATCCATCCCACTGGTTAAGCGAGTACCAGGACTGAGATGGAATTTTAGAAAGGTAAACTGACAGGGTTTCTCGGACCACCTGGAGAGAAACATTTGTTTCATTGCACCAGAATCCCAGCTCTTTAACCGTTTTGTTGCAGCTATTTTTGCATCTGGATGTAGAAGAGAATACATCCCAGGGTGAGAAGAGAGATGTGGACTCCTATATGAACAGTTTAACCGAATTGGAGACAGTGATATTGCAGATGAACTTATTCACAGTATTGAAAATGCAAAGAAAGTGCGCTGTTCTGAGGTAGTGGAAATCTTGAATTTGGACCATTCAGGTATGAATGCTTGGTCCTTGCTCCGCAAATTGAGTGGCTTATTTAATAAATCTGAAAAGAAGCCTGATATTTCAGCCAATCATATTGCTAACCATATGATAAAAACGTCCTGATCGCCCAGGGATAAACACCGTACCTCCAGGATCAAAAAGGAGCTAAAAGATCTAAAAGCTCAGTCTTCAAGCGATTCAAATTCTGTTCCTCATTCACCATAGATGAATTAGAGGTAGGCTTAGCAGACGTTAAAAGTGGTAATGCTGTGGAGTCTGACAGTACACATCCAGAATTTGTATCTACTCTTGAAACAAAATGGCTAGCTCGGTTCTTATCTATTATTTTGAGCACAGGAACACTTCCCAAGCAACTGAAAGATACAAAAATTGTGGCAAACTTAAAACGTAGTAAATCACCGGATTTCTTCCCAGTACTTTCGAGCAATTTCCCTGCTTAGCTGCACGTATAAGCGTTTGGAGAAACTCATTTACGATAGAATTACTGAGTGTTTTTAGAACACATTCCTATAGAACAAGGAGGGTTTAGGCCTCACCGAAAATGCAACGGCCAGTTACTAGCTCTGGCAAGTTTCATGGAAGCTGGTTTCCAGAAGAAATTAAAAACATCTGTGGTGTTTATCTAGCTTAGAGCAGCATATGATACTGTCTGGATGGAAGGGATGATTTACAAATTACTGAAGATAATTAAATGCTGAACAACAGCTTGCGTGAAAATGAAAGCTCAATAAGGGCTCAATTCTATCACCTCTACTGTCCAGTCTTTATATTTCTGACCTTGCAAAAAGATCTTCAAGGAAATATTGTTATGGAGCTTTGTCAGTCAAAGGGAACACTGACAGAGCATTAGCGCCCCTTAATTCACATTTCAAAAAATGGAGGCCCAACTCTATCTAGTACCAGTAAGAGAGAGGTTTGTGCATTTCACCTTAGCAACAAACAAGCTTTACACTTTTCCGCACTCTATCTCATAAAAATCAGGAAAGCACATCAGCGAAGATAAAAAGTCACAACATCATTGAGAGACTGTTGGCACAACCTGGGAGGCTTCAATGGATTTTGCGTATCTCGGCTCTCGCACTGTTTATTACTGCAGCAGAATGTTGTGCTTCAGCGTGGTGTAATATTTGTCATACCATCCTCATCGATGCGCAGCTCAGCAACACGATGTGCATAATCACTGGTACAATCAGACCAACTCCTATTTCCTGGCTTTCCCAGCTAAGCAATATCCACCTACCACAGTTTCGCAGAACTGAGACCCTTCTTAGAGATTACCACAATACACAAGGGAATAAGGAGCCACCCATCCATCACGACATGCATGTCTTACGAAGAAATAGGCTTCGTTCGAGGTACCCATCACTACTGTAATCTGAAGAGCTAGCTATAAGTAATGCGGAAGTAAGAGATCTCTGGAGCAAGAACTGTCAGAAATTACCAGGAACGAGAATAGTTCGAGAAATATAACTGTGATGCTGTGAGTATCGGACTTGGCGGGAGACTGTGAGTCTAATCAAGTAGAATCCGCAATGGATACAGTGGGTGTTTCACTCATTCTATAAATGGAGTATCGTGGAGTCACCGAGTTGTGACTGTGGTGTTGTGAAACGATCTACTAGATATATAAGAGAGAATTTCGTTCTACAATGCTATAAGGCCGCGTGGAGTGATTTTATGAATGCCAATGCCAAAGCAGTGGAATTGATTAGAAACCTAGATATTAATATCTAGTCTTTTTATTTTTGTTTCTTGCAATGACATTCATTACATGTTATAAAAGTACTGCATATGTGTGTCATATGAATGATGGTGATGATGATAACTGTGCACATTTTAATGGAGTCGCCGTACACATCTGTAAGCTCCTGGTTGTCAAGAGAGCAAGTTAACCCATTACTTTTCGAAAAATTATTTCCGTAATGTCACTGTATATAGTGCGTTTATTTCACTGTCTAAATTTCGACCTTATGCGTAAAAACGCTGGAAATGTACATGACAGGCAAATGTAATGACGCTGTGTTGTAAATCACACATTCAAAACACTTTTGTAAACTTCATTTCACTGTATTAATGTGAAATGAAGCTTACATCTGTGTTTTGGACGTCTCATTTACGTCACAGGTTCACTACATTTGCCAGCCATTCAAGTTTCCAGTCTTTTTATGCATCGCAGATATGTTCTCACCATTACATACGAGACTACTGGTTTATGCAATCTGATACATATTCTTCGACTACGATTAAGACAAATCGGACGGTTTATGACATTGTAACACTTGAAAAATGGCCTAAGGACGAAATATAGAACATTAGCCTATATCCAGTAAAATGGGGGAAATATCTTTCCCAACATTTTACATGACTGTGGCTCCAGAAAAAGAAAAATGTCATTAACGCATTTACTTCGAAAAAAAATCCAACTGCGTAATATTAAAAAGGAAACACATCATAATGTCTGAAAAATTAGATTTATGTAGTCACAAAGCAGCTTTCGGCTTCTTAGGCCGTCTTCAGTTGGCCAGAAAAGTCTCAAAAACAAAGTGAGGTGCATCTTACTTAGATACTATTTACGCAGGGAATACAAAAATGGTGAAATGCGGAGTGTTTACATAGAAAAATAATAATTTTCTGCCATGCAGAAATAGTTATATTAACTACAAAGGAAAATTTTTTGTTTAGAGATACATAAAACAGCTGATCAAAAATAAAACTGAATTTACAATCTACTTAATTTAACAAATGGAAAAAGCGGAATTAAGTTTGATCGTATAATACTGAGCTGGCAGTCCGTGTCACATTTTTGTTCATTTCCAGTATCTCCAGTAGGGTCATCTTTTTGCTGTTCTTAACGGAATGTAGAACTGCATATGAGTTGTTTTCTGTTAAAAAGTGATTGGCAATGGTTGAATCTTTCGTTCTTAATTTTCAACTTCTCTTATGTTCAGATAACCTTATTGCAACGACTCTGCTCAACTGGTCGTTATATACTACTCCACAGTGCTTGCATGCGATGTTCTACACACCACTATGTGGCAACAGTTGCAGTCTGTCTTTAATATTGAACAAAATTTTTCATATTGTATTGGTATGCAGGTCTTTAGTTGCGAGGTTACCTGAAATTTTTCAAACAAATAAAATGATGCTCCAGTTTTTGCAGCTTCTGACTGGTTCCTGTTTGCCAGATTTCAGAAGTGGTGTAATCTAACGCTTTTTCTCTTCGTAGTATATTACCAATCAGTTCAGAGCTGCAGCCATTAGTAGAAGCGATATGTTTGATAGTATGTAGTACCATCTGCAAGGCAGATTCAGATAATGGAACAGGTATGAGGCGCTGCAGCACCGAGTGTAAAGTTACATGTTTTTGGCTGTGCTGGGAGCAACTATAGTTTTATGTAAATGCTAAATAAGTGTATTCTTATCCTAATGTGTATATTGAGATCCAAGAAATTTATAGAAGATCCTCCCATCTCCATTGTGAATTGAATTTTCTTATGTTGAGAGTTTTTATGATGTAACAATGTACAACTCCACAAACACAGCATATGATCCACACATCTGAATTAAATTTACAACTCAGTGATTCAAATATGGCACATCATTCGCATACCTAAACCAGTACTTTTTCAGTTCAGTGGGTCTTTCTGTATGAAATTTGATTTGTAATCGTCGATGACATTTTCAGATAGTATACGACAAAAAGGAAAACCCATGCACACATACATGTTTTGATACCGTAAAGGATTATGTTTCACATATTTCAGTAGTAACTGTTATGTAATGTAATTGTGCAGAATCCTGTGATAAAAACTAAGTATTGCATCCTTGGTGACAGAAAGACACATAAAAATTCCACTTTTAAGAATTCTGGTTAAATATATTACCTTGTCTATAAAAGTTTCTGAAGGCTTAGTCTAAGAAACGATATTCTGTTCTTCAGCGAAATTACAATGTGAGTATGAACTTTCAGAAAACTTTAAGAGTAGCTTCAGACTTTATTGCATAATGCCTTGATACTATGTGTATTATTACAGCTCGTGTATGTGTAATAATTTTCGTTATTGTAATACCCATTACAGTTGATGGATTTATTCATTCATTTCTACCATTAGTAACTGGAGCACTAGTATAACATTTTAACGAATAAATTATATAAAATTTTGGTTTTCGCGACCATGAGTAACACATATTGTAATGTCATCTGTAATATAATAACTGAACTGGTAATGGGCGAACCGTTTATCCACTGCCAGCAGATGTCATTGCTTATGGAGGAGTATAACCTTGCAGAATAATTGGTTAGACTCGTTGCTGAATTTATCTTTGTGGCTGCACTTCCCTGGTAATACCTGCTAACTGTACAAAGACATATAATACAGATATGTGCGTGCTTTTGTCAAGAAAATGTTTCTATAGAGCTGCAGCAACTTACGGCTGACGACATAGCCAAAAGGTTTCTTAAATCTTTGCTCAGACGTTGCAGCACTTCCATCCCGAAAAAGTTGCGATACACTTCAGCTGTCCTCCACTGTTGAAAAAGACCTACTGTAAATGTACAAATTAGCAGGATATTGCCAACTGAAGGAATGAATGGGCAGGTTATAACGAATCCATTCATTAGAAATAATTTGTTAGAAACGATTTATCCTTCGAGTACTAAATTTTAATCGGCCAGCTGAAGATAATAATTGTAAATTGACAGACCAGCTAGTCACCTCAATAAACTGTCCCCCACTATTACTTTCGTCCCAGTAAGTGCAGCATTGATGGCACATTTATTTAAACTCGACAGGTATGTTGCAAAAATGGCCAGGAAATACACTTTGAAAATCTTGGTGCTAAATAAAGGCGCCAAATTTGGTCGCTAGCCGGAGAGATATCGATCATGGCGTCGACTTATATTTTATTCAGTGTTAAATACTTTGAATAAACTAGCAGGCTGGATATGAGATGTCTGTTATTCATTATAGTCAATTCATTTATGGAAGATTTTGAAGACACGGCGCTGGGACAGCTTCTTTAAAAACTATCTGTTCTTGACGATACATCGACTATATGTTTATCGCGTGGCAAAATGGGCTAAATACTTTAACGCTTCCATGGATCATTTTCATTGCCTTTTCTCCAGCACCAAGTTCGACGAATGGAGGTCGACACGGATGGAAAGCTTCCTTTTCTGTAAGTTTTGTGCCGCGTAATTAGTGCCAAAAGTTCATTTTTATTTGTCTATACATACTTAAATTTTGGTAGAAGCTTCACTGTTATAGTCTTTAAGGAGAAGTGAACACGAAACGGAACTCTTCATTCGCAACAATGAAATGTCACGTGGAACTATTGATTGACAATACTCTTCGCACACTGTCACAGTTCCACATTTATTCGGAGTGGAGTTTGTATGAGTACAAAGTTTGTCCAAATAAACCAGTCGCCGTTTAGATTCCGATCTCTTATCTCCGTCTTTTTCTTGCATTCTTTTTTTTTTTTTTTTTCAGAAACCTAATGTAATGTGCTCTTATCGTAAGTATGTTCTCTCGTTCACGTGGTACCTCTTACAATCAAATCTCGTAGAGGGAACACTTTTGTTGGAGTCTATTTGTTAATCTAGAATACCCACTCTACGCGACAAAAGTTGTCAAGCTTTGAAAGATGACTTTACATATCCTTTCATTGTTCACAATGTTGCCGTAAGTCCTGTCTGATAATATATTTATCAATATCACTAACGAAATGTACAGTGTGTGGAGTTTACTTATTCTCCTTCAGAGAAATTAGCTGGCTCCTCTTGTACACAGCATCGTGTCATTCCTTCTGAATTTTGCACACCATTGACTTACCTAACATTGGTTCATCAACATCTGCTTGCACCATCCGTGACATTCTTTGTCGGCACTATCACAACTCCCTTTGTCAGCAAAAGTTAATGAACCTAACAGCAAGCTGTCATGGCTTCCTGCAAATGTACTTTTCCTTTATCACTTCTCGTGATCTGTTTTCATACTCACGCCGTGAGGGAAGAATGTGTGAATTACAATGTGAGTGTACCTAGTTACGGGACCAAGGTACTTCTTGCTACTGGTGAATAATTGCTTCACGGCATACCTCCTCTACCTGAGCCTCACTGGGGTGCAGATCGCTCTACGCTGCTGCAGCTCTACAGAGCCCTTGTTCAATCCCGCCTTGACTATGGGAGTCTGGTTTATGGTTCGGCGGTGACCTCAGCGTTGCGTTTACTTGACTCAATGCACCACTCTGGCGTTCGACTAGCGACAGGAGCTTTTAGGACGAGTCCAGTGACCAGCGTCCTTTGTGGAGGCCGGAGTCCCTCCACTGCAGGTTAGGCGTGCACGACTGCTGGCCAGTTACGTTGCACACGTTCGTAGTTCTCCGGCGTATCCGAATCACCTGCCGGCCGGCGCCTGGGCGCTACAGTCTGGAACCGAGCGACTGCTACGGTCGCAGGTTCGAATCCTGCCTCGGGCATGGCTGTGTGTGATGTCCTTAGGTTAGTTAGGTTTAATTAGTTCTAAGTTCTAGGCGACTGATGACCACAGACGTTAAGTCGCATAGTGCTCAGAACCATTTGAACCATTTTTTTCCGAATCACCGTCTCCTCTTCCCACCCACTGCCGTTCATCTCTCACATCGGCAGCCCAGGTCAGGGCTTCCAATTGCAATTCATGACCGATCCCTTCTTTCCGAACTGGAGTCCTTGCCTTTACCACCTATACTTGAGGTCCATTCACGTACACCTCCATGGTGTACACCTAGTTCGCGGCTTCGCCTGCACCGGTCACTTGAACCTAAGGACTCAGTTAACCCCCTCGGCTCTCCGCTGCCACTTCCTCTAGATTCTTGACATGTACCGAAGCCACGAAGTGGTTTACACTGACGGCTCGATGTCTGATGCTCTCGTCGGCCTCGCGTATGTCCATTGAGGATATATTGAACAGCATTCCTTGCCCGATGGCTGCAGTGTTTTCACGTCCGACCTGCTGGCTATACCTCGTGCTCTTGAGCACATCCGTTCACGCCATGGAGAGTCGTTTCTCCTGTGTACTGACTCCTTGAGCGGCCTACAATCTCTCAACCAGTGCTACCCTCGTCATCCTTTGGTAGCGACCATCCAGGAGTCCATCTATCCCCTAGAACGGTCCAGTCGTTCAGTGGTGTTTGTCTGGACCCCAGGTCACGTCGGAATCCCAGGTAACGAACTTGCCGACAGGCTGGCCAAACAGGCTACACGGAAACCGCTTATGGAGATCGGCTTCTCTCCAACTGACCTGCGTTCTGTACCACGCTGCATGGTTTTGCGGCTTTGGGAGACGAAATGGCATAACATCAGCATGCACAACGAACTGCGTGCCATTAAGGAGACAATGAATGCGAGGCAGTCGTCCATGCGGGCCTCTCGCAGAGACTCTGCCGGCTTCACATTGACCTTACTCCGCAAGCCACCTGACGGTGTGTGGCGGAGGGTACCTTGAGTACCTCTATCGGTTCTCCCTTCTACTCCAGTCTCGTATTCTTCGTGGAGAGAAAGATTGTCGGTATGCCTGTATTTGGACTCTAATCTCTCCGATTTTATCCTCATGGTCCCATCGCGAGATATACGTAGGAGGGAGCAATGTACGGCTTGACTCCTCGGTGAAAGTATGTTCTCGAAACTTCAACAAAAGCCCGTACCGAGCTACTGAGCGTCTCTCCTGCCGTGTCTTCCACTGGAGTTTATCTATCATCTCCGTAACGCTTTCGCGATTACTAAATGATCATGTAACGAAGCGCGCTGCTCTCCGTTGGATCTTCTCTATCTCTTCAATCAACCCTATCTGGTACGGATCCCACACCGGTGAGCAGTATTCAAGCAGTGGGTGAGCAAGTGTACTGTAACCTACATCCATTGTTGTCGGACTGCATTTTCGTAGGATTCTTCCAATGAATCTCAGTCTGGCATCTGTTTTACCGACGATTAATTTTATATGGTCATTACATTTTAAATCTCTCCGAATGCCTACTCCGAGATAATTTATGGAATTAACTGCTTCTAGTTGCTGACCTGCTATATTGTAGCTAAATGATAAAGGATATTTCTTTCTATGTATTCGCAGCACATTACACTTGTCTGCATTGAGATTCAATTGTCATTCCCTGCACCATGCGTCAATTCGTTGCAGATCCTCCTGCATTTCAGTACAATTTTCCATTATTACAACCTTTCGATATACTACAGCATCATCTGAAAAAAGCCTCAGTGAACTTCCGATGCTAGCCACAAGGTCATTTATATATACTGCGTGGAACGGTCGTACGACACCCCCGCGGCACACCTGAAATCACTCTTACTTCGGAAGACTTCTCTCCATTGAGAATGACATGCTGCGTTCTGTTATCTAGGAACTCTTCAATCCAATAACACAATTGGTCTGATAGTCCCTATTCTCTTACTTTATTCATTAAACGACTGTGGGGAAGCCGGCAGGGGTGGCCGAGCGGTTCTAGGTGCTACAGTCCGGAACCGGGCTGCTGCTATGGTCGCAGGTTCGAATCCTGCCTCGGGCATGGATGTGTGTGATGTCCTTAGGTTAGTTAAGTTTAAGTAGTTCTAAGTTCTAGAGGACTGATGATCTCAGAAGATAAGTCCCATAGTGCTCAGAGCCATTTGGACCATTTTTGACTGTGGGGAACTGTATCAAACGCCTTGCGGAAGTCAAGAAACACGGCATCTACCTGGGAACTTTTGGATATGGCCCTCTGAGTCTCGTGGTCGAATAGCGTCAGCTGGGTTTCGCACGATCGTCTTTTCCAAACCTATGCTGATTCCTACAGAGTAGATTTCTAGTCTCCAGAAAAGTCATTATACTCGAACATAATACGTGTTCCACAATTCTACAACTGATCGCCGTTATAGATATAGATCTATAGTTCTACACACCTGTTCGACGTCCCTTCTAGATAACGGGGATGATGTGTGCCCTTTTCCAATCTTTTGGAACGCTACGCTCTTCTAGAGACCTACGTACACCGCTGCAAGAAGGGAGGCAAGTTCCTTTACGTACTCTGTTTTAAATCGAACTGGCACCCCATCACATCCAGCGGCCTTTCCTCTTTTGAGCGATTTTAATTGATTTTCTATTGCTCTGACGTCTATTTAGATATCAACCATTTTGTCATCTGTGCGACAGTCTAGAGAAGGAACTATAGTGCAGTCTTCTTCTGTGAAACAGCTTTGGAAAAACACATTTAGTATTTCGGCCTTTAGTCTGTAATCCTCTGTTTCAGTACCATTTTAGTCACATAGTGTCTCGACATTTTGTTCTGATCCACCTACCGCTTTGACATAAGACCAAAGTTTCTTAGGATTTTCTACCACGTCAGTACACAGAACTTTACTTTCGAGTTCGTTGAACGCCTCTCGCACAGCCCTTATCACACTACATTTTACTTCGTATAATTTTTGTTTGTCTGCCAGGCTTTGGCTACATGTATGCTTGATGAAACACGGCTACCTTCTGCGCTGTGGTGACCCCCATCAGTGTCGGTGCGGCGCCCGGCTGGCAGTGGCCCATATCTTGGTGCGCTGTCCTTCTGTTGCTGCCCTGCGACGGACTCTTCAGTTCAGTTCAATACAGAGGTTGTAATAATGGAAAATTGTACTGAAATGCAGGACGATCTGCAACGAATTGACGTATGGTGCTGGGAATGGCAATTGAATCTCAATGTAGACAAGTGTAATGTGCTGCGAATACATAGAAACAAAGATCATTTATCATTTAGCTACAATATAGCAGGTCAGCAACTGGAAGCAGTTAATTCCATAAAATATCTGGGAGTAGGCATTACGAGTGGTTTAAAATGGAACGACCATATGAAATTAATCGTCGGTAAAGCAGATGCCAGACTGAGATTCATTGGAAAAATCCTAAGGAAATACAGTCCGAAAACAAAGGAAGTAGGTTACAGTACACGTGTTCGCCCACTGCTTGAATATTGCTACCAGTGTGGGATCCATACCAGATAGGGTTGATAGAAGAGATAGAGAAGATCCAACGGAGAGCAGCGCGCTTCGTTACAGGATCATTTAGTAATCGGGAAAGCATTACGGAGATGATAGATAAACTCCAGTGGAAGACTCTGCAGGAGAGACGCTCAGTAGCTCGGTACGGGCTTTTGTTGAAGTTTCGAGAACATACCTTCACCGAGGAGTCAAACAATATATTGCTACTTCCTACGTATATCTCGCGAAGAGACCATGAGGATAAAATCAGAGAGATTAGAGCCTACGCAGAGGCATACCGACAATCTTTCTTTCCACGAACAATACGAGACTGGAATAGAAGGGAGAACCGATAGAGGTACTCAAAGTACCCTCCGCCACACACCGTGAGGTGGATTGCGGAGTATGGATGTAGATGTAGATGTAGATACCGAACTCGTTGCCATGAATTTTAGCTGACAACTCCCCATCGGCTAATTTAGTTTTACGTTTTATGTGTGACAGTTGGTTTTATCATTCTATATAAGTTTTAGCGTATGTCCGTTGTCCCTTTGTGTTCTGCACTCTAATGCTTTTAGGGTGAATGTCTTAATGTGTCGCAGAGTGGCTGGCTTTCCTTTTTATTCTCGTGGTCGGCCAGCCACGGCCATCTGCTTTCTTGTTTTTACCAGTACTACCTGTTACTTGCTTCCCTCTGCGACTGGTAGTGTTGAAACTCCCTGGCAGATTAAAACTGTGTGCAGGACCGAGACTCCAACTCGGGACCTTTGCCTTTCGCGGGCAAGTGCTCTACCAACTGAGCAACCCAAGCACGAGTCACGCCCCGTCCTCGCAGCTTTACTTATACCAGCGCACATTCCGCTGCAGAGTGAAAATCTCATTCTGGAAACATCCCCCAGGCTGTGGCTAAGCCATGTCTCCGCAATATCCTTTCTTTCAGGAGTGCTAGTTCTGCAAGGTTCGCAGGAGAGCTTCTGTAAAGTTTGGAAGGTAGGAGATGAGGTACTGGCGGAAGTAAAGCTGCGAGGATGGGGCGTGAGTCGTGCTTGGGCAGCTCAGTTGGTAGAGCACTTGCCCGCGAAAGACAAAGGTCACGAGTTCGAGTCTCGGTCCGGCACACAGTTTTAATTTGCCAGGAAGCTTCATATCAGCGCACACTCCGCTGCAAAGTGAAAATCCCACTCTGCATAGCTGTGTTGGTTGTCCTTCCTGGCACGAAATCCGGTTATAAGATTAGAAAACTGCATGGTAGTCAGAACAAAATCCGCTAGATACTTGGACGTCCTCATCGATGAAACCTGGATCTATGCTCCACTTATTGGATATGTAGCCTCTAAAGCAATAACACTATTCAACAAGCTTATAATCATTGCAGAACGACGATTTCATCTGCCACCAGCAGCAACACAAATGTACAACAACTGCATCCTTCTGCCTGTTGTGGGGTATGGCTCCAGTGCCTGGGCCCACAGACTCGTTCAGGTGAGGCCTGCAATGCAAATTAAGCGCATACAAAGGAATATCATCCTACGGTGCATTCGGCACCACTCCAACATATGCTCTTTCTGTGATCATGGGACTTTGTCCCCTTGATCTGCATGCAGTAACTTATTGGTTACATAAGAGGGACTATGAGAGGGTAAGAAGAATAATTGGAAGTTACATATACAACATAAAAGACATCAAACAAAGAACAATGCAATTATGGCAAGAGCAGTGGGAAAACTCCGACACTATTAGGCGGGTCTTTGAGCTTCCTAGTGTACGGGAAAGATTAAAGTTAAGGCACATAGTACACTTTCTATCAGGACACGGCCCCTATCCGACGTACTTTCACAGGATAGGTAGCAGGCCAACACCTGAATGTTTCTGTGGCGCCCCAGAGGGAACGCCTGAGCACGTTGCCTTCGAGTGCCCAGACTTTGATCCAGTTGCCTCAGAAGCGAGGGAGGAATTAAGAGAGAAACAAATAGTAGAAATACTGACAATCCCTGACTTGCACAAAGAATTACAAGATATGGTCGATAACGTTTCTAAATTCGCGAGATTAATTTTTGAATAGACATTAAGTTAATAAAGAAAAGTCTTACTCATCAGTCGTGCTGACGAGTATTGTGCATCAGGACTTTAGAAGACCAATAATTAGTGGCCCATGGAGGGAGGAATGGCGGTCTTGGTCCCACCATCTGGAAGTCCGTCGGTGGGGCTTGGCTGTCCGCCCACTCCAGGGGGAAACTACAATGTATGGGGATGGTATTGAGGACAAGGTGGAAGAAGTAGGTAGGCTCCCCACTCTATGGAGACATAGAGAGGAGGGATGCCTAAGGGTGTTTCCTAGGCTGTGTTGCCTTCATATCCTCCAGCCACTATCCTATAAAGACAATTAACACAGTTAGACAAATGTATATATATGTATATTAGACGACTTTTCAAACATTGTTTTCCATGTATTATAATTGCATGATTATGTACATAACATGATGTTTTCTATTTTTATAAATACCATTATCGCCGACCGGAGTGGCTGGGCGGTTCTAGGCGCTACAGTGTGGAACCGAGCATGCCTTGGGCATGGATGTGTGTGATGTCCTTAGGTTAGTTAGGTTTAATTAGTTCTAAGTTCTAGGCGACCGATGACCTCAGAAGTTAAGTTGTATAGTGCTCAGAGCCATTTGAACCATTTTTTGAACCATTATTATTATTATGTTTAGAAATTTAGTAATATGTTGTACAAAGTTAACAGTTTGCCCAGAAGCGCACGTTATTATTGTGGTGTCACCGCCAGGCACCACACTTGCTAGGTGGTAGCCTTTAAATCGGCCGCGGTCCATTAGTGTACGTCGGACCCGTGTGTCGCCACTGTCAGTGATTGCAGACCGAGCGCCGCCACACGGCAGGTCTAGAGAGACTTTCTAGCACTCGCAGACTTTGCTAGCGATGGTTCACTGTCTACATACGCTCTCATTTGCAAAGACGACAGTTTAGCATAGCCTTCAGCTACATCATTTGCTACGTCCTAGCAAGGCGCCATATTCAGTTACTATGAATGTATTCTGAACAGATAATATTGTGAATCATGTACCGTCAAGAGCGACGTTCATCATTAATGGATTAAAGTTAAGTATCAAACTAATTATGTCCGCTTTCTGAATTCTCATTCCTTGTCATGTTCCAGACCTCACGTCAGTATAGTTCTTCCCTCTTCACGCCAGCCTGCGTGAGCTAAAACGCGTGCATTTCGGCCTCCTCTAGTAACACGGTGTTGGCTCTTCTGCCAACACAACAATTATTTCCTACAAATTTTTTTTTGTAGATTTAGAAATGTATTTGTAAATAGCGTTTCATCAAGGGTGGTGGAGGGATGACAAAATAAAAACACAACACGGCAGTGGTTTTGCGATAGTAGTCGGCCCGCCACCTCATGGCTAGGGACGGGCAACGCTCCTGGTTACCCGGAGCGGCTAAGTGGCTGAATGATGTAAATAGGAAGCATAAATCAGTAATGTAGAAATCACTGTTTGTAAAAAGTAGCAATTGTTTAGAAGTAGTACACATTTTTGTCACCTTGTTAGTGGGTCTTGTATGTTAGAATAAAGCTGTAAAAAAAAAAAAAAAAAAAAAGCTGTCCTTCTGTCGTTCTTCTAGTTCTTCCTTTCTCCTGTTAGTGTGCTGTACGTCTCCTTCCTTTTCTTGTTTCCCTCGTGTAATTATTTTACCGGGAACAAGGGACGGATGACTTGGCAGTTTAGCCCTCCCCACCCCCCGCCCCCTTCCCTTCCTCTGTTAAACCAACCCTATGGCCCAGATGTAAAAATCGGAAGTGCTGTCACTCTGGCCAGATCTGGAATACGTTTCTCTGGTTAGTAACAAACTGTGAAATTACAGCCAGTGCTTAGTTATCTGTGTGAGAAACTGGTCACGAAGACTGAGTGACGCTGAGCACGGTGCGTGTGTCCTGTTGCAGGCATAGAGGAGGCGCACTCGGCGGGCGTGTTGGCGTGCCTGGTGGGGGTGGAGGGGGGCCACGCGCTGGGCAGCAGCCTGGCCGTGCTGCGCGGCCTGCACGCGCTCGGCGCGCGCTACCTCACGCTCACGCACGCCTGCAACACGCCTTGGTGAGCGCCGCACCGCGCCACCTCATCACGGCACGGCGCGCGCTGGACGAAAGCTCGACGTTGAAATTGCTAGCTCTCACTATTCTCTTAGTGTTTGTTTCCAGCCTAAGGCCGGTATTACACTATCAAATTTCTTTGTCAAATACACTCCTGGAAATTGAAATAAGAACACCGTGAATTCATTGTCCCAGGAAGGGGAAACTTTATTGACACATTCCTGGGGTCAGATACATCACATGATCACACTGACAGAACCACAGGCACATAGACACAGGCAACAGAGCATGCACAATGTCGGCACTAGTACAGTGTATATCCACCTTTCGCAGCAATGCAGGCTGCTATTCTCCCATGGAGACGATCGTAGAGATGCTGGATGTAGTCCTATGGAACGGCTTGCCATGCCATTTCCACCTTGCCGGTCTAGGAATGGTAGAACGATGGGTTCGATGACGGTTTGGATGTACCGTGCACTATTCAGTGTCCTCTCGACGATCACCAGTGGTGTACGGCCAGTGTAGGAGATCGCTCCCCACACCATGATGCTGGGTGTTGGCCCTGTGTGCCTCGGTCGTATGCAGTCCTGATTGTGGCGCTCACCTGCACGGCGCCAAACACGCATACGACCATCATTGCACCAAGGCAGAAGCGACTCTCATCGCTGAAGACGACACCTCTCCATTCGTCCCTCCATTCACGCCTGTCGCGACACCACTGGATGCGGGCTGCACGATGTTGGGGCGTGAGCGGAAGACGGCCTAACGGTGTGCGGGACCGTAGCCCAGCTTCATGGAGACGGTTGCGAATGGTCCTCGCCGATACCCCAGGAGCAACAGTGTCCCTAATTTGCTGGGAAGTGGCGGTGCGGTCCCCTCCGGCACTGCGTAGGATCCTACGGTCTTGGCGTGCATCCGTGCGTCGCTGCGGTCCGGTCCCAGGTCGACGGGCACGTGCACCTTCCGCCGACCACTGGCGACAACATCGATGTACTGTGGAGACCTCACGCCCCACGTGTTGAGCAATTCGGCGGTACGTCCACCCGGCCTCCCGCATACCCACTATACGCCCTCGCTCAAAGTCCGTCAACTGCACATACGGTTCACGTCCACGCTGTCGCGGCATGCTACCAGTGTTAAAGACTGCGATGGAGCTCCGTATGCCACGGCAAACTGGCTGACACTGACGGCGGCGGTGCACAAATGCTGCGTAGCTAGCGCCATTCGACGGCCAACACCGCGGTTCCTGGTGTGTCCGCTGTGCCGTGCGTGTGATCATTCCTTGTACAGCCCTCTCGCAGTGTCCGGAGCAAGTATGGTGGGTCTGACACACCGGTGTCAATGTGTTCTTTTTTCCATTTCCAGGAGTGTATCTTCGTCAAAAATCTTTGTCCAAGGTATTTGATGGTGTAATAGGGAACTTCGTCAAATGTCATCCAATATTTAATCAAACCTAGGACCTCGCTGTAGATTTGATCAAAGAAGTTGCTTGTCTTCTGTTCACTTCAATGTCACATGTTACCACATGGAGCGCTAGCATCGCTGCAGCGTTCTGTTGTCTGTAGTGTTTTTATAAACATTGCCGGTAAATACAATTGGTGTGTGCCGACAACTACAAAATTAATAGAAATGTATGAAGCTGATGAGGCGCTTTACAGCGTGAGGCACCCTGAATACAAAAATAGATTAAGAAGATTGAAGACCTGACCTGACCTAACCTAATCTAATCTAACCCTCTCCTGTAGCAAGGGATCGGAGTGTTACAGTGAACCTGTCTACTGCAGATGTAGCTGTTGTTAAGTGAATATTGTGCTTTGTGATATGAGGATACACTTCACTGAGCACATACAGAAATTACGCTCATCTGTTCTTATGTAACTGATGTACGACTCGACGTCCTCCACTATAAGCTCATGTAGCAAGTTTTGTTGAATGCTTTTATCGTGTCGTCGTAAAACCCACAACTTCACCTAGGTTCTTTTCCTTTTTTTCCCCCGCATATCTCCCGCATGTGCACACAGTGCAATTGTGGTACATGCAACTGCTGCAGTTAATAACAAGTTGTTGTTGTCAGCCATCTTAAACTTTGACGAAAAATATGAAAGTGTAATACCCCTTCTAGCGCTACGTCAAAGATCTTTGTCAAATATATTTGACGGAATATTTGATTACTAAGGTAACACAAATGGGATCGTTAGAGATTTTGACTACTTGTAAAGTCATCGTAAGATCCTCTTTTCTACAAAAGGATGGGAATAGTAGAACTACTTAGATGTCAAATTCACAGCTTGTGGATTAACAGCGTACTTTTCAGTTATTTCTGAAAAAATAAAACATGAAGTCTGAAGCACTCCAAGCAGAATGACAGTGAATGAGATTTCCGTTTAGAATAGACTATGCATCTGATGTTTTATCTCTAAAAGCGAATGTGGGCCCTAACACTACTGTCAGATAGATCTGAAATATTTTCCCATCCCTTCACACTTCTTTCATTTTCAGGGAAACGCAGAGCCATATCCCCAGGAGCTTGAGGTCGACAAAAATCTGTTCTTTCCAATGAGCAAAACTTATGTAATGCAGCAAGCTTTCAACTGTGATACATAGCATGTTTCGTAAACACAGTCGCAGGTCAACATTAACCTGTATCATCGGAAGCTTGTTTTCTACAAAAGTAAATAATAAGGTAAAACCAACTTCGGTACATGATGAACTCAAAGTCGATAGACAAAGTTTCAAGAGATTGCGAAACTTATTCACAGAGTATGAATCCATTTGACATCGCCTGTGATAGGTATACAGATGATCTATTAGTTACACAAGAAAATTTGTGTCAAACCAGGATTCGAACTCACTCCTCGCCCTACAAAAATTTTCATGTGTCACTAATAGATCATATCTATACCTAGCATAGCTGACATCAAATGAATTTCCAATCTGTGAATAAGTTTCGTAATATTTAACAGACCTAGTGATCGTTAGAAACGTCTGTTCCTTCATACATCCAAAACAACAACAAAATCTGAAACTTGTTTAGCGATATTTTCTGAGTACTTTGGTACAAGAGATCTGACATGTCTGGTGGTTCGTTTCTTAGTCTTATTTATTTTTGCATCTGCACAACATTGCAAATCTGAACTGTACGCACTGAGTGTCTTGTTCGGAAATAAACTTGTTCCATTCATTTGCAGTACTTGCTGTTGACAACAGTAATACCCACTTTTGTGCTGACCTTCAAGCTTTCATTTGGTGCTGCTCAGATCTAACATGGGTTTGTTTTTATGGCAGCGTAACTTGTATATCAGCAAAGATATACACAGCATTTCTAACATTCTGCGTCGTGTCTGTGAACCTGAGACCTGTTGCTGGTAAGGAGACGCCAGACCACACATGACATGTAGAGTTCAGAAGAGTTCAGTGAGACTAGCGAAGATATAACCAAATACTTAATGATTTCAGCGTCAGCTCCACTGCACTCCCTGTAAAAGAATCTTAATACTAACTAAATTTAGTGGAAGCGGTTCAAGGTTTTCCTATTTTTAGTTAGCTGGTAAAATAAAGGCGAAAAAGCAGTTAAGTTTACCATTGGAAATTTTATTCTACTCACAAAACATTGTTTATAAATTGCACTATTGATAAAAGGAAATGTTTTAATACAGGATGGTAATAACCAACTGCGTTCAACAAAAATGTGAACGAATATTCCCTGAATGGGTTTCCAAGTTCTACAATGGATCGAAGGATGACCTATGCCATATCACATTTATAATCTAGGTTTAAATTAAGTTTCACACAAGAGAAAACTATCAAAATGGTCTACAGTTACCCTCAATTATCTTTAATTACTTATCTAACTTGTAAACTACAGTGGCTGATGTGACTTCTCAATAACTATATAACAGAAAAAGCATCGTGTTTCAGATTTTTACTTCAAGTGGCAAATGTGAACACCATCAGCTTTCAGAATGAGATTTTCACTCTGCAGCGGAGTGTGCGCTGATATGAAACTTCCTGGCAGATTAAAACTGTGTGCCCGACCGAGACTCAAACTCGGGACCTTTGCCTTTCGCGGGCAACTGCTCTACCATCTGAGCTACCGAAGCACGACTCACGCCCGGTACTCACAGCTTTACTCCTGCCACTACCTCGTCTCCTACCTTCCAAACTTTACAGAAGCGCTCCTGCGAACCTCGCAGAACTAGCACTCCTGAAAGAAAGGAGAGCCTCTGTAAAGTTTGCAAGGTATGAGACGAGGTAGTGGCAGGAGTAAAGCTGTGAGTACAGGGCGTGAGTCGTGCTTCGGTAGCTCAGATGGTAGAGCACTTACCAGCGAAAGGCAAAGGTCCCGAGTTCGAGTCTCGGTCGGGCACACAGTTTTAATCTGCCAGGAAGTTTCATATCAGCGCACACTCCGCTGCAGAGTGAAAATCTCATTCTGGAAACATCCCCCAGGCTGTGGCTAAGCCATGTCTCCGCAATATCCTTTCTTTCAGGAGTGCTAGTTCTGCTAGGTTCGCAGGAGAGCTTCTGTAAAGTTTGGAAGGTAGGAGACGAGGTCCTGGCAGGAGTAAAGCTGTGAGCACCGGGCGTGAGTCGTGCTTCGGTAGCTCAGATGGTAGAGCACTTACCAGCGAAAGGCAAAGGTCCCGAGTTCGAGTCTCGGTCGGGCACACAGTTTTAATCTGCCAGGAAGTTTCACCATGAGCTTTAATTGACGATCGACACTAGTATTACGCAAAAAGGGGATGTAACACATGAGACGTCTGCAGTTCTGAGTGAAGCTTTATGCACTGTTATGCGGCATCGCGTGCGTTCATTACCTTGTCGGTGTTCGTCAGGGGGCGGCGGGCAACACAGCTCCGCTCACCTCGCCGTCTCGGAAGCAACTCCCTCCTAACTTCTCCTTACTACAATTTACCGAAGTTCGTTTAAAAAATCTATCTGGCTGTGTTTTCATCTGACCAATCAGGGTCTCAATGTTAACCTTAAGCTCTGCCTACAAAAATTCTGTCTATCCAATGAGAAACGTTATACTTTTCGTGGTGGGGCAATGTTTTTACAGTTTGCAAGGTAACAGAGACGCGAAAAAGTCTCACGCTAAAACTTGCGGCTGGGGGGTGGCCCTTTTTGTGTTATCATAAGATCTATACTGTTCTTCTGGAGGGCTCTAGCTTTTAACATGGGCTGGGGGGTGGTCCTAGCGGTTAGCTGGCAACGTGGGTGTCCGTCCCTTATCGTCGGGGCCTTCCAGCTTAACACTGTTCTGCTCTCGGCTTCTGTTCTCGTTTCTCCCCTCGGAACTGCGTCTGTGTCACGGTGGGAAGATATGACATGCATTTAGGCATTCTTGTGTTCGTCTGTGGTATTCCATTTGCTCACTTGTTACTCGTATTACTTTGGTTAATTTAATGTCACGATTTATTCGGAGCTATGTAACATACTACTGGATTTGCTTATCATGTCAGGGTTTCATGGAAGGTGTTGGATTTGCCTGACACCTTACACATTATGGGTGGTTTTATTAATGAAGAATTCCCCAGTATGCACCATATGTATGGGTTCACTTAATTCCATGCAACAGCAACAGGATGATATGTACTTCGTGAATAAGTTCACTGAATCCAGCGGAATGGCACCGCAGCGACGATAGCTGTTAGTGCAATGATGGCAACTATGTGACAAAATTGTCTACGAGTTGCGGCATGGTTGTTGTTGGGGAACTCAGTCTGAAGGCTCGTCTGATGCTGCTCTTTACGCTAGTCTGTGCCATTCAAGCCTCTTGATATCTGTTCAACTACTGCAACCTACATACATTTAAACTGTATTCAGTCCTTGATGTCCCTCTAAAATTTTTACCTCTACACTTCCTTCTGTTACTGACGACCCCTTTACACCATAGGATGTGTATCTTTTAGTCAAGCTGTACCATAAATTTCTTTTTTACGTAGTTTGATCCTATACTTCGTCATTAGTTACGTCATTCACCCATCTGATCTTTTGTTCCATTATCCCATGTTTTGTGCTGTGCATTCTTTGTATACTGTAGTCCTTCCCGCTGTTGCGGAACCATATAAATCATAATTATATTACTGCCCTGTAATGATGCAGCGCTGACCATGGGTCCTGAATACCAGTATACTCAGGAAATATCCCAGAACAACCTTTCACATTTGGTCACTGGAGTCGGATTCACTTTGTACACAGGGATTCATAATTAACAGCGAAAACTGACATGGGTGAGAGACATCTCAATACGCCTCTGATAAGAAGAAAAGCTAGGCCTGGGCGAATCGGGATTGAATATCATTCGTTAATACACATTTGAATTGAAAATTTATTAAGATTACAAGGTTCCACAAAAATCAGCAAACTTAAAAGGATGGCCCCCAAAACAAACGGATATAGTTACCAATTTTTAAATTAAGAGCATTGTAAGGCAAAAATTTAGGTGTAATGAAATTTACCAAGTATTCCTTACATCTGTGAACTTTTGAGCGTAAAATTACATAATCTTAACGGTATTGACTGTAAATAAAATCAAACAACTCTTAAAAGCTTTCAGTAGTGCTTGAAATAATGTACACAAACTCACAGTAATACCCAATTAACTGGGTATATCCAGTGATATATAAATCAAATTGAAGAATGTTTTAAGAAAAGACATTTACAACAAATGTAATCAAAAATTTGAAGGTGAAGCTTTTAAGTATGCAACAACTGTAATAAATCTGAAGGCGAAACTTTTATGTATACAACATCTATAATAAGAAATTTGAAGATGAATATTTGCAAAATATTCTGAGCAACCTTCTGGTATTGCAAGCGGTTCGCACCTGGTGGTAGAGAACGTGACATTCCACAATAACGCAGCCAAGTAGTAACTGTTTCTAAAAATGTATACAAAGCTAATATTACAAACACAATACAATTAACACATGCAATATAGCGTGGCAACAAATAGCTTAATCTCACACTTCAGAGGATAAAGTTAGGGATTAGCTGCACCGATTCCTTCAGTGTCACTCTGTTTTATAATATAAGAAAGGACAAATAACAAAATTCCTTATAACAGGTGATACAACAGGCAGCTACAATAAGGTAATACAATTTAGCAAGACCCGCGCTACCGGTGTTAAATAAACAATGCCATTAATACTCAGAGAGTCCAGGATGGGGCAACTCCATAAGGATGGTCCTGAAGAACAAAGGAGGAGCCTTAAAAGACCCACCAAAACTTTACGCTGTCCACAACGGCAAAATGTACTGAACGTAAGATTTTATGTCCTTATCCACTTGTCTCAAAGGACGAATGCAATAAGCAGCAATCACGTACCTAGAAGGAAGGTTTAGTGTGGGAGGCTGAACCTTGTCAAACAAATTAAATTATTTAAATAGCGAGATGATAATTAGCGAGCCTCGACTTCTCTCAGTGGTCCGTCCAGTTAAAGAGCATTACCGAAGTTAGCGCGCCTTGCAAGACACTCGGCTGGTATAACGTGTCGTATTTGCAATTAAAATAGCGCTGCTGCACTGCTAAACGCAACAACTGCATGCTCCTCATCGTGTATTACAGGAGAAACATAAACATGCAGCTTGCGGTCCCGTGGCAACACGTGGAGCACTGTCGCACAAACTACGGTTTTGCAGTACCAGTCCTTAGCCCTCAGTGAAGAAACCCCTCTTCCTGTGATACCACTTACTACGGCGCAACGCGGCCCAAACGCCAGTGCCGAAATCAGAGCTGCAAACTCCGGACCGCAGGTGCTCCGCGCGCCCCACGACGTTCCCAACTAGACACCACGTGTGGTGGAGTGTCCGCGAGATAGCGAGCTCGCCGGGGAACTCTTAGGAGCCGCCGTGAACATCGTCTAGGCAAAGATGAGCGCACGCGAAAGCCTGGTGCAATAGTCTATTCGCGACACGGATCCGAGAGAAAGCACACAACAAGGGAAGCAACAACGATCTTGTAACCATGGTTCCACAAACTATCAGTCTGAGTGGTAATTGCGAATATATGGTTATGAGCCGCCGTTGACTTCATTGGAAATATTGTCCTGGTTAGCGCAGATCTACCTCACATTCAAACCTACCGATTAGGTTGTCGTCTAACAGGGGTCATATTTCACTCACGGTGCGTGGTTTGGGAATGTTGTATGTTGTAACGGCCACCGGAACGGTCGCGGGGTAATATTGACGGAAACGAGGCGGGACCCGCGGAACGGCCCGCGAACAACAACACAACGGGAGAGGACGGACACGACCAACGGAGGACCTTACGATACAACAAGAGCAGACAACAGAGTAACGAACCAAACAAGACAACCAAGTCCACTAGAATAGAAACACGAAGTCAATACCTGTCTGAGACGATATGTCCTGAGACGCAACGCGATGCCAGACTGCTGGCTGAGCCTTTTTTCCCTTCATTGTCATTTTACACCTTAGGCAAGGTGGGCTGGCAGCGGTAATTTTACGCCGCTCTTCATCCACAGGCAGTACAAAGAGAGAAAAACAATTAAGACATAGAAGCAACATAACATAACGGTGGACAGAAAACAGCAGAGACAGTAATATAAAAAAAACACAAAGCCGCCCCATGTGAAGAAAAACAAAAGACTGTCAGCACTGCGCATGGACACTCATGATTGAGACGACACACGTGAACGATGGAGCGTGGGCGGCGAAAAACAGTGAAGCACAAACACGACGGCACACACACAAAACTGATGATGATGATCTCCGGCGCGCTAATGTTCATGTGACATGTGCGTGTACGGGGACCTGCCAAAAGGGAAAAAAAAAGGTGGGGGAGAAGGGAGATTGGAGATGCCAGGGGCAGAGGAGATGTGGGACGAAAGAAGGTATGGGGGATAGGGAAAGCCCGGCGGGTGAAGGGGGGTGAAGGGAGGAGGGAGAGAAGGGAGAGAGGGCGCCCTGAGGAAAAAACACAGGAAGAGATCAAAGTTGATAGGAGGGGGAGGGGATGAGGGCATCATCAGGGAGGGGGAGCTGGTGGAAGCCACCTTGGGAAAGGGTAAGGAGAGTGGAGAGATGGAGAGAAGGTGGGACGTGGGAACACAGGTGCGGCAGCAGACGGGGGTGGGAGAGGATGGGAAAGACAAGCAGGTGAGGGGGATCTAGTTTACGGGAGGTGTAGAGGATTTGTTCGAGAAAAAGGAGGAGGTGTGGGAACGGAATAAGGTCGTACAGGATCCGCTTGGGGGGAGGGGAGACGGATGCGATAGGCGAGGTGGAGAGCATGGCGTTCTAGGATTTGAAGGGATTTGTAAAAGGTAGGAGGGGCGTAGCAGGTTGGGCGTAGCAGAGGATAGGGTGGATGAGGGACTTATATGTGTGGAGGATTGTGGAGGGGTCTAGACCCCATGTGCAGCCAGAGAGGAGCTTGAGGAGACGGAATTGGGAGCATGCCTTGTCTTGGATTGTCCGGTGATGGGGGGTCCAGGAGAGGCGACGGTCAAGGGTGACGCCAAGGTACTTAAGGGTGGGGGTGAGGGCGATAGGACGGCCATGAATGGTGACACAGAAGTCGAGGAGACGGAAGGAAGGTGTGGTTTTGCCTACAATGATCACCTGGGTCTTAGCTGGCAGAGCGCGAGGCAGGCGCTTTAGTATGCTATCGGAGGCGCCGCTATTGGCTGCTGGGACCACGTGTTCCACTGTGGCGCCCTCACACTAAAAGCGGGCCAGGAGGCGCGCGCCGCCACAGCTTACGACGCGATGGTGCAGAGACCTCTATGGGTCTTCGACGTCCATGACGTCTGGCGCGGATTCAAATTCCGCGGCGCGCGGTACCAGATTGTATGTGTATCATAGGGCACCAGCACGTATTGTTACTGACTTTAGAGTTCACCAAATACGCGGATACAGTCCAGGGCCTGCACCTTAGCGTCCAAGATTAGCTGATCCCGATTCCCTGAATTTTTCTGTCTGCAGTAATAGGAGTTACGTGTGCAGAACTCCCGTCGATAAGGCTGAAGTACTGGATCAGTGTATTCTACAGTCCTGTCAATATCTACGAATAATGCGGGGTTGTTTCAAAGAATCCATAACCCATTGTCGGTACAGGTGCAGAGTTGCGTCCAAAACCGAGGAAGTCACAAGGAACACCTGCTTTAGAAGGTATGACTGTATTATGATAAGCTGTAAATTCCAACGTACTGCAGTAGTACTGCATTTCATATTAAGGTACGTCAAGACTGAAATCTGAGCCATATTAGTCGACACCTTAATATAGCATCTCACACAAACTATCCGAAAAAAAAATAGTACACTCTTTTAGAAGTTGCCAATTCTCTCGTAATTTGTTGTTGCAACAGTGCCTATGGACAGTCGGGTTCAGTCTCTCGTCCCCAGTAATGAACCGTGGATTTAATTTCAAAGAATATTCTTAAAAATTTATTTTCTTTACTAGCGATTCATCAAAAACATTAACACATTTAATCACACTATGTAAGCGTGGAAGAAGTTGCCAGGGAGTAACTAATGAAATCATAATCAAATTGCTTTTAACAAATGGAAATTTTATTCCTAAAAGCTTTTTGTTTTTTTTTTAAGGAAACAGATTTAAAATTATAAGCAGAAAGCACCCTGTAAATATGAAGTTACAATTTATTCAGAGGCAGAAAGAAACAAATATTTGAGTGTATGAGCTTTCGGGCTGAGAACCTTGCCGCTCCATTTTGACACGGCCATAGCAACGGCCGCTCAACCTCTGAAAGACTACACTCGTGCAAATCTGCACCACACCAGATTACTTTAAACTAACTATGCACCCCGTAGGAGGGATGGAAATGGTACAAAACACTAAAATTAAAAGATTAACTTGCCACGGAAGGTGCAACTTGATTTTAACTTCTGAGAAAAGTCTTACGGTGGAAGGGTGGCAACTTTATATACTTATATACTTATATATATACTTATATACTTATATAAAATTATTCAAGGTTGGCCAAACGAGTTAATATGCTCTACAATAGACATATATTGCCTTTTCAAGAGGATAGGCAAAATAAAAACGTATTTCAGGAATTAGGACGTTACACTCCAAGCAATGAATTCGTTAACACACCGAATCCGACAAACATGACAGAGGCAGCTCCGAACGACCGACAGACACTAACTGCCTAACAAATGCGGACGAGAGACAGACGAGCAAGCTGAGAACGAGAGACTGACCAAGAAAACAAGTACAATTTAACAACAGTAAAGTTTCTGTGTAGACACAGATGCCACTCTAGTAGTTATGCCACTATGCTATCTTTTGACGGACGCCGCTGAAACGATTATCAGTACATCTACTATCTCCCAGGTGGCATATGCCGTCATCGGATCAAAATCGATGTTGCCTTTCCAAGTGTACTAATTTTTTTCCGTCAGTGTAATTTGTGATAACTAGGGCAATATTTCACTCAAAAGTCAATGGCAGCTCGTAATCACATATTCACAATCATCTTGTACACTGTTCGTTTGTGTAACGATATTTAATGGAATATTTTTGCTCCTATCGTTGCATGGTTTCGCTCTTGTCAGTTTTCGTCCGTGAATACGCTATACAGGGTGTTACAAAAAGCTACGGCCAAACATTCAGGAAACATTCCTCACACACAAAGAAAGAAAATATGTTATGTGGACATGTGTCCGGAAACGCTTACTTTCCATGTTAGAGCTCATTTTATTACTTCTATTCAAATCACAGTAATCATGGAATGGAAACACACAGCAACAGAACGTACCAGCGTGGCTTCAAACACTTTGTCACAGGAAATTTTCAAAATGTCCTCCGTTAGCGAGGATACATGCATCCACCCTGCGTCGCATGGAATCCCTGATGCGCTGATGCAGCCCTGGAGATTGGCGTATTGTATCACAGCCGTCCACAATTCGAGCACGAAGAGTCTCTACATTTGGTACCGGGGTTGCGTAGACAAGAGCTTTCAAACGCCCCCATAAATGAAAGTCAAGAGGGTTGAGGTCAGGAGAGCGTGGAGGGCATGGAATTGGTCCGCCTCTACCAATCCATCGCTCACCGAATCTGTTGTTGAGAAGCGTACGAACACTTCGACTGAAATGTGCAGGAGCTCCATCGTGCATGAACCACATGTTGTGTCGTACTTGTAAAGGCACATGTTCTAGCAGCACAGGTAGAGTATCCCGTATGAGATCATGATAACGTGCTCCATTGAGCGTAGGTGGACGAAACTAAAATGAGCTCTAACATGGAAATGAAGCGTTTCCGGACACATGTCCACATAACATCTTTTCTTTATTTGTGTGTGAGGAATGTTTCCTGAAAGTTTGGCCGTACCTTTTTGTAACACCCTGTGTAATGAATCGTCAAAAGAATGTGTGCAGCACTTTGATAAACCAAGCCAAGCAGGCCACTTAAGATGGTATGTATCTGCGTACTGATTGAATGAACTTAAGGCTCCAGGTAACTGGTGGTGCGTAGCCTGGAGCTTATAAACAGCAAATTACGGGTGGTTGCAATTGAAGCGCATCTAGTCACAGAGGTGCAGTGTTGTCAGCAATTATCGTATGGAACCGAAACTTGGTAGATATCCTAATGCGTTAATGTAATACCGGTTTCTGCCACCAACTGAAAACCTGGCGCTGTATGAAGGTATGACATCAACGCTGTCATTTTACATGCCATAACGCGAGCGAACAGTACGGCTATCAAAATAGTTAGCTGTTAGTGAAACTATTTTATGTGAATTGGCAGCGACTACAGGGCTTCACTGAGAGAGTATCGCCGATTAATAGATCTGAGGAGAGGTCCCATGTCATTAAATGATTGAAAGAAGATATTCTAGAATTGGTTCTGGCACCTGGAAGAGGAAGGCGTCCCGTCCCAGTGGAAGTTATTAACGAGACTGCTGTTGCTGTAACTAGTGTGCAGCACTTACCGCCGCAGTGTCAGTGCTCGTGCAGTGTCGAGAGAGTTGTCCATCCCATGGTCAGCACTGCTGAAAGTTTCGCATTCTGTATTACGCTGGTACCTGTGCAAGATCCAGACAGTGAAGCAACTGAAACCGCACGATCCGTGGCAAAATTCTGAGTTTGCCCTTCGGCTTCTGGCATGGATCGAAGTCGATGATATGAGGCCAGGTAATATTCTATGGAGTGATGCACATTTCGCAGTATGAGGTGCAGTGAATACACAGAACTGCCGGATTCGGGGTACTGTCAAACAGCATGCTGAGCACGAAGAGCCATTGCACTCGCCGTTTGTAAGTGTGTGATGTGGATTCAGAAGCACCTATATTCTCAGTATGTTCTTCTTTGAAGAAAATACACCGACGGGGCCTGTCAGGTGTAACGTGACGTATACATTTTATCGATACCATCTTCTACAGCATGTGATTTCTGTTTTGGAAGAGCGTAGCTGTGTGGAAATCACTGTTTTTATGCAAGATGTGACAACACCGCAGGTCGCTCGCCCAGTGCAACCTTCCACGAACGTGTTACCTCCAGAGGTTTTTCAGACACATGGCTTGCAAGACACCTGGTCTGAAGCCATGTGACTGTTGGTTCAGGAGTTGTCTAAAAGAAAGCTTTTACCAAGGTCGCGTTCGGCCTCTGCTGGTTCTGAATGCCAATGTATAGGAACACGCTTCTCAGATTCCACCGGAATTGCTGCGAGCAACGGTTGATCACGTCGTCTTACGGATGTAGCATCTCGACGACGTCACCGTGCTCATATTGAACAAATTGTGTAAGCGGTGGTTAATAATAAAATCAACATCATGCCTTTCTTATTGTTTAACATTTCCTGTCCACATTCTGTTCCTAATCCATTACATATGAAACATTTCTTTACATCTCTCTTGCATTCACAACGCCATATTTCCATTTGGAGGCCAAAATTTGAACCATTTTTTTTCAGCGTAAATCGGTTCTGCATTAGCACATTAGCATATTTATCAAGTTTTGCTGCCGTACGATAACTACAGCTCACTCTCGATCTACGTGAATAGCTGTTCTTTAATGACAACCACCAGGTAAAAGAAACTAACAGTTTTTAGTTTTTAAAATGATTTTAAGGTATAACCTGTGTCGCAGGTGGTGCGAGTGGTGTTTTGATGGAGGTGGACTTTCAATCACTGTTTGTTTTATTCGTATTACAAGAAAGTTTACAGTACCAGATCATATACGAATATAGCAAACCCTTGCTCTCAACCTCTTGCAATAATTAACTTCAGATATCAAATCACAAACAAGAAAAAGCAAAAAAATTGCTCAACTCACAGTAATAAAATAACCTGATCCACAAAGTAGGCAATAACGGTATAAAGTAGAAACTTATCCTTATTACATATTGCTTCTGCCCACAAATGACTTCACAAGACGATACCGAAATACAACAGCAATTCGTTTAATGCATCACTAGAATGACCTATAGTCAACTATTACCATCACCCTCACATCATCGACGGACGACAGGATAACAGAATCTATAAGCAAATATAACGTACTATAAAAACTTCATGCAAATGCAGCAACAAGCAGCAGGTACAACGACTGGTCGCTAATGCATAGCTACGGCCTCACTGTGTGTTCATATTCAAAACAATAATGGCACATTCAGATAGCACCATGGCCATACTGCGCAAATACGCCCGATGATATTCATCACAACCTCGCCGTGCTTCTTCCCAACAACAGACAATACCAAGCCAACCTCATCGATGTACACGCACAACACTGCTCTCTATATCGGTCGGTCAAAACAAGAAATGTGCACCAACTGCAATTATGGCACACGTACAGGGTGTTTCCGTAAGAGCGTGCAAAAATTTGGCAGGGCATAGAGGATGGTCCACTGAACAATTTGAGGTAGGGAACCTGGGGTCGGAGAAGCGAGCTTAAGGAGATAATTGGAATAAAGTCACATCACTGTGTACTTTTTTATTTACATTAGTTAAAGTTAACTGCAAATACCATCACTGACCCAATGAACTATATTCGCAGTGTATCTTACAAAATGTGCTGAAACTGACTGGCATCAGCTTCAGTGTAAGCATGACATCGGCGAACAAGGTTCTGACGCACTCTGGTAAATAAACCCTTGTGGTCTCGAATCACATCTCAAGCAGCTACAATTCTGGAAGTTAATTCCATCTGTGTATGCACTGGAGTCTCATAAGCAAGTGACTTTAGATAGCCCCAGAGCAAATAATCAAGGGGAGTGATGCTAGGTGACGTCGCAGGCCTGAGGAGATAACAGCACGGAGATAGTTGAGGACATCCACACTGAAGTGACGCGATGCACCGTCGTGTTGTAACAGCATCCTCCCACGGCCAGGGTGTGTTCTCCAACAACTCAGGTAGATGTCTTTGCACGAACCTGAAGTACAGGTGGCCATTCACACTTCCTAGTAATCAGACTCGTTCTCCTTGTTTCCTTGCAGGAAATAGACAATGCACATGTAAATAAACAGTACGGTACATACAAACTTGTACGCGTGTTAATTGTAAATCAGCTGGAAAACAGTAATGCTAGATAAAGCGGTAGATAAATTTACTTCCATATCTGCTTAAGCTGGCTTCTCCGACGCCAGGTTCCCTACCTCAAATTGTTCAGTGGATCATTCTCTATGTGCTGTTACATTTTTGCATGCTCTTACGCAAACACTCCGTATAAACACGGCGATGTGCTACAAAACTGTCAATCGCTTCCTCACTGTGACCCCAAAGCAGCATTGCAGATGCTGTGGTCAATTCAGCTCCATACTTCCAGCTGCATAACTGCATTCGTGGCAATTTCTTGGGCCTGTCACTCTGGCGCCGTGTTCAGAGCGACCTAGCTCAAATCGACGTCGCCACTTCCGGCAGTACTGCAGACTGTTCTGCATTGTGCTGTCCTGCCACTCCGAGGCTCGATGTGGTGCGGCGTCTACCAACGTGTCACCACACGCGCCCTCTCGTGAGGTTCGAACATGTGTCCCTCATTAGCAAGCCCATCCGGGTGCACAGGAGTATAAATGTGCCACTAAATTTAAATTTCGGGTATCAACCAATTCATAAGGAAAAACTAGCAGTGGGAGAAAACCAGAATTGCTGGTTTAGGTAATGTTGTGTACATAGTTCCGTGTAGTCAGCGCGTACACAACTTTCCCACTAGAGCGCGCCCCGCTAAGCACAACAGCGCAGGCGCAGCGCTCGTCCGTCTGCACACAACGAGATGGCGCTGCCATAGAGACGGACCAAATTCTGCGTCCGCCGATCCGCGTATTAATATGTAACGCAGCCAATGAGATTGCTGCTAATGTAGACCCTTTTCTCCTCGCAGATCACACTCACGCAGTGATACATGAACACGTAAGGTATTATAACAAGTGTACAGACCTCCGATTAGTCAGTCTGCATTTGTCTGCAACAGTCTGTACGAGTTCTACATTTGTCTGTACCAGTGTATAGTCAAGCTTCAGTCTGCACCTAATAAGATTACCATATTCCTGTACATAGCCATGAAGATAAATGTATAGACACTTTTGTCAAGTATCAGGGATATATGTGAGAATAAGATTAACGTACCAATACCAAAGGAACTTTAGATTTCAATCGTAAATAGCATCCAGAACCAAGTTAAGTAATTTTAAGCTTGTTATTATTTTAATAAATGTGTGAGAAAATTAATCAAGTTCTGTTTAAAGTTGGCCACCGTCAATCTGCTACTCTAAGCGTGCAAGTGGCATTTCTATCGTCTGACCTAACGGCAGAAGATAAACACGCCACGATAAGACCACGAGACATATTGCTGACACTCGCCTACTTCGTTAGAGCGACAAGTCAAATAATCTGATGGTGTGTGTACTGAAGGTCTTACAGTACGCATACCACAGGTAAGCTTAACATTCAATGCAAGAGTAGTAGATGCCGTCTGCCTACTCACGAAATTCACAACTGCTTCACACTTCCTTTAGACGAGCTGCAACTAACATACACTAGTGCCCATTAGCTGTATATAAAAATTTGTTTGAGTTCGTAATTTAGTATTTTACTCTTCCCCGTATTTAATTTCTTTAAATTTTTAAACAGATTACCTAGTGATTTATATAGTCTGAGGCTGAATAGAACAAAAAAAAAAAAAAAAGAGAGACAATTTTCTTTACAGCTGTGCTTCCATTAGGCGGTATGCCCAGTGTATGTGAAATCATAATTTTTCTTATCCTGCATTGTATAGATGGTAACATCTGCACGCAAAAGTAATTCCGACTCTTTGTTAGGGCAGACTGCTCCATAGTTGACGAGCCTGGGAGGATACCAATCCTGGGAGGCCTCTCGAGCTTTGGGAAGGTAAGTTAACGCCATGCTGAAATTTTACACGTAATATTCCAGTAACTAATTTATTCTTCACTAGAAGCGTCTCCTGGCTGGTATTACTTTCTGCAGTGCCGTTCATATACAATCTGTTTATGAAAACCGCACTTTATGTCTGTGACACAATATTAGTGAATTATTTTCTTGCAGTATGGTTCCACAGTTTCTATAATTTTTTTAAAGGATTTCTCTTTACTCTCAGCTGTAGAATTTTGCTTTGCGATTAAGCCATTTTCAGGCCTAAGGTTTTCACATATAGGTTTACGTTAGACCTAAGATACACCTAGGTTTCAAAATATTGTGCTTGAAAATGGCTTACTGCATGAATTGCAATTGCAATCACAAAATAAAATTCTAGCCGTTCAAAGAAAGATGAAATCCATTAAGAAAAACACTATTAATGAACGCTTTCTGTATAACTAACAACAGGTGAGATCTTAAATTGCCATTAAACGTTTAATAACTAAGAAATAATAGATCATTATTGTTCAGTCAGCTAGCTCTCAGCAAGTGCTACAAGCAACAGTTGACTAGCAATGATCTCTACAGGAAAAGGGTGAAACACTTTTTGCCTTACTAAATAATAATACAAATACTGACAAAAACAGAAAATGTTACTCTATGAATCACCAGCCCGTTTCTTTTTTTCAAACTTTGTTCCGGTTATCATCACATAACGCGTATTAAATGACTGAACTTTCATTCCATTCAGAACACGTCAGACTTTGAAATCAGCATGAGATGTAACCAGCACGTGCGTAAATATACTCTTGCATTCACTATCATACGGAAGCAAACAGCTCAGGAACGTCAACTTGGGGAACTTGTTATAGTGTCTGTTCATCAATATTACTGGCTGGAGGATGGTGTGAATGCTTACGTCTCCCCTTCGCATCCTCGCATACCATACATGATGTATTGTTAACAAATCAGAAAGCTGGCCAGGACAGTGAAGGACCCGTACATTCATCAATGCATTTGTGGTGTGATCTGCAGTATGGAATTTCCCATCATCCTACTAGAATATGCCATATGGAACTCTGGGGTGTGAAGGTTGTGACAATGGTTTACACCATCTTTCCATTTTCGTGACAATTCGGCTCCCCTTCAATAATTACACTACAGGCCATTAACATTGCTACACCACGAAGATGACGTCCTACAGAGGCGAAATTTAACCGACAGGAAGAAGATGCTGTGATATGCAAATGATTTGCTTTTCAGAGCATTCACACAAGGTTGGCGCCGGTGACGACACCGACAACGTGCTGACATGAGGAAAGTTTCCAACCGATTTCTCATACACAAATAGTAGTTGACCGGCGTTTCCTGGTGAAACGTTGTTGTGATGCCTCGTGTAAGGAGGAGAAATGCGTACCATCAAGTTTCCGACTTTGATAAAGGTCGGATTGTAGCCTATCGCGATTGCGATTTATAGTATCGCGACCTTACTGCTCGCGTTGGTCGAGATCCAATGACTGTTAGCAGAATATGAAATCGGTGGGTTCAGGAGGGTAATACGGAACGCATTGATGGATCCCAACGGCCTCGTATCACTAGCAGTCGAGATGAAAGGCATCTTATCCGCATGGCTGTAACGGATCGTGCAGTCACGTCTCGATCCCTGAATCAACAGATGGGGACGTTTGCAAGGCAACAACCATCTGCAGGAACAGTTCGACTACATTTGCAGCAGCATGGACTATCAGCTTGGAGACCATGGCTGCGGTTACCCTTGACGTTGCATCACAGACAGGAACGTCAGCGATGGTGTACTCAACGATGAACCTTGGTGCACGAATGGCAAAACGTCATTATTTCCAATGAATCTAGGTTCTGTTCACAGCATCATGACGGTCGCATTCATGTGTAGCGACATCGCTGTGAACGCACATTGGAAGCGTGTATTCGTCATCGCCATACTGACGTATGCTATGGGGTGCCATTGTTTACACGTCTCGGTTACCTCCTGTACGCACTGACGGCACTTTGAACAGTGGAGGTTACATTTGAGATGTGTTACGATCCGTGGTCTACCCATCATTCGATCCCTGCGAAACCCTACATTTCAGCAGGATAATGCACGACCTCATGTTGCAGGTCCTGTATGGGCCTTTCTGGATGCAGAAAATGTTCGACTGTTGCCCTGGCCAGCACATTCTCCAGATCTCTCACCAACTGAAAACGTCTGGTCAATGGTGGCCGAGCAACTGGCTCGTCACAATAAGCTAGTCACTACTCTTGATGAACTGTGGTATCGTGTTGAAGCTGCATGGGCAGCTGTACCTGTACACGCCATCCACAGTCTGTTTGACTCATTTCCCAGGCATGTCGAGGCCGTTATTACGGCCAGAGGTGGTTGTTCTGGGTACTGATTTCTCAGGACCTATGCACCCAAATTGCGCGAAAATGTAATCACATGTCAGTTCTAGTATAATATATTTGTCCAATGCATACCTGTCTATCACCTTCATTTCTTCTTGGTGTAGCAGTTTTAATGGCCTGTAGTGTACGAAATGAATCTTCCTGCCGAATCCAATAGTCCCTACGCCATGATCCAGGAGTTCTATTGGACTCTATAATCGCTGCTTCCTGTGACATAGACACCTCGGCGTCTACTTGACTGTCATGAACAGACCGGGTCTGATTGCTGAACAACTTGAAGAGTCAATGTCGCCGTTGGCGCTGGCTCTACGATATGCAAGCCTCGGTTGCCTGTTCAGTGATGTCAGCAGTGAAGAACGCGTAGCAACTCTTATATCTCAACCCAGCTTCTAGCAATCTGCTCCTGGTGGATCGTAGTGACTCTCTCTACAGCCTCTGGCCGGATTTCACCTGTTGCCATGCTCCTACTCATCAAAGCCAGGAGAATAATCATAACCTTTCCATCTTGTAGTCTTCCTGGATGGGCCTCTACTTACACGATGCTTCTGTGTCCCTCGTTCTAATGATTCGACCTTTCCCAAAGTCAGAAATACGACAGCAAGCTACACACACACACACACACACACACACACACACGCAGTGAGGATTCTGTGTTGCGATCTCCATTTCAAAAGTGTCAGTAAGATACCAAATAGCCATCACGTAGTCATCGGTTGGTATCTGTAGAGCTGATTTTAATATTAAACATTTTGAAAACCTATATTTAAATCATTATATAGCTCTTTATCAATTGATTTTACTCAATATTTTAGCAACATTGCCTCACCTTGCACTGACCAGTAGCACAACGCAAGGCAGATCTGTTTCTGTAGTAGCTGTTCCCAGGAAGCGTCTCAGAAAAAGCACAAAGTATGAATAGGAAACAATGATAAATAATTTATTGACAAGCCGTTGTTCGCTCTGTTACGATAAAACATTATTGTATAAATACAAGGTATTTCATAAATACTTTTACAAACTATGGGGCAGGTACCTCATACCAAGCCACGAAAAAAGTCTATATAAACAAATGTACGAAAATCCTTTGTTTTTTGAGTTATTAGTGTTAGTTTATATGTTATTGGGACTCATCAACACATAAACCCACAATAAATGCTCGAGACGTCCTCCACTTACTTCTAAACATGGATGAACTTGTTGAGTCAGGAATGTCGTAACCTTTGAAATATTCTTTGGTGATTTCGAACGGTTACGCAAGTATCTATGACATGCCGATGAACAGTTTCTATATTGTGGTAGACTGGTGCATATACCAGTTGTGTAAAGTACCCCCAGACATAATGATCCAAAGGACTGATGTCGGAGAACGAGAAGATCACAGAAATGGTCCTCCTCTCCCTATCCATCTGTCATGGTGGATACCAGTCGCTGCATCTCGAACAGGCTGAAATGTGCTGCAGCTCCATCATGAACAGACCACATGTGTCCTCTTATTCGCAGACGCACTTCTTCTAGTTGCTGTTGTGGAATATTCTGAATAAAATTGCTGTAGACAGCACCTGTAAGACACGCTGGGAAAACGTTTGGCCATAGCACATAGTCACCTACAGTACCAGCCCTCACGTTAAACTGAAGCTGAGATCTAGCCTGCACTGTAGCGGGACGACTGCTATCGGCCCATGTCTGCCTGCTCCCAAAGTGAATACACTGCCATGTTGGAAATGAGCATTTTCAGCTGGTACATGTACCCAATGGACACTTTGAAGACAGAGGGATGACGAGTGTAAATAAGTCTCCCAGCAACTCAAGGCCACCTGGGATTCAATAAACACATGACGGCATAGATAAGTGAAGTTGTTGCGTTGTACATGGAAACCCGTTAAACGTCAACTTTCATGAAGAACTCGGAAACGAAGGATTTTCAGAAACATGTCTAATGAACTTCTGTTATTGTTTGGTGCAAGGAACATGTCCGCAGAATTTGTGAAAGTATTTTTGGAACACTCTATATATCGCCTAAGTAACGTGTCGGTCCTAAGGCTTGAACGCATTTTCTCTTGCTGTACGACATATATTTTGGATTTAGCTTTAGCAGTACGTAGCTGGAGTCAGCCCAAATAAATATCGGTCATCAGGTCGTTCATTCGACTCTCAACGTCGACGGAAAGCGGAAGTTTGAATCCCGTTGCAAGCAAAATGATTTTTAAGGCGGAAATTTACCTGTCGGTATAATAGAGTGCTCCGTGTTAATACATATCAATGAAACGAATATTGCACTAGACTAATATGTGACTGCTTTACCGAAAGGGCACAAAAACTCCGGTTTAAATTCATTTTGTTTATAACGGGAAACAAACCGACGTTTATCGTCGACATCAGGCGTCGCATGAAACACGAGATGAGCATTATTTGCTTGGACTGACTATGCCTAGATGTTGCAAAAACTAAATTGTAAGTATCTGACGAGACACCAGAGAAAATGTGCCTGACGACTCTTAGGAGAGAAACCCTGAAAAGTGAGTGTCTGTGTGTGTATTTGTGTGTGTGCGTGTGTGTGAGAGAGAGAGAGAGAGAGAGAGAGAGAGAGAGAGAGAAGACTTAGTTAATAACGTAAAAAGCGCCATGAGACTGTATGTGGACACCAGAGAACGTTGCAAAATAGTAGCGGAATGCAGAAGAAGCTCGACGCTCAGTGCATGGATTGGCAGTTGATTCTGAACGTAAACACATGCAACGTAATGCACGCAGATATGTGGAAAGTTCTGTTATTTTGTTACTTTTGCAGTTACGTGACTGCTGAACAATCTCAGGAAGATGTCACACGTATTAAATATTTGGTGTTATCGTGCGGAACAACTGAAAGTGGAGTAATGACCCGAGAGCATTCACAGGAAATGCATATGCAAGACTGAGATTCAATACAAGAAACCTCTGGAACTGTAGTCCACCCAAAAAAGGATGTCACTAACAAAATCCTCATTCCACCGTTATTTAAGTATGACTCTCGGCCAGGGTCCTCTAACAGGTAGAACTGATAAGGGAACTAAAGAAGACACAAAGAAGAGCAGCGAGTCTCGTCGAAGGTTTAATTAGTAAGTACGAAAGCGTCAAGGGTATGCTTATATAGCTGGAGTAGCTGCAGGGGAATATGCTGCTTGAGAGGCATTGTGACGCACAGTGTCACGAAAGGAACACGGAGGTGAAATTCGAGGGATCACAGTTCGTAGGTACACTGGTGTGCAAAACGTAAGGACGAAAGTAACGCTCACATAATGTGCCGCAGTCAAGAAACATAGCTCGATTAAACTTGGACCATACATAGAAAGAACTGCTACAGTAGAGTATTGTAAAGTACATGAGGTAACCGAAAAAAGTGCGTAACGAGACGAACAGAAATGTCACTATTAATCAAAGACAGTAATTTCACTGAAGTCGCGATGATTTGAGAAGATCCCCTAGAGCCTAGACATTAAAAAGGTGGGACTTGGTTCTTAATAGGATGTGTAATGGTAAACTGCAACGTGCTGCAATGCTAGTCACATTGTTGGTGGGGTGTTTACAGCTCCTCCGCTTGCTGTTATCGACACAGTCGCGGATTATCAGCCATAAAAGTGAAGTCAGGGACGAATACACCCCTGAAAAGAAGCACGTGGGGAAGGAGTAGAGCGTCACAGCAGTGTTGACCTGTGAGTGTACCGTCTCCAAAGATATGGAAGTGAGAACACCCAGGCTACATTACGCATTGCGTGTTCCCACCTCTCGAAATATGAACGTCCAGAATAGCTACACAGGAGAGCTTCTCATCAGAGAAGAATATGCGATACGGCGTATCGTATACGCTAATGTGTGGGTGTCAACGGAACACAACGTACTGATCGTCGGTCAAGAGACCACCGCTATACAGTCGCCATTCTAAGGTGGAGCGTGAGATTGCGGGCCTTGTACACCGTTAAATGTGGTTGCAACTGCGCTCGCCATTTGACGCTGGTGTCTTGTTGCCCATGGTATAACATAGCGGCCATCTGTTAATGTAGTTGGCCATGGTTCACTTTCTCTCCTTCGGGTAACAGTAACGGTGGTTTCGAATGCTCCCCTTGCACGTGAAAGAATCCTGTGAGCAAAACCAAACACCTGGGCTACAATCTTCCCATTTTGTCCTTCTTCCAATTTCTCGATGATTCTTCCTCTTGTGAAGCCATCCAAATGTTTCGTCCAGGCCATTTTGCAAAGAACACCACCGCAGCTCACTATCACTGCTCTCTGATTGATAAACTCTGTCTTTTCGCGTTCCTTCAGCTGCTTCGTGTTGCGGGGCCAGCCCCATTTGGTGCTATTGTCTCGCTGCGGTTGCATCATGTGTCTAGCTTTACGTGCACGACTGGGAGACCCATGGCAGCATGCTGTCACACTTTCATTCACGTCCACTGAGTAACTAATATGATATGTTACTTTATCTACTTTTTGCAGAGCTGAGTATAGTAGGAAAGGGAGGAAGCGACAGTGGTAAGTGAACGAAAATATTTTCCTGGATACTCTCTGACAAATGTGTTAGCTGTTTTCTGTCAGACTTAAGCAGGCGCCTCGTGCTGCAGCTGGTGGTGCGCGAGATGAACCGCCTGGGCGTCATGGTGGACGTGTCGCACGCGTCGGTGCCCACCATGTTGGACGCGCTGCGGACCAGCCGCGCGCCCGTCATCTTCTCGCACTCGGCCGCGCATGCGCTCTGCAACAGCTCGCGCAACGTGCCCGACCACGTGCTCAGACTGCTGGTGAGTGCCCACCTCGTACTAACTCTACTACCAACTCCTCACTCTCTTACAAAATTGCACCAAGTTTTGCTTCATATTTCTCTTTCTTCTTAGTTGTTGTTGCATTCTTCTTGCAGAGGTACCTTGACGGATTGGATATAGGACGTTCACATTCACAGGCCACGTACATTGGTATGTTCTGTAGAAATGATTAGCATTGCAGTCACCTCAGTTCAGCATGTGTCATGTTGCGTAGTAGGCACAGCGTTAGCCATGGACCATGATAACTTATTCCACACGTGATAGCACCGATGCGTATAAGGCGCGAATGGCATCCTGTGGTAAAGCCATTCATGTTACGTTCACCTGGTTCCAAAATTCACCTGTGGTGGTTGGCACTGGGTCACAGTGCTGCACCCATCGTTTCACCATATCCCACACATTTTCGATTGGCGACAAGTCTGGTGCTTGGCGATCCAGAGCAAAAGGCTGACATCCCTATGACACCAAGAAGTCACAAGTTCGTATAGCAACATGTGCGTTGTATTGCTGAAAAATGGCGTCTGGGACGTTGTGTATAGAGGGTATGGCTATGGGTCGCTGGATGCCATTCACGTAGGTCACGGTGGTCAACACATACCAATTGTGAGTTATACTTGTACCCAGTAGCATGCGACACCATAAGGTCTTGATTTGGCGCCGTATGTCTTGTGTCAATGATGCCGCTCTCCTGTCTGCGGTGAACCAAAATGCGACCATCATTTTCAAACAAACATAAAGTGGGTTCGTCTGAAAACACTATATGATGTCATTCCTGTCCCCAGCGATGTCGTTCCATACGCCATTGCCGTTCATCGTCTTTCTGCACTTTCGTCAAAGGTAGGCAGAGAAGCAGACGACGCGCATGTAACATATGACGTAATGAACGGCGACGGCTTCTACCCCAGATATTGCACGATGTTTTGCACTGTTCCACTGTTGCGACAGAGCCGAGGAGCACGCAGATCTGTCCTGAAATGCCATTCGCATGAGGTGTCGACCTTCGCGAGTGGTGGTATGGGTGGTGTGACCTGACCCATCTCGTCCTGTTCTAAGGCCTTCCGCGAACCATTCTGTACACACCCGTCGCACTGCCGAAACACTTCATCCCACACGAGCAGCAGTTTCCCAGATGGATGCATCACATTCTCTCATGCCAATAATACGCCTTCTTTCAAACTCACTGATTTGATGGTATGGTTCGCGCATACGTCTGCGAGGCATCTTGCACGTGTGCTCAAGTAACACAGACGGTGACGCTGACGCTGTACTGACGGGCCTTATTCTTGGCTCGAGGATTGTGGAGTTCTAGCTTGTTACAGCCTTGCCTCATGTTCCTTGCTGGGTGTGTGATGGTGTTTCCTGTCTTGATGATCTGTCCTGGCGCGGTTTGTCGATGACTCCTGGCTGCCGGCATGCGAAAATGCTAGCGGTGGACTTTGTTCTTTTGGGTTTTCAGCCCCTCGCGCGTGACTTGTTAAATTGCTGCCTCTGCTGTCAGCTGCCTCTCGCCGTCGCGAACCTCCTTCCTCAGCCGCACGACTCCGTCTTCCAGTCACACTGATCCGTTACCTTCGATTTATAGCGACAGCGAGAGTCGCAGGAACGTCTTAGCGGTGGGTAATGTTGCACCTCGATATCGATGTTGACCTTGAACCCGTGGGCCGACGTGGTTGAAACGCTAATCGTTTCTGCAGAACATAGTGATGTACATGTTCTGTGAATATGAACTTACTATCTCTAGTCTTCAAGATTCTAGTTTCAAGAGTCTAGTTTCTATGATAAAGTATATCTCATACTCTTTCCTGCTTAGTTAGTGAGTTACATTTTCCGTAGATAGTTTTAACGATTCTTTTATGGAAAGGGTCCGGAAAGAATCTGCTTACAAGACATGTAAACATGATAATCTTAACATTAATAAACATATCAATATTTTTAGTTCTACTTAACAATCACATTTTCATTGCTGGCTTCTAGTTTTGAAGTAGAAATTAGTCAGTGGAATAGAAGGAGCTGTTCAGGAGAAATGCTTTGAAATTACATTTAAAACTTGCTCCCCAAGATGTCAGACATTTTATTGGGCAAACGCTCAAAAAGTTTTGTTCCTGCAAGTTGAACTCCTTTCTGAGCCATTGCCAGTTTTAACAATGACAAATAAGGGTACTTTCTCCTCTGGTGTTGTAGGCGTGGACATCAGTATTGTGATGGATTATTTATGACAAATTTAACGAGCCAATATATGTGTTGTGAGGATGCAGTTAAAACGCCTAGCTCTGTGAGAAAATATCACGTTTTAATCTTACTGCTCACTTTAGTGCAATCTATGTATTCTCTCTAAGTGATGAGTTATCCCACAAAATTATTTTGTATTTTCGTATTGAAAGTAAATTTGGAATATATGGTAGGAGTTTGATATCAGCAATTATACAAGCAGCAAAAATAACTTAAATTGTTTTAGAAGCTCGGTAATATGCTTCTTCCACTTCAATTTTCCATCAGTATGTACAGCCAAGAATTTGGAGCATTATACATGACTTACTGACTGCTGCTCATGTGCTACATTGATACGACCCTGTTTGTCGTACAGAACTCAATACAGTGTGTTCTTCCAAAATTTAGGGAGAGTCCTTTGCCAGAGAACAACTGAATAATTCTTTGGTAAATGTTATTTACCAACTCTTCTGCTGCTTTCCCTCTAATGGGATTGATTATAATACTAGTATCACAAGCAAAAAGTTCTGGTTTTGCTTGTTGAATGTTAAGTGGACAGCTACTCACATTTATGAGGAACAGGAGCAGACCCAAAATTAAACCCTGAGGGTCTTCCTTTGTGATTTTTTTTTCCAACTCACTAAACGTTTTTGCCATTCCGACATTATCCGAATCATTCAGCACAGTGTTTTGCATTCTGTTTGTTAAATATGAGCAACCCCTTACACACTGTGGTTACACAGTGTACCAGAAATATCACCATCCACTTTTTCATTCTATATCCCTCCTATTAAATTTGCGAAGTTATACAAGATGGACAGTCATGTGTACAACTCTTCATAGAACAAATATTAAATAGTGTTACTGTTGTGATCATTATGCAACATATATGCTGGAAAATAAATTATTTTTCTTGTTGCACTGTGTGCTGCTGGAGGTTTTTTTAAATTCCTGAGATGCTTTCACAATGGCTAGAAAAATTAGTAGCCAACTGTGCCGTTCGTCATTCAGTATTATGCACATACTATCATTTCGACTAGTCATGGGTCACAGGCTGATAAGCAATGCAAGAATTATTCAGAAGAAAATTTGTTTTAAAGGAGCCCCATTCTTCTTATTATTCGTCTCCATTATTTGTCACTCAGACTTGTTTGACCATAGTGGAAGTGCCTATACCACCTAACCACTACTTCATGATGATATGGTCCATACTTCCTGTACACTTCCACAGGCTCAGAATGGATTGTTGTATCGTTGCTGCCCTAAAAATACAAAACACGTGATATCGTGTGATACTCCACTTTATCCATGTGCTGTGCCATTTCGTACTGGCCCTCCAGCGGCGTGCTACGGTACTTTGGTGCGGGGATTTCAGTGTGTGATAGAACTTCATATATGAACCGGCAAAAATAAAATTTTAATTACATCAATACATATTGTCATAGCGCTAATTAAAGCTTTATATCTACCCCTCGTACACCCATACACAGGGAGAAATTGTGCTGACGATATGAACTTGAATGAGACGGCCAAATAAAACAAACTGAGACAGGGAATTTTAATTATTCTGGCACACTCAACAGGTATACATACAAGCTAACCAATCTTCTTTCAAATTTGGCAACACCGCATCAGTCCTTAGTCTTGCTGTTACTTCCTCGTCAGTCATTCTTTCAGCTCCTCATATTTATACCCAATTTAATTTTCCGTTCTTCTTTTGAGATCCATACTCAAAATCTGTATTAGAACAAATAAGCCCTCGGTCACAAATATTAAGTCAAAATTGACCAGGTTTCGACGCTACAATGAGCGTCGTCTTCAGAATTAGACTAACTGTTCTAAACCATATTAAGTATATAATACATTAATAAAATTAAAGTTTGTACTGACTGGAAAAAGATGCAGTACTTACAAGTCACATATTAAAAGAGATGTAAGCCGGAAAGGCAACGTCATGAATAGTTGTAAGTAAGATGGCGACCCGCTAAGGGCTGCTCGTACTTTAGTGAACAAGAGTCTTGTTGTATCCCTTAGTCTTAGTCTAATTCTGAAGACGACGCTCGTGTTGTTGTTGTGGTCTTCAGTCCTGAGACTGGTTTGATGCAGCTCATCAAGCTACTCTATACTGTGCAAGCTTCTTCATCTCCCAGTACGTACAGCAGCTCACATCCTTCTGAATATGCTTAGTGTTTTCATCTCTTGGTCTCCCTCTACGATTTTTACCCTCCACGCTGCCCTCCAATGCTAAATTTGTGATCCCTTGATGCCTCAGAACATGTCCTACCAACCGATTCCTTCTTCTAGTCAAGTTGTGCCACAAACTTCTCTTCTCCCCAATCCTATTCAGTACCTCCTCATTAGTTATGTGATCTACCCATCTAATCTTCATAATTCTTCTGTAGCACCAAATTTCGAAAGCTTCTCTTCTTGTCCAAACTATTTATCGTCCATGTTTCACTGCCATACATGGCTACACTCCATACATATACTTTCAGCAACCACTTCTTGACACTTAAATCTATACTCGATGTTAACTAATTTTTCTTCAGAAACGCTTTCCTTGCCATTGCTAGTGTACATTTTATATCCTCTGTACTTCGACCATCATCAGTTATTTTGCTCCCCAAATAGCAAACCTCCTTTACTACTTTAAGTGTCTCATTTCCTAATCTACTTCCCTCAGCATCACCCGACTTACTTCGACTACATTCCATTATCCTCGTTTTGCTTTTGTTGATGTTCATCTTATATCCTTCTTTTAATACACTGTCCATTCCGTTCAACTGCTCTTCCAAGTCATTTGCTGTCACTGACAGAATTACAATGTCATCGGCGAACCTTAAAGTTTTTATTTCTTCTCCATGGATTTTAATACCTTCTCAGAATTTTTCTTCTGTTTGCGTTACTGCTTGCTCAATATACAGATTGAACAACATCGGGGACACGCTACAACCCAGTCTCACTCCATTCCCAACCACTGCTTCCCTTTCATGTCCCTCGACTCTTATAACTGCCATCTGGTTTCTGTACACATTGTAAATAGCCTTTCGCTCCCTGTATTTTACTCCTGCCACCTTCAGAATTTGAAAGAGAATGCAGCTTACGACGCTCATAGTAGCGTCGAAACCTGGTCAGTTTTGACTTAATATTTGTGACCGAGGGCTTATTTGTTCTAATATAATTCTGAACCTTAGCAGCTGTGTTCAAAGTTTCATCAAAATCTGCGGTTTGACCAATTTCCAGCAAGGATGAGTTTATTTTCCCTGAAGAGAAAACGTCGAGGAGCCGTCACAGAATGGATGTTGGTCTCCTTCTTTTCTCCATCCCCACCCCACCCCCGTCCAGAGAGGAGGCAGATTTTGAATGAAGAAGCTGTTGCAGGATACAGCGAAATCTGCAGCAGTGGGCTATCTGAAGTAATAAGAAGTTTCAAAAATAAAGAGACTCTTCCTAAGGAGAAATGTTCATTTTATGAATTTTGCATCATTAGCCAATATTTTCAAAACGCGGAGGTGGCTTCCCTTGTAGCAAAATCTCGCGAACTCCTCATGGTTCAATTCGAAATCACGTATGTGTGAGGAGGATGCCAGCTCGCTACAGCCTCTGGGCGGGCCCTCAGACCGATCTCACAGAAGTAGGACGTGGCCTAGGTTTTCATGTCAGACTGGCTGAGGACAGTCAAGACTGAGTAAAATTTCCAGTAAGTGCCGTATCATGCTAGCGCGAGTATCTGGAATTAGATGTCTAGACTGTCTACGGCTATTTATTTGCCTATATTATTTTTTGCAAGAATTTTTTCTCCATAGCGGTCCTGCGCCTACTGCAACCCTCATTGTGTCTACGTGGGCAGCCGACTTTCTTGCAGAATACACTCAAAGTCCGCCACGTTCTGCACGGCCACCAGCCGGCAACCGAAGCACCGTCAGAGGTCGCTGGACCCACCGGCTTTTTCCCTACATGGCCCATACGGTCTAAGATAGAACCAGCTGTATCCTGGCTCCCGTGGCTGCCCTCAGGTCAGCAGAGCCAGTTCACCTCGAGTAGCGTTCTTGGACCAGGCACTGAACGCAGCCACAATCCGTCAGTCAGGACATCGCTCTAGACCCGACGCAGCTACGCTGTTTAGCATATCTGTGATCAGTTAGTCGCCTGTGTCAGATACACTACTGGCCATTAAAATTGCTACACCACGAAGATGACGCACTACAGGCGTGAAATTTAGCCGACAGGAATAAGATGCTGTGATATGCAGATGATTCGCTTTTCAGAGCATTCACACAAGGTTAGGGCCGGTGGCGACACCTACAACGTGCTGACATGAGGAAAGTTTCCAACCGATTTCGCGCACACAAACAGCAGTTGACCGGCGTTGCCTGGTGAAACGTCGTTGTGATGCCTCGTGTAAGGAGGAGAGATGAGTACCATCACTTTTCCTTGATAAAGGTCCGATTGTAACCTATTGCGATTGCGGTTTATCGTATCGCGACATTGCTGCTCGCGTTGGTCGAGATCCAACGACTGTTAGCAGAATATGGAATCGTTGAGTTCAGGAGGGTAATACGGAACGCCGTGCTGGATCCCAATGGTCTTCTATCACTAATGACAGGCGTCTTATCTGCATGGCTGTAACGGATCGTGCAGCCACGTCTCGATCGCTGAGTCAACAGATGGGGACGATTGCAAGACAACAACCATCTGCAAGAACAGTTCGACGACGTTTGCAGCAACATGGACTACCAGCTCGGAGACCATGGCTGCTGTTACCCTTGACGCTGCATCACAGACAGGAGCGCCTGCAATGGTGTACTCAACGACGAACGTGGTTGCACGACTGGCAAAACGTCATTTTTTTCGGATGAATACAAGTTCTGTTTACAGCATCATGATGGCCATATCCGTGTTTGGCGACATCGCGGTGGAGGCACATTGGAAGCGTGTATTCGTCATAACCATACTAGCGTATCACCCGGCGTGATGGTTCAATGGTTCAATGGCTCTGAGCACTATGGGACTCAACTGCTGTGGTCATCAGTCCCCTAGAACTTAGAACTACTTAAACCTAACTAACCTAAGGACATCACACACATCCATGCCCGAGGCAGGATTCGAACCTGCGACCGTAGCAGTCCCACGGTTCCGGACTCCGCGCCTAGAACCACGAGATCACCGCGGCCGGCCCGGCGTGATGGTATGGGGTGCCATTTGTTACACGTCTGGGCCACTTCTTGTTCGCATTGACGGCACTTTGAACAGTGGACGTTACATTTCAGATGTGTTACGTCCCGTGGCCCTTCATTCGATCTCTGCGAAACCCTACATTTCAACAGGATAGTGCACCACCGCATGTTGCAGGTCCTGTACGGGCCTTTCTGGATACAGAAAATGTTCGACTGCTGCCCTGGCCAGCACATTCTCCAGATCTCTCACCAATTGAAAACGTCTGGTCAATAGTGGCCGAGCAACTAGGTCGTCACAATACGCTAGTAACTACTCTTGATGAACTGTGGTATCGTGTTGAAGCTGCACGGGCAGCTGTACATGTACACGCCGTCCAAAATCTGTTTGACTCAATGTCCTGGCGTATCAAGGCCGTTATTACGGCCAGAGGTGGTTGTTCTGGGTACTGATTTCTCAGGATCTATACACCCAAATTGCGTGAAAATGTAATCACATGTCAGTTCTAGTATAATACATTTGTCCAATGAATACCCATTTATCATCTGCATTTCTTCTTGGTGTAGCTATTTTATTCGCCATTAGTGTATTTTGTCTTTGTTTCTACCCCGGTCTCGACTGTCTTTCATTATACTGGAAATCTGAAACTTGACTGTCCTTCACGGATTTTAACTCATAGTGAGTCTAAGCATACAAAAGTTTAACTTTTGGGCTTTCCCGTCGGGACTTGAGCTTTGGCTAACGTAGTACATTGTGTATGTATTAGTAAATGATATTTTTCTGTTCCAAGGACCTTCAGCCATAGACCTAATCGAGAACTGACAGTTTAGATTACATTAAGACGTTTTCTTTAATAATATTATTATATTTTACTTCTCGAGACGAGACTTTCTTTTTAATACTGTTTATTCTTTATTCAAGAATTAATTGCCTTTGTCCAGCTGGAGAACAAGATTGCTCTGTTGTTAAGTAAACCCGGTCAATAAAATTTACGTGGACATTTCTTATGCACCATATCTGGTAGCTATATCTTTTGTCTGTATATACATGGTTATTCAAAATGAACATAACGATTTTAAGGCGTTGTAGCATTTATTACGTTCAACTTACAACTTTAAATAATACACAAAATGAAAGAGAAAGTAAAACAGTTGTGTTTGTATACCTGTGCGCAATGGGAAGAGTTTGGAATGACAAAAGAGTGACTGAAAAACATGTTGAAGGAGTGCGAGTCTTTCACGCTTAGCCCGCAGAATATCCCCGCGGTGAGTTTATTGGCCTTTCTTTTGCGGTTTGTCAACTGTAACTGGTGTTTCTTATCTTGATGTGCTACAGCTGTGGCCCGTGCCTTGGTGGGAAAAAGCTGAGTACCACTTCTTTATTTGGGAGCAAGGTGGTGCGCCGCCTCACTGGCATAACTCATTACGCGACTGGTTAAATGACGTTGTACCCAACCGGTGGATTGGGAGCAACGGACCGGTTGACGCAGCGTTTTATGCATGACCTCCACGATCACACGCGATCTGACGCGATCATGCGAATGAGCCTCCGATACCAGATGATCTATCCGAGAGTGTTATTCCAACAGTTACTCCTGACACATTGATCAAGGTTTCAGAACAACTCGCCTATCGACTCGATGTGTGATCGGTGTTCACACTGAATAATTTTATGGAAAACTGTTTGTGTTTCTCTATAATTTGGTGTAATATTTATAGTTGTAAGGTGAATGTAATATGTGCTACAAAGCCTTAAAACCCGTATATTCATTTGAAACACCCTATATACAGCATGTCCCATTTATCTTGACCATCCTAAATAACGTTATTAAATACATAACACAATATTGACTTTGAGCCCAGGGTCACAAAAATTCGTCAACTTGCTGGAGTTGTCAGAAAACAAATGAAAACCAAGTGTAAACATAACACAAAATTGACTTTGACTCTGCCGTACCATTGCCCACGAGTAGAACATTTAAAGATGGTCATAGTGGTGACCCTGGACACCGATACACTGGTGCATTCGTTGAATGAAAGAATTATTTACTGTTTCCAGTGTTGCCTGCTGAAGAGAATTAGAAGCAAGTGCGATAAGTTCCTGCATGTCCTCTGGAGTTGTTGGAATATCGCGATAGACAATGTTGTTAATGCACACCCAAAAAAATCAGGACACCTAGCAGGCCAAGTAACTGTTCCTCCTCGACCAATCCATCTCGCAGGATACCTTCGGGTCAGAACACGACGTGCACGCAAGGCATTATGTGCTGGACATCCATCGTGCTGATACCACATAAGCATTCTGGTTCTTAACGGCACTTCATCCAGAAGCGGAGGAAGAACTCGTCTGAGGAAGTTGGCATACTCTGTGCCGTTTACACTACCATTGATGAAATAAGGGCCAATAATTGTAGTACCCAAGCATCCCACACCATTAACTCTCCACTGACGCTGATGTTCCACCTGTCCAAGCCATCGTGGTTTGTTGCGGGATCAATAATGAATGTTCCTTGTATTTACTTGTCCTTGGTTTGAGAAAGAATATTTATCAGTAAATAGAACACTGGAGAAGAAGTTCGGGTTGTCGAGGATTTGGTGCTGTGCCCACCGACAGAATTGTACACGATTCTGGAAATCATTTCCATGCAATTCTTGATGAAGGTGTACATGCTAGGGATTGAACCGGTGTCGTACAAGAATACTATGTACACTTGTTTTAGGAATACCAATTTCGTGTTCAAATGGCCCTAAGCACTATGGGACTTAACATCTGAGGTCATCAGTCCCCTGTACTTAGACCTACTTAAACCTAACTAACCTAAGTACATCATACGAGGTGTGGCTAGAAAAAAACCGGACTAGTACTGGGGAAACATTAAAACGAATGCAATAAGGCTGAAAGTCGCGTGGCCTGTCACGTGACTCTCGCTCCGCCTACTGCTCGAGTTTCATCTGCCTCCTGCACTCAGTCTGCCCGTGGCGTCTGTTTTAAGTAGTTGACGTTTTGTCTGTGCGTCGGAAAATGTTGTGTACAGAAAGAACAGCGTGTTAACATCAAATTTTGTTTCAAACTAGGAAAATCTGCAAGTGAAACGTTTGTAATGTTACAACAAGTGTACGGCGATGATTCTTTATCGCGAACACAAGTGTTTGAGTGGTTTAAACGATTTAAAGATGGCCGCGAAGACACCAGTGATGACACTCGCACTGGCAGACCATTGTCAGCAAAAACTGATGCAAACATTGAAAAAATCGGTAAACTTGTTCGACAAGATCGCCGTTTAACAATCAGAGCAGTGTCTGAGTTAACAGGAGTTTCCAGGATGTCAGAACAAATCATTCTTCGGCGTTCCTTCTGTTCAATTGTGAGACACTTTGGAACCATTTTTGAACACACTTTGTTCATGTTGAAACTTTCATGAAGAATCTGCCTAACACTTTCCTTGTCAACTCCTGTTAACTCAGACACTGCTCTGATTGTTAAACGGCGATCTTGTCGAACAAGTTTACCGATTTTTTCAATGTTTGCATCAGTTTTTGCTGACAATGGTCTGCCAGTGCGAGTGTCATCACTGGTGTCTTCGCGGCCATCTTTAAATCGTTTAAACCACTCAAACACTTGTGTTCGCGATAAAGAATCATCGCCGTACACTTGTTGTAACATTACAAACGTTTCACTTGCAGATTTTCCTAGTTTGAAACAAAATTTGATGTTAACACGCTGTTCTTTCTGTACACAACATTTTCCGACGCACAGACAAAACGTCAACTACTTAAAACAGACGCCACGGGCAGACTGAGTGCAGGAGGCAGATGAAACTCGAGCAGTAGGCGGAGCGAGAGTCACGTGACAGGCCACGCGACTTTCGGCCTTATTGCATTCGTTTTATTGTTTCACCAGTACTAGTCCGGTTTTTTTTCTAGCCACACCTCGTACACATGCATGCCCGAGGCAGGATTCGAAACTGCGACCGTAGCAGTAGCACGGTTCCGGACTGAAAGGCCTAGAACCGCTCGGCCACAGAGGACGGATGATCTCGTGTTCAAGCTGTCGTGTGCTCACTTGTGGATTCATAGCAACGGAAGCGAGAACAGTAACTTAGGCAGCTTCGTCTGTGCGAGTGCTACTACGATTGCGTAGTCGTGGGTTGAAACTTCCCGTTTCCTGAAGCGTCGCAACAAGACGAGAAAGCATCCGTCGGTGTTGGGATGGCTGAAGAGCCAACACCGTGTTACTAGAGGAGGCCGAAATGCACGCGTTTTAGCTCACGCAGGCTGGCGTGAGGAGGGAAGATCTGTACTGGCGTGAGGTCTCGAACATGACAGGGAAATAGAATTCAGAAAGCGGATGTAAGTAGTTTGATACTTAACTTTAATCCATTAATGATGAACGTCGCTCTTGACGGTACATGATTCACAATATCACTATCAATAGTAACTGAATATGACGCCTTGCTAGGTCGGAGCAAATGTAGCTGAAGGCTATGCTAAACTGTCGTCTCTGCAAATGAGAGCGTATGTAGTCAGTGAACCATCGCTAGCAAAGTCGGCTGTACAACTGGGGCGAGTGCTAGGGAGTCTTTCTAGACTAGACCTGCCGTGTGGCGGCATTATACACATCCATGCCCGAGGCAGGATTCGAAACTGCGACCGTAGCAATAGCACGGTTCCGGACTGAAGCGCCTAGAACCGCTCGGCCACAGAGGACGGATGATCTCGTGTTAAAGCTGTCGTGTGCTCACTTGTGGATTCATAGCAACGGAAGCGAAAACAGTAACTTAGGCAGCTTCGTCTGTGCGAGTGCTACTACGATTGCGTCGTCGTGGGTTGAAACTTCCCGTTTCCTGAAGCGTCGCCCATAGATGAGTAGCATTTCTACCTTCTCTTCGTTGGTGTACGTTCTACTCACACAACTCTTCAACTGACGATGGTTGACGGAATGACGGGTGTGCGTGTTACTTATGTTTACATTTGTCCTCTGTCAACGTCAGCACGTGGATTTGTTCCATTACCCCGAGTACCTGCGCTAAGCGCTGAGAGATCAACGTCAGTGTTGTATTATGTAATTAATAACGTTGTGTTTCAGTGAATGGTACACTGTGATACATTTTTGATTAGGTCTTTAGGAGAGTAAATGAATTACTGAATAAAAAATACAGGGTGTCATTTTAAAAAAAGTCACATCGCTGCTCATATCTTTGTAAAAAAACAAAGCTGCAACACCCTATATATATACGAGGCCTGTCTAGAAAGTATCCGACCTTTGGCCAGAAAAAGTATTTCCAGTACCTGACGGGGTTGGGACCCTAATCCCCTTCCACTGATGGAAACAACTCTGGAAGCCTTCTTTTGGAATGGAGTTCAGCTCCGTCGTCATGTTCCGCAATATCCCTTCTCTACTCTAAAAGCGGGATCCTTTCAGTGGCGTCTTCAGTTTTGGAAACAACCGTAAGTCACAAGGAACCATGTCTCGAGAGTAGGGAGGTTGGCGAACAGCTGTAAGTCCATGTTTGGCCAAGAAATTTTGCATCTAGTGGAATGACTCTGCGGGGACGTTGTCGTGTGTCGTGATGTAGTTGCCAGTTTTTCGCCGTCCACATTTGTGGTCTTTCGCGCTAACTGCGTCACGGAGTCGCTGGAGAACATCTTGATAGTACTCCTTTGTCACTGTTTGTCCTTCCTGTGCGTATTCGTGATGCACAGTTCTATGGACATCAAAGAAGACAGTTAGCATCATCTTGATTTTGCTTCACACCTGTCGCACTTTCTTCGGCTTTGGAGACTTGAGATGCTTCCATTCCGACCACCGTCTTTTTGTTTCTGGGTCATACCCGTACACCCATGACTGATCTCCAGTTATCACGGTATTCAGAAACCCAGGATCCGTGTTGGTGGTGCCCAGAAGGCCCAGTGCAACGTCAAAACGGAAGTCTTTTTGTTCCGGTGACAACAACTTGGGCACGCAAAATTGCCCGTGCAGAATCTTTACTCAGTCCAACCTCTTGGGCAATCTCCCCCACTGTCAAACAACGATCTGCCATCACCAAATTTTGCACCCTTTCAACAGCAGCTGCACTCCAAAAAGTTTGGGGCCTGCCAGAACGCTGGTCACTCTCCGCTGATGTGCGGCCATTTTTGAATCGGATGAACCACTCCATAATTTGTGTAGCACCCATCGCATCTTCTCCAAACACCTACTGAATCTTACGAATTGTTTCGCTTTGAGAATCACCAAGTTTTTGACAAAATTTGATGCAGTATCTTTGCTCAAAACGTTCAGTCATCTTGAGAGAATCGGTAATCCGACGAACACGTTGTGTAGCACCTCACTCAGCGACCAACAGGCAGTGACTGACGCGCTGGAAGTCGGGTACAAAATTCGCGCATGCGCATAAAGGTCTCTTCCTCTACTGTGCACAGTGGTGCAGCGCTATCGTCTCATTTTGCGCGGGAAAATCGAAGGTCGGATTCTTTTTAGACAGACCTCGTATATATATATATATATATATATATATATATATATATATATATATATATATATATATATATATATACTCCTGGAAATTGAAATAAGAACACCGTGAATTCATTGTCCCAGGAAGGGGAAACTTTATTGACACATTCCTGGGGTCAGATACATCACATGATCACACTGACAGAACCACAGGCACATAGACACAGGCAACAGAGCATGCACAATGTCGGCACTAGTACAGTGTATATCCACCTTTCGCAGCAATGCAGGCTGCTATTCTCCCATGGAGACGATCGTAGAGATGCTGGATGTAGTCCTGTGGAACGGCTTGCCATGCCATTTCCACCTGGCGCCTCAGTTGGACCAGCGTTCGTGCAGGACGTGCAGACCGCGTGAGACGACGCTTCATCCAGTCCCAAACATGCTCAATGGGGGACAGATCCGGAGATCTTGCTGGCCAGGGTAGTTGACTTACACCTTCTAGAGCACGTTGGGTGGCACGGGATACATGCGGACGTGCATTGTCCTGTTGGAACAGCAAGTTCCCTTGCCGGTCTAGGAATGGTAGAACGATGGGTTCGATGACGGTTTGGATGTACCGTGCACTATTCAGTGTCCCCTCGACGATCACCAGTGGAGTACGGCCAGTGTAGGAGATCGCTCCCCACACCATGATGCCGGGTGTTGGCCCTGTGTGCCTCGGTCGTATGCAGTCCTGATTGTGGCGCTCACCTGCACGGCGCCAAACACGCATACGACCATCATTGGCACCAAGGCAGAAGCGACTCTCATCGCTGAAGACGACACGTCTCCATTCGTCCCTCCATTCACGCCTGTCGCGACACCACTGGAGGCGGGCTGCACGATGTTGGGGCGTGAGCGGAAGACGGCCTAACGGTGTGCGGGACCGTAGCCCAGCTTCATGGAGACGGTTGCGAATGGTCCTCGCCGATACCCCAGGAGCAACAGTGTCCCTAATTTGCTGGGAAGTGGCGGTGCGGTCCCCTACGGCACTGCGTAGGATCCTACGGTCTTGGCGTGCATCCGTGCGTCGCTGCGGTCCGGTCCCAGGTCGACGGGCACGTGCACCTTCCGCCGACCACTGGCGACAACATCGATGTACTGTGGAGACCTCACGCCCCACGTGTTGAGCAATTCGGCGGTACGTCCACCCGGCCTCCCGCATGCCCACTATACGCCCTCGCTCAAAGTCCGTCAACTGCACATACGGTTCACGTCCACGCTGTCGCGGCATGCTACCAGTGTTAAAGACTGCGATGGAGCTCCGTATGCCACGGCAAACTGGCTGACACTGACGGCGGCGGTGCACAAATGCTGCGCAGCTAGCGCCATTCGACGGCCAACACCGCGGTTCCTGGTGTGTCCGCTGTGCCGTGCGTGTGATCATTGCTTGTACAGCCCTCTCGCAGTGTCCGGAGCAAGTATGGTGGGTCTGACACACCGGTGGCAATGTGTTCTTTTTTCCATTTCCAGGAGTGTATATATATTGCTTCATGCTATGAAAGTATCATGATAACTTGGGAGTAAGTTCTGCTAAAGCCTAGTGGTGATCCTGTTACACAATAATCGATTCTAGAGTTACAGTTAATAAAATGGTCCCCGGCTCTTACGCAGTGATCGAATGGAATTCACACTTAACGCCAATGTTCCGTCCCCATCTGTGGAGGACATTTTCATGGGGGATCGTAGCTTCTTCGAGTGTCCGATTCACACTCTGACTGCAGCAAAGTTCTATGTATGAGTGCTTCCGCACAATGGTGTGATGTCACAAGTTCTGAATACACAAGCTCAATTGGCCGTTGCCGACTGCCGCCATCCGTTGTTGCTCTCACTCCATGGAGTAGGACTGGTACACATTTTCTTCAGCACCGGAATCCGAATGTCATTCAATTTTACGCCCTCCTCCTTCCTGGGATGTTTTAAAATCTCTATGGCCTCTCTGTACAAACTTTCATGCTACCCAACACTTGTGTATGCCAGTACTAGTGCAATTTGAGAAGGCGGGAGACTGGCAGACCCGCTGTTGCGCAACATGCTCTGCAGCCACGAGACCGCCTGTCATTTTGACGCAACTCAATTACCGGATACAAAGAAAGGCTATACAGGCAGGCCGTAGAACTTAAGGTTTTAAACATGGCTGCGTAGTCAGCGACCGTTTACAAATTAAAATTAAAGCAATTACAGTCCTCGATCGCAAAAATTAAGTCATTTGACCTGGTTTCGGCACTTGTATGAGTGCCTTCATCAGCAACAAAATATTCAAACTGGAATGTCACGTATAAAATAAATATCAAGCGATAAAGCTTTAGCCACAATATTTCTTTAAAAAATAATATATGGAAAGCAAGCCACTATGGGATGCTGACACAAGTCTCTTGCTACCTGTGCCTTGACTTGTGAGAGCGGCCCACAGTGGCTTGCCTTACATGTATTATTTTTTAAAGAAATTTTGTGGCTAAAACTTTATCGCTTTATATTTATTTTATAGGTGACATTCCAGTTTGAATATTTTATTTGTGATGAAGGCACATAGAAGTGCCGAAACCAGGTCAAAAGACTTGATTTTTGCGACCGAGGGCTGTAATTGCTTTAATTTTAAGGCCATAAAACTGTAAAACACTCCAACAATTTCAGTAGGAAGGAGAAGGACGTAAAAGTGAATGACATCTGATTCCGGTGCTGAATATGCCTACCAGTCTTCCTCCACAGTAGACAACTGCCAACTGCGCTCGGATACGCAAAAAAATGGCTCTGAGCACTATGGGACTTAACATCTGTGGTCATCAGTCCCCTAGAACTTAGAACTACTTTTACCTAACTAACCTAAGGACATCACACACATCCATGCCCGAGGCAGGATTCGGGTACGCAAAACATTTAACCCTACGCCACTGCGCGGAAGCACGCGTAAACGGAATTTTTCTGCAGGCAGTGACGAACCAGGGCGTGAAACGGACACTGAAAGAATCTACGATCCCCCTTGAAAATGTCTTCCGAAGATGGGGACGAAACGTTGGGTTTAAATGTGAAATGCATTCAACCCCGGCATAATATCCCGGAACATTTTATTAACTGCGAAAGCCGTGAAAGTTTACATTTTGCAACTATTCTAGAGATACCATTTGACGTGCAACAGGGCATCTGTTGAAATATAATGAACCCAACTGTGGCACAGTTTGGAAATGATACAAGTTGCTAAAGTTTTAAGTGAGCTGGTACCGTGACAGCCAGTACATAACCAGCCAGCAAAATTCATGAAAGCACACATATTCCAACACAATCTCCAACCTTGTTACCGACCTCAATTCGGCAAGGACCACTAGTTTTTTCGGGTATGCCACATCCATATGAAGCCATTCATTTTTATTAGATCCTTTAGATCTGACGACCAACGCTATTTCATTGTGTTACATAGCTGTGAATGGTAATCCATTTCTTGTAGTAACGTTGTACATTCTGTATTAATACACCAACAAATTTGAGGTCTTAACCCTGAGCAAGCAGTAAATGAGAAAAAAGAAAAAATTGGAGTAGGAATTAAAATCAATGGAGAAGAAATAAAAAAATTCATGTCTGCTCACGACACTGTAATTCTGTCCCAGACAGCAAAGCACATGGAAGAGCGGTTGAACGGAATGGACAGTGTCTTGAAACGAGGATATAGGATGAACATCAACAACAGCAAAGCGAGGATAATGGAATGTAGTCGAATTAAATCAGGTGATGCTGAGGCAATTAGATTAGGGAATAAGACACTTAAAGTAGTAGATGAGTTTTGCTATGTGGGGAGCAAACTAACTGATGATGGTCGAAGTAGAGACGATATAAAATGGCTTTGGCAAGGAAAGCGTTTCTGAAGAAGAGAAATTTGTTAATACCAAGTATAGATTTAAGTGTCAGCAAGTCCCTTCTGGAAGCATTTGTATGGAGTGCAGCAATGTATGGAAGTGATACATGGACGATATATAGATTGAACAAGAAGAGAATAGAAACTTCCGAAATGTGGTGCTACAGAAGAATGGTGAAGATTCGATGGGTAGCCCGCATAACTAATGAGGAGGTATTTAATAGAATTGAGGAGAAGAGGAATTTGTGACACGACTAGAAGAATGGGTCGGTTGGTAGGACACGTTCTGAGGCCTCAAGGGTTCACCAATTTTGTACTGGAGGGCAGCGTGGAGGTCAAAAGTCGTAGACGGAAATGAACACGCTAATCAGATTGAGAAGGATGGAGGTTAGAGTAGTTACTCGAAGATGAAGAGGCTTGCACAGGATAGAGTAGTATCGAGAGCGGCATCAAACCAGTCTCTGGACTGAAGACCTCAACAACAACAATCCACTGTGGGGGCCATGTTCACCGTTTCCACAAACAGACTGGTACACACACGCCTCCACGTCTGTAGTTGTCACGTTACCATTTCTACGTCATCCTCAATGCTCCACTACGACTGCTGTGTTCATTTAAGGGGGCGACTCCTATGTAGTCCAATCTGCTCTTTCAGGATAGTAAAAGCATGTCAAATATAATAGTTTTATCAGATTTTTCATGGTGAGCAGGGAAAAATTAGTGGGAAGTGCGTGAAAAATCTTATCACGAGCGGTTAGTTGGTACCATCTTGTCGCTCATTGGTGAAACTACAGTTGTGTGTAAAAGATGGCAGATTATTCGACGCTCATTTACTTAAGTACACCCGTAAACACAAAACGATTACATTTTTTTTATCTGAAATGTGCCTTTCACTGCCATATGACGTTGCCTGAAAACAAAAAGATGAAGCATCCACAGGACATGATCGGGTGTCAATGTGACTTTGTACACTGACACACTGTCGGCGGAAACGTAAATAATTAGAGCTGCTGTTCTCTGTGGTACGTAGAACGGCCACCAGGGTGCATTAGTGTTGTTCTGGTCTGCTGTCGTCACTGGGCCTTGTATGGTATACAGGGTGTTACAAAAAGGTACGGGCTGGTCGAGTCGTGTAATATCCAGGTTTATGTGGCATTCGGGTGTGACAGTGGCTTGGTCTAGAAATGTGTGGGAACCTGAAGGCAGGCGTATTCGCCTGCAAGGTTCTGGTCGACCATGTCTGACCACAACAAGGGAGGATGGGTGCACCAAGCACGTCCTAACCGCTTCACAGCTGTGCTGGCCATCCGAAGACAATTAATGGACACCCTGCAAAATTCTTTGTCGTCCAGGACCATCGGTCAGAGACCAAATGCAGCCAGACTAGGGAGTTACCAACCCATGCGTAGTACGCCATCACCACCACAGTGAGAAGTGCTGGATTCTGAGTGCTGCCGTCGCTAGGAAGCATGGACTGCTGATGACCGCCATCGCACTGTGTGTAGCGATGAATAGCGTTTCTCCACTACCGCGGATGGCCATCTACGGCGAGTATAGCGGCAACCTGGAGACAGGCATTGTTATGGACGCGCACAGCGGCCTTACTGCTGGCGTCACGGTATGGGGAGCCGTCGGATATGATTTTAGACAACGGCTGGCAGTGACTGAGGGAACTCAGCTGTACGTCATGGACATCATTGCGTCCTCACACTTTTTTTTTTTTTTAGTGAAATCTTAGTGGACTTAACTGCTAAGGTCATCAGTCCCTGAGCTTACACACTACTTAAACTAAATTATTAGGACTCGAACCTCCGCCGTCGTCCTCACTCGTTACTTCTTATGAGACAGTATGATGGTGCCGTTTCTCTGCAGAAAATGCTCATCCAAATATGGCACGTGTCTCTGCGAACTGCCTACGTGGTGTTGAGGTACTCCCATTGCCAAACATGTGCATTATCTGACGTACATGTATTTGAAATGCAAATACAAAATGCAAAATACCTATTTTTTATTTTGCATTTGATATACTTTTTCCAAAAAGTGTTTCCTATTTTATTTGAAATGCTTAAAATATACGTATTTTTTATTTTTAAAATGCAAAATGATTGCCTCAGTTTCTTTTATTTCAAACTATGTAGTTCTCCTTCATTTAATGAGCCAATTTTTTAAACAAAAATACTTCCACGACTGATGTAGATGGTCCTATATGCTCCACAGGTATACCTGTGAAGTGAATACAGCCATCATCCTCGTTATTAGAAAAGGTAGTTGTAGTATCATTGCCACAGATACTACTACAACGCCGCGCCAACACAAGGTTGGCAGCCCGTCGTCTGCCGAGCACAGCGCACTCTTGCGGGCTGTGCAGCTCGACGGAACTGGAGTGTGCCTCGTTCACTTCTTACAAGGGGAGGCCGCCAATTGTGAAATTCAGATTCGATTCATATTGCGCATAATAAAAGCTCATGGCCAGAGGTGTAATGTGGCAAAGCACCAAGATGCACTTCTCAGCTGCTGTCGAGAAAATCGACAGTTAAAAGAAACCGTTGCCGTGAAATACTCTCTACAATTAATAATTTTTTACAGCGTCGTGGTGTAGCGGTAAGCGCTCGGGATCGTAATCCGAAGGTCGCCGGATCGAATCTCGGGCCATCCAACTTTTTTTTTAGTATTTGTTTTTTGTAATATATATATATATATATATATATATATATATATATATATATATATATATATATATATATGCAACAATTGTGCATATAATAAGTTGTTGAAAGTCGTTTGTCGTGGAAAAACTGGCGACTTCGAACATCATTACGTTTTCCGCAAACAAAGTTGTATTTCACAAATGTTATTAATTGTCTTCATAATGTTAACCACGTATAGTTAACCGAAGACGTAGAAAAGATATTCCGAAACGAATACGTATAGCGTAAGTCAAACGTTCGAATTAGAATAGAGACCCCACGAACACAAATTTGCTGTGGCAGGTATGAAATATAAACTCCGTTACTCGCTCGTTACACTTGAAGGACAGATGTTGAATGGGCCGAAACGAGCCGCCGCATAACAGCGTAGTTGCCTGTTAACTTCGAAAGAAGGTAGATGCGGTCCCTAGCGCAACTTACAACATCGTAGAAAATCAGTGCGGACGGGAGAGCTTTGGTACACCCTGTTAAACAAACGGAACAATGGAGGCGGTACAATTGGAGAGCGATCCGCCTTCACCAACACGCATAAGCAATTCATTTATATAATAAAAAGAAATGTTGGATGGCGCGGGTTTCGATGCGGCGACCTTCGGATTACGAAGCCGAGCGCTTAACGCTGCGCCACGACGCTGTAGAAAATTACCAATCGTAGGGAGTATTTCACGGCAACGGTTTCTTTTAACTGTCGATTTTCTCGACAACGGCTGAGAAGTGCATCTTGGTGCTTTGCCACATTACACCTCTGGCCATGAGCTTTTATTATGCTCAGTATGAATCGAATCTGAATTTCACAATTGGCGGCCTCCCCTTGTTAGCTAGATTTCAATCTAGGTAGACGCACTTTCATAATCGGCCATCAGCCATTTCTGTAATGTTTGCATTGATTCTCTGAGGAGGGCCTTGAGAATATGTTGTATTAGTTCATGGTCTTCCATGTTACGAGATTGCCAGTTCATAGCCGCAGCTGCAGTCCTACAAACTACTGAAGATAAGTAATTTCATAGTACTATGTGTTTCTTGAATAATAGTCCTTCTCTCTAACAGTGTGCTGTACCGCATATTATTGCAACCTGGACTCCTTCAGCTCCTATCAACTCGCCCTCCTACTTATTTGCATTTAGCAACGAGCTGAGAACACCCACGCGTTTTGTGCCTCTAAAAAGTGAGACACAATAGTAGTAAGACTTGAGTACATTACTATTATTGTTTGTTTTTAACGTAAAAGCGTACCAAAATCACCTGGTAATTCATAGTGATCCCAAAACTAACTGAAGGAAGGAGGAAGGGAGCGAGGTCAATCTCGTATTTTTGCGACATTACGAGTTTACTCACAGGCAGCATTAAATTAGTTCAGTCAGTGTAACAGTGACAGCTGTAACTTTCTAAAAAATATCTACGTCTATGGAGTAGAAACAGCGTTTTCGGTTCTTCAGTAAGAGCAACATCAAAATTTTCATCGGTCATCTATAATTTCGACACTATTCTTGTACTGACGATGTTTTGTAAGCGTAGACAACAGTTTGACCGTGGTGGCAGCTTGTTTCCTAATGCTCTATGGCGACTTTCTTACAAATTGCTACAAGTTTTACTTAAAACTAGGTAGCGGCACTACAAAACAGTTTTGAGACCACTGTATATTGGACTGTTCCCTAGTTCCTGTTAAGGTTTCTTTCGATGAAATTAGCAATAAAAGTTCATGTGATGCCGTACCACCTACACCAACTGCACAAAATGATTCCTTTAAGGCTCTTATTGAAGTTACAGCGTATTTTCAGTCCCAACAAAAATTATGCACCGGAAAACATGTAATAAAAAAATTGTAGAAATGTAGAGAATGCAAAAGGAGCTCTGAAAAAGGTTGATTTCGTATGTTACATTCCTGATATTCGGTCATCATCCAAGAGAGGCTCTCTGAGTGTAACGGCTCATTGGATTGAATGTAAAACACGTGAACGAAAAAGTTTGGATGTGGCTTGCAGGAGGTTTAACGGAAAACGCAGTTGCGACAAAGTAGCTGAACAGATTGTCCACATCCATCACGAATTTGATTTAAAGCTGACAAAAACCTTGCAAACTATTATCGTCATTGGATCAAATGTGGTAAAATTTTTAAAATGCTTGGAGAAAATTCGTATACAGGAACAAGTAAAACAGACTCAGCTCATATTCAGAATACTGAACTTGAGCATGGTAATGCTGATGATGCGTTAAGCCTAACAGAATTTCCGGATTTGTTTGAAAATTCTGAAGAGCCGCAACTCCCTAACCATGAGGTGCACCACACATATGTTACATTTAATAGCATAAAAGAGTGTAGATCAGGTCAGATCTCAACTTAATTCGTACAAATAACTTTATAATGCAGCCATATCAAAACTTCAAGCAATTTGTAATCTGCGTTTATGGTCTGTTAAGTCTTGTGAAAACTATTTACAAACACTGAAAAATCCATTACCAATCTACGTCCATCATGATGGAGTGCATACTATAATTATGTTCTAGATCTACTCTCAGTGAAGGAAAGTCTGAGTGAAACTCGGATTAGAGGCTTTTAAAGAAATTGAAATACAATTTCTTAATGAATACATAAGCTGTTCAAAAGCTATTGCTGACGGAATCAGTAGAAGGGGACAAAGACACCTATTATCGATGTCTTCTGCCAGAAATAATTTGACTGTAAAGAATGCTAAGCAACTTTCAAATGGATTGTATTGTGATGTGCCGACAGAAGTTATTAAAGAAAGCCTCAATAGGCTTTTTGAAAGATTTCGTAAATTAGAGGAAAAAAAGTCAAAGGATGATGTATTAGCGTCCATATCTTACACTTTCTTTTCAAAATGGAAGGTACCGAAACACTAGCAGAGAAGATCTTAAAGAATAGTTTATTTCAGAAGTGCATAAGATGAAACTAGAAGAAGAAGAAGAAGAAGATAGGAAGAACTTGCAACATTCCGATAAAAAAAGGAAACGTTGAATCTTATTATAAGTTTGGCGAGTACCTTGCTTCTTTTGTAGCCAGTGTCACTACAATATACCTGGAAACACTTAAATATTTAAAAGATGAAAATAGTACTTTACTTTCCTTCAATAGATATCCAACTGCCAAAAAAATTTCCTTAAATTCTGCTCCTGTTGAACAACAATTTTCCTTTGGTGTAATTAAAATGAGGCCCCACAGCCGGAACGTGAAAGAGGAAAAATTTGAATAATCGTTGGTGTGAAATAAAAGGCGTGTAAAATGTGTCCTAGCTAAAGGTACCTCATTTGAATAGAGGCATTTCGAAAATACGTACACTGGTGTCCAAAACTAAAACAACAAACTGCTATTTTCCCATTCTGTGTCTAAGTCAAGATATAATCTTACAAACTGTCAACACATGTCCGTACGATGCTGTTCTGCACGGAAGGTGACATTCCGGTCAACAAGCACGCCATCGATGACGTCAGGGAACTTATCAAACAGGATAGTGTTTTCCGGGTAGTTCCACATCCTCAACCGCTGTGTACACAGTCATAGACGGTGCAGTATGTCACAGAGGGGACGCCTACCAGACTCTCTGCGGTGGAGGGCCATAGGAAGAATGGAGGCAGGACAACCGCAAACTGATATGGCCCGATGGCTTAATGTGAATCGTTCTGTTGCTTCTCAGTTGTGGTGACAGTTTATAGAGACCGAAACTGTATTCCGAAGACCAGGGCAGAGCCGACCATCTGTGAGAAAGAGAGGACCGTTATTTGGCTGTAACGGCACGACGGTGCCGCTTTATGACTGCACGGCAACTGGCATCTGACCCCGCAGCGTCCACTGCACGTGCTGTATCGAGGTGAACGGTGTACCGAAGGCTTCGGCAGAGTATTGTCGGAGACATGCTGTATTTGTACCTCTGACGTGACTTCACAGAGAGAAGCGTCTAGAGTGGAGCCGTCAAAATTCCTCCTGGACGGTCGAACAGTGGGCCAATGTTCTTTTCACAGATGAGCCCCGATATGGTCTTGAGAGTGGTTCTCGACGGATTCGAATCCGAAGGGAACTTGGAACTCAATTTCGGGACCCAAACACTGTGTAAAGAGATCTATATCGAAGAGAGCCACTAATGGTGTGGGTAGGGATTGCGTTAACGACACGAACACCTCTTCACAAAATTATACGGGCGAATAGCCAAGGTTTAACAGCTGTCACGTATCGTGACGAAATCTTGGGACCTCATGTGCGGTTTTTGAGATGTGCTGTGGACCCAGACATCGAATTGATGGACGATAATGCTCGACTTCGTAGAGTACAGGTGATCAATGTTTACTTGGAAACGGAAGATATTGCACCCGTGGCGTGGCCTGCTCGCTCTCCCTTTTTCAATCCAGTCTGGGACGCATTAGGGTGACGGTTTGCATCGCGTCAGCATCAACCAACGAAGACTGGCGAGCAGCTCTTCAGGAGGAACGGCTGTTATTACCTCAATTGAGACTGATGGTATCATTCACAGAATGCCCCGTCGTTTTCATGCCTGTATTGCTGCCAGAGTTGGGCACACCCCGTACTGAGCATATTGACCAGCAATCATAATGTGTGCGCAAATCCGTTAAACTGGAAAAAAAGGAGAACTTTTTTGTCTACCGCTATGCATGTTGCAGTTGTTTACGTTCTGTATTTTCTACCTTGTTTCTGCTTTACCATCAAGTGTTTATACCGTTTTGTGGTAAAATAAACGCAAACTTGCAAAGTTCCAATTGTTGCTTTAATTTTGAACAGCAATGCATTTTGCACTTTGTATTTGAATTCTCTTTTTTGAAACTTTTTTCATCAACATTTGAAATAAATAAATAATTATTTGCATTTTGAATATAAATACTTTTAATAAACTATTTTGCATATCCATTTCCAACAAGATCCCGAAATCTGTCACCTACAGAATATGTATGGGAGTAAGTGGGACATCATTTCCGCCCCACTGCCAGTTTCCAGGATACAACAGTTGTGGGCCAGCTTCCCTTATCATAAAAACAACGGCTTTTTAACACCTTCCTCAAGAGAATCAGTGGCTGCGTCCACAAAGCGATGGTGCAACATCACACTGATACAGTACGTGGACCCATACTGCCAAGTTCTTTGTAAACTTGACACGACATTGTAATCACTGAAATAACGTCACACACCCTCAGAACCTGTGAAGTTTCATTCCGTTTCATTTACCACTAGGGAGTGCTTCACTTTTGACGTCAGACAGCGTATTTTGAAAATGTCCTGCGTCAAGGCAAAAATCACGCTGCTTCAGATTTGCAGAAAGTAACAACAAAGTAAAGTCAGGACTGGCGTTAACTCTGGCTCTTACAGAACACCCGGGCACACGAAGACCGCAGAAAGCCCACTGCACGATCAAAGGGCGACACTAAACAAATAGAAGCAAAGACCAAACGAAAGCGGCCGCAAAGGGGTACACCGAAGCTCTCAAAGAGTCAGGCGTTATTCCGTTTGTGTCACTGACAAAGTAAATCCGATGTCGGCAGACGTGTATACAGGATATGGCCGAATGGCTATGATAGGCTACTATGTTTGCGTCTCAAAGCACCTGACAGCAAGCTTTAAACAGACGTAAAGAGTCAATCTTCTATTCAGTCCAGGGTAACAGGAGTAATTTGAAATGAATAAGACCATTTTTACTCATTGTTGAAGTATGGATCCCTGAGGTCGAGTAGTGAAACTGAAATTAGAGAGAAGCTACTTCCTGATGCTGTTAGGGGAATCTTGATTTACCTTACCATCCATTTCTATTTACGTGTTCTGTGATTTTTGTTTTATTCTTCCTTTCTTATCTCCAATTGAGTAATAGAAGATAGACTACTTCACTGAGAATCAACACGCAATGAACAAACAAAAACCGCTAAAGACTGCTGTGGTACGACTCTGCATACTAGCTGATTTTGAGAGTGCTTTTTTTTTTTTTTACAGTGTTGGAGAGAAAGCGCAAGCTCGTCTAGAACTCATTGGCCTGGATCACATTTTTCGATAGGTTCGTGCAAGTGTTGCGAACGCGTACAGCTGCACGTTTGTAGCATTGCTGCAACATTGCAGCGACACTAGACATGAAATTCAGCTGCCAGTGCCGGTCACCGGTATAGGGTGTATACCTTTCTGTGGTGACTAAGCGACGTCGTCTTTACAACACGCCCTACTCACTTCAGCCTACATCCTTCACACTGACGACTGCGCAATAGCGCCACACTGTCTCTAATCAACGCGTTGTCGACATGATTCAACCCTATATCCTTTTAATAGCAGTGCGCCACATACGTACTGTAATGCCATATTTTAATACACTGAATAGCCAAAGAAACTGGCACAACTCCCTAAAATCGTGTACGGCCCCGCGAGTACGCAGGAGTGACGCAAAAGATATGGCATGCACTTCTCTAACGTCCACAGTAGTGCTGGAGGAAACTGACACAAGGAATCCTGAAGAGCTATCCATAAATCCGTGTCACGGACTGAGGCTGGTCCCGGCGGAGGTTCGAATCCTCCCTCGGGCATGGGTGTGTGTGTTTGTCCTTAGGATAATTTAGGTTAAGTAGTGTGTAAGCTTAGGGACTGATGACCTTAGCAGTTAAGTCCCATAAGATTTCACACACATTTGAACATACATCCTTAAGAATACGAGGGGGCTGTGATCTCGTCCGAACAGCACGTTGCAAGGCATCCCAGATATGCTAAATAATGTTCGTTTCTCGGATGTTTTGTGGCCAGTGGAACTTTTTAAACTCGGAAGAGCCTCTCTGTAGTAATTATCGACGTGCGAGGTGTCGCATTGTCCTGCTGGAATTGCCCAATTCTGTCGGAATGCACAATGGACATGAATGGATGCAGGTGATCTCGACGTATCAGAGGTCACGTATCACTCCAACTGGACACGCCCCACACCATTACAGAGTATTCACCAGCTTGAACAGTCCCCTGCTGACATGCAGGGTTCGTTGATTCATACCCGTACACTTCCAACCACTCGATACAATTCGAAATGAGATTCATCCGACCAGGCAACAAGTTTCCACTCATCGACAGTCCAGTGTCAGTGTTGACAGGCCCAGGAGAGGGGTAAAGCTTTGTGTTGCGAATTCATCAAGGGTACACGACTGGGCCTTCGGTTCCGAAAGCCCATATCGATGATGTTTCGTTGAATCTTTCTCTCGCTGATACTTGTTTATAGCCGGGCATTGAAATGTGCAACAATTTTCGGAGGGCTGCACTTCTGTCATGTTGATCGATTCTCTTCACTCGTCGTTGTTCCCGTTCTTGTAGGATCTTTTTCCGGTCGCTACAATATCGGAGATTTGATGTTTTATCGGATTCTTGATATCCACGGTACACTTGTGAAATGGTCGTACGGGAAAATCCCCACTACATCGCTACCTCGGAGATGCTGTGTCGAATCGCTCATGCGCCGACAATAACACCACATTCAGACTCACTTAAATCTTGATAACTCCGCCAGTCACTTGTCTTACATAGGCGTAGCCGACCACAGCGCCGTATTCTGACTGTTTACGTATTTCTGTATATGAATACGCATGCCTATACCAGTTTGTTTGACGCTTCGGTGTAAATCACATTTTGAATGATAACTACTACATTTATTTCCAGTTATTTAGCTTCGTCATATGGCGCTCATTGACTGTTTAGAGTGACCTAGAGTGACTTTTAGGTGACCTACACCTCTCTTTTGAATTCCTGTGTATATACTAAAAGATCGTTCAAGAGACGAATCATAATTCCCATGTGTTCTGATTAAACACTAGCGGGACTCTCAGAGTTTCATCTTCCACAAGAATCGACGTGATCGCACGTTCTGTGAAGATTATTTTCGCTTGTAAATGCAAAATTTACTGTTGTAAGTGTTTGATTGGGACTGAAAGTTTATTCTGGACACAAATTTGAAGCAGAGTATTCTAAGGCACAGAATATGAAAGAATGAATTTAGAACGCCGTACGGCCTAATCTACAGCTTCTCTTCTGCAGTAACCGAACTTCTTCTTATGTTCGTACGTACAGCTTTCTTTGCTGGATCGCAAAAGACAAGTAGTGAAGTTAAGAACCAATCTACACACTGTTTCAACTCATCGACAGGATAACGAGTAATGGAGACGTAATAGTGCTTGTGCTGCATCGAACCGCAGAACAGCAGTATTGAATGCGTTATAAAAGTTGAGCGCGAGTGGACCCCAGACAATACACGACAATCGCGAGCGATTGTCTTCTCAGATCTAGTTGTAAAGTTCCGCAAGACACATTAGATTACGGATTCATATAGTGTGACTAATGAAGATGGATTTTATATTACTTAATTTAATACAAGTAGCAATTGCAAGTGATTGTTCCTTTCTGAAGTACATGGTGGATAAAATAAAAGTGGCCCAGAGAATACGTCATGCACATTTGGATAGGCAACACAACTTACATCGTCGCCATTCGTGTTGCCTGCCTAAAATTGCGTTACGTATTTTCCTGGACAGCTTTATTTGCTAAACATAGTTGTATTAATATTGGCTTAAGTAGGCAGCCATCAATATTTACACGCTTGTGACACACTTTTGGTAATTAGATACGAGAAATATGTATACCGGCTTTTAAGCGGGAGTACTGATGAATCTGGTTATTAAAAATGCGTTAGCGATGTTTAAAATTAATACTGATGTTTGCCTCTTTCAGACAATATTAAGGCAAGTGTATTTGATAAACCGGAAATTAATACTATAAACCGACTTTTTCTCCATTACTGTAAGATAGTCAATATAGAAAGAAACTAGAATGTTTCAAAAGCTATTGATATTATACACTCCTGGAAATGGAAAAAAGAACACATTGACACCGGTGTGTCAGACCCACCATACTTGCTCCGGACACTGCGAGAGGGCTGTACAAGCAATGATCACACGCACGGCACAGCGGACACACCAGGAACCGCGGTGTTGGCCGTCGAATGGCGCTAGCTGCGCAGCATTTGTGCACCGCCGCCGTCAGTGTCAGCCAGTTTGCCGTGGCATACGGAGCTCCATCGCAGTCTTTAACACTGGTAGCAGGCCGCGACAGCGTGGACGTGAACCGTATGTGCAGTTGACGGACTTTGAGCGAGGGCGTATAGTGGGCATGCGGGAGGCCGGGTGGACGTTCCGCCGAATTGCTCAACACGTGGGGCGTGAGGTCTCCACAGTACATCGATGTTGTCGCCAGTGGTCGGCGGAAGGTGCACTTGCCCGTCGACCTGGGACAGGACCGCAGCGACGCACGGATGCACGCCAAGACCGTAGGATCCTACGCAGTGCCGTAGGGGACCGCACCGCCACTTCCCAGAAAATTAGGGACACTGTTGCTCCTGGGGTATCGGCGAGGACCATTCGCAACCGTCTCCATGAAGTTGGGCTACGGTCCCGCACACCGTTAGGCCGTCTTCCGCTCACGCCCCAACATCGTGCAGCCCGCCTCCAGTGGTGTCGCGACAGGCGTGAATGGAGGGACGAATGGAGACGTGTCGTCTTCAGCGATGAGAGTCACTTCTGCCTTGGTGCCAATGATGGTCGTATGCGTGTTTGGCGCCGTGCAGGTGAGCGCCACAATCAGGACTGCATACGACCGAGGCACACAGGGCCAACACCCGGCATCATGGTGTGGGGAGCGATCTCCTACACTGGCCGTACACCACTGGTGATCGTCGAGGGGACACTGAATAGTGCACGGTACATCCAAACCGTCATCGAACCCATCGTTCTACCATTCCTAGACCGGCAAGGGAACTTGCAGTTCCAACAGGACAATGCACGTCCGCATGTATCCCGTGCCACCCAACGTGCTCTAGAAGGTGTATGTCAACTACCCTGGCCAGCAAGATCTCCGGATCTGTCCCCCATTGAGCATGTTTGGGACTGGATGAAGCGTCGTCTCACGCGGTCTGCACGTCCGGCACGAACGCTGGTCCAACTGAGGCGCCAGGTGGAAATGGCATGGCAAGCCGTTCCACAGGACTACATCCAGCATCTCTACGATCGTCTCCATGGGAGAATAGCAGCCTGCATTGCTGCGAAAGGTGGATTTACACTGTACTAGTGCCGACATTGTGCATGCTCTGTTGCCTGTGTCTATGTGCCTGTGGTTCTGTCAGTGTGATCATGTGATGTATCTGACCCCAGGAATGTGTCAATAAAGTTTCCCCTTCCTGGGACAATGAATTCACGGTGTTCTTATTTCAATTTCCAGGAGTGTATATGTCTTTCGTTAAACTTGTTACGCTTATGGAATACCACCTTGCAAAAATATTTCATAACTGGGGTAACTTGGACCGTCGTAGAACACTGTTAGCATGTCTGACGACGTCCTTCACATGTATTTCGTCCGGCGCTCGATCCACCGACATGTCATGGATACAGTTTAACAAATGTGGTACAATTTCTCATTAGTAACAGTTTGAACTACGATATGCAATGAGTTAAGTCTTTTCAGTTGTGGTCTGTTTCCAGGCAGCCAACGGAGGAATCGTGATGGTTGCCTTCTACCCTCATTTCGTTAGCTGCAGCGAATCTGCATCGCTCCAGGATGTTGCAGGTAAGGCTGTTAATTTGCTACTGTCTTGTCAACAAGTTTTTTACCCTTCTCAGTATACATCACTTGCCTTGAGTGAAGTGCAAAACAGTGAACGTATACTTAAATCGAACACGCAACTCACACAGTATAAATTTTACTCAAGATTTACTGTAATGACGAGATAATAATGATATAGTTTCTCTTAACGTCATTATAACTGACGTTCGAATGTTAGCTTTATGGAGTAACTTCTCACGTACTCGGCATTGCCCAGGTACCCATTTTACCTATGTTCAATTAGAAACGAAAACTAAAAATGAACTGCGTTTTAATGTAATATAGAAAAAAATTTCATTTACCTGTATACGTGAAAACACCTTTGAAATTATGACGCAGTCGTACAAAGAAATATGCATAATGTACAAATGTATAAGTACAGTATGCAAATGAGGAAAAATAGTTTCTGCGCGCTGGGCTCAGTAGTTTCGTGTGTCTATAATGCTATTTTGTAAACGTCTCTATGGTAACGCCTCTTCATAGTTCTATAGACGGCTAATATTTTCATCGGCAGCTGTTTACGCTTCTCAATTAAAAACTGTCAAAAAAGGTGCCAGGTGTCTGGGATTTCCTTACGTTAACTCGACTGTAAGAGTATCTCAGTAGTAAAGAATGAATGTATTAAAATTTCATGCATGACGAGCCATTTTTTCACACTTCTCAGTGTTTATCACGTCATATCTGCTTAATAATGAATGATATGCTGAATGGAATGAACAATCTAATGAGTACAGAATAATGACTGAGAGTAAATCGAAGACAGACGAAAGTAATGACAAGTTTCAGAAATGAGAATAGCGAGTAACTTAACATTAGGATTGATGCTCATGAAGTAGATGAAGTTAAGGAATTCTATTACCTAGGCAGCAAAATAGCTAATGAGGGACGGAGCAAGGTGGACATCAGAAACAGACTACCCCTGGCAAAAAGGGCATTTTTAGCCAAGAGAAATCTACTAGTATCAAATGTAGGCCTTAATTTGAGGAAGAAATTTCTGAGAATGTGCGTCTGGAAAATCAGAATTCTATGGTAGTGAAACATGGACTGTCGAAGAAAACGGAACAGAAGAGAATCGAAGCATTGAGATGTGTTGCTACAAGCGAGACTTGAAAATTATTGAACTGATAAGAAAAGGAATGCTGAGGTTCTGCGCAGAATCGGAGAGGAATGGAATATGTGGAAAACACAGATAAGGATATGGGGCAGGATGATAGGACATCTGTTAAGACATCAGGCAATCACGTCCATGTTACTAGAGTGAGCTGTAGAGGGCAAAAACTGTAGAGGAAGACAGAGATTGGATTACATTCAGCATATAATTGAGGTTAACAGTTGTAAGTCCTACTCTGAGATGAAGAGGTTGTCTCAGGAGAGAAATTCGTGGTGGGTCGCATCAAATCAGAAGACACATCTCCTGAACTATGCGTGGTACAATGACATAATTTTGTAAATGCATTTAGCCGCATATGTGAATACTTTTTGCGCAAGTTATTGCGGATAGAGTTAGTTGCGCAGAGGGCAATAAATTTAAACGTCGTGATTGATGCGGTAGTTTTCATGTTTCTCCTGAAATATGATGTGCGTTTGCTTCTTACCCCGACAGCGATTGTTGTCTGAAAGTAAGGGACGTGTGTACCAGGTTTGGTTGAAATCGGTCCTCTGGTTTAGGAGGAGAAGTGGAACATAGACAAACACATATTTCTTAACTGATAGTTACACTAGGTAACCGAAAACGCATTACTTGCCAATCTTGATTTGATAATCTCCAATTTTACAGTATGCTTACGAAAATGTTGTGTCTTTTAGTGCTTTGGAACTAAAGTACAGTGAGATGATAAAAGTCATGCGATAGCAATTGTACACTACTGGCCATTAAAATTGCTACATCAAGAAGAAATGCAGATGATAAACGTGTATTCATTGGACAAATATATCATACTAGATCTGACATGTGATTACATTTTCACGCAATTTGGGTGCATAGATAGTGAGAAATCACAACCCACAACAACCACCACTGGCCGTAATAACGGCCTTGATACGCCTGGGCATTGACTCAAACAGAGCTTGGATGGCGTGTACAGGTACAGCTGCCCATGCAGCTTCAACACGATACCACAGTTCATCAATAGTAGCGACTGGCGTATTGTGACGACCCAGTTGCTCGGCCACCATTGACCAGACGTTTCCAATTGGTGAGAGATCTGGAGAATATGCTGGCCAGGGCAGTAGTCGTACATTTTCTGTATCCAGAAAGGTCCGTACAGGACCTGCAACATGCGGTCGTGCATTATCCTGCTGAAATGTAGGGTTTCGCAGGGATCGATTGAAGGGTAGAGCCACGGGTCGTAATACATCTGAAATGTAACTTCCACTGTTCAAAGTGCCGTCAATGCGAACAAGAAGTTACCGAGACGTGTAACCAACGGCACCCCCCAACCATCACACCGTGTGATAAGCCAGTATGGCGATGACAAAGACACGCTTCCAATGTGCGTTCACCGCGATGTCGCCAAACACGGATGTGACCATCATGATGCTGTAAACCGAACCTGGTTTCATCCGAAAAAAATGACGTTTTGCCATTCGTGCACCCAGGTTCGTCGTTGAGTACACCATCGCAGGCGCTCCTGTGATCCAGCGTCAAGGGTAACCGCAGCCATGGTCTCCGAGCTGGTAGTCCGTGCCGCTGCAAACGTCGTCGTACTGATCGTGCAGATGGTTGTTGTCTTGGAAACGTCCCCATCTGTTGACTCAGGGATCGAGACGTGGCTGCACGATCCGTTACAGCCGTGAGGATAAGATGCCTTCATCTCGACTGCTAGTGATACGAGGCCGTTGGGATTCCAGCATGGCGTTTGGTATTACCCTCCTGAACCCACCGATTCCATATTCTGTTAACATTCATTGGATCTCGACCAACACGAGCAGAAATGTCGCCATACGTTAAACTGCAATCGCGATAGGCTGCAATGCGACCTTTATCAAAGTCGTAAACGTGATGGTACGCATTTCTCCTCCTTACACGAGGCATCACAACAACGTTTCACCAGGCAACGCCGGTCAACTGCTGTTTGTGTATGAGATATCGGTTGGAAACTTTCCTCATGTCAGCACGATGTAGGTGTCGCCACCGGCGCCAACCTCGTGTGAATGCTCTGAAAAGCTAATAAATTGCATATCCCAGCATCTTCTTCCTGTCGGTTAAATTTCGTGTCTGTAGGACATCTTCGTGGGGTAGCAATTTTAATGGCCAGTAGTGTAGCTATGGCAGCAGACGACCGACGAGAGTACCAATGATAATAATACATCACCTGCAGCGCCTCCGTTGGGGCCTAAAGGACTGAAAAACCGTGGCCTATTCAGATGAGTCCATATTTCAGATGGTGAGAGCTGATGATAGGATTTGAGTGTTGGCGCAGGTGCCACGAAGCCATGAACCCTTGTTGTCAACAAAGCACTGTGGAATCTGGTGGTTGCCCCATTATGTTGTGGGCTGTGTTTACATGGATCATTGACTGGAAATGGTTATGTTCGGCTACTTGGAGACCACCGGCAGCCATTCATGGACTTCTTGTTCCCGTAAAACCATGGAATTCTTATGGGGGACAATACGTCATGTCACAGGGCCACAACTGTTCGCGACTGATTTGACGAACATTCTGGACAAGTGAGCCAGTGCTTTGCCCATCCGCATCGCCCGACATCAAAATCTATGGCACAGAATCGAGAGGTCAGTTGGTCCACAAAATTCTGAACTGGCAACACTTTCGCGATTATGGACGGCAGCATGGCTCAACATCCCTGCTGGGGATTTTCAAAACCTTGTTGAGTCCATGGCACGTCGAGGTGCCGCACGCAGGGAAAAGGAGGTCCGACACTATATTCGGAGGTGTCCTATGGCTTTTGTCACCTCACTATATTTACAGATTGCTTAAGGTGCAAAGTATGTACACTTAAATTCAGCATTATATTATTTCTTTTCTTTTTGCTCTTAGCTAATTTCACAATAGAATATTTTTCTGAATACTACAGCCAAAGGATGTACTGTATTTGGATTATCTGTAACAGAGAGCTCCGTAGTCATAGGAACCATGAGTCGAAAGTATATCGTTGTAAAATTAATGGACAAATCTCTGGTTCAGAAAACAGCATGTGTGTGAATTAGTAATCAAATCAGTATTCAGTGCCATTGTCATTTGTCACTGACGTGAGCCAATCCGTGTATTCCTGGCGCTCTCTCACAGGGACCAGGGTTTTATACAAACGGTTCTTTTTACAATGTAGCTCATTAATAGTAATTATAATATTATAAATTATAATAATAATACTAACAATACTAACACCAATAATGTTTACAGTTCAAGGTAGACAATGTATTACTCGCTGTATGAGTGAGATATTATGAAATAGCTAGATCTTAAATAAAGAAATATATATAGGCTGCATTATCTGGGGACTGCGGAAATGAGGAAAGTTCGTAGGCAGTCATTTTTAATGAGATAACCGGTGCGCACACAAACAAAGAACGACATTATTCTTGGTTTGGAAGAGAGGTCACAAACTGTTTTTTTGCAGGTAAAGTTATTATTCATTTCCTGATATACTGAGGTAAAACATTCCAAAATCGTGTTCCTGCTGTTGAAATTGACTTAGAGTATATAGCTGCAATATGGAGTACGATAGTAAGAATATTCTTTTCTGATGCGTTGTTCACAATAGAGCGCATCGACGATAGTCCTCCACCAATAAACCTGTCTATCCTTGAGGAATCAAGCTCCTTTGTATAAAACAAGTTCGAATGTCTGATTGCTTTACAGATGAGTTAAGGTGTTAAATATATCATCAATCGTGTAAGCGAGAAAAGGTTGAAATTATGGTTGAAGTTTGTTGAAAGTCGCTAAGAGCTTCCATTATGAAACACTGGATGAACATAATCTGGATAATTTACGCTCCATTTTAAGCGGAAGTTACTTTTTCACGCATCTAAATGTTTACGACGTCATACGTCCTGCAACATGTGTCATGCAGTGATACAATTGTGCAGTTACATTGAGTGGTGTATGTGGATACTTTCTATCACTTAAGTTCCGAATAGAGTCGGTAGTAAACAAGTAAGAAATTGCCGAAGTCTGACTGCATGAAGAGTGAAAAGGTAGTAATCTATAACTTAACCCCTCCAAAATTTGTGGAGGGTGTCAGAAAGAAAACGTTTCGTAAAGGTTTGGAAATATGTTTCAAGTCTGTTGCGAGTCGTTAAGTACTCTCATCCTCAAATACTGGATGAATATACTCGAGGTATAGTCCGCTGTCACTTATGCTTCTTCAAGAGAAACACAAGTTCTAACTATAATACTTATTGTGTTCAACTTTTAGCTAAAATTACACCCCTTAATGAATAGATTATTACAAAACTGAAAAATTTAAATTCAGTCAATAATTACTTGAAATATTGACCTCTTTTTCTCCGGAAGCCATTAAATGGTCATCTTGCAACTGATATCGGGTTCTCGAGACCGGTTTGGTAATTCAGTATTTTACGGACTATAGGACCCACGTTTTTCTACGTAAACCTTGTCTTACAGGTGCGTCTTATACTCCAAATTAATATAAAAAGTCCAGTGTTTGATTTAAAATCACTCCAGTCTTTATAAAAGGTCATATATTCGATGCCGCGAGGAACCTATCTCTATTTCGCAAACATTGGATTCAATCGGCAGTATGAGTGCAGTGATGCGACGAGCATGAGTTGCGGAGATTCACAAGCTTGCCAATACTGTCTACCTTCCAGCCCGCCATCACAAACGTACAACACCGTCTAGCCTTTGGTGCGTCACTGCAATCTGCGGTGCCAGTGAACTTGAGCTGAATGTGATTGTACTATCGGTAACAGCAGTATATTTTTGTTAGCTAGTTTCGTATTGAAAAAAATTAAAGGTATTCATATGCGGGCTACAAATTGAAAGTAATAGCAATTAGCGGCATTTCAGCCTCCACCAACAGAAAAAACCATTATCGACTGGCAGGCTAGTAAAAAAGAAATGAAAGAAGAGGTAGACTAAATGTGCAAATAGAGGACTGAATGCAAAATGGCCAAAACCAGAAGATGTGTTGAAATGCATTTAGGGCTACTGTCAAAAGGACATTACAATTAATATAAAAGTGATTCAAATACACGCTCGTAAGCTAGCGCTGTAGTGGAACTTAACAGACTTTAAGGTTATAGCTGTTTGGTGCTACAGGCTTATGAAGTTTCGTGGACTTATCATGCGAACCAGAAACAAAATGTCTCAGAAAATGCCGCAAAAGTATGAAGAGAAACTATTATCTTTCCATCGCTTCACTATTCAACACTGAGAGAACTATGTCAGATAGTGAATATGGACGAAACTCCTCTGACATTTGATGTGCCTAGTAACAGAGGTATTGCCATGAAAGGTGCTACAAGTGTAGCAATAAAAACTAGTGGACATGAATGAATGCACTACACTCATATCCTTTCATGTTGTGCAGACGGTATTAAACTCAATCCGACGATCATTTTCAAGAGCAAAACAATGCCAAAATCTTCTGAAACATGGCCAGATGATGTTGTTAATGTACATGACAAGGGTTGGATGGACGAGACTGGTATGAAATTATGGATTAACAGAAAGTGGGAGAGAAGGAAAGGAGCTTTATTGAAGCTGTTCTTGTGGTAGATCAGTTTAGTAATCATTTGAAAAATTCTGTGAAAGAGAAATTGAGACGGAGAAATACAGAGCTTACTGTTATTCCTGGAAGATTTACTTCACAATAGCAACCTACTGATATGTCGATAAATAAACCGTATAAAGTGTATATGAGAGAGAAATGGAAGAAATGGATGATGAATGAAACCTAACATGAATTCATACCGAAGGGAACTTTAAAACGACCTGCAGTCGAACAAGTGTGTCAGTGAATAAACCAGTCGTGATTTAAAGTGACAGGAGACATTATTGTCAAATCTTTCAAGATGTGCTGGATTTGTAACACTCTCGATGGCAGTGAAGACTATATTACATACGAAGAGGACAACGATGACGACGAAGAGGAAGAAGAAGAAGAAGAAACTTCTGATGACGAATTTCAGAGATTTTAAAGGTCAGTTCGATTTTAGTATCATAATAATAATGGTAAAAATTTATTTTTAAAAAAACTGCTTGAAAGGTAAGGTGCATTTTATAGTTCGTAGCGTCTTATAGTCCGTAAAATACGGAAAGTGAGGGAGAAATAGGAGAAATCCCTTACTTCCTTTGAGTGCAAATGTTTGCAGTGCGGTTAGGTGTAGCAAGTGCGTAGGACGGTGGCAAAACGTAATATGCAAGGATAACTATTTTACCCTACAGCAGAATTTGTCCTGTTCTGAAATTTCTCGAGAAATTCAAACAGTGTGTCGTCTGGGCCTCGAACACTAAATCTTGTTTGTCGCTTGCAGTGTTCTTACCAACTGAGAAGTCCAGGGACGATTTGCAACTCACCCTCACATCTTTAATCCTACCAACACCTCTCTGCTACTTTCCAAACTTCACAAAACCTCATCTGCATACCTTCCGGGACCAGAAATACCCAGTTCGTGACTATCGTTTTTCTCCACTACATCCTTTGTTCCAGGTGTGCTAGTCCCAAAAGTTATAGAGGGGAAAAGTAGGAAAGAGGAAATGTGAGGTCATCCAAACGAGTACTAAAAGCAATCCATTAAACTACGGTTACACTGTACATCAATCTAATCTAAAGGCCTTAAATTCAATTAAATACCTAGGAATTACAATTACGGACAATTTAAATCAGAAAGAGCACTTAGGAAATGTTGTGGGTAAAGCAATCCAAAGACTGTTTTATTGGCAGAATTCTTAGAAAATGTAACAGATCTACTAAAGAAACTGCCTACACTACGATTGTCCGTCCTCTTTTGGAGTACTACGCACAATCTGGGATCCTTACCAGATAAGTTTAATGGAGTACTTGAGAAAGTTCAAAGAAGAGCAGCACGTTTTGTATTATCGCGAAATAGGGAGGGAGTGTCACGGACATGACACGGAATTTAGAGTGGACACCATTAACACAAAGGCGTTTTCCGTTGCGGCGGATTCTTCTCACGAAATTTCTCCTCCGAATGCGAAAATATTTTGTTGACGCCACATACAGAGGGAGAAACACTCTTCATAATAAAATTAGGAAAATCAGAGCTCGCACGGAAAGAAATAGTTGTTCGTTTTTCCCCGCGCGCTGTTCGGCAGCGGAATAATAGAGAGTTATTGTGAAGGTGGTTTGATGTAACATCTGCCAGGCTATTAAGTGTGATTTGTAGAGTATCCATGTAGATGTAGATGTAGATGGTGAATTGTGTTTGGATAGCTCAGTCGGCAGGAACATTACCGGCGAAATTCAAGGTTCCGCGTTCGATCGCATATTCAGTTTCAAAACATGTATGATGGGTGGCAAGCAACAATAGGTAAGGTAGGACGACGTACGTTAGTCCTGGTAAGACGACAGTTACGAAGAGTATGGTCAAATAAGGGCAGCGACCCCTTCGTAGCAATTGTGGTCTCCGAAAGTTGAAGAGAATTTCTTTTATTTTATTTATTTGCTGTCTTCTCTCTGGTTTACATACTGTAAACAAAAGTAAACAGTACAACTGCTAATGCAATCACATAAACGAGAACCAGCAGTATGTGTGATGCAGTACTAGAACAAGAGACTATGGTTAGGTAAAACAAATATAACAATAATTACATTACTTAAAACACGATTAAATTGTAGTAATAAAACTGATCATCTTACAGAAGTCTCAGATTAAACTGCTTCTAAATAAAAGCTATCGTTTCAATTGGTTATGAGCCAGCAGTATATTTGTTTTACCAAACCATAGTCTCTTGTTCTAGTATTGCATCACACATGCTGATAGTTCTCAGATGCGCTACCTGCCATCATATACCACATATGTTCCTGCAGTATGGCACTAATTAGAGCACAGAATGCATTACAGGATTCGTCATCACAACTTCGATGATGGTGTTAAGTGCTTCCCTGCAGGCAACTATTTCCTCTGAAAACAGATCATGAGCGGCAAACATCCATTCGGGAATGAATTACGTATAAGTGTCGCGGTTATTAATTACGCCGTATTAACATGTCCGCTGATGTTGACGCTAATAAGCATTTTATTTTTAATTTTTTAAATAAAATATAGTGCTACATCACGTTTGGGAAGCAGAAAGGCCGTCAGCAATAAACAACCACGGAACTTAAATTTCATTATTTTACATAAGCAGGTTTTCAGTTCGTAGGTTCAGTTCGTAGGTTGCGTCTTTTACAATTATCTCTCCGAAGCCTGCAGCCAACCTGAAAACAGTGCTCCTTCTACGATCTGAATATTAATTTCGTTACAGTTTCACATTGTCGTATTCTGTGGTATTATTCACAGTGCACACATCACGGTGCTGTATCACTATAAAACTCTCACGTGTCATTGTCTAATAAAAATAAATGTAATAAGCATATGAAGGGGTGAGAATGACATAATCCAAATCCACAAAATGTAAATTTTTCAGGGGAGCATTTTAAAACTTCTATTAAATCCTTAAATCATATTTCAACTCTTCGGGTTTTTTGACAAAACAATGTGTTGATATACATGTTTGCATAGTTATATTGTGAACAAAGTTAAACATTATTAATAAAAAAATATTTTATCCCTGGGGGAGATAACATTGGGCTATGGCCTGTCTCATACTAACTTTACACAAGGTTTACAAAAATTTGTACATCAATATACAACATAACTTACAATGATAGTCACTACAGTCTTTCACACAATATATCCAATATCTGTCACCTGTGTTTCATTTTCATCACTTTGTTCCTTTGATTCACTCAGACTGTGGAAGTATCCCTTCGAAACATCTGGTATGTATCGCATTAATGACATAACATCTTTGAGTTTTTTGTCACAAATTGGAATGGACTTTAAGTATTTCCTTGAGAGCTGGAATGGATTACTCTCCTGATGTGCTCGTCCCTTTTTAGTGATATTTACAGTTCGGAATTCTTCAAATTCAGTGTACTGATACTTCACTTTTACATGTGATTGCATTCCTTCATCAAAACGAAAAGCTGTCGCTTCAGGAAATCGGAACTGAGATCCATCATCATGTTTGTCCTTTTTGCAATATTTATCTGCAGGGGTGTCAGATCTCTAAAGTCTGTTTGCTTCATTTTAACGACTGAAAATTGCTTATTCTTGCACGGTTCTTTAATGACTGTAACCCAATCATGAGGGGTGTACACAGTGGGATTTATGTTCTTAACGTGCTTCTTAATTCGACCGAAATCTCGGTCACAGGGCAGTCATGTGTGTCCAACATGTGGAAACCAAGTGTCCATCATGCAAGTATTTTTGTAAGTTCTTAAGATTATTCAGAAGCCCATGCACACTTAAAAATGCTTCTCTGCATACCAAAATATTACAGCCATTAACCTTACACTGGTACGAAAAAGTGACCATTCGCACTGAAATTGTGATTTTACTTTTCTTTGGGTATCTTAAAAAGTGAAATATATCATTCAAAATAATAATATTTTACTTATAAAAAGTACATGATATACAAATCAATTTCAGGTTATCATTAATCATAGTTACCTCCTTTGCACTTGTTGCATCTTCATAGTGTTCAGAAGGTAATTATTTTGGTAATTGAAATCACCCATATCCCAAAAAGAATTGAATCTCTGCTCTAAAAATTCATGAATTTTGCTACAACACTTGTTTTTACATTTACATCCAGGACCAAGAATTTTAGCACCAACAATTTGTCCTGTTTTATCAGATATGTACTCTCTGCCATAATTTCTACGGCGTTTACATTTTTCCCTTTTCCAATTGCTCATATTTCTCCTATTTTTTCTGCCTTTAGCTTGTTTAACAGGTGATACTTCAGGAGACCTTTCACATTCATCAGCGTCCTAAGCCAAATAAAGTATTCAGAATGAGAAAGACCAAAGCCACTATGACACAAATACCAAACGTTAATACATTATAGAAATAGGCTTATAATATTTAAATTATTACCAATAACGCAGTAATTAATAGGAGAACTAAAATTAGTTCATGATTCACATGTCATATTTTAATTAGCGAGTATATAACAGTTATAATTTGGCAATAATATTTCACTGTGATACAGACTTAAGCCTGAATGTTTTAAATGTTTAAAAAAGTAAGTAATGTAGACTTACCATGTCATTTCCAGATGAAAATTCGTCAGAGGGACAACAACTGCTGCCACTGGACGAAAAGTCGTCTTCAGAACTATCCATTTCTGTATCTGAATCTGCTTTTTAGCTTATGCATGGAAGTAGCCTCTTCTTTGGAAGCGCCATTGTACTGTGGCTTTGGGTTGTTTCAGACGCGAAAAAGACTACTTCCTCGCAGTATGACAACAACAAGTGTGAACTGCTCGGCCATCTAGTGAGGGAAAGTTCAAATATTTACGCAGTAGCTTCCTCTGTTGAGTAGAAGTTGAACTAACACAAAAAACGTGTTTTGAGAAAAGTGTGGCTTTGGGCTATATCGTTCTCACCCCTTCATATGTATTTATTCGCCAACGAGCAAGTTGTTGGGCACGCAAATAACTTCCTTTTCCATTTATTGAGGACTAACTTGCTGTCTTTTTACAAGCAGTTTGCCCAACCTACGGTAGTGCTACAGAATTCGTCACAATTTGTTGTATACCTGTCGTGTCCACAGCGCACATCGAGCACATTCGGTCGGTGGCGGGGATCGACCACGTGGGCCTCGGAGCTGGCTACGATGGAATCAACATGTGAGTTCACGCTTCTTTTAAACCAAGTTACTTCCAGTTGCACCAATACTTAAGGTTATAAATCGAGGAATCTCATTACAACTAATTGCACAATGACTTACTACTGGGTTATAATGCTATGTATTATTCTCTGTCTGACAACAAATATGAAACACTCACAAGGGTATGAGGAAACTAGATGTCACTTCACGGGCTGAGAGACGGTGTGTGCCGTTGTTTCAGTGGCTGCGGAGTCAGGTCTAATTTAGAAAGAACTTGGCAGCAAGAGCCCACTTATTAGTATGACGTTGCACCCCCTCTGTCCTGGATGCATGCACTTATGCGGTGGGGGATGGGATCATACAGCCATTGAATTCTCTCCAGATGCAAGCTGACCAACAACATTTGTAGGTGATCGTTGATATTCTATATTCTGGTAATAGTAGTGGTCGTTTGACTAGGTCTTCCAGTCGGGTAGACCGTTTGCCGGGTGCAAATCTTTCGATTTGATGCCATGTCGGTGACTTGCGCGTCGATAGGAATTAAATGATGATGATTACGACAACACAATACCCAGTCCCTGAGGGGAGAAAATAGAAAAATCTCCTACCCAGGCGGGAATCGAACCGGGCCCTTGGGATTGACATTCTTTCGCGCTGACTACTCAGCTACCGGGAGCGGACTGTATTCTCGTACTGTGCTGGAGTTGACTTCCGAACTGCTCTCACACATGTTCTGTCGGGGCCAACTGGCGATCATGTTGGTCACCAGAGTACCAAAGCATCACGCAGACACACGTGTGAACAAGTACTATGTCACTGAAAAATTACTTGAGGGGTAACACATGAGAACGCAGAATGTCCTCGATGTGGTGCTGTGCCGTTAGACTTCCTTCAGTATCTACCAGCCGTGACCGAATGTTTTACCTGATGGCTCCGCACACCATGCCGCCAGAAGCATCATCGCTTTAAACCCCCCAAAACTATGCCAGGATGGGTCGTATCCCCAGGTCGCCGTCATTCTCGCTGAAGTTTGTTGTCTGGGATATCGGAGAACCATAATTCATCGCTGAACAAAATGCGATGCTCTTCATCAGCATTCCATGTGTCCTATTCATGGCAGCACTCAAAAGCAGTCAGTTTTGCTATTTTGATACGGCAGCCTACGTATGGACGGTAATTCCCTAGTAAGACTGCTTCTAGTTTCCGCACTATGGTGCGGGACGAAGCAGGAAGCCCATTATTTGCTCTGCGATGGCAGGTGAAGATGTCTAGGGGTTTCGATGTACTTGGCGGGCATTATGGCGATGCTGTCGTACTTCTGGTCAGATGTGGTTGACCCGAAGCTCCACGACAAGTATGCCTGCCCTCGTGTTCCCACGCAGTCCGTCAACAGTCCACTGTTACGTTCGAATGTCCCACAAACCTGAATACTGCAGGATTAGACCAGCTGACCAGATAGACCCAGAATGAGCCCCCTTTCGAGCTCTGTCGAGAGCTGAAATTCAGTCTCGAGTGAGTATGAGGCCTCTCCGCGTCCTTCACAGTGATCACCCGGCATCTGAAGCTTTTCGCTTCCCTTATATGCCCTAGAAGGTCTGGTAAATGGAAATGAGCGTTTGGTGTCATTGGCCGGGAGGCCCCTTACGGGGCAAGTACGGCCGCCTTGGTGCAGGTCTTATTGCATTCAACGCCACATTGGGCGACCTGCGAGCCGGATGGGGATGAAATGATAATGAAGACAAGACCCAGTCCCTGAGCGGAGAGAATCCCCGACCCAACCGGGAATCGAACCCGGGCCCGTAGGACGGCAATCCGTCAGGCTGACCGCTAAGCTATCGGGGTGGACAGAAGGTCTGGTGACAACCTTAGACACGGACCACGCCAATGCACTCTTGTAGCCGTTCTACCTGTAACACAGAACTGCAGCTCTAATCATTTACACTGATGAGCCAAAACATTATGAGCACCCGCTTAATAGCTTTTTTGTGCCTCTTTGGAGCGAATTACATCACTGACACTGTGTATCAGGGATCCGGCAGTTTGTTAGTAGTTTTGTGGAGGTATGTGCCATTAGATGTCTGCGCACAGGTCACGTAATTCGCGTAGATAACAGGCCGTTGATTTGCGTAGTTGGTGATGGCGGCCGATAGCGACCCAGATAGAGTCCATAGGATTCACATCAGGCGAATTTGTCCGCCTAGACATCAACGTGTGCTTACTATAATGCTCCTGAAACTACTGTAGCACGGTTCTGGCTCCGAGACAGGGACAATTATACTGCTGAAAAGTGACATCACCGTCGGGAAGTCATCAAGCGTGAAGCCATCAAGGGGTGCAGGTGGTTCGCAGCTGTCGGCGTGTCTTCGATTAGTACGACAGGTACTATGCAAGCGCAGGAGAACGTCTCCCATAGCATAATACTGCTCCCACCAGCCTGCGTCCGTGGTGCGCTGCACGTTTCGAGCCGCCGTTCGCCTCAATGATGGCGGTCGTTGAGACGTTCGATGATTCGGCACGTTTCCATTGATCGACGGTCGAATACCGATGGTCCCATTCCAACTGAAATCGTAACTGACGATGTCGTTGGGTCAACATGTGAACAGGTTGGCGTGGTGTACGATGAACAGAGTGTTCCGAAACACTTGAGCGTGCATCAGCATTGTGCTCCTTCGACAGAGATGTCACAGATCACCATCTGTCCTACCTTACAGAGCAGACCAGCTTCCGAATGCCACGTTCTGTAAACAGTCCTAGACGTCCAACCATTTAGCACTTAGTGGCAATTTCACTGTCCTTCCATCTCTTTCTGTAGTTGTATCACGACAGTAGCACGTGAACATTCGATCAGATTCGCCGTTTTCGAGATACTGGTTCACAGGCTCTGCGTAATAATAATCTGCCCTTTACCAAAGTAGCTAATCTCAGTTTACTTCCCCATTTGCACTTCAAAATGGAAATTTGTGGTAAGGACTTATGGGACCAAATTGCTGAGGTCACTGGTCCCCAAGCTTACACATTACTTAATCTAACTTAAACTACACATACTCATGCCCGAGGGAGAACTCGAACCTCCGACGGGGCTATGCACTTCATATGTTGGTGTCAACATCGCCACATGCATGGGTCGTCGGCTGCGGAAGCCCATAGTTAGGAGTGTTCAGTGCCCAGCATCAACGTGTGATGTTAGTTTCGCCACAGTTCGCCCTGTCCCGTATCTGCCCAGCCTACGATGTCGGAGATGTGTAATGAGGGGTGGCCACCCATCCCCACGACGTCTGGACTTGGTTTCACCTTGGTTTCGCCACATGTTGAAGACACTCACCACAGCACTCCTCGAACACACAACAAGCCGTGCAGTTTCCGAAATGCTCGTGTCGAGCCTCCGGTCCATCAGAATCTGCCCTCGGTCAAAATGAGTTCAATCGCACGTGCCTCGCCCAGTGTACACACTGACAGCACGATCACTTGTTCTGTATGCACCCCGCGTTTGTCTGACTAGCAGCCATTCTTCTCCAGGTGACAGTGCTGTCGCTTGGATGGATGTCCCAGGTCGGTGGTCATAATGTTCTGCCTGAAATATATATTTTAACTTTGGCTTATTCTCTGAGATGTCTACATATGTCTCTGGGGGTGGTGTTACCTTCTGAAGATATGTTTACGCTGGTTATATACACTCCTGGAAATGGAAAAAAGAACACATTGACACCGGTGTGTCAGACCCACCATACTTGCTCCGGACACTGCGAGAGGGCTGTACAAGCAATGATCACATGCACGGCACAGCGGACACACCAGGAACCGCGGTGTTGGCTGTCGAATGGCGCTAGCTGCGCAGCATTTGTGCACCGCCGCCGTCAGTGTCACCCAGTTTGCCGTGGCATACGGAGCTCCATCGCAGTCTTTAACACTGGTAGCATGCCGCGACAGCGTGGACGTGAACCGTATGTGCAGTTGACGGACTTTGAGCGAGGGCGTATAGTGGGCATGCGGGAGGCCGGGTGGACGTACCGCCGAATTGCTCAACACGTGGGGCGTGAGGTCTCCACAGTACATCGATGTTGTCGCCAGTGGTCGGCGGAAGGTGCACGTGCCCGTCGACCTGGGACCGGACCGCAGCGACGCACGGATGCACGCCAAGACCGTAGGATCCTACGCAGTGCCGTAGGGGACCGCACCGCCACTTCCCAGCAAATTAGGGACACTGTTGCTCCTGGGGTATCGGCGAGGACCATTCGCAACCGTGTCCATGAAGCTGGGCTACGGTCCCACACACCGTTAGGCCGTCTTCCGCTCACGCCCCAACATCGTGCAGCCCGCCTCCAGTGGTGTCGCGACAGGCGTGAATGGAGGGACGAATGGAGACGTGTCGTCTTCAGCGATGAGAGTCGCTTCTGCCTTGGTGCCAATGATGGTCGTATGCCTGTTTGGCGCCGTGCAGGTGAGCGCCACAATCAGGACTGCATACGACCGAGGCACACAGGGCCAACACCCGGCATCATGGTGTGGGGAGCGATCTCCTACACTGGCCGTACACCACTGGTGATCGTCGAGGGGACACTGAATAGTGCACGGTACATCCAAACCGTCATCGAACCCATCCTTCTACCATTCCTAGACCGGCAAAGGAACTTGCTGTTCCAACAGGACAATGCACGTCCGCATGTATCCCGTGCCACCCAACGTGCTCTAGAAGGTGTAAGTCAGCTACCTTGGCCAGCAAGATCTCCGGATCTGTCCCCCATTGAGCATGTTTGGGACTGGATGAAGCGTCGTCTCACGCGGTCTGCACGTCCAGCACGAACGCTGGTCCAACTGAGGCGCCAGGTGGAAATGGCATGGCAAGCCGTTCCACAGGACTACATCCAGCATCTCTACGATCGTCTCCATGGGAGAATAGCAGCCTGCATTGCTGCGAAAGGTGGATATACACTGTACTAGTGCCGACATTGTGCATGCTCTGTTGCCTGTGTCTATGTACCTGTGGTTCTGTCAGTGTGATCATGTGATGTATCTGACCCCAGGAATGTGTCAATAAAGTTTCCCCTTCCTGGGACAATGAATTCACGGTGTTCTTATTTCAATTTCCAGGAGTGTACTTGTGTTTTACTTCAACTAACGAAAGTAATGCAGTCTGGTTTTATTCAGGAAGATGAAGGGTAGCTGAGGGTTCTGATATATAGAAAGCTATTTACACTTACAATGAGAAGGTACTTAATTCATTAGATAAGAAATTAGAGGGAGCTGGCATTTTCCGTGGCCTTTCAAAAGCCTTTGACTGTGTCAACCACAGCATTCTCTTAAGTAAATTAGAATGTTATGGTGTCACAAGAAATGCTGCAAAATGGTTTGAGTCTTACCTATATAACAGGAAACAAAGTGTGTCATTGTGAAATACCTGCGCAGTAAGCAGTCAGACTTCATCTGACTGGTCATTAATTACATGTGGTGTTCCTCAATGTTCCATCTTGGGTCCATTGCTATTTCTTGTGTGCGTTAATGACCTCTCACCTATTACATTGACAGATGCTAAGTTTCTTTTGTTTGTAGATGATACAAACATTGCAATAAGTAGCAAGTCAAGTACAGATTTAGAAACAGCTGCTAATCATATTTTCACTGAAATTAATAAGTGATTTAAAGCTAATTCACTGTCATTAAACTTTGGGAAGACCCACTACATGCAGTTCAGAACCTGTAAGAGACCCTTCCAGCATGTGTATAACATATGAAGACATGCAGATGGAAGAGGCTGACAGTGTTAAATTGACAGTGTTAAATTTCTGGGATTACAACTCGATAATGCATTCAGTTGAGAAGGGCATACCACAGAATTGATTAAGCGCATAAACAAGTCTGTATTTGCCATGAGTATAATGTCAGCTGTAGGAGATATAAATATAGAAAAACTTGTATACTTTGCTTACTTTCATTCTATTGTGTCATATGGGATCATATTCTGGGGCAACTCATCAAACCGAGCAAAAATTTTTAATGTGCAAAAGCGTGTGATAAGAATCATTTGTGGTGTAAATTCAAGAACATCATGTAGAAACCTGTATTTCAACCACAGCTTCTCAGTATATTTATTCCTTTATGAAATTTGTTGCAAGTAATACATCTCAGTTCCCAACCAATAACTCTATACATAGTATCAAAAGTAGTAATAAGAACAATTTACATAAAGACTTAAAATCAATTACCTTTGTCCAAAAAGGGGTCCAATATTCAGGAACACACATTTTCAATAAATTGCCAGCAACCATTAAAAACTTGGTTTCCGATAAAGCGCGGTTTAAACAGAGTTTGAAAGACTTTTTGATAGCCAACTACTTCTACTCCATAGATGAATATCTTAACAGAGACTGTTAAGCCAGCTTAAGTAATAATAATCTGTTAGATTTAAGTTTTGGCAGCACTTGGTCACAACAGTGAAGATTAGCTATTTTGTGTATGTTAAATTTATTAATAGTGCATAACAGTGCTTCATTCTGACTGCGTGTTAATTCTGTAAATATTATCTGTTCCAGTTTACCGTGTTGTATTCATCTATTTCGACAATCACTTGACAAATGATCACGATAATATGTACACTACTGGCCATTCAAATTGCTACACCACGAAGATGACGTGCTACAGACGCGAAATTTAACCGACAGGAAGAAGATGCTGTGATATGAAAATGATAAGCTTTTCAGAGCATTCACACAAGGTTGGCGCCGGTGGCGACACCTACAACGTGCTGACATGAGGAAAGTTTCCAACCGATTTCTCATACACAAACAGCAGTTGACCGGCGTTGTGTGGTGAAACGTTGTTGTGATGCCTCGTGTAAGGAGGAGAAATGCGTACCATCACGTTTCCGACTTTGATAAAGGTCGGATTGTAGTCTATCGCGATTGTGGTTTATTGTATCGCGACATTTCTGCTCGCGTTGGTCTAGATCTAATGACTGTTAGCAGAATATGGAATCGGTGGGCTCAGGAGGGTAATACTGAACGCCGTGCTGGATCCCAACCGCCTCGTATCACTAGCAGTCGAGATGAAGGCATCTCATCCGCATGGCTGAAACGGATGGTGCAGCCAAGTATCGATCCCTGAGTCAACAGATGGGGACGTTTGCAAGACAACAACCATCTGCACGATCAGTTCGACGACGTTTGCAGCGGCACGGACTGTCAGCTCGGATGGTATGGGGTGCCACTGGTTACATGTCTCGGTCACCTCTTGTTTGCATTGGCGGCACTTTGAACAGTGGACGTTACATTTCAGATGTGTTACGACCCGTGGCTCTACCATTCATTCGATCCCTGCGAAACCCTACATTTCAGCAGTATAACGCACCACCGCATGTTGCAGGTCCTGTACGGGCCTTTCTGGATACAGAAAATGTTCGACTGCTGCCCTGGCCAGCACATTCTCCAGATATCTCACCAATTGAAAACGTCTGGTCAATGGTTGCCGAGCAACTGGCTCGTCACAATACGCCAGTCACTACTCTTGATGAACTGTGGTATCGTGTTGAAGCTGCATGGACAGCTCTACCTGTACACCCCACCCAAGCTCTGTTTGACTCAATGCGCAGGCGTATCTAGGCCGTTATTGCGGCCTGAGGTGGTTGTTCTGGATACTGATTTCTCACGATCTGTGCACCCAAATTGTGTGAAAATGTAATCACATGTCAGTTCTAGTATAATATATTTGTCCAATGAATACCCGTTTATCATCCGCATTTCTTCTTGGTGTAGCAAATTTAATGGCTGGAAGTATATTATATTCAAATGTTTTATGTTTTTATGCTATATTTTCTGACGTGTTTCACACCCACGAGAATCATACAATTTTTTGGGTCTGTGGAACGAAAACTGAATCTAATCTAATCTGAAACATCCAAAACACTAAACAGTCGTCTCAGTTGAAAGAGCAAGTACATGGTTCAACTGACAGAATGAAAGGATAAATAATGCAGTCAGTAAGCAAAACTGTGGTGGGCTACGTCGAACGTTTTCATTCGCTTGCTTCCACACACTGGCTTCACTCAAAGGAATAAATGAATAATTCAAATGATATGTTAATGTGAAACCGAATGAGTCTATTACTTTTGAACAACTGGCTCACTCGATTGTGTCCATGCTGCCATCAGCATCACTAAATGATAGATGAAGTGTGGGCTTCACCGGCAGTAGACAGTAGAGAGCGTTGCATGCGATGTTGCAGCACGCCGCTGGGCCTGGAGGACGCATCGCGCTACCCGCACCTGCTGGCCGAGCTGATGGCGCGCGGCGGCTGGACCGAGGGGGACCTGCAGAAGCTGGCCGGCAGGAACCTCATCAGGGTCTTCCGGGAGGCCGAGCGGGTGAGCGTCCAGGCGACAGCGGCGACAGCGGCGGCCTCTGCGCTCCCTGTCTGGTAGAGATGGGAAAACTCGTTCATCCTTGGGAACTAGTACACTGCTGATCGTTCATTTTTGTGAATCGTTCATTGTTACTCGTTCACCGTTCATTTGAGCGTGGTATATGGTTCTCATGAAAAACTGAAAACTAGTAGTGTAGGTGACTGAAGGATGGATTGCACCAAGAGGGGGCACTTGCCTCCCCCCTAGAGTATAGAGTTTTTATTCATTACAGAATTCTTACACACTTCTATTTCTGTGATTCTGCAGAACCTCTCGTTTAGCCAACCGTAGCCTTGTGTGGCTGATCGCAGGGAAAATAATATAGGGTGACGCACGGAAAACCGGCCCCGAGTACAGACTGCTCGCCAATTACGGGCGATGTGTTGGCCTTTACGATCAGATACAACAAACAGACAAACATGTAATAATTAGGCAGTGAAGAAATAACAAGCTAATGCAAGCAACAATTGCGATACAATCGATGACGATGTGTAGAGAGCTGGAGAAGAGAACATGAAAATCTCACGCGACGCGCATGGGCTATAGCTCATGTAGTCGTGTAAACCTGTTAGTGGCTGTTATTAAAGTTAATGCAGCAATAATAATAATAATAATAATAATAATAATAATTAAGTTCGCAGTAATAAAGTTTTTGGTTTGAAAGCTCCTTCTGAACAAATGTTTTTGAGATAATAAGTAAATACGATTTTATGGAAATCTATGTCTTTTCAAATGGAGAGGCACCGCTTTTCCTACTGAGCCAAAATGATCCACAACCCACTTTTTTTTTCAAAGAAACCAAACTAGCAGGTAATGCAAATTGGAAACAACCCAACTTAAAAATAAATAGAGCCTTCCTAAATGTAATGTTTTGTATATGAGAGATACACGAAAATCGTTTTATACGAGTTTTCTTACACTAAAAATTATTGAAAGTTAGCTGCTAAATCAAGTCGATGAAACCAAAAAATATATGAATAACAAAAAAAGAATGGCCTTGTTATAAGTATCTCTTCTGCTGATATAAAGAAGTGAGGTGATATTCCCTATTGTTACCTGAAAAGACGTACCTATTATATACAACGTAATTTTTATGTAATTTACGTAACTATAAAATACTTTTTGATTACCGGTCGTGGACGCTGAATAGCCAGAACAAAGTGCAAGAACAGTTTGGAACACATGTAAAATAGACGATCGCAGTGAACGAAACGAACAATTGGATACTGAACTAACTAGGAGCAGTCGGCAGTGGAACTGAGACAGGTGGTCATGCGAAGAACGACGAGTGCGGCCGAGGGAGACCGAGACGAGCACGCGACCGAGGCTGGAACGAGAACTGCCGAAGTGACCGCCGCGACCGAAGTGAACTAGTGAACTACGAACCGATCGTTCCTCGTTCCCCGGAACTATAAGTAGACCGCCGCGACCGAAGTGAACTATGAACCGATAGTTCCTTGGAATTCGTTCCTCTGTCCTTTCGTTCATCTTGGTGAACCGTTCCTTTGCGCCCGTTCGTTCGCGAACTACCCATGTCTACTGTGTGGCGACCTCAGTCACTGCTGGAGGGTTAGCGGGGGGGGGGGGGGGGAGGGGGGAGACCGAGAGGGGGCACTCGAGACGTCTACCCGTCTACGAATCTGGGTTCAGGCTTCTTATCCACTACACAGATCTCACGAATTTCTAGCAATGATTGTCTGCAGCTTTGCTGAACTGCAGGGCGACGCTAAATACGGTGACTTTAGTTTTCAACGTACACGGTGATTCAGATAACGTATTGTACTCTGCATTGATTTAAACAGCTTCTTTGCTTCGGCATATGACCTGCGACGACTAACTGTAAGTTCCTGAACTGTCTTTTCTTCCTTATAGGAGGGACACTCTACTCCAGACTGGATGTGAATTAGAGCAATTAACACACACTGATGGAGATGAACATTCCACACCTGGTTCATGAGCCACTTGACCGCAGTTGTATGACTAAACCTTTGACACTTGAAACATCGTATGGGATTTGGAAAAAAGGGCGAACCAGTAAGCGTAAGTAACCTGCCTTAATGTGCCTGGGCAGGTCTTGCGTATTGGAACTCAGAAAGAATATAAGCGTTGGTTTAAACTGCCCATTCACTCCATTCTGCAGATTTTGAACTTCCATAACACTGTCGTCTGCCCATTCCGGTTGTAAGACGCTGATGTCCTCATCCATGTGACTTCACACGTTACCACACCGCGGCTGGAATTTAAAGTTTTATGCACTTCAACAGCAATAGGGTAGTCACCCAATGCAGTTGCTTTTAGAAGTCACTGTAATTGACCCGCCGTTTCAATCAACAATGTACCATTATGGAGCCTTTACAATGTCTTCAAACTACTTGTAATACAATCTAAACCTTTCTGGATGTAGACTGGGGACATCTTAGCAAAGTTTCCCTCGGCTCTTTCATCTATCACAAAAACATTGTGACACACCTATACCCTGTTACTGTAACTGATTCTCCATTTCTGAGGAGTATGCTCAGAAGAGGTACCTTCACGACTTCTCTTGCTGGAATGGGTATCAGTGCTTAACCAGTGGCCCACCCTATCCACTGAGATCATTTTTTTTTAAGAATTAAGAGGCTCCTAGGCTGTCCCACGAGCAACTAGGGAACAGATGTCCACACACACAGAGTCCCGTTTGGCTGACGGAGCAAGGAGGACATAAAAAGAAGACTAGTACTGGCAAATAGGGCACTCATGGCCAAGAGAAGTCTACTAGTATCAAACACATACCTTAATTTGAGGAAGAAATTTCTGAGAATGTACGTTTGGAGCACAGCGTTGTATGGTCGTGATACATGGACTGTGATAAAACCGGAAAAGAACAGAATTGAAGCATTTGAGATGTGGTGCTACAGCCGAATGTTGAAAATTAGGTGGACTGATAAGGAGTGAGGAGATTGTAATGGCTTACTTATCTTCGTGAGTTTCTTAGAAGCATTCCTCGCTCTGAAGAGGCGTTGAATATGGTTCAACTTGGAAAAGCTGTTTCAGAAACAGGAAGCGCTATATTCATCTTCAGGACGCACAAAACGTTCAGCCATATGGCTTGAAAGAGCTTTCATTGTGCCGTATCTAACTGAAACTAATAAATGAAACAAGTTCTTGCCTAATATTTCTGTTTTGTAATTTCGCTTTTGAAATACACGTGCTGTTATCCTATTCGCCCTAAAACAAGGTTCCTAATGTCAAAATGAATACTATATTTTAGTTTGTTCTATTCCGGCCAGCCTCACAGCATATTCTCTCTCCAGTAACAAGCGTAGGTATAGTACTCGCTACCCGCTGTCCACAGAATTGCAACTTCAAACAGCCAAGAGACAGCTGGAAAGTTCACACTGTATTTATTAGTTTTATATGCTCACTCATTGCTACACAGTTCAAATGGTTCAAATGGCTCTGAGCATTATGGGACTTAACTTCTCAAGTCGTCAGTCTTCTAGAACTTAGACCTACTTAAACCGAACTAACCTAAGGACATCACACACATCCATGCCCGAGGCAGGATTCGAACCTGCGAACGTCGCGGTCGCGCGGTTCCAGACTGTACCGCCTAGAACCGCTATACAGTTCGCCACTATTCAGTAATCAGATGTTTCAGAACTACAGCTGCGTAGCATGCCACACTGAAATTTCAGCTCATCGGAACGAAGTCAAAATATTCTCTAAAACTCTGAAAACATACGCCAACGTTGTTTACATCTGATCTCATCATTTTCCGAACCACTCTACTTCTCAGCGAATGCAAATTACAACTTTTGTACAAAATTACTGTAACACTAATACCTAAGTCCTCACTCTACTAAAGATATTATTAGACTGGTCAAGAATAGCGCACGCTAACCTCCCTCCCTTCCGGAAAGCGCGAACATTGTCTTCGCTCACTGGCCGGCACGCACTGTAGCCGGTCAGCTTCATATCGTTTCACATACCGCACGATAACTTCTCCTTGACTGGTCCGCTACTCCGACATTACTTTAAGCACTTTTAAAGCTTTGTATTTACCAAAAAAGCATTTAAACAAAAATAGTTCCTTCCTTATTGGTCTTATGGACGTTAATAAGGATTTTGCTTCCAGACTCCTTGCTACTTTACAATAAGCACATCACACCTTGTACAGTGTCTGGCAAACTTGCGTACTCGGTTCGCTAGACAAACATTCAAACAAATCGTATTATTGAGTTTTATTACAAAAAGGAAAGATACAATACTTTAATTCGCAATCATACAGATGTGTAGTAAGCAAAGGGCGACATACGAAATATTAGGTCTTGTTCAGTATGCACAATTCCAGTTCTGTGCTACATAGAGTGTACAAGCGAAGTAACGAGAATTGACGCTTCTATACAAGTCGCTAGTCTCGAAGCTGCTATTCAACTAAGCCGTCACCAGTCGGTCGCAATGTCGTCCTGGAGGGAGGCCCGGTCAGCGTGCAATTGGCTGACCTCTTCTCACAGCCTCTTCTCTATTGTTCTCGACTGGTGTTCCACCGCTTGACTTTACGCCGTAACACCTTCTGTGTGATTTACTGGATGGTTTCACAAATATTCACATGCTCTTCCAAAATCAATTATCAACAAATTCCAAAATTCACACGTTACATACACCGCTGAGCCAAAACATTGTAACCACCAGTTTAATAGTGTGTTGTCCCACTTTTCACAGTACAACAGGTACCGTGTTTGGCAGAGATTCTATAAGTCCTTGGAAATATTCCAGAAGTATGTGGCACGAGATGTCTACGCAAAGGTCTACATCTACATCTACATCTACATCCGTCTCTATCGGTTCTCCCTTCTATTCCAGTCTCGTATTGTTCATGGAAAGAATGATTGTCGGCATGCCTCTGTGTGGGCTCTAATCTCTCTGATTTTATCCTAATGGTCTCTTCGCAAGATATACGTAGGAGGGAGCAATATTCTGCTTGATTCCTCGGTGAAGGTATGTTCTCGAAACTTCAACAAAAGCCCGTACCGAGCTACTGGGCGTCTCTCCTGCAGAGTCTTCCACTGGAGTTTATCTATCATCTCCGTAACGCTTACGTGATTACTAAATGATCCTGTAAGTAAGCGCGCTGCTCTCCGTTTGATCTTCTCTATCTGTTCTATCAACCCCATCTGGTACGGATCCCACACTTGAGAGCAATATTCAAGCAGTGGGCGAACAAGTGTACTGTAACCTACTTCGGCCGGCCGGTGTGGCCGTGCGGTTCTAGGCACTACTGTCTGGAACCGAGCGACCGCTACGGTCGGAGGTTCGAATCCTGCCTCGGGCATGGATGTGTGTGATGGTCCTTAGGTTAGTTAGGTTTAAGTAGTTCTAAGTTCTAGGCCACTGATGACCTCAGAAGTAAAGTCGCATAATGCTCAGAGCCATTTTTGTAACCTACTTCCTTCGTTTTCGGATTGCAATTCCTTAGGATTCTTCCAATGAATCTGGCATCTGCTTTACCGACGATCAACTTTATATGGTCATTCCATTTTAAATCACTCCTAATGCCTTATGGAATTAACTGCTTACAGTTGCTGACCTGCTATATTGTAGCTAAATGATAAAGGATCTTTCTTTCTATGTATTCGCAGCACATTACACTTCTCTACATTGAGATTCAATTGCCATTCGCTGCAACATGCGTCAATTCGTTGCCGATCCTCCTCCATTTCAGTACAATTTTCCATTGTTACAACCTCTCGATATACTACAGCATTATCCGCAAAAAGCCTCAGTAAACTTCCGATGTTATCCACAAGGTCATTTATATACAGGGTGATTCAAAAAGAATACCACAACTTTAGGAATTTAAAACTCTGCAACGACAAAAGGCAGAGCTAAGCACTATCTGTCGGCGAATTAAGGGAGCTATAAAGTTTCATTTAGTTGTACATTTGTTCGCTTGAGGCGCTGTTGACTAGGCGTCAACGTCAGTTGATGCTAAGATGGCGACCGCTCAACAGAAAGCTTTTTGTGTTATTGAGTACGGCAGAAGTGAATCGACGACAGTTGTTCAGCGTGCATTTCGAACGAAGTATGGTGTTAAACCTCCTGATAGGTGGTGTATTAAACGTTGGTATAAACAGTTTACAGAGAATGGGTGTTTGTGCAAAGGGAAAAGTTCTGGACGGCCGAGAACGAGTGATGAAAATGTAACACGCATCCAGCAAGCATTTGTTCGCAGCCCAGGAAAATCGACTCGCAGAGCTAGCAGAGAGTTGCAAATTCCACAATCAACTGTATGGAGAGTCCTACGAAAAAGGTTAGTTATGAAACCTTATCGTCAACTACCCGAGGCGATGGATCGGCCGCCAGGCAGCCCGTGACAGAGCACTTCATCACTGACCTCCAAGAAGCCCTGATCTTACCCCCTGCGATTTTTTCTTATGGGGGTATGTTAAGGATATGGTGTTTCGGCCACCTCTCCCAGCCACCATTGACGATTTGAAACGAGAAATAACATCAGCTATCCAAACTGTTACCCCTGATATGCTACAGAGAGTGTGGAACGAGTTGGAGTATCGGGTTGATATTGCTTGTGTGTCTGGAGAGGGCCATATTGAACATCTCTGAACTTGTTTTTGAGTGAAAAAAAAACCTTTTTAAATACTCTTTGTAATGATGTATAACAGAAGGTTATATTATGTTTCTTTCGTTAAATACACATTTTTAAAGTTGTGGTATTCTTTTTGAATCACCCTGTGTATTGTCAGTAGCAAAGGTCCTTCGACACTCCCATGCGGCATACCTGAAATCACTCTTACTTCGGAAGACTTCTCTCCATTGAGAATGACATGCTGCGTCCTGTTATCTAGGAATTCTTCAATCCAACCACACAACTGGTCTGATAGACCATATGCTCATACTTTGTTCATTAAACGACTGTGGGGAACTGTATCGAACTCCTTGCGGAAATCAAGAAGCACGGCATCTACCTGGGAACACGTGTCTATGGCCCTCTGAGTCAAGCAGTTCCCGCAAATTGCGGGATGGTGGTTTAAGGGCACGCAGATGGCGCCCGGTATGTGTGTTCCAATGCGTACAGATCAGTCACATTTACTGGTCAAGAAATCAATGTGAGTTCACTATAATGCCCCCTAACCACTGTAGCACGATGCTGACCTTACAGTAGGAGCAGTTCTCCTCCGGTGAGACGTCATGACTGTAGGGGGAGACTTCAAGCAGAAAGCGATGCAGATAGCCCTCAGTAATGTTCACGTAGTTCACCGCTGTTAAGATGCCTTCGACTGTCGCCACAGATCCCACGGGGGAAGCCCAACTCGCTGTACCCCACAGCATAATTCTGCCCTCACTAGGCGGCATCTGTGACGCGCTGCATGTTTCGCGTAGACATTCGCCTGGATGACGGCGTGTGAGGACCTAACCTTGGAACTGGTGTGACAAGAAATGCAATTCATTCGACAGGCGACACGTTTCTATCGACCAGCGGTGAAAAGTCGGTGATGCTGTGCCCACTGCAATTGTAACTGACGATGTCGGTGAGTCAACACAGTAACACGTGGGCGTCGTGGGATGTGGAGCTCCATGTTCACTGGCTTCTGAACGGTGTGCTCCGGTACACTTGTGCCTGCACCAGCATTGTACTCTGTCTCCAGATCTGCCACAGACCGCTGCCTGTGCTGGATTACACAGTGATGAGATGTTGTCGTCCAGTACCATACGGCCTACTCGTTATTTCGCCATCTTTCTACCACTTTCACCAGGTGCTCACGACAATAGGTGCTCACGACAAACAGGTGACCAGCTTCGTCATTTCAGAGGTTCTCATTTCCAGCCGCAGCGCCGCAACTATTTGCCTTTCTCCAAAACCTCTTACAACAGTTGTTGTTGTTGTTGTGGTCTTCAGTCCTGAGACTGGTTTGATGCAACTCGCCATATTACTCTATTCTGTGCAAGCTTCTTCATCTCCTAGTACCTACTGCAGCCTACATCCTTCTGAATCTGCTTAGTGTATTCATCTCTTGGTCTCCCTCTGCGATTTTTATCCTCCACGCTACCCTTCAGTACCAAATCGGTGATCCCTTGACGCCTCAGAACATGTGCTACCAACCGATCCTTTCTTCTAGTCACGTCGTGCCACAAACTCCTCTTCTCACCAATTCTATTCAATACCTCCTCAATAATTATGTGATGTACCCATCTAATCTTCAGCATTCTTCTGTAGCACCACATTTCGAAAGTTTCTGTTCTCTTCTTGTCTAAACTATTTGTCATCCATGTTTCACTTCCATACATGGCTACACTCCATACAAATACTTTCAGAAACGACTTCCTGACACTTAAATCAATACTCGATGTTAACAAATTTATCTTCTTCAGAAACACTTTCCTTGCCATTGCCAGTCTACATTTTATATCCTCTCTACTTCGACCATCATCAGTTATTTTGCTCCCCAAATAGCAAAACTCCTTTACTACTTTAAGTGTCTCACTTCCTAATCTAATTCCTGCAGCATCACTCGACTTAATTCCACTGCATTCCATTATCCTTATTTTGCTTTTGTTGATGTTCATCCTATACCCTCCTTTCAAGACACTCTCCATTCCGTTCAACTGCTCTTCCAAGTCCTTTTCTGTCTCTGACAGAATTACAGTGTCATCGGCGAACCTCCTGCGGCCCGTATCTTCGCTATAATGGCTCCCCATTCGTCTGTCTTCGGCTTACATTCTTCCAGTACTGCGTCACCTGCCCGCAACACTACATGGAGGCATTCAGACACAGGATGGGCAGTGGTCATAATGTTGTCGCTCATCAGTGGGCATACTGTATTATTATTCTCAATGACTCTTGCAGCATAATAAATAAAAGTAATTATTCCAAATGGCAGTAGTTAGTAACTACTGTCTGAAGCTGAAAGTATTACACATCTACACCAACTGGAAAAAAATCGCAAAACCAAAAAATAATTAATGCTATTTTGTCTAAAACCGACATGGTGAGATCGTGGCTGTGTACAATTAATGTATGTTAATTCATACAGAGAAGAAAACAGCAACCAGCCACTATTAATACTGCTAGTTATTTAGGTAAATAGCGCCGTTACCGGTTTCGAAATGGCAAGTTCATCATCAGACGGCTGGTCACATGATTTTAAAGATACACTTTACATTATCGTCGGTTTTCGATTTTTATTATTCCACTGTGGTGAAGTATTTTGACTCTATCTGGGAGGAGATTGAGCAGTGAAACGTGTCACTTTTATACATAAACAAGAACGATCTGTCACACTACTACACTTCCAAACACAGTTTATATGTAATTCATGTCACACAGTCTCATATGGAACCTACATCCGCTTTCTTTTACATAGTGTATATAATAAGATACTGTCATCCCCCTTCCCTTCTCTGTGAAAGGATGAATGAGCAAATGTATTTCTAGTTACATGCTTAATGGTAGCAGACAAGCCTGTCTGCTAGAGAACAGTAGGACCAACGTAGGAACAGGTAGCCACGCTTTCTAAAAGCAAAAAGAGGTTTCTATTCTTAGTATGGTCCTGTCCGTCCCTTGTCATGTTGGTATAGGAAGCTGCCTCTCTGGCCACTTCCGTTTGTGTCAAGCACCCTCGATAGGGGCCCACGGCAGTCTGTCCGCGACGAGCGTCTGAAATGGTAAGATCTCCGGCTAAGCGCGTCTCTGCTAAGTCCGTAGGACAATGGATTTCTTAAGTTCAGCCTAACTGAAAATTTAATCACCTTTGTTTCAGGTTTAGATATAAAATATCTTATGTTATCTTAAATTGCAACGTAGTGTAATTCGAGTGTGAAGTTCAGAATGTCTTCCAGTTGTTCCTTTGTCACTACTTTGTGAGCAAAGTGGAGCCACGTGTTGATGACCTGTAACCCTAACTAAGATCATCAATCTTAAATACGAATGTGCGTGAGATTTCTTCTTCTTCTTCTTCTGTATCCGGATGCACCAGTTATATCTTCCCTTCCCAGTACTTAGCAACGTAGTTTGCTTTGTCATTGACTTTCAAAATATCATCTTTAGTGCATGTTATAGACATATCTGGGCAAATCAGTAGGTGGTCCAAGTCCTGTATTGCTCCGCATTCACACCTATCGCTATCACTGTAACCCCATTTAAATAGGTTTGATTTGCACCCAGTTACTCCAGTTCGCAGCCGGTTTAATGACCTCTGTTGTGGCGTAACAAGACAGCCACGCCACTCGGAAGTAGCCGAAAGGCACGCGTTAACTCACGCAGGCTAGTAGATAGGTCTGAAACAGGATACGTAATGAATGCTATAAAGAAAAGTACGTAGCTCCTGGAATACTTAACTTTAATCCATCCTTGTGGTACATCGCTCTTGACGATACAAGTGAGACTCTTTAGATACAAGCTATGTAATGCTAATGGCGCCTTGCTAGGTCGTAGCCATTGACTTAGCTGAAGGCTATTCTAACTATCGGCTCTGCAAATGAGCGAGGCTTCGTCAGTGTGCATCGCTAGCTATGTCGTCCGTACAACTGGGCGAGTGCTAGTCCGTCTCTTGAGACCTGCCGTGTGGTGGCGCTCGGTCTGCGATCACTGACAGTGGCGACACGCGGGTCCGACATGTACTAATGGACCGCGGCCGATTTAAAGCTACCACTTAGCAAGTGTGGTGTCTGGCGGTGACACCACAACCTCCAAGTTGTAAAAGGTAGTTGAAATCCTGCAGATCCCTCCTCAAGTAGTTCCACTGTGGAGTGTGGCACCATTTCTTCCCAAAGAGATAGCCGCCTAGCTACGGGCTTGGTGGCGAGCTCTTCAGTAGTTTCAATGAAACTCCTGCGGGATTTCAGCCGGACACGTTGTTTTCGGTGCATATGCATTGGGTGTCGAGGATCATTCTTTTGTTTTGATCTTTCGATCTCGGCGGCTACTTGTCTGCGGATAGTGGGTGGTGCTATGCCTATGATGGGGTAAATTATGTCTGTGGGAGTTGGTTTGAGGCATCCTGTGGCAATACGTACAGTTTCGTTTACGGCGACGTCAACTTGCTTAGTGTGAGCAGAGTTCCTCCAAACTGGCGCCGCATATTCCGCTGATGAGATACTCAGCACCAGACCCGTGGTGCGCAAAACATGTGGTTGAGCTCCCCACGATGAACCTGTTAGCTTCCGCAGTATGAGATTATAACGTCTCACCTTGACAATATTTTTCAATGTAGCAACTTTTCTTTATGTTCAACCCACGTGGGGTGTACTTTGTGAGACCAGTACCACGTGCTTATATAATTGTTTGACCCATCAGGTTAATAGTATGACGATAGTAACCAGGTCGAGGTTTTTCTTTTGTAAATTGCGTTTCGATGTAATTATTATCAAAATTATTGTGGAGTTACACTCTTTGTGTAAACCAAGTTGAACACGTGTAGCATGTGGTGTGATCATCAAAGTAGCCCTCAGCTATTCTTTTCGAGAAGATTTCACAGACAATTAGTATGAATTTAGTATACCAGTGTGTGGTAATTTCATGACCGTAACTTCTTTGGGTGAAAATTGAATCGATTGGTTGTGGTTAATTTCCTCTCGCATATGTTTCAACGTTCTTCGTGTGCTATTTTATGAATGCAGTGTTGTATGCAGTCTCCCAATCTTTGCTCCATATTTCATGTGTTCCGTAAGATTACAAACTCACATTTTCACAATCCTAAATAAGGCACCAGTTTAGTTATGAATCAAGTTTTAACGGAACAATGATCAATGTTAAAATAAATGTCCAGATATAAATTGATTTATTTCTTTTTATTTAAATTCTCTTTATATATATATATATATATATATATATATATATATATATATATATATATAATCTTTTAATAGTCGTCTTACGACAACCGGTGATTTTATATATATATATATATATATATATATATATATATATATATATATAAATCACCGGTTGTCGTAAGACGACTATTAAAAGATTATAATTAATGTTAGTCTGGTTGGCAATTTGGTAAACTAGACTGGATACCTGGTGAAACAGTTGCTCAGTAATGCAGGGATAAAGCTCACAGCTTTTAAACCACTTTTATTATCTTGAATATCAGCACCGCTTTCAGAACAATTTAATGCGTAAACTTTGCACTGTTTCTAGATGACGCTGGAGTGGTTTCAGATGTCCCATATGTGTTGGATTGGAGGCAGATCTGGTGATCTAGCAGACCAAGGCAGCATGCCGGCATACCGTAGAGCATATTGGCTTACAACAGCGGTATGTAAGTGAGCGTTATCCTGTTAGTAAACAACACTGGGATGATGTTCATGAATGGCAGCAAAACAAGTCGAAACACAAGACTGAGCACAGTTTTTCAATCAGGGTGTGGGGGATAACCACCAAACTGCTCCTGCTGTCATTCGGAAACGCACCCCAGACGATAACTCCAGTTGTAGGTCCAACAGACCTGGAGACAGGTTCGTTGAAGGTCTTCGACTGGTCTCCTAACCATCGCACGGCCATTACTGGCTCCGAGGCATAACCAGCTTGCATCGTAAAATATAATACACTGCAGCGTTGCTCTTGGGGGGCGGAAAGAAAAAGAACTGTTTTTTTTTTAATATCGAAAAAGTGAATATTTTGGTGGGTCACTTGGCAACAGAATCAGGGATTGATTACACTATTATAATACGTTAACCATTAAATACCTGAATAAAAGCAGCAGTTTGATTTATTTGAGATCGTTCGCAAGAAACATTATCATTTCTGTTCATTTTTATAGTCGCGATGTGGTCATACCCGGAACAACACGAAGGAACCAGAAGATTTATAGACTTTAAAAGAAATGCAACACTACACAATTAAAAAAAAGAGCTGATTCAGAAATAAAAGGAAAACGATAATGTTCCTTCTGCCTCATGCTACGTTCGGCCCATCAGCATGATCGTTATTGCTGGTGATGAACTAACACAAAATAATAACCATTTAAGTAAATGAGGAGATGGAAGTCATCAAGGTTAATTTACTAAAATAAACACACGTATCTTTAACACACGTTCTTTTTAGTGCTACGTACCTTTTCATATTAAATTACAGTAGATGACCATTGTGGTTAAATACTTTATACATAACAGTCAAAGTGTCCTCTTGATGCTGTCTGTTCGTAATCAATTACAAGAAACTACATGTTTTCTGATTGGAAAAATAACAATTAGCATATTTTCACATAAAATATAAAATAACGATGCGGAACGCAACAAGTCCGCTTCCGCCTTTCATGGAATACAAACAGTAAATGGCGTGGTGGCCAATGCCTCATTTGTCTTGAAACAACAGAATTCTTTTTTATATCATTAATCGATACATGTACATAAAGATTTACAGGCACCGCGCAAGAACGGCAAAGATGAAGAATAATAGATTCTGTCGCTGCTATGCGATGGTTCATTTCTTTTACTTTACAACCGTTCGATAACTTTACGCTACCAGCTGTTTACTATTGAGCGTATATTAATGCTTGTGAGGCGAAAATTACTAATATTACAACACCTCCACCCTACCCTCTAATGCGTTTTCCCTTGACACCACTGAAAACGCAAATCGTGATGGTTTAGAGTCTGTGGAATTCACACTGCAGAGGATCTGACTCGGAGCTGTCCTTTAGGTAACCGATTTGTAACAGTTCGTTGTGTCGCTCTGCCTCCAACTGCCGCTGAAATTACCGTTGCGGATGCAGTACGACGCGTCGCAGCCGTACGCCGAACACGATGGTCTTCTCTCTCGGCGGTGCCACTTGACCGCCCGGAGTTCGGTCTTCTTCCGACCATACATTCTCGTGACCACCACTGCCAGCAGTCATGTACAGCGACTTAAATCCTGCCACGTCTTCCTGCAGTATAGCAGAAGGAACATCCAGCTTCTCGTAGTCCTACTACACAGTGCAGTGCAGTGCAGCGCAGTGCTCCGGACGTACAAAGTCGGTACATTCCTCCTCGCATTAAGGCCGGTATCTGATACTAGCAGACTTCTCTTGGCTTACAATGCCACCTTTGCCTGTGTTAATCTGTTTCTTATGTTCTCCTTGCTCTGTTCGTCATGTGTTACTTCGCTTCCAACGTAGCAGAATTATTTTCCTCTTTCAATTTTTTTCTCAGTCTATATTCTGTTGTAAGTAGACTGTTCCTTAAATTCAACACCTCTTCTTATTTTTCTTGACTTTCAGTGAGGTTATCAATATCATATGTGATTTTTATCATTGATATGCTTTCACTCTGAATTTTATTCCGACTCTTGAACCTTTGTTTCAATCGCCTCATTGCTTCTCTCAACCATAGACCCCACAGTACCGGCGAAAGCCGGGCTTGGTGGTCTACTTCTATTTAAATGTAAATTAAGCACTCCAAGTATGAGTTCGTATAAAGTAAAAATGCTATATCTGGGAGAAGATACCAATCCTTGACAAGGCAACAGAATAAATGAAATGTTGAAGTTTGTGACTGGAAACAGACAGGTCACGAGATCGCGTCCCTGTTGAATCACGAAAATTTTTCAGTCTCACTGTAACCAGCTTTCACGTGCTTTCGGACTGCATATTATACTACAAGCCCCGTTTCCCTAAAAGGATAACTCTGGTATCTTATGGACACGTAAGTCGCCGAAGTGGAGTCCAATTCAAAGAACTGGTTTAGCCCGTTGAGCGACACTAGATTAATATTCCATAATACACTACTGGCCGTTAAAATTGCTACACCAAGAAGAAATGCAGATGATAAACGGGCATTCGTTGGACAAATATATTATACTAGAACTGACATGCGATTACATTTTCACGCAATATGGGTGCATAGATCCTGAGAAATCAGTACGCAGGACAACCACCTTTGGCCGTAATAACGATACGCCTGGGCATAGAGTCAAACAGAGCTTGGATGGCGTGTACAGGTACAGCTGCCCATGCAACTTCAACACCATACCACAGTTCATCAAGAGTAGTGACTGGCGTATTGTGACGAGCCAGTTGCTCGGCCACTATTGACCAGATGTTTTCAGTTGCTGAGAGATCTGGAGAATGTCCTGGCCAGGGCAGCAGTCTAACATTTTCTGTATCCAGAAAGGCCCGTACAGGACCTGCAACATGCAGTGGTGCATTATCCTGCTGAAACGTAGGGTTTCACAGGGTCGTAACACATCTGAAATGTAACGTCCACTGTTCAAAGTTCCGTCAATGCCAACAAGAGGTCACCGAGACGTGTAACCAATGGCACCCCGTACCATCACGCCGGGTGATACGCCAGTATGGTAATGACGAATACACGCTTCCAATGTGCGTTCACCGTTCATCAATTGCGTATCACAGCATCTTCTTCCTGTCGGTCAAATTTCGCGTCTGTAGCACGTCATCTTCGTGGTGTAGCAATTTTAGTCGCCAGTAGTGTAGTAGCGAAACAGTACGTCCCAGCCTCCCATGATACTTAGACCACACTTCGTTCTTGGTTTTCTATTCATATCGATCCCTCTTGGTTCTTGCACATTTTGTATACACTGAGGTGACAAAAGTCACAAGCCACCTCCTTTTCTCCCGGCGTATTGGACCAACTCCAAGTGGCATGGACTCAACAAGCCATTGGAAGTCCCCTGCAGGAACACTGAGCAATGCTGCCTCCACAGCGGTCCGTAATTGCAAGAGTGTTGCCGGTGTAGGATGTTCTGCACGAGGTAACCTCTCGATTATGTCCCATAAATGTTCGTTGAGATCCATGTTTGACGATCTGTGTGGCCAAGTCATTTGTTCGACTTCTCCAGAATGTTCCTCAAATCAATTGCGAACAGCTGTGACTGAGTGGCATGTTTGGGAACATGAAGTCCACGACTGACAGCAAATGGAGTGCAGGTAGCTCAAGATAACCATTTCCAGCCAATGACAGGTTCAGTTGGAGCATAGGACCCAGTCCATTTCATGTAAACACAGTCCACACCATAATGGAGCCACCACCACCTTGTCCAGTTTTTTGTTGATAACTTGGGTCCATGACTTCGTAGGGTGTGCCTCGCATTTGAACCCTACCATGAGCTCTGAGGAACTGAATTCGGTACTCATCTGACCAGGCCACAGTTTACAGTCGAACTGATACCGTCAAGAGCCCAGAAGAGGCGCTGCAGGCGATGTCGTGCTATCAACAAAGGCACTCGCGTCGGTCGTCTGCTGCCAAATTTTGCTACACACTCCTAACGGATACGTTCGCCTGACATCCCACACTGATTTTTGCTGTTGCCTCACGCAGTATTGATTGTCTGTTAGCACTGACAACCTTCTGCAAACACCGCTGCTGGCAATCGTTCAGTGTAGGCCGATTGCCACTGCGTTGTCGGTCGTGAGATGTAATGCCAGAAATCTTATATTATCGGCATACTGTTAACGCTGTGGATCTCGGAATACTGAATTTCATAACGATTTCCGAAATTGGAAGTCCCATGCGTCTACCTCCAACTACCATTCCGCGTTCAACGTCTTAATACCCGTCGTGCGGTAGTAATCACTTCAGAAACCTTTGCACATGAATCACCTGAGTCCAAGTGACAGCTCCACCAAAGCACTAACCATTTATACCTCGTGTTCGCGATACTATCGATAACTGTTTGTGTGCATATCGTTATCACTGACTTTTGTCACCTCTGTGTGTCATCTGTATTTCCCTATAACGTACTCGTCGTATTTTTCCGATAATTTCGAACATTTTGCAACACTGTTCAAACAAATTTCGGGCTTGCAGCCGGTCGTCGTTCAATACTTCGCACGATATTTCAACTGGGCACCTGCCAGTCATCTTCAGGTTAACCGTCGCAGACTGGCGAAAACATCCTCCGTTCCGCAATATACAGAGTACTGTAAGTATTCTGCGCATGCGTCGAAAACTTGATACATGAACCACACTGCACGCCGCTTAAAACACTTGTTCATAGAGCTCATACTGTCTCGGATATAGATAGCTTACCTCAAGAACTCGCCCATCTAAAGACAGTGTTCAGCGAAAATGGGTATTCCATCCGGTAGATTAACAGGGCACTGACAGTTAAAACTGAGAAGCAGGAAGTGAATAAAGAGTACAACATGCCGGAACGATCTTTAGCTTTTCTTCCTTTCGTTGGCAACACTTCGTTTAAAACACCATCGAAGATTGCGGACCTTGTGGGATCAGTTAAGGACAATCTGTTACTACGAAAGGCCGGAATTTACAAGATACCGTGCCAATGTGGTACGGCTTACATAGGTCAAACCACAAGCACCGTGAAAGAACGCTGCACGGAACATCAACGTTACACCCGCCTTTTGCAGCCATGCAAGTCCGCTATTGCTGAACATTGTATTTCTTCTGGGCATTCAGTGGAGTATGAGAAAACAATGATTTTGTCCACAGGAATGTCTTTCTGGGACTCCATTATTATAGAGTCCGTACAAAAACGACTGACGGAAAATCTGTTAAACCGTGACAGCGGCTACCAGCTGGACTGTGCATGACATCCCAACATCACGATTTGGTCAAATCTAAGACGACAGAGTGCGTCGACGGCCGTGGCAAACAGCAACGCAGAGGGCGACTGAGTTCCGCTATTCCACCAGCTAGGGCTCTGCCGGCGGGCAGTGTGGTTCATCTATCAAGTTTTTGGCGCATGCGCAGAATACTTACAGTACGCTATATATTGCGGAACGGAGAACGTTTTCGCCAGTCTGCGACGGCTCACCTGAAGATGACTGGCAGGTGACCAGTTGAAATATCGTGCGAAGTATTGAACGACGACCGGCTACAAGCCCGAAATTGTTTGAACAGTCAATCCGCCGGGAAAATTTTAAAATTCACTGTGGTGTGCGTCCTGTAAGACCTCCGGTACACACACCATCAGGTTATTTGACTTGTCGCTCTAATGAAGTAGCCGAGTGTCAGCAATATCTCTCGTGGTCTTATCGTGGCGTGTTTATCTTCTGCCGTTTGGTCAGACGATAGAACTGCCACTTGCACGCTTAGAGTAGCAGATTGACGGTAACCAGCTTTAAACAGAACTTGATTAATTTTCACACACATTTATTAAAATAATAACAAGCATAAACATTACGTAACTTGATTCTGGATGCTATTTACAATTGACAATCTGAAGTTCCTTTGGTCTTGGTACGTTAATCTTATTCTCACATATCTATGATACTTGACAAAGTGTCTATACATCTCGCTTCATGGCGATTTACAGGAATATGGTAATCTTATTATGCGCAGACTGAAACTTGACTATAGACTTGTACAGACTAATGTAGACTGATACAGACAGGTGCAGACAAATGCAGACTGACTAATTGGAGGTTTTTTTTTCCTTTATTGATTTTCAATTCCCCCCGAAGGGGGGGGGGGGCTGGCAGCAGCTTAGTACGCTGCTCTACAGCCTACAGACTTTTATTTTAAAGAACGGAAGAAGAAAAGAAACAAGAAAAACAGGCGATAAAACGGTGACGTCAAGTGAAAAATGGCGGAAAAATGCGGAAACTTAAAACAGAAAGCAAAGGGGTTGGCAACGTTAATAAAAGACACAGTAATCAGACAAGTAACATAGTACACACACAATTAAATAAACACGGCGACAGTCTGGTTTCTGTTCGCAAGAGATAAAAGGAACACCCAGCGACAGTATGATGGCCGTTTGCAACACTTCCCAAAAAAACACAACACGGAACACTCACTGTAAAACACGCACTGTAGAACACTCACTGCAGAACACTCACTGCAGAACACTCACTGTAGAACACTCACTGTAGAACACTGTACGAAAGTGGCGGCACAAAGACAACACACCCGAGCCAAAGGCAGACGGGGGAGGGGGACCTGGAGGAGGGGGAAGAACAAGGAAGGAGGAAGGAAAAAAACGAAAAAATGGGGGGAACCAAGGAGGGAGAGGACTAATAAAGGGGGAGAAGGGCAGACGCGAGAGGGAATGAGAGGAGGCAGAGGAGGGAAATGTAAAAGGACTCGGGGTAGAGGAGGGGGCAAATAGAGGGGAGGTGGGGAAGAAAGAGGATTGAAGGGGGCGAGAGGGAGCCCGGGAAAAGGACAGAGGAGGGGGAGTGAGGATCAGAGTTGATAGGAGGGATAAATGGAGGGAGAGAGGGTATCATCCGGGAGGGGGAGTTGATGGAAGCCACCTTGGGAAAGGAGATGTAGGGTGTAGAGATGGAGGGTAGGGGGGACACAACAGTGAAGACGTGGCAGGGGGCGGGGATGGGAGAGGAGAGGAGCAAGCAGGAGGTGGGGGGTTCAAGGCGGCGGGAGGTGTAGAGGATGCGGATATGTTCGAGGAATAGGAGCAGATGGGGGAAAGGAATGAGATCATATAGGATCTGCGTGGGGGACGGGAGGCGTATACAGAAGGCGAGGCAGAGTGCATGACGCTCAAGGATCTGGAGGGACTTATAGAATTTGGGGGGGGGGGGGGGCAGATATCCAGGCAGGACTAACATAACAGAGGATGGGACGGATTAAGGATTTGTAGGTGTGGAGGATGGTAGAGGGGTGCAACCCCCATGTCGGGCCAGAGAGGAGTTTAAGGAGTCGGAGGCGGTTGTGGGCTTTGGATTGGATGGAGCGGAGATGAGGGATCCAGGTGAGGTGACTGTCAATGGTGAGGCCAAGGTAGGTGAGGGTGGGGGTGAGGCGGACAGGACCGGCGCAGACAGTAAGGGAGAAATCCAGAGCCGGAAGGAGCGAGTTGTATGACCTACAATGATTGCCTGGGTCTTGGAAGGATTGATTTTCAGGAGCCACTGGTTACACCATGCAGCAAAAAGGTTAAGGTGATTCTGGAGAAGGCGTTGGGACCGTTGGAGGGTAGGAGCGAGGGCGAGGAATGCGGTGCCATCAGCATATTGCAAGAGGTGCACTGGAGGGGGGGTGGGGTGGTTGGGGCATATCTGCTGTGTCCAAGAGGTAGAGGAGAGGGGAGAGGACAGAGCCCTGGGGCACACCTGCAGAGGGGTAGAAGGTGTGGGAATTGGCATTATGGATGGTAACATAGGAGGGGCGGTGGGAGAGGAAGGAGGCCATCAGATGGATGTAGTTGATAGGAAGGGCATAGGTTTGGAGTTTAAACAGGAGACCAGGATGCCAGACGGTCGTAGGCCTTTTCGAGGTCAAGGGAGACAAAAATGGCGGAGCGACGGGAGTTAAGCTGGAGGACTAATCGGAGGTCTGTACACTCGTTATAATACCTCGCGCGTTCAGGTATCACTGCACGAGTGTGATCCACGAGGAGAAATAACCACGAGGAGAAATGGTTCTACGTTAGCAGTAATCTCACTGTCTGCGTTACATATTAATACGCGGATCAGCGGAAGCAGAATTTGGCCCGTCTCTAAGACAGCGCCATCTCGTAGTGTGGAGACGGACGAGCACTGCGCCTGCGCTGTTGAGCTTAGCGGGGCGCGCTCTAGTGGGAAAGTTGTGTACACGCTGACTACGTGGAACTATGTACACAACAGAGGACAACATGCCGGAACAATCTTTAGCTTTTCTTCCTTTCGTTGTCAACACTTCGTTTAAAATAGCAAGAATCCTCCGAAAATTTCAGGTAGAAGCGGTTTTCCGCCCACCATTGAAGACTGCAGACCTTGTGGGATCAGTTAAGAACAATCTGTTACTACGAAAGGCCGGAATTTACAAGATACCGCGCCAATGTGGTATGGCTTACATAGGTCAAACCACACACACCGTGAAAGAACGCTGCACTGAACATCAACGTTACACCCGCCTTTTGCAGCCATGCAAGTCCGCTGTTGCTGAACATTGTATTTCTACTGCACATTCAATGGGGTATGAGAAAACAATGATTTTGTCCACAGCAACGTCTTTCTGGGACTCCATTATTAAAGCATCCGTAGAAATACGACTGGCGGAAAATCTGTTAAACTGTGATAGCGGCTACCAGCTGGACAGTGCATGGAATCCCATCATCTTCACGATTTGCTCAAATCGGAGGCGACAGAGTGCGTCGACGTCCGTGGCATACAGCAATGCAGAGGGCGACTGAGTTCCGTTATTCCACCAGCGAGGGCGCTGCCATCGGGCAGTGTGGTTCATCTATCAAGTTTTCGACGCACGCGCAGAATAGTTACAGTACGCTATATATTGCGGAATGGAGAACGTTAACCCTCTCTCCCTCCATTTATCCGTCCTATCAACTCTGATCCTCTCCCCCTCCTTTTCTCTGTCCTTTTCCTGGGCTCCCTCTCCCCCCCATTCCATCCTCTTTTTTCCCCACCTCCCCTCTCTCTGCCCCATTCTCTCCAACGAGTCCTTTTGCATTTTCCTCCTCTGCCTCTTCTCATTCCCTCTCGCGTCTGCCCTGCCCCTCTCTCCCCTTGTGAGTCCTTTCCCTCCTTGGTTCCTCCCCCTTTCGTTTTTTCCTCTTTCGTTTTTTCCCCTCCTCCCTCCTTGTTTTTCCCCTTCCTCCAGGTCCCCACCCCCACCCCCCATCTGCCATTTTCATGCAGCGTTTTACAGTTGAGAGTTTTACAATGAGTGTTCAGTGTTGTGTCTTTTGGGAAGTGTTGCGAACGGCCATCATACTGTCGCTGGGTGTGATTTTTTTTATCTCTTGCGAACAGAAACCAGACTGTCGCCATGCTTTTTTAATTGTGTGTCTACTATGTTACTTGTCTGATTCCTGTGCATTTTATTAACATAGCTAACCCCTTTGCTTTCTGTTTTAACTTTCCGTATTTCCTCCATTTTACACTCTAAGTCACCGATTTATCGCCTGTTTTTCTTGTTTCTTTTCTTCTTCCGTTTTTAAAAAAGTCTGTAGGCTGTAGAGCAGCGTACTAAGCTGCTGCCAGCCCGCCCCCTTCGGGGGGAATTGAAAATCAATAAAGAAAAATAAAACGTTTTCGCCAGTCTGCGACGGCTCACCTGAAGATGACTGGTAGGTGCCCAGTTGAAATATCGTGCGAAGTATTGAACGACGACCGGCTGCAAGCCCGAAATTTGTTTGAACAGTCAATTCGTCGGGAAATTTTTAAAATTCACATTTTGCAACACTGACGTTTTTGGAACGCTTTTTCCATGTCGAGAAACCCAACCAACTATTCTTTTTTTTTTTCGCAAGTCTTACTTGCAATATCAATCGTAACATGAGAACTATCTCTTTTGTGCTGTTACTTTCCCGAATGCCAAACTGATAGTCTTCTAGCAGAGCGTCAGTTATGGTAAATCGAGCAAAGATTCTGTGTAGTGCGGTCAGAGTAATCGTACCGGTTTGTGTGCACACAGGTTCGCGACCAGATGGCGGCATCGGGCGTGCAGCCCATGGACGAGCGCATCCCCGAAGAGGACGTGCGAGGCAGGACGTACTGCCGCATGCCGGACGCCGCCTCCACCGGCTGCGAGTTGCGTCGCGGCGCTCGGGAACTGCCGCACGGCTAGGGGCCGACGGAAAGCCGGCGCGGCTCGGGCCGAGGCGCCAGCCCCGCGACAGCTAGTGTTCGTCCAGCCACTCACAAACGGAACGCATTCCATCGCGTGTCGACCGAGGACGGCATACTGCGTGAAATGGGCACAATGAAACCGGACCGTAAAATATTCCACGCGCTTTAAGAGAGGCAATCGAGCTCACACCATCCGCACCTGTCGTGGATGGTAAATTGGCATACCATCTCCGAAGGTCACGAAATACTCTCCAACAGAAAAAAGGTTATAAATAACGCACCAAGAAATAACTATCCGAGTGGGACGGAAATATATGGGTGTAATGTACATGTACACACAAACATACGATAACGATTTCAGAAAAGTTGCGTCATTTATTCAGCAGAAAGAGCTTCACAGAGTGAGCAACTCACAAGGGAACCTCGCCATCGCTCCCCTCTCAGATTTAGTTATAAGTTGGCACAGTGGACAGGCCCTGAAAAACTGAACACAGATCAATCGAGAAAACAGGAAGAAGTTGTGTGTAACTATGAAAAAAATGAGCAAAATATACAAACTGAGTAGTTCATGCGCAAGATATGCAACATCAAGGATGGTGTGAGCTCAGGAACGCCGTGGTCCCGTGGTTAGCGTGAGCAGTTGCGAAACGAGAGGTCTTTGATTCAAGTTTTCCCCCGAGTGAAAAGTTTAATTTTTTACATAATCAACTTCGCTCTCCAAAATTCCAAGACATGTTCAGATTTGCTTGGACATATGCAGGATTTGACGGTCTACACGCGGAAAAATTTGAAAACGTTAAAAACATATGTTTTGACAGAGCTCAGGGAAAACTGTGCGACTGTGAAACTGTTGTATTCATTTGTTGCAGTTTATGTGACAAACTCTTATGTTTTCATCACTTTTTTGGGAGTGACTATCACATCCACAAGAAAACCTAAATCGGACAAGGTAGAAGAATCTTTTTACCCATTCGCCAAGTGTACAAGTTAGGTGGGTCGACAACATATTCCTGTCATGTGACGCACATACCGTCACCAGTGTCGTATAGAATATATCAGACGCGTTTTCCTGTGGAGGAATCGGTTGACCCATGGCCTTGCGATCAAGTGTTTTCGGTTTCCATTGGAGAGGCACGTCCTTTCGTCTACTAATCGCACGGTTTTGCGGTGCGGTAGCAAAACACAGACACTACACTTTTGAACAGAGGCGTCAATGAACGAACGGACAGATCATAACTTTGCGAAAATAAAGAAAGTAAACTTTTCACTCGAGGGAAGACTTGAATCGAGGCCCTCTCGTACCGCAGCTACTCACTCTAACCACGGGACCACGGCGCTCCTGAGCTCATGCTATGCTTGATGTTGTCTATCTTACGCATGGACTACTCAGTTTTTATATTTTGCTTATTTTTTCATAGTTCCACACAACTTCTTCCTGTTTTCTAGATTGATCTGTGTTCAGTTTTTCAAGGCCTATCCACTGTGCCAAGTTATAACTAAATCTGAGGGGGGTGCGATGGGGAGGTTCCCTTGTCAGTAACATGTCGGTCCATCTCTTCCCCCCGTGCAAGCAGTTGGCATCGATGGAGAGAGTTGATGGTTGTCCTCCAGAGGGAATCGTGCCGAATTCTCTCTAATGGGCGTGTTAGATCATCAAAATCTCGACCGTCGGAAGCCCCTACCCATAACGCACCGGAGCTTCGCAACTGGAGAGAGATCCGACGACCTTGATGGCCAAGGTAAGGCTTGGCGAGCACGGAGACAAGATATCTTCAGCCTGGAATCTCACTGACTCGAGTAGATGTCTCCAGGGAGGAGTCCTTCTTCGAAGTGAACCCCGATACCAGCGAATATTTGTCTGGAGACATCCCGGACAGTGGTGTGATTACCAGACTGACTGTTGCCCGCCGTATTGCCAGACGACAGGAACTCACAGTCAGGGATGTCATTGCTTGTCACAGCAGAACCCGTTTGATTGTCATCCGCAGCACCCTTACAAAACAGTTGTGTGTCGACGATCTTCCACTCTCCGTTTACTTGCCTCTCATGGGAAGCCATCCTGGGCTTACATTTCCCGTCCGCACACAGCGAGAGTTTCCACCGCTTGCCTCCTGCTTGCCAAACCCTACCTCGTCCAGTAAGGTAGTCGGATTTCTCCCCAGCTGAGGACGTTTGGAACATTATGGACAGCCCCTCCAACCTGCTTGAGATTTTGACGATCTAACGTGCCAATTGGATAATATTTGGCATGATATCCCTCCAGAAGACATCCAACAACTCGAATAACTACTTGCGTAAGGGCCAAAGATTGTATCAAGGCGTTATTGACTTGCTAAATTTGTGAAGCTCTTTCTCCTGAATACGTCATCCATTCTATCTGAAATTGTAACAGTTATTTTGTCTGAACGTGCAAATGAAATCTGCCGATTTCTCTCGACTCAGATAATTCCTTCTTTTTACACCGTATTATCCACGCCGTACGACTTGTCTGAAGAAGAAGACATTCGCTACCTCCTTATCGATCGTTATCTAGATAAATCTAACTTTTCTCGCGTCATCAATGTTTGAAAACTCTCACTCGTTATTGCGCTGTGTGGCGATGCTAGCGCGCTCAGCTAGTTAATGGTTACGCCAGCCAATCAACTTCAAGTGTTCCCCTCGTCGATTTACTCTAAAGCAAGCAAACAAGCCCTTCAGAATCACATCCTCACTGTGGTTTACCCAAAACCCGTCAGGTGGAGATGTTAGAGACCAATGACGGATATCTGATACACAGCGCACTTGTAAGCTCGGAGCTGAGCAAGTGTGGTCGGCCTATATTAAATCAGTAATAAACAGAAGTACTTTCCTTTCAAGGGACCATCCTTTGATAAAACGGAAAAGCAAATCATCTGCCTCATTTCTCACAAGAAAACGTTTAAACAAGTGTGAAATCTGACTCTTCTGCATCCTAATAGGAAAATAATCAGGCAGTGAAGACAAATAACGTTATTACTGTTCAAAACATTCTTGATACTAATATCGGTTACACAGAAACTCATAAAGATGAAAGGCTGAGTGAAAATGTGAACGCTACTGATGAGTTACACGTAAAGAAATTATTGCAGTTTCTGTAAGTCAAAAATTGTTTTGAAAGGAACGATTTTCTTTGGCGTTTTTATGCTACTAATATACTAATATAAAATGCACCTATCTGCAACAATGTGAACGTTGGGTATTCTACTTACGTGTGTGTGTGTGTGTGTGTGTGTGTGTGTGTGTGTGCGTGCGTGCGTGCGTGCGTGCGTGCGCGTGTGTGTGTGTGTGTGTGTGTGTGTGTGTGTGTGTGTGTGTGTGTGTGCGAGTGAGTGAGTGAATGCGCGTTTGTGCGTGCGTGCTGTCTGCTGCCATTCTCGAGTTATATTTCTGATAATAACACATCAAAACCGTTATGGTTTACACTTTAAACATAATTGTTTCTAAACTGATTTTAAATGTGTTTGAAAACGAGAATGTTTACAATGTCTCAGAAAATAAATAAAACTATTTTGTTTATGAGCTGTTTAGTATGAGTATGTGTACAGTGGTGATTTCAGCTGTCATTTATTTCTTTCGTTGAATGCAGACAAATTGAATCAATTTCAGTATCACTAGGCGGTACGTCATTGCACTAGATAATACTGTTATACTTCAATTCTTTTTCACTAAGTGCTCAAGGCACTTCGTCCTTTTCCGAATCAATCTGTGTTATCGCAATTTTACGTATAAAGTTCATTTCCCTGTTTCCTTGCTGCTCCTAAACAAATAATACCCATGAGTTATTTTCAATATTTAGATGCAAGAATCACAAGTTTCTGAATGTTTATACTCTGAACTCCGATCTGCCTAAAATTACCGCATGTCAAACACTATAAACAAGATTATAATCTTAAACTACATCACATGAAATCCAAGTTTAAAACAAAATTCAATATCCTATTCCACGGAGTAACTTCGTTCTTCCACAGTGACAGCATACGCAAATGGCTGGAAACAACAAAAGTGATTTCATGTTCTTGTTTTCGGACTACAGGTAAGTCTCTAGTAGATGGCTCCTTCTACTCTATTACTAACAAGTAATGTGCCCAATCTTCACTGTGCAATGTACACTGAAGAGCCAAAGAAACTGGTACGTCTGCCTAATATAGTTCAGAGCCCGCGTGAGCACGCAGAAGTGCCGCACCACGACGTGGCATGGACTCGACTATTGCCTGAAGTAGTACTGGAGGGAACTGAGACCATGAATCCTTTAGGGCTGTCCATAAATCCGTAAGATTACAAGGGGGTGGAGATCTCTTCTGAACAGTAGGTTGTAGAGCATCCTAGATATGCTCATTAACGTTCGTGTCTGGGGAGTTCGGTGCCAGCGGAAGTGGTTAAACTCAGAAGAGTGTCCCTAAAGCCACTCTGTGGCAACACTGGACGTGTGGGGTGTTACATTGTCCTGCTGGAATTGCCATGTGTATATGAATGCTCAATGGACATGAATGGATTAAGGTGAAAGGACTGGATTCTTCCGTACCTGTCACCTGTCAGGAATACGTCCCACACCATAACAGAGCCTCGACCAGCTTGAACAGTCCCCTGCTGACATGCAGGATCCATGGATTCATCAGGTTGTCTCGATACCCGTGCACATCCATCAGTACGATACAATTCGAAACGAGACTCGTCCGGCCAGGAACATGCTTCCAGTAATCAACAGTGCAATGTCCGTGTTGACGGGCCCAGGCGAGGCGTAAAGCTTTGTGTCATGCGGTCATCAGCGATACACGAGTGGGCCTTCGGCTCCGAAAAACCACATCGATGATTCTTAGTTGAATGGTTCGGACTCTGACACTTGTTGAGGACCCAGCATAGAAATCTGCAGCAATTTGCTGAAGGGTTGCATTTCTGTCAGGTTAAACGATTCTCTTCAGTCGTCGTTGGTCCCGTTCTTGCAGGATATTTTTCGAGTAGCAGAGACGTCGGAGATTTGATGTTCCACCGGATTCCTGATATTCACGGTAGACTCCTGAAATGGTCGTATGGGAAAATCCCCACTTCACCGCTACCCTGGAGATGCTGTGTCCCATCGCTCATGCGCCGACTGTAACACCACGTTCAAACTCACTTAAATCTTGATGACCTGCCATTGTAGCAGCAGTAACCAATCTAAAACCTGTGCCAGACACTTGTTGTCTTATAGGCTTTGCCGACCGCAGTGCCGTATTTTGCCTGTTTACATGTCTCTGTATTTGAATACGCATGCCTCTACCAGTTTCTTTGGCTCTTCAGTGTATAAGAGCGCAAATTATAAAGGCCGAACAAAAATTTTTCGTTCGTAAGCTAACTAAGCCCTGGCATACATGTCCGTGCTTGTACACCCGCGCCGGCCGGGGTGGCCGAGTGGTTCTAGGCGCTTCAGTCTGGAATTGCGCGACCGCTGCGGTAGCAGGTTCGAATCCTGCCTCGGGCATGGATGTGTGTGATGTCCTTAGGTTAGTTAGGTTTAAGTAGTTCTAAGTTCTAGGAGACTGATGACCACAGATGATAAGTCCCATAGTGCTCAGAGCCATTTGAACCATCTTTTGTACAACCGCAACGGAGTCGCGCTAGGTTGCATATACGTTACAGCAACGCCCGAAGACGGAAGCTTTTTGATCGTTCCTTATACACCGATTCGTGAAGTGCTGTGTACGAGTTATATCCTGTCAAAATTATTCTCTAACAAAACAGTACACTGACCAGTCGTTCCTATTCTTCATTACTTCATAACAACAGCTTTTAACCACCTGTACAACACGCAGTCGTAGATATGGGAAGCTAACAGTGTTTACCGTGTCAGTAAATAATCGACACGAAGAGTTGTCCTAATACGAATAGTATTTTTTGCCGTTAATTGAAACAGCGGCACCACAATATGTTTACGTCAACTTTACGGTCAAAGCTGAATATCGAGTAGGAACATGGCACTGACAATAACATAAGAGATGATTTATGGGCCTAAACATTCGTGCGAAGTGTTTGTGGTTTTGTAGATAGGAATACCCGCCTGCCGAGCAGGCGACCTAAAGACCACTGCTGTACCGCGTGGAAAAAAATCTCTGTGCCTCATGGATACAGCATTAGCACGAATTTCATGATCCGCGAAATATGCGGATTTCACGTTCTCTCATTCATTCATTCAATCATCGTGTTCCGCATACCACATCAGAAAGGATGTGGAGTGAGTAAACGTATTGGTTAATAGAGGAGAACCAAATTATACAAAGTGATACGTCGAGGTATGGGAAAACTTAACCAAAACGTAAGGTAAGCAGAGCTCAAAGGCTGCAGGGAGTGAAAGCGTAGACCAAAATGAGGTTACAGTTTCAAACACAATTTAATTTTACTAAACATTAAAAAACACTTGTTCACTGGTACAAATATATATATATATCGCAAAACACAATAAAATCTTTTAAACTCCAGGCCAGAAGGGCCGCTGAACATTCACAACTGTAATGCCAGAATAACCTTGAGATTCAACATAAGGAGATAATCACGGTCTGAAGGACCCAGCACTTTTGATTAATTATTGACCAATACAATAAGTTACTGAAAGGAATGACTTAAGTCATTCGGCCAGAAGGGCCAATCAAATATAACCACAAATGCTGTTTTGATAATGCTACAAGAACGCAAACCCAACAGTTAATTTACTTCGTCCAAATGAACTGTAAAAACCAAAAGACAAATTCATATACCAAAGGTTTTTTTTTAATGAAACAAGCTAACAAGATAAAATTAATAACCAAAAAGGGGTAGTGACGTCGCCACTCGACTCGAAGGGCCTGAATATCAGTGGGAATAAATATTTGAGAATGGTTGAAGTTAGTGAGTTAACACTTGAAACCCGCCTGTGCTCCTCACCACTAGGAAAAATTTACAATCAGCTGTGCTAGGACTGGCTGCTTTAGCGATATGGCACAGACCAGCAGAACAACTAGAAACATCACCAACGTGGCGAATCGTCCGCATATGGCATAACAGCAACTCTCTATAACACATAAAATAAAAATTACAAAACATTGAAACACATGGATCAAAATATAACGCCTATCTAGGCAGGAACTGTTAATGACGCCCACTGGCCTTCGTAAATCCTCTACCAAGTGAATGTGACGGCCTGTACTAAATAATAATAGTAATAATACTCAACAAATTGTAAAATACAAGATCGTTATTGCACTTGGGTTAGAATAAAATTTCAACCACAGATAATATTTTAGGTTCAGTTATTAACGCACAGAGAGTTAACACTCTTTTCTAGTGTTAGTTACACTTGACAATATAACAGCAGATCATTGAATCGGGATTTCGGGCACGCCTGAGTCTACTAAAATTGCGAAACACCATGGCGCACGACCTTGGAGCAAAATACACCCGACGACACGGGCAGAAATTGAGTGAGACACATCAAGACATGAAATTCTCACCGTTAGTCCTGAAGGCAGACAAGAATTCGGCGACAGGTTGCAACCAGCACCAACTCGAGTTATGTCGATCGCCCCAGTTCCGCCATAGCAACGCGGACACGCCGCGTCAACAGCTGCCACGCCGAGCTTCCTCATCACACAGCCCGTCCAGAACGACTGCCGCCTTCCCGAGTACACACGCTCGTAGCAATCACGTGCGTTCACAGGAAGTCATACCACCTTTCCCGCCACATTGCGCTGCCACACAACCGGAAACTAAACTCCCCGTCTCACTGCGGCAGCAGCAGCACTCGATACTCTCGTCGTCAGCAGGTCTCTCCCCGGAACGCAGCGCCCTCCGAAATTTAAAAGCAAACGGACCAATCGCGGCAGAGCAAAGCCAAGGCTCCGGAAGACGACACACCACACCTAGGCGAAGATGAAGATGATACGGTTCACAAAGTTAAGTTGTGTGTTGCATTAACTACATAAAAACAACCGCTGTACCAGTTAGCAATGTTTGTATTTACGCCTGCTATATTTAAGGTAGTAAATTAGAAACTGACGCTGCTAGTTTGAAGAAAAGAGTTGCTCCCTCAGTTATATTACCTGTTGTATGTCTACAATCGCACCTTAATATTTACTTGATTAGACTGCCATTTAAAATGGACTCCGTGGCCTGGCTCAAGGAGCCACGACAAAGCCGACCAGCCACAGTGACGCCCTCCATACAGCGTCATGTGGGGACTGGAGGGGCGAGGGTTTACTACACCACACTGCCAGTTCTTTTGCAGCCTTTTTCATATTGAACAAGCAGCTTCTCGCTCAAGTATCTCCTCAATTACCCTCAATGAGATGACAGTGCACCCAGTTCCAACTCTTCCACCAAAGATAAATCCCTGGCAGTACCGGGCATTTATCGCGGGTGCTGTAGACCGGTCAGTTGCGGAGGCGGACAACTTTTCTCGTAGCTAACGGATATTTTCAGTTACGGAATCTATAGTGTGTTTGACTATTATACAGTGTGATTCTGTCATGCTGTTACAACTTTCAAGGATGACGGACAAGAGTAAATGTATAACACTGTTTAAAGGGACCCTGATTCGCCAACGACCGAATCGTGAAATGTAAACGAAGACCGTTGTGATACATCTGACAATGGTACTGTTGTTGCTAAGATTTCAAGGAAGACAACTTTCAGAGGCGTTAATATGGACCAAAACAGGGGTAGAATGACTAATAAACGCGGGATCTAAAATGCATAGCCGGCCGGGTGGCCGAGCGGTTCTAGGCGCTACAGTCTGAAACCGCGCGACCGCTACGGTCGCAGGTTCGAATCCTGCCTCGGGCATGGATGTGTGTGATGTTCTTACGTTAGTTAGGTTTAAGTAGTTCTAAGTTCTAGGGGACTGATGACCTTAGAAGTTACGTCCCATAGTGCTCAGAGCCATTTGAACCATTTTTTTTAAATGCATACCTCAAGAGTTATGGAACATGTATCTTCTGCTAACGAAGTGCCCATACTTTTTACGGTACGCATTTTAGAGTCTTTATTTACTGGACTATTTTTTCTTGTTTTGGTCCATACCACCTTCTCCAAAAATGTGGAAATCAGAGAGAGCGTGCAGTAGAAGACATATGTTTCTCAGTGTCGAAGGTGAACAAGTTCCCAAATACTTAACGCATGCACTTTAGAGCCCACATTTTTTTCTTAGTTTGACCCGCATGAACACCTCTGAAAGTTGCCTACCCCACAATCTTAACTACAATATTACTGGTGCATGAAATCTGCTGTTATCTGGTCCACTGAGGATGTGCAACTTATGACGTGCTGCGACCAACGGCCTTTTGTGATATACGCAGATGCGAAAGTGCATGCTATCCAGATATCTTCACAATGTTCACTCAGACACTGGTTGAGACAGCCCTGTGTGCATTTCGAGTCGTAATTCTTGTCGGGTTGCCATTCAAAGGCGATGACATCTCCGTTCACTGTCGGCTAGGCTCTTTTACGATCACAGTTCTTAAGCTTTGTGGAACACCATTTGTTGTAGACAGCTTGTACAGTCTGTGTTGATACATCAACAAATCGAACAATCATTTATATGGTGGCCACGAATACGTCCAAACTCGACAGCTCCTTTCGGCCATTCTGCCACGTCGGCTTGTTGAACCGTCTTACTGGCCCGGGCGCATTCAGCCGACTGCCACATACACGCCACATCACTGCCATGACATACATTACTGGTTGAGATTGACATGACCACTTGATTGCAGCTCTACACAATCTACAGCATTCCACAGTGACAAAGATGCTCTTTTAAGGGGCTTGCACACAAACCTCCAAATGGCATAACTCAGATCGGTACCAAACGTTGTATGTCGATAGAGTATCAACCAAAGCACCGATATAGTTAGTGCTGTCTGCTGTCGTCCGGTGGAACATGCGTAAACGGTTATTAAAAGTAACAGCAGAATTACGGAGCAGAGGAAAAACATAACTGTTAGCGAAAGAGTTGAAAATCTCTCATAGGTAAGCCTGTAGAGCGTGAGGTCGTCATTCCAAAGATACCGCGTTCAAAGCCGCAGAGTCGCCTTGCGCGTCGAGCGAGCAGGTCGTTGTTAAATTGCGCCTGTGCCGCAGCGCCGCTTGTGTCGAAGCTACTCCGTCTTGTTGGTGTATCGGCCGGAGCCACATCGTAGTTGCGTAACGGAGTTTGTTGTCGTTTTTCTCTCGGTGGCGGTATAATTCTGCCCGCGCCATGGTGTCCGTCGAGCCTCCTAAGTCTGTTCCTCGTCGAGCTACTGCTCGTTCCAGTTTTGACGTGTCGTGTTCAGCCCGGCTCTTTAGAAATTCACGATTGGTTGGATGATGTTATCCGTGTTACACGTGATCAGGTAGATACTGCTCACTTTGATTCTGATTTGTATGCGTTCTTTGTGAAGTTTTATTATCCCGTTCAAGTAGAACGGCTTCTCTCTCGGGTTGTTTACACATCGAGATGGTTCCGTTAGTCAAGACCTCCTTGAAAATGTGGCACTCAAGTATAATACGGTTAGAGTTTATAACCTTCCTCGTGAAGTGGACGATTCGTTTCCTAAAGGGCCCTGCAGTCTGGAACCGCAAGACCGCTACGGTCGCAGGTTCGAATCCTGCCTCGGGCATGGATGTTTGTGATGTCCTTAGGTTAGTTAGGTTTAACTAGTTCTAAGTTCTAGGGGACTAATGACCTCAGCAGTTGAGTCCCATAGTGCTCAGAGCCATTTTTTCGTTTCCTAAAACAGCGTTGCTTCTGTTTGGAGTAATACGACATATCCGATGGGAACGCTGGTCAGCACAACATCGCTTCCAGTATCATAATGGTATCCGGACTGTGGACATGTGCATTAAATAGAATATTCCTTCCCACTTGTTTGTGGTTACCGAATCCATGTTACGTATGCAGGGCAAGAAGGAACCTGTTGTCTTTGTAACGAAAGTGGTCGTCTCAGATCCGACTGTCCGCGCCGTACTACGTTCTGACGTCGTCTTATCAAAAACGTCTTCCTTTAACGTTAGCATTCATAATGTGTTAGCAGTCTACAGACAGTCAATTTCCAGCTTTAAGCGATGTTGGGGCAAGATTGACCCCTGCTCCTCACGAATTTCCACCGTGCGGCCTCTGTCCGTGAGGGGACTACGGCTCCCGCAGCACAAGTCTAACGCTGGCGGGCTGAGGAACATACAGATTTCGAGAGCGCCCCTCTGCGTTCTCGTTCTTTTGATACGGCGTTGACAGAGGGTGCACCTTCTGGCGGTAAGTTGTCTACTGACGTTAATTGTGATTCCAGTATTACCAGAGATGATGTAACTGCTTCTGTTGATGTTGAAATGTGTGTTGTATCTGCATCCCCCACTTCACCTCCATACGCGACGGTTCCCGTGAGTTCAGATGTTGTTATTGTTGTTCTTGGGGGAGGAGACCAGACAGCGAGGTCATCGGTCTCAGCGGATTAGGGAAGGACGGGGAAGGAAGTCGGTTGTGCCCTTTCAAAGGAACCACCCCGGCATTTGCCTGGAGTGATTTAGGGAAATGACGGACAACCTAAATCAGGATGGCCGGACGCGGCATTGAACCGTCGTCCTCCCGAATGCGAGTCCAGTGTTCTAGCCACTGCGCTACCTAGCTCGGTGCCGTGAGCTCAGATGTTCCCGCAGAGACCTTGTCTGCTGGCCAGTCTTTACAGTGTTCAGTGAAGTACCACCCCTCCTCCAAGCTGAGAAAGTGAGGCAACGGGATTCTACGGGTTCTCTCCTGATGATCAGGTGATGCAGTATGACACCGGCACTGCATTACTTGTCTCTTGTGTACCTGATGTTGCTGTAAATCGTCCTGAGTTGTGCTCCCCGATTACCGATGAGTGCTGTGGAGATGGCTCCTCTGTCAAATCGGAGCTTCACGTGCCCCAAACCCTTCCACATCAAGAGTGTATGTTTTCAAGAAGTAGTGTAAAACAGCGTTTTCAACCTGCACTTGCAGCGGCGTGTCGTAAAAAGAAAAACGAGGATTCCTCGGCTTCCGGTGGGGAGGATTAGAATAATACCTTCTTTCCACCTCTTCCGGACGTTGAGGAGAGAAGGGCGTTATGCGTGCATTTTCCTTCGTGTTGTTTCATGTGCTAAGGGATGCAGGAATATACATTTCTCACCCTCAATGTCAATAGGATATGTTCACAATTACGGCTTACTGCGTTACGCCAGTTTATTTACGATTCCCAACCTGATATTGTGGTGTCACCGCCAGACACCACACTTGCTAGGTGGTAACTTAAATCGGCCGCGGTCCTGTAGTACATGTCGGACCCGCGTGTCGCCACTGTATAATCGCAAACCTAGCGCCACCACATGGCAGGTCACAAGACACGGACTAGACCTCGCCCCGGTTGTACGGACGACATAGCTTGCGACCAGACGTACGAAGCTTTCCTCTCATTTGCCGAGAGACAGATTGAATAGCCTTCAGCTTAGTCCATAGCTACTACCTAGCAAGGCGCCATTTGTATCAGTGCTTATAGCTTACTAATATTCAAGAGAGATGTATTCCAACAAGAGAATTAAAGATAAGTATTAAACGCTACGTACTTTTCTTCTTATTCATTAATAAGTCTCATGTTCCAGAACTTCAAGCCCGTCTGCGTTAGTTTAGCGTGCACCTAGCTACCTCATTGTGTCTATGCTTTCTGAAATAGACACAACAGATATCGTGTGTTTACAAGAGGTATCATTTGATGTGTTTAGTCTTCCTTGATAATCTATGTTTCACAATGTCGCTCCTGAAAATTCTACCGGTATGGCTTTGCTTTATCGAGATGGAATCCCGCTGACGGACTTCGAAACGCTGGATGATGGCCGCGGTATAGGCTGTAGTTTTTATGACCTCACGTTAATTTTTCTTTACGCTCCGTCTGGATCCGGTCGTTCATCCGACCGCGCGCGGTTTTATAAGGCAGAAGTTGTTTATTTACTCCGATGGAACCCGCGCAAGGTCTTGTTAAGGGGCGATTTTAACTGCGTCTTACGTCGTGTAGATCAGACCCTCAATCGTACATACTGTCGTGAACTTTGATATGGTGACGTCTTTGCATCTCTGAGATGCTTGGGTTTGCAGATACCCTACATTGGTGCCGTTTACGTTTCTTACAGCCACTTCAAGTAGCCGACTGGACCGCTTTTATTTATCTGCCCCCGTCTGTAGCCAGCTTCTATTGATTGATGTAATTCCCGCCAATTTCACTGATCACTGTGCTGTTTCAGTTTACCACATCCCGCAGCGGGTCCATCTTTCGCCCCCTTTATGGAAGCTACATCTCACGGACCCCTCTCTGGAACGCATCATCGCAGACGTATGGCGGCGGACAATCCAGTCCCAGGCGCATTATCCCTCAATTCTAGAATGGGGGGTTACCTTTTCTAAACATCGGATTCGAAATGCATTCAAGCACTTTACCGCTGAAAAAGCGGCTGAAATAAGACGAACTAGAGAACTTTATTATGCTGTCCCTGGCGATCTTTATCATAATGCTCGTGATGCCCCCTTGAGAGTCGTGTTGAAGGCAAATGGATGGTGTCCGATTGCGTTTCCAGCCTCGTTAAATCGTACAGGACCAGTTGGCCTCTCTCTATCATCTTCTTCGGCTTCATAAGCGATCTCAAAGGACGTGTCTTACTACTATTCGTTCTCTAGATGGGCGTGATTGGTCCTCCCAATCTGACATCATGCGTGAACTTTACCAGTACTTTTCCGAACTTTATACTGAAATGGATTCAGACGGTCCACCGTCTGTTGATTTTACCTCCTCCTTGATAGTGTTGTTACGCCAGCTCTCCAGGAAGAGTTTTTCTCTGTATTTCATCGCGATGATATACTTGATATTGTGGCTCGTTCTCCCTCCCACAAATCGCCTGGCTTCGATGGTCTTCCCAAAGAATTTTATATTCGATTTTGGCCCCTGATAGGAGATACGATAACTTCTATGGTGAATGAACTATTCCACGGAGGCCTTATCCCGCCCAGCTTTAGGGGTTGCTAAAATTGCCCTGATTCCCAAAAATCAGGGACGTTTGCGTGTGGGTCAGTTACGCCCGATAACCCTCTTCCAACTATGATTATAAAATATTGGCGCGAACGGTGTTGTTGGCTACCATCATCGCGAGCCATCAAAGTTGTCTTCCGGGTCGTACTCTCCTGACTCCCGTTGCTGAATGTCGTGATCTCATTGCGATTGCTTCCACCATTCCCGTGCCAAGCGCTTTGCTTTTCATTGATTTTCACCAAGCGTTCGACAGCGTTAATCATGGGTTTATTATGTGAGTATTGACGACTGTTGGTTTTAATGATGCTGCACGACGGCTGTTTAGCTCTCTAATTACTGGTATTCGGGCGTCCATTGACGTAAATGCTCGTCTTACTTCCCACATGGTGGTGTGTCAGGGTGTCCGTCAACGGAGTCCATTATCTATGTCGCTCTACGTTCTGTTTCTGGAACCCTTATTGAAATCTATAGCTGCTTGTTTGGGTGGATGGTTGCTGTTGGGAGAAAGGCTTACCGTTCGCTGATGACGTTATGGTTCTTCTCCGTTCCCATGATGATATACCACTGCTGAAGGAAGTTTTTGATGCTTTTTGTCGTCTTGCAAGAGCGCGGGTTGATGACCAGAAATGCCGCTTACTCAGTTTGCGAGGATTTTACCCTGTCGAAATTCCATGGGCTTCGAATTTCACCCGGTATCAATCGTTAGGTATTATAATTGACAGTTGTCCGCTAAAGATGGCTACGATAAACTGGAAGTCTGTCACGGATAAGATTCGGGGAGCAATCATTGAACACGTGCTTCGCTCTCTCTCAATTCTTCATAAGGTCCGGGCCACGGAAACGTATGGGTTAAGTAATGCTCATTTTATTGCACAAATCTTTCCACTTCCTGCGATGATGTACCGCAAGTTTGCGCCCCCCCCCCCCCCCCCCCCCCGTCTGCTGGGAGGTTTGGGCCTCCCTGACATTCCAGTTAAGTCTTCTGCCTTATTCATCCGTCGCACCGTTTTAACATGTCTACGCGCCCCCCAGTCACTTACAGCTTGCCTTCAGGACTGTATCCGACTGGCGAGTTTAACACCTCCAGTAGATATTGGTAGGATTAGTATAAACTAAGGCACGTTAAGGAATTTTTTGAAGTCAGTTGTTTAGTTGTAAATATCATTTCCCAAGCGAATCTCTCCCTAAAACTTCTGTTATGGAGCTGGCAAATTTCTCATAGTGTTCCCTCTGTGGTAGCCCTGTCGCCAGAAAATAACTGGAAGATTGTTTGGTCTAACGTTAGCCTCCCGATGGAAGTGGCGTCCTCGTAGTACCAAGTTGTTCATGGTACTGAACCTACTAACGTGCGACTTTTTCGTATTGACCTCAGTGTGACGGACTGCTGCAATCGTCACCATGAAACTGATACATTATATCATCGGTTGATCTCCTGCAGTCATGGCCACTGGAGATGGCTTCGCCGACAACTGGCTTTTCTTCTCAGGACGTCGGAGGCGGCTATCTCGGGGGAGATTCTCGTGCGTCCCGATTCAACCTTCTTTCTCCGATAGAAGAACAATGCCATCATGTGGCTTGTTGGACGTTATGTCCACTACTTGATGGTGAGTGGATATGACGCAGATCCGAGTGCCTTTTCCCAATATATGGCCACAGCCCATTGGACGTGGCTCAGGATGCAACGTTATCGAGAGATTTTTTGTAATATGCTATATCTCGTTTTTCATCGATTAGGAGTTGGATGAGTTTAAATCCCCCCTTTTTTTGTGGACACTCGAGTGGATTTAAATGTTACACCATGTTGAAGTAATGGAGGAAAAAAGGTGTGGGCACGTTAAAATTAAAGTCATACATCTTTATATACGTTTTTTTCTGATTTAACCCTTTTGTTTTTGTCGAAATGACTTCTTTTGTTTTAGTTTTAATTGATTGTCTTAAATAAGTTCTTTGGAGGACGAATACAAAATACAAAAAAACCTCGGAAATCGGTGGATCGCTGGGTAGAATCTCGCCCACATTTATTTATTTATATTTTTTCATTATTCGTCGAACTGTTTCGTAAAAAAACCGTTGCCGACAATTTCTTTTACTGTTTATGCGTGGAACTGTTATATGGTATAACATTTTCCTATATTTCGCTTTTCATCGATAAGGATTTGGATGAGTTGAAATCCCCCCTTTTTTTTGTGGACACTCTGACACGTAAAACGACTTTTCGGAGTTTGTAGCAATGTTCTTTTGCAGTCTGCTTTCGCTTCGTTAGCTGAAAGTAGCAGACCTATTGAGCACATTTGTATAGACATGTGTGTCAGACATGTCCGACAGAACACCACACCTATCGATGCAAATGTATCGAGCGAGGTGGCGCAGTGGTTAGCACACTGGACTTGCATTCGCGAGGACGACGATTCAAATCCACGTCCGACCATCCTAATTTAGGTTTTCCGTGGTTTCCCTAGATCACTTCATCCAAATAACGGGATGTTCCTTTGAAAGGACACGACGTAGCGAGAGCACACTACCAAAAGAACATTGCTACAAACTGCGAAAAGTCGTTTTACGTGCCAGGAAAGTGTTCTGCCAAATAACAATTTCACTCCTAAACAGTAAAACAAAATTGCCTTCAGTGAGGTCTCCACGTAGGATGTTTGGTACGACAACTTCACGCTCTACCATATTCTTTTCTGTTTTTCTTTCTTTCTTTATTGTTCGTTGCATTTGGTTGGGGCAGACGTCACATGACGCCCATTCAAGTTCAGCGTAGATCCTTTCGTTAGTAGAGAGCATCCATCCTTCTGACCGAACACGCTGAGCTACAGTGCCGGCATCAAACACCCCGGCGAGATCTACATAACAATTACTCAAAGATACGCTTTTCCTGCACTCCGCAGATCTGGTGTTTCTTTTAATTACCGTATACTAATGTTCCACTAGACGGCCGGCCGGGGGGCCGAGCGGTTCTAGGCGCTACAGTCTGGAACCGCGCGACCGCTACGGTCGCAGGTTCGAATCCTGCCTCGGGCATGGATGTGTGTGATGTCCTTAGGTTAGTGAGGTTTAAGTAGTTCTTAGTTCTAGGGGACTGATGACCTCAGCAGTTAAGTCCCATAGTGCTCAGAGCCATTTGAACCATTTTCCACTAGACGACAGTACACAGCACGAAATAAATCGGTGTTTTGGTTGATACCCAATCGACAAAGAACGTTTGGTTGCAATCCGAGTGTCTGACATCTGGAGGTTTGTATATTAATAACATTTTGTACGACGCGCTTATGCTATGGAAAGAATTGTGTCTGAATTTCATGCAGAATCAATGACTATCATAAGTTTTAATTATGCCCCATATCTCACCTTACCCGCACATACACACAAACACCACAGACACACACACACACACACACACACACACACAATTCCACCTCAGACTCCCAATATGAGAATTATTTTTGAAACTCTGTAGTTACATGTTACAAATACATTAATCTAATGTATCTATAATCCGCATTCCGATTTCAGAAAGTAAACACCACCACTAGAACTGATCACAAACTGGCACCCACAAAATCGACGGCTTCTCAGCAGCTGAGGACCAGCAAATGAAGAGCACCTCCACCGTCTGCGCAGTAAACGACAGCGACAGCGCTGGCGGGCTACCCGGATAAAGCGCGGTGACAGCAGCCACTTTCCCCGTGGCAGGCATCCGTCCACCCCCAAGTAACACCCCCCCCCCCTCCTCCCGGCCAGCTCCACAGCAAAGTGCACATAAAAGAGCGCCAGGCGCGGCGGCGCTGCGGAACAGCCGACGGGCGACAGTGGCTCCTCGCTGGTACGCAGGCATCCGCGCTTCTTTTGTCTGCCTCTGGAACTAATCGGGTAAATCCCGGAAATAGTGGGAATTTTAAACACAACTCACACGTTTAAGACTACAGTCGTCGGTTATCACTTTTTGTGGAAGAACTTAAATTCTTCAAATACTGATCAGGACAGCGTTTCTCCAGTTTTCAAGATTTTATTCAAAAACTGGTTTTACAGATTTCGGTGAAGGGCGTTTCCGTCCGTCTGGTCAGAGATCAATACTCACCTCCGTCATCCAAGTAACAGAGAGAGTCCCCTTAAAATGTCCCCTAGACACTCAATAATACACTACTGGCCATTAAAATTGCTACACCACGAAGATGATGTGCTACAGACGCAAAATTTAACCGACAGGAAGAAGATGCTGTGATATGCAAATGATTAACTTTCCACAACATTCACAAAAGGTTAGCGCCGATGGCAACACCTACAATGTGCTGACATGAGGAATGTTTCCAACCGATTTCTCATACACAAACAGCAGTTGACCGGCGTTGCCTGGTGAAACGTTGTTGTGATGCCTCGTGTAAGGAGGAGAAATGCGTACCATCACGTTTCCGACTTTGATAAACGTCGGATTGTAGCCTATCGCGATTGCGGTTTATCGTATCGCATCATTGCTGCTCGCGTTGGTCGAGATCAAATGACTGTTAGCAGAATATGGAATCGGTGGCTTCAGGAGGGTAATACGGAACGCCGTGCTGGATCCCAACGGCCTCGTATCACTAGCAATCGAGATGACAGGCATCTTATCCAAATGGCTGTAACGGATTGTGCAGCCACGCCTCGATCCCTGAGTCAACAGATGGGGACGTTTGCAAGACAACTGTACGAACAGTTCCATGACGTTTCCAGCAGCATGGACTATCAGCTCGGGGACCATGGCTGCGGTTACCCTTGACGCTGCGTCACAGACATGAGCGCCTGCGATGGTATGCTAAACGACGAACCTGGCTGCACGAATGGCAAAACGTCATTTTTTCGGATGAATCCAGGTTCTGTTTACAGCATCATGATGGTCGCATCCGTGTTTGGTGACATCGCGGTGAACGCACATAGGAAGCGTGTGCCCGTGGTCTAGGGGTAGCGTCTTTGATTCATAATCAAAACGTTTTCTGTCCCGGGTTCGATCCCCGCCACTGCCTAAATTTTGATAAATAATCAGCATTGGCGGCCGAAGACTTCCGGCATAAGAAGTCAGCCTCATTCTGCCAACGGCCTTGTCAAAGAGGGCGGAGGAGCGGATAGAGGTTCAGGGCACTCTCTTGTCCTAAGGGTGGGAAATTGCCCCTAAAGGCGAAAGAATCAGCAATGATCAACGACATGAGGATGCAGAAGGCAATGGAAACCACTGCATTAAAGACACGTAACGTGTATCCACAGCACATGTGGCCTGTAATTGAAGAAGTGTCATGATGATCTCTCCATTAGCAAAAGATTACGGAATAGCCCGCCATTCGGATCTCCGGGAGGGGACTGCCAAGGGGGAGGTTACCGTGAGAAAAAGATTGAATAATCAACCAAAGGATAACGTTCTATGAGTCAGGGCGTGGATGTCAGAAGCTTGAACGTGGTAGGGAAACTAGAAAAACTGAAAAGGGAAATGCAAAGGGTCAATCTAGATATAGTAGGGGTCAGTGAAGTGAAGTGGAAGGAAGACAAGGATTTCTGGTCAGATGAGTATCAGGTAATATCAACAGCAGCAGAAAATGGTATAACAGGTGTAGGATTCGTTATGAACAGGAAGGTAGGGCAGAGGGTGTGTTACTGTGAACAGTTCAGTGACCGGGTTGTTCTAATCAGAATCGACAGCAGACCAACACCGATAACGATAGTTCAGGTATACATGGCGACGTCGCAAGCTGAAGATGAACAGATAGAGAAAGTGTATGAGGATATTGAAAGGGTAATGCAGTATGTAAAGGGGGACGAAAATCTAATAGTCATGGGCGAATGGAATTCAGTTGTAGGGGAAGAAGTAGAAGAAAAGGTCACAGGAGAATATGGGCTTGGGACAAGGAATGAAAGAGGAGAAAGACTAATTGAGTTCTGTAACAAGTTTCAGTAATAGCGAATACCATGTTCAAGAATCTCAAGAGGAGGAGGTATACTTGGAAAAGGCCGGGAGATACGGGAAGATTTCAATTAGATTACATCATGGTCAGACAGAGATTCCGAAATCAGATACTGGACTGTAAGGCGTACCCAGGAGCAGATATAGACTCAGATCACAATATAGTAGTGATGAAGAGTAGGCTGAAGTTCAAGACATTAGTCAGGAAGAATCAATACGCAAAGAAGTGGGATACGGAAGTACTAAGGAATGACGAGATACGTTTGAAGTTCTCTAACGCTATAGATACAGCAATAAGGAATAGCGCAGTAGGCAGTACAGTTGAAGAGGAATGGACATCTCTAAAAAGGTCCATCACAGAAGTTGGGAAGGAAAACATAGGTACAAAGAAGGTAGCTGCGAAGAAACCATGGGTAACAGAAGAAATACTTCAGTTGATTGATGAAAGGAGGAAGTACAAACATGTTCCGGGAAAATCAGGAATACAGAAATACAAGTCGCTGAGGAATGAAATAAATAGGAAGTGCAGGGGAGCTAAGACGAAATGGCTGCAGGAAAAATGTGAAGACATCGAGAAAGATATGATTGTCGGAAGGACAGACTCAGCATACAGGAAAGTCAAAACAACCTTTGGTGACACTAAAGGCAACGGTGGTAACATTAAGACTGCAACGGGAATTCCACTGCTAAATGCAGAGGAGAGAACAGATAGGTGGAAAGAATACATTTAAAGTCTGTATGAGGGTGAAGATTTATCTGATGTGATAGAAGAAGAAACAGGAGTCGATTTAGAAAAGATAGGGGATCCAGTATTAGACTCGGAATTTAAAAGAGCTTTGGAGGACTTACGGTCAAATAAGGCAGAAGGGATAGATAACATTCCATCAGAATTTCTAAAATCATTGGGGGAAGTGGCAACAAAACGACTATTGACGTTGGTGTGCAGAATATATGAGTCTGGCGACATACCATCTGACTTTCGGAAAAGCATCATCCACACAATTCCGAAGACGGCAAGAGCTGACAAGTGCGAGAATTATCGCACAATCAGCTTAACAGCTCATGCATCGAAGCTGCTTACAAGAATAATATACAGAAGAATGGAAAAGAAAATTGAGAAAGCGCTAGGTGACGATCAGTTTGGCTTTAGGAAAAGTAAAGGGACGAGAGAGGCAATTCTGACGTTACGGCTAGTAATGGAAGCAAGGCTAAAGAAAAATCAAGACACTTTCATAGGATTTGTCGACCTGGAAAAAGCGTTCGACAATATAAAATGGTGCAAGCTGTTCGAGATTCTGAAAAAAGTAGGGGTAAGCTATAGGGAGAGACGGGTCATATACAATATGTACAACAACCAAGAGGGAATAATAAGAGTGGACGATCAAGAACGAAGTGCTCGTATGAAGAAGGGTGTAAGACAAGGTTGTAGCCTTTCGCCTCTACTCTTCAATCTGTACATCGAGGAAGCAATGATGGAAATAAAAGAAAGGTTCAGGAGTGGAATTAAAATACAAGGTGAAAGGATATCAATGATACGATTCGCTGATGACATTGCTATCCTGAGTGAAAGTGAAGAAGAATTAAATGTTCTGCTGAACGGAATGAACAGTCTAATGAGTACAAAGCATGGTTTGAGAGTAAATCGGAGAAAGACGAAGGTAATGAGAAGTAGTAGAAATGAGAACAGCGAGAAACTTAACATCAAGATTGATGGTCACGAAGTCAATGATGTTAAGGTATTCTGCTACCTAGGCAGTAAAATAACCAATGACGGACGGAGCAAGGAGGACATCAAAAGCAGACTCGCTGTGGCAAAAAAGGCATTTCTGGCCAAGAGAAGTCTACTAATATCAAATACCGGCCTTAATTTGAGGAAGAAATTTCTGAGGATGTACGTCTGGAGTACAGCATTGTATAATAGTGAAACATGGACTGTGGGAAAACCGGAACAGAAGAGAATCGAAGCATTTGAAATGTGGTGCTATAGACGAATGTTGAAAATTAGGTGGCCTGATAAGGTAAGGGTTGAGGAGGTTTTATGAAGAATCGGAAAGGAATATGTGGAAAACACTGATAAGGAGAAGGGACAGGATGATAGGACATGTGCTAAGACATGAGGGAATGACTTCCATGGTACTAGAGGCAGCTGTAGAGGGCAAAAACTGTAGAGGAAGACAGAGATTGGAATACATCAAGCAAATAATTGAGGACGTAGATTGCAAGTGCTACTGTGAGATGAAGAGGTTAGCACAGGAGAGGAATTCGTGGCGGGCCGCATCAAACCAGTCAGTAGACTGATGACAAAAAAAAAAAAAAAAAAAAATGTGGATCTCGTGAAATGATGCTGGTAATTTTCTCCTACTGCCCACGCTTACGGGCATTAACGCGATCATTCCCGGCCCCCGCCGGCCCCTGTTGTTCAAAACAAGACGATGATGCAATTGAGGAGCCTCTTCCTTTGGTTCGCCCTTCGTGTAGCCCTCCACTATTGGACCCTTTTCTCTGGCCTGAGTTTGTGAAGCCATGGGTGCTTCTACACCTGATAGGGTGGTTATTTATAAGGAATCTTACGATTCTCCCGTCATCCAGGCCTACTCGCCGGCGCCCACTGTTAAGGAATTTGTTTCAGGGTCCGACATGCCTTCCCCAGATCTATCAGATACCTCTCTTGTTGTCACAGCTTTCTAAACTACTTCTGCACCTTCTGTCACAGCCTCCACGTCACAACCGGTTGATGGGCATAACTTGATTCATTCCAAATGGCAGGATGGCCCAGTTGTTACTTAACAAATCCCCATACGCGTGCCTGTGTCCGTCAACAAGTGGTGTATAGAGGTCTCTCCCTCTCTCAGTCTGAAACTGATTTTCTGCATGACCCACCAACAGAGCCGCATGAGGTAGTGACGATTCCGAGGAGCCGAAATAAACAACGTATCCAACCTGAGACAGTTGCATCACGGTAGAAGAAAAAGTAGTTGGAAGATGGGGGAAGTGTTCACACTTCTTCTCTCTGCGTATCGTTCATTGATGCTGGCATGGATACCGGAACATAGCTCCGTTCGATGAGGGCTTTGTAATTTTTTAGTTTTTGTTCCACTTTATTTTTCTATGCAAACATATACTTTCCTCACTTTAAAGATTAACAGGATTGGTGCTCAACTCTGGCTCGCCGTTTTGCGGTAGCCCATACACGACTGGCTATTAAAATTGCTACACCAAGAAGAAATTCAGATGATAATCGGGTATTCATTGGACAAATATATTATACTAAAACTGACATGTAATTACATTTTTACGCAATTTGGGTGCATATTTCCTGAGAAATCAGTACCCGGAACAACCACCTCTGGCCGTAATAACGGCCATGATATGCCTGGGCATTGATTAAAACAGAGGTTGGATGGCATGTACAGGTAGTGTACGAGTAGTGACTTGCGTATTGTGACGAGCCAGATGTTCGGCCACCATTGACCAGACGTTTTCAGTTGGTGAGAGATCTGGAGAATGTGCTGGCCAGAGCAGTTTTCTGTATCCAGAAAGGCACGTACAGGACCTGCAACATGCGGTCGTGCATTATCCTGCTGAAATGTAGGGTTTCGCAGGGATCGAATCAAGGGTAGAGCCACGGGTGGGAACACATCTGAAATGTAACGTTCAATGCGAACAAGAGGTGACCGAGACGTGTAACCAATGGCACCCCATACCATCACGTCAATGCGAACAAGAGGTGACCCAGACGTGTAACCAATGGCACACCATACCATCACGCCGGGTGATACGCCAGTATGGCGATGACGAATACACGCTTCCAATGTGCGTTCACCGCGATGTCGCCTAATACGGATGCGACCATCATGATGCTGTAAACAAAACCTGGATTCATGCGGAAAAATGACGTTTTGCCATTCTTGCAGTCAGGTTCCTCGTTGAGTACACCATCGCAGGCGCTCCTGTCTGTGATGCAGCGTCAAGGGTAACCGCAGCCATGGTCTCCGAGCTGATAGTCCATGCTGCTGCAAACGTCGTCGAACTGTTCGTGCAGATGGTTGTTGTCTTGCAAACGTCCCCATCTGTTGACTAAGGGATCGAGACTTGGCTGCGCGATCCGTTACAGCCATTCGGATAAGATGCCTGACATCTCGACTGCTAGTGATACGAGGCCGTTGGGATCCAGCACGGCGTTCCGTATTACCCTCCTGAACCCACCGATTCCATATTCTGCTAACAGTCATTGGATCTCGACCAACGCGAGCACCAATGTCGCGATACAATAAACCGCAATCGCGATAGGCTACAATCCGACGTTTATCAAAGTGGGAAACGTGACGGTACGCATTTCTCCTCCTTACACGAGGCATCACAACAACGTTTCACCAGGCAACGCCGGTCAACTGCTGCTTGTGTATGGGAAATCGGTTGGAAACATTCCTCATGTCAGCACATTGTAGGTGTCGCCACTGGCGCCACCCTTGTGTGAATGCTCTGAAAAGCTAAGCATTTGCATGTCACAGCATCTTCTTCCTGTCGGTTAAATTTCGCGTCTGTAGCACGTCATCTTCGTGGTGTAGCAGTTTTAATGGCCAGTAGTGTATATGAATCTGGTGCAAACGGATTTGTTTTCAGTAAGTATTATTTGTTTTTAATTACTGTGTTCTCGATCTTTGTTGATTTGGCTTCCGAACTTTCTGCGGGCACTGCCTTGTTTAACTGAGAAGGAATTTCATTACGAGATTTCTAAATGCTAGATAATGTAAGGAGTATAGAATTCATTTCTGCTCTATGACCGTTCTGGCTCCGGTCGTAGTACGGAGCTTTCCAGTTTCTACAAAGAGGAAATCATTCACGTACTTCGTTAATCCCCCACAAAGATTCTATTGGGAGGTGGTTTTAATTGTGTACTCCAGCTGATGGATCAGTATCCTAATTGTAGAATCAGTAAAGAACTCGATGACATTTTACGCTTCTTGCACTTACGTAACCCATGCGTTTGTCAGTATCCTACACTTGTCCGACACACTTATTTTACTGCCACCCTTAGCAGTCGCTTTCAGCTTGCTGATTCCTTGTGCGGGAAACTTTTTCAGGCTCACAAGATACCTGCTTGTTTTACGGATCATTGTAGCAATCACATTTAATTATGTCCAACAGCTAGTAAAACTGTATCGTCTTCCCTGGATGTGCAATAGAACCTATCTACAAGATAATTCCCTTGGTGTTATTGTACGGAACGGTACTTGCCCATTACGAAACGGTGCACGCGGCACGCCAAGCCACAAATCGTAAAGCTCTCATGCGTTTTCGTGCCGCAGGGGCGGTAGACGTCTGGCGGACCCAAGAATAGCGCTAGGCAAGCTCCTCTACGGATTATTCCATTGTACAGGACGAACTGACTGCACTATACCATCTTGTACGTACGCGGGCGCTCGGGAAACGCGATTGCATTGCATCCCTCGCTAACGCCGACAGTCGAGTGTCAATGTCCCACCGTGACATTTTCTATTTAATTTTTAACTACTTTACTGAACTGAACGATGCCGACGTTCCGACTGAAAATTTTCCTGACGGATTTTCCCCTTTGCTGGATTGCGTCGTCAACGCCGTATTGAATGACTCGTTTTTGAATGATTTCCACGAAGAAGATATGTATGATGTTACCTGCTCTCAGTCTATCAAGTCACCTGTATTGGATGATATTCCTAAAAAATTTATATTCATTTTTGGTCTTTCACAGGTGACACACTAACATCGATGGTCAATTAAGTGATACGGGATGTCTCGCTTCCTGCTCCTTTCAAGGGAGGAGAAATGGTCCCCATCCCGAAAACCAGGGGTTGACCTAACCCTGACTCACTTCGTTCGATTACTCTCCTAGACTTCGAGTACGTCGCTCGAGCTGTTAACACCCGTCTCTCTCTCTGTTGCCCGACAAAATCTTTGCCATTCACCAAAGTTGTACGTATGGAAGAACGGTAATACTTATATTATCGAATGTCGAGATGTCATTTCGGTGGTTGCGGCCACTAATATCTCGGAGGCCTTGCTTTTCTCGATTTCGACAAGGCATTTGACCGTGTCAGCCACACGAGTGTGTTAACCGCTGTGGCTTTTACTCAAGACGCATGTCACGTCATAGCCAATTTTATCACTAATATCAATGCCTCAGTGCTCATGAACATTCAACTTACCCTCCCTTCCTCGGATTTACATCTAACAGGATCTACTCCAGGAAAGCAACCTATTCATGTCATTCTTTTTTTTTTTTTGTCTTACAGCCCTTGCTTCGGTATATTGTCATGCAACTACGTGGCTTGGCTATACTGGAAAAACGATTCTCGGCTCGCGCTTATGCCTACGACATTCCCTGATACCTTGGATTCCTTTTGTAGACTTGCTGGTACCAGAATAATGATCGCAACTGCCTTTTATGCCGTTGCGCGGCTATAACAAAGATATAATTTCTTGGACGACGGTGGTAGATCGCCACAAGACTTTAGGAACCATCTTTTTTAATTATTTTTTTTTTGGGTCATCAGTCTTCTCACTGGTTTGATGCGACCCGCCACGAATTCTTCTCCTGTGCTAGCCTCTTCATCTCAGAGTAGGACTTAAAACCTACGTCCTCTATTATTTGCTGGATGTACTGTCTTCCTCTACAGTTTTTGCCTTCTACAGCTTTCTGTAGTACCAAGGAAGGCATTCCCTCAAGTCTTAACAGGTGACCTATCCTCCTGTCCCTTCTCCTTATAAGGTCCACCTAATTTTCAATAATAGTAGATTGCAAACCTACCAAAATGGCGGCTCTTAAATGGCGAGAGGTTACGACTCGTCTATATTCAGTAATGTGTATTATATTGCACAGACCTTCCCGCTTTCCGCGAAGATAGCCCAGAGACTCAGACAACCATCCGGTCCATTCTTTTGGCGACGACACATCTTTGGATTCAGTATGAAGTGTTGGTCATGCCCCGCAAGCGTATAAGGTGTGCCCGATATTAAAGAGAAGGCGTCCATCTTGTCTGTACGACGCAATGTCGTAACATGTACACAGGCGCAGCATTCCATTATATCTCGTTTATTTCCCTGTCTCCAGCCTGTCAATCTGATTTCTCCCGTTAATGTTGGACGGATTATCTCTAAATTGTGATATGTCCTCGAATATTTTGTATGTCAGTTTCCTAGGTGCTAACATCCTTTCAAACACGCACCTAATTACCAGATACTTATTATCCTGTTGGGGTTAACCATCTTGCCTCTCGCCTGTTGAAATAGTTTCCCCGTCAACATTTTGGAAAACTGTCTGGTCTCGTCTTAGTCTTCCTATATCACCGATGGAGATTACTACCTCGTGGTATGGGGTCATTAATAGTTTGATACCGACTGGTGACCGTCTTTCTGCATAGACCTTTACCCGCGTAATCAATGTGACGAATGTCGTCACACAACCTTACTTCACAGGGTGTACTCTTCCGCGGGATCTTTAGCTCTGGATTCGTCGACAGCTGGCTTTCCTTTCCCGAGGGCTTTAATCTGCTTCTTTCGGACGAATTTCTTATTCGTCTAGAAGTATCCTTTTTTTTCTTTAGACGGAAACGAGTACGATAGCCTGGCTCCTTCATTAACTACGTTGTTGAAGGAGGGAATGACTCCCCCATTCCCGTGTTTTTCACCAGTATCTGGAGACCGCGCATTGTTAGTGGCTGCGATTCCTATGTTATCGAGCGATTTTTGCAATTATGCTTTTCTTCATCGACAGGGTGTTGGTTAAGTCCACTGCCCGTTGGGGTCTGATTCCTCCCTTTTTTTGGTCCCAGTAACGTGAAGCCTTGTTTGTTCACTTTCTTACACACATAAAAATTTTAAAAAATGTAAAAAATAAAAACACATTTGTAAAATAAAAAATAGATAATAGTTTGTGAGGTAGTTTTCTGGTTACTCAATCTTTTTCGGTTATTTTGTTCCTAATAATCATTTGATTTCCCAATTTGCAGCTCACATTACAAATGAGTTTCGTTGTGGTCGTCTGAACGTTCATAAACGTACCAAGTGAATCTGATGATAAAAGAAAGTGGTAAACGCGGCTGAAGGCCATCCAAGAGGCCCAGGTTCTATTCCCGGCCGGGTTGGAAATTTTTATCACTCTGCGACTGGGTGCTGTGCTGTCTTCATCATATTTCATCCTCAGCGACAAGCAAGTCGCCAAATTGGCCGCAAATAAAAATACGTGCATCAGACCAACGGGCTACCCGACGGGAAACCTTAGCCACACGCATAGTTCATTTCATCGTTACCTGAGCTTGTCGCTGTTCTGCGTAAAGACTGGTGTAAGATTCCCTTCAAAAACATGCAGACGACTGGAAGGTTTTGCCCGCATCTCGTGGTCGTGCGGTAGCGTTCTCGCTTCCCACGCCCGGGTTCCCGGGTTCGATTCCCGGCGGGGTCAGGGGTTTTCTCTGCCTCGTGATGGCTGGGTGTTGTGTGATGTCCCTAGGTTAGTTAGGTTGAAGTAGTTCCAAGTTCTAGGGGACTGATGACCATAGATGTTAAGTCCCATAGTGCTCAGAGCCATTTGAACCATTTGGAAGGTTTTTTAAATGCCAACGGGTTTCTTCCGCCGTATAAGGCATGGTAATGTGTTGTGTTTTTGCTGTTTCCGTATTTCCGTCCAACCCCTGTAATTATAAACATCATCTCTTGGGGTATGGCTGTCGGTCACAAACTGATCCGGCGACTCCTCGTCAGCAAAACAGCGCTACAAAGACATCTCCACTGCCGTGGAGGCTTCGTGTCGTACGTGAGACAAACGGAAAACGTACACAACTTGCAGCGTTTATTCACTATGCTTGATATAACAGAATCGTTATTCCTTTAATGAAAAAGGAATAAAATACTATATCAGATACTGTGAGAGCAGAGAAATTTCCACCTTCCTAGTTGAAACACTACATTAGACTCTTCAAACTCTACAATACTTGTGTCAGATAAAGCTTCACGAGGTTTTTTACTCATTACATTAAAACTGGATTTGTAATATAGTAGCACTTCAAGTAATTCCTTTGTATACTGAGTATTAGTTCTTTCTCTTATGCCTTGCAACTAGCAGTAACATTATGTATAAGAAGAAAGTATACTATTTCGAACTGACACTCATTCTCAGAATTCGTGATACTTAGGTATCGTACCTACAATACTTTATTTGTACTTAAGAGTTCCTAATACTTTATGAGAAGAATGCTCTTCCACCTTCGACTGCTATATTAATTTTTTTTCTACCGATATTTACTGTTACCAGTACCTCTTAATGTCTTCCTTGCACAATTCGTAACTCAAGATAAATTCATGTTAGTCTTGTGTTACACCAATTATCTTAGAAAAAAAAATCAAATCCTTAACAAACTGTGGTAAAGCTTTGCTGGGCGTTTACATCACGGGTCATGTGCTAATACACTCCTGGAAATGGAAAAAAGAACACATTGACACCGGTGTGTCAGACCCACCATACTTGCTCCGGACACTGCGAGAGGGCTGTACAAGCAATGATCACACGCACGGCACAGCGGACACACCAGGAACCGCGGTGTTGGCCGTCGAATGGCGCCAGCTGCGCAGCATTTGTGCACCGCCGCCGTCAGTGTCAGCCAGTTTGCCGTGGCATACGGAGCTCCATCGCAGTCTTTAACACTGGTAGCATGCCGCGACAGCGTCGACGTGAACCGTATGTGCAGTTGACAGACTTTGAGCGAGGGCGTATAGTGGGCATGCGGGAGGCCGGGTGGACGTACCGCCGAATTGCTCAACACGTGGGGCGTGAGGTCTCCACAGTACATCGATGTTGTCGCCAGTGGTTGGCGGAAGGTGCACGTGCCCGTCGACCTGGGACCGGACCGCAGCGACGCACGGATGCACGCCAAGACCGTAGGATCCTACGCAGTGCCGTAGGGGACCGCACCGCCACTTCCCAGCAAATTAGGGACACTGTTGCTCCTGGGGTATCGGCGAGGACCATTCGCAACCGTCTCCATGAAGCTGGGCTACGGTCCCGCACACCGTTAGGCCGTCTTCCGCTCACGCCCCAACATCGTGCAGCCCGCCTCCAGTGGTGTCGCGACAGGCGTGAATGGAGGGACGAATGGAGACGTGTTGTCTTCAGCGATGAGAGTCGCTTCTGCCTTGGTGCCAGTGATGGTCGTATGCGTGTTTGGCGCCGTGCAGGTGAGCGCCACAATCAGGACTGCATACGAACGAGGCACACAGGGCCAACACCCGGCATCATGGTGTGGGGAGCGATCTCCTACACTGGCCGTACACCACTGGTGATCGTCGAGGGGACACTGAATAGTGCACGGTACATCCAAACCGTCATCGAACCCATCGTTCTACCATTCCTAGACCGGCAAGGGAACTTGCTGTTCCAACAGGACAATGCACGTCCGCATGTATCCCGTGCCACCCAACGTGCTCTAGAAGGTGTAAGTCAACTACCCTGGCCAGCAAGATCTCCGGATCTGTCCCCCGTTGAGCATGTTTGGGACTGGATGAAGCGTCGTCTCACGCGGTCTGCACGTCCAGCACGAACGCTGGTCCAACTGAGGTGCCAGGTGGAAATGGCATGGCAAGCCGTTTCACAGGACTACATCCAGCATCTCTACGATCGTCTCCATGGGAGAATAGCAGCCTGCATTGCTGCGAAAGGTGGATATACACTGTACTAGTGCCGACATTGTGCATGCTCTGTTGCCTGTGTCTATCTGCCTGTGGTTCTGTCAGTGTGATCATGTGATGTATCTAACCCCAGGAATGTGTCAATAAAGTTTCCCCTTCCTGGGACAATGAATTCACGGTGTTCTTATTTCAATTTCCAGGAGTGTATGTACATACTGTCACATTGTCTCTTTTATTGCAGCATATAAATAAACGGCAGTGAGTGCATTATGGCCGGCCGGGTGGCCGAGCGGTTCTAGACACTACAGTCTGGAGTCGCGCAACCGCTACGGTCGCAGGTTCGAATCCTGCCTCGGGCATGGATGTTTGTGATATCCTTAGGTTAGTTAGATTTAAGTAGTTCTCAGTTCTAGAGGACTGATGACCTCAGCAGTTAAGTCCCATAGTGCTCAGAGCCATTTGAACCATTTTTTGAGTGCATTATTCATAATGTCAGTGTCTTTCAAAATTATAGATCAAACTGAGTTTGATCCTTCCTGTAAAATCTCTGAATGTAATTTACTACTTAAGTAATTGCTTAATGCTACGTAGACAGCGAGACTGTCGTAGCTGCTTGCTTATTCTCACTAAAACTTAGTGGCAAAATAATCAGTGAATATGCTCATTTAATTGGTTCTCGGCATGCCCTTAACTGTACCGCAATTCCAGGTGTTGACGCTATCTATCAACCAATTTACATTATATATAGAGTAATCCCATTTGGGTTTGATTTTATGAGATTATGTTTTGCAGGTATTCCCCACATAAGATAATTTAGATATTCACAAAGTTTTTTTTTGTTTTTTTTTTTGTTTGTTTTTGTGATACGTTACAATACAGCATCACCGGTCTATTGCGGTCTAACTGTGTTGGTGAGACAGTAAATTTATCCACAGGGCAGTGACTGCGTCACTGCAATTAACTTTGGAGGTGTGGCGGTGGGACTTGTAGTCACGTACCACCCTCTGACGGTGACAGTACTACGTGAGTCAGGCAGAAAAATTTAGCCTAACATGGGCAGGTATAATTGGAAAGTATTGGACGTAGAATGGGGGCTAGACCCACCAAAGGATGCGTCCGTGGTGGGCGTGCCAGAGCTATCGTTAGCCATGGTCGGAATCCGATTCCTCTAGGATTGTTAGGGGAACCGGATGTCGATGCCAGCGGCGTGGAAGTGTGGTCCCAACGTGGCGTAACCCATGGACAGTGTCCCGCAAGGCATCCACTTTCTCATAGAGCCGCCGCGCGTTGTTGCGTATGGTCGTCTTTAGGGGGACGATATACGCTTCCTCGTGAGTGGCGGGGCGTGCAGGCTCCACCTGAGCACCTTGTTCTGCAGGCGTTGCAATGTCTGAATCCTGCTGACACTAATCGTGGCCCATGCAGCAGATCCATACGTGAGGGCAGGCAGGATAGCTGTTCGGTAAATGCGGAGCTTGGTATGCAGGTTAAGTTCCCTACTGCGAAAGAGCGGGTACAAAGCCCTGGTTAACTTTTGCCCCTTGTTGGTGACATACTCCGCATGACAGTGGAAGAGCAACTTGTGGTCCATCTGGACCCCGAGATAGGTGGTTGTCGGGGACCAGGGCACCTGCACACCTGCAATCGAGATATTGCGGCGGAGGACTGGGCGCCGTTTCGTGAAGTAAACTGCCGTGTTTTTGGCGGCATTGAGAGCTATTTTGTTTGTCCGGCACCAGGTGATAGTGGCGTCCACCTGTCGCTGGACGCGGGCGACGACGGCGTCAGTATTGCCGCCAGTGGTGTATAGTGCTGTATCGTCAGCATATTGTGCAAGGTGGCACTCGGGGATGACCGGCATGTCAAAATGGTTCAAATGGCTCTGAGCACTATGGGACTCAACTGCTGAGGTCATTAGTCCCCTAGAACTTAGAACTATTTAAACCTAACTAACCTAAGGACATCACAAACATCCATGCCCGAGGCAGGATTCGAACCTGCGACCGTAGCGGTCCTGCGGTTCCAGACTGCAGCGCCTTTAACCGCACGGCCACTTCGGCCGGCTAGACCGGCATGTTATTGACATAGATATTAAAAAGGATTGGAGATAGCACCGATCCTTGCGGAGTGCCTGCGACAATTGGCGAATGCCAGATCGCATTCCCCGTTGAGCCACTAGGAAAGTCGTACCACGGAGGAAGTCATCCACGATCTTGACATAAATATCCGGTATAGGGGTCTGTGTCAGCATCTTGTGTACGAGGTTGTCTGGCCAGATCTTGTCGTAGACGTTTTGCAAATCCAGAAAAACGGCAGCTGTCGACTTGGCAGTGTTGAAGCCTTTGCTGATGTGTTCAGTGATCCATAGAACCTGAAGTTCAGCAGAGAGGTGCGGAGTGAATCCAAACTGTTCGGGACGGATCGTCCCAGCTGCTGCAAGAGGTTGGGAAAGTCGGTCAAGGATCACAGATTCAAGGACCTTCGCCATAGTGTTTAGGAGGCTGACGGGCCTGTTGTTGGTGGGGACTGTAGGGTCCTTGAACCCCTTGGGGATCGCAATCAGCTTTGCTTGTTTCCACTGAGGGGGGAAAAGGCCAGATGTGAGACAACAGTTTAAAATATTGGTGAACAAGATGAGTGGTGTGTGGGGAAGTTGGCAAAGATGCTCATTTAACATTCCGTCCAATCCAGGGGCCGACCGGCCACGTTTCCGTCGAAGGATGCGCTGAAGGGGAGCAGACTGCGGTGGGCGGTTGTGGAAAGTAGCAACAGCTGTCAAGACTTCATGTTCTTCCTGTAGTTCTTTCAGAGAAAGGTCCTGGACCAGAGGGTGGTTTTGGGCCTCGAACACATCTGCCAGCATTTCCACAATTTGCAGGGTATCATACGACAAGCCCGCTGCTGTGCGAATAGGATGGGCGGTCGCTGGCTTAGAACGCTGCAGGGTGCGAATGACAGCCCAGTCAGATTTTTGGTGGAGTAGGAAAGTGGACATCCTGTCCTCCCACTGTTCAGACCTCCATTCGGCGAGCCAGTGGCTGAATTCGCGTTGCAGGCGTCTCATTTGGCGTTTGTCCTGAGGGTCACGAAACTGCTTCCACCTCTGGCGGTAGCGGTTCTTTTGCACCTTCAGCTCCCATAACGGAGGGGGCAAGTCGTCCAGGGGTGTTAACTTTCGAGGTGCAGTGGAGGTGGAGAGTTTCGCTGCTTTCTGTATTTTGGCGGTAAGGTAATCCACAGCACATACTATATTGGCAGGTGTTGTCAAATCGAGATCGTGTCGAGTGGTGTTACTAAGTACCCTGGCAAACTTTTCCCAGTTGGTGAGGGTCGCAGTGGAATGAACATCAAATGAAAGGGCAGCATTGGTGAGGTGCAAGAGCTCATGGTCAGAGGCCAGTTCGTGGAGAACTTCCAGTGAAAACTGAGCGGTGATGTTTCTGAAGATGGCCACATCCAGAACGTCTGGCTGGCAGTTAGTACGGACTGGGATATGGGTAGGTTCGTGGGGGCCATAGACTGGTGGTACTAAAGTATCCTCCAGGTCAAGGAGGAGCCGGCCTTTGGGGTTAGACACGCGAGAATGCCAAGCTGGGTTCTTGGCATTGAGATCTGTCCCAATGATGATCCTGTCGAAGGATGACAATGTGCGGAGGTCTGCTTCCAGCAGTGGCTTGTTTGGGCTCAAATACGCTGCTGCAAAGGTAATGGTACCAAGGCGTGTGGAGATGGTGACCACTGTGGCCTCCATGTGTTCCATTGGCTGGAGAGTCTCTTGGGTATGGACAAGAGCTTTGTTGAGGAATACAGCTGTGCCTCCACCACAGCGGTCGAGGCAGTCAGAGCGGTAACACACCATGTTGCGAAGGCGGAAATCGTCTGCCGGTATGAGGTGTGTTTCTGTGACCAGTAAAACATCCACACGATAGTCATTGAGGAAGGTGTTCAATTCCGTCTTCATACGTTTTATGCCATTGGCATTAAAAATGCAAGTGACAAGATCCCGAGGCGGCTGGTGGTGGTGTGGAGGCCCATTCGCCATTACAACAATATTTGACTAAGCCCTTCCACTAGGGCGATGACCTTGGAGAGCCTGTCCTCCGACTGACGGATTTTTTGTGCAGTGTCACGAAAAACAGCCCGGATGTGGGGTTTCGTGAAAAAGGAGATGACCTTGAGGATTTCGAGCATGTCCGCCCGAAAGGACGCATCAGTCTCCACCACAGGGGTAAGGTCCCGGGTGGTCTGCTTGCCCCTACGGCACGCAGGTACAGGTGTAGTAGTAGGAAAAGTGGGGGTAGGGGCAGAGGGCTGAGCTACAGCCACAGATGGAGGGAGCTGCAGCTGACTCCTGTAGTTGGTGAGCAGTGGGAGCCGTCACGGAAGACAGACAATCGGGAGGAGACCGGGCTGCAGCAGCAAAGGATGTCATGGGAGTCTGGGCAGGAAGGGGCACAGGAGCCACCGAACCATCTGGTGCCTGAGTGGCTGGTACCAGAGTGGCTGCTGAGGACAGTGCACCAGGCTGACCCCACAAAACAGGATAGTTGGTCATGTCCTGTAGCGGTGTGGGAGGTCGATTTGTTCTTGGTTTCTTTTTGGGCAGACGAGAAGACTTCAGTGCCTTCTGGTAAACAGGGCACCCCCTCCAGGATGCCATGTGGTGGGGATCGTGCGTCGTTCCCAAACATCTGGCAGAGGTAGGTTTCTCCAAAGCAGGGAGTGTGCAGTTCTCCACTAAATGTGGGCCAGCACACTTAACCCACCGCAACGGCAGGGAGCAGTAATTCCCAGTATGTCGTAAACGTTGGCATTTGCGACAGATGGCTGGCCCGTTGCGGCCCTCGTATGATTCAATCCGGACTTTCGCGTACAGAAGATACCGGATTTGGTAAATCCGCTCTATGTCCTCCCTCCGGGAAAGGGAGACGACGTGGGTAGGGCAGGGGATCAATGCATTGGTCTCAGGATTCCTCTTGCTATACTGGTGGACCAAAGAATCTTCGAAATCGAGTCGAAGCAGTTCCTCCTTGACCTCCTCCGCCATAACCTCTGGTGGCAAGTCCTTGATGACGGTTTTGGTGCGGCGATTACCCGACGTCTGGTGGGTAAAGTAAGGCATCACCTTTGATTTTACGAAATCGAGAATGGTATGATAGTCGTCCCTACTGTCAAGCTGGTATTGGTAAACAGCTCTCAATTGGCCGACAATCAGCCGCTGGAGCTCAGTGTTCAGTTTCGTATAATTAGTGACATTATATACCACAATGGGGGGTATCTTCTCTTCCTTCAGAGGGCTTGACGGGATCTCTTGAGAAGGAGGGTCGGGAGCATGAGTCATTTCCTCATCCACAGGACCATCCGGTGCGGCGTCCCCCAGCAGGGGGGTATCGGAACACGATCCGCTGCCACCACAGCCCGCGTGGGCGGAGGGGCGTCTGGAGCGACGGCCAGAGGACTTTCCGACTGGGTCAGGGTGTCCAGAGGACTCGCCACGGTGGCGGGACGGCGTAGAAAGAGGTGCAGGTACAGCCGGGTGGTGGTCAGACAGAGCCGATGTGTTCGCCGCCTCACTACGAGAAAGATCAATTACTAGGCGGTCAGGTGACGACGCGGATGAACGGAGCCTGACACGCGACGGTGGGAAGTCTTCATGATGATCGGTTTCAGTGCCGGTGGTGTCCACCGGCGATTTGTGGCAGTTGGCGCGGTTCAAGCGATCCTTCGCCCGTTGCGAGGTGGGCGGAGCATTGTGCGCGACGGGAGGCCGGGACGAGCGGCGTTTCCGACGCGGTTCTCCCCGAAGGGCGGCGGTGCAAGAGTCGGAGGGTCGCGAAGGCTGCTCCGCGAGCTTTTCCATAGTGGACACGGGTCCGCCTGACATGGCCAGGCGCCCGGCACGAGAGGACTACGCATATCAAGAACTTCGCAGCTATCCTGGGGTAATAACTACTAAGACACCAACGCCGAAATAGCAGGCGGTGCAAGAACTATAACGATGCGACATGGTAACGCACTCGTATTGGCTAACACTGTCAGGGATCCAATCTGAAGCACGTGAGAAATTGATAACTTCTCGCTGGTTAATTTATTGGTCATTAACATAACATTCGTCTGCGAGAATATCAGTTACTTATTAGTGTGCAGCATTGATAAGTTATTAAATTACTCAGATGTGGCTAGCCTTAGTACATGGCTAATAGGTGTCAATAGAGGGTCCATGCACATATTCATTGCACGTAACTATGTGGTGAACAGGTCCTATATCACGTCAATTAATAATTACCGTAGTTATCGTCTGAGAGACCGCTTTGACGTCTGTGTGTGCTGCCTAATTACGTCCTTGATTAACATCTTTTCAGATTTTTTTATACTATAACAATTGCATTACTGTTGCAGGATCGTAACTAAAGTGACTATCCTTATAACATTAAATAAACCCAAAACATTTTCCTAATTGTTGCCTCAAAAATAGCAAAAAATCCTTCTTTACACAAACAGTGATTCACGTACTTAGAAAGTAGTCACGTGACCCTCGCTATAATTTAGTACTTTCCGATCATTAAGTACATATTAATAGACATGTGTTACGCTTGTGTCTTGCCACGTCCATTTAGCCCAACTGGTAATCACAGGCAAGAAGTTAGTTTCAGCTACTACTTTACTTAGTTCCAAATGTTAGCTCTTGTAAAATACACTTTAACTGAGCAGGAGACCTATATGAGTACACTTACTCGTATTACGAGTCTACCGTGAACTTATAAAAGCCTTTTTTTCTCCAGCAATGAAAGCTAATCTTTTGATGGCCACAATCAGCCTAACATAACGGTCACTATGGCCCAAAAGACGTCTTGCTTCTACAAATCCAGTCCAGCATTTCGCTTCAGAGCTGATTCCACAACCAGTTTCACAAAACACAGCGATGGTGAGAACTCCTTCTCATCTACCTTACAATATATTCCTGATCAACCATGTTCGGCTTACTAAAAATTACAGTGCTTGTAACTTAATGCTATATGCTCGAGTATTTTATTATATCTTCAGTACAGACGCTGGTCCTTATTATCCCAATAGTACCTGTGTTACCTTAATTATAGTTGAGCATAGTTTTCATACCTGCTACACACATTCGCCATCAGCATAAGATTTCCTCGCTAGCTTTATAGCTTCACTGACCTACTATTTCTTTGGTCGTAATAATATATAGTCCCATACATATCTGCACTTGAATATTCTCTATGTGCACGGTTCGCCCGCCAAGAACTCTTAGAAGTATAAATTGCCCAAGAAAAGTATTAAAAAATATTTTCTGCGGATTTCAACCCTTATCATTTTGTATAGTATTTTACAGGTAACTGCATGTCCGGCTGCAGTTCATAATGCTTAGTAGGTAGATTGAATAAGTAATTGCTGTGCCACGTAGCTCAGCGGAGTGCTCTGGAGTGCGGAAACGGAAGGCAGAAAGCTGGTCGGCCGGCGCAGCATGTTGTGTTGATCCTTATAAGAGCTCTGTAAACGCGAAGGCAACACGAGAATTTCATTTAAAGAAACAGAAAATTTTGTAAGTCGATTTCTAACTCGGGAAACTTACGAAGCTGCTTTTAATCAGTGCAGGCATATTCAGTTTAATAAAATTGTAGTGTTTCTAACTCGTACAAAAGCTCAACTCAACTTTACGAAACTTTTACCTTCCCTGCGAATGTACACGGCGGCGGCGGCCTGTGGAATGCGCGTCCGGCCATCATGATCTACGTTTTCCGTGATTTCCCTAAATCACTTCAGGCAAATGCCGGGATGGTTCCTTTGAAAGGACACGGTCAACTTCATTCCCCATCCTTCCCTAACCCGTTGGGACCGATGACCTCGCTGTTTGATCCCCTTCCCCAAAATCAACTAACCAATCAATCAACCAATCTGTGCATAGGAAGCAACATCTTTGCGGTGTGCCGACATAAATTTTGACATGGAAGACACTTCTTTGCGGTGCATCAGCGCGAGCTCCTTTCCGGGAGGCGTTATTTTATAAACAACGAATCTGAATAAAATAGACAAATTTTATCATCAATCTGTCTGTAGTTGTTGCAATCTCTTATGGAGTTGTTCTTAATTTGTTTCGTAATTCTCGAGGCTTGTTGAGATTTGTTTGCATCGACACAGGGCACAAAAGCGTTGGTTGGTTGGTTGGTTTTTGGGGGAGGAGACCAGACAGCGAGGTCATCGGTCTCATCGGATTAGGGGCGGATGGGGAAGGAAGTCGGCCGTGCTCTTTGAAAGGAACCATCCCGGCATTTGCCTGGAGCGATTTAGGGAAATCACGGAAAACCTAAATCAGGATGGCCGGACGCAGGATTGAACCGTCGTCCTCCCGAATGCGAGTCCAGTGTGCTAACCACTGCGCCACCTCGCTCGGTCACAAAAGCGTACAGTTAGTATTCAAAACAGGAAGTTTTTGACTAACTGGCTTGAACATTATTGTTTTACGCTGCCTGATAGGCGTGGAGCCGTTCCGGTTTGTATCATTTGTAACGAAATCGTTGCTCTTCGCAAGTGCCAATTTAAAGCGATTTTATGGAACCGCTAATCAGTTCCATAAAAAATTTTCCTCTGGGTAGTGTAGCACGTCAAGGAAAACTCCAAGCATATCTAGCTTCTTACAAAAAGACGGCCTTACTAAAAACCGCTTTATGCGCGGACAAGAAACATCTGATTTAGCAATGTTGCATGTGTGTTGGACTCTTAATTAACACCTGGAAGCCCTATTCAAACTGTGAGGTAGGAAAATAATGTATGTTGCAAATGGGCGCAACACGTTTTGAAGAGGAAAAAGGATGTGTTGGTGCAACACAAGGTATTTTACTGTCGGTAAGAAACATTACAAGAAATATTGGCTGCTGACAATAAAAGTAGTTTCCTTGAAGTTCTTCAGAAGACGTCTTGCTACGCCATTGCACTTGATTAATCATGTGACATTGCTGATGAACAAATTTCTTGGCTTGAGCGATTATTGGATATTGAAAATAAAGCATTTAGGGAAGAACTGCTAACAATATTGCCATTTAAAGGCAAGACTCGAGGAGATTTATTCTTTTGATGACTTCACGGCAAAATCAGACATTAATTATGGTAAAATGGTGTCCCTTCCCACTGATGACCGGCGATGACCGGCAAAGAAAAGCGACTAGTAAAGATAATAAATGATAAGAATGCAGAGATACTCTCTTGTCAGTGCATAATTTACCAGACAGCCTTGAGTGAAAAACTTAGAGCCACTATGAAATAAATAATGGACAGACCGATCCATTTCATTAATTTTATGAGGTCTCATTCTGTTCTTCTGCACAGACGGATCAAAAAGTTTCTGCAGTACAACAACGTTAACTGGCTAAATAAAGGTCAAGTGATTGAACGTTTTTGGCAAATAAAAGAAGAGCCCTTCGTAGACAATTGGGATATGCAAGAAGCAAGTAAGCATCTGGAGTTCCTAGCAAAAGAACGCGACATGCTGGCTATGACTTTCCTGAAAGAGACTCTAAAACGTTTAGTGCACTTAGTACCGAGCTGCAAGGAAATGGGGAATTAATATGAGGTCTGATACAAAGTGTGTCTTCTTTCTGTCGCAAGCTGGATTTCTTTCAAGAAGACATTCAAGTTAAGAATTTATTCACTTTCCAACAGTTATTGGATATAAAAATTATTTCGAGATAGACGCTGCAGTATTTTCAAATGTTATGTCAGATCTTGGGAAGGAATTTTCAGCACGATTCCAGTAATCATGTTCCAGAAAAATATGGAAATAGCAAAAAATTACCCATTTACCTTGGTCCTATGTGTGGCCCCACATATGTATGTTAAACTTAATTTTCAAAATCAAATTTTTTGAAGAACCAATATCGCTCAAGATTAACAGTGGATCACCTTAAAGACACTCTCCACATAAGTTGCTTCCAACGTGAACCTGACTTTAAAAAACCATCGCCAGACCGCAAATGTAATTTCTCTCATTGATTTTTTAATATAGTTATGCCTATCTATTGTACTTCACATCACCAACCATTGCTCTGTACTGTTCAGACCTTTGTGTTCACCCGTGTTAAGGTCTTTCAGTATTACTGGTTTAGTGTCTCTTTTTTTAAATAATTTCCCTTTGTTCGTGGTTTGTAACAAAATATTCCGGTCTTTTTATTTAGCTTGGAACTGTGATCATGGGCTCCTACAGTTGCCAAATCACATATATTAAATGGGCGAGTAAGTTATGTCCTGTCAGTTATTGCTAAGTAGTTTATTTAAGTTTTTGTCTGGTTATGTCTTTCACAATGTGAAAGTCATTTTACTTTAGATAACATGGTTCTCCCACAATTTTTCTCTCCAAAATTCCGAAAGAAGCTAAACCTGTACCAAAGTCTGTCAGATCATTTTGCAATCTGTCGAATTCTTCCACGTTTTCCACACATTTACTATGTCATTTCATATAATACTGCCTATATAATTTACCCATCTCTTTTACCCATCTCTTTTCGCTGGATTTTCTTGGGAGTACTGTTTGGAAATTGTTATGTGTTTACCATTTACTCTTCTAAGAACAATTTAAATATTTCCCCCATGAACTGTTTTCCGTTGTCACATAGCAGTTGTTTCACAATCTGATACTCGATGAAATAACATTTCTTTAAACATTAGATGCCACTGTAGCTTTTAAAGTGTACGTTCGTATGTATTTAGGCAGGTTGTTGGAAGAGCTGCTGTGACGCTGCGTTTGAGGGTCATGTGTATTTTGATTATGGTTCCACAGAGTATTAAATTGCATCCGTTTTGCTTCACAGTGCTGACTGTTCAGCACTCCATCATCCTGCTTAGCATTTCTATATTCATTTTCATACCTATTTTTGTTACATTTTTTTGCCCATTCTTCTTTGTCGCTCGATATTGTTACACTACTTTGATAGCAGCTTTTCCTGTCCTGACTGAGAAAGTAACTGTTTAACATCCCAGCAAAAATAGTCTCATCGAAGGCTAATCTAATGTCGTGGTTGTGTTCTTCAGTCCGAAAACTGGTTTGATGAGCTCTCGATGCTACTCTATCCTGTGCCAGCCTCTTCTTCTGCAACCAACATCCTTCCCAATCTGCTTACCATATTCATCTCTTGGTCTCCCTGTACGATTTTAACCCCCCCCCCCCCCCGCCCCCTTTCGCGTTTCCCTCCAATACTAAGCTGGAGATCCCCCGACGTCTCGCAATGTGTCCTATCAACCGATCACTTCTTTTGGTGAAGTTTTGTCACAAATTTCTTATCTCCCCAATCCTGTTCCGTATCTCCTCATTAGTCAACGCAGAACAGGAAATCAGCGATCATAAAGCGGTTACAGCATCGGTCATTTCAGCCGTAAATAGAAATATTTAAAAAAGTAGGAAGATTTTTCTGTTTAGCAAAAGTGACAAAAAGCAGATTTCAGAATACTTGACGGCTCAACACAAAAGTTTTATCTCAAGTACAGATAGTGTTGAGGATGAGTGGACAAAGTTCAAAACCATCGTACAATGTGCATTAGATTAGTGTGTGCCATGCAAGATCGTAAGAGATGGAAAAGAGCCAACGTGGTACAACAACCTTGTTAGAAAACTGCTACGGAAGCAAACCAGTACCCCATCAATCTGTTGATTAAAGGGTGTCCTCTCTGATACGTCTAGATACGACCCGTACATATGCATCCTGTCTGATCACTTGCATCCATTGATGTCCATTCTCCATCCCGACGGACTTGGGCAATTACAGCAGGACAATGCGGCATCCCACACGTCCGGAATTGCTACACAATGGCTCCAGGAACATTCTTTCGAGTTTAAACACTTACGCTGGCCACCAAACTCAACAGACATGAACATTATTGAGCATACCTGGAATACCTTCCAGCGTGCTGTTCAGAATAGATCCCCAAAAAATGGTTCAAATGGCTCTGAGCACTATGCGACTTAACTTCTGAGATCATCGGTCGCCTAGAACTTATAACTAATTAAACCTAACTAACCTAAGGACATCACACACATCCATGCCCGAGGCAGGATTCGAACCTGCGAACGTAGCGGTCGCTCGGTTCCAGACTGTAGCACCCAGAACCGCACGGCCACTCGGGCCGGCAGAGATCCCCACTCCCTCGTATTGTTACGGATTTTTGGAGAGTCCTGCAGGATTCATGGTATCAGTTCCCTTTAGCACTACTTGAGACATTAGTCGAGTCCATGCCACGTCGTGGTGTGGCACTTCTGCGTGCTCGCGGTGGCTCTACACGATATTAGGCAGGTGTAACAGTTGCTTGGCCCTTCAGTGTACTATGTGCTGGAGAGTGCTCAGTGCGAATCCCTGACGGAAATGATTTGAGGTCCCATACTCCGAGGAGCGTAGGGAACTATGCGGGAGACCCGCACCGCCGACTAGGCAAGGTCGTAGCGGAGGTGGTTTGCCATTGCCTACCTCCGACCGTAATGGGGATGAATAATCATGATGAAGACAACACAACACCCAGTTATCTCGAGGCAGGGAAAATCCCTGACCCCGCCGGGAATCGAACCCGAGACCCCGTGTGCAGGAAGCGAGAACTGAACCGCAAAGACCACGAGCAACGGACTGTACCACTATATAAAGACATGACGTTGTTTACTGTCGCTTCCAAAAATCTCGAAAGGTTCTTGACCGATTTACTTCAGATTTTCACTGTGCTCTGAGGGATGAAGTAGTGAAGGCAGCAGAGGATCAAGTAGGTAAAAAGACGAGGGCTAGTAGAAATCCTTGGGTAACAGAAGAAATATTGAATTTAATTGATGAAATGAGAAAATATAAAAACGCAGTAAATGAAGCAGGCAAAAGGGAATACAAACGTCTCAAAAGTGAGATCGACAGGAAGTGCAAAAAGGTTAAGCAGGGATGGCTAGAGGACAAATGTAAGGATGTAGAGGCTTATCTTACTAGGGGTAAGACAGATACTGCCTACAGGAAAAGTAAAGAGACCTTTGGAGATAAGAGAACCACTTGTATGAACATCAAGAGCTCAGATGGAAACCCAGTTCTAAGCAAAGAAGGGAAAGCAGAAAGGTGGAAGGAGTATGTATAGGGTCTATACAAGGGCGATGTACTTGAGGACAATATTATGGAAATGGAAGAGGATGTAGATGAAGATGAAATGGGAGATACGATACTGCGTGAAGAGTTCGACAGAGCACTGAAAGAACTGAGTCGAAACAAGGCCCCTGGAGTAGACAACATTCCATTGGAACTACTGACGGCCTTGGGAGAGCCATTCCTGACAAAACTCTACCATCTGGTGAGCAAGATGTATGAGACAGGCAAAATACCCTCAGACTTCAAGATGAATAGAAGCCGACCTCGCCGAAGATCAGTTTGGATTCCTCAGAAATGTTGGAAAATGTGAGGCAATACTGACCCTACGACTTATCTTAGAAAATAGATTAAGGAAAAACAAACCTACATTTCTAGCATTTGTGGACTTAGAGAAAGCATTTGACAATGTTGACTGGAATACTCTCTTTCAAATACTAAAGGTGGCATGGGTAAAATACAGGGAGCGAAAGGCTATTTACAATTTGTACAGAAACCAGATGGCAGTTATAAGAGTCGAGGGGAATGAAAGGGAAGCAGCGGTTGGGAAGGGAGTGAGACAGGGTTGTAGCCTGTCCCCGATGTTATTCAATCTCTATATTGAGCTAGCAGTAAAGGAAACAAAAGAAAAATTCGGAGTAGGTATTAAAGTCCATGGAGAAGAAATAAAAACTTTGAGGTTCGCCGATGACATTGTAATTCTATCAGAGACAGCAAGTTGAACGGAATGGACAATGTCTCGAAAGGTGGATATAAGACAGGAATGCGAAATTTCAGTTGAGTACAGCCTGGAACCCTGCATTGGCTGCTGTTAAATAACGACGAGAAAGTAAGGAGCTTTCGATAATAGACCCGTCATAACTTTGGCAGCATGCTAGTAAACACAGCGTCAGCACACGCGCAGAACGTCCGCTCTGCGTTTCCCGGCAGAGGGCGTTTGAGTCTGGCGCCATCTATCTGCAATTTTTTGCGCATGCGTGGTTACCGCGCCTGCGCAATCTTCACGCGCGTGCTCTATATATAGCGGCGTCGACATGCGGATCTTGTTAGTCGTACGTAGCCACCAGCGAGGTTCAGCCACCTGATGATGTCGGACAGTTGCTCCGAGAAAATATTGCGGGATTTGCACAACGTCATGCGGCGGCACACCCGTGAAGACTATTTACAACATATCCGCCGGGAAAGCGTGAATAGTCACAAATCTGGGATGCCTTGCAACGTGCTGTTCAGAAGAGATCTCCATCCCCTCGTACTCATACGGATTTTATATCGCCATGGAGGATTCATGGTGTCAGTTCCCTACAGTATTGCTTCAGACATTAGACGCGTTCAAGCCACGTCGTGTTGCGGCATTTCTGCGTGTTCGCGGGGGCTCTACACGATATTAGGCAGGTGTACCAGTTTCTTTGGCTCTTCAGTTTATGATGTCACAGTTTTATACTGTGTGTACATATGGCAGCACAGAATACTAAAAGAGGGATAATTATGTAGTTGGATATACCTTTGTAAAGCATCAGGGGCAGTTAGATGAAAACGTAAGTAAATTGTTTATCACTTCAAAAGTTATCGCCATAGGTGCTAATACATTTGTACCACAGTGAGACAAGATGGTCAATGACTTCATGGTAATACGTTAGAGGTTGGCTACAGAATCATGATTGTGGCCAGGCATGCACCTCTTCGTCCGAAGCAAATTGACGGCCAAGAATGTCTTTCTTCAGGGCTCCAAAAGTATGGAAATCGCATGGGGAGATATCGGGACTTTATGGGGGATGTGTAAGGACTTCCCAGTGGAGCTTCTACAGCGCAGTCGAAACAACCCGTCCACATGTTTCTGAGGTTGTTTCGAGTAGGCTGTAGAAGTTTCGCGGGGAAGTCTTTACACGTCCTCTATACAGTCCCGATATCTCCCCATGCGATTTCTATACTTTTGGAGCCCTGAAGGAAGACATTCGTGGCCGCCAATTTGCTTCGGACGAAGAGGTGCATGCCTGGCCACAATCATGATTCTGTGGCCAACCTCAAACGTATTACCATGAAGAAACTGACCGTCGTGTCTCACAGTGGGATAAATATATTATTACTTCCGTCTGTTATTATGAACTTTTGAAACAATAAAGAGCTAAGTTACATCTACATGGATACTCTGCAAATTACACTTAAGTGCCTCGCAAAGGGATCATCGAACCACCTTTACAATAACTCTCTATTATTCTACTCTCGAACAGCGCGCAGAAAAAACAAACACCTATATTTTGCGTATGGGCTCTGATTTCTCTTATGTAGGTCGGCGGCAACAAAATACTTACCCATTCGGAGGAGAAAACTAGTGAAAAACGCCTTTGTTTTAATGGTGTCTACCCCAAATCATGGATCTTGTCCGTGACACACCCTCAGCTCTTTCTCGACAATACAACACATGCTGCTGTTCTTTGAACTTTCTCGATGTACTCCGTCAATCCTATCTGGTAAGGGCCGGCCGGTGTGGCCGAGCGGTTTTAGGCGCTTCAGTCTGGAACCGCGTGACCGCAACGGTCGCAGTTTCGAATCCCGCATCGGGCATGGATGTGTGTGATGTCCTTAGGTTAGTTAGGTTTAAGTAGTTTTAAGTTCTAGGGGACTGATAACCACAGATGTTAAGTCCCATAGTGCTCAGAGCCATTTGAACCATTTTTATCTGGTAAGGACCCCACACTGCGAGGCAGTACTCCAAAAGAGGACGGTCAATCGTACTGTAAGCAGTCTCTCTAGTAGATCTGTTGCATCTTCTAACTGATATGCCAATAAAACGCAGTCGTTCGTTTACCTTACCCACAATTTTTCTATGTGTTCTTTCCAATTTAAGTTGTACGTAATTGTAATTCCTAGGTATTTAGTTGCATTTACGGACTTTAGATTTGACATATCTATCGTGCAACCGAAGTTTAACGGATTCCTTTTAGCACACAAGTACTTGACCTCACACTTTCCATTATTTAGGCTCAATTGCCAATTTTCGCACCATTCAGATATCATTTCTAAGTCGTTTTACAATTTGTTTCATCTTTTGATGACTTTGCTGGGTGGTAAACGACAGTGCTATCAGCAAACAACCGAAGACTGCTGCTCAGATTGTCTCCTAAGTCGTTTATATGGATAAGGAACATCAGAGGTTTTATAACGCTGTCTTGGGGAACGCCAGAAATCATCTCTGTTTTACTCGATGACTTTCCGTCAGTTACTATGAACTCTGGCCTATCTAACAAGGAATCACGAATCCATTCACATAACTGAGATACTCCATAAGCAAGCAATTTCACTACAAGTCGCTTGTGTGATGAAGTGTCAAAAGCCTTCAGGAATTCTAGACATACAGTATCAATTTGAAATCCCTTGTGTGTGTAGCGAGCTAGTAGTGTTTCACAAGAACAATGTTTTCTAAATCCGTGTTGACTATGTGTCAATAGACCGTTCTCTTCGAGGTGATTCATTGTGTCCTAAAACAATGGAAAATGGAAATGAAGTCCCATGCTTCTTGACAGAGCGTAGGGGAACGATGCGGGAGACCCGCACCGCCGTACTAGGCAAGGTCCTTACGCAGTGGCCTCGAACACAATATATGCTCCAAAATCCTGCTGTATATCGGCGTTAATGATATGAGCCTGTAATTAATCGGAGTAGTCCTACTACCTTCTTTGAATATTGGTGTGACTTTTACAACTTTCCAGTCTTTGGGTTTGGATCTTTCGGCGAGTGAGCGTTCGTGTACGATTTTTAAGAATGGACCTATTCTATCAGCATAGTCTGCAAGGAACGTAATTCGCATACTGTCTGGACCGGAAGAGTTGCTTTTATTAAGTCATTTAAGCTGCTTCACTACTTCGAGGATATGTGCTTCTACGTTACTGATGTTGTCAGATCCTCTTGATTCGAATTCTGAAATATTTAATTCGTCTTCTTTGGTGAAGAACTATCAGAAGACTGTAATAACTCTGCTTTAGCAGTCATGTTATCGATAATACTTCAAATGCGATCACATAGAGATCCGCCAGCATAATTTACGTACGACCAGTATCTGTTTGGATTTTCTGCCATGTTTCGAGACAAGGTTTCGTTGTGGAAACTATTATAAGCATCTCGCACTGAAATATTTCGAGCTTCTCTAAATCTTCAATCTTGGGGATTTTGTGTTCGCTTGAATGTGCAATGCATTATTAGTTATTTTCGCAGCAGTATTTGTGGTGGTTTTGTGGTAAGTTCTTATGGGACCAAACTGCTGAAGTCATCGGTCCCTAGGCGTATTACTTAACCTAACTTAAGCTAACTTACGCTAAGGACAACACACACATCCATGCCGGAGAGAGGTGACGAACCTCTGACGGGGGGAGCCGTTATCGGGGATCATCTCCGTGTTGTTAATTTATTTGGCATAAATCTCTCAGTTGCTGTCGGTACTATTTCATTGCATTCAAGCCACATCTAGTCTACACTCTCATTGTTAATCTGGAAGGAGTGGATATTGCCTGAAACAGGAAGGCGTCAATCGAATTTTTTATCTACGTTTTTGAACATATATATTTTTCGTTTATTTTTGGAGGATGTCTCATTTACAGTATTCAGTCTCACTACGACAACCCTGTGTTAATTAATTCCTGTATCCGTTTTGATGCTCATTACTATCTCAAGATTATTCGTTGCTGAGAGCTCAAGTGTGTTTTCACAACCGTTAACTATCCAAGTGGGCTCATGAACTAATTGCTGAAAATATTTTTCAGAGGTTTTTCTTAGTTGTTTTTGCATCTGTCTCGTTTTCATTTGAATGCCCTTATAGTATAGGACAGTGGGAGGGCGCAGTTGCAAGTAAAACGAAAAGAAAGCAGGGCAACTAGCGACTCTGGGTTCTGCACTTGTCGTGCACGTAGCTTACACACCAGCATATCGTCTGAGATATGCTTAGTAATTTTTCTGGTCACATCTATCTTGTGCTCTTTCAGTTGCTCCGTCACTGTTTTGACTGTTCTGATTATCTCTTCTGTTTCCCTGGTAGCTTCCTCTATTTGCGCCTTGCTGGAAAGCGCCCTTCCTCTTGTTCGTGGACTGCGGCTGAATCGTCGTGGTCCATTTTCTTCCCAGTCACGACGCGTATCATTCTTGCCAACGACGTGACCTCAGTTTTGACCGACGTCATTACGCCTGTCATCTGTGCATCTGTCGTTCCTACACTCTTGCTGCTATTGTCCGTTGGCTGGCAGTGATTCTAAACTTTTCTGAACTCAATAATAAAAGGCATTTCTCGCAAACTCACGCTCTTAGACACGCACTCCATTCTGTCCATCTTCTATCCAATACGACACGTCGAAACCCTGAAATTTTTGACACTTGAAGAATGCACTGGAGGAAGTGCACTGTCAAATTTTAAGCTGCTAAGGTGCACTACAAGTATTAAAAAATTTAAAGTTTTACAGATTTAGTTTTGCCGCCCGAAAAACTGCGATTTGTAAAACCTTTCCCGCCTAGGGCGCTATCCAGCCAATAAGCAGGCCAACCCTGGCAAGACAAGTAGGGCTGCGCTGCGCGCAGTTCAAAGTACACACACGAGAATTTTAAGCACTTAAACCATACTAAAAATGTGTCAGATCGTTTCGAATAACTTGCAGCTCATATTCACAGCTAAACTGCTGGACATGTAATTGGCACACAAGTGACTGGCAGAAGAAACAAAATCAAGACATTGTATGACGTTTCATTACAGCTGCACACATCAATCGGGATTTTAGTCTGTCGACATGAAATATAAAAATTCCTGTTGCCCAGTTCTTATGATAGTATCTTAGTAACACATCTTTTACTAACAATGAAGCAGTCTCTTATTTATTCCCTATATTCATCACAAAAATGCGAAATGTGTGAAAGAAAAATTAATGCATTCAGGCACTTCACAGTAGTTACTAGCCAAAGATGTCAGTTTCTTTAACTAAATCTTTCAGCAGTGTCTAGTCTACCAACTACATACGGTATTTTATCATTTTCATGTGCCATATTTATCATATTCTAGTCGGACCCATGCCTACAAGACGTGAACTGTTTTATTTAATCTAGACTTTTCTTTTGTGGTCAGTAGCCTCTATTTCATGAACCCTCTCTCTCTTGCTTGAAATCTATTCTCATAGTCTGGCTGTGTCCTCTGCAGCTTATAATCGGAGAGGTGAACCTTTGAAATGGACAGCACAATGGCAGAGAGAGAGGAATCGAAAAACAAGGAGAGAAATGGTGACAGACGATAGCAGCCCTCTCTTTCTTGACGTACATGACTTGAGCCACGGAGGTGGAACGATCTTTCGCGCCGAATTCGTGAGTGTGTGTTTCCAATGGTTGCTGAAAGTTCGCGGTAGAAGTTCGAGATCTTTCGAGAAAGTCTGTCTATCAAAACAGGCGGACAAGGAATCGAGAAGTAACGGTTAGGACGCGAGCATACTGGGGCCACAGCGTTGCGCCCGGAAACTTGAGCGGTGATTGGCTATAAGGTGCGCCAAAAGTAGCTCGTTTCACGGGTGTGGAGGAGCGAACGGGCAGTTGAAGACTGGGCGTGCTACAGCCTGGACACGTTGGAGATGCTGTTGGCCGTTGGGGACGCTCCATGCAGCTGTACCGCTAGGCAATACTGGTAAGACGGAATGTAAATGCTTGCTGGCGTACCGATACTTGTGTTGCGATCATTGCTCGTTAGTAGTCACAATTCTTTTTATCAAACTCTGTCTGAATTGCTTAAGTCTTTCCCATGTCTGTCGTAAGCTAAATTCTTCATACTGTCCCGTTTTAGGTTGAGCGGTGAGCTCGTTCTCTTGTTTCAATAACTGTAATTAGCATCATTCTTTCTCTTTGTCCTACACAAATCAGATCACGAAGTTTTAGGTTTATCAGCATCGCGAATTTCTATGAATGAGTAATAACAGCTTTCTCTCTTGTTCTTTGCCCTCAGCAAAGCTAATCTCTGTTGCAGCATTTGGGCTCATGTGCAAGCTTATAAAATCCTTTCCCTTGTTCCCATAGAGGCACACCCTCCCCCTTCCCCATGCTGATCATTTTGTCAAGTCTGCATTTCGTAAGGGACAGAGGCACATACGAACATGGTTTGTTAAGTAATTAAACTGCATTCATAGAAAGGAAACTGTAATAAATCCCGGAGTTTAATTTGCTTCAAGCCTCCCAGGTCATTTTCGGGTGCAATAGGTTGAAATGGCTCTGAGCAGTATGCGACTTAACTTCTGAGGTCATCAGTCCCCTAGAACTTAGAACCACTTAAACCTAATTAACCTGAGGACGTCACACACATCCATGCCCGAGCAGGATTCGAACCTGCGACCGGCCGGAGTGGCCGAGCAGTTCTAGGCGCTACACTCTGGAACCGCATGACCACTACGTTCGCTGGTTCGAATCCTGCCTCGGGCATGGATGTGTGTGAGGTTAGTTAGGTTTAAGTAGTTCTAAGTTCTTGGGGACTGATGACCTCAGCAGTTCAGTCCCATAGTGCTCAGAGCCATTTTTTTCGAACCTACGACCGTAGCGGTCGCGCGGTTCCAGACTGTAGCACCTAGAACCGCTCGGCCACCCCGGCCGGCGGTGCATCAGGCAATAGATTAATAATTACTTAATGTACTGCTCAACTTGGTTTCATCCCCATAAGGACATACTGTGCTGCTTTCTTCCGTTGTATCAGGGTAAAGAACATACTTAATACGCTTTCGTGGCAGAAATTCTTCATACTTCAGTTAACCACGGTGTGACCATTACAGTTATGGGGTACGACGCCAGTATCAGTAATTGTTATGAAAAAAGCAATAGAGATTAGCAGTTGATATATTCAAGTCCCATATTTGCCTATTCTTAACCAGACTCACAGATTAAGATCAGTCACCGTCAGATCACTCCATACGTCACATAAAAACATAGCCGGCACCTCATACTACATTTATTTACACAGAACTGGGATTGAGTAAGAAATAGACGTAGTCGTTGTTCTGCATATTGTACTGCATGCCAGACATAACTTACCAAATTCTAAACAGTGAGATACAAACTGACAATGCACAAATGTCTGAAATTTAACAATACTGTCACCCTGATAAGCCAGAAACGACAAAAGAGATATCGTACATTACATTGTCTGACAATTTTCTGAAAAAAGCTTTATATTGTCGAAACATTTCTTCATTGAGGAGCTGAATCATACTATTAGTTCCAGGTGGAATCAAAATTATCTTAACAGTCTTTTCGTCCACCTCGTAAAGAAAGAGGCTGAAAGTTCCAACAAAAACTATGAATTATTTTCCTTAACAAGCTCAACAATCATCGTCTAGACAACAATTCACGAAGTCGTCAGAGTTACTTCCACGTTTTTCTGGTGTTTGCACGATTTCTAACGAAATGTCAACATCATTAGAATGAATGCTCAAGAAATTAACTAACAATTAACACACATGAAGGTCTCCATTAGAAGCAGCTGATTTCGATTTCGTACAACATTGTTCTTATTTTACCTTTGTGAGGTCTAAAGCATTAATTGGATACCACATTACTGTGAAACTCTGGAACCTGCACAAAGGCGGATCCTATTAGTTGGTATATACTAAGAAAACATAAAGAAAATTATTTCACTTTTACCTCCATTCTTAACACTTAGCGAAACTCAAAGGCAACTGCTACTTGTTATGGAATTAGATGAGCTGCAGATTCGAGCAATTAGTATCTGTGAACAACTGCGTCAGTAAAACTATCAATGGAAACTGAAATCCGCTTTACTAATTACGATGTTTATCGCGTTGTGCCGTGTTATCTGTTTACCGAAGTGCCGTCCATCAAGCATATGTGCTTGCCGTGTTGCATATGCATATGCTACAGCTAGGGTAGGGGTGTACATCACTCCAGCCACCTAGGAAACTACGAATTTGGCAATTTTCAACATGTTTTAAAAAATACTTGCAATGTGTCTTAGCAATTAAATATTTGATATTGTGTTTCTTTTGGTGTATTCGTCGGGTATAAAAAATTTTAAGGCGATGTGTACAGATGTAGGATTGGACCATTCCCTTGCTAGCAACTGAACTGTATTCCTTCCAACTTAACACTGAATTGCTTGACAGGAACACTTCGCTATTCGGTCATTCGCCACGATGAAAACCAAATTGATTCTGTTCTTCCTAGTTATACCATTGTTTACTAAACGTTAATGATGAAATGATGTCTCGCTTATGTAATGACAGCGCAGCAATCACATTATTATGAACACTATTTAAGAATGGGAAATAAAAGTTTTGACTTGCTGGCCACAGGCTAAACCTTCCATCTTTTACTACAGGTCACTAGCTCCAAGAGCCAGAAGTGTTTCACAGTTCGTAATATTCGGCATGGCTTCCTGTAACCACAAGTACTATAATTAGATACTGTTTGTACTGGTGCGTAACGGCAGCCGACCGAGCCAAAAACTTTCCACCACAGTCCCAACAAAGATTGTAAATTCACAAAAATCTACTCGGATCTACACTCGCTTATCTCTTTGCACAATATTTGAAAACTCTTTTACTACAATGTTTCTTTCCGTTTCGAGTGCAAACGTCTTTTATATAGTTCACACATTGACTATTACTCACACAGTCCAAAGCAACACGCCCCAAAACACTAGTTCCCCATTCCACTCAAGTCTACAGTGTACGCCTTACTACAGTAGTTGTTGTTGTGGTCTTCAGTCCTGAGACTGGTTTGATGCAGCTCTCCATGCTACTCTATCCTGTGCAAGCTTCTTCATCTCCCGGTACCTACTGCAACATACATCCTCCTGAATCTCCTTAGTGTACTCATCTCTTTGTCTCCCTCTACGACTTTTACCCTCCACGCTGCCCTCCAATTCTAAATTCGTGATCCCTCGATGTCTCAGAACATGTCCTACCAACCGGTCCCTTCTTCTTGTCAGGTTGTGCCACAAACTTCTATTCTCCCCAATTCTGTTCAATACCTCCTCATTAGTTATGTGATCTACCCATCTAATCTTCAGCATTCTTCTGTAGCACCACATTTCGAAAGCTTCTATTCTCTTCTTACCTAAACTATTTATCGTCCATGTTTCACTTCCATACATGGCTACACTCCATACTAATACTTTCAGAAACGACTTCCTGACACTTATATCTATACTTGATGTTAACAAATTTCTCTTCTTCAGAAATGCTTTCCTTGCCATTGCCAGTCAACATTTTATGTAGTCTCTACTTCGACCATCATCAGTTATTATGCTCCCCAAATAGCAAAACCGAGCGAGGTGGCGCAGTGGTTAGACACTGGACTCGCATTCGGGAGGACGACGGTTCAATCCCGCGTCCGACCATCCTGATTTAGGTTTTCCGTGATTTCCCTAAATCGCTCCAGGCAAATGCCGGGATGGTTCCTTTCAAAGGGCACGGCCGACTTCCTTCCCCGTCCTTCCCTAAACCGATGAGACCGATGACCTCGCTGTCTGGTCTCCTTCCCCAAACCAACCAACCAACCAAATAGCAAAACTCCTTTACTACTTTAAGTGTCTCATTTCCTAATCTAATTCCCTCAGCATCATTCGAATTAATTTGACTACATTCCATTATCCTCATTTTGCATTTGTTGATGTTCATCATATACCCACCTTCCAAGACATTGTCCATTCCGTTCAACTGCTCTCCCAAGTCTTTTGCTGTCTCTGACAGAATTACAATGTCATCGGTGAACCTCAAAGTTTTTATTTATTCTCCATGGATTTTAATACCTACTCCGAATTTTTCTTTTGTTTCCTTTACTGCTTGCTCAATATACAGACTGAATAACATCGGGGAGAGGCTACAAACCTGTCTCACTCTCTTCCCAACCGCTGCTTCCCTTCCATGTGCATCGACTCTTGTAACTGCCATCTGGTTTCTGTACAAATCGTAAATAGCCTTTCACTCCCTGTATTTTACCCCTGACACCTTTAGAATTTGAATGAGAGTATTCCATTCAACACTGTCAAAAGCCTTCTATATGTCTACAAATGCTAGAAATCTAGGTTTGCCTTTCCTTAATCTATTTTCTAAGATAAGTCGTGGGTTCGGTATTGCCTCACGTGTTCCAGTATTTCTACGGGATCCAAACCGATCTTCCTCGAGGTCGCCTTCTACCAGTATTATTACAGTAGTATTAAGAGAAAAGTTATTTTTAGCGGTGATCTCTCGTACAAAAATTGTAAAAGTGATACACAAAATCCTTACATACGTAATCTAAGAAATATTGAAATGGTGTTTAAAGTTGCAGATATGCAATACTAAATATTCAGAATATTTATACCCTGATAATGTTGATTTGCATGACATATTTCATTAAAGTTCTTATGTTACGTTTGGGACAGTTAGGTTGCTCTGGCCACCAATAGATAGCGCTAAAAAACAGTTTTTAGCTTACAGCCAAAACGCTATTTCACTGAACCTTGTAACTTGAGAAAATATTACAAAAAAATAGTAAAAATATTATAGGCAGTGCTGTGCAGTGTGCTCCATCGTAACAAGGTGCGCTGCTCCCAAGAATCAATCACTAACTGTACTGAGCGGGCGTTCGTTTACATTAGACTTAAACCTACGATGAATAAAGTGAGAAGGTCGCCTAGTCAGTCTTATAGGTATTTAAATTTTTATTTAATTTTTATTTAATGTTTCTTGGAATAGACTCATGCAATGTTGAAGTGTAATTTGCTATGCGATACTGCAGTGGGTGTGTTGTTAATAAGAACCATGAAATATTCCTTAGGACACGCATGCAATATCGCATTTATCCGCCGACTTTCAATTAAAAAGTGCTCCCCTGTACGGGCATTACATAATGTGTGTACGAGTAGAGGTTGCGACACAGGAACGTCGACTTATGGAAGCTTCGGTCTGGACATGAATCATGCACAGATAGCCGAAGCCGTTAAGGTGACACCTTATGTAATGCAGGAAATTCGGGATCAGCCCCAGTTTTGGGCCCGCATCTCGTGGTCGTGCGGTAGCGTTCTCGCTTCCCACGCCCGGGTTCCCGGGTTCGATTCCCGGCGGGGTCAGGGATTTTCTCTGCCTCGTGATGGCTGGGTGTTGTGTGCTGTCCTTAGCTTAGTTAGGTTTAAGTAGTTCTAAGTTCTAGGGGACTGATGACCATAGATGTTAAGTCCCATAGTGCTCAGAGCCATTTGAACCATTTGAACCCAGTTTTGGCACAAAGTTTCACTGTCATCGTTCCCTTGTACAGCTGATGGTAGTGCGTATTCAGAACTGTGAATACATTTCATGCAATTCATTGTGACATTGATGTCAAGTAGGATCATCACAGCAAAAGTTGTTTGTTCCTGTACAACGTAATCTGCTGACAACATGCCCGCTCTACACCCTGTGTCAGTAGCCAACAGGGTGAGTGGAAGGGAAATGACGTGAGACCTATAAGCATCGGTTCCATGCAGGGTGCTCTCTTTGGCCAAGGTCACCAGCTAGCAATGACGTGATACCTTTCCTACTCTCCACTTATGGACGTGTTTCTGACGCAGAAATTAACATCTTTTATGAACACTATCTTCCCCCATGAACCATGTACCTTGCCGTTGGTGGGGAGGCTTGCGTGCCTCAGCGATACAGATGGCCGTACCGTAGGTGCAACCACAACGGAGGGGTATCTGTTGAGAGGCCAGACAAACATGTGGTTCCTGAAGAGGGGCAGCAGCCTTTTCAGTAGTTGCAGGGGCAACAGTCTGGATGATTGACTGATCTGGCCTTGTAACATTAAACAAAACGGCCTTGCTGTGCTGGTACTGCGGACGGCTGAAAGCAAGGGGAAACTACAGCCGTAATTTTTCCCGAGGACATGCAGCTTTACTGTATGATTAAATGATGATGGCGTCCTCTTGGGTAAAATATTCCGGAGGTAAAATAGTCCCCCATTCGGATCTCCGGGCGGGGACTACTCAAGAGGACGTCGTTATCAGGAGAAAGAAAGCTGGCATTCTACGGATCGGAGCGTGGAATGTCAGATCCCTTAATCGGGCAGGTAGGTTACAAAATTTAAAAAAGGGAAATGGATAGGTTAAAGTTAGATATAGTGGGAATTAGTGAAGTTCGGTGGCAGGAGGAACAAGACTTTTGGTCAGGTGATTACAGGGTTATAAATACAAAATCAAATAGGGGTAATGCAGGAGTAGGTTTAATAATGAATAAAAAAATAGGAGTGCGGGTTAGCTACTACAAACAACATAGTGAACGCATTATTGTGGCCAAGATAGACACAAAGCCCATGCCTACTACAGTAGTACAATTTTATATGCCAACTAGCTCTGCAGATGATGAAGAAATCGATGAAATGTATGACGAGATAAAAGAAATTATTGAGGTAGTGAAGGGAGACGAAAATTTAATAGTCATGGGTGACTGGAATTCGTCAGTAGGAAAAGGGAGAGAAGGAAACATAGTAGGTGAATATGGATTGGGGGGAAGAAATGAAAGAGGAAGTCGCCTTGTAGAATTTTGCACAGAGCACAACTTAATCATAGCTAACACTTGGTTCAAGAATCATAAAAGAAGGTTGTATACCTGGAAGAACCCTGGAGATACTAATAGGTATCAGATAGATTATATAATGGTAAGAGAGAGATTTAGGAACCAGGTTTTAAATTGTAAGATATTTCCAGGGGCAGATGTGGATTCTGACCACAATCTATTGTTTATGAACTGCAGATTGAAACTGAAGAAACTGCAAAAAGGTGGGAATTTAAGGAGATGGGACCTGGATAAACTGAAAGAACCAGAGGTTGTAGAGTGTTTCAGGGAGAGCATAAGGGAACAATTGACAGGAATGGGGGAAAGAAATACAGTAGAAGAAGAATGGGTAGCTCTGAGGGATGAAGTAGTGAAGGCAGCAGAGGCTCAAGTAGGTAAAAAGACGAGGGCTAATAGAAATCCTTGGGTAACAGAAGAAATATTGAATTTAATTGATGAAAGGAGAAAATATAAAAATGCAGTAAATGAAGCAGGCAAAAGGGAATACAAACGTCTCAAAAATGAGATCGACAGAAAGTGCAAAATGGCTAAGCAGGGATGGCTAGAGGACAAATGTAAGGATGTAGAGGCTTGTCTCACTAGGGGTAAGATAGATACTGCCTACAGGAAAATTAAAGAGACCTTTGGAGAGAAGAGAACCACTTGTATGAATATCAAGAGCTCAGATGGCAACTCAGTTCTAAGCAAAGAAGGGAAGGCAGAAAGGTGGAAGGAGTATATAGAGGGTTTATACAAGGGCGATGTACTTGAGGACAATATTATGAAAATGGAAGAGGATGTAGATGAAGATGAAATGGGAGATAAGATACTGCGTGAAGAGTTTGACAGAGCACTGAAAGACCTGAGTCGAAACAAGGCCCCGGGAGTAGACAACATTCCATTAGAACTACTGATGGCCTTGGGAGAGCCAGTCATGACAAAACTCTACCATCTGGTGAGCAAGATGTATGAGACAGGCGAAATACCCACAGACTTCAAGAAGAATATAATAATTCCGATCCCAAAGAAAGCAGGTGTTGACAGATGTGAAAATTACCGAACTATCAGTTTAATAAGTCACAGCTGCAAAGTACTAACGCGAATTCTTTACAGACGAATGGAAAGACTGGTAGAAGCGGACCTCTGGGAAGATCAGTTTGGATTCCGTAGAAATACTGGAACACGTGAGGCAATACTGACCTTACGACTTATCTTAGATGAAAGATTAAGAAAAGGCAAACCTACGTTTCTAGCATTTGTAGACTTAGAGAAAGCTTTTGACAACGTTAACTGGAATACTCTCTTTCAAATTCTGAAGGTGGCAGGGGTAAAATACAGGGAGCGAAAGGCTATTTACAATTTGTACAGAAACCAGCTGGAAGTTATAAGAGTCGAGGGGCATGAATGGGAAGCAGTGGTTGGGAAAGGAGTGAGACAGGGTTGTAGCCTCTCCCCGATGTTATTCAATCTGTATATTGAGCAAGCAGTAAAGGAAACAAAAGAAAAATTCGGAGTAGGTATTAAAATTCATGGAGAAGAAATAAAAACTTTGAGGTTCGCTGATGTCATTGTAATTCTGTCAGAGACAGCAAAGGACTTGGAAGAGCAGTTGAACGGAATGGACAGTGTCTTGAAAGGAGGATATAAGATGAACATCAACAAAAGCAAAACGAGGATAATGGAATGTAGTCAAATTAAATCGGGTGATGCTGAGGGGATTAGATTAGGAAATGAGACACTTAAAGTAGTAAAGAAGTTTTGCTAGTTAGGGTGTAAAATAACTGATGATGGTCGAAGTAGAGAGGATATAAAATGTAGACTGGCAATGGCAAGGAAATCGTTTCTGAAGAAGAGAAATTTGTTAACATCGAGCATAGATTTAACTGTCAGGAAGTCGTTTCTGAAAGTATTTGTATGGAGTGTAGCCATGTATGGAAGTGAAACATGGACGATAACCAGTTTGGACAAGAAGAGAATAGAAGCTTTCGAAATGTGGTGCTACAGAAGAATGCTGAAGATAAGATGGGTAGATCACGTAACTAATTAGGAGGTACTGAATAGGATTGGGGAGAAGGGAAGTTTGTGGCACAACTTGACTAGAAGAAGGAATCGGTTGGTTGGACATGTTTTGAGGCATCAAGGGATCACAAATTTAGGATTGGAGGGCAGCGTGGAGGGTAAAAATCGTAGAGGGAGACCAAGAGATCAATACACTAAGCAGATTCAGAAGGATGTAGGTTGCAGTAGGTACTGGGAGATGAAGAAGCTTGCACAGGGTAGAGTAGCATGGAGAGCTGCATCAAACCAGTCTCAGGACTGAAGACCACAACAACAACAACAACAACATGAACACTATGACTAGCTAACACTTCAACAGGGATACTCTTGTATAGGTACATAGGGAAAAGCCCCGACACGATACGATAAAAGTTATTACTAATGACAATAAAGACTAGTGTGGCCACTGTAAGCGTCGGCAAAGGTGTATTATGATACGCCGGAAGGCGAATGAAAATTTTTTTGTCAATTTATTAGATAGACTGTCTTTAGTTCTCGTGGGGAGAAGACGTATTCTTGTGAGAAGTGTGTAATGCACATTGTGTAGTCTGAATAATAATTTTTACGGAAGTATGAAGTGTGAGAGTTCCTTTTTAGTACAAAACCACGAAAGTTTTCTCTTCTTCCCCGCATTATGCTAATGTCATGTCGCTGTAGCTGCCTGCATCTGAAGAGGAAGTCCGAGTAAAACCAGTATTGTACTCACGGTCAAAAATGAATGAGAACTAATTATGGTGGAAGAAGAAGCATATAAACAAATCGCGTAAATCTCAACAGCGTAGAGAATACAGGAATCGATGTAAGTCAAAAGTGAAAGACAATTAATTCGCTGCAAAATTCATAAAAATTAAACATGTCAATAGTGTAATATATACTCACACCTGGTCCCTGTACAAAATGGTGTCAGACGTGGGATGCCCTACATTTCGACTTACGAGCGAAGCCATAATTTCGCGGCAACATCTGAGATGGTTAATGAGTGAGAAGCCTGTTGGGCAAAAAGTGACGAGCTGAGACGGTGCACAGCCACTTCGCCGACATGTACCGCACACCATGGAGCCGTCACCGCCTCACCGGCGTCCAAGGCCACACAGCAGCCGGCTGGAGTCTGTCGCCAGATATTATCGTCCAGCTCGCTGGCTCAATGTCATGAGCCATTAGTACCTCACCACATCGCTGTCACATGGACATCGAGATGACAGCAGTAACTGTTGCCAAAGCACTGGCTTACAGCTGCCGACCTGCACAACCAAGGATGCGGAGTGTACAACAGCCGTTGGAGAAGTGTCTTATTTTATATTCGGAGTCCAAAGATTTGCATGCTTTTGTCTAACTATGTGCTCGCAAATGGAGGGTACTGCACAGGCAGGCAGTAGTGATCGACTTAAATCTTTGAAGGACAAGATAGGGGACACTGCGCTTGAAAATCTTTAACTGAGAGGACAGCTGCGACCAGAAGCAGAGCCCCATCTGACCTGAACGTAAATTTAAGCATTCAGGCAACTTTTAATGATTCTGTTACGCGCACTGAAATACAAAAAAAAAAAAAAATGGTTCAAATGGCTCTGAGCACTATGGGACTCAACTGCTGAGGTCATAAGTCCCCTACAACTTAGAACTACTTAAACCTAACTAACCTAAGGACAACACACACATCCATGCCCGAGGCAGGATTCGAACCTGCGACCGTAGCGGTCGCGCGGTTCCAGACTGTAGCGCCAGAACCGCTCGGCCACCAGCGGCCGGCCACTGAAATACAGTCGGGTGCTATACATAATTTCCTCATAGTTAACTTCATACCTCTGTTCTCGGGGAAAGCATCAGAAAATGTGGCTTCATTTTTGCAAAATGTACGCGTCAATGCCCGATTGTAAGCTTGGCCTGGCGAGATGCGGTTTATTGCGCATTTAAAGTTGACTGGAGACACAAAATCGAAGCAGGTGCCACAGTGGTTAACCCACTGGACTCGCATTCGGGATGATAAAGAATCAAATCCCCATCTTCGCCACCCAGTTCTCTGGGATTTCCCTAAATCACGCTGCGCAAATTCTGGGACAGCTCATTTGAATAAGGCACAGCGGATTTCCTTCCCCATTCCTTCTTAATTCGATATTGTTCTTCGTCTCTAACGGCCGTGCTGTCGATGGGGCGTTAAACTCCAATCTTCCTTCCTTCCTTGGAGATGCAATATCCTATGTAGAGTCAGTTAAATCGCTGCCTAACGCCAGCAGCTTTCCTGTGTTGGCCGACGTGTTACCTGACCGATATGCCAACAAAGAGAGTGTGATTTTTTACCGTGACAAGCTGACCGCACTCCATCAGTGCACTGGGGAAGATTGTCAGATGTCTGCAGATCGCATCCGATCAGTTTAATGTCGTACTTATGTCCTGGGATAAGACAAATGGAGACATGATGCGCTCTTTGAAGAGGTTGAAGCAATAGCTGTGAGTGAGTTTATCAAGGGGATAAACCATAAATTGCCTGAGGAATAAAATTTGCATTTGCAAGTGTCCATAGCATACAGAGCCGGCCGCGGTGGTCTCGCGGTTCTAGGCGCGCAGTCCGGAACCGTGCGACTGCTACGGTCGCAGGTTCGAATCCTGCCTCGGGCATGGATGTGTGTGATGTCCTTAGGTTAGTTAGGTTTAAGTAGTTCTAAGTTCTAGGGGACTTATGACCACAGCAGTTGAGTCCCATAGTGCTCAGAGCCATTTGAACCATAGCATACAGACGATATGTGTACTGTATTGTACCGTACTGTGCTGTAGAGAGATCATCTGTTTGACAGATTTGTTTTCTGACAGAATTAAACTATAAATTAAAATTTAAAGGCCTGATTCCTAATCTTCTTTCTGTACTCGACACAGAAGTGAGACGGGAATTACGTAACATTATTCCCTCTATGAGGGAGTAATTTTCGATCGGGTTAATTTTAAGGCAACGCCTTCAAACTATAATTATTAGAGGTCACCAAGATGGTGAGATGTTGGTGATCATGAGAAAAACTCCTTGCATTGAAGAAGGACTCTAGTATTGCAGTCACATTCCTGGCAAGTAACTGGCGGTTAGGACCAGACAGGTGATCCACATTACTAAACTGTTAACCCTGGAACGAACATGAGTTGCAGGTTGTCTATTTAATGGCTCCCAGGAGAAAAAAAACATAATATTCGATACTTTACACTGTTAATGAGCGAATTTAAAAATGTAATATGCTGTTATAATCTACTGGTGAAGAGGTATAATTTTATTATAAGTTTATCAAAATCAGACCAGTATTCCAGACAAAAGCTGTGTTTCTCTTGAGTCAGCGTAAGTAACAAATATCTGGACTATATGCAATCAGTCTATGAGAATGAGAGCACTTAGCAACCTCCAACGAAGTTTACAAATAATTTAATTTCGAATCTTTAAGGAATTTTTTCTCATGGGACCCTACACAAAGTGACGAAAGGCAAAAAGCTTATCAGTATATTTTCGCTACTCATGCAAATAAACTTCAGCACCAGGCACGATGTTTTAATTTATGGGGGCTATTTTTCTTTAACCTCCTATCGGTCACGAAATGGAAACCATAATGTAAATCAAAACTGTTTTATTTGCAACATTTAGCTACACCTTGCAGCTACTGCTATATATAGTCGCCGCTCCGCCTTGAACATCTTTCTAATACCCTCGTCATAGAAGGCAGCCGCCTGTGATTTCTGCCAATTCCCTACGCTATCTGCAATTTCTTGTCCGCGCCAAAATGCTGCCCTCATAGCAGTCGGTTCATGTGAGGAAGAGATGAAAACCAGAGGCAGTCATGTCCGAATTGTATGCGGGTGGGGAGGGGGGTGATCAAACACTTCCCATCGAAGATACTGGAGCAGCGTCTTCACTGCACCTGCAGTAGCGGCCGAAAATAATCATGAAGAAGGGAAAGCATGACAGTTACGTAATGGCGGCTGACGGGAGTTAATAAAAGCCGCGTGGGATAAGCCGAGCGGTCTGAGGCGCTGCAGTCATGGACTGTGCGGCTGGTCCCGGTGGAGGTTCGAGTCCTCCCTCGGGCATGGGTGTGTGTGTTTATCCTTAGGATCATTTAGGTTAAGTAGTGTGTAAGCTTAGTGACTGATGACCTTAGCAGTTAAGTCCCATATGATTTCACACACATTTTTTAGTTAATAAAAAGATAGCCCTCTCATTAGCCTTTACTACCGCTTCTGTTCATCGCACAGTTTGTATACGGTTTTTCCATATACCACCGGTATTTGCAAAATTATATCATTATATCATGAGATGTGACGTCATGAACATTGAGATGCGCGAAACACTATCTTTTGCTCAAAATGGAGTGCAAATTACCTACACTACTTTCATCCAGTGTTTCATAACGAGAGCACTTAGCGACTTCACACAAACTTCAGGCATCTTTTCAAAACGTTCCTAAACTTTATCTTGCTTACATGCTTAAAGTCAAGTACAGGTTGATTCCGTGATGGTTACAAACTTTCGGAATGATGGAGAAGGGTAAACGTATCAATAAACCCTGGTCCGGAAAGATTGTAAGGTAGACAACCTTCAAAGCTAGTATGGCAGTATGAACCAATACAAGGAAAAACATGGACACCAAAGTGCTTACCTTAGGAGTTGTGAGCACTTGTTCTCCTTTGCTACTGTGAAACACATCTCTTCAATTGAATATGTCCCCATAGCTCCAAACGTACGCAGTTTATGGCCCAAATTTACACGATTTTTCTTCTTATTTCAATCCATACTACCATCTATCCTATAAAACTATCAAGAACAGCACCAGTACATGAATTCCACTGTCAGACGTATCAGAACTATTTTCGCTTATATCTTTCAACCTGGTCGTTTCTGGACCAGGGCTATCTTTCTCCACCAATCCTGAAAGTTTGTAACATAATCACGGAATTACACCGTATTTAACACATTAAGTCTTATATAAACTAACAGGACGTTCGAAGCTCTTTTACACGTAGGAAAAAATGGTTCAAATGGCTCTGAGCACTATGGGACTTAACTACTGCGGTCATCAGTCCCCTAGAACTTAGAAGTACTTAAACCTAACTAACCTAAGGACATCACACACATCCATGCCCGAGGCAGGATTCGAGCCTGCGACCGTAGCGGTCGCGCGGTTCCAGACTGTAGCGCCTAGAACCGCTCGGACAACCCGGCCGGCTACACGTGGGAGTTCGATTCTTTAAACAATCAGGGTTTTACTGGTAACAGCCTAACACATCTGGTGAGTGGCCTCAGAAACCGCTGGTAAGGCAGTATTGATGGCCACACCACGGCTAATCGGACCAACCTGTGCATGTACGGTGTGTTGTTATCGTTACAAGGTGCACTGCGCCAGACAACAAATCACCGAGTGAGACATCCGGCGTTTGTTTACATTAAGATTAAATCAACAACGACCAAAGTGTAGTACAAGTCGAGGGAGTGCGGTTGTTGCCTTTATTTTATACAGTTAGGATGGCTTCCGCACTAGAGTTCATACAGGATATTAGCCACGTAAACCACTTAACAGGGTGTTTCCGGAAGAGCGTGCAAAAATGTAACAGAACATAGAGAATGCTCCACCGAACAATTTGAGGTGGGGAGCCTGGGGTCGGAGAAGCCATCTTATGCAGATACGGAAATAATCTCGTCTGCCACTTTGTATAGCATTACTGTTTTCCAGCATATTTAAAACTAACACGCATACCAGTTTACACGTACTATGTTGTTTATTTACATGTACATTCCTTATTTCCTGCAAGGAAACTAAGAGGATGAGCCTGATAACTACGAAGTATTCCCTGGTCGCTGGATTGGAAGGGGTCCATGGCCTGCGAGATCACCTGACCTGGATCCCCTTTGGTTATTTCCTACGCGGATATCTAAAGTCACTCGTGTATGAGACCCCATAGGATATGGAGATGGCATTGTTGTTGTTGTTGTTGTGGTCTTCAGTCCTGAGACTGGTTTGATGCAGTTCTCCATGCTACTCTATCCTGTGCAAGCTTCTTCATCTCCCAGTACCACCGCAACCTACATCCTTCTAAATCTGCTTAGTGCATTCATCTCTTGGTCTCCCTCTACGATTTTTACCCTCCACGCTGCCCTCCAGTACTAAATTGGTGATCCCTTTATACCTCAGAACATGTCCTACCAACCGGTCCCTTCTTCTTGTCAATACCTCCTCAGTAGTTATGTGATCTACCCATCTAATCTTCAGCATTCTTCTGTAGCACCACATTTCGAAAGCTTCTATTATCTTCTTGTCCAAACTATTTATCGCTCATGTTTGACTTCCATACATGGCTACACTCCATACAAATACTTTCAGAAACGACTTGCTCACACTTAAATCTATACTCGATGTTAACAAATTTCTCTTCTTCAGAAACGCTTTCCTTGCCATTGCCAGCCTATATTTTATATCCTCTCTACTTCGACCATCATCAGTTATTTTGCTCCCCAAATAGAAAAACTCATTTACTACCTTAAGTGTCTCATTTCCTAATCCCTCAGCATCACCAGACTTAGATGGCAGAATTGTAGCTGCCGTGATGTCATTCGAACACACAAGTGATATTTGTCAGGATGCGTCAGAATCTCGTTCGCCGCTGTCATCTTTGCACTGGGGTTGGTGGCCTCCAGTTTCAGCACATTTTGTTAGCTACGGTCAAAATTCCTTGTGTCAATGATGGTATTGGCTGTTAACTGTAACCAATGTAAATGAAAATTACACAGTACTGTGGTTTGTTCCTATTATCTCCTGAAACTGGCTTCTCCGATCCCAGGTTCCCTGCCGAAAAAAATTCTGTGAATCATCCTCCATGTCTTGTTCAATTTTCGCACGTTCTTACGGAAACTTCCTGTAGAATGCCACACCCTTTTACGTTGCTCAGACTGAAACTAGTTTTAGTCGTGTGTTAAATGCGAAAGGAAAATGTGTGTTGTGTGTGTGTGTTGGGGCTTCTGGGCGCTCAACGTCGAGGTCATTGGCGTCCTGAAACGCATTAAAGGGAACGAATGTGGACAGACCTACTAAAACTGAAACACACACGCAAAGAAAGCAGGAAAAGAAGAAAAATGCGACATAAGAAAGTAGAACGTAAGGAAAGGGAAAACGTAGCAACAAGAATGCCACAGTAAACTGTCATTGGCTGGCCACTTACATAAAATATGGGCCTGCTTGTCACACAGTGAGTAAATTAAGTTCCTCTCCCTAAAATCTTTGTAAAAACGTTTGACATGGCGCAGAACTTTAAAACTTTAACCACATTCGTCCGAGTGTTGCCTAAAAGAGATGGCAGGTCCGCCGGCAAGTCAGCCGCGGCCCGCTGGTCAGAAAATAAAACGCAATCCAATAAAACGTGGCGCACAGTGACCTGGACGCCACAAACACCACACATTGGATGGTCCTCCCGCCGGAGCAGGAAGCCATGTGTCATAGGGCTGTGGCCTATCCGAAGCCGAGTGGGGAGAACCTCGTCCCGTCGACGGGGCTGAAGGGAAGTACACCACACACTCGTTGTAGGCTTGACTATACGAAGCTTATTGTCAGTCACTTCCAGCCACTCATCCTCCCACCGACGCATGACTCGTGAGCTCAACAGCGAGGTGAGTGCGTGCAGGGGCATAGCACACTGAGATACTTGTAGATCGAGACACGCCTCCTTGGCTTTCATTCCCAGCAATGCCGACATGCTCCGGAACCCAGCAGAAAGCCACCACCTTCCCCAATCGCTGTAGCTGGAGGAGGGCATCCTGGATGGTCTGGACTATTTTCTCTGCTGGATACAAACGTTGCAAAGAGTGAAGGGCACTTAGTGAATCGGAACAGACAAGAAATTTAGGACAGGAATAATGTCTCATCTGCTCCAGTGCCCACAAGATCGCCGACAATTCTGCATCAAAGACAGTAAAAGTCTGAGGCAGTCGGACCTTCATCATTCAAACAGTAGCGATTAATTGTCGTCACTAGGTCCTTAAGCTTTAGTTAAGCTCGACTAAAACAAAAACAAATTTTGACAACAACGGTGATTCGAACCACGGTTTTGGACACAAGAATATTTATAGCTTTGCGAGCCGGATTGTTACAAGTTGCAGCACGTTGTTAGACGTGTGTGTAGGAAATGTACCCCTCACTCTACCGCTTTTGCGCTCGGCTGGACATCTTGACAGACAAAATATTGGAGGCTGCATTTGCGCGTGAGTTCCGCGGCGTTAGTCGTCCGTTCCGACCAGTCGCAGATGAGTGCAGCCGCAGTTTACACAGTGGCAGCTGGCTGTGGAGCAAGTGTGTGTAAGTTGGCGGCGGACGGCCGTGCCACAAAGACGTATGGTCCGCTCGCTGCAACACCTGTGTGCCGCGGAAAAAGCAGGGAGCGGACACGCGCAGAATAAACGACTGCGAGCAGCGTCCAGAAGGCGGGTTCGCAATACTGCACGTCAGACCTCGCGCATTCGTAAACGCGAAGGTGTTAGCGAGATGGAAAAAGGAGTAAAATACACTCTGGGTTTTCCCGTTCCTAGAAGACTAAACGAAATGGTTTACCGTCACCTGTACGTAATTTCGGCGTAAAATTACCACAAGCACCAGAAGTAATCACGAGGAACAATAGATAAGATACAATGGATCTTGACTTGTAGCAAATTTACCCATGAATCTCAAAACTACACTGACGGTAAAAAAATCGTAACACCAGAAAATGTTTCATATATATATTAATGAAATTTCGGGAATACATTTGTTTAGCTAACACATTTAAATGATTAACGTTGCAAGATCACTGGTATATGTACGCGTGAGATATGGCATTGCAAATGTGAAATAGTGGTACATTAATACCGACAGAATGTGGAAGGTAAGCATGCAAACGTGTAGGCATTTTGTTGTACAGGTGCTGGGTACGAATTTGTGGGATTGAGTACCATGCCTGTTGGACTTGTTCAATAAATACAGGAACTGGTAATCCTGCTTATGAATGATGCTGCTGTTGACGCCCGACGATGGTCCATACGTGCTCGATGAGAGACAGATCTGGTGAAGACAACATGTCGGCACAATGTAGAGCACGATGGGCTACAACAGGGCTATGTGTGCGAGCGTTCTCCTGTTCAAAAACACACCCTGGGCTGCTGTTCATGAATGCGTCAAACACGTCTGTGGTGTGCGTACTGTAACACCTTCGGTACACATACCATCAGATTATTTGACTTGTCGCTCTAACGAAGTAGGCGAGTGTCAGCAATATGTCTCGTGGTCTTATCGTGGCGTGTTTATCTTCTGCCGTTAGGTCAGACGATAGAAATGCCACTTGAACGCTTAGAGTAGCAGATTGACGGTGACCAACTTTAAACAGAACTTTATTAATTTTCACACACATTTATTAAAATAATAAAAAGTATAGACATTACATAACTTGATTCTGGATGCTGTTTACAATTGACAATCTGAAGTTCCTTTGGTCTTGGTACGTTATCTTATTCTCACATATCTCTGATACTTGACAAAGTGTCTATACATTTATTTTCATGGCTATGTACAGGAATATGATAATCTTCTTAGGTGCAGACTGAAACTTGACTATAGACTAATGCACACTAATGCAGACTGATGCAGACTGACTAATCGGAGGTCTGTACACTTATTATAATACATCACGCGTTCAGGTACACTGCGCGAGTGTGATCCGCGAGGAGAAAAGGTTCTACATTAGCAGCAATCTCATTGGCTGCGTTACATATTAATACGCAGATCGGTGGAAGCAGAATTTGGTCCGTCGCTGAGGCAGCGCCATCTCGTAGTGCGGAGAGGGACGAGCGCTGAGCCTGCGCTGTTGTGCTTAGCGGGGCGCGCTCTAGTGGGAAAGTTGTGTACGCGCTGACTACGCGGAACTATGTACACAACAACGTCTAATACCAGACTGACGTATAAATTTGTAGTCAGGGTGCCTGAGATAACCACGAGAGTGCTCCTACTGTCATACGAAATCGCGCCCCAGACCATAACTCCAAGTGTAGATCTAGCATGCAGATAGGTTGGTTGCAGGCCCTCAACTGGTCTCCATCTAACCGACACGTGACCATCACTGGCTTAGAAACAGAACCAGCTTTCATCAGAAAACACAACAGACCTCCACCCTGCCCTGCAATAGGTTCTCCCTTGATACCACTAGTGGTGGTGGTGGAATGGGGCCAGTGTAAAGCACGCTACAGAGCGTCTGGTTCAGATCTGTCATTGAAGGAATCGCTTTGTAAAAGTTCGTTGAGTCAATGTGATAATAGTTGCTGCTTAGTTTGCTGCTGCAGCTGCAGTACGATAGCCCAGAACCAAACGCCGAACACGGTGGTCTCCGTAGTGCCATGTGGCCGTCAGCAGCCCGGTCTTCTTCTTGTGACAGTACATTCTCGCGATCACCGCTCAATCATTGACAGTGCCTACATTCCTGTCAAATATTTCTGATATCACAGAGGGAACATCTAGCTTCTCGTAGCCCTATTACATAACCTTGTTCAAAGTGAGTAGGGTGCTGACATCAACTCTCCACGCCCAATCTAAAAGGTAGCTAACGCTCACGACAATTACAGCGTGTATTTAGAGCAAATCTAATTTTCATCGTCATAGTTATGTTACTGGCGCCACCCTTACGCGATTGGCGCGCAATTTTAATAGAAATAATCTTTCAGATGTAGAAACACGCCTACCAACCTTAGTTTATGTCCCAAAACTCCGTCTTGAACTTTGCAATTGGTCTGCATTCTCCTTGAAACAGAAAAAAATCAGATGACTCTGGATTCTACGAACTCACAGTAGCGCTGTACCTTCAGTTTGGTACGTTTTTCCTTCATGGAATGTCAAAAAAAAAAAAAAAAAAAAAAAAAGAAACTTGAATCTAGCAAGTAGTTGCTTGTATATGAAATATACCTGCTGAAAGTAAAAGAAAAATCTACAAATAGCCGGTAGCATGCACTTAATCAATCAGGACTGCATCACCACTAAGACGGTACGTAACAATCGTGAGATTCACATTAAATGGACTATATGCTTGAATATGCAAATGATAAGTTACATTTCAGTGGAACAGGAAAAAGCAGGTACGAGAAAAGCCATTTACATTCGGTACGGACAGATAGATTACATAATGAGTTCCCTTTTGAAAAATCACCTTTGAGGCTCGGTTACTTGTAATACGATCGTGTTATGTCTCATCTAAGAGAGAGGATTGTCATCTATCACATGTCGCAATTCGACAGCGACAGATTGTGGCTTATAGAGGCTGCAGTTTATCCTTCTGTGATATTGTTTCCCGCATTGGTCGGGATAACACGACTGTCATGCAAATTTGGGATCGATGGTCTCAGAAGGCCCTTACTCAGCGTCATGCTGCGTCTCACTAGCCCCGCGCGACTAGCGCCTGAAAGGTCAGACATTGTACATTGGCCGGCCAGTGTGGCCGAGCGGTTCTAGGCGCTTCAGTCTGGAACCGCGCGACCGCTACAGTCGCGGGTTCAAATCCTGCCTCGGGCATGGATGTGTTTGATGTCCTTAGATTAGTTAGGTTTAAGTAGTTCTAATTTCTAGGGGACTGATGAGCTCAGATGGTAAGTCTCATAGTGCTCAGAGCCATTTGAACCATTGTACATTGGACCGTGCAGGATCTTACAGGCACGCCATGTACACTGATTCAGGATATGGCCTTGTTCAGAGCAAGACAAGCAGCCATGAGGATAGTGCTACGACGCGTGGCACGACAAATACTTACAGCATGGCGGTCATTGTGGCAGCACTCCTTGCTGCAGCATCAGAGAAAGGCGCGCCAAAAGTTGAGCGCCAAGCGCTATGGAGAAAGATGTTCGATTCTGTTTGCCTCGGATTTGTATAGTAAGTGTTTGTTCAGTGTGACATTTATGTACCGGCACTGTGTGATGAGTGTATTGTCAATTTTAGGTGGTTGTCATTAAGATCAGGCACTTTCAGTGAAACATCAGTGGCTCTGGATTGAGAATGAACCAGTCGGTTCGAAACAAGTCGCCACAATATATATGCTACAACTGTGACAGATCTGTAATAAGCACTCCATGGAATAAGAGTTTTCAGCACACACCTGTTGGTGAAAGATCATCTGAAATCGACGAGGTTGCTGGTAGAGACACGCCCTACCATCTTATCTTGCTGTGTGTACCGCAAATACACTGACCTGCGTCTTGCAGCTGATAATGTCCCCTCTGCACAGTAGTAACGATGGTCGTGGACTCGCAAGACTATGGATCTGCATGAATGGCCGTAATAGTGCAGAACGATGTGAAGTCTCACACGAGTTAGTGGTCGAATAACAGCACGAACGTTTTTTGAAGAGAAGCAATTTTTAATTCTAGTAATTTCCTTTGTAGTTGTTTAAAAAACATGTTCATACAACAGCTAATCACCCGTCTGCGCAGTATGCAGATTACAACGGTCTTACTGTCGCGTAGTGCATCTCGCCAAAACAATGACACGCAACCGCTCACCTTCGCCGTCTCTTCCCGACTGCCACGGTAGGAAAGTGCTTCCTTGTGCTTTGGACCAATCACCCTCCGTTTTGTTGCCTATTTATAGATTGCCTTCTGGGATCGACCAATAGCGTCTTCCTAAGTGGCTGATGTAGTGCCACGTCAGGAGGGACGCTATGCAGGACGCTCTCTGTCCCCCTGCTTATTTACCCCCAGCCCCCCACTCTCTCTCTCTCTCTCTCTCTCTCTCTCTCTCTCTCTCTCTGACACACACACACTCACACACACATACACACACACACACACACACAATCCCATGGCAACATATTGTCCAATATTGCGTAATCTTAGGTATCACTCATTGAATACCCCCTATTAACATAATCATTGTTAAGTTGCTGGTCCTACATCAACAAAATATTGAAACTACAATGGAGAAAGGAATGTCGACATCACACGAATCCTGGTGCTGCATACGCAGTCACCACAGATAAGTGTACCCTGTACTATGGAATATGGTAGTTTCTTCACAGAACCAAAAAGAGCATATGTAGAGCGTAGCACATATAGTTAATTTTAACAACACCAAACAACAATTTAAATGATTTTCATGACAAAGGAAGCAATCCAATAGTATCTTTCTAAAGCGCACTTTATATCAGCTACTTTCTTGTCTCTGGTCCTACTCGATGCGAGTGAGTGTACTGCAGCACCACTGGCGTATTATTCCCGTAACGAAACTCGCTTCTCACGTAGGATCGTTCTTTTATTTATTTATTTTTTCACGTGTTCACGCCAAAATTACGTGTCTGCCGAGTACTGTCTGTGCGGTTTGGCGCTCATATTTTTACTCTTAAAGACGATCGGACACATCACGCCCTGGAACGTCACTCAACGGAAGGAAACTTATAACGATATGTTTACGTAATGTGTATACATATACAGTTATAAATGCCCCCGTTCGTAGTCGCTAATTATAACAATATGTTTACTTTAGTGCTGTAACATACAGCTATAATCAGCGGTGGAAATATATTTGCGAACGCCGACCGTGTGCGGCTGTTTCTTGCTGGATCGTCTGATCAGTCAGAAGTTCCATTGCAGAGGAGAGTAAATGCCTATTCAAAATATAATTATTTTTGGATAGCTCAACATGAATTTCCTAAGGGACCGTAGTTTACCATGCATTTACCAATAGAATATGGCATGGAGAAAATATTTCTCCGCATGCAACTTCCGTTCGATTTCGACGAAAGAATTCGTGACTGTGAACTCTCTATTTGGCAGAAACATAAAGAAAATTAAATAACTTCATGAAGGAGTGAGACATAGATTCTATACTAAATAAATGGTCCATACACCAGTTCCATTTAATTCTGAATTTATGGCAATTAATAGATGAACTTACACTGCAATGAAGGAATTAACATGGATGCCGTTTTGACTGGCACTTCTCGTAATGAAAATAATTCCTTCGACGTTTTCACATAAACGTCGCACAATAAATCTACTGCTATGCAGTATTACACTTTTAGTATTGCACTTTTATTTTACACTAAAATAATATTATTTTTAACAATAATAATACGGCGGTAAGACATGTGCGTCCGACACAAGTTGCAAGAGACAAGAGAAAATGAGTAACTGAGTAACTGTTCATTGAGAAAATCTCGTACATCAAAAGAATGTGTAAAAGTGTTCTTCTTCTGTCCGTTTTTCGCGCCGTGGTTTTCAAAGTCAGTAACTCACTGCATCTCTGACGGCGTTTCGACCAGAAACACGTTACGTCACAGGTCGTTCACCTTTTACATTTTCGCAACTTTATTTGCTAACTGTAGCTGTTGCCGAGCGACTGCTCGATTAGTGAATGATTTAAAATGATAAGGCAATCACATTATGTTACAAACTTCAACGGTGGATGGTTTTGATTTCACTCTTGGTGGAACGTCAGTATAACGTGACCGTGGTCAGACCCGTGCTAAAGAGTTAGAGTGAGGTTATAAGGGGTCGCCATTATTAAAAGAAAACGGAAATATATGAACAAAATTAAGGGATAGTGATGATTGTAGAGATTAATGATGAGCAACGCAAAGTGGATGTTCTTGGAAGAGGTCGTGTTCTAAATTCTCCATAATGCTGAAAACAGAGTACGAAGAGTATCAGTCAAATATTTCATATTATCTACACTCATTTATCCTAGAGAACACACTGCCTGATATAAAAAAAAGGAGAAACGGTTGGACGCCATTGTAGTGTCATACACATACATAACATAGGCTCGTATGAAAATGATGAGAGTTGCAGTTGTCTTGACAGACAGAATGGCCCCAGATTTCATTAGTGTTGATAGGTCATACCGTTGTCATCAGGCATGAACAGAGTCAGAAGGACACGCAGATGCTATGGACTCATGTGAGATAGTGTCATCAACGCATGATAGCGTTTGAAAAGGGATTCATTGTAGACCTCAATTTCATCGACTGGTCGAATCGTACAATATCTAGATTTGTAGAGTATTCTGATGTGATGGTGGACAGACGTTAGGATGTATGACATCGTGAGGCAAAGCAGACACGTCACCAAGGTTCCAGTCCATCACGACTGGCCCCCACAATGGTGAATCACCATGTTGATCAGAAAGCACATCGTAACCCCTTCACATCCACATCTGCCATCTGAGAATAAGTTACAGACTCCGTGCATCATTCTGCGTCATCTCGCACCAATGATCGGGGACTACCAGCAACGAAACTAGGGAATTGCGTCCCATGCATAGCCTGTCATTAGCACCACAACAAAAAGGCTGCTTTTGGAGTGGTGCCACAACTGCGAAGTATGGACAGCTGATGAACAGCGTTCCATTGTGCTAAGCAATGAATCGCTGTTCTCCGGTACCCTGGATGACCATCGTCGGCGAACATGACAACTACTTGGGCAGATGTACAATTCCTCCAACGTTTTGGAGAGGAACTGTAGCGTTACTAGCAGTGCCATGCTGTGGGGATGAGAGAGGAAAAGTTACTCTCTCACCTATTTTTCAAAAAGATTTTGTTACAAGACTCTAGAAACTTGACGGCCTGATCAGGCGTTGATGGAGCCTGGTAGGGCGCTATCAGCATGAGGTATTTTTATGGTTCTTAGTTCATAGAAACGGCATGTTGGAAGTTGAAAGCAAGTGGTGTTGAGCCCATCCCTCAGTAAGTCTTGCCAGACAGGCCCACAGTCGCACTGGGCAGATAGAGCACCCCCTAGTTGAGACAGGTCTCCAGCAGGACAATATCGCTATACCTAAATTGGCGCCAGCTGTAGGCTGGGCTGGGGGCGACAGACTGAAGGGACGCGTCTGCACAGTGGAGTCATAAACCGGGCATTGTGTGCAGCGCCACGTCGAATAAAAAATCACAAGTTTTCGTGTTGTACTGCAAATAGGCCTGTGACCCACTTCCATCGTCTGCCTCGGTTGTATAAGAAACTCTGGCGTCTGAGTAACTTTTAGAGATAGAATCTTCATGACTAGGACTAACACGCTCCAAGGCACAGGCGATTTAGATAAATATCTTTAAGATGCTTGTTGCTGCGGTAAGTGACGTGACTTCGGAGAAAAACGGCTTCTCCCCACCGCGAAAACTTAAAAAAGCCAGTAATTGGCGGTATCTCTTTTTTCCAGAGATGCAGGTTTCTTAACTCTTGCGCTGGTTCGACATGAGTTTGTGCTGTCGTGTAGGAGGGGCGATTTAGCGCCTCTAAAGCCCTGGGATCGGCTCAAGACGGGGTGAGGGTGGTGTCGTTTGTGCACTTCGCGGAAAACCGGAATTTTTTATCTGGAGAGGTGCGGAGCACTCGGGTGCTGGACTTTGGTCTGGAAGCAACTTCTGGCCGAAGCTCTGGCATGTGGGACCTGTTCTGTGAGTGACTTCACTTGCGAGTAGTTTAGACTGGGGAGCCTGCGGTTACGTTCTTAATGTACCGACGGTGTGACTTCAGATGTCTCGAACTACTCGTTTGCTGAGGGCACAATTATTCGTTTTTGGTTTACCAGTCTTTATGTGTGGTATCCTTGTCCGCTCTGTCGTACAAGTGAGTCAAATTTATCCTTGGTACGACGAATGAACGGGTGTGTCACACACTGAAATCTACGATGATTTTAGGGTTCTGGTAGAGAGTAAATTTCTATGCGTCTGCCTGATCGCTAGACCATGAGATTTTGCATTTCTTTCGTAGTCGCGATCGATTTACAGGTGTCGCCTTAACGCCTCGCCTCTACCGCACACATCTAGCCAGATGCAAGTTACATCGTTTCAAGAAGCAAACAGGCCTTGTCAGGGCATACAAATCACAATCGCCACTTGTTCTCAGCTGCACCAGTATAGACTACTGTAGATTATCGATAAAAGTCTGCTGAGTGTAAGATAAACTCAGATTGCATTATCCACGTTTTTAGGGCCAGTGTACTTGACTCACTTCTGCCACCCAGGATCCTTTTCCATAGTGGTCTTAAACCACCTGTTAGTTGTTTATGATATTCTATCATAACATGTTTAGCACAGATCATGTCTGTCTTTGCTTTTTGGAAAATAAATGTTGTCAGTAAACTAGATTTTGCATACAGTCCAATCACTTTATTTTTACATAGCCCCAAAACTGATTAACTTTCTGGGAGGCATCAGATATGATTTCAGATCACGCCTGGTGGTGGCTGAGTAAACTCTGACGACTCTACGCAGGCATTTCCTACATATACATCAATAGTCCACAGCCCACCTTACGGCGCTTGGCGGAGGGTATCCCGTACCACTACTAGTCATTTCCTTTTCTGTTCCACTCACAAATATAATGAGAGAAAACAGAAGCATCTACATGCCTCCCTATGAGCCCTACTTTCCCATATCTTATCTTTGTGGTCCTTAGGCGCGATGTAAATTGGAGGCAACAGAATCGTTCTCCAGTCAGCTTCAGATACTGGTTATCTCAATTTTCTCAGCAGTGTTCCTCGAAAAGAATGTCTCTTTCCCTCCAAGGATTCCCATTTGAGTTCCCGAAACATCTCTGTAACACATACGTGTTATTAGAACCTACCAATAACAAATCTAGCAGCCCGCCTCGGAACCACTTCGACGTCCTCCTATAATCTGACTTGGTAAAGATTCCAAACATTCCAGCAGTAGCCAGAATGAGATTTTCACTCTGCAGCGGAGTGTGCGCTGATATGAAACCTCCTGGCAGATTAAAATTGTGTGCCGGACCGAGACTCGAACTCGGGACCTTTGCCTTTCGCGGGCTAGTGCTCTACAAACTGAGCTACCCAAGCACGACTCACGCCCCGTCCTCACAGCTTTACTTCCGCCAGTACCTGGTCTCCTACCTTCCAAACTTTACAGAAGCTCTCCTGCGAACCTGCAGAACTAGCACTCCTTAAAGAAAGGATATTGCGGAGACATGGCTTAGCCACACCCTGGGGGATGTTTCCAGAATGAGATTTTCACTCTGCAGCGGAGTGTGCGCTGATATGAAACTTCCTGGCAGAAGTAAAGCTGTGAGGACGGGACGTGAGTCGTGCTTGGGTAGCTCAGTTGGTAGAGCACTTGCCCGCGAAAGGCAAAGGTCCCGAGTTCGAGTCTCGGTCCAGCACACAGTTTTATTCTGCCAGGAAGTTTCATTCCAGCAGTACTCGAGAACAGGTCGCACTGGCGTCCTATATGCGGTCTCGTTTACAAATGAACCAGACCTTCCTACAATTCTCCCAATAAACCGAAGTCGCCCATTCACTTTACCTACCACTATCCTAGCATGCTCGTTCCATTTCATATCGCTTTGCAACTTTATGCACAGATATTTAAGCGACGTGATTGTATCAAGCAGGGCACTACCAATGCTGTACCCGAACATTATGGGTTTGTTTTACCCTCTCATCCGCATTAACTCTCATTTTTGTACATTTAAAGCCAGCTGCCATTCACCACACCAATAGAAATTTTGTGAAAGTCATCTAGTATCGTCGCACAGTCACTCAATATCGACACCTTACCGCACACCACAGTATCGCCAGTAAACAATCGCTGACTGCTGTACGCCCTGTCGCCGAATCATTTATGTGTACAAAGAATAATAGCGGTCCTATCACACTTCCCTGGGGCAATCCAGAGGATACCCTTGTCTCTGGTGAACACTCGCAATCGAAAACAATATACTGTGTTCTGTAACTTAAGAAGTCTTCGAGTGACTCACATATCTGTGAACCTATTCCACGTGACCGTACCTTCTTTAACAGCCTGCACTGGCTCACTGTGTCAAACGCTTTCCAGAAATGTAGAAATATGGAATCTGCCTGCTGCCCTTCATTCATAGTTCACAATATGTCAAGCGAGAAAGAGACATTTTCCGTCGTCGCATGATACCTCTCATGTGACAAAATCGTGGTGCCATTTTTCAACAGTACAATGCTCGTCCACACGTGGAACGTTTCTCTGCGAACTGTCTCCATGACGTTAAGGTATTCTAGTAGCTAGCAAGGTGCTCAGATGTGTCCCTGATAGAAAATCTGGCTCCAACTCGGCTGTCAACCTCGTTCCAGATTCAGTTTATGGTTCAGAATGGTTCAAATGGCTCTGAGCACTATGGGACTCAACTGCTGTGGTTATCAGTCCCCTAGAACTTAGAACTACTTAAACCTAACTAACCTAAGGACATCACACACATCCACACCTGAGGCAGGATTCGAACATGCGACAGTAGCAGCAACGCGGTTCCAGACTGAAGTGCGTAGAACCGCTCAGCGACAGTGGCCGGCTCACAGCTTATTACTGTAGAGCAGCTGTTGGTAGTGATAGGTTGATAGTAATATTATATATGTGGTTTCTGATATGTCTGCGTAAACAGAAGAAACTAACGATCAAAGTCCGAAAACAATTTATTGGATTGTTGAATTAACCAAACAAATTCTCCAAGTATAACACCAACACAAAACAGTGATCCATCTTCGAATCATAACTACATACAAGAATAATATAGAAAACAACTGAAATAATTTCCTACTAGTCTCCGCCAGAGGCCTCTCCGATATACCAAGCCTAATCCAGAGATCAGCGAGAAGATCCAAGCTGGATTGCCGGGGCGGCAGCTATCTACGTCTGCTGGCGATCGATGAACTGCCGATGTGCGGCCGAGCGCCGGCCTTTATAGCGCTTCGGTGGATGAATACGTCGGAACTATTTTCTATCACGTGGTTCGATGTGTGAAAATAGTTCCAGGATCTACAGTGACCTATTCCTTATGTTTATGCGGGCCGGTAGTGGCCCCTGGCAGCCACTGGTGCCTTTGCTGTGTTGTTGTTGTTGTTGTTGTTGTTGTTGTGGCCGTTCATCAATATTGCCTGTCGGTTGTGTAGTGCTTCGGTGTGCCTGCGAAGTGGGCAACCCGTGGCTGCAGGCTGTCAGTTCGGTTGCTGATTCTCTAGGCGCTATGATGTCTGGTGGAGAAGGCCACAGCAGTTTCTGTTCTTCCGACATGCCCAAAAGGACAGACATGACATATTTAACTAAGGCGATGACCGCCAATGATCCGCTCAATGTCGATGCACACCAAGCTCGAACTCTTGAGGGAATCGGCGAGGTGTTGCGAGTAATAAGGCTAATGAGCAGGGTCAGCTAAGAAGTTGGGTCTGAGGGTAAGCGTTCTAGGGTAGTCAGTGCGGTTGTAGTGACCACTGTTTCCGGGTGGCATAGCGGTCAGCGCATCTGCGTAGTAAGCAGGAGAGGTGGGCTCCAATCTCCATCTGCAACAGAGTCTTAACTTACTCTGTTAGTATAAGTCAATGTCCATTGGCAGCTAGTGTCTTTAATTCCTTAGAGTCTTGATATTAATTTGTCTAAACCTTATGAAGCCTACAGAACCTGTATCATGTTTTACACAAGCTAAATTCCTTGTCTAAATTAATTATTTTTGGTGGGTTGACTCTGCTAATTGAGTTTTTCAGGAAGGTACACGAACCCCCCCCCCCTCCCCCTCACAGCTTTGTTTCCGCCAGAACCTCGTCTGCTATTTCCCATCTGTGAGAACCAGTTGTGAGTATTAAAGGAATACCTAACTCACTCGGTACAGTAATTGTCCACTAAAGCGAACGTTCACGTTTCGGATCGTCGTACGTTACACAGTATTAATCTACCACGAACTTTAAAATTCAACATCTAGAAGGCTGTAAAAAGCACCTTTTTGCTTTTCCGTTATCCCTTGTTTTCCTTCTGACTGTCAAAAAACATCCAAAACCATTTTTATCCTTAAACAGAACTGACTTTTTCTCTGTTGATACAATTTTCATTAATAAAAGTTTTTATCTATTTACCTTCTTATTCATGCACAGAGTGGACATCTTTTGTTTTATTTCGTCCAAGTATCGTAAAATATACATCTTCATTGGTTTCTTACGTTTCGTCTTGCTTGTTTATTTATTTATTTATTTATTGCTTTGTGGGACCAAATTAATGGTCATAGAACGAGTCAATACATGAAATTATAACACGATAGTAGAAACAGATAAAATGAAACATAAGCAACGTATTCAGGCGACAGATCATAAGTTTAAATAAAGAAAATCAACAATGTAACGCTGTAATTTGCTTAATTTTTCAGCTCTTCCAGGAGCTCCTCGACAGAATAGAAGGAGTGAGCCATGAGGAAACTCTTCAGTTTGGACTTAAAAGCGTTTGGGCTACTGCTAAGATTTTTGAGTTCTTGTGGTAGCTTATTGAAAATGGATGCAGCAGAATAGTGCACTCCTATGTGCACAAGAGTCAAGGAAGTGCATTCCACATTCAGATTGGATTTCTGCCTAGTATTAACAGAGTGAAAGCTGCTAACTCTTGGGGATACGCTGAAATTGCTAACAACAAACGACATTAAAGAAAATATATACTGTGAGGGCAATGTCAGAATTCCCAGACTATTGAATAGGGGTCGACAAGAGGTTCTCGAACTTACACCACATATAGTTCGAGCAGCCCGTTTTTGAACCAAAAATACCCTTTTTGAATCAGAAGAATTACCCCAAAAAATAATACCATATGACATAAGCGTGTGAAAATATGCGAAGTAGACTACTTTTGGTGTTGAACTGTCACTTATTTTAGATATTGTTCTAATGGTAAGCTGGCCACAGTGGCCGTGCGGTTCTAGGCGCTGCAGTCCGGAACTGCGGGACTGCTACGGTCGCAGGTTCGAATCCTGCCTCGGGCATTGATGTGTGTGATGTCCTTAGGTTAGTTAGGTTTAAGTAGTTCTAAGTTCTAGGGGACTGATGACCTAAGATGTTAAGTCCCACAGTGCTCAGAGCCATTTGAACCATTTTTTTTTCTAATGGTAAATAAAGCAGCATTTAGTTTCTGAACAAGCTCCTGAACATGGGCTTTCCACAACAGCTTACTATCTATCCGAACGCCTAGGAACTTGAACTTTTCCATCTCGCTTATAATATGCCCATTCTGTCTGATCAAAATATCAGTTCTTGTTGAATTGTGAGTTAGAAACTGTAAAAACTGAGTCTTACTGTGATTTAGCATCAAATTTTTTTCCAAAGCCACGAACTTATTTCATGAACTACATTATTTGATAATGTTCCAATATTACACACAAGATCCTTCACTCCCAAGCTGGTGTCATCAGCAAACAGAAATATTTTTAAATCTCCTGTAATACTACAAGACATGTCATTTATATAAATAAGAAACAGCAGTGGCCCCAGCACCAACCCTTGGGGAACGCCCCACTTAACAGTGCCCCATTGGGACTGAACATCACTACCACTCTCAGTATTGCGGAGAATTACCTTCTGCTTTCTGTTCTTAAAGTAAGAGGCGAGCCAATTGTAAGCTACTCTCCTTACTCCATAATGGTCCAACTTCTGCAGTAATATTTTGTGGTCAACACAGTCAAAAGCCTTCGTTAAATCAAAGAAAACACCTAACGTTCGCAACCTTTTGTTTAATCCGTCCAAAACCTCACAGGGAAAAGAGGATATAGAATTTTCAGTTGTTAAACCATTTCTAAAACCAAACTGTACATTTGACAGCAAATTACGTGAATTTAAATGCTCCAGTAACCTTGTATATACAACCTTCTCGATAACTTTAGCAAACACCGATGGCATAGAAATAGGTCTATAATTGTCAACATTATTCCTGTCTCCCTTTTTATAAAGTGGCTTCACTACCGAGTACTTTAATCGACCAGGAAACCGACCACTCCTAAAGGAAAAGTTACAGATATGGCTAAGTACTGGGCTAACATACATAGAACAATACTTCAGTATTCTGCTAGATACCCCGTCATATCCATGAGAGTTCTTGGTCTTTAGTGATTTAATTATTAACTGAATCTCCCTCTTGTCAGTATCATGGAGGAGCATTTCAGGTAACAGTCTCGGAACACTTTTTTCTACAAGCTCTATATGATTCCCTGTTGGGACTAGCTTTCTATTTAGTTCACCTGCTATATTCAGAAAGTGATTATTAAATACTGTACATATATGCGACTTATCAGTAACATGGACATTCCCACTACGCACTGATTCTATATCCTCGACCTGTCTCTGCAGACCAGCCACTTCCTTTACGACTGACCATATGGTTCTAATTTTATCCTGAGACTTAGCTATTCTATCTGCATACCACATACTTTTTGCCTTCCTGTGGCAGAATACTCGTAGGATAACTACCAAGTCCTCTGAAATCATTTGCAGTATGTCACGTAAACAGTGCAAAGAACGAAATAGACATTAAGAAAACAGAAAAGCACAAAATAAGCTACTGTGGCATGAGTGAACACGCTAACAAAAATCTCGAAGTTAGCGAACGACATCACTTACACACATTTCTGCGCAAGCGTAATCTGAGAAAGTTCAGGAATTTGGAACTCTACACTCGGCACAAATCAAGTGATCACTGACGTCACCGCCCCACTCCCCATGCAGTTGGTGGCTACGGTACACTCTGGGACGTGACGCTAACGCTCAAAATGCGGTCGATACAGGCAAAGAAATGACCCGTGTAAAATGTGAAACAAGAGTCCGCAGGGCATTGTAACCGGACTCCGACATGCAACAATAAACAGAAAGGACACCAGTTTTTCGCGTACGAACACTTGTTGTGAAATTACACGTCTGCCGCGAAGCCTAACACACGAGCAGAAGGTCGCTGAGGCGTGCGGGCGGCCACTACAAATGGCCAAATTCCTTCGCCCTGCGGCCGGTATGTGGCGGCCAGGACGGAAGCAGCCCAGCGGGCAATGTGAGCAAGCTATGCGGCGGGGCGCTGCACGGGTTGCATATTCATAGGCGCAGACTTCGCGCCATTAATTCTCCCAATAAAATCCGTTTAGCAGCGAAGTGCTTGTTCCGCCGCGCAAATCTCATTCCCTGCCGCCCGCTCTCTCTCGCTGCCGAGGATTAGGCGCGAGAACGCAGCGCGAAGCGTGTAGACCGACTCTGTGACCCGCCTACTCCGACCACCCCCCTCCCCCATCCTGGCTCCATTCTCGTCGCCCTTTTACCCCTCTCTCACACCCTCCAGCCTAACGCTCAACCTTTGGTGAAACAGTCGCTTGCAGAAGCTCTGAGTCGCGTTCTGGAAATTTGATAAGGACGCCAAGTTAATGAGGTTGCTGTGTGTATTATTACCAGTCGTTATTGTGTCCCACAGCTCTGCTTTAACACATGAATATATGACAGTTATGGTCGCATTAATTAGCGCATGGAGCATACGTTTGCACGACCCGGCTGCTGCAGCCTGCCACTCACAAAGCGAGTAACACAAAAAGTCAGACTCATATTTGTCCCTTCTTACCAGATGTGTGAAGGTTACCATTCTGCTGACTACATACAGTGTGAGCACTGTTTTAGATGTTTGTCTGGATTTTTCATAGCATTACGATGGACTCGGGTTTTACTCAAGGACTTAGACTATTTCAGTGTTCATCCTTTCTGTAACTGCAGCCAGCCAGAAGCTTTGCACTATAGCGCCACCGCTTTTCAAATTGGCGTGTACAACCTCCAGCCAAGTGAGCAGAAAGCTTTCACCAGATGAGTCGACCAAAATCAAAAAGGGGCAGAGCTGTCATTACGAAAGTCTCTGCCCTCTCACTAAAGTGAGTCTCGTTGTCAAACGAGTAGTCTCACTACCTGCTGCTGTGGTATGTTGCAAATTAGGAGCACAATTAATGAAACATACAAAGTACGCGGACGGTTAAAACAAGTACATGAAGGGTTACTTTGACAGTAAGTGAATACTATCAGATGAGACACAGTCTATGTACTGGTTGACAATTATTGAATTATTTGAAATAAAATTGTCATAATCTTTGATCGGTTTGCGTTAGGACGTTCAAACTAAACGGTTGGCCGCGGGGCATGATGTGATTTAGTATGCGCATAATTTTGATTTTGTTTAAAAAATTGGGGCATTTGGGGGACTCAGAATCCGCATTTCGCGATCGAGAAGTCTTTTCATCCTCAATGGGTGACCGTGTCGTGTAAAATGTCCAATCACGGAATAATCGGTGCAATTTTCCTTGACGGCACGGTCACTACCGAACCTTACGTGTAGATTTTAGAAGATGGTTTTATCCTCATTACGCAAAGTGACCCAGATTTCAACAAGATGCTGTTCATGCAAGACGGAGCTATATTAAAAACGAGGTGTACAGCAATAACCCCAGAACAACTGCTGAGCTGAAAACAGCCATTCAGAGGTCATCGAAAGCATCGATGTTCGGAGACTTCAGTGGGTCATGCAGAATTTCGCTATTCGCCTGCGCCACATCATCACCAATGATGACAGACATATCGAACATGTCATAACCTAAATCCGAGTATCTGTAGTGACGTTTACATGTTGAATAAAGTGTGTGAACGCCATAGTTTGTAACTAATTTACGTATTTTTCATACAGTTCGAAAACTGTCACCCTGTAAGACCAGAAACGTAGCCATTTGTCGTCGTACAAATTATTCCAGAGGTGCAGGCCCAGTATAAGTTACCACTTCAGGCTGGGGAGCACCGTTAAACACGATCAGCGATCACTATATCCCACCACTTGGCATGACATGTGGTCCACGGGCTTTAAGCATATGCTGACAGTGCTGCTTACAGTGAATTCGATTTGACTGTGACACCGCCTGTGGCGACAGGCACAGGTGATGGTCGACCTCTGACAGTTGTAACAAATTGGTTCAAAAAATGGCTCTGAGCACTATAAGACTTAACATCTGTGGTCATCAGTCCCCTAGAACTTAGAACTACTTAAACCTAACTAACCTAAGGACATCACACACATCCATGCCCGAGGCAGGAATCGAACCTGCGACCGTACCAGTCGTGCGGTTCCGGCCTGAGCGCCTAGAACCGCTAGACCACTGCGGCCGGCAACAAATTGGTGTCACTTTCGAAGTTGGTTACAGCTTCTTTTCCCCACTGAGATGGTGTGCAGGGTTGGAATCGGCCTGGTTAGTGCCACTTTCGCCTGAAGTGTGGAGGTATTGTTGCTGAATCTGGAAGGCCTTGCAACTCAACCTCGACGATCTCAGACTGCTCCACAGGATTCTGGATAGCTGGTCGGCAACCTCTGGTTCTTCAATAGAGAGCTTGGGGGATGCATTAGCCCAGTCCATCCTCTAATTGTCATGGGGAGTCCACTGCTGGTGACTGAGATTTCGGTAGGTCCACTGTATAGGTGGTCAGGGCCACAGGTTGTATGGTATGGTAAGACTATCAGAGGTGATCCTTAGTGTAGCTGTTTCTGGTGTCACATCAAATGTAGGCCCTCAGCAGTGGCCTCATACATCCAGTGGCCTTGTGCTCTCCAGATGATGACTGGGAGCCAGGTTGCATGACACCCAAACGATTGCACCAACGCTCAGGGGCCCACCTTACTGTTGGCGGACTGTAGCCTGGAGCTGCTGCCAGTCTGGAGGTTACAGCAGAGTGAAGGGAGTCCAAGGCTCTCTCCCATGAAGCAACTCGGCCAGGCTCTAACATTCTATCAGCGTGGCTCTGTAGATAACTAAAAGTAATGTAGGGCCATTTTCCAATGGTGTGGATTTCGAAACTATGCCCATTTTCTGTTCGAAGTAAGCGCCATGTGTTCCGCCTCTCCACTGGGCTGAAAGTGGAATGCAGCAATAAAAATTTTTATGATCTCCTGCTGCTCACAGAATTGTGATAACTGACACAATCTTTATCAAATACAGTGACCTTTGGAAGGACCTCAGTGGAAAACATTTGCCAAGAGGCTTCATCATGTTCATTGCTGTTGTATAAATTGAACTGACATATGGAATTTACAAGTTTATATGCCATCTAGCTCTGCAGATGATGAAGAAATTGATGAAATGTATGATGAGATAAAAGAAATTATTCAGGTAGTGAAGGGAGATGAAAATTTAATAGTCATGGGTGACTGGAATTCGACAGTAGGAAAAGGAAGAGAAGGAAACGTAGTAGGTGAATATGGATTGGGGGGAAGAAATGAAAGAGGAAGCCGTCTGGTAGAATTTTGCACAGAGCACAACTTAATCATAGCTAACGCTTGGTTCAAGAATCATGAAGGAAGGTTGTATACATGGAAGAACCTTGAAGATACTAAAAGGTTTCAGATACATTATATAATGGTAAGACAGAGATTTAGGAACCAGATTTTAAATTGTAGGACATTTCCAGGTGCAGATGTGGACTCTGACCACAATCTATTGGTTATGAACTGTAGATTAAAACTGAAGAAACTGCAAAAAGGTGGGAATTTAAGGAGATGGGACCTGGATAAACTGAAAGAACCAGAGTTTGTAAAGAGTTTCAGGGAGAGCATAAGGGAACAATTGACAGGAATGGGGCAAAGAAATACTGTAGAAGAAGAATGGGTAGCTCTGAGGAATGAAATAGTGAAGGCAGCAGAGGATCAAGTAGGTAAAAAGACGAGGGCTAGTAGAAATCCTTGGGTAACAGAAGAGACACTGAATTTAATTCATGAAAGGAGACAATACAAAAATGCAGCAAGCGAAGCAGGCAAAAAGGAATACAAACGTCTCTAAAATGAGATCGACTGGAAGTGCAAAATAGCTAAGCAGGGACGGCTAGAGGACAAATGTATGGATGTAGAGGCTTATCTCATGAGGGGTAAGATAGATACTGCCTACAGGAAAATTAAAGAGACCTTTGGAGAAAAGGGAACCACTTGCATGAATATCAAGAGATCAGATGGAAAACCATTTCTAAGCAAAGAAGGGAAAGCAGGAAGGTGGAAGGAGTATATAGAGGGTCTATACGGGGGCGATGTTCTTGAGGACAATATTATGGAAATGGAAGAGGAGGCAGATGAAGATGAAATGGGAGATATGATACTGCGTGAAGAGTTTGACAGAGCACTGAAAGACCTAAGTCGAAACAAGGCCCCGGGAGTAGACAATATTCCATTAGAACTACTGACAGCCTTGGGAGAGCCAGTCCAGACAAAACTTTACCATATGGTGAGCAACATGTATGAGACGGGCGAAATTCCCTCAGACTTCAAGAAGAATATAATAATTCCAATCCCAAAGAAAGCAGGTGTTGAGAGATGTGAAAATTACCCAACTATCAATTTAATAAGTCACAGCTGCTAAATACTAACGCGAATTCTTTGCAGACGAATGAAAAAACTGCTAGAAGCCGACATCGGGGAAGATCAGTTTGGATTCCATAGAAATGTTGGTGTTATATTGCTAGAGAAGGCCGAAATGCACGCTATAAGCTCACGCAGGATGGCGTGAGGTCTGAAACAAGATACGTAATGAATGCTATAAAGAAAAGTACGTAGCTTCTGGAATACTTAACTTTAATCCATCATTGTTGTACATCGCTCTTGACGATACAGGTGAGACTCTGTAGATACATGCAATGTAATGCTAATGGCGCCTTGCTAGGTCGTAGCCATTGACTTAGCTGAAGGCTATTCTAACTATCTACTCTGCAAATGAGCGAGGCTTCGTCAGTGTGCATCGCTAGCTAAGTCGTCCGTACAACTGGGGCGAGTGCTAGTCCGTGTCTCGAGACCTACCGTGTGGTGGCGCTCGGTCTGCGATCACTGACAGTGGCGACACGCGGGTCCGACATGTACTAATGGACCGCGGCCGATTCAAAGCTACCACCTAGCAAGTGTGGTGTCTGGCGGTGACACCACAGTTGGAACATGTGAGGCAATACTGACCTTACGACTTATCTTAGAATAAGGAAAGGCAAACCTACGTTTCTAGCGTTTGTAGGCTTAGAGAAAGCTTTTGACAATGTTGACTGGAATACTCTCTTTCAAATTCTGAAGGTGGCAGGGGTAAAATACAGGTAGCGAAAGGCTATTTACAATTTGTACAGAAACCAGATGGCAGTTTGAAACGTCCCCTTTTGAAAAATTATATACGTGACTGGGCTTAAACTGACACACAATGTTTTTAGCGCAACGCAATCTGACTTTCAAAAATCCCTACAAAAAAATGGCCCTGACTAACATTAACCTATGCGTTTCACAAATCGCTTACCTCACAAAAATCTTGGTTACTCGAACTACTGCAATACAGCGAGCGCCACTACTGACAGCTAAATAAAAGATTCAAACTACGGAAGGCACTAACTACTGATAGGCATAGTTAGCAAATGGAAGATTCTGATAGAGAACAAATGATGTATTTACCTTAATAGTAATAATATACACTCCTGGAAATTGAAATAAGAACACCGTGAATTCATTGTCCCAGGAAGGGGAAACTTTATTGACACATTCCTGGGGTCAGATACATCACATGATCACACTGACAGAACCACAGGCACATAGACACAGGCAACAGAGCATGCACAATGTCGGCACTAGTACAGTGTATATCCACCTTTCGCAGCAATGCAGGCTGCTATTCTCCCATGGAGACGATCGTAGAGATGCTGGATGTAGTCCTGTGGAACGGCTTGCCATGCCATTTCCACCTGGCGCCTCAGTTGGACCAGCGTTCGTGCCGGACGTGCAGACCGCGTGAGACGACGCTTCTTCCAGTCCCAAACATGCTCAATGGGGGACAGATCCGGAGATCTTGCTGGCCAGGGTAGTTGACTTACACCTTTAGAGCACGTTGGGTGGCACGGGATACATGCGGACGTGCATTGTCCTGTTGGAACAGCAAGTTCCCTTGCCGGTCTAGGAATGGTAGAACGATGGGTTCGATGACGGTTTGGATGTACCGTGCACTATTCAGTGTCCCCTCGACGATCACCAGTGGTGTACGGCCAGTGTAGGAGATCGCTCCCCACACCATGATGCCGGGTGTTGGCCCTGTGTGCCTCGGTCGTATGCAGTCCTGATTGTGGCGCTCACCTGCACGGCGCCAAACACGCATACGACCATCATTGGCACCAAGGCAGAAGCGACTCTCATCGCTGAAGACGACACGTCTCCATTCGTCCCTCCATTCACGCCTGTCGCGACACCACTGGAGGCGGGCTGCACGATGTTGGGGCGTGAGCGGAAGATGGCCTAACGGTGTGTGGGACCGTAGCCCAGCTTCATGGAGACGGTTGCGAATGGTCCTCGCCGATACCCCAGGAGCAACAGTGTCCCTAATTTGCTGGGAAGTGGCGGTGCGGTCCCCTACGGCACTGCGTAGGATCCTACGGTCTTGGCGTGCATCCGTGCGTCGCTGCGGTCCGGTCCCAGGTCGACGGGCATGTGCACCTTCCGCCGACCACTGGCGACAACATCGATGTACTGTGGAGACCTCACGCCCCACGTGTTGAGCAATTCGGCGGTACGTCCACCCGGCCTCCCGCATGCCCACTATACGCCCTCGCTCAAAGTCCGTCAACTGCACATACGGTTCACGTCCACGCTGTCGCGGCATGCTACCAGTGTTAAAGACTGCGATGGAGCTCCGTATGCCACGGCAAACTGGCTGACACTGACGGCGGCGGTGCACAAATGCTGCGCAGCTAGCGCCATTCGACGGCCAACACCGTGGTTCCTGGTGTGTCCGCTGTGCCGTGCGTGTGATCATTGCTTGTACAGCCCTCTCGCAGTGTCCGGAGCAAGTATGGTGGGTCTGACACACCGGTGTCAATGTGTTCTTTTTTCCATTTCCAGGAGTGTATATAGCAGTTCATGACATCCAACCTTACAAATTTCAAAACTCCGCCATCTCTCTCCCCACATCCACCACTGCTGGCGGCTCACCTCCAACTGCGCAATGCTACGCGCTGTTCACACCCATCTGCCCAACACTACAATGGCAGACAACAATGCAAACTAGCCACAGACTGCACACAGCGCAGCCAGGGATTTTCATACAGAGCGCTACGTAACGTTGCCAATAAGAAAACATAAACAGCCTACTTACATAACCCCCATGCACTGGCCAATACATATTTGTTAAAATTTTGTTCACAATTGCAATAACAAAGAAATCAAATGCACACACTTATTGATACAATGTTGGTCAAAAGCTAAAATTTTCTCACAGTCCATAAAGACAGTCCTGATCGTTCATCACAGTAAGATTGCAGTGTTTTTCTCAAAGTCTGAGCAGTAAAAGAAAATGTACACGGAAGTAGTGGATTTCCATGCAGTCTTGAAGAAGTAGTGTTGTGCTTCCAACGGAAAGATAATGCTGACTCTTGACATGCAGACAGGTAATGGGCCACAACAGAGCAAACCCACAGCAGAGTCAGTCAAAGTTTTGAAGAATATTGGTAGGTAGGTCATCACAGAGAAGACCCACTGTAGTCCTGGTAGAGATTACGGTATTGGTGGGCCACCAGAGGTGCAGACCCACTGTAGTCCTGGTAGAGATTGTGGTATTGGTGGGCCACCAGAGGTGGAGACCCACTGCACTCCTTGTAGAAATAATGGTATTGGTGGGCCATTGAAGGTGCAGACCCACTTCAGTCCTTGTAGAGACGTCCAGCAGCCACCTGTTGCGACTGTGCAGGTGCACAATCACCATCGGAGAGTCTTGCGGACAATATAGCAAGTCCATAACCACCACTTGTGCACTCACAAAGTTTTTTGGAATTGTCCTTAGAACCAGCAATGCTGTTATCCAGTCCCTTGCTGAATTATTAACACACGTGCAAACACTAACAGTCCCTACTTCTCACATATTGTCCATGTACTATGGCCAACAGAAACGTGTACAGTGAAATGGAACTTACAAGTTAATAATATGATGAACTGGTGTCAATTACAATTTTATAACATAAGAATACAATTACAAAGGTACAAAATACATCATTAAAGAACATAACAATACAGATAACATTTGTAGTACAGGCTTTACAAAAGAGTCGAAATAACATATACATCAGTGTTACAGGAATTATGACATGAGTACATACATAAAAGATCAGAATAACTTTCGAAACATCAACTTCACACATGAGCATTAAAACAGAACAGAATACATAACGTCTAAACATCTTTACAAAGAAAATAACATATTATCAGAAAAATTCTACAACATAACTCTTATTAGCTAAACACATAAAGACAGGAAAAACACAAATATACAAGAGTAGACAAACATGTACAGGGATAACACAATGGAAAGGACAGGGTTCGTTTTCAGTGTAACATTTGGTACTGCAGTCCAACCCAAAACTTCATTCCATATATCTTTCGTCTTATATCAACATTTGTTTCCACCAAAAAAAAAAATCCTATCCAAGCATGCTTTCTGTATGTATATGTTCACATATTTCTTACCTTATTATTTATTTTCCATTATCTTACCTCATCATTTATTTCCAAGAAAATCCTACCTAAACATGTTGTCCCTAAACCCTACTTTTTTGTTCATATCCTCTTTCAAAATACTTTTTGGCCAAACCATTTTCTTATAGCTTCTCAATGCATTTCTTCCAATTCATCATAGTTAGTTTCTTATATAGTCTACCCCCTCTTAAGCTAACTTAAATCTACTGAGCTCAGATATATATATATACCAAGGGACAAGGCAATGCAGCAGCACATAACAAATTAACACAAACAGCAAGGACAAAAAAATACAAATTGGCAAAGTAAGCAACAATATAACAACTAATATAAGGCAATGAGCAGCAAACAAGAAAAATAAATCAGTAGAAAACTGGCTTAGCAGAGTAACACAAAGTCAAATTCAGTAACACTATGCCTGGCAAACAGCAGCAGCAAATGACATAAGTTATATCTAAACATGACATAGCTCAAGCAGAAAAAAATATTACACTAAAGATAACAATGCAGATAAGAGAAATGTTTATTCACATCTTTTGTCTATGTAGTTAAAGTGGTGCACCACAACTTATTCTACAAAAGAAATTACCAAGTACTTGAAAAGAAAATTCAGTATGCAATTCCTGTGAAATGTTTTTGTGCTCCTTCGTTTTTTTTAAGTACATCATAAAGTGATTATTTACTGGATCTGCAGAAATAAAATATTTATATTAGTACATTATAAAATTCTATTTTAACCAATGCTGCAGTGCAGCTAGAAACTAGATATTAAACAAAATGAGTAAATAAATACATAAAGCAAGCCATATGGCATTTCTCTCAACTAGCAAGACAATAGCCGTGAAATGTTTCTCATCGTTTCATTAGGCATTTTAGTAAATATCATAAATTAAGAGCTCCACAGTGTAATCATATGTTTTCAAGTTTGAGCGTGTCGTATTTGCGATGCTTTCACAAATGAATGTCAATAGCGAGGATAATGGCCTCCCCTTTTTTTTCTACCTGTGCCTCTGAAAAGTCACACACTAATGGCTTTTTCTCCAGGTGTCTGACACAGCTGGGTGTCCACGACACATTACATGCAGGTGGTCACTTAACTTTCTTACGGAAATATTTACGACAGCAGTTTCCGCTACAGTGACAGTCTCATATAAAATATTTCACAGGTCAAGAATTTGCGTTACAAATCTGTAGGAACAAAATCCTATTGATATAACAGAGTCCAAAAAAATTTTCGTCGATATTGTAATACATTCACGCATTTACATACATTTCATAACTCTTAAAGTACGATTCTTGGTTTCCAACAACCTTTTTCACAAACCAGAGTCCCTAACCACTACTCATTATTCCTTACCTTATTCGTCGACACTTCTTCAATATTTCATCATAACAGATACGTAGCATACTCAAATAACTCATATAGCATCAGCTTATTGATCATAAACATATCACAACAGCATAATACGCACAGTCATCGTAATAATAACATCATAACACCTCAGTCAACTCTCAAAATCGTCGTAGCTTCCGCCAATAATTTCAAAACCTAAAAAAAAATTCTCTGCTCATTTCAATAGTGTCATCTACCTCAAACGTAGTTTAAAATCATGATCCCATACCAAATACATCATTCAAAGCTCTCATAGTATCACAATGTTTCCAAAAAAATATGAACAGTTCACAAAGTACAGACAAAATACAATTTCATAAGTGGGAAAGTATCCAACTGTGTAATTGCGTAAACATCTGTCACTGACATAGTAAAAAAAAATGTTTCTTTCTCTGTTAAATAATCAGATAGCTGTGTAATTCTGTGTTAGAGGAATATGGTACCGATGTGTAAAGTTTTATAAGCAAATACCATATTAGCTAGGGCTCCTTGTGCTTGCCAAACACATGGTACACAAAATAGGCGTGTACCCCCCTGAGGACTAATGTAATTATACCCTCAGGTGTTACAGATTACAGCAGTGGAATGAAATGTATCACGGGAAACCCTTGTATCATTGTACTTCAAATATCTTAAAAAAATAAATGTTTTAAGTGCGAAATTAATCACTCAAATACGTGTACTGTAGCGCTAAACTGTGCGTCATGTTGTAAGATACGAATAATCTCTGTGGAAGTCTCGTAGTTATCGTCCTCCGAAAGCTAAGTTCTGCAGAAGTCAATGTACTTACCTCATGATAAACAAAAGTGAAATGCTTTGTGTATAGATATCGTAGTTATTACGCTTATTGTTGTGATGAAGAAAGTACTGTACTGTAATGTATTGTTGTGCTATGGAAAAGGCTGTCTCATTGTAGCTATACCACAAAAGTTGCTACTAAAACATGTTTTACTTTCCAGAATAAAACAGAAAACTGTGCAGATATAAAACAGAAACACTGCTAAAGCAACATTGTAAATTGTCAGTCATTAGTAGCGTCGTGATAAAATCGTGTAGCTGTCACATAAACTAACCACTATGTCAGCTGGTATCTCACTGAAAGTACTTTAAATCCAGAATGTATTTTCAAGTAAACCAAAATGTTGCATCAAAATCTCATTAACAGTACCAGTATGTGTCCTAAGTATGTAAGCCTGATAGTCGTTACGTAATCGTGCAACTAACAAGCAAGAATGTACAGATACAACACTGTGTCGTCTGTTCACTATAACAATGCATTCGTAATTTCTGTTTAAAAATGTCCCCTACGTTCTAGACTGGATATTTAACTTCAAACATTGCTGCATGTTAACAGTTTCTTAAGTCTGACAAAGCATACTAGAAATGTGAAGTGAAAAGTTTTATGGCAAAGACAAAGTTAAAAAGCAGATTATCTTTCAATAAACGGTTTTACATGTGAAATGTGGTGTAAACCTTTACTCTTCCTAGTACGCAGAGTTTCAACTTCAACGCAATTATCATGTGGTATACGTCGGATTCTGTAAGGTCCATTGTAAACTAGAAAGAATTTGTGACTCAAGTGTTTTTTCTTATGTGACAATGAATGAGCTTTAATGAGAACTTTCTGACCAATATATAATTTCTTTGCATTTGCTTTACCATGTAGTTTTCTCCTTTTGTCTGCTGCAGATTTTATATTTATAATAGCCAAATCAATTATGTCTTTGTGTCGAAGTTTACGTGCATTCGGGAAAGGTACAAGCTCTCTGATTCTGTTCGGTGGTTCTTCATTCTTTAGTACAAGAGTAGGTGGTAAAGCAGTGGAGTCGGGAGGCATTTCATTCAGCACGTTTTGAAATAAGTGTAAATATCTGTCCCAATGCTGATGCTTCCTGTGACAATAAAGTCTCCAAAGCTTATTGATTTCTTTCATAATCCGTTCAGACGGGTTACAATGTGGTGAGTACAATGAAATAAAAACAGGTTTGATTTTATGATTCCGAAGCATGCGTGACCAAACAGCAGATCTGAATTGCGGTCCGTTATCTGAAATGACTTTACTAACGTGTCCAACTTCACGTAAGAAATTTTTAAGAAAGGCGTTGGATACAGACCGTCCAGTGGCTTTACGTAACGGAGTGAAAGAAACAAATTTTGAAGTAAGTTCAACACCGACTAGAACGTACGAAAATCCATTAGATGTTCTGACAAGCGGTCCCAAGAGATCAACAGCAGCAAATTCTTTTAATTTAGAAGGAATAATAGAAAACAACGGAGCACGATGTGAGACAGTAGATGGTTTCGCCTTTTGACAAAGTTTACAAATAGACAAGACTCTTCGAATTCTCTTTTCCATATTGTTAAAATAACAAGTCGTTCGAAGAATATGATAACATTTTCGTGGACCAAAATGTGCGTAGCTGAAATGAATGTACCAAATGAGCTTAAGAACAAAATCGTCTGGAATGCAAAGTACCCATAGCTTGTCATCAACAGTGCAGCGTTTGAAGAGTATGTTGTTTCTAACCAGGTAATAATGCCGAATCTGTGAGAAGAGGGTCCTGGACCCGCATCACCAGCTGCTACTGGAGGACCTGGAGGATTGGTGGCTGCATATGGTGGTGGCTCTGAGTCAGATGATGACATTGATGACGTACTTCAAGAGGAAAGATTGCATACAGATTGGACTAAACTTGCATGCTTACTTTGTAAAAGGCAATTCCCAAGCAAAGAAACCCTGCAACGCCATAACCAAAAGTCTGATTTGCATAGGCAGAATTTGGAAGCTTGGTACAGTGTTCGTGGTCTTGATCAGAATGATCCCCAGCAACGTAATAGCCGTTACCGTGACCGCGCTAAAGAACGCCGTTCAAAGTTTTGCACTACATGTGGTGTCATCGCCAGACACCACACTTGCTAGGTGGTAGCTTTAAATCGGCCGCGGTCCATTAGTACATGTCGGACCCGCGTGTCGCCACTATGTGATCGCAGACCGAGCGCCACCACACGGCAGGTCTAGAGAGACGTACTAGCACTCGCACCAGTTGTACGACGACTTTGCTAGCGACTACACTGACGAAGCCTTTCTCTCATTTGCCGAGAGACAGTTAGAATAGCCTTCAGCTAAGTCCATGGCTACGACCTAGCAAGGCGCCATTAGTTACTGCATGTATCTCAAGATAGTCTCACTTGTATCATCAAGAATGCTGTATACCAAAGGACGATATAAAAGTTAAGTGTTCTAGTAGCTACGTTCTTTTCTTTATCACATTCATTACGAATCCTGTTCCAGACTTAACGCCAGACGGCGTGAGTTGACGCGTGCCCTTTCGGCTACTTCCCTGTGGACTGGCTGCCTTAACAGTCCACTACACTACACATCCTACAGCTGCTGCACCTCATCCCAATCGACTGAAAGAGAAATTCCTCAAAGCACGTGAAGAAGCGGCTCGTTCAATGTATGAAGAACCAACACGTGCTGGCACTGGATCAGAAAATGTAGGAAACCGTCTACTTCAGAAAATGGGATGGCAAGAAGGTATGGGTCTGGGCAAAAGTAACCAGGGGCGCACTTCTATAGTGCAGACTGTTAGAAATCCAACAGCAGGACTTGGCTCACGTGAAGCTGCTGCTGTTCCTGTTTTACCTGGAGAAAAATACAAAGACCGTGTTAATAAGATGATGTTTGCACGTTACCAGGAACTCACAGAGCAAGAACAAGCAGAACCCAGTTGAACATTGAATTACTTCACAGATTTATTGCCTACGGGTGAAAGTGTTTGTTACCGCCATTTGGCTACAAATATCCTGTACTTAATCAGTGGGCCAGTGTTCAATGTGTTTGTTCTTGTACAGGATCTTGTAGCTGATATTTCAGCCAATCTCACATGAAGAGGCATAGTGATGTTTGAGACATTGCACACTGAATGTGATAATGTTCAGATATCTTCTGTGTGTGAATAAATCCATTGTACAAAAGATGATGTTGACTGTTAGCTTGATTGTGGACTATTACTTAATGGGCTACTCAAATGTAGGAAATTTAAATATCATGACTGGCCCAGGAGCTTATAGACACATTGTTTTGTTCGTTTTATCGACGAGCAATCTTGACTGCACTGACAACAAATGGTAAGTACAAAAGTAACAGGGAACCACGAAATTCCCTTCTCCCATGACATAAGACATTCCAGGATGGCATAACCAGCATCTGCTGCTCCAACAGATTTCCCAAGAGCCACAGCTGATGTCGCCACTGCAGTTGCTTGTGGATTGTCCTTCTTTTGGTTTAAGGTTTTTGCCCAGCGTTCCATGTCTTTTGCTATTTTCTTTGCTGCTTTCACCTTGTTTGTTGTCCTTTGACTTTTTGTTGGGGTCATCCTTGCCACCACCACCAGACTCCTCTGTCGTGGTGGCACCTGCTGTTGCAGCAACACCTGAAGCTGCTACACCCTGCACTGGAGTCGGTACATATGTCTGCCGTTCTGCATCCCAGTACAGAAACTGCTGAGTTTGCAGGTTATAGTAGTACTGTGACCCAGCATCATAATAAAGCCCAGTTGATGAGTCATAATAACAACCAGAAGTCTCATCATAGCGATATGTGGCCACATCCGGGACTGCATAACGTGGGAGTGTCGTTGAACCTGCAGCCACATGTGGTATTGCTGGTGCCCCTTGTATACTGGTTGGTAGTGTACCAGCAGCCAAGCTAGCTACAGTAGCACTACCTTTACGTCCACCTTCGGCCTTGCCAACAGGACCTTCTACCTGCTTTTTAATTTCACGTGCTGCCTGCACTTGCTGTATTGCAGAAAGAGCGACAGCTGCTGCAGCATTTGCTGAATCAGTCTGTGTCTGAGTTGCACCACCTGCCACTGAAGAGGGTGGTGCTGATACAGTTGCAGACTGTGAAGCTGCACCAACCTGCGCTTCGTAATACTGAGTGTAATACGCAACGTAAGCTGCGTGCTCTTGTGGTGAAGTAGCGTACATAGAGGCACTGTACTCAGCTAATCTGGGGATATCCTCAGGTCCGTACGCTGCAAGACCTGCAGCTTGTGCCTGCCGCCTGTCTTCATGTTGTTGTGATGGCAGTTTGCAGTACGAAACAAGAGCTTTTCGACCATCCACCGTAAGTCGCCCTTGTAAAGCACCATGAAGTTGCACAGAATCAAGGACAGAGTTCAGCTCAATGTAGCATACACCTCTTGATGTGTTGGTTAATGGATCACGCCCCATCCGGATACTCCGAATTACTGTTGAGGACAGACCTTTGATGGCACCAAGAACTGCTTCTTCGGTTGATAAAACATCAAGATTTCGTAACAACACTGTGTTTGTTGGATGTGGGCTCACCTCATCACTACCTTCACCTCCCTCTTCACTCTCCTTGCGGGATGCGCCACATTTGAAGCAGGCATCTCGTCTTTTGAAATTATTCGCACCTCATTTCACACAGTGCCAGTCCTTTAATTGCACAGCACCTCTGTCTCCAAAACCAGGTGGGTCATTTGGGATACTGTAGTACATTTCTGCTCGATACTCGTCTTGAAGAACTAATGTTCCACCCTTTCGTTGCATCCATTGGGTTGCTTCAGCTACTGTATTAAATTCAACAAAAGCAAATCCCCGTGACTGACCAGTGTCTTTCTTACGGATGAGACGGATGTCCCTTGACATTAAATTGCACTGAAGGATGTCCTTGCGGATATCATTTTCAGTTATATGGTATGCCAGGCCCTTAATCATCACAGTGTTGTTGGGAGCTTGGTTTCGGTATGCGTCCGAATCACGACTACTTCCACCTCCCCTTCCACATCCACCACTGCTGGCGGCTCACCTCCAACTGTGCAACGCTACACGCTGTTCACATCCAGCTGCCCAACACTACAATGGCAGACAACAATGCAAACTAGCCACAGACTGCTCACAGCACAGCCAGTGATTTTCATACAAAGCGCTAGGTAACGTTGCCAATAAGAAAACATAAACAGCCTACTTACAAGTTATAAGAGTCGAGGGACATGAAAGGGAAGCAGTGGTTGGGAAGGGAGTGAGACAGGGTTGTAGCCTCTCCCCGATGTTATTCAATCGGTATATTGAGCAAGCAGTAAAGGAAACGAAAGGAAAGTTCCGTGTAGGTATTAAAATCCATGGAGAAGAAATAAAAACTTTGAGGTTCGCCGATAACATTGTAATTGTGTCAGAGACAGCAAAGGACTAGGAAGAGCAGTTCAACGGAATGGACAGTGTCTTGAAAGGAGGATATAAGATGAACATCAACAAAAGCAAAACGAGGTTAATGGAATGTAGTCGAATTAAGTCGGGTGTTACTGCGGGTATTAGATTAGGAAATGAGGCACTTAAAATAGTAAAGGAGTTTTGCTATCTGGGGAGAAAAATAACTGATGATGGTCGAAGTAGAGAGGATATAAAATGTAGACTGGCAATGGCAAGGAAAGCATTTCTGAAGAAGAGAAATTTGTTGACATCGAGTATTGATTTAAGTGTCAGGAAGTCGTTTCTGGAAGTATTTGTATGGAGTGTAGCCATGTATGGAAGTGAAACATGGACGATAAATAGTTTAGACAAGAAGAGAATAGAAGCTTTTGAAATGTGGTGCTACAGAAGAATACTGAAGATTAGATGGGTAGATCACATAACTAATGAGGAGGTATTGAATAGAATTGGGGAGAAGAGGAGTTTGTGGCACAACTTGACAAGAAGAAGGGATCGGTTGGTAGGACACGTTCTGAGGCATCAAAGGATAACCAATTTAGTACCGGAGGGCAGCGTGGAGGGTAAAAATCGTAGAGGGAGACCAAGAGATGAATACACTAAGCAGATTCAGAATGATGTAGGCTGCAGTAGGTACTGGGAGATGAAGAAGCTTGCACAGGATAGAGCAGCATGGAGAGCTGCATCAAACCAATCTCAGGACTGAAGGCCACAACAACAACAACATGGAATTTGGAGTATGCATCCACCAGCATGAGCCACATCTTATTCAAAATAGGACTGTGTAGTTGACATGGAGACATTCCCAAGGGCCTGACAATGATAAGGCGGGGTGGCGCAGTTCGCTTCTGAGAACACTTAGTGCAGGATCGATGGGCGGTAAATATGCATAATGTTGTGTCAGTAGTTTCATATGGGAGATGCCCCAACGACCAGCATGCAGGAGCTCAAGTTCTCTGGGCAGAGAGCCGGAGGAATTACGACTTTAAGTTGTTTTCTTTTGCAGACGGAGAACACAATCCCAGAGAGAAAGCATGTTTTCAAAACAAAAATTCTTCTAAAGACAAGATCCGATGTTTCAAGTAAACACTGAGGCCACCCTTTCTAAATAAATTTGGCAATCGTACAGAGTTTAGGTTTCTCTCCAGTTTAGGTCCTGACCGTCGCTATATTGTAGGACAGTTCATTAGTAGCAAAAGAATACTCAGACTCCAGTTGAAAACATCCTGAGTTTCGAAATCGGTGTCTGGGCCTGCTGGGACCCGGGCCAAGGCGTCGGCGTTAGCGTGGAGATTTGTCGGCTTATAGATTACGTAGTGATTATATGATCATAAGACCAAGACCTATCGTTGCTGTCTTTGTGCTGCCCTGGCCAGGAGGGTGGTACGAGCACCAAACAATGTGATCAATCGTTTGTGGCCTGTTAGTAGGTGGAACTTTACCCCATAGAGGCAGGTGTGCAACTTCTTGCTCCCTAACACTACAGCCAAAGCAACTTTTTCGGTTGGAGAGTAATATTATTATGCGGTGTTGAGCATCATTGGAATGAAGCGTTTGTGTCGAGAAGAGATTGCTTACAAGGTGAAAACGAGGTGCTGACCGTAGGGCTTGATTTAGAGAGCAAAAAGCTGCTTCAACACCTGGACACTACTGAAAATTCTGCCCTTTCTTCCTCAACGAGTTGAGCAGGTGGCAAAGTTTGGCACACTGGAAATGAGAAGGCTGTAGTACCTGATATTTCCCGTGAAAGTTTCTTAAGGTTTTGTGGTTGAGGCACATTCTCTATGGCATGGATGTTCTGCGTAGGAGGGTATGTACTATTTTTGCTCATTATGAAACCAAGGTATTCAACGGCTTGCTGGAAAAATTTTCACCCTTGGAGGATGACACGTGAGTATTGCAGCGCGTAGACTTGCGGACAGTGACTTCAAGTTACGAAGAAAGTCACATGTGGGCGCGACCGCGACGATGATGTCTTCGAGATAACTGTAGCATGAAGGAATGTCCCCATAGTAACCATTCCAAGTATCAGTCTGCATGCCAAAAAGCAACCTGCTGTATTGGTGGAGCCAAAACGAATATTTTGCACTAACGGTTCTCAAAACTTCAGATGTAAAGGTAACTGCATGTTCACCCAAAATTTCAAACTGAATTCAATTTTTACAGCAATTTGAAGTTGAGAGAACCATTTCCTAATGGTAACTAGGGAAGAAGTCAAATCGCTGCATGAGAGAAGGATAATCACGTCTACTTCCTCCAGTTTGTCTAATTCTGCTTTAACAGCGTCTTGTAGTGTGGATGGGATCAGGCGTGCACGTGGTAATGTCCCCTGTTGTAAATTCCAGTCACTAGGAAACCAAACTGCTTGAATGCGTCCAATCCGAGTGTGTTTCCTGTATAAGTGGAATAAAGACCAAGATTGAATGTCTCCTAGAAACTTGTTTATGTGGAACTTCTGTTCGTGGCCACTGTAACTACTTTTCTGTGGAACAGTTTTCTTGATGGGGACCTTGGTCCAACATAGGATTACTAATTACGATCGATGATGATGCATCAGTATCTACTTGAAAAGTGACCACTTTCCCACATACTTCTGATGTTAATAAGACGCCTTCCAACAGCTTTCTGTTTCTTGTGTGAATACGATAGCCTGATCTGTTCTCAGAATTCTTCTAAGGAAGGACCGAAATTCTTTAGAGCCTTGGAGCGCACTTCGATATGTGGTGAAAATTTATTGATTATGCCTTCATACAATGTTTGACACATTTCATCGGACCTCAGAAACACATGTCAACGACTGAAACTGAAGGTCTGTGACCAAGTAGTTGTAGGGTTCACACTGTCGTTTACAACGCTGATAAAAGTCTAGTACTGCGCACTCGAGTTTCTCACTCGTGATGATCCGATACATTTGGCAAAGATCAGCAAAAGCCAGCCTATCAGGATTCTTCATGGGGGGTAACTTACGGAGCAACGCACACTACAAGAAACTCACAAAAGAAAAAATGTTATCTTCTTGTATCAAAAAAGTGTAGCCAATTGTCGTCATAGTATATCAAGCTGGTGTGCCAATATTTCCGTTAAGTGCGACCCCAGTAGAAGTGACTGCTCCTGGCTGGAGAGCTCCGCCATTAAACAGAGGCGGCTATCATGAGGTCAAACCACGTGACATGATGTGTGGTCCTGGTGCTTGGCGCATGCCGATAGCGCCGCTTGTGGTGAACGCTCGTTGACTGTGGCGCCGCATGCGGATAAGGCCGTGCACTGTAGTTGCTTCTCTAGATTGTCGCACAGATGACAAAATGGTAGATATCGAAATAGACGACAGAGGAATAGAGAAACAGAATCGCTCAAAAGAGGAAAGGCCGCTGGACCTGGTGGGATACCAGTTCGATTTTACGCAGAGTACGCGAAGGAACTTGCCCCCCTTCTTGTAGCGGTGTACCGTAGGCCTCTGGATGAGCGTAGCGTTCCAAAGGATTGGAAAAGGGCACAGGTCATCCCCGTTTTTAAGAAGGGACGTCGAACAGATGTGTAGAACTATAGACCTATATCTCTAACGTCGCTCAGTTGCAGAATTTTGGAACCGTACTATGTTAGAGTATAATGACTTTTCTGGAGACTAGAAATCTACTCTGTAGGAATCAGCATGGGTTTCGAAAAAGACGGTCGTGTGAAACCCAGCTCGCGCTATTCGTCCACGAGACTCAGAGGGCCATAGGCACGGGTTCCCAGGTAGATGCCGTGTTTCTTGACTTCCACAACGCTTTCGATACAGTTCCCCACAGACGTTCAATGAACAAAGTAAGAGCTTATCGACTATCAGACCAATTGTTTCATTCGATTGAAGAGTTCCTAGATAACAGAATGCAGCATGTCATTCTCAATGGAGGGAAGTCTTCCGAAGTAAGAGTGATTTCAGGTGTGCCACAGGGGAGTGTCGTAGGACCGTTGCTATTCACAATATGTATAAATGACCTTGTGGATAACATCGGAAGTTCACTGAGGCGTTTTGCAGATGATGCTGTGGTATATCGAGAGGTTGCAACAATGGAAAATCGTACTGAAATGCAGGAGGATCTGCAACGAATTGACGCATGGTGCAGGGAATGGCAACTGAATCTCAATGTAGACAAGTGTAATGTGCTGCGAATACATAGAAAGAAAGATACTTTATCATTTAGCTACAATATAGCAGGTCAGCAACTGGAAGCAGTTAATTCCATAAATTATCTTGGAATAAGCGTTAGGAGTGCTTTAAAATGGAATGACCATATAAAATTGATCTTCGGTAAAGCAGGTGCCAGACTGAGATTCATTGGAAGAATCCTAAGGAAATGCAATCCGAAAAGAAAGGAAGTAGATTACAGTACTGCTTGAGTATTGCTCACCAGTGAGGGATCCGTACCAGATAGGTTTGATAGAAGAGATAGAGAAGATCCAACGGAGAGCAGCGCGCTTCGTTACGGGATCATTTAGTAATCGCGAAAGCGTTACAGAGATAATAGATTAACTCCAGTGGAAGACTCTGCAAGAGAGACGCTCAGTGGCTCGGTACGGGCTTCTGTTGAAGTTTCGAGAACATACCTTCACCGAGGAGTCAAGCAGTATATTGCTCCCTCCTCCGTATGTCTCGCGAAGAGACCAAGAGGATAAAATCAGAGAGATTAGAGCCCACACAGAGGCATACCGAAAATCTTTCTTTCCGTGAACAATAAGAGACTGAGTACCTCTATCCGTTCTCCCTTCCGTTCCAAAGTACCCTCCGCCACACACCGTCAGGTGGCTTGCGGAGTATGGATGTAGATGTAGATGTAGATGATGATCGATCTCTGACGGCTGCGGTACATCCAGATCACTGTCGGAGTCACTTACAGCACTGCCGAGGCTGCAACATTGTCGTCTAGTAGTAGTTAGACAAGGAGAGCCACATCAGGCAGACGAATGACATATAGTACGCCTCAGAACTGACTGTTCAGCGGGTACTGCTTAGCTGGAGTGAACGGTATTTATGGCCACTCAACCCATGTTGTGACAGGACGCCATTTTTGATCGTGTACACCCAGGAAATGACGAAGTGCCAGGCTCCGTCGTAGCTCTCGTACTATGATACATTACTGGCCATTAAAATTGCTACACACAGAAGAAATGTAGATGATAAACGGGTATTCATTGGACAGATATATTATACTAGAACTGATATGTGATTAAATTTTCACGCAATTGGGGTGCATAGATCCTGAGACATCAGTACCCAGAACAACCATCTCTGCCGGCCGGAGTGGCCGTGCGGTTCAAGACGCTACGGTCTGGAACCGAGCGACTGCTACGATCGCAGGTTCGAATCCTGCCTCGGGCATGGATGTGTGTGATGTCCTTAGGTTCGTTAGGTTTAATTAGTTCTAAGTTCTAGGCGACGGATGACCTCAGACGTTAGGTCGCATAGTGCTCAGAGCCATTTAAACCATTTTTTTAACCATCTCTGACCATAATAACGGCCTTCATACGCCTGGGCATTGAGTCAAACAGAGATTGGATGGCGTGTACAGGTACAGCTGCCCATTCGGCTTCAACACGATACCACAGTTCATCAAGAGTAGTGACTGGCGTATTGTGACGAGCCAGTTGCTCGGCCACCATTGACCAGATATTTTCAATTGGAGAGAGATCTGGAGAGATCTGCCAGGGCAGCAGTCGAACATTTTCTGTATACAGAAAGGCACGTACAGGACCTGCAACATGCGGTCGTGCACTATTCCACTGAAATGTAGGGTTTGGCAGGGATCGAATGAATGGTAGACCCACGGGTCGTAACACATCTGAAATGTAACGTCCACTGTTCAAAGTGCCGTCAATGCGAACAAGAGGTGACCGAGACGTGTAACCAGTGGCACCCCATACCATCACGCCCGTTCATACGCCAGTATCGCGATGACGAATACACGCTTTCAATGTGCGTTCACCGCGATGTCGCCAAACACGGATGCGACCATCATGATGCTGTAAACAGAACCTGGATTCATCCGAAAAAATGACTTTTTGCCATTCGTGCACCCAGGTTCGTCGTTGAGTACACCATCGCCGGCTCTCCTGTCTGTGATGCAGCGTCAGGGGTAACCGCAGCCATGGTCTCCGAGCTGATAGTCCATGTTGCTACAAACGTCGTCGAACTGTTCGAGCAGTTGGTTGTTGTCTTGAAAACGTCTCCATCTGTTGACTCAGGGATAGAGACTTGGCTGCACGATCCGTTACAGCCATGCGGATAAGATGCCTTTCATCTCGACTGCTAGTGATGCGAGGCCGTTGGGATTCAGCACGGCGTTCCGGATTACACTCCTAAATCCACCGATTCCATGTTCTGCTAACAGTCATTGGATCTCGACCAACGCAAGCAGCCATGTCGCGAAACGATAAACCGCAATCGCTATAGGCTACAATCCGACCTTTATGACAGTCGGAAACATGATGGCAACACATTTCTCCTCCTTACACGAGGCATCACAACAATGTTTCACCAGGCAACGCCGGTCAACTGCTGATTGTCTATGAGAAATCGGTTGGAAACTTTCCTCATGTCAGCACGTTGTAGGTGTCGCCACTGGCGCCAACCTTGTGTGAATGCTCTGAAAAGCTAATCATTTGCATATCACAGCATCTTCTTCCTGTCGGTTAAATTTCGCGTCTGTAGCACGCCGGTGGCGACATCTACAACGTGCTGACATGAGGAAAGTTTCCAACCGGTTTCTCATACATCAACAGCAGTTGACCGGCGTAACCTGGTGAAACGTTGTTGTGATGCCTCGTGTAAGGAGGAGAAATGCGTACCATCACGTTTCCGACTTTGATAAAGGTCAGATTGTAGCCTATCGCTATTGCGGTTTATCGTTTCGCGACATTGCTGCTCGCGTTGGTCGAGATCCAATGAGTGTTAGCAGAATATGGAATCGGTGGGTTAAGGAGGGTAATACGCAACGCCGTGTTGGATCCCAACGGCCTCGTATCACTAGCAGTCGAGATGACAGGCATCTTATCTGCATGGCTGTAACGGATCGTGCAGCCACGTCTCGATCCCTGAGTCTACAGATGAGGACGTTTGCAAGACAACAACCATCTGCACGAACAGTTCGACGACGTTTTCAGCAGCATGGACTATCAGCTCGGAGACCATGGCTGCGGTTACCCTTGACGCTGCATCACAGACAGGAGCGCCGTCGATGGTGTACTCAACGACGAACCTGGGTGCACGAACGGCAAAACGTCATTTTTTCGGATGAATCCAGATTCTGTTTACAGCATCATGGTAGTGACATCCGTGTTTGGCGACATCGCGGTGAACGCACATTGGAAGCGTGTATTCATCACCATACTGGCGTATCACCCGGCGTGACGGTATGGAGTGGCATTGGTTACACTTCTCGGCCACCTATTGTTTGCATTGACGGCACTTTGAACAGTGGACGTTACATTTCAGATGTGTTACCACCCGTGGCTCTACCCTTCATTCGATCCCTGCTAAACCTTATATTTTAGCAGGATAATGCACGACCCTGGCCAGCACATTTTCAGATCTCTTACGAATTGAAAACGTCTGGTCAATGGCGGCCGAGCAACTGGCTCGTCACAATACGCCAGTCACTACTCGTGTTGAAGCTGCATGGGCAGCTGTACCTGTACACACCATCCAAGCTCTGTTTGACTGAATGCCCAGGCGTATCGGGTCCGTTATTATGGCCAGAGGTGGTTGTTCTGGGTACTGATTTCTCAGGATCTATGCACCCAAATTGCTTGAAAATGTAATCACGTGTCAGTTCTAGTATAATATATTTGTCCAATGATTACCCGTTTATCACCAGCATATCTTCTTGGTGTAGCAATTTTAATGGCCAGTAGTGTATGTCGGCATGAATGTAGCTCGCTGCACTAAGCTCAGAGTACGATCTCGTAGCGATGAACAGATGCCACCTGCATAGCATCGCGTGTGGAGAGCTCGCTCCGAGCACCAGTGGGCCGTCTGCCTGCCGCCGGCCGTCCTATACTGCAGCGGCAGAGTCCGCTCGTAGCCCAGAGCCACTGGGGGCTCAGCTCAGGGGGCGGGCACCGCTGGCTCCACCATGTCCCGTCCCGTGCGACCGCTATCAGCTTCTAATGAAAACTTGTAGTTCAGTTACCAACTGTAGAGCGCTAGTGGGGTGGTATCGATACAAGATACCACATAAACGTCTTTATCTCACGTCCTCTATGATTACACGATGGCCCAACATCTGGTTCTACACACCTGCTTCCCTACTGACCACCCTTCAACGTCTTAACAGCTTGCAACGACACCAATAAACAGTCGAGGCACCCTGGCACCGCTGCAGGGTAGAACTCTTAACCTATACAGAACTTATTGACTACTTTGTGCTCAAATAAAGGGATCGGAAATAAAGTCCAACAAAAACTGAAAAGTAATATAGTTGTTGTTTTTGTGGTCTTCAGTGCTGAGACTGGTTTAAAGCAGCTCTCCATGCTACTCTATCCTGTGCAAGCTTCTTCATCTCCCAGTACTTACTGCAGCCTACATCCTTCTGAATCTACTTAGTGTATTCATCTCTTGGTCTCCCTCTACGATTTTTACCCTCCACGCTGCCCTCCAATACTAAATTGATCCCTTTATGCCTCACAACATGTCCTACCAACCCGTCCCTTCTTCTAGTCAAGTTGTGCCACAAACTCCTCTTCCCCCCAATTCTATTCAATACCTCCTCATTAGTTATGTGATCTGCCCATCTAATCTTCAGCATTCTTCTGTAGCACCACATTTCAAAAGCTTCTATTCTCTTCTTGTCCAAACTATTTATCGTCCATGTTTCACTTCCATTATGGCTACGCTCCAAACAAATACTTTCAGAAACGACTTCCTGACATTTGAATCTATACTCGATGTTAACAAATTTTTATTCCTCAGAAACGCTTTCCTTGTCGTTGCCAGTCTACATTTTGTATCCTCTCTACTTCGACCATCATCAGTTATTTTGCTCCCCAAATAACAAAACTCCTTTATCACTTTAAGTCTCTCATTTCCTAATCTAATTCCATCAGTATCACCCGACTTAATTCGACTACACTCCATTATCCTCGTTTTGCTTTTGTTGATGTTCATCTTATACCCTGCTTCCAAGACACTGTCCATTCCGTTCAACTGCTCTTCCAAGTCCTTTGCTGTCTCTGACACAATTACAATGTCATCCGCGAACCTCAAAGTTTTTATTTCTTCTCCATGGATTTTAATACCTACTCCGAATTTTTCTTTTGTTTCCTTTACTGCTTGCTCAATATACAGATTGAATAGCATTGGGGAGAGGCTACAACCCTGTCTCACGCCCTTCCCAACCACAGCTTCCCTTTCATGTCCCTCGACCCTTATATCTGCCATCTGGTTTTTGTACAAATTGTAAACAGCCTTTCGCTCCCTGTATTTTATCTCTGCCATCTTCAGAATTTGAAAGAGAGTATTCCAGTCAACATTGTCAAAAGCTTTCTCTAAGTCTACAAATGCTAGAAACGTAGGTTTGCCTTTCCTTAATCTTTCTTCTAAGATAAGTCATAGGGTCAGTATTGCCTCAAGTGTTCCAACATTTCTACGGAATCCAAACTGATCTTCCCCGAGGTCGGCTTCTGCCAGTTTTTCCATTCGTCTGTAAAGAATTCGCGTTAGTATTTTGCAGCTGTGACCCATTAAACTGATATTTCGGTAATTTCCACATATAGAGTGTACTCATTATCCAAATGAAGATACTGCAATGCATACACTAGCATGCCAGAAACGCTTCACGTTCTACATAGGAGAAACAGGTCGCGATTTGCACTCCAAACATACAGAGGACCTAGAGCCTACTTACCATCAACAATATCCACACACATACACAAAACAGGACACCCTTTTGGAAATTTACAACAAAATGTCAAGCACTCCAGCGACTAAATGAAGGTCATAAAATGGATATGTTGAAGAACTTTGAGATGTACACCATCCCATCAAAAATATTCGGCCACTTATTAGTGCATAAATACGGGGTGTTCACCCCACCCTATGTCTCTACAACCGTATGAGCTGGGGTATGGACAATTTCAGTGAGGCGTCTGAATGTTTGCGGAAGAATGGAATTCCATTCTTCCTTACGAGTCGACATCAGAAAAGGTAGCGATGTTGGGCGCTGGAAGCTGGAACGAAGTTGACGTTCTAACGCATCTCAAACGTGTTCCACTGGGTTCAGTTGGGCACTTTGGGAAGGCCAGTCCATTTCAGGAATATTACTGTTCACACACGATTGCCTCACAGATGCTGCATTATGGGCGGCCGAGGTGGTCGAGCGGTTCTAGGCGCATAAGTCCGGAACCGCGCGACCGCTACGGTCGCAGTTTCGAATCTTGCCTCGGGCATGAATGTGTGTGATGTCCTTAGGTTAGTTATGTTTAAGTAGTTCTAAGTTCCAGAGGACTGATGACGTCAGCTGTTAGGTCCCATAGTGCTCAGAGCCACTTGAACTATTTTTTGAACCAAGATTCTTTCTCTTGCATGCCCTGTTTCAAAATTAAAGATTGGCTTGCCTTTCGCTTACATATCCCTCCAGTTACCTGCCTTGATGCAGATGACTGTGATATGAATTAATTGATCTACTGCCTGTCGAATCTCTGAAACAGCTCTGAAGCGAATGCCACGAAGTGGTTCCTTCATCTTCGGAATAAAATAAAAGTCACAAGGACTTAAGTCCGGGGAGTATGGTGGATGGTACAGTACTTCCCAGTCCCGCCGACCGAACAGGGCAGCCACAGCTTGCTCTGTATGCGCCCGCGCATTGTCGTGCAAAATGATGGGTGGGTTGCGCAGAAAGTGTCGCCCATTCTTTCTCAAAGCTGGTCGCAGGTGATGCTCCAAAAACGAACAGTAATACTGTGCATTGACGGTCTGCAGTGGAGGAACGTAATGCGTTAGGATAACACAATCACAGTCGTACACGAGAATCACCATAAGAGAACAGGCTCTGCTAACGGTATACAACGCCTTCCACATCGCTGCCAACGGGCTCTACACAACCCTGGTGACTACTTTGAAGGACAGTAAGAGGTTCAAACATGTAACTCTTTTGTATCGGTTGTGAATAAATAATTGCCACTATTTAAGTTTCAACCCTCATATTATACAATGTCTATAAATCCTATATCATCTCAGATCTTTGGAGACTGTGGATTGTCTCACATAATGTTCTACCGTGTGTCTCAAAAGAAAATTAGCGTCTGGAGTGTCATAATAAAAGAATCTTGGCATTCAAAACAAGCCCCCCCCCTCTCCTACACTAGAGATCAATGCGCTAACATACACAGTTCAGCAAGGAGGCAACATGAACTCCATCCAATGAATGACAGAAGAGACAGAAGTAAAACGCCGGCCGGGGTGGCGGAGCGGTTCTAGGCGCTAAAGTCTGGAACCACGTGACCGCTACGGTCGCAGGTTCGAATCCTGCCTCGGGCATGGATGTGTGTGATGTCCTTAGGTTAGTTAGGTTGAAGTAGTTCTAAGTTCTAGGGGACTGATGACCTCAGAAATTAAGTCCCATAGTGCTCAGACCCATTTTTGAACAGAAGTAAAAGGACAATGTCATAACGAAGGACAATGACAGCCCAAAACGACGTCGCTCATATACATGATCAACCAAAATGTCTGCCCCGAGGTGTCAGCCAAATACTGATGAACGACACTGTCTGCTAAACAACATCGCTCAAACACTGAGGAAGTAGACCTTACGTTTCCATCACACTGCTGCGCCATCCGCAGCAGTAAGAAGAAAAACATATAAAACAGCCTCTACCAGACCAGAAAGCACGTGAAACACTGCGAACAGACGATAAACTCAACTAAGGCGGGCATTGGCATGGCGGCTGTTCATCCACTTCCGAGAACGGCTAAAAAGCAGTCACTTCCGCATCCATCGTTATCGGAATGTGACATGTATAACATCCACCAGAGCCCCATACTGCTTACACGTCAGCGAGAATGAGAAACAGACTGACATCTTGCACTCGTTGCCTGTAGCTCACGTGGAGAACACGGGAAGTGCCATCACCCGATATCACAAAATCTTTGTTCAGTGGAAGAGGAGTCCAAATAAGCGAACCGGTGTCTTGATTCATCCGTAGACAGCCGACTGTTTTTGAGAAAACGGCTGTCAGACTTACCTTTCAGCACGTGATAAGTTCAGTCAAAGCAATGACACCGTGCTTAGCGTTCCAGATAAACAATTTTACGTCCCTTGTTCGAAAAATGATTATTGTTTTTATTGTTTAATTTTTTTGTTTATCTACCCATGCCGATAGAAAATTACTGCACGAATGCTTCCCATCAAATTAGGGGATACAAGGGTGTCATATTAATAGCAAAATTACAGCTGGACTTCACAATAAGTGTCATATATATGTATGTATGGTATTTTCAGGTGTTACAATCATTTTAAATTCTCACATTTTTGTATTTCTTTCTCATATCAGTTCTTATAGTAGTTCTTACTTTTTATGCTCAAGTTTATTCTTCAGGAAGATTTGAAGCATTGCAAATATAGGAATTTCGAACACCATGACCATCACGGGCAGGTTTGCCACAGCTACTTTTCTTCGTACGAATCTCACTCGGGACAGAAATGTCGTTAACATTGCTGAAGATTTCATGTGTTGGCAATAATTTCGCGACAGATACGCGTAATGGATCATTTTTTCGAAAACAGGCGCTTGCAATTGATTATGTATGAAGATACACAACAGAAATTTCAACTAAAACAGCTCACAACGGACACCACATACAATTATACAAAAGTTAAAATAATAATCTGGTTTCGAACACGGGTCGCAAAAGTATGAAGCCGCTACGCTGACCACAGTGCCACCACAGCAGTTGAACTTACTGCGTGTTGAGAGGCATATGAATGAAGGCGGAAAGTGTGACCGCCGTTTTCTCAGAAACGGTGGAGTATCTACGCACAAGCCGAGACACGGGTTTTCTCTTATTTTGACCCCTCTTCCACTGAGCGAAGTTTCTGGGATATCGGGTGATGGCACTTGCCGTGTTCTCCCCCTCAGCACTGACCTCATCGCTCAGCTGTCGGACCTACGTGACTGCAGTACACGGAGTGCCCCAACAATAATAGACAGTGTGTTCTCTTCCTGGTTCCTATGCAGACTGTTTGCCGAGTCCCTACGACAACCAACACTGGTTACCTTCCTTCTTGGCTGCAGTTAACGTCAGCCAAACAGCACTCGCAGTAGGGTTTCTCTGGTATTGAGAGGCAGGGACGCTCCTACAAAAGTTCAGTATGAATAGAACGGTAAACCAGAGGTTTAGATACAGGTTTGATAGTCTATCCGCTAATGACTACCTACACCAGGTAGCACATGCTACACACATTGTTAATTCGCAATGCAGGGACTCAGTACGAGGAACTATACTCTGTATATGAACCCTATGATTCAGCGTAAGGACAATGGAAGTTTCTACCTGGCCTCATGCGTATTTATACATCATTATAGTCAATGGACTTTTTTTTTTTTTTTTTTTTTTTTTTTTTTTTTTTTTTTTTGTCATCAGTCTACTGACTGATTTGATGCGGCCCGCCACGAATTCCTTTCCTGTGCTAACCTCTTCATCTCAGAGTAGCACTTGCAACCTACGTCCTCAATTATTTGCTTGACGTATTCCAATCTCTGTCTTCCTCTACAGTTTTTGCCCTCTACAGTTCCCTCTAGTACCATGGAAGTCATTCCCTCATGTCTTAGCAGATGTCCTATCATCCTGTCCCTTCTCCTTATCAGTGTTTTCCACATATTCCTTTCCTCTCCGATTCTGCGTGGAACCTCCTCATTCCTTACCTTATCAGTCCACCTAACTTTCAACATTCGTCTATAGCACCACATCTCAAATGCTTGAATTCTCTTCTGTTCCGGTTTTCCCACAGCCCATGTTTCACCACCATACTATGCTGTACTCCAGACGTACATCCTCAGAACTTTCTTCCTCAAATAAAGGCCGGTATTTGATATTAGTAGACTTCTCTTGGCCAGAAATGCCTTTTTTGCCATAGCGAGTCTGCTTTTGATGTCCTCCTTGCTCCGTCTGTCATTGGTTATTTTACTGCCTAGGTAGCAGATTTCCTTAACTTCATTGACTTCGTGACCATCAATCCTGATGTTAAGTTTCTCGCTGTTCTCATTTCTACTACTTCTCATTACCTTCGTCTTGGACATTGCTCAATATTTCTAAAAAAAATATGGTTTTCTAGACACCTTGGTAAATAGCAGCAGTCACAACTTCAATGAAAATGAATTAATGTCGTGTTTACTACACTTTTGTCATTTACAAAACACTCTTAATTTAAAATTGATGTATTTCTGGAATGAGAAGTAGGCTGTTTATAAAACTAAAATTTTTCATGACTTGTGACGTGGAATAACTTTTCTATTACGTGGGTTGCCCACAAAGTAACGCACCACATTGTTTCTTCTCAGCCGTAAACAATGCTACGAATGCGAAACGTTATGTATGTATTATCTGAGGTGAGCGCGCCAAGCTTCCGTCACTTCCGACAGATAGCGTAGCTGCAGGACAGTTTCAAAATGGCGACTGTACGTGATGTACATTACAAGCAACGTGCCGTCGTTGAATTTCTCGCAGCAGAGATAGAAACTGTGGGGAATATTCACAAACGCTTGTGCAAAGTCTATGGAGCATCTGCTGTCAACAGAAATACAGTTAGTCGCAGGGCACGGAGGTTGAGGTCAACAGAAGGCGGTTCGGCGGAGCTCCACGATTTGCAGCGATCGGGGATATCATCCAAGGCTGTCACACCTGACCTAGCCCCTCGGACTTCCACTTTTTTGGGCCATTAAAAGATGCCAATCGTGGAAGACATTTTGAGAAGGAAGAGGAGGAGATTCACACATTGAAACACTGACTCCACCACTAGGACAAGGATTGGTACCGATAGGGAATACAAGCCCCTGTTTCGCGCTGGAGGAAGGCCGTAGAACGCGATGGAATTACGTGGAAAAATAGGATGTGTAGGTAATACACCATTCTTTCGTGTGTGTAATTCTCATTTTGTTCAAGAAAGAATTGTTGAAGGAAAAAAATGTGCATTACTTTCCGGGCAACACTCACACAACCAACCTGAACGATATTCTGAATACCTTATACATACACCATTGTTGTTGTTGTGGTCATCAGTCCTGAGACTGGTTTGATGCAGCTCTCCATTCTACTCTATCCTGTGCAACCTTCTTCATCTCCCAGAACCTACTGCAACCTACATCCTTCTGAATCTGCTTAGTGTATTCACGTCTTGGTCCCCCTCTACGATTTTTACCCTCCACGCTGCACTCTAATACTAAATTGATGATCCCTTGATGCCTCAGAATATGCCCCACCAACCGATCTCTTCTCCTAGTCAAGTTGTGCCACAAATTCCTCTTCTCCCCAATTCTATTCAATACCTCCTCATTAGTTATGTGATCTACCCATCTAATCTTCAGCATTCTTCTGTAGCACCACATTTCGAAAGCTTATATTCTCTTCTTGTCCAAACTATTTATCGTCCATGTTTCACTTCCATACATGGCCACACTCCATACAAATACTTTCAGAAACGACTTCCTGACACTTAAATCTATACTCGATGTTAACAAATTTCTCCTCTTCAGAAACACTTTCCTTGCCATTGCCGATCTACATTTTATATCCTCTCTACTTCGACCATCATCAGTTATTTTGCTCCCTAAGTAGCAAAACTCCTTTACTACTTTAAGTGTCTCATTTCCTAATCTAATTTCCTCAGCATCACCTGAGTTAACTCAACTACATTCCATTATCCTCGTTTTGCTTTTGTTGACGTTCATCTTATATCCTCCTTTCAAGACACTTTCCATTCCGTTCAATTGCTCTTCCAAGTCCTTTGCTCAACATTTACATCAGTTAAATAATACGCAATGAACGTTGTAATTATTATTTTGGTTCATAAACCTTTAAGTAATATCGTAGAAGGGTATTTAATGATTCATAACATTGGTAAAACACTGAGGTGACAAAAGTCACGTGTTAGCGGCATGCACATATACTGATGGCGGCAGTATCGCGTACACAAGGTATGAAAGTGCAGTGCGAATATGGCTGACGGCGTGAATTAACAGACTTTGAACGCTGTATAGTATTTGGAGCTAGACACGTGGAACATTCCTTTTCTGAAAGCATAAGCAAACTCAATATTCCGAGATCTACACAGTCGAGCGTGTGCCAACAATATCAAATTACAGACATTACCTCTCATCACGGAGAATGCAGTGGCCGACAGCCTTCACCTAACGACTAAGAGCATCGGCCTTTGTGTAGAGTTGTCGTGCTTACAGACAAGCAATATTGCATGTAATAAGCATAGAAACCAACGTGGGACGTACGACGATCGTATCCGTCAGCACAGTGCGGCGAAATTTGACGTCAGTGTGTCATGGTAGCAGACGACCGACGCGAGTCCCTTTGCTAACAGAACGTATACTGCAGTTTGTAGTGTAATTGAATGTGATCCTCATGCTGTTATTCGTGTATTAGCTCAAATCTCGCCAGTATTATTATGCTGTGGTACATCGAGAGGTTGTAACAATGGAAAATTGTACTGAAATGCAGGAGGATCTGCAACGACTTGACGCATGTTGCAGGGAATGGCAATTGAATCTCAATGTAGACAAGTGTAATGTGCTGCGATTACATAGAAAGAAAGATCATTTATCATTTAGCTACAATATAGCAGGTCAGCAGCTGGAAGCAGCTAATTCCATAAATTATCTGGGAGTAGGCATTAGGAGTGATTTAAAACGGAATGATCACATAAAGTTGATCGTCGGTAAATCAGATGCCAGACTGAGATTCATTGGAAGCATCCTAAGGAAATGCAATCCGGAAAACAAAGGAAATAGGTTACAGTACACTTGTTCGCCCACTGCTTGAATATTGCTCACCTGTGTGGGATCCGTACCAGATAGGGTTGATAGAAGAGACAGAGAAGATAAACTCCAGTGGAAGACTCTGTAGGAGAGACGCTCAGTAGCTCGGTACGGGCTTTTGTTGAAGTTTCGAGAACATACCTTCACCGAGGAGTCAAGCAGTATATTGCTCCCTCCCTCTCGCGAATAGACGATGAGGATAAAATTAGAGAAATTACAGCCCACACAGAGGCATACCGACAATCTTTCTTTCCACGAACAATACGAGACTGCAATAGAAGTGAGAATCGATAGAGGTACTCAAGGTACCCTGCGCCACACACCGTCAGGTGGCTTGCGGAGTATGGATGTAGATGTAGATGTAGATATCGCCGCGATACCTCTCCTGGACTTGTGACCATATCGATTGCATGCTAGACGACTCGCAAGCCGTGGCCTGGTCAAATGTGTCCCGATTTCGGTTGGTAACGACTGGTGCAAGGGTTCGAGTATTGCGCAGACCCCACGGTGACATCGAACCAGGTTATCGACAAGCCACTGTGCAAGCTGGCGATGCTTTTATAATGGTTCGGGCCTGTTTACATGGAATGCACTGGATCCTCTGGTCCAACTCAACCAACATTTGACTGGAAATTGTTATGTTCGCCTACGTGGACACAATTTTGATGGAATTCTGATGGGTGACAATGCTCCGTGTCACTGGGACCCTATTGTTCGCCATTGATTTGAAGAATATTCTGGATAATTGAATCAGTGTTTCTGAAAAGGGCACGAGTCCACAAGAAGCAATTTTCGGTATATCGATTAAAACTGTTTCTTAAAAATAGTTTTTGATTTATGTTTCCGACCGTGGTGGCCACGCGGTTCTAGGTGCTACAGTCTGGAACCGCACGACCGCTACGGTCGCAGGTTCGAATCCTGTCTAGGGCATGAATGTGTGTGATGTTAGGTTTAAGTACTTCTAAGTTCTAGGGGACTGATGATCGCAGAATTTAAGTCCCATAGTGCTCAGAGCCATTTTTGATTTATGTTTTTTTAAGAATGTTTCATTAATATATATATATGTTGAACATCTTTTGTGTATCTAAGTTGTAAGTCATTATCTTTTTTTGTTTCCGCAGAAAAAAATTAAACTATGTGGACTTATGCCCTTTTCAAACCAAAAAGGAAATTTGAATAATATCACTTTCCAAGAAAATATGTTTTCATTTTATGTTGAATTTGAATACGTTAACATTGCATCAAAAAATCATTACTCATTTCGGTTATCAATAGAAAATATAAAAAAATATGTGCATTTTAAAGTTATATTTTATATGCAGTCATCATTGAGTTCAACCTTTTTGTGTCGGCCATTCAAATATTTCTCCATAAAAGGAAAAATGCTCCTGCGGAATGTACTTTATCAAATTTTTAATATCTTCAACTTTCTTATGGTTGATTGGGCACTTGTTATGGTAAGCCTCCTCTGTTGGTAAGGAAATGTTTCCTGCCTTAGCCAGAGTAAAGTGCTGTACTATTAACCCATCAATGTGTTCATAAGCTTTTTACACAGCAGGATTATATTTTCACACTGCAACATTAAATACTGTGATATATTAAAATCAGTTTTGTCCTATTTTGGCACCCTATTTCCCTAAGATTCAGTCGACTTGCTTGTCTTCTTGCAAAATTTTGCCGACCAACCTTTCTAATCAGTACCGAACGATTTTTCATGCAGTACGCTAGTGAATTTACATTTTGAATTTGATTCAGCTAATTTCATTGCATACTATGTAGGCGAGTACACACGATCACTATGCTTTATATATCTGTTAATTACCCCAAAGTCACCGTCAAATGGCAGGAAAGAGTTCCCCCATGTAGGATAGTACTGTACAATTTTGTCAAATCTTCCTGTTGCAACCAGACTCATAATAAAGCGTGTGACTGTGTGGTTTCGGTTTTGGCCAAAACAGGAATCTGAAAATAAATGAAGCTCCTTGGTGCTGGCAGGTATGTTATCACATCTGTAATGACTAAGAAGTGAGTACACGTCGTAGGGTCCTTTTCAGACCAAGCGCTCATGATATAAATGATGTACTGAGGTTCCCTTTCTCATATCATAGATGCAAAACAAGTACACCTATAGGTGTACTTGCACGTGAAATACCTCTTGCACTGTAATGTGCGGCAAGGGCAAATTCTGCATGTAATCAAATTAAATACGAGGGTTGGAGCTTTAATAGTGGCAACTACACTCCTGGAAATGGAAAAAAGAACACATTGACACCGGTGTGTCAGACCCACCATACTTGCTCCGGACACTGCGAGAGGGCTGTACAAGCAATGATCACACGCACGGCACAGCGGACACACCAGGAACCGCGGTGTTGGCTGTCGAATGGCGCTAGCTGCGCAGCATTTGTGCACCACCGCCGTCAGTGTCAGCCAGTTTGCCGTGGCATACGGAGCTCCATCGCAGTCTTTAACACTGGTAGCATGCCGCGACAGCGTGGACGTGAACCGTATGTGCAGTTGACGGACTTTGAGCGAGGGCGTATAGTGGGCATGCGGGAGGACGTACCGCCGAATTGCTCAACGCGTGGGGCGTGAGGTCTCCACAGTACATCGATGTTGTCGCCAGTGGTCGGCGGAAGGTGCACGTGCCCGTCGACCTGGGACCGGACCGCAGCGACGCACGGATGCACGCCAAGACCGTAGGATCCTACGCAGTGCCGTAGGGGACCGCACCGCCACTTCCCAGCAAATTAGGGACACTGTTGCTCCTGGGGTATCGGCGAGGACCATTCGCAACCGTCTCCATGAAGCTGGGCTACGGTCCCGCACACCGTTAGGCCGTCTTCCGCTCACGCCCCAACATCGTGCAGCCCGCCTCCAGTGGTGTCGCGACAGGCGTGAATGGAGGGACGAATGGAGACGTGTCGTCTTCAGCGATGAGAATCGCTTCTGCCTTGGTGCCAATGATGGTCGTATGCGTGTTTGGCGCCGTGTAGGTGAGCGCCACAATCAGGACTGCATACGACCGAGGCACACAGGGCCAACACCCGGCATCATGGTGTGGGGAGCGATCTCCTACACTGGCCGTACACCACTGGTGATCGTCGAGGGGACACTGAATAGTGCACGGTACATCCAAACCGTCATCGAACCCATCGTTCTACCATTCCTAGACCGGCAAGGGAACTTGCTGTTCCAACAGGACAATGCACGTCCGCATGTATCCCGTGCCACCCAACGTGCTCTAGAAGGTGTAAGTCAACTATCCTGGACAGCAAGATCTCCGGATCTGTCCCCCATTGAGCATGTTTGGGACTGGATGAAGCGTCGTCTCACGCGGTCTGCACGTCCAGCACGAACGCTGGTCCAACTGAGGCGCCAGGTGGAAATGGCATGGCAAGCCGTTCCACAGGACTACATCCAGCATCTCTACGATCGTCTCCATGGGAGAATAGCAGCCTGCATTGCTGCGAAAGGTGGATATACACTGTACTAGTGCCGACATTGTGCATGCTCTGTTGCCTGTGTCTATGTGCCTGTGGTTCTGTCAGTGTGATCATGTGATGTATCTGACCCCAGGAATGTGTCAATAAAGTTTCCCCTTCCTGGGACAATGAATTCACGGTGTTCTTATTTCAATTTCCAGGAGTGTATTTATTTATAGCTCGTACAAAAGAGATACGTGTTTTTAAGTTTTGCTGACCTTTAAAGTAGTCACCCGCATTGCGTATAACCCGTTGCCAGCGATGTGGAAGTCGTAGGATACTCTTAGCTGTGCCAGTTACGTTGACAGTTCGAGCGGCGCGGTCTACTGCCCGACGAATTTGTAGCAGTTCTGAAGCGAATGCCGTGTAGTGTTTCCTTCAGTTTAGAAATCGAGTTGAACGTACAAGGGCTTAAGTCAGGGAAGTGCAGTAGGTGGTATAGCAGTTAACAGTCCCATCAGTCAAATGAATCAGTAACACTTTGCACTGTACGTGCTTGAGCATTGTCCTGCAAAATGATGGTCAGGTCCTGCAAAAAGTGTCATCACTTCTGTCTCTAAGCTGGACGGAAGTTGTGTTCCAAAAATGGACAGCTATTTTGTACGGGCTGTAAATAAATAGTTGCCACTGTTAAAATTCCAGCCCTCGTACATGCGATGTCATCTCGTTCAACACAATTTGCTGTTACTTACTTCATTTTGTTGTAGAACTTTTGTGATATACGCTTATGTAGCAACAGCTGTGAGGCTGCAACACGCTTAGCGTTATCATTTAGAAAATTACTTCTACGTTTTTGCCGGGCACCTCACAGGTAGCACACGCATCTTATTGTGGCATTCCAAATGCATAGGCGAAGTTACCCTTGTAATATTTCAAATAAAATTAATAAGTAACTTTAATGTGTGCATGCATGATTCTCACTGTTAGCTCGGCATTCAAATACTTGATATTTCTATTTGCGTTTCCTTTACTGGGAAAGAGGAAATATGCTCATTTATGTTTTCACAAAGAGCTACTGCTACAGCTTTGTTTGTAGAGTTTTCTGATTTTCCTCGATTTTCATTTGGAGATTCCCCTGCAGTCAGCAAGTCAACAAGTGTTCTCACTCTCTTTTCGGATACTCCGTACAAACTGATGAATGCTTTTTTGCAAATACTGTCTGTTACCTGCAAGAGTAATGCTGTACAAAAGTTTGTGGAGTCTGGCCTTTGGAGTATTCTTCCGTGGTCCAAGGCGATGAACATCAGATACAGTAAGCTGGTCTTGTAGGAAAATTTCTTGCTCCGTTTGAGTTTCAAATTCATGGAAATTTTTCAAAATTGTAATCTTGTCTAGGTCCATGAATTGTGTAAGACACTTCATACTGCATCTGAAATCAAACAAAAGCTCCTATTTTTGGCTGTAGTATTTGTAATGTGTATTTAGCAAACTGTATTATCTGCATAAATCCTTGGAAATATAAATTTAGTACCTACTGTAGATTATCAATTTATTTGAGCTTAAATACAGGTGAGACTGCATTTATGCTGTGTGGTTCAAGATTAATAATTAGAGTAAAATTCATTGATTGATTCCAGTAAACAGAATAACCCTACATTAAAATTTTGATATATTTATTTTATGTTTTAATTAGTGAAGATGAAGTGAATGTTTTCCCAATGCAAAATCTGATTTTTGTTGTTCTGCTGACCATTATGCTGAAAACTTATTTTGTATTAGATTATACGTTTAATAAGATTTAACCTACATATAGTTTACGTTAGAAGCTTACCTGCAATCGGGTCCTGTAGATCTGTCAGTAATGATTTTGACAGAATAGCTGACGTGTTCATTTCCGTTTACTTTACACCTTTTAATCTTATTATGTTTATATACTTCCGGGTTTCGTTGACCATTTTTGCGTTTTCGAGATGATTCATTAGTATCACTGTCCATGTTTGCACGCAAATCAACTATAAAACTACACTCAACCAGCTGCTTGAGGAGTTTACTAAAATGGTCACCAGATAGCTGCTGCGTGGTTGTTTTGAAAGGGGCACGAGTCCAGGACTAATAACCTCTTCAAAACATTCAACAAACTCATTGCCTTCCCCTGCCTATGTTAGACATTGGACTGATGCCGTTTTCATACAAAACGATGTATCTGTCTCTATAGATACCGAATCCAAGCATTACTCAACATGGCAAAAAATGTGACTCGTGCCCTTTTCAAAATAGCTGATTCAATTCGAGCGAACAAGTTGGCCACCCAGATCGTCGATATGGATCCTGTCGGATATTTGTGGGACATAATGTGTGCACAGAATCCTGCACCGGCAACACTTTCGCAACTGTGGAGGGCTATACCGGCAGCACTGCTCCGTATTTCTGCAGGGGACTTCCAATGACTCGTTGAGCGCTTGTGATGTCACGTTGAGCTGTTGCACTACGCGGGCAATGGGAGGTCCGACACGATATGAGGAAGCATCATATGACTTTTCACCTCACTATATTTCCACCCTACTGGATAGAGATAGCTCATTTACAGTGAAAGAAATTGTTACATTACATTATTACGACGCTGGTTGTTCTTTTCAGTTTTGTGCGCTGTTAGCTGTGTAAGTCTTCTGCATGAGAGATCGCCACAGCAATTATAATGTTGTGTAAGGTAAAAGTTGGTTGAATCTTGGCGCTCTGAGACTGAGTTCCGCGAATCGTGGCTACCAACACAGCATGCGAACCAGCCACCTTTGGCCTGGGGTGCTACAGCAAAGCTCCAGTTCGCCTGCAGAGTGTAGTGTAATGCGGAGCAGCTGACGCAGTTGGGAAGATTGCCACTTAAAACGACTGGACGCAGCTCCCTGCCTGTCTGTTGTCCGACAAGCACCGAATGGAGTTACAGCGGAGCCTGCTGCCCGTCCTATTTGATCCACGGTCAGAGTGGCGTGCATCTAACAACCCGGCACCGCAATGCCTTACACAAACACACACACAGCTAGAGAGAGAGAGAAAGAGAGAGACAGAACTTTTCTGCATCGCTAATTCGTTCTTTGTTTACGTTACACACTACGTAATTTAGGTAGTCTGTTTTCTGGTAAACGGTAAACTACCACATGCTTTACATTCCATTATTTGTCTAGTACATCTTGTGTTGCTTGGTATCACCCATAATGGAAAATAAAGTGTTAAAATAGTGGTCAGGAGCAAGCTATCTTGGGGCCTGAAAAAGCTAGATTAGGCCAGTGTCTGCAAGATACTGTGAGTAGGCTGTCTAGGTTTTTATGTTGCTAACGCCACGTAGCGCTCTGTATGAAAATCAGTGACTGTGCTGCGAGCAGTCTGTGGCTGATTTGCATTGTTGGAATATTTGCTATTGTAGTGTTGGGCAGTAGGATGTGAACAGCGCGTAGCGTTGCGAAGTTGGAGGTGAGCCGCCAGCAGTGGTGGATGTGGGAAGAGAGATGGAAGAATTTTGAGAGCGGACGATCTGGACGCGTGTCCATCAGAAGGAGTAAATTTGTAATACTGTATATCATGGACTGATATATATATATATATATATATATATATATATATATATATATATATATATGATGACTTTTGAATATTATAATGGTAAATACATTGTTTGTTCTCTATCAAAATCTTTCATTTGCTAACTATGCCTATCAGTAGCTGGTGCCTTCAGTAGTTAGAATCTTTCATTTAGCTGGCAGTATTGGCGCTCGCTGTATTGCAGTAGTTCGAGTAACGAAGATTTTTGTGAGGCAAGTGATTCATGAGAGGTATAGTTTATTGTTAGTCAGGGCCATTCTTTTGTAGGGATTATTGAAAGTCAGATTGCGTTGCGCCTAAAATATTGTGTGTCAGTTTAGTGTTGATCAGAATAAGTAAAGAGGGAAATGTCTGAGTACGTCCAGTTCTGCTCAGCTGTTTGAAAATCAAATAACGTAACAGGTTTTGCAGCACAGTCATTTTTAAATTTTTCTAAGGGGATGTTTCAATACATACAGTTTTTGTTCGCCTAGGAGTTGTGCAACACGAAAATATTTATTCTGTGTTTCCTCTTCATATGGATTATATGTTGAAAACAATAGACTGGCTGGGTGAGATTAAGATATGTGAACACAAAATAACCAGTCTCGCATATGCGGATGACTTAGTTGTGATGGCAGATTCGATTGAAAGTTTGCAAAGTAATATTTCAGAGCTAGATCAAAAATGTAAGGACTATGGTATGAAGAGTAGCATCGCCAAAACGAAAGTAATGTCAGTGGGAAAGAAATATAAACGGATTGAGTGCCAAATATGAGGAACAAAGTTAGAACAGGTGGGCGGTTTCAAGTACTTAGGATGCATATTCTCACAGAATGGCAACATAGTGAAAGAACTGGAAGCGAGGTGTAGCAAAGCTAATGCAGTGAGCGCTCAGCTACGTTCTACTCTGTTTTGCAAGAAGGAAGTCAGTACCAAGACTAAGTTAACTGTGCACCGTTCAATCTTTCGACCAACTTTGTTGTATGGGAGCGAAAGCTGGGTGGATTCAGGTTACCTTATCAATAAGGTTGAGGTTACGGATATGAAAGTAGGATGATTGCAGGTACTAGTAGATGGGAACAATGGCAGGAGGGTGTCCACAATGAGGAAATCAAAGAAAAACTGGAAATGTATAGATGTAGCAGTCAGGGCGAACAGGCTTAGATGGTGGGGTCATGTTACACGCATGGGAGAAGCAAGGTTACCCAAGAGACTCATGGGTTCAGCAGTAGAGGGTAGGAGGAGTCGGGGCAGACCAAGGAAAAGGTACCTGGATTCGGTTAAGAATGATTTTGAAGTAATAGGCTTAACGTCAGAAGAGGCACCAATGTTAGCACTGAATAGGGGATCATGGAGGAATTTTATAAGGGGGACTATGCTCCAAACTGAACGCTGAAAGGCATAATCAGTCTTAAATGATGATGATGATCCTCTTCAACGGAAGCCGTTTTTTTTCAGTTACACTAGTTTTATGATAATCATAAGTGTTCATGTTGTGTATGTTGTGTTCCTCGGTTCCTAGGTCTATTGAAATGGAGATACACTGCCTAGTCACATTAACGTGATCACCAATAAAAAGCCTGGAGGACCACGTTTCGGAGCGCGGACCGCTGCTAGACGTGCAGGAAGAGATTGAATGAGGAGTTTCTGGAAGATACGCCACGCCAACTCCAGTGCAGTGGCCAGCTGAGCTACGTCTCTCTGTTGAGGGTTCATGCAGCGAAGAGCCCGAGCGAGGGGCGCCCGCAGATTCTCGATTGGGTTTAAATCCGGGAAATTTTATGTCAGGGAATACGGTAAACTCATGCTGGTGTCTTCTAACGACACGTCGTATTGTCCTGCTGGTAGCTGCTATCGTGACGAGGAAGAACGAACTGTATGTAGGGTTGAAAGTGGTCCCCCGAGGTTACATGCATACATTTGTGTTGATCCGTTGTGCCTTCCAGAACGACGAGATCACCCAGGGAATGCACTCCAGTCTGGAACCTTCCCACTATTGTTTTTTTTTGTGGTTTTGTAGCGCACAACTACAGTGGCCATTAGCGCCCAGACTAAGTTATGAATGCACCGCGAGGCACAAGGTTAAAACAGCAACTAAAAAGGACAGAACTATAAAAATCACATAACAGGCAAGGGATTGAAAGAAAACAGCATAATCAAATGTCCTTAGACAGGTTTGTCAAGTGGATAAAACGAAGAACGCGAGCAGCTGCTCCTGGGTCATCCGCTAAAATATCATCCAGAGTACATGGCAGGCCAAGATCAATGCGCAGTGTATTAAAATTCGGACAGAACGTTAAAATGTAGCGTACCGTGAGCAATTGCCCACATGGGCAGACCGGCGCCGGCGCAGCCGTCAGCAGATGGCGGTGGCTGAACCGTCAGTGTCCAATCCGTAACCGGGCCAAAACGACCTCATCCCGTCAAGAAGGGCGTGAAGAGGTCGTCCAAGCCGTGGGGAGAGGTTTCAAGGCCCGGAGATTGTTTTCAGTAAGTGTAAAAATCACGGAATCACACTGTATTTAACACATTAAGTCTCATATAAACTAACAGGACGTTCGAAGCTCTTTTACACGTGGGAAAAAATGGTTCAAATGGCTCTGAGCACTATGGGACTTAACAGCTGAGGTCATCAGTCCCCTAGAACTTAGAACTACTTAAACCTAACTAACCTAAGGACATCACACACATCCATGCCCGAGGCAGGATTCGAACCTGCGACCGTAGCGGTCCCGCAGTTCCAGACTGAAGCGCCTAGAACCGCTCGGCCACTCCGGCCGGCTCAGTAAGTGTAGACCAATAGGCATACCACAGCGATAAATCGGCTGGAGGACCGCAGCTTTGGCCGCGGCATGAGCATCTTCGTTCCCAGGGATACCGACATGGCCAGGAACCCACATAAAGGTAACCGGAGAACCGTCGTCCGCCAGCTGCTGAACAGAGCGTTGGATCCGGTGCACGATATTTTATCACTGGTATTATAACGTGACTGAGTGTGCCGTCTCCTAGTCAATAAAAGTTTGAGTTCCTCTATTTAACGTGAATTACGAGAAAGAGTTTATTGCACTCGAGAAAAGTACCAAAACAGCAAATTGGATCTTGCTTGCAAATTGGATCATCTCGAAATTAAATTTTTGCAACGTGGTGATTTAATTACGGTATATAATTCTGTTTATAGTAGAATAATTGTTTTGACATTTGTCTGGCTTTGAATTGCGTGGATACCTTTATTGAAGTGTTTTGAATTTTTACGTCAGAGGAAGGTTAGATGAAAGTGCCGCGATTATTCCGTGGACAGAGAACAGAGCGCTCTTGCTTTATTCTGTTTTGTTGGACGAAGACGTGTGCGTGAATCAATAATTCGTCTTGGTCATTCGTCCGTATTATTTCTAGGGAAAAGTGCTACATTGTTTAATTGGTACATTAATCCAGTTCTGTCGTGTGGTAATGTCGACGAGAGTAGTTTAAAGTCACAGAGAGAACACAAATAACACTATGGTATAGGACGCGCTCAGACGCATTGTGTGCGATTGACTTTGCCGAATTAATTGAAAACAGCAATTTGAATAGCACACGCGATATACAATAGTGTGGTGCGTAAATAATTAGCGGAGATTTGAAAACTCATCCGTGCTTAGTATTAAAATACTGAATTTCGAAATAATCGGCCATACGGAGTTGCTTATTGTTTTCGTTGCTAGGTTGTATGAATCATTCAGCACGATTACAGTTGTACACGAAATCACACTATTCAAGATGAGTGGCTACACAGTGACAGCAGTTTTATTTCAGAAGGATCAATAAACCGCAGTTCGACATATTCAGTGTTGTTCGAGTTTCTTAACGTAAAACCAATCTTTTGAACTTTGAATGCCAGTACACTACATACCTGTCGGAATTTTTGTGAGGGTCACCAGACTTTCATTAAAAAAAAAAAAAAAAAAAAAAAAAAACTGAATAGTCACGCTTACCGAAACTCTACGTGCCGTTCTCCCTCGCGCTCCTTCCCTGAGACGGGCAAGCCGGAAGACAAGAAGACACGACGCTAAGCGGTTCACGTGGTGATGCGAGAGGACGGGAAACAGCGGTTCAGTATATCGATATCAAAATGGCAATATCGAGTGCCGATATATTTATTTTAATTATATTTTTTCACAATTTTTGTAAATATTTGAAGTTGTTCTTCTGAAATTTTAGTACAACATAGTTTTACTTTCACTTTGTGAAGAAGTCTTTGTATTTTTTGAGCTTTCATCACGTCCAATCTTTCTCTTTAACTAGTCCGGTTGCTCTGCAGGGGTGGGAGGGGGGAGGGGGGGTGAGCGGAACAACAAGATTTCCGATGTGAAGAAATGTACACCAGTTGCGGCAAAAAATAAGTTTTAACGCAAATAGTGAGCTACTTTATTCACATCCGCATGTTCGAAAAGTGGTGCCGAAAATTATGAACAAAAATCTGAATGACAACATTGGCCTTTGCGGTGGGTAGAGACGTGTAAGAGGCAAATGCTGACGTAATCGGCTCTCGGCGCTACCGACAGACGCTACCACGTTTAGCTTCACCATGTAATTTCCGCACCACAACTACTAAGTCGCTGGCGTTGTTGGAAATGAAAAAAACATGGAAGTCGACACGGAGTGTTCCGGAGCAATCCGATACGTGACGAAAGTGAACGATGGACCAATCGGACACCTTTTACTGTGTCACATGCAGTTCCCATTGTTAGCAAAGTGGTTATCGCCTACCTTAAACGTGCATCTTTCCTTTCAATTATTGCTCTAAGGAGCATATGCAGGCTGCTAGCTTGTTGATGTACAAAAGATCTAACAATGAATCAGTACTTAAATATACAGCTCTAAAACCGACAATATACACTCCTGGAAATTGAAATAAGAACACCGTGAATTCATTGTCCCAGGAAGGGGAAACTTTGACACATTCCTGGGGTCAGATACATCACATGATCACACTGACAGAACCACAGGCACATAGACACAGGCAACAGAGCATGCACAATGTCGGCACTAGTACAGTGTATATCCACCATTCGCAGCAATGCAGGCTGCTATTCTCCCATGGAGACGATCGTAGAGACGCTGGATGTAGTCCTGTGGAACGGCTTGCCATGCCATTTCCACCTGGCGCCTCAGTTGGACCAGCGTTCGTGCTGGACGTGAAGACCGCGTGAGACGACGCTTCATCCAGTCCCAAACATGCTCAATGGGGGACAGATCCGGAGATCTTGCTGGCCAGGGTAGTTGACTTACACCTTCTAGAGCACGTTGGGTGGCACGGGATACATGCGGACGTGCATTGTCCTGTTGGAACAGCAAGTTCCCTCGCCGGTCTAGGAATGGTAGAACGATGGGTTCGATGACGGTTTGGATGTACCGTGCACTATTCAGTGTCCCCTCGACGATCACCAGTGGTGTACGGCCAGTGTAGGAGATCGCTCCCCACACCATGATGCCGGGTGTTGGCCCTGTGTGCCTCGGTCGTATGCAGTCCTGATTGTGGCGCTCACCTACACGGCGCCAAACACGCATACGACCATCATTGGCACCAAGGCAGAAGCGACTCTCATCGCTGAAGACGACACGTCTCCATTCGTCCCTCCATTCACGCCTGTCGCGACACCACTGGAGGCGGGCTGCACGATGTTGGGGCGTGAGCGGAAGACGGCCTAACGGTGTGCGGGACCGTAGCCCAGCTTCATGGAGACGGTTGCGAATGGTCCTCGCCGATACCCCAGGAGCAACAGTGTCCCTAATTTGCTGGGAAGTGGCGGTGCGGTCCCCTACGGCACTGCGTAGGATCCTACGGTCTTGGCGTGCATCCGTGCGTCGCTGCGGTCCGGTCCCAGGTCGACGGGCACGTGCACCTTCCGCCGACCACTGGCTACAACATCGATGTACTGTGGAGACCTCACGCCCCACGTGTTGAGCAATTCGGCGGTACGTCCACCCGGCCTCCCGCATGCCCACTATACGCCCTCGCTCAAAGTCCGTCAACTGCACATACGGTTCACGTCCACGCTGTCGCGGCATGCTACCAGTGTTAAAGACTGCGATGGAGCTCCGTATGCCACGGCAAACTGGCTGACACTGACGGCGGCGGTGCACAAATGCTGCGCAGCTAGCGCCATTCGACGGCCAACACCGCGGTTCCTGGTGTGTCCGCTGTGCCGTGCGTGTGATCATTGCTTGTACAGCCCTCTCGCAGTGTCCGGAGCAAGTATGGTGGGTCTGACACACCGGTGTCAATGTGTTTTTTTTTTCCATTTCCAGGAGTGTATTTACAATGTGCAGCCGATCTTTTTGTATGCAGGTTTATATATATTTTTTCCGTCAATATGTGAATATATCGATACTCTTCTCTGTGTACCGCGAGGCGACAGTGACTTTTTTTAATTCGATATATAGGACTGCTGATATTTTTAAAAATATCAACAGTCCTATACCACAGTTGCTTTGGTGCCGGTTTGTAACGCCGGAAATGCATATCCTCCTATTTCCATCTATTGTACTATAAATTTTTTCCTTATTTTGTTACCTGAAGATATGACATTTCTGTGTCTTTATATATTGCAATTGTTTTACAGTTTGTACATATTATGTCGATGTATAATTGGTTTGTTTTGTAAATATTAGTTGTATTTTTACGCTGGGTCTTGCCTAGGGAAAACTATGATGTCGAATGATTACAACGATCGGTCGTGTGGAGAACCAAAGTGTTTAGGATTTTGGGTAGTGTTAATTCTGCCGCGTGGAGCGCGGGCAGAGCAGAGTCTGCCTGGAGTAGGGCGGTAGAGCAGGTGTGTTGAGTGACGCTGCAGCGAGTTGCAGCGCTTTCGGGGTTTGGCAGCATGTAATTGCGCTCGACTTGCTATGATAGTTTCTGGCACGGTGTCGCGGACGGGAAACATTAGCTGGTGACCGTGTCGAGAAGAAGGCGCGCCAACATCCAGCTTCTGCAACAGCGACGGCCGACAATAAGTGATTGTAGTCAGCTCCTCGATCGACGACTCCAATCCTTCAATCAAACAACAAGGAAGACTGAAAGCACGTAAAGTTTTAGAACTGTTCCATTTGCATCACTAAAATACAGAAACGTAACATGAACCTTTGATGCTCATTGTCCCAATTGCATTACCAAGCAGGGTCCCTTCCTTTTCCGAAATGAACCCGAGTGTGGTTGAAATTCAAACGTCAGCATTAGAGTAATATCATTCCGTTTCACTGCTTTAATTTCAAAGTTCAGTTAAAGTATTCATTGCTGGCAACAATAAACAAATAGAACTATATTTAGATTACACAAACACAAATTAAAAAGTGCGAGTTTTGTTACCATATTTTAGTTTACCTGTGACTGCAGCTCAGCTTGGTACGTACTAAATTTTACTATTGTTAATTGTTCAAAATCATGTAATTCAAGTTCAAAGTTAAGTCTCTAATTTCTAAATTGCGTAGATTCAGGTTGCTTTTTAGATGATTGTTGAGGTAGCCCAAGACTAACCTTATTTTATTTAATTTCGTAGTGCTTCAGAAACAAAGTTCACTATTAATTTCAGTCACTAAATTAACTTTCAATTTTCCGGTTTTATTAATTCCTTTACTAAATTAAGTCAGAGTATAGTGAAATTTATTACTTCTGACAAACATTCAGTTTTCACACAACACGTGTCAACCTTCAGTTGCCCCGCTTTTAGTGCTAATTATATGTGCATTAATCTTTCATTTTCAGTTATTATAGTAGTTGTCCATAGGACTGGTGACCGTAATTTTCTCCAAATCTCAAATATCTAATTAACGCCAGTTAACTGCTAACGCAACGACCGCACATTTACTTTCTTTATTAGCTTGACCCTGTTTCAAAATTAATTTACACCCATTTCATTTGCTTTTTTCCTTTCATTTAGATGTAATACTTCCTCCCTCTATACCGACAGATTATCTTCGGTGACGATTGTTTTTCCCAAATTTCCATTAGGTACACATAGTTTAATTTTTCACTGCTTTAAGGTCGATAAGTGAGCAGGAGGTTACAGGTTTTTGATACCGCCGTTTTACCATGTGCAGTGTAATTTAATCACGGCGGTGAACGAACAGTTTAGAAACTTTGCCGTTTTGGAAATGGTTCCACCTTTGCCTCGAAACGCAATTACTATGATCTTTTGGACGTCAGATAAATCGGTCCATCTCCTCTACTACTGCCGTGTGTGACTGGTTGTTTCACGTTGACGTTGAACTTAGGTGGTATGAACATTAATGTGACTGGACGTTGTGTAAGGACCGTACGTAGGACTTTTTGGAAGTAGTCTGGTATCGGAAACAATTTTCATTATGTACAGTGCTGGATTATGGATTTATTCAGTTAAGATTAGTCGTGATGTGGTATACCTGATCACCGACATCTGCCACGTGTCTGTTCTGGATGTGCGAGTCGCAAATAATGAAGATTGGTTCGAAGCTCTAGTAGACATTTTTTCGTGTATATTCCAATCAAAAATTTCCCATTATATCCAGCTATGTCTTGATGACAGACTGTCCTCAAGGTACGTGTTCTGTGCGCGTAACTACGCCTCCTCTTCCTTAATCCACAACGTTCTGCGGATCCTGTCAGGAAGGGAAAGCAACACGGGTACGGAACTTATCAAGGTCAACATTAAAGTAAATACAGGAACATCATTAACTATTAATACACTACTCATTGCTTACAGAACCTAAATTCAATGAAGTAAATTCATTCCCCGGGCAAGCGTGCTGGCTCCGGTGTTATATATGTCAACGATCAGCCACTCCACTCCGAAAACCGTCCCTTCATATATGCGGATGAAACAGCTATTGCTGTTCGGGTAGCGACGTTTGCAGAAGTAGAATCAAGTTTGACATTTGCTCTCGAAGAACATGCTATGTACTATGACGACAACCATTTTAAACCCAATCTGTATAAAACTGAAGTGTATGCGTTCCACATACTCAGTAAGGAGGCAAGAAGGAAGGTGAACATCACCGAGAAAGGACGCAATTTAAATCTCTGTGTTTAGCCCAAATACCTAGGATTAAATATGGATCGTGCCTTAACCTACAAACAACACTGCATAGTCCGTGGCTCGTGGTCTTGCGGTAGCGTTCTCGCTTCCCGCGCAAGGGGTCCCGTGTTTGACTCCCGGCGAGGACAGGGATTTCCTCTGCCTCGAGATGACTGGGTGTTGTGTGTCATTCATCATTATTTCATCCTCATTCACCCGCAAGTCGCCGTAGTGGCGTTAAAGAACTTGTAGAGCGGCGGTCGAACCGCCCCGCGAGGGCTATCCCGGCCACCATTATCATTAACACTGCGTAGACACCGGCCAGAAGATATACACCACGAACAATCTCAACGCCAAAATAACAAATACCACACGGGGAGCGCAGCTCAGCTTCCCCCTGCGTTCGTCTGCCGTGGAGTACTCCGCACATGCTCATCAATTTGATGTGGCGCCTCATGAGACAGGCCTCATAGCCACAGGGTTCGTAACACCAACCACACTCAAGAACATCTTCCCACTCACGGGAGCAGCACAGCCAGGTGTAGGGAGACAGCCATCAGCAGAGAATGAAAAGAGGAAACAAGAAACAGATACGAGTCTTCCGTTGTTCGGAACACACGCTTGTCTATCACGACTGAAATCCAGAAAAATACTCGTCCTTATTACCGCGCCATTTGCAACTTCGGCAGAAGCCGGCCAAACTGAACAAAATCTGCTGCAGCGAAAGGTAAGTTGCTATTAGTCTGCCTTCTTCAATATGGAGCTCGAAAGATCACCATCACTTCGAGAACAAGAGACACAAGGTGTAAACTAATTCGAAGGAGTGGGATATGAGTGATGACGAATTTTATGTATGTGAGTAAGGCAGGACTCTGAACACTTGTTGGTTTGGAGTAATCAGAGCGAACCCTGTTACATGGAAGACTTGATTGCAGCAAAACACCCTGCCGCTCTGGGGCGTGACAAAGTGTGGATTTCTCTCGTCATTAATATTAGACTGTTGTAGTTGTTGTGGTCTTCAGTCCTGAGACTGGTTTGATGCAGCTCTCCATGATACTCTATCCTGTGCAAGCTTCTTCATTTCCCAGTACCTACTGCAGCCTACATCCTTCTGAATCTGCTTAGTGTATTCATCTATTGGTCTCCCTCTACGATTTTTACCCTCCACGCTGCCCTCCAGTACCAAATTGGTGATCCCTTGATGCCTCAGAACATGTCCTACCAACCGATCCCTTCTTCTAGTCAAGTTGTGCCACAATTTCCTCTTCTCCCCAATTCTATTCAATACCTCCTCATTAGTTATGTGATCTACCCATCTAATCTTCAGCAATCTTCTGTAGCACCTCATTTCGAAAGCTGCTATTCTCTTCTTGTCTAAACTATTTATCGTCCATGTTTCACTTCCATACATGGCTACACTCAATACAAATACTTTCGGAAACGACTTCCTGACACTTAAATCAATACTCGATGTTAACAAATTTCTCTTCTTCAGAAACGCTTTCCTTACCATTGCCAGCCAACATTTTATATCCTCTCTACTTCGACCATCATCAGTTATTTTGCTTCTCAAATAGCAAAACTGCTTTACTACTTTTAGTGTCTCATTTCCTAATCTAATTCCCTTAGCATCACCCGATTTAATTGGACTACATTCCATTATCCTCGTTTTGCTTTTGTTGATGTTCATCTTATACCCTTCTCTCAAGACACTGTCCATTCCGTTCAACTGCTCTTCTAAGTCCTTTGCTGTCTCTGACAGAATTACAATGTCATCGGCAAATCTCAAAGTTTTTATTTCTTCTGCACGGATTTTAATACCTACTCCGAACTTTTATTTTTTTTTTTCCTTTACTTGCTTCCTGCTTGCTCAATATACAGATTGAATAGCTTCCATTTCATGTCCCTCGACTCTTATAACTGCCATCTGGTTTCTGTACAGACTGTAATTTTAAATTATAATCTTTTAGCACTTTATAGATAAATAAATCCGACAATATGTCTGTAGCATATGTTACTACCCTGCCTCTTTGGCCATCCTCTTTCATATATGGTATAGGAATGATAAGGACTCCAAGTCCCAGAATATGAGTCTGCAAAAGGACCTCTGTGAGCACCTATTTATAGTATTATTATTATTTGTGTGTCTCAGGTCCCTACTCCACAATTCTCCCCCAACAGTAACTGTGCAGTTGTGGTACTGACACTGTAACACCTGCGGTTCACACACAGTGTTCTGAGAAACTGCCGGCAATAACGAAAAGGGAACAATGGCGTGACAGGTGCATATTCCACGTGCAATATTCTGGCGCCAGCGAACCGCCGGCAGAAACTGCGAACGTGCCACGGTGTTCCATCGCTCTGAGAGACCGTCTGCGCCTCCCGCCCGTAAAAACAGACACTTCCGCCGAAAATACAGCGCAGTCGTCACGGCCCGAGAGAGGACGCGCAGAAGTGGCTGTAATTCACGCATTTTACTCGCGTAATAAAGGAGGGTCGATGTTCTTGTGCAAACGCGACCTCGGAGAGACGCACGCGATACAGCGCGAGATAGAGCGACAGGCGCGGGATGAAGTCGCTCTCTCGCGAGCGCCACAATCGACATGACAATAAAAAGGGGTCGCAGGGCCAGCGGCCATATCTATTGTCGAGTTTACGAGTCTACGCAGCCCAGCAGACGCCAGCAAGGGTCTGCGTACGCCGATGTGCGTACACGCAAAGCTGCCGCAGCGCCAGGTCTCAAAATTAAAACTCATCACTTTGCCAGAAGGGGAAACTCGCGGTGCGACCGAAGATCGTTGCGGTTTACGGCTGCGAGCCGCTGGGAGCACGGTTGTACGAGTTCTTTAGTTATGGGTATCGCGCTGGTGAGTCACCGTACGGGAAAAAGAGTGCTTCCCAAATTTGTATTAGGGCTACGCTACTAACAAGGAGACGGTACGACCGTGGGGTCGGGAATTTGTCCGAAATTTTGTGTGGTGAAAGAGGACCCCTAACACCTCACGTTGTTAAAATATTAGGACGCACTACCCGGAAAATCCCAGGAAAAATCGTTCCAAAGTTTCTTAGGTGCCTTATGAGTGTAAAATGTTAGTCCATTGCCGAGCCGCCGTCTGGCACGGTAGCTCAGCGTGTTCGGTCAGAGGGTTAACTGCCCTCTGTAATAAAAAAAAAAACTGACTTAATGTATCAACGACGAACTGAAACGGGTGTCTTGCGACGTCCGCGCCGAGAAGATGAAACGAACGAAAACGAACAAAAAGAGATTTAAAAAAAAAATAGAGATGTTTAGGCTCGGACTTTTATGCCATAGCTCTCAGGTTCTATTCCTCCTCCGGCACTTTTTTTTCTTCTGTTTCATTTTCTTTTGTTATTCCGCCAATTATTCAGAAAGTTTCCCAAACCTACATTATCTTTAACAAATTAGTTACATTATTGAATAAAAATTATTTTCTTTTTGTCCAACAACACAATTCATGGCGGTGGGTTTTCCATTTTTCATTGCAAACTATATGAGGAGAAACATTGGGTTTTTAGTCAGAATAACAAAGTCGATTGGGAAATATTCAATTTTCAGACATATAATAATTATAAACAAGAACGGCAGTGGTAATTATCGTAAAAACAAACAAAGCAATAATTTTTGTGACATCTTCCACAACATATAAAAGCGGATTTTTTACAATCACTGGGCGTTTGCAGTAAATCTGTACAAAAACATGCCCCATTAACTTTTAAGAAAAAGTTTCTGATAATTTAGAGCAAACCAGGCATATTGAATCATGTCTCGGAATATTGGTGACGATAATTGATGGTGAATTATAGAATGAATTTTTATACAATATTCCCGGGAATTAATTTCACGATTCTCCTGTAACAACGCGCTGCAATTTTGCGAGCAACAGAAGAAAAAAAAAGAGAGTGCAGGAGGAGGAATCGAACTCAAGACCTCTGGGGTAAGGGTCCGAGCGCTAACCATGTATGCCAGACGGAGTCTCGGCAATGGACTAACATTTTATACTCATAAGGCACCTAAGAAACTTTGGATCGATTTTTCTCGGATTTTTCAGAGTAGTGAGTCCTAGTATTTTAACCACGTGAGGTCTTAGGGGTCCTCTTTCACCACACAAAATTTCGGACAAATCCCGGAACCCACGGTCGTGCCGTCTCCTTGTAAGTAGAACACAGGGACAGGCGTTCTTTATCTTATACCCACGGCACCGTTGCGAGCATGGCAAAAACTAGAATGTTTATATCAATTTTTATACCTCCAAACTCATCTAGATCTGTATGTCTGTTTGCAACTCGCTCTTACGTATTTGGCAGAGGGTTTATAGAAACACTGTGACCGTGTGGCACTGGTGACGAGTAGCCGCTCCTGGAAAACTATGGCCGCCAAGTGGCAGGTCCACATTGGTCGACTTGCGTGTCGATCATGATGAAATAATGATGAGGACAGCACATTACCAGTCCCCGAGCGGAGAAAATCTCCACCCGCCCGGGACTCGAAACAGGGTGCACTGCATGGCAGTCAGACGTGCTGATCACTCAGCGAAGTGTAATCACTTTCAGATTATTTCTCGACAGTTCTACGCTCGAATAGCATTTGGAAAAAATATGTCTGACTTCTCTTCATTTGTTACGATGGTCATTTCTTCCTATCACTAAGACTGCTGATATTTTTAAATGTATCGGGAATCCGATACATCAATATTAAAAAATATATCCCTGTCGGCCAGATATACATCGACAAAACGTATCGATATATCGAAAGAAGATGTATCGACATATCGTGCTATAAAATTATCGGCTGCACATTGAATTTATACTGCCGGTTTTAGAAATGTATATTTGAATATTGATTTATTATTAGAAATTCTGCACATCAGCAAGCTAGCAGCGCGTCCATCCCCCTTCGAACAAGAACTGAAAGAGAAACACTTAATTTGCAAATTTTTAAGTTAATAATGGGACTTTGTGCAGATGAAAAGTTTGTATTACAATACTTTTTTGGTCGACTGTTATGTTGTTAATTAACAATTGTGTACGTAGTGGATGGTCATGCAATATTTCATACCAGTTAACGTTCCATACCTTATTTTCTTAATATGTCATTGCCCACATGACGAATTAAACCTTTTTTCACGTTGATGTAGGAAAATTCTGTTGGTAGCGGCGAGCGTCGATTACCGCCAACCATCCTCTAGAATCGGACTTCCTCTTTTGTGACACCTATACTTGCTTCACACAGTCAGAGAGAAAGACTGGACGTGATGAAAGCTGAAAAAGTAGTAAGACTCCTTCACACAGTGAAAGTAAAATTATGTTCCGCTACAATTTGAAATATTTACCGATAACTGCGAAAAATAATATGATATAAAATGAAAACATCGGCACTTGATGTTATGATTTTGATATCGAGATATCGATATATAGCAGACGGAATTACCGCTGACGTATATCGACATTTTCTGTCAACAGCCCTAGGTCTCAACAAAATATTTCATGAGAATGTTGCTGATTAAAATTTTGTTTAAAAGATTTCGCTGCAACGAAATAGACCATTGCTTTGAAGAGATATCACCCCAATTCGGTTGTCTTCCGTGATACTATCTCCCCTATTTCGCGATAACACAAAACGAAATGCCCTTGCTTGAATTTTACAGTTGTCCTTCGTCAGTCCTATCTATCTCATATCGGGCAGCAATAGACGAGCATCGGTAATCATCATCTAGACAGTCTTTTTAGTAGATTCGTTGCACCTTGTATGTGTTCTGCCAGTGAAACAAAGACTTTGGTTCGCTTACCTCACGACTTTCCCTATGTGATGGTTCCAGCTTAAGTGATTCGTAATTCTGTTCCATAGGTATTGCATGACAAAAAAGTGAAGTACCCAGAAGGAAAGGAGGAAACGAAAAGAGACTGCATGGAGTGAGACGGTGTAAGACGTTGTTTCGTTGATTTCAAAGTCGAGTCAAATTTACAAAGGACTTGACAGTATGAGCCCACTAATCGGTATGACGTTGTATCCCCTCCAATATGGTTGCAAGTACTGATTCGTTTTGGAACGGCCATAAAGGTAACTGGCCCACGACATCCTAGGTACTGAAAATTAGATGATGTCCGGGCTGGCCCCACCCGTGTTGTACTGGTGCAGATCTGGGTGTCCTGGCAATGGGAGTACCTTCTTCTTCTTCTTCTTCTTCTTGCGTTACGGCCTCTGTAGGACCACAGGTAGCCCCTTCGTGGACTGCATTTTCCTCTTCTTCTCCCAGAACCTCTTCATTCTTTCTCTTGTCCTCTCCCGCTCTTCTTCCGAGATCTTCAGTTTCCGTTTCTCCTGGCGGCTCCACTGGTGACATTCTAATCTTTTCCTGTATTCTTCTCTGTCATTGATCTCCGGCATATTTGTTGGTGTAAATTTGTTCCTCCAATTTTCCTTTCCTTCAACCTTGATCTCCAATTCCAACCAGTCCTTCAGAAGTTCAACAGTCCACTTGGTTCCTGTCTTTCCCCTTGTCTTCCCTGTTGTTTCCCACACTCTCTTCGTCATTCTGTCCATACTCATTCTAACTACATGCCCAGCAAACCTTGCCCTTTTAAGTCTGATTTCCCCGGATATTGTTCTCATGTTCAGGTACAATTCTTCCCTAGGTCTTCGCATCCATCTCTCTCCACCTCTTTTGGGACCTAGTATTTTTCTCAGTATTTTCCTCTCTTCTTTCTCTAGTTGCTCTGCCCCATTTCTTCCTAGTGTCATCGTCTCAGCAGCATATAATACTGCATTCCTCACTGTTGCCTTGTAGTGGCTTATCTTTGCCTCTGTGGATATATTCTTTTTATTGTATACCTCTCTCGTCATGCAGAAGGCTGACCTCATCTTCTTTATCCTCTTTGTTATTCCCTCCTTGCTCCTGTTCCTTCCTGTTATAAATTCTCCCAGGTATTTAAATTTGTCCACCATTTTCACAGTGCCTTCCGGTGTTTCCCAGTTTGCAGTGGTGTTTAATGTCTTTGTCTTGTTATAGGCGATCCTCAGTCCCACCTTTCTGGCTACCTTACTTAAGTTGTCGAGTTGTGTCTTTGCGTCTTCTTCCGTCTCACTTACTATTGCTATGTCATCTGCAAAGGCTAGGCAGTCCACCTGAGCCCTGTTGGCCTTTTTGTCCCCCACATGGGTCTTTGGTATTCCCATTCCCTCGTTTACTGCTCTCCACTGCCTGATCACTTCGTCCAGTGCTATATTGAACAACAATGGGAGTACCTCAACATAATGCAGACAGTTCATGGAGACACTACCAAGTGTGTACGACGATTGTCCTGTTAAAACGTAACTCTCGCATGCGAGATAACACTTGAGGACACGAGTGTGCCATCAGAGCGTCGGCAATCATAACGGCCTGAAGTCATACGCGATCGCTCCCCACACTATGGTGCCAGAAGCGACACAGCTGTGCAAAACATCGAAACGGTGAGACCTCTCCCCAGGTCACCACCACACTCGCGGACAATGGTCACCTGCCGTATAGCTGAACGCAGCTCATCGCTGAAGACAAAGCGACACGTTTTATCAGCAGACAGTGCTTCCCACTCAGTGCACCACTCAAAACGCAGTCGTTTGTTTTGCGGTGTTAACCGCAGCCCACGCGTGGGGGAGTGGGGGTGGGGAGAGGGGGATAATTTCCTAGTCCGCCTGATGCTGCTGCTACACCCCGACCAGTGGCGCAGGATGACATAGAATGTTCCAGGGACTCCATGCTTTCTTCTATGGCAGACGCACATGTGAAGCGGGTGCTGTATGCTAGGCGCATATGGCATGCCTCAACTGCCTGTGTTTGGACGTGGTCGACCGGGATCTTGATGATGGGTATGCCTGCTCTCATGTTCCCATGAACTCCAAAATCAGGCCAGTTTTGCATCCAGACGCCCCACAAAGTTGCATATTGCACTACTCGACCAGCCAGATAAATGGAGACTCACAATAAGACCACTCTCAAACCATTAGTACACGCCATCTCACTCCCTTTCAAGGCAGTAACTCAACATCTAACGCTGTTTTCGCTTCTTGTATAGGTACCCTTCCAGGCCGGGTAACAACACTACACACAAACGACACGAATTACCTCTGTTGGTCGTTCTGCTTGCCTCGAGAATTCCGATTCTAAACATTTACATACGACGTTTGGAACTTTAATAGTGGCAACTATTTATTTACATGTCGTACAGAATAGATATATGTTTTAAAGTTTTACTGACCTTCAGAGTAGTCACCAGCGTTGTGTATAACCCGTTGCCAGAGATTTGGAAGTCGTAGGATACTGTCAGCAGTGCCAGTTGTGTTGACAGTGCGAGCGGCGCGGTCTACTGCCCAACGAATTTGTAGCAGTTCTGAAGCGAATGCCGTGGAGTGTTCCCTTCAGTTTAGAAATCGAGTTGAACTCACGAGGGCTTAACTCAGGGGAGTGCACTAGGAGGTATAGCACTTAGCAGCCCCTTCAGTCAAACAAATCAGTAACAGCTTGCACTGTACGTGCTTGAGCATTGTCCTGCTAAAAGATGGTCAGGTCCTGCAGAAAGTGTCATCACTTCTGTCTCTGTGCTGTTCATTTTTGGAACACAACCTATGACCAGCCTAGAGACAGACGTGATGGGGCTGCTAAGTGCTAACCACCTACTGCACTCCCCTGATTAAGCACTCGTGAGTTCAGCTCGATATCTAAACTGAAGGAAACACTTCACGGCATTCGCTTCGGAACTGCTACAAATTCGTCGGGCAATAGACAGCGCCGCTCGAACTGTCAACACAACTGGCACTGCTGAGAGTATCCTACGACTTGCACATCGCAGGTGACTACTTTGAAGGTCAGTAAAACTTTGAAACGCGTATCTATTTTGTACAAGCTGTAAATAAATACACTCCTGGAAATGGAAAAAAGAACACATTGACACCGGTGTGTCAGACCCACCATACTTGCTCCGGACACTGCGAGAGGGCTGTACAAGCAATGATCACACGCACGGCACAGCGGACACACCAGGAACCGCGGTGTTGGCCGTCGAATGGCGCTAGCTGCGCAGCATTTGTGCACCGCCGCCGTCAGTGTCAGCCAGTTTGCCGTGGCATACGGAGCTCCATCGCAGTCTTTAACACTGGTAGCATGCCGCGACAGCGTGGACGTGAACCGTATGTGCAGTTGACGGACTTTGAGCGAGGGCGTATAGTGGGCATGCGGGAGGCCGGGTGGACGTACCGCCGAATTGCTCAACACGTGGGGCGTGAGGTCTCCACAGTACATCGATGTTGTCGCCAGTGGTCGGCGGAAGGTGCACGTGCCCGTCGACCTGGGACCGGACCGCAGCGACGCACAGATGCACGCCAAGACCGTAGGATCCTACGCAGTGCCGTAGGGGACCGCACCGCCACTTCCCAGCAAATTAGGGACACTGTTGCTCCTGGGGTATCGGCGAGGACCATTCGCAACCGTCTCCATGAAGCTGGGCTACGGTCCCGCACACCGTTAGGCCGTCTTCCGCTCACGCCCCAACAGCGTGCAGCCCGCCTCCAGTGGTGTCGCGACAGGCGTGAATGGAGGGACGAATGGAGACGTGTCGTCTTCAGCGATGAGAGTCGCTGCTGCCTTGGTGCCAATGATGGTCGTATGCGTGTTTGGCGCCGTGCAGGTGAGCGCCACAATCAGGACTGCATACGACCGAGGCTCACAGGGCCAACACCCGGCATCATGGTGTGGGGAGCGATCTCCTACACTGGCCGTACACCACTGGTGATCATCGAGGGGACACTGAATAGTGCACGGTACATCCAAACCGTCATCGAACCGATCGTTCTACCATTCCTAGACCGGCAAGGGAACTTGCTGTTCCAACAGGACAATGCACGTCCGCATGTATCCCGTGCCACCCAACGTGCTCTAGAAGGTGTAAGTCAACTACCCTGGCCAGCAAGATCTCCGGATCTGTCCCCCATTGAGCATGTTTGGGACTGGATGAAGCGCCGTCTCACGCGGTCTGCACGTCCAGCACGAACGCTGGTCCAACTGAGGCGCCAGGTGGAAATGGCATGGCAAGCCGTTCTACAGGACTACATCCAGCATCTCTACGATCGTCTCCATGGGAGAATAGCAGCCTGCATTGCTGCGAAAGGTGGATATACACTGTACTAGTGCCGACATTGTGCATGCTCTGTTGCCTGTGTCTATGTGCCTGTGGTTCTGTCAGTGTGATCATGTGATGTATCTGACCCCAGGAATGTGTCAATAAAGTTTCCCCTTCCTGGGACAATGAATTCACGGTGTTCTTATTTCAATTTCCAGGAGTGTAGTTGCCACTATTAAACTCGGGCCGACCTCCATAGCTGAAGTTGACATCTGGCGGCGAACGGATGACTCCTGCGAGCTGGAACAAACTTCCGGAATCATCACCTACAAAGATTGAACATTCGGACACGGACCACGTCCGTCCTCAGATCCGAACTGCCTGCTAATGGCTTCTGTCTGATGCTGCCTGCGCTCCAGTATTTACAAGGTGCATTCAGGTTCCAAGGCCTCCGATTTTATTTCTAATTAACTACTCTCCCGAAATCGATGAAACTGGCGTTACTTCTCGACGTAATCGCCCTGCAGACGTACACATTTTTCACAACGCTGACGCCATGATTCCATGGCAGCGGCGAAGGCTTCTTTAGGAGTCTGTTTTGACCACTGGAAAATCGCTGAGGCAATAGCAGCACGGCTGGTGAATGCGCGTCCACGGAGAGTGTCTTTCATTGTTGGGAAAAACCAAATTTCACTAGGAGCCAGGTCAGGTACGTAGGGAGCATGAGGAATCACTTCAAAATTGTTATCACGAGGAAACTGTTGCGTAACGTTAGCTCGATGTGCGGGTGCGTTGTCTTGGTCAAACAGCACACGCGCAGCCTTTCCCGGACGTTTTTGTTGCAGTGCAGGAAGGAATTTGTTCTTCAAAACATTTTAGTAGGATGCACCGGTTACTGTAGTGCCCTTTGGAACGCAATGGGTAAGGATTACGCCTTCGCTGTCCCAGAACATGGACACCATCATTTTTTCAGCACTGGCAGTTACCCGAAATTTTTTTGGTGGCGGTGAATCTGTGTGCTTCCATTGAGCTGACTGACGCTTTGTTTCTGGATTGAAAAATGGCATCCACGTCTCATCCATTGTCACAACCGACGAAAAGAAAGTCCCATTCCTGCTGTCGTTGCGCGTCAACATTGCTTGGCAACATGCCACACGGGCAGCCATGTGGTCGTCCCTCAGCATTCGTGGCACCCACCTGGATAACATTTTTCGCATTTTCAGGTCGTCATGCAGGATTGTGTGCACAGAACCCACAGAAATGCCAGCTCTGGAGGCGATCTGTTCAACAGTCATTCGGCGATCCCCCAAAACAATTCTCTCCACTTTCTCGATCATGTCGTCTGACCAGCTTGTGCGAGCCCGAGGTTGTTTCGGTTTGTTGTCACACAATGTTCTGCCTTCATTAAACTGTCGCGCCTACGAACGCACTTTCGACACATCCATAACTCCATCACCACATGTCTCCTTCAACTGTCGATGAATTTCAATTGGTTTCCGGCCGAAGTGGCCGTGCGGTTAAAGGCGCTGCAGTCTGGAACCGCAAGACCGCTACGGTCGCAGGTTCGAATCCTGCCTCGGGCATGGATGTTTGTGATGTCCTTAGGTTAGTTAGGTTTAACTAGTTCTAAGTTCTAGGGGACTAATGACCTCAGCAGTTGAGTCCCATAGTGCTCAGAGCCATTTGAACCATTTTTTCAATTGGTTTCACACCACGCAAATTCAGAAAACGAATGATTGCACGCTGTTCAAGTAAGGAAAACGTCGCCATTTTAAGTATTTAAAACAGTTCTCATTCTCGCCGTTGGCGGTAAAATTCCATCTGCCGTACGGTGCTGCCATCTCTGGGACGTATTGACAATGAACGCGGCCTCATTTTAAAACAATGCGCATGTTTCTATCTCTTTCCAGTCCGGAGAAAAAAAATTGGAGGCCTTAGAACTCGAATGCACCTTGTATATCCGGCAGGAGGACGTTTTTTACCCTCGGTGGTAGCTATTTGTTATTACTCCCGCAGTATATTGCAGCGTAGCTTAGCGTGCTGGCCTCACTTCCCCTTACTCAGCACTCTCCAGGCTTCCCTCGGCGCTCGGTCTGTGTGCGTCCTTGCGTCATTCTGTTGGTAGAATGCTGCTGTCACCATAGCTATCTGTGCCTGCCTACTTCGCAACGCCTCAGTTGCCGGCGTGGCTCTGTTTTGCCATTCTCCACTGCGTGAAGCAACGCTTACTACACGTGGCCGCAACACTTGAATGGTGACCCTTCTGACAGAAAATCGAGAACCTAGTCAAAGAACAGAGACTATACGCCATACGCACGCAGTTTGATTAGAAGTCGATAGTGAGGAACGGTGTCAAAAGCCTTCTAGAAATGTGGAATAATGGAGTCAACTTCAGATTCCTTGGAGATGGCACTAATTACTTTGGGTGAATGAAAAGTTAGTTGTGTTTCACAAGAACAATATTTTCTGAATCCCTGGTTGTTATTTGTCTTTTTATCGTCTTCTTCGAGGCATTTCATAATGTTAGAAACCAAGTACATCTTCCAAAATGATACTACAGATAGATGCCACTGATATACGTAGATCTATAATGTATGTGACTTTTGCAACTTTCCAGTCTTTACATACGGATATTTCGCCGAACGAGCGTTTCTATACATGATTGCTAAAAATTGACATATTTATAAGCTGTCCAAATTGAGATAACAAGTTTAAAACACTGCTTTTCACTTCTAGGAATAGAACGCAATGTATTATGGTACATTTAGTTATATCTTACGAAACCACACTCTCCTTTTGTGCCAAAAAATTTGTTGCCTTTTGGAAAAAAGATTATTTCAGCACTCTTTAGACTGTCTCATCATACCATCAGCGGAAGGAAGCATTTTTGTTCCTAGTACAACGATCATTTTGAACTTCTTAAATCTAGCGGTATCAATGAAATACAAAATGAGACTCCGCCGGGCTACTACGACAACCAGTGGCGAAGTTGTGCCTTTCGTATGTTTCATCCAGCAGGATTCTAGTCAAGTTTATACAGTTTACTCGTAAGGGTCATAATTCAGACCGATTGCCATGACAAACATAAACATTACACAACATTCATGAAAACCTAACTTCAAAAATGGTTCAAATGGCTCTGAGCACTATGGGACTTAACATCTATGGTCATCAGTCCCCTAGAACTTAGAACTTCTTAAACCTAACTAACCTAAGGACATCACATAACACCCAGTCATCACGAGGCAGAGAAACCCTAACTTCACAATTAGAACATAAAAATAAATTCGTCCTTTGCTCTCGATTAGTTAATACTTACATTGCAAAATTCTTTCAATTATTCTAGTGCTGAAAGACGATAGCAGATACCCACATATTTCTATCATCGAGAAAAATGAAAAAAACTCAATCAACTTCATTCTCGAAAACACGAAAAGGAGTGTCATCTATCCCATTCCGTCACTCTCTGAACCAGTTATCTTCTAACCAGTTCTTGTAAACATTTCCGTGGCGACGGAGCTATACTCATTAAAAAGGAAGATCAACGATATATTTTAAGTACTTAACAGTCAGCGAAGGTAATCCTTCAACAATTTCCACCGACACACAAGATCCACCACCAAAACAGTTAAAAATGGTCAAGTGGGCTACTTCCATCAATATGTCACAGGCACTTGATTCGCCTTCACATCAATTGTAATTCCCCAAACTTCTGAAGCAATTAATACACAAAATAATTTCTCTTGAAAATTCTCTTGTTAACACCACTGTAAAAATTCTCCATAATATCTCACCCCAAAGACTTTAGCATGTATTAACTTCTCTCTGGTTAGAGCGCAACGTGAAAGATGTGAAGTCTCACTGCATCGATTTCCACACGTGGAGAAAACCACTCCACAGCATTAAACCTCATACGGCATGAACTCAATGGATTGTCCCAGAAACGATTGCTCATTTAGTCTCCTGACATTTTCAACACAGCCAACGAAACAACTACTACTTTTTTCTCTCACGTAATACAATACCGTCATAGCTTGGTAAACAATAGACTCACCGTTTTTTCTCACAACTTCTCCTTGCTTCAAAATTTTATGTATATCAATAAGGGCATTAATAACAAGCTAACTTAAAATACTCCTTACACACCCTCACACCTAATACACAAATAGTAAAGCAGATATAGTTTTCAATAATCTACATACACTACTGGCCATTAAAATTGCTACACCAAGAAGAAATGCAGATCATAAACGGGTATTCATTGGACAAATATATTATACTAGTACTGACATGTGATTACATTTTCACGCAATTTGGTTGCATAGATCCTCAGAAATCAGTATCCAGAACAACCACTTCTGGCCGTAATAACGGCCTTGATACGACTGGGCATTGAGTCAAACAGAGCTTTGATGGCGTGTACAGGTACAGCTGCCCATGCGGCTTCAACACGATACCACAGTTCATCAATAGTTACTGGAGTATAGTGACGAGCCAGTTGCTCGGCCACCATTGACCAGACGCTTTTAATTCGTTAGAGATCTGGAGAATGTGCTGGCCAGGGCAGCAGTCGAACATTTTCTGTATCCAGAAAAGCCCGTACAGGACCTGCAACATGCGGTCGTGCAATATCCTGCTGAAATATGGAGTTTCGCAGCGATCGGATGAAGGGTGGAGCCACGGGTCGTAACACATCTGAAATGTAACGTCCACTGTCCAAAGTGCCGTCAATGCGAATAAGAGGTGACGTGTAACCAATGGCACCCGATACCATCGCGCCGGGTGATACGCCAGTATGGCGATGACGAATACACGTTTCCAATGTGCGTTCACCACGCTATCGCCGAACAGGGATGCGACCATCATGATGCTGTAAACAGAACCTGGATTCATCGGCAAAAATGACGTTTTCCCATTCGTGCATCGAGGTTCGTCGTTGAGTACACCATCGCACGTGCTCCTGTCTGTGATGCAGCGTCAAGGGTAACCGCAGCCACGGTCTCCGAGCTGATAGTCCATGCTTCTGCAAACGTCGTCAAACCGTGCAGATTGTTCAAAAATGGTTCAAATGGCTCTGAGCACTATGGGACTTAACATCTGTGGTCATCAGTCCCCTAGAACTTAGAACTAGTTAAACCTAACTAACCTAAGGACATCACACACATCCATGCCCGAGGCAGGATTCGAACCTGCGTCCGTAGCGGTCTCGCGGTTCCAGACTGAAGCGCCTAGAACCGCACGGCCACACCGGCCGGCTGTGCAGATTGTTGTTGTCTTGCAAACGTACCCATCTGTTGACTCAGGGATAGAGACTTGGCTGCACGATCCGTTAGAGCCATGCGGATAACATGCCTGTCAACTCGACTGCTAGTGATACGAGGCCGTTGGGATCGAGCACGGCATTCCGTATTACCCTCATGAACCCACCGATTCCATATTCTGCTAACAGTCATTGGATCTCGACCAACGCGAGCAGCAATGTCGCGATACGATAAACCGCAATCGCAATAGGCTACAATCCGACCTTTATCAAAGTCGGAAACGTGATGGTACGCATTTCGCCTCCTTACACGAGGCATCACAATAACGTTTCACCAGGCAACGCTGGTCACCTGCTGTTCGTGTATGAGAAATCGGTTGGAAACGTTCCTCATGTCAGCACGTTGTAGGTGTCGCCACCGGCGCCAACCTTGTGTGAATGCTCTGAAAAGCTAATTATTTGCATATCATAGCATCTTCTCCTGTCGGTTAAATTTCGCGTCTGTAGCACGTCATCTTCGTGATGTATCTATTTTAATGGCCAGTAGTGTACAATAAATCATCAACAGTCTCTGAGCCCTGATCCTTAGTTTTGCTTCATCCGTATGCGCTTCCAATCGATTCCACAAAACATCTTGCTGAACAGCTGTTCAAACACTTTTACACTGAAGCTCCTCCCGGCTCCATGATTTTCTCTTATGGCCATGGCCGGCTCCGAAACTTATCCTCATACTCAAATCCCCACCGGAAACCACATACTCTACTAAGAATTGACATGGATCATGTGTCTTCCAACCCAGATTTGCACCTGAACTCTTTTCAATCATCCCTGCAGCTACCTTATGGTTGAGTGATCACAAGTCAGCCGCGCGGGATTAGCCGAGCGGTCCATGGCGCTGCAGTCATGGACTGTGCGGCTGATCGCGGCGGAGGTTCGAATTCTCCCTCGGGCATAGGTGTGTGTGTTTGTCCTTAGGATAATTTAGGTTAAGTAGTGTGTAAGCTTAGGGACTGATGACCTTAGCAGTTAAGTCCCATAAGATTTCACACACACGTCACTTATCACTGCCACTGGCTAACGCTGAATCCGCTAACGACCCACTCGGGATTGCCTCCTGCCTCTTAAGCTTTACGACGCACGTATACTCTGTGGGCGATAATCAGAGTGTGATCAGCTGCGATAACGACCAGTCATTGTTAACACTATCTGCTATCGGAATTCCATCATTCCGCACAATATGTATTTCATCACATATGTGAACACACCAGTTTCTCTCAGTACTGCTCGCAGCTAAATCACTGGATAAAATTAGCACATCGTCCACCTCTAAACGCAGATCATCTTCCACTTACTCATTACTATTTTAGTCCCTATACATTCCGAAGTCGGAGTATCAGGTAGTGCAATCAGAGGAGTCTTCCTGTGGCGGCTGTTCTATGATAATTTTCTCTATACTTACGGCGGGAACATCGCCGCTCGCCCTTCCGATCACGTGAAACTTGATCAAACCACTTTTTTCTGCATTATCTGATTCGGAAGTGCCCTGCAGGCTCTCAGTAACTTATTTTTAAATAACTTCTATGCCGCAGCGTCTCCTTTCGGACATAAGTATTATTTAGTACAGTTAGAACTACTTCAACATTACATTTCTTGAGTAGTTCACGCTCTCCTCATCTGCTGCTCCTATCTTTTAGAATTGCTAGTCCGTATCAATCGATTTGGGTCGTTTTGAGACCCCTTCGAATTTCTTCAGCAATTCACATGCTCTCTCAGATACATGCCTCCAGTTTCGCCGTTTGCGCGTCTAGCTTCTGTAGCTTGTATAAATGATTTAGTTTGATATTTTGAAACGCTTTTGGGTAGAGAGTGGCCCGCCGTATACGTGACTTCTCGCTGCACGCCTTCGAAGCCGCAGGGTCACAAAAAGGCTTTATCTGCTCTGGCCCTCAGCGGGGCCATTCTGTTGTCTCCTTGCCGCCCGCTTCGAGAAGAAACGACACGCCGAGCGTTACTTTTCTAACAGTAACGTTAAAAAACTAAAACTCTGTCCGAACAGGCCTTGGAAGACCTAACGCTACCGATCGGCCGCCGTGTCATCCTCAACCCACAGGCGTCACTGGATGCGGATTGGAGCAGCATGGGATCACGGTCGTATGTCAGTTTACGAGACCGGAGCCACTGCTTCTCAGTCAAGTAGCTCCTCAGTTTGCCTCATAAGGGCTGAGTGCACCCTGCTTGCCAACAGCAATTGGCAGACCGGATGGTCACCCATCCAGATGCTAGCCCAGCCCGACAGCGCTAACTTCGGTGATCTGATGGGAACCGGTGTTACCACTGCGGCAAGGCCGTCGGCCTAACAGTAATATTAGAGTCTGACATTTACGACACCGGGACGTCAGCTAAGGTTGTACAGTCCCCGTGGTTTGCTAGATTTCGTGATAGTTGCTCTCCCCCACTTTCTTTGGTCTGTGAGCACGTAGCCCTACGCATAAAGGAATAGAAAATTCCAAATAAATGCTTGATTTAAATACCCTACTAAATGTATAAACCAGAATACACGGCTAACAGTGATTCACAATTAAACATTACAATGCACCACTCAACGCTGTACAAGCAACGCAGTGTTTCAATGAAGCAGATCGTCACGCAAATCAAAACTGCGTGACTGCTGAGAAAAGGAGTACACAAAAACTGGTCATATCACTAAGTGTAACTGCACATCAAAAGTTCCACAATATCTAAGATTCTTGCATGCGTAGCCTCGTCAAATTGTGCCCCTTCTGGGGGAATTAATTATTTTTCCCAGTAAAGCCATATAAAAGGTGCCTGCTCTCTTTATATCTGTATTCTGAAGCTGTATCATTTACCGGACCTACCTTTTGTCACATGTCATGGACTTATTTGCATGTGGAGTAGGCAGGGCCTCTGAATAAATTAACACCACTGATGTGCAACATCATGTGAAATCTTTGGAGAATGTATGACCCAATTAAGTTTAACTCAAAGCGTAAAAGAATTACTGTTCACACGATTAGCCAGGGAATGAGAACGGTGACTTTTCATCTTTCAGTTGTGGATCATAATAGCCACTGAAATTACAGAGGATGTGTGAAAATGGAGAAGACAACATGGTAGGAAACTAAGAATAAATTACTTTCCACTGAATTTTACATTTATTATTGTTATCTACATGAGCGATAACACAAACAAGAGTTTAAAACGTAGAATTCTTGTATGACCAATGAACACAAGGAGGAGTGAAAAAACAATACTCATGATCAATGAGTTAAACTAAACTGTTGTGTACATAGTTCCGCGTAGTCAGCGTGTACACAACTTTACCACTAGAGCGCGCCCCGCTAAGCACAACAGCGCAGGCCCAGCACTCATCCGTCTGCGCACTAGCAGATGGCGCTGCCTTAGAGATGGACCAAATTCTGCTTCCGCCGATCCACGTATTAATATGTAACGCAGCCAATGAGATTGCTGCTAACGTAGAATCTTTTCTCCTCGCGGATCACACTCACGCAGTGATACCTGAATGCGCGAGGTATTATAACGAGTGTACAGACCTCCGATTAGTCAGTCAGCATTTGTCTGCACCAGTATGTACCAGTCTATAGTCAAGTTTCAGTCTGCGCCTAATAAGATTACCATATTCCTGTACATAGCCGTGAAGATAAATGTATAGACACTCTGTCAATTATCAGAGATATGTGAGAATAAGATTAACGTACCAAGACCAAAGGAACTTCAGATTGTCAACTGGAAACAGCATCCAGAATCAAGTTACGTAATACCTATACTTTTTATTATTTTAATAAATGTGTGTGAAAATTAATCAAGTTCTGTTTCAAGTTGGTCACCGTCAATCTGCTACTCTAAGCGTGCAAGTGGCATTTCTGTCGTCTGACCTAACGGCAGAAGATAAACACGCCACGATAAGACCACGAGAAATATTGCTGACACTCGCCTTCTTTGTTAGAGCGACAAGTCAAATAATCTGATGGTGTGTCTACCGAAGGTCTTACAGTATGCACACCACATAAACTAATGATTATTTAACTCGGCAAAGCCCAAGGGACGTTTAAGTAAAAGGGGAAGCCTACCATCCAACGAATCATGCCTGACGACGCCTAGCAGATGTGGCTGCACAACGATCGCCCATATTTGGTCTGAGGGACTTAGGACTACCACACAAAATGATGTAAGTTGCCTCGTCATATCCGAGGTCCCCGATCACTTTGAAATACGTGCACCACTGCCTTTACGGCTCAACACAATGCACCAACATATGCCTATCAGTCCTCATACCTCACTCGCTTCTGCTGAGAAATCTTGCCGCAATTCGTCACTTGGAGGAAGGCAGCTGCAGGTGACGAGAACACCACTGCTGATCGGAGCCAGGACTCTTGTTCGTTCTCACATTATCGAAGGCCGAAATGCTCTCCTCGAAGAACAAAGACTGAAAAAAACTCCACAAAATATAACCCCAAGCCTTTTCTCTACAATCCCCCCACGGAAAAACCATCGTCTGCCAATCGGAGGATTTTGTTGCAGTTCCCCAACGAAATTACTTATTACAAACGGTTGATTTCTCACTCTAAGACGGATTTTTGTAAGCCGGCAAATCGTCCGCCTTCCTGCTTCCGCAGTACTCAGGAGCTCGCGTCCAAGCTTCCACTCTTTCTTACAGTTTTAGAAACAGCCAATGCTATCGCTTCTTGGTATGTTTCAAAACACGATATAATTTACCTCACTAGGTCTGGCACCCGAAAGGCGGCGCCTCATCTTACCAAGAATGAAAAGAATTTATACTGCAATTATGGCTTTCCCACAGTACAATCAGAGATGCTATCTGTTGGCTATCCCCTCAGACTGTCTTTCTTTGCGAGGACGCTCGCCCAGGGAACCCAAAAATTAGTTTGACCTGTGTCCTGAGTGGCTAACTCAGTCCGTAAAAGACCCAACATTCTGCCCAGACTCAAGGCTCTTGGCACAGTTCATTATCGGGGCTTTTTACACTCATGCTCATAAATTAAGGATAATGCTGACACATGGTGAAACAACGCTCTGGTCGGCGGTTTGCGGGTTTAAATCACCTCGGGGTATTACCATGTGGGGCATTTGACCTGCAGTCGTCGCACGGTAGCGCTGGCAGCAGTCCACATACGCAGAGGTGTGTTAGTGCATGTCAGAGTATGGTGCAGCGAGTAAGAGTGCAGACGTTTTCAGACGTGCTAATGGTGACTGTGTGTTGGAAAATGGCTCAAAGGACATATTGATGAAGTTATCAGGGGTAGAATACTGGGCGACTGGAGGCTGGTCAAATACAGCAAGTCGTAAATGGCTCTGAGCACTATGGGACTTAACATCCCCTAGAACTACTTAAACTTAACTAAACTAAGGACATCACACACATCCATGCCTGAGGCAGGATTCGAACATGCGACCGTAGCGGCAACGCGGTTCCAAACTAAAGCGCCTAGAACCGCATGGCCACGCCGGCCGGCAGCAGGTCGTAACACGGGCTCTCCGTGTGCCACAAAGTGTGATCTCAAGATTATGGCAACGATTCCAACAGACAGAAAACGTGTCCAGGCGCTACAGTACGGGACGTCCACAGTGTGCAACACCACAAGAAGACCGATATCTCACCATTAGTGCCCGCAGACGGCCACGGAGTACTGCAGGTAGCATTGCTCGGGACCTTACCGCAGCCACTGGAACACTTGTCTCCAGACACACAGTCTACAGACGACTGGACAGACATTGTTTATTCGCTCGCAGACCTGCGAGATCCTGGTCACAGGAGAGCCCTTAAAGCCGGGTGTCAAGAACACAGTATATGGTCATTGGAACAGTGGTACCAGGTTATGTTCACGGATGAGTCCAGGTGTAGTCTGAACAGTGATTCTCGCCGGGGTTTCATCTGGCGTGAACCAGGAACCACATACCAACCCCTTAATGTCCTTGAAAGGGGCCTGTATGGAGGTCGTGGTTTGATGGCGTGGAGTGAGATTATGATTGGTGCACGTACACCCCTGCATGTCTTTGACAGAGGAACTGTAACAGGTCAGGTGTATCGGGACGTCATTTTGCACCAGTATGTCCGCCTTTCCAGGGGTTCAGAGGGTCCCACCTTCCTCCTGATGGATGATAACGCACGGCCCCACCGAGCTGCCATTGTGGAGCAGTACCTTGAAACAGAAGATATAAGGCGAATGGAGTGGCCTGCCTGTTCTCCAGACCTAAACCCCATCGAGCACGTCTGGGATGCTCTTGGTCGACGTATCACTGTACCTCTTCAAACCCCTACGACACTTCAGGAACTCCGACAGGCACTGGTGCAAGAATGGGAGGCTATACCACAGCAGCTGCTCGACCACCTGATCGAGAGTATGCCAACTAGTTGTGCTGCCTGTGTACGTGTGCATGGTGATCATATCGAATATTGACGTCGGGGTACATCCGCAGGAAACAGTGGCGTTTCGTAGCACATGTGTTTCGGGACAGTTTTCTCAACTTATCACCAATACCGTGAACTTACTGATCTATGTCGCGTTTGTTCCCTATGTGCCGATACCATCAGCGCCACTTTTGTGTAGTGCCACGTTGCGTGGCACCACATTCTGCAATTATCCTTAATTTATGAGCATGAGTGTATATGGAGCCGCGCATCATGTTGTACCATCCAACTCTCGCAGAAAGACTTCTCATGCTCTGTCAAGCCGGTGGCAGTTGGACATAGAATATACTTCGCAGAGCATCTGCCCTGGGGTCTGACCGTCTCCTTGTGCCTACCTGTTGTCGGTTTCAGTTTTGAAAGTTGGGGTCTTTCTCATGCCAACGACCTAACACCCCACCTCGCCTATACAGGAGTACAAAGCTTTGGCTCATGCAACCAACACAGTATGGCCACGAACAATATCTATTATTATTATTATCTGAAACAAAGGAATTTACTTCAGGAAGGACAGGTGGATCTTTAAAATAACTTGTATCGCCCACAGTCGGAATTAAATATTTGTTACGTGGTGGCAAAGAATACTCGGGATGTGATAAATCGACTTATAATAATGAAAACATGTGACACGTCAGTCCACCCACAAACCTGGTGTGTTTCTACATTTGTCTCATTTCTGATATTATAGATACACTGACGGAGAAAAATTGCAATGCCCAGAATGAGTTCCACGACATAAATTAAAGTTGGTAGGTGTGTTTCTACAAATGAAAGATGATGCCTACTCACATTTCACAGTAACGCTTGAGGCACCACTGTTGTTGTTGTGGTCTTCAGTCCTGAGACTGGTTTGATGCACCTCTCCGAGCTACTCTATCCTGTGCAAGCTTCTTCATCTCCCAATACCTACTGCAGCCTACATCCTTCTGAATCTGCTTAGTGTATTCATCTCTTGGTCTCCCTCTACAATTTTTACCCTCCACCCTGCCCACCAGTACTAAATTGGTGAACCCTCGATGCCTCAGAACATGTCCTACCAACCGATCCCTTCTTCTAGTCAAGTTGTGCCATAAACTCCTCTTCTCCCCAAATCTGTTCAATACCTCCTCATTAGTTATGTGATCTACCCATCTAATCTTCAGCGTTCTTTTGTAGCACCACATTTCGAAAACTTCTATTCTCTTCTTGTCTAAACTACTTATCGTCCATGTTTCATTTCCATACATGGCTACAATCCATACAAATACTTTCAGAAACGTCTTCCTGAAACTTAAATCTATACTCGATGTTAACAACTTTCTCTTCTTCAGAAACACTTTCCTTGCCATTGCCAGTCAACATTTTATATCCTCTCTACTTCGACCATCATCAGTTATTTTGCTCCCCAAATAGCAAAACTCCTTTACTACTTTAAGTGTCTCATTTCTTAATCTAATTCCCTCAGCATCACCCGACTTCATTCGACTACATTCCATTATCATCGTTCTGCTTTTGTTGATGTTCATTTAATTTCCTCCTTTCAAGACACTGACCATTCCGTTCAACTGCTCTTCCATGTCCTTTCCTGTCTCTGACAGAATTACAATGTCATCCGCGAACCTCAAAGTTTTTATTTCTTCTCCATGGATTTTAATACCTACTCCTAATTTTCCTTTTGTTTCCTTTACTGCTTGCTCAATATACAGATTGAATAACATCGAGAATAGGCTGCAACCCTGACTCACTCCCTTCCCAACCACTGCTTCCCTTTCATGCCACTCGACTCTTATAACTGCCATCTGGTTTCTGTACAAATTGGAAATAGCCTTTCGCTCCCTGTATTTTACCCCTGCCACCTTCAGAATTTGAAAGAGTGTATTCCAGTCAACATTGTCACAACCTTTATCCAAGTCTACAAATGCTAGAAACTTAGGTTTGCGTCTCCTTAATCTAGCTTCTAAGATAAGTCGTAGGATCAGTATTGCCTCACGTGTTCCAACATTTCTACGGAATCCAAACTGATCTTCCCCGTGGTCTGCTCCTACCAGTTTTTCCATTCGTCTGTAAAGAATTTGTGTTAGTATTTTGCAGCCGGGGCACCACTATGAGGATGAAAATCACGTTTGCTTTGATTACACGCTGTAATGGTCGTGTGCGCTAGTTACCTTTCATATTGGATGTGGTGAGACGATGTTAGTCCAGATCGCCTTTAAAGTGACAAAGACGCCGTTATCAATACTTCACTGAGTTTGAACGAGGTCGTGTAATAGGGCAACGAGAATCTGGATGTTCCTTCCGCGATACTGCAGCAAGACTTGGCAGGCTGCAGCCACTGTGCATGACTGCTGGCAGCGGTGGTCATGGGAATATATGGTCGCAAGTCGACTGGCCACCATCGTGATCGGATTATGGCTCTGGCACATTGTACTGCATCTGCAGCAGCAATCTGGTCAGCAGTTGGCACCAGTGTGACTCAAAGAACTGTTATACGTCGATCATACAATGTAAACTTTCACGGCCGGTATTGACTTCACTTAAAACTTCCGGGCTGATAGGCCGTGGTCGAAGTATAAAACTGTCTCCTAACGTTTCGTCTCCGACTGCGGGAGACATCATCGGAGGTAAAGCGGCGAACTGCGAAGAGGACTCGAGGAGGCGCTGATTATATAGGCAGTACAGAGGGCGCCACTGTCGGTCACGTGGCGTCGGCTATGAGATTGTCTCTGGTAATGCCAACATTCTCGATTGAAAGTAATCGATCGTCACGCTTGCGGTGCAACGCTGACATCCAAATTTTATCCAGTTTAACACCTTCGTCTTTCCTGTTAAAATTATTACCCCGTCAATCTGTTCATAAAAGTCACTATTGTGTTGAAAGTAGGTTGTGGTGAGGCAGTGTCGGAATAATGCCACAATATCGGTGGGAAAAATATCCGCCATGCATAAGATAGCTTCGTTTACCGGAATCATGGTAAATAACGACACAACGTCAAAACTGACGAGGATATCATCCGGGCCCACGCTCGTTTCCTTTAACTTGTCAATGAAGTGAGCTGAATTTTTAATATGACTGTCCGTCCTACCAACATAAGGCTGCAGCATTGAGGCAAGGTGTCTAGCTAACTCGTGTGTTGGTCCGCCTATAGCACTGACAATTGGCCTCAACGGAATCCCAGGTTTATGAACTTTGGGTAAGCCATAAAGTCTAGGTGGGTACGCTTCTGTTTTACAAAGCAGCTTCTTACCGTCGGAGCCAAATGAAGGCGCTTTCACCAGTCGATTTGTCATTCTTAGAATCTTCATAGGAAGGCGCTGAGGGATATAAATGGAGATAAAAACATTATTGTTCTTAATGCAGATAAGGGTAATGCCACCGTCATACTGAACAGTGAGGACTATCATGAAAAATCAATGATATGTTGGTTCCCTCCTATCACCAAAAGCTCCAGAAAGATCCGACTATGAAGATTCTAAGAATGACAAATCGACTGGTGAAAGCGTCTTCATTTGGCTCCGACGGTAAGTAGCTGCTTTGTAAAACAGAAGCGTACCCACCTAGACTTTATGGCTTACCCAAAGTTCATAAACCTGGGATTCCGTTGAGGCCAATTGTCAGTGCTATAGGCGGACCAACACACGAGTTAGCTAGACACCTTGCCTCAATGCTGCAGCCTTATGTTGGTAGGACGGACAGTCATATTAAAAATTCAGCTCACTTCATTGACAAGTTAAAGGAAACGAGCGTGGGCCCGGATGATATCCTCGTCAGTTTTGACGTTGTGTCGTTATTTACCATGATTCCGGTAAACGAAGCTATCTTATGCATAGCGGATATTTTTCCCACCGATATTGTGGCATTATTCCGACACTGCCTCACCACTACCTACTTTCAATACAATAGTGACTTTTATGAACAGATTGACGGGGTGGCTATGGGCAGTCCTCTCAGTCCTCCTGTGGCTAACTTATTTATGGAGACTTTTGAACAACGGGCGTTGCAGACGGCCAGTAAGAGACCAGCCAGATGGTATCGCTATGTCGATGACACGTTCGTAGTATGGACACACGGAGCAGAGGATTTGGATGCCTTCCTGACACATTTAAACTGCATTAATCCGAAAATCCAGTTCACTATGGAGACAGAAAGGAATGGGCAATTGTACTTCCTGGATGTGTCTGTGATTAAACGACCGGACGGAACGTTGGGCCATAAGGTGTATAGAAAGCCCACACATACTGATCGTTATCTACACAAAGATTCAAACCACCACCCTTGACAAAAAAGAGGTGTAATGAAAACTTTGGTAGACAGGGCGCACAAACTTTGTGAACCTGTTTATTTAAAAGATGAGATTGAACATCTACGGTCAGCTTTCGTGAAGAATGGCTTTTCTAGCAAGGATATAGATCGAGCACTTCGCTCTAGGCAGAGAATCAGGAGTAACGACGAACAACAGTCGTCCATGGGCAAAGTTTTTCTTCCGTTCATTAGCAAGGTCACAGATCGCATTGGGAAAGTTTTAGGCAAGTATGGGGTGGAAACTATTTTCAGACCTACTAGGAAAATAAAAGAATTCTTAAGGTCGGCAAAAGATGCACGGCACCCTTTGGCTACACCGGGGGTATATAAAATTCCTTGTAGTTGTGGACAGGTTTACATCGGTACCACAAAGAGAAGTGTGAACACCCGTCTTGTCGAACATAAGAGGAATTGCCGCCTAGGTCACACGGATAAATCGGCCGTAGCGGAACATGTTTACCAGGAAGGTGATCATGAAATAAAATTCAGCGAGACGAGCGTCATATCAAAAACCTCGCATTATTATGCACGCTTGTATAGAGAGGCTATCGAGATTGATAAACATCGTAATAATTTTAACAGGAAAAAAAATGGTTCAAATGGCTCTGAGCACTATGGGACTCAACTGCTGAGGTCATTAGTCCCCTAGAACTTAGAACTAGTTAAACCTAACTAACCTAAGGACATCACAAACATCCATGCCCGAGGCAGGATTCGAACCTGCGACCGTAGCGGTCTTGCGGTTCCAGACTGCAGCGCCTTTAACCGCACGGCCACTTCGGCCGGCTTTAACAGGAAAGACGAAGGTGTTAAACTGGATAAAATTTGGATGTCAGCGTTGCACCGCAAGCGTGACCATCGATTACTTTCAATCGAGAATGTTGGCATTACCAGAGACAATCTCATAGCCGACGCCACGTGACCGACAGTGGCGCCCTCTGTACTGCCTATATAATCAGCGCCTCCTCGGGTCCTCTTCGCAGTTCGCCGCTTTACCTCCGATGATGTCTCCCGCAGTCGGAGACGAAACGTTAGGAGACAGTTTTATACTTCGACCACGGCCTATCAGCCCGGAAGTTTTAAGTGAAGTGTTATACGTCGGTTACTTCAAGGACAGCTCCCAGCTAGACGTCCTGTACGGTGCATTCCGCTGACCCTAAACCACCGCAATCTGCGACTTCAGTGGTGTCAAGCGAGAGCTCATTGGTGGGCGGGGTAGAAGACTGATGTGTTTCCTGATGAAAGTTGGTACTGCATCTACGCTTGTGATGGCGGTGTGTTGCCGGTTCAGGGGTCCCCAATCAACCGGCCTGAGTGCTAGACACACTGGATCCACACCTCGAATTATGGTCTACGTGTGACTTCGTGCGACAGCAGAAGCACCCCGTGGTTATTTCATGCATCCTGACTTCACGTTTGTACGTTAATTTGATATTTGACCGGTTGTGCTGCCATTCGTGAACAGCACTCCAGAGGGTGTTTTCCAACAGTATAACGCTCGCCCACATATCACTGTTGTAACCCAGCATGCTCCGCAGAGTGTTTACATGTTGCCTTGGCCTGCTCGCTCACCAGATCTGTCTCCAGTGGAGCACGTATAGGACATCATGGGAGGACAACTCCAGCGTCATCCTCAATCAGCATTAACCGTCCCTGTTGCTGTGCGCTATCATTTGAAAGTCATATCACAGTCGTTGGGTGCACGCACATTCCTAATGGAAGGTGACTTTATTTCAAAAAATTAGAATCAGTAGGAGAATACTGGCTATTTTTTTGTCGTATTCAACCACTTATCACGTTTTGAAGAAAGAAGAAAACAGTGGACGGACTAAGATCCCTTTTATGTGCCTGTTTAATTTAATGTGTTGATTCTATGCGTCCTGAATCTCAGGAAGACAATTTTTTTCAATCTTTGTTCGATTTCTCCGCATATTAAAGGAAATAATACGAATAAAAAACTTAAAACCGGTTATTTTAAAAACCGGTTATTTTGAGTGGTTTGAATAGTCAGGTTAAACTGGTGTTTGAAAAAATCGGTGTAATCGAAAAGCAGATATTTCAGCGAGTACACCATCCCTGCTGTGTACACTCGTACAGTTTGTCTTGAGGCAACGTACATCAAGGCGTGCAAACTACCCAGACTCTGAAACTTCCTGGCAGATTAAAACTGTGTGCCCGACCGAGACTCGAACTCGGGACCTTTACCTTTCGCGGGCAAGTGCTCTACCAACTGAGCTACCGAAGCACGACTCACACCCGGTACTCACAACTTTACTTCTGCCAGTATCTCGTCTCCTACCTTCCAAACTTTACAGAAGCTCTCCTGCGAACCTTGCAGAACTAGCACTACCCAGACTCTGTTCATCCAGTATTTGAGGATTAGGGAATTTAGCGACTTGCAACAAACTTTGCATGAAATACAGAACTTTGGTGAAACATTTTCCTTGCTGGTAGCCCCCTCCCCCTCACAAAATAATACAAAGAAGAAACTTTACCGCTTACTACATTTTCGCTGATAATGCAGTACAACTGCCCCATAAGGCATGACATATGAATTTATTTCTCCTTTGATACTAACTTATTTGTATTCCCAAACACTTTGCACACAGTATCTACATATACCACTGAATGTACCTGAATAATCGTATCATTGTACGACACATGATTCAGTGGACATCACGTTATATAAACTATCCTTAAAACGCACAGCAAATTACCCAGACTGTATTCAATTAGTGTTTAATAAAGAGATCACTTAACAACTTTCAACAAACTTTAAACATAATTTCAAACCTTCCATAAATTTTTCTCGCTTACAGCCCCAGAGAATAATGAAACGGAAACTTTATGGTCAACCAAATGCTCTTTGTTTGTATGTCAAAACTTCTGTATGATGCCTGAACGTACGAAGGGATTATCACAGTTTTGGTTTTGACTTTTTCATTAGCTTATGAATGAAAAACCCGAAACTAATAAAGCCAACATAATTAGGATTTTGTGTCTTCACCCGTAGTGGTTTCAGATCCTTAACGTCAAATATTTAAGACCTTTGCTCATTTGTAAAACAATCGAACAGTTGACGCTCTTTTGCACATGGGAGTTGGCTTCTTTAAAGAACCAGGGTTGCGGTTGGTGGCTACAGCCACTCAGTAATTGTCCGAAGAAGAGCTTAGGATGCGATCTGTTTCGGGCGTGAGTCACCCTTCTTCAGGTGTATTTAAAATATCCGAGTCCAGCTTCTGAATATAGTAGAACAAGTATCGTCGATCGGCTACACGGTGAGACCCACTTGTTCTGACCACAATGTACCAAATGTGCCTGTCAGTAGTTGCAACCAGTTACTACAACCATGTGACTCTCTAGTTATTTATTTTGCTAACCAGTATGGATAAAATTGTTCCATGTTGCTGGATACCTTGAACCGTTGGAGCCATCACCCACCATCGCTTACCTGGAAACTGAGTACACGGAAAACTGGTGTGGATGCGACGGCGGTCGCGTAAAATGAACGCGAAGCAAGATGGGTCAGCATCCGCAGGCAACAGATTTTCTTTTAGGAGACAATTATCACTGCATCCTGAGTCAGTCATTGCATTGTATTCAAACTCAACTGTTTGATGCTCCAGGTCAGGGCGATATTTCAGCTATTTCTTCACACGCTGAAGTTTAGATAAGATAACGAGGATGAAATGGTTCCGGGGGGGAGGGGGGGGGGAGGGAGGGATTAAATTTTTTCTACATTAGTAGTCGATACCAATGTTTATAAAAGACCTCAGTACTAATTTACATCTGAATTATGTGATACGTACATTCACTAAAAGTAATTATTTCATTAAAAAAAGTGTAACTACTAAACGCATTTATTTCCAGATATAGTTAAGCATTACGTGTATGTTTAACTTGCACTAACAACTGTTTGTTTCATATTAGTTATTATCAAATAAAGAAAAAATTAACACGAAAAGGGGGAACTAATTATCCAAATAACATTTTATACTTCATGTATGCTATCTATTAAATACATAAAGTGTAATAAAACAGTGTAATAAATGTTTCATAAATTGTTGACATTTTTTAAAGACGTTTTGCGTTAAACACTATTCTTAAATCAAATCTGAATTTATTGGACTGTAGCTTACACCATACAGCCAGGACATTCTTACATAACATATACAGGTATTCAACGAAATTTAATGTTCAGTTTTTTTTTTTTTTTTTTTTTTTCGACGGCACTCACGTTGTACAGGACATAATAGGGGCAGTCAAATGAAAACGAGACAACTGGAAAATAGTAGGTAAACAGGATGAAATGGTTCCGGGGGGGGAGGGGGGGAGGGAGGGATTAAATTTTTTCTACATTAGTAGTCGATACCAATGTTTATAAAAGACCTCAGTACTAATTTACATCTGAATTATGTGATACGTACATTCACTAAAAGTAATTATTTCATTAAAAAGTGTAACTACTAAACGCATTTTTTTCCAGATATAGTTAAGCATTACGTGTATGTTTAACTTGCACTAACAACTGTTTGTTTCATATTAGTTATTATCAAATAAAGAAAAAATTAACACGAAAAGGGGGAACTAATTATCCAAATAACATTTTATACTTCATGTATGCTATCTATTAAATACATAAAGTGTAATAAAAAAGTGTAATAAATGTTTCATAAATTGTTGACATTTTTTAAAGACGTTTTGCGTTAAACACTATTCTTAAATCAAATCTGAATTTATTGGACTGTAGCTTACACCATACAGCCAGGACATTCTTACATAACATATACAGGTATTCAACGAAATTTAATGTTCAGTTTTTTTTTTTTTTTTTTTCGACGGCACTCACGTTGTACAGGACATAATAGGGGCAGTCAAATGAAAACGAGACAACTGGAAAATAGTAGGTAAACAGTTAGTTATTTCGAAAGTAATCGCCATAACTGTTAATAGATTTATAGCTATGTGGAACAAGACGGCGAATGCGTTCATGTTTGCGGATGCCAACAGAACAATCGTTGTACCCATGTGTTTACCTCTTCGTCCGAAAATAATCGGCGGCCATGATGATCTTTCTTCGGGACTCCAAGAACACGAAAATGGCATCGGGAGGAGTCGGGACTGCGTGAAAGATGTGTAAGGGCTTCCCAATGAAACCTCTGGAGCGTAGTTGAAACAACCTGACGACAAAATACCCGCCCACATTTTGAAAATCATCATTCCGTACAGAATCGTAAACTTTGTTCTGTAAAGAAACTGACTGTCTTGTCCCACAGTGGAATAAATGTATTAACGGTTATGGCGATTATTTTTGAAATAATAAAACGTTTACTTCGTCTGCCTCCCTTTCATTTGACTGACGTTTATACATACGCGCTACAGAACAATTCCGTATAATGATAGTAAAATCAAATGCTTGGGAACACTTTTCTGCAGACCATTTGCGTGATACGTCATTGGTCTTACATTCGGATAACTGCGGTAACAGTGAATCTGTACATCAAGTAGAAACTGAGACACTATGTCGCTAACCAGGTGTCACAAGATTGTGGTCTAGGGTGTCCAAAGGAAAGGTGATCCGCATATTCTTCTTCTCAAAAGCAGAAACGTGTATCTACGATGTGCAGTCTGTGAAGACGTTGACGAAATTTATCCTATTAGAGATGCCTCGGTACTTGGCTCTAGGCACTACAGGACTTAACATCTGAGGTCATCAGTCCCCTAGACTTAGAACTTGTGGTATCGATAGTTCCGACGCCACAGCGTAAGTTGTCACTACGAGAGCGGACGAACAACGCCGACCGCGGCCCACTGGACGACGCTGGGGAGCTCAACGAGCGCCGCTCTGCTTTCTGGCCCATTTCATCAAGAGCAGGCGGCCTGGAAACATCGCTTTGACTTCAGAGTGTGTCGGCTGGCTATTGAGACTTTGTATTACTTACGACGGGAATTCGGCTGCGCACCTACGTGCTCATCATCGCAATGTTATGTAACCATTTATTAACTTGTTCTGGCCTATAGTAAACATCCTTAACTTTAACTGCAGTACAGAAGTACTTTACCTCTCCTGCTCCTACTCGCTTCCTTCATTCGGCCTATTTTGCAGACCACAGGAGCAGACCTGAAAAAAGATTAGTGTTAATGAAGTAAAAGATCCACACAGTGAATACCGAGTGAAAAAGCTACTCTTTATGTTTCTGATCTAGATTGCCATAAAAATGCGAAGGAACTGTTAGTCAGAAATCCGGGAGAAGTTTTAGTCTAATTCACAATCGATTTATTGATCGTAAACATGAGAGGACAACAAAATTATTAAAGAAACATCATATAAAAATATTTATTTAACAAAAGCCTTACTAATATGGGATCTATGGTGGACAAAGTGATCTGCTGGGGATCGACGCACGACACTAACCAGGACACTATTCGCTCTGTCTCACTTCATACACGTGAATCCAGGTTATGGCATCAAACTACGCCACCACCAAGCATCTATATTCTACCATACAAAAAAAGGAAAAATATGGTTCGAAAGAACATGGTGCTGAGAAATAGATATTATAGCCCTACATCGCAGCAGCGAATACTTTATTACCATCCTCCTGGTCAAGGCGGCACACCACGATGCGTTCGGCGACTGAAGTCATGGAGGGCGGCAATCTGTTATTAAATGCGCATTCCTGAAAAATGCAAGTACGCGGTCTCGCGTTTCGTTAATTCAAAACGCAGGTCACTTCCCTAAGAGGCTCTGAAACCCCGATGGATTCCAGTGTGCAGGTGGACCCGTTGCTGGTCTGCCAAACGAATTTGACTCCATACCACAACTGTGCGTGTCGGAATATGTCAAATGTTTAGACGGCCAACTCAAGACAAATAAGTACACGCACACGTCACTCGTTGTGATTGTGATGATATAAGCAGTACCTCTGACGGTTCAGAAGGTTACTGGCACAGGCTTTAAGACGCAACCTAGCAAAGGACACAAGTCTCACCACTTAGGGAGACCTGCAGTTCTTTACTAGCGAAGCGCCAGTGCAAGAGTCCTTCCTTCTTTTCTCCCCATTTCCTCATCAGCTCGGCTCCAAAAGCACATTTCTCTTTTTTGGCTTCCCCCACTTACACACAAGCCAATCACGAGATGGAGCCCAGCATTCTAAGCTCGGAGAATGGTTTTGGCACTGCAAACCGATTTGACCAGTTAGAGACTTTAAAGTTAATTGGCAGAAAACGGAAAAATATTCAGCTTCACAGCCTCTTTCCCACCCATTTGTTGTGTCTTTTGCTAACACAATACAGTGTGAAAGCACAACCCTCCATAAACAGCTTGTTTACTCCCCTGGTGCGTCCATTTCAAAGTTTGCAAAGAATGTCCATAACTCGCACTACGGTCGCAGGTTCGAATCCTGCCTCGGGCATGGGTGTGTGTAATGTCCTTAGGTTAGTTAGGTTTAAGTAGTTCTAAGTTCTAGGGGACTTATGACCTAAGATGTTGAGTCCCATAGTGCTCAGAGCCATTTGAACCATAACTCGCATTGATAAAACATGCTTTGAAACAGAGTCTGGACGTCTGGGCACCAGTTTCCCTGTCCCATGGCCATTTGCAGAACGTTTACATTTCTTTTGGTGGCTTGCTCGCTAACAAGACCTACAAGGCCGTATACATCTGCCCCCTCTCTGGTGCCAAGTTAATGTGTTTTGCACAATGGCATCACTACACGCGCCCATCTGGAAATGTCTCCTCATCGTTCCCCAGAAAAACACGCTTTGTCAGCCCACCAACGCTGTGCTTTTACTGCAGTCATTTAAGTCGGCACCCTATTCCTTTAAACGCAGGTAAAGCTTGCTATATTTCTTTCCCCAGAGCACGCAAACAAGACCATAAAATGCTGCCCACCGTTTCATCACAATGTATGAAGTCAAACCGCCATAGATCATATTCCCAACACCGAATCAGAAGTCAGAGTGCCCTGCAATCTCTCACAAGGGAACCTCCCCATCGCACCCCCCTCAGATTTAGTTATAAGCTGGCACAGGGATAGGCCTTGAAAATCTGAACACAGATGAATCGAGGAAACAGGAAGAAGTTGTGTGGAACTATGAAAAAACTAAGCAAAATATACAAACTGAGTAGTCCATGCGCAAGGTAGGCAACATCAAGGAGAGCGTTGGCTTACGAGCGCCATGGTCTCGTGGTTAGCGTGAGCAACTGTGGAACGACAGGTCCTTGGTTCAAATCTTCTCTCAGGTGAAAATTTTAATTTTTTTATTTTCAGATAATTATCAAAGTTCAGGCACTCATACATAATCAACTTCGCTCTCCAAAATTCCAGGACATGTTCAGATTTGCTTGGACATATACAGAATTTGACGGTCTACGCACGGAAACATTTGAAAACGTAAAAAACATATGTTTTGACAGAGCACAGGGAAAACTGTGCGACTCTAAAACTGTTGCATTCATTTGATGCAGTTTATGTGACAAATTCTTATGTTTTCATCACTTTTTTTGGAGTGATTATCACATCCACAAGAAAACCTAAATCGGGCAAGGTAGAAGAATCTTTTTACCCATTCGCCAAGTGTGCAAGTTAGATGGGTCGACAACATATTCCTGTCATGTGACGCACATGCCGTCACCAGTGTCGTAAAGAATATATCAGACGTGTTTTCCTGTGGAGGAATCGGTTGACCTATGACCTTGCGATCAAATGTTTTCGGTTCCTATTGGAGAGGAACGTCCTTTCGTCCACTAATCGCACGGTTTTGCGGTGCGGTCGCAAAACACAGACACTAAACTTATTACAGTGAACAGAGACGTCAATGAATGAACGGACAGATCGTAACTTTGCGAAAATAAAGAAAGTAAAATGTTCACTCGAGGGAGGACTCGAACCAAGGACCTCTCGTTCCGCAGTTGCTCACTCTAACCACGAGACCATGGCGCTCATCGGCTAATATTCTCCTTTATGTTGCCTATCTTGCACATGGACTACTCAGTTTGTATATTTTGCTTATTTTTTCATAGTTCCACACAACTTCTTCCTGTTTTCTCGATTGATCTGTGTTCAGTTTTTCAAGGCCTATCCACTGTGTCAATTTATAACTAAATCTGAGGGGGGTGCGATGGGGAGGTTCCCTTGTCAGACCCACGAGCCGCCTTCCAGGTGGGATACAAAAGAACTATTTAAACCTAACCAACCTAAGGACATCACACAGCCTAGATACTCAATTGGTATAAGATTACATGGAATGGGAGACTGATGGGTGAACTGTTGCATACTTCTTGCCTTTGTGTATTGTTGTTTTCGCCCACTCCCGTTGCTAGTCTTCTATCATGTATATGTATCTGTGTAGGACTTGAGACTGCAGTCCGGGTGGTATTTGCTGCGATCACAGCTTGTAGGGCAAAGCAGTCAACAGCTTCATTGGCAGTGATCCCACTGTGTGATTTCACCCAAGAAATATTAAAATAATGCCCTTCTGCATGCATCAATGACAACACTACGGTAATCATGCGTACAGTGGGGTTTATAAGTCAAACACGTGCTAAATTTTCAAGTACTGTTAGAGCACATGAAGGGTCACTGAATAGGAAATGTAGTGCTGTTGTCCTCCTGTGTGAGAAGAATGATTACGATATTTGGTTTGTGGGGCACCCAGCTGCTCGATCATCAGCGCCTGTACAAATTCCCAATGTGTACACAGTCGAATGTAGCCACCTTCACGACAGATGGGGACAACACAAAGTCCCCAGGCAGAGATAATCCCAAATCTGGCTGGGAATCGAACCCGGGACCCCCTGATCCAGGAGTAGCGACGCTAGCTACTGGACCATCAGTGGGGAACAGCGAGAAGAAACGACGGGCTGCTCGTGTCTCACCATGTTCTGCGTCCTTACATTTACCTCTAATGGTAATTCGAATAACCAAGACTTCTGAAAAACATGGTATACAGTATGCGCTTCGAATGGAGTGACTTCTTTTGAAGCTATCACTAAAGTGAGATGTTGCCTACGGATTGTAATAGTGCAGTTAGTTTCATTAAAATTACTTTACTTGGAGAAAACCCGATAAAATTACGATGCTTACACAGTATTTATTACCTAAAATTTCTTCCTCAACAGAAACTTCTTGTTCTCACTTTTGAAAGTACAAATTCCTTTTTCCAGTTTATATATTTATTTATTTTTGTTAAGGGATTGATGGTAAAAACTTCTGTATTCTAGAATTCTCCTTCACAAAATTTGATAACATTTGAATACACTATACTACATTATTGAAACCGTAGTTCTCAGATTTCTAAAAATATATACTTTCTTCAGAATTAATGTAATTGTGATAGAATTGTTGAAATTACACTTAAAAGCAAAAAAAAACAGGAACACCTGCCTAATTTCGTTAGGACCCCAGTGAGCATGTAGAAGTGCCACAACACGACATGGCATGGACTCGACTATTGTGTGAAGTAGTGCTACAGGGAATTGATACTTTGTGTTACACAATGTGTTGCAAGCAAAGGGCGACATACGAAATAATGAATCTTCTTTAGTACAAACCAACACAAGTCTGTGTTATGTAGATTGTACAAGCAAAGTAACTAGTGTCGATGCTGCTATAGAACTCGCTAATCTTGAAGCTACTTTTCAACTGGGCTGCAACCAGTCCAGAGCAGCGCCTGTGTCCTCTTCGCACGGGGGCCACTGCTGTCACGTTGTCGTCCTGGAGAGGGGTCGTTCAGCATGCGATTGGCTGATGTCTTCTCACAGCAACTTGGGACACTTGTGAGGAGCGACAGTTTGAGGAGCGACATTTGTGAGGAGACCCTGCCGAACACGTAGCGGGCGGTCTACAGGGACACCAAACAGGTACCGCACTGCAGTTCAGTAGTGCAGTGGACACCAAACAGGTAGATTGTACAAGCAAAGTAACTAGTGTCGATTCTGCTATAGAACTCGCTAATCTTGAAGCTACTCTTCAACTGGGCCGCAACCAGTCCAGAGCAGCGCCTGTGTCCTCTTCTCACGGGGGCCACTGCTGTCACGTTGTCGTCCTGGAGAGGGGTCGTTCAGCATGCGATTGGCTGATGTCTTCTCACAGCAGGTTGGGACACTTGTGAGGAGCGACAGTTTGAGGAGCGACATTTGTGAGGAGACCCTGCCGAACACGTAGCGGGCGGTCTACAGGGACACCAAACAGGTACCGCACCGCAGTTCAGTAGTGCCGTGGACACCAAACAGGTAACGCGTAAACGTAAACAAGAAATGTGAACGAAGACTATCCACCAGAAACAACTTAGTTTTAGGCGAAGGCAGTCATACATGTATTCCGGACGTCACCGCTAATGAAGTGGGAAAACACGTGGCAAACGCCAAAAGGCGTACCAAAGAAGCGGACACTTCAGTGTCTTCTGTTTACTCTGAAGAAGTAGGAGCGCTGTTCAATCAAGGATACAACATCGTCACATCACTGCCATCACACAGGAGTGCAAAACGATCGCTGCAAGGCATCAGGCAAAAAAGCATGGAATCTACACAAGATCCGACTGATGCTGCAGGAATATTTGTGCAAGAACATCATTTGCTAATGAATGATGGGAGCAAATTTTTACTTGCAGATGACGGCAGAGGTCCACATCATAGAATATTGATGTTCGCCAGCGAAAGGGGAAAATCCTGTTTAACAGACTGCAATTCGTTCTTTGTCGGTGGAAGGTTCAAAAGCTCCAGCGAGCAGTTTGGACAGTTATTTATTCTTCATGCCAATATTTTTAGTTCTGAGGAGGAAAAAAACACAGTTCCAACCGTGTATGTCTTGCTTCCCAATAAAAAGCGAGAAACGTGCGATTGCTTTTTCACATCTGTTGAGAGCAAAGTACCTGGATGGAATGCTATACCTATCATGATGGATTTTGAAGCTGCAGTCATGCAATCAGTAACACATTTGTTTCCTGATGCAAAGATTAATGGCTGCAACTACCATTTCAATCAGTGCTTGTGGAGGCAAGTGCAGAATTGCAGCCTTGTTGCTGCCTATAACGAAAACGAAGAAATTCGTTTTCACATAAGATTGTGTTCCGCTTTGGCTCACATTCCCCTGGACATGTTAGATGATGGGTGGCTATGCATTCAGGAGAGCATGCCAGATAATGAAAAACTGCAGGATTTTTACAACTGTTTTGTTGAACAATGGCTGGATAATGAAGACATGCCAAGGGATATACGGAACTGCATCTGAAGGCACCACCGCATCAACATTGTTTCAGAAGGATGAAATCGGAGGATAAATACACTAATTTCGAAGGTTCATCCAAATTTTTACTCGTTAGTAAAAATTCTCAGAGCGGACGCAGAATATCATGGGCACCAATTTGACCGACTAGTTTTAAATCTAGGTGGGAAAAGAAGAAAGAAGTCTGCAGTTAAGGCACATGAGCTAGTTTCTAAGGCCCTTACAAGACTCCGAGTTGATGGCAATGTAAAATCATTACAATAAAAAGGAAATGGCTGTAGCTACAGTAACACTTGTAAATATTGAAAAGGGGTTCAGTTCACGCAGATCGCCTACTGTAAAAATTATAAATAAATAATCATTCTGTAAATACTGTAAATAAATATAATTGGGGACGAAGAGAGACTATCTCCTCGTGGTGTTCCTTGGAAACGACACAAGTCGGCTAAATGTCTGTTGCAAATTGTAGAAGATTTACTAATGAAGTCTAAAAAGTCATAGCTTTCCTAACAATCACAATCAGCATTTTTGTGTACACAATTTTAGAAACGATGTCTGTTTGAGTGGACAATGAATACATCTTGTTTCAATACATAAATTGCATTCCTTAACGCTAATTGCTAGCAGGACTCACATTAGACCTCAGTAAACTTCCCTGCGTGGTATGGGAAAATTGAGGTTTTTTTTAAATAATTAAAGAAAAATGTTTCTACCTCTTAATATATGGTGAAAGGCTGCCACTCCTATCATATCAAATTTTGAGTGAGGGTTTGAAAGATGGAAAACATTTTCGGTTTCTATAGTTTCTGTAAAATACATCGTTAAGTATGAGGTTGAGTGAAAATTATGCCCTATGTGGGATTAATCAGAACAAAAATTCCAATGAAAAAGGTCTTATGTATAAATGTGCTGCATCTAATGGTTGACATGATATCGTATGGGCAAAATCAGCTCCGATTTCTAGTTTGAATAAGGCCACTTTTCCTTGCCCGAAAAAATTATGAAATAATGTAACCTGGCTGCACTGGAGGAGTGTGAATGGCCCTGTGCAGCTGCCCGGGCCGGCACAAGCTGAGCACTGAGTCACACCCAAGCGGCAGCAGGTAGTGGCTGGCCGAGCAGGTAGTGGCGCAGCATTTCCGACACACTCTGTGCCGGTCCCTCGGCATCCCGGATTTCTCACAAGTGCCGCCACATTCTAGTTTCTCACAAGAGTCGCTTCTCACAAGTGTCTACAACTCTCTCACAGCCCTCTCTATCGTTCCCGACTGGTGTGCCGGCGCTTGACGTTAAGCCATAACAGTGGAGATATCTTCTGAACAACACTGCGCAAGACATCACAGATATGAACAATAATGTTTACGTTTGGGGAGTTTGGTGACCAGCAGAAGTGTTTCAACTCAGAAGAGTGTTCCTCTAGCTGCTCTGCAGTAATTCTGGACGTGCGGGGTGTTTCATTGTGCTGCTGGAATTTCTCAAGTCCGTCAGGATGCACAGTGGACATGAATGGATGAAGGTGATCAGGCAGGACGCTCGCGTACGTGTCACCTGTAAGAGTACTGCAGATGTGATATGCCGTGGCGCTCCACTTTGCCGCGGGGCCTGCGGACGTTGTTTGCCACTGAAGTGGGCTTTTCCGTGGGCCCCGCATACAGCATTCGCCGCACGGCCTGGCCGTTATAGCTTGGCCAGTATAGTCTGTCTGTAAACTCAAGAGAGATCAGCGCTTCTGGTGGGGGAAGTGGCTTTTCCCGGAAGAACCCTGCCACTGGCCTACAGGGCTACCCAAAATCAGTTGCCCGTTACCTGTCTAGTGGCGTAGTTCGGCGTGCAGTGATACACGTCGTTTCTGTTCGTGGGATCTTAGTTGCCAGTGTCAGTCAGTTGACTTTGTGCACTCACTGATATACTTCAGTATCCAGAAGTGATGGATAATGGCCGTGCATTGCAAGAAAATGTGCAGAATACGAAGAAGAGGAGGTATTTGCAGAGTAACGAGCATTCGATCGTCTCTAACGTTATGACAGCGTGTGTTAAGGAGACGACACAAAAAGAACTGTTGGCTAATATTACCTGTCCCAATCAAAGTGCTGCAATTTATGCAAACAAAAGCCTCGCATAAGGAAGGAACGCGAAAACAAGCCACATGGTTTACCGGAATCGCCGCAATGGAAAACTAATAATTTACGGAGGAAGCCCATAGTTATAGACATTTTCACAAAATCAGTCATTCGTCAAATGATGGAGGGGATTAGCCAAGCGGTCTAAGGCGCTGCAGTCATGGACTGTGCAGCTGGTCCTGGCAGAGGTTCGAGTCCTGCCTTGGGCATGGGTGTGTGTGTTTGTCCTTAGGATAATTTAGGTTAAGTAGTGTGTAAGCTTAGGGACTGATGACCTTAGCAGTTAAGTCCCATAAGATTTCACACACAAATGATGGAGGACTTTTACATAAACCAAAAAATAGTGCCCACATTACGGAAATTACTTACCGCCGTGAAACAAAAAATACATTTTCCTTGGCAGAAAAATGTTTTACACAAGACATTGTGTGAAATGGGATTTATCTGGAAATACATTTCAGACATGTTTAGGAAGGCAGTGCAAATCGAACTAATGCAACACACGAAACTATAGATTTCTGGTTGCTTTTTAAACACTCTTCGCGTTCCAAGAACTGATAAGTTTCAATGCAGTCCTCCAAAGAAAACTTCTATCTTTTAGTAGAAACACAAAGTAAGAACTGGCCTAAAATTCTGCAGATTGATTGCACTATATCCGGTGCGTCTTACGAATAGAGGCATTCGGTTCTATGTTTGTAGTAGAATCCTGACTTCCGTGCTTATATTAACATTATTTACTCTATAATGTTTTGTTTCGAAGAATCTGCCGTCTTTTGTATTCCTTATGGTCTTAACGCATTTGTCTCAAAATAAACGCAGCCGGGACGTATCTGTACACGGCGTCGCCACAGATTTAAAGCGCGCGCCGCGGCAGGGCCGGTACTATGTTGTGAAACAGCCTGTAGAAGCGCCCTGTGACGTAGCAGGGTTGGCAGAGTGGGGACTCGCTCGCACGCTCCTCAGTTTACCGACAGACTATACTTGAGTCCTAATGACGGCTTATACCGCAACCAGTTCCACTGCCTGTGCGCCTGCGGACGTCAATAGCCGCTCAGGGCTGCATGCTCACCAGTCGCAAGTTCGTTTGTCCAGTGCACTCCCTGGGATGGATGTACCCTATTTGCTGTTCTGTGCCGCTGTCCCTGCTATTTCTGAAACACTCTGCTAGGGATTTCGCAGTTGCTGTTCGACATTCGAGGTAGCCTGTTCGTGTGATCTTCTGCATTCCGCTTCTGTGGTGTCGTTTAGCTATCTGCCGTTTCATCAGGATTTTTAGAGTGCTGTCACTTTTGAGTTCCACAGACAAATGGCACATCGGTGTCGTTGCACTGACGAAGAGATACGGGAGATACTGACAAGGAGTGACAGTGAGTGTGGCATCTTCAATGAATTTAGAGACGATGAAGATTCATCAGAAGAATCTCTCAGTAATACAGCGCCACGTACTTCACCTAGTAGAGGTCACCAGGTCAGTTCTTCTTCAGATTCTGAAAGTGAAGACGAATCGATCCATAAAAGGCCATGCCATAGTGAGAATGAGAAATTTGACTGGCAAAAACGTGATTTCAGTCCAGTACTTCATGCATTTGATGACTCATCTTCAGGACATAATTGATAACTAGCGCCTAATTCAAGCGTTCTATCATTTTTCATGCTTTTTCTATCAGAAGATCTGTTGAAATTTATAGCGCTTGAAACAAACCGATTTTTCACTTTCACCGTGGCAATACGTCGGAATGACTTCGTTCTCAAGTATCCACCTGGAAAGATACAGGTTTTGAGGAAATGTATAGCTTCATTGGTATTTGGCTTCTTATGGCTCGTGTTAAAAAGTTGAGGTAAAGGAATTTTGGTACTCCAGTTTTTGGCGAAGTTATGTCCCGTGACCGTTTTATGTTACTTTTGAGAATGTTGCATTTTAGTGGCAACTCGGCCAATCCTGGAGATGATAATTTGTTTAAAATTAGGAAAATAATTGATACAGTTCCTGTGCCGTTCCGCAGTGCATTTAATCCATACAGAAAACTCTGTGTCGATGAAAGCTGCTTATTGTTCAAAGGTCGCTTATCCTCTAAACAATACACTCCTTCGAAGTGAAGTAGATTTGGAATCAAAACATTTTTGTTGTGCTACTGTGAAACTGGATACGTTTTGGATTTCATTGTATACACACGCACAACAACGGAAATTGAAGTCCATAATTTAGGGAAATCTGGTGATATTGTGGCAACACCTTCAACGTGGACATACCCTGTGTGTCGACACTTGGTATACAAGTCCAGCCTTGTTTTTCTGGCTTCACAACCAGAGAACAGCAGCATGCGGTACTGTACGTAGGAACAGGTGCAACTTTCCCAAGCTACAAAGGAAACTGACACGAGGAAAAGCTGACTTTATGTCAACTGACGCAATGTTTGCCATCAAGTGGTGCGAAAGAGAGAAGTGTTCATGCTGACTACATGCAACACTACAGAAATGCGTGACACAGGAAGGACAAACAGGACGACTGGCGAAAAACTAATGAAGCCGCAATGTGTTGTTGATTACTATGCAAATATGAGAGCAGTAGACCACTCCGATATGCTATTAAGCACTGTTGCATCTGCGTGTAAATGGAAAAATTTCTTTGTGTTTTGATTGCTCATACTCTTCACAGATCGGTGACACGGAGCAAAATATCATTAGCAGATTTTCATTTATGTCTGGTACGAGAACTTGTGGAAAAATTTGCTACAGAACGGAGAAGAGATAGGAAAGGAAGACGTTCTGGTGACGAGAATCCTCTTCGCTTTACTGGGAGGCGCTTTCCACATGTCATTCCACGTGACCAGTCCAAGAAACGCGGACTGTGGCGTAGATGTGCAGTCTGCTCGAAACAGAATGTGCTTCTAGAAACGAAGTATGACTGCAGAACGTGCAATGTACCTTTGTGCGCTGACCCATGTTTTAAAACATACCACACAAAGAAGAACTTTTAGCCATGTTGTTACAGCTGGAAGATGAAATGAAGCCATTACATCTGAAAAAATTACTTAAAAATTTAAAATAAAAATAATTACAAAAATTTTAAAAAATATATTTTTAACTTCGCCATTGCCGGACCAAAGCCCGGATGAGAAAGAAGGATGGGAAATATAACTGCGAAAAAACACGGAATTATATGAGCTTGAAGAGCCTCTCCAGATGAATTACTTTGCTGACAAACACCTTATGTACGAATTTGTGAAACATCCAATATGTGGTGACAAACACAGACTGGATGCTTCAAATGTTCGTACAGAAGGTGCAAAAATAAAAACTTCATACAAATTTATGGATTTTTGCATAACTTCTTGGTAGAAGTTAAACCTTAAACTTAGTGCAAATATCATTAATAGCATTATTATTATTACTACAGAACTGTAGCCTTGGTTGCGGTAAAAGATATTTATTTAAGCGGCGACTAGTTTCGGGCGAAGCCCATTTTCAAACCACCATGTAAAACAAAGACTGTGACAACCACATTATAGCTGTTAATAAAACCAAATAAGATGGATAACTATCAATATTCTATGGTTTTATTAACAGCTATAATGTGGTTGTCACATTCCTTTTTGACATGGTTGTTTGAAAATGGGCTTCACCTGAAACTAGTTGCCACTTAAATAAATATCTTTTACCACAACCCAGGCTACAATTTTCTAGTAATATTCAGTAACGGCTTGCTGTCCTATTTTTCCAGGACCCTGGATTTGCGAAAAAATGCTAGGCCAACTGTTGGAAAGGGCGTCTTGGCACACGTTGGTCAATTGCACACACTCGCCCACTTCTGAAGCACAAAAGGTCATTAGGAATTAAAGGTGACATTTAATTAGGTAGTTTAGAAACCTGAGTATTTCCTTATCTAATTCTTGAACAAAAGTTATAAATCATTGTTTATTTCTACTGTACAATAACAATTGCGTCCCATATAAAAACGATTCAGAAATGTTGAATTTTTGATTCCGAAGTTTCCTTGGGGATAATTTATTGGGTTAATGCTCTCAAAATATAGTGATTAGCTACAAAAGTGTGTCTCGGCATCCAGACACTTCCCTCGAAGGTATTTTGCCGGCGATTTATTGCGCTAGTACAGAAGAACGTCAACATTTGGTCGTAACAGATTCTACAGCGTTTACATCGTAAGTTGCATACAAAAATATGATAATTAAGTATCAGTATGCCAAATAAAACACAGATGTATACTGTGACCTTATGACGATTCTCAAGAACTAATTGCAAATGAAAGAAAGGCTTTGCTGAGGAGTTACATGCCAGCAGCCTAAGCAGTTTCAGTGTACATTAGGTCTGTCGAGCAAGTCAACCCCAGATTCAAAGCTACGGAATCAGTATCCAGATATCCTGCGTTTATTTGTAACGTCGGCGATCACACTAACTGTGAGACTGTCAGGACGGCCGTGGTTCCAGAAATACTCAGGCAGGGCGAGGACGGCAGAGCGGAGAGCTCAGGAGTATAGAATAGTCAGCGGAAGTGGCTGCCAGCGCAGGTATACGGATTAGGGGCCCCAAGGGCAGCCTTGACACGGCCAGCCACACGCTCCGGTGCAGCACTCAAAGGGCTAGACGTATCACGGGTCCCATATCACTCCAATTCCACACGCCCAGAACAGTCCCCTGCTGACATGAAGGGTCCATGGATCCATGAGGTTGTCTCCATGGCTACATGGGGTTTCCTACCATGGGGTTTCCTACAAGGGTGCAGCAGGTAGCGAAGCTGTCCAGAACAACCGGTTCCCTAACGAGGTGTTTGCGAAGTGAGTCTCCCCCACTGCTTGCCTACCCCAGTCGCTCACCCTCAGTACAGGTGTTGTTACCATTTCTCAGACAGTGTGCCCGCATCTCGTGGTCGTGCGGTAGCGCTCTCGCTTCCCACGCCCGGGTTCCCAGGTTCGATTCCTGGCAGGGTCAGGGATTTTCTCTGCCTCGTGATGGCTGGGTGTTGTGTGCTGTCCTTAGGTTAGTTAGGTTTAAGTAGTTCTAAGTTCTAGGGGACTTATGACCACAGCAGTTGAGTCCCATAGTGCTCAGAGCCATTTGAACCATTTTTTTCAGACAGTGTCGTCGTCGAGCAGCATCAATAATTTCCGTCATATAAGTCATACGAAACTAATTATCTGTATTTGGCGGATCTCATTCACAAAAGTACGCTTTTAATGGTATTTCTAAAGTTCTAATACACATTCTGCTATTTATTGAATTTTTATCTTAACATATCATCTCATAATCTCAACATAAGAAATTTTACTTGGCAAATTTCTTACATAACATGGTCACTCGTCCTGTGAAGCTTCCAGAATTTTAGGTGAGGAAGGCGGAATGAGGACTCAGACAGCTGGTTGCCCACTTTTCTGTCAGAGACTTTTAAACACGATCATATTTGCCTTTATTGTGCTCCAACAGGAGCATTTTTCAGCTGATTATTATGTAGTTCATTTTATAAACTTTGGTGGAGTCATCTATATTAAGCAACGAATTTTATCATCTGTAGACATCAAGAATAACACTCTAGTTATCGAGACTTTATGCACCACATGTAACCATAGGGAAATATTCTGTAATTTCTTTCAGGTGAACACGCCCATTGTCGCGTAAATCTTTATCTAATTACTAACTGTAAACTCGGCGTTGCACAGATATTTATTCATCCCCGTTTTATGTCAGTTCATCACCTCTTCCCTCATCTCTCTTGTCCATTTAGTCCTATCTCGTCTCTCTATTCACCGCCCCCTTCCACCATCCGCCTCTCTTTCCATCTCCTCCATCTGCGCCCATCTCTCAAAACACTTCCTCCTCCTCTCCATCCTCCTCTCCTTCTCCATCCATCTTCCCGTCTCTGTCCACCTCCTTCTCCGCTTTTTCTAATAGTACATCAAATTCACAATAACACCCCTAATTTATGTATTTATTACAGTGTTCCATTAGTCATTCATCGCCTTCCCCCTTTCTCTCTATACCTGCTGCTTCGTTTTAATCTGCTTCTCTCACTTCTCTGGATGCACCTCCTCCCCCCACCCCGCCCCCATCACGTTCTCCTCTCTCTGTTTATCGCCTCCTCCGCCTCCGTCATGCCATCTCCTCTTTCCCCGTCTAAGAAATTATACGTATATCTGACAACTTTCATGCTGATTGACGAGGCGTGTGTTGAATTTATTTAAAGGTAGGCCAACCATCTACAATCCAGCATACATCTTATTTTGTAAACGTCTTCACCCCGAAAACACACATAGATGAGTCAATTCCCAAGCTCATCAGTCAAATGGTGTGTATTTCTGTTGTAAGCCACCCTCCGCCATATACCGTATGAAATTTCACGTAGACGGCGAGGTTCCCCTTGTTTTAAAGATCAAATGAACAAAATTTCATCAAGATCGGAGCAACACTATGGCTTTTGTTGAAATCTGTAAGTAAAGTACCCTCCACCATGCACTGAACGAACTTTTATACAGACACTGACCTTCCTCTTGGTCTGGTAAATAGGAATTCATTTTTGTACACCCCGCTTGCTCTATTCCGACTTAGTTGCGAAACATAAATAATAAATTCGAACAACAGAAATCATGTAATGATTTCTGTAGTATAAGGGGCAATATAGCTATTAAATAATAGTAACGAGATTACGAGAGCACTCACTTTTTCAGTGTTACGTAAAATAACTTTATATCTTGTAAATTATCACGACATAAAATGAAGATGATAAGCAATGTGGGACTTCCTTCACTTTGCGTTTGAAACTCTCGGAGAAATCCTGTGTGGTGAGGAGGGTGGGTGGGGGCAGCAAGGAGATCGTCGATTTTTTTTGCCAGCCCGGGCCTCTGACAGGTTTACTGTGCCACTGCTCGTAGGAAAGCCCACGGTAGGGAACCCCATGGCAGGAAACCCCACGACACCGTCTCCATATCCGTACAGGTCCATCCCCGCTATACAATTTGAAACGACACTCGTCCGACCGGGCAACATGTTTCCAGTCATCAACAGTCCAATGTCTATGTTGACGGGCACAGGCGAGGCGTCAAGGTTTGTCTCATGCAGTGATCAAGGGTACACGAGTGGGCTGAATGCCGGACATTTGCCACGCCGGACAATTGCCACACTTGCCCTTCGCCTTACCCTCACGTAAGGGACGCCCTTCGTCGTTACTACTTCTGTCCGCTTTCAAACCGCCGTCTCCACATCTTACTCGATACAACCAGTACGTAAGGGACCTTCTTCTTCGACATCTTGGCCAAATACAGAGCTTCTTTTCCAATATCGAAATATTTATAACTTTTGAGAAACGAAAGCAATACCGACGATTATGTCAGTATGTAATTAGTTCTGCCAAGTATAAATATAGATTCCTCTGTCTGCACGGTAGTTTCCTTTCACCCTTACTGATTGCGATAGAAACAGTCCATCGCCATGACAGCAACAAGAAAGGAACGATGTAAAGAGAATGCGAATGTACGCTAACCATTTCTTTTGATCACTGCATTTGTGTTTACTTTAATTACCAGAACTGGATAGTCGAAGGACAACAAGGAAAGAAGATATGGGTATGTGAATGTTTGAAAAGAAGAACGACATACTTCATATTAATTTAGTCTCTAAAATGTGATATCCCTTGGGGCGAAACATTAGTTAATAAAGTGTAGCGGGACAATGTTCAAAACATGACTGAAAATACGTTCACTAAATAGAGATAGGAACACCTATGATTGACATGTCATCTAAAGTTGACGTACAATTTTAAAATGTTAGAAATAAGGAAATGAACTAATACAGAATGCTATGCTTGTAACGTACGTTGTTGTTCTGCATTGTTTAGCTCTGGTATTTACAGGGTCGCAGAGAAAGCATCCTGGATCTTGGAGGGAAAAGCGGTAATTGTAATGATCTGCACTACAACAGAAACAAGAAGCACAACATAAGGGAACATAATGTAATGTGTGTTCCAGCTAACAAGCGACATTAAAGCAGGTAGTTCCTGTGACTTAGTATGGGCAGAGGTTATATTTGACAATCGGAATAAATTAACCACTGGCTCCTTTTACCGACCCCCAGTCTCAGATGAAACAGTTGCTGAACATTTCAAAGAAAACTCGAGTCTCATCGCAAATAGGTACCCTACTCATACAATTATAGGTGCCAGAGACTTCAATCTACCTTCCGTATGTTGACAAAAATACATTTTCAGACCCTACTGCAGATAGAAAATAACTTCCATAATTGTTCTAAATGCTTTTTTTAATTATTTTGAAGAATTAGCTCACGAGGCCATTCAAATTGTAAATGGTTACGAAAACATACTTGACCTCTTAGCCACAAATAATCCTAAGCATACAGGGATTAGTGAAAAAACAGTCGTAGCGAGGCTCAATTCTGTAACAAAGAAATTCACCAAAACTAAACGCGAAATATATCTATTTATAAAAGCAACTAAAAATTCGTTTGACGTCTTTCTAAGAGACAGTCTCCAATCCTAAACTACGTAAGTGAAGACCATATGTGGCTTAAGTTCACATAAATAGTATCAACAGCACTCGAGAGATTCATACCAAATAAATTAATAAGAGACGGAACTGATCCCCCGTGGTACACAAAACACGACAGAAAGCTGCTGCAGGAGTACCGAAAAAGGCACGTATAATTTGTACGAACGAAAAATCTCCAAGATTGGCGAAATTTTACTGAGGCTCGAAATTTGGTGCGGATTTCAATGCGAGATGCATTTAATAGTTCTCTCTAGACACGTGGCGGAAAATCCAATGAGATTCGGGTTCTATGTTAAGTAAACCAGCGGAAAGGCTCAGTAAGCGATGCGGAGGAGGAGGAGGAGGAGGAAGAGAGGGAGACAAGGGACCCAACCCTTCAGAGCAGGTTAAATCGTGACAAATGTCCGGCGTGGCAAATGTCCGCACACCGAGTGGGCTTTCGGCTTCGAAAGCCCATATAGATGATGTTTCGTTGAATGATTTGCATTCTGACACTTGTTGATTGCCCAGCATCGAAATCTGCAGCAGTATGCGGAAGGGTTGCACTTCTGTCGCATTGAATGATTCTTTTAAGTCGTCGTTGGTCCTGTTCTTTCAGGATCTTTTCCGGCCGCAGCGATGTCGGAGATTTGATGTTTTACCGGATTCCGAAGATTCATGGTACACTCGTGAAATGGTCGTACGGGAAAATCCCCACTTCATCGGTACCTCAGAAATGCTGTGTCGCATCGCTCTTGCGCCGAAAAAACACCACATTCAAACTCACTTAAATCTTGATTGGCTGCCATTGTAGCAGCAGTAACCGAACTTACAACTGCCCCAGAAACTTACAGTCTTATATAGGCACTGCCAACCGCAGCGCCATATTCTGCCTGTTTACTTATCTCTCTATTTGAATAAGCATACCTATACCAGTTTCTTCGGTCCTCCAATATAAAAAGTTTCTCTTTCGGGAAAATTCTGGTGGAGAATGCGCCACTGAAAATGTGGTTGTTGCGCTGCAGTTTTACCTGGTTATGTTTAGCTTTTAACCTGTAAAAATACTATGCCAGTCAGTCTGTCATTACCATGCAACTTAAAAAATACTATGCGGCTCGTGTGAAGATGTCTGTCATTTGTACCACTTTTCTGGAGATGACGTGTCGTGAACACGTTATCTGTCGTTAATAAATCACGAAAAAGGTGGAGAAATTTATTTCAGTCATCACATAACAAACCCGACGTCAGACAACGAGTCAATGTATAATGAAGTAGTGCAACCTTGGCGAACACTCATAAATGGACTTGATTTATCTCATGTGTAAAAAAAAAATTTAAAAAAATAAAAAAAAGGCTCTGAGCACTATGGGACTTAACATCTGGGGTCATCAGTCCCCTAGAACTTAGAACTACTTAAACCTAGCTAACCTAAGGACATCACACACATCCATGCCCGAGGCAGGATTCGACCCTGCGCTCGTAGCGGTCGCGCGGTTCGAGACTGAAGCGCCTAGAACCGCTCGGCCACAGCAGCCGGCTATCTTATGTGTAACTTTGTTGCGTACTGAGTGGGATAGAATAGTACAGGCTGCGACGTTTGAATATTTAGAAATTTTAGGAAATGTGTCTGAACGAATGGGAAACGAGTCAACAGTTATATTTTATAAAAATGAAGTAAAGTCATAAATGTAAAATCTCAGTAAACTTTCACAAACTAGAGCATTTATGTATTCTATCGAAATTAAATTTTTAATTTAATTGTGTGGGGTAACTTGAAAATACTAAGTCAGATGAACATATTACTTTCTGGTAAACATTATTTTTTCAGGGGGCTTTTAATGAGGTCCATTGAAAGTGGCGGTTCAAACAACCTTATCTACACTCCTGGAAATTGAAATAAGAACACCGTGAATTCATTGTCCCAGGAAGGGGAAACTTTATTGACACATTCCTGGGGTCAGATACATCACATGATCACACTGACAGAACCACAGGCACATAGACACAGGCAACAGAGCATGCACAATGTCGGCACTAGTACAGTGTATATCCACCTTTCGCAGCAATGCAGGCTGCTATTCTCCCATGGAGACGATCGTAGAGATGCTGGATGTAGTCCTGTGGAACGGCTTGCCATGCCATTTCCACCTGGCGCCTCAGTTGGACCAGCGTTCGTGCTGGACGTGAAGACCGCGTGAGACGACGCTTCATCCAGTCCCAAACATGCTCAATGGGGGACAGATCCGGAGATCTTGCTGGCCAGGGTAGTTGACTTACACCTTCTAGAGCACGTTGGGTGGCACGGGATACATGCGGACGTGCATTGTCCTGTTGGAACAGCAAGTTCCCTTGCCGGTCTAGGAATGGTAGAACGATGGGTTCGATGACGGTTTGGATGTACCGTGCACTATTCAGTGTCCCCTCGACGATCACCAGTGGTGTACGGCCAGTGTAGGAGATCGCTCCCCACACCATGATGCCGGGTGTTGGCCCTGTGTGTCTCGGTCGTATGCAGTCCTGATTGTGGCGCTCACCTGCACGGCGCCAAACACGCATACGACCATCATTGGCACCAAGGCAGAAGCGAATCTCATCGCTGAAGACGACACGTCTCCATTCGTCCCTCCATTCACTCCTGTCGCGACACCACTGGAGGCGGGCTGCACGATGTTGGGGCGTGAGCGGAAGACGGCCTAACGGTGTGCGGGACCGTAGCCCAGCTTCATGGAGACGGTTGCGAATGGTCCTCGCCGATACCCCAGGAGCAACAGTGTCCCTAATTTGCTGGGAAGTGGCGGTGCGGTTCCCTACGGCACTGCGTAGGATCCTACGGTCTTGGCGTGCATCCGTGCGTCGCTGCGGTCCGGTCCCAGGTCGACGGGCACGTGCACCTTCCGCCGACCACTGGCGACAACATCGATGTACTGTGGAGACCTCACGCCCCACGTGTTGAGCAATTCGGCGGTACGTCCACCCGGCCTCCCGCATGCCCACTATACGCCCTCGCTCAAAGTCCGTCAACTGCACATACGGTTCACGTCCACGCTGTCGCGGCATGCTACCAGTGTTAAAGACTGCGATGGAGCTCCGTATGCCACGGCAAACTGGCTGACACTGACGGCGGCGGTGCACAAATGCTGCGCAGCTAGCGCCATTCGACGGCCAACACCGCGGTTCCTGGTGTGTCCGCTGTGCCGTGCGTGTGATCATTGCTTGTACAGCCCTCTCGCAGTGTCCGGAGCAAGTATGGTGGGTCTGACACACCGGTGTCAATGTGTTCTTTTTTCCATTTCCAGGAGTGTATATAGACAGATTCATATTTTATTCAGAACATTAGCGCTTGTGATCAAGACAGTTTACGTAATTTTGAGCTACATGGTGAGCAAGACCTGTTAACAGGCTCCTCATCATCCAGATGCCTTGCCCCTGACCCCTCGCTATAAAACAAGAGCGTTTACAAGTCACGAAGTGAAATGCAGCAAACAGAAACACACTTCCCAATTTTAATAAACATTCTGGACAGAGGTACTGACTGAGCGTGGAGTGGAGTGGAGCGACTCTGGCGCTAACATCGCCACATCGGTCTCTAATGTCTCTTGTCATCGCCGAGTGGCCGCCTGGCACCATTTCATAAATCACCACAGCGGCCAGCCGACGCTCGTTTGAAGAGTGGCATGCATTCACACTCTGCATTCTCTCTCCCTCCCCCCCTCCCTCTCTCACTCTCTCTCTCTCTCACACACACACACACACACACACACGAGACAGCTACTGCAGCGGCGAGTATTATAAACGCGCCTTCACATCGTTGCGGCTGCATCAATCTGTGTGGACGGCTTCAGCTTTTGTCACTGTCACGAGTCGTTCAATGAAATATTTACTACACCCAGATACGCATCGCTGGCCACGCTGTACACCATGGTTTAGAGAACTGTCTCGCTAAGCGTTCACGGTAGAATATTGCCTCATTTGTGGCTCACCGAATATAATCCGGGTACAGCACCGCTAGTATTCATCGCTTTGCCACAGGAAATTTTGTATATGAACAACGGAAACATGACCGTGAAATGGAACACAGAAAAACGTAATGCTGCAATTTATTCTCCGTCATTTGTAAATGATAAGCACCCGCATTTTTTATGCAAGTCGATATTCATTGAGCGTGCTCTCACAATATTTACGAGGTTTCAATCAAATGAACTTTGTGAATACTTTTCAAGCATCGTGAAGAGGTGTAAAACGCCGTATCGTTTGTGAAACTCGACGTCCTTGTTCCCAGTGCCCTACAGTACTAACAAAGCAAATTCATTTTTGTGGAAAACAATCCTTTCTGCTTTCTGCCAACACATTACTTAGCGTATTTCTTCAGAGCAAAACAGAATATCTTTTCGCTCAACCCCCCTTTGGACGGTCTATATCATTACGCAGCAACGTCTTATGAAAGTGATGGCTAAAGAGTATTTTGAAAAGATGGCTGTCCATGGGGCCACCACATTAAGAGGAATTACAGAATCTAACATGTTTGTATTGCCTTACGCAAAAATCGAAGTAGTTTCGCTTTCATTGCGAGCTGAAGATGCATCTGCGGGAGTTCTGGACGACATAGATTGCCCATAGTCGGCCGGCCGGTGTGGCCGTGCGTTTCTTGGCACTTCAGTCTGGAACCGCGCGACCACTACGGTCGCAGGTTCGAATCCTGCCTCGGGCATGGATGTGTGTGATGTCCTTAGGTTAGTTAGGTTTAAGTAGTTCTAAGTTCTAGGGGACTGATGACCTCAGATGTTAAGTCCCATAGTGCTCAGAGCCGTTTGAACCATTTTTTTTTTTTTTTTTTTTTTTTTTTTGCCCATAGTCTTCTCTCTAGTCGTACAGCGGTCCCATCGTCGTCTAATGCAGCTTTCAAATGTTCAAATGTAGGTGATATCTTATGGGACTTAACTGCTAAGGTCATCAGTCCCTAGCCCGCATCTCGTGGTCGTGCGGTAGCGTTCTCGCTTCCCACGCCCGGGTTCCCGGGTTCGATTCCCTGCGGGGTCAGGGTTTTTCTCTGCCTCGTGATGGCTGGGTGTTGTGTGCTGTCCTTAGGTTAGTTAGGTTTAAGTAGTTCTAAGTTCTAGGGGACTTATGACCACAGCAGTTGAGTCCCATAGTGCTCAGAGCCATTTTTTTCATCAGTCCCTAAGCTTACACACTACTGAAGCTAAACTATCCTAAGGCCAAACACACACACCCATGCCCGAGGGTGGATTCGAACCTCCACCGGGACCAGCCGCACTGTCCATGACTGCAGCGCCTTAGAGCGCTCGGCTAGCTTTCTTTCGTGCCGAAACGGACTCAACATATCTCTCCTCAAAGATATTCATGTTTCGAAATAGAGAGATTTTGCTGAGAAGGACGACGCCATACCTTCTGACATAGTTCCGACGAGGTGAAAATACTCCTGAATATACTCCAAACTAACGAATTTTATAACTAATTTGTTTTCAGACAGTTTATAGCATCTGTCCTCTTGAAATAATGTGCATCAAATGAAGCATGCAGTTCGATTGTATTTCACGAATTCGCCTTTCGCATAATCTTAGTGTCCGCATTCCATACCACACCCAACGAGTCGTGTTAGTGTTAACATTTATTGTTCAATTACATATGTAACAATTCTGTACGGAAGAGTACTTTTTCTGAGTACATTCAGGTAACCATTTCATGTGCGACAACAAACGTAGCATGATAATTAATTTTAGGTAAATACACAACAAACCACAACCCATGGAATTGCACTGGAAGCTATTTGTCTTTTCCTGCGCGATAGAGTTTAGTCAAGTAAACTTTGTGAATACTCTTCAAACATTGTTAAGAGATGTAAAAAAGCCGTTTCCTTTGTCAAGCTCGCCATCCTCGTTTTCAGCAGAAGTCCTACAGTACCCATAAAATGAATGCAATTTTGTGAAAAACAGTCCTTTAGATTGTCTGGAATCCATCCACACATTACTTATCGTATTTCTCCAGACCGAGATACAGGAAAGTCTCAGCAGCACCCCCTTGGATGGTGGAGAAACACAATGTCAATGTGTGACCGAAAGGTGGCCATGTAGAAGGCTTCTGTAAGTTTCGAGACTGTTCTGGAATTTTCGGGGTATTGAAGTGATAGGACGTGGTAAAGCGAAGGTACCTCTCAGTGGAGTGAATCTCATAGTGTACAGTGGGTGTAGAATTGATTAAAAATTGATTAAAAATATTTTATTTCAAACGCCGCGGCCAAGCCTATACAAGTAATCTCTCCAACAACTTCTGCCGTGCCTACGCGACCCAAGTGCTTCCTTTCAGAACTGAGGCCATTCTGTCAAGTTAATGCCGCTGATATGAGACGCCTTCAGCCCTCTCCTGAGTTTGCTGGAGACTTCGGACCATCGGTTTAGCCAATAGGGAGCGTAGGAGGCGAGTCACGTTTGTTGTTACTGGAAGGTTCAGGACGGCAGGACGAAACTACTTCGCTCTCTTCAGACCTCGTCGTCAAACAGAACAGAATGTCTTATTCTTCAGTTTTCAGCGACAGAGGACGACTTCCTCCGCCTACCTCTGGCTCTGTTCATTAGGACTGGCCACCTACCAGCCACTCGAACAGGAACTGTCATGCTGCCTGTCCCTCATATTTTACTCACACCACTTTCAACTGTGGCAGATTTCTTACTCACGCCCCAGGCGAGCCCTCCTGTACTCTGCAATTTCAGAACATACCATTAGATTAATTAACTTCACTAAATAATTTCAAGCCATCTCCCTTTGGACAAGAAGCAAGATAAAGTTGGAGGAAAGTTAGATGCGATAAACTGAGAAAATGGAGGCAGAGAGACAGTATCAAATGATTTACAGATTAGCTAGGGAGATAGATTTTGAAAGTAAAAGAAGGCAGACTAACACGAAAACAGAAAGAGTGGACGGTAGATTAGCTGAAGAACCGCAGGAGGTTGCGAGCAGATGGCAAGAATATATAGAATGTCTGTGTACAATGGATCAAATACCAAGTGAAATCAAACTTGAAGAGGAGAAACTTGTGCCGGAAGACGGAAAGGGGTGCAGTACCTTGGAAGCAGAAGGAGAAAAGGCGCTGAAGGAGACGAAAAATGTGAAGGCATGACGAATCGATAACTTGCCAGCGAAAGTGTTAAAGAGTTCGGTAAACAGGGGAGAGAAGAAAATAGTCTATCTGTGTAAGCAGATACGTGACAAAGGGGAATGGCCTGACGACTCTGTAGCAGCGGTAATGATACTGTGTGAGAAAAAAAGAAATGCCAAAAAATGTGAAGAGCATACGACTACCAACATAGTTTCCCATGTACCTAAAGTATTCCTTAGAGTGCTGAATAGAAGGCTATACGGGAAGTTAGATGGATTGGGGAGGAAGAGTTCGGATTTAGAAGAGGAAAAGAAACAAAAAATGCTATTGGCCTGTTAAGAATCACAGGGGAAAGATATACTGTTTTTATTGTTTCGGAAAGACTTTCGACAGAATACAATGGAACAAGATATTTTGAAATTCAAATGTGTAGACTGGGAGTAAGAGACGATTGGTACACAATCTATATTTACAACGGAAAGTAAGAGTAAGATTTGGAAATGAAATGTCTGGAGGATGCAGCACTGGAAGGGGCGTTAGGCAAGGTTGTCGCCTTTCCTCTTTACTTTTCAACTTATACCATGAAGAGATATTGGAAAAGACTTAAAGAGAAAGAGGGGAGTGTGTACTGGCGGATACAGAACAGTATTTACACGATTTGTCGATGACATGGTATTAATGGCAGAAAGCGAATGAACTGTAAATAAAATGATAAAATATCTGAATGATGATTGTGAGGAATATGCGACAGGGATCAATACAGCAAAAACAAAGAGTATGGTGATCGGCATAGGAAGGAGATTGGCAACTATTAAGACAGGACACATTGTAATTAGTCTCCAAAGAGATTTTAAATATCTTGGAAGTACAGTTACTGAAGACTTGAGGTGCCCACAAGAGGTGAAAACTTTCATTTCTATAGCAAAGGATGCATTCAATAGAAAGAGGAGATTATTATGTGACATACTAGATAAAGGTCTGAGGAAAAGACTTGGCAAGTGTTTTATCTAGAGTGTGGTACTCTACGAGACACAAACATGGGTCCTGAGATGAGAGGATGAGAAAAGGCTAGAAGCATTTGAGATGTGGATGTGGAGGAGAGCGCAGAGGATAAGTTGGATTGGAAGTGTAAGTAACGAAAAAGTGTTGGAAAGTGTTAGTGAGAGGAGTAGACTGTTGCAGATTATAGGAGAAAGGAAGAACAACTGAATGGGACATTAGGTGAGACGGAGTGCCAGGTGACAGACGCTTTGGAAGGCTAAGTTCGTGGGAGGAGATTGAGAGGGAGAAGATACGTGATGAAAGACTACATAAAGGGAAGTAGAAGTAACGCAGACCTGAGGAGGATGGCAGAAGACAGGAGAGCACGGAGGGTTACCACGTGAAAACCTGTCTTTGGGCAGAACACTGGTGATGATGATGATGATCCATTCGGACGCCTCCATCTCCCATCCTGATCAGTGAACCGTGAATTTACTTTCAAAGCCTTTTCTTAAGAATTTACTTTATTTACTAGCGATTCATCGAAGCATTAACATGTTTAATCACAATTTGTGAGCGTGGAAGTGGGGAACTGATGAAAACAAATCAAATTTCTTTCAACAAATGGAAATTTTATTCCTAAAAGCCTTTTTTTCAGAAACAGATTCGAAATTATAATCATAAAGCATCCTCTAAATATCATGTTACAATTTATTCAGGGGCAGCAAGAACAAATTTTTGACTGAATTACCTCTCGGGCTGAGAACCTCACCACGCCCTTTTGACACGGCCGTAGTCACGACCACTCACAACAACCTCTGAAAGACTACACTGGTGCAAATCTGGAACACACCAGATTACTTTAAACTAAAAATTTTAACAAATCACTGAAGCATATAAACTATGCACCCCGTAGGAGGGATGGAAATGGTACAAAACACTAACATTAAAAGATTAACTTGCCGCCGAAGGTGCAACTTGATTTTTTTAAAAAAAAGGTCTTATGGGGGAAGGGTGGCAACTTTATATACTAAAATGACCATTTAAATAAAAACCCATGAAAAGCAGTCTTACATAAATATACAAGGTTGGCCGAACATGCTCTACATTACACATACACCGCCTCTCAAGATGACAGGCAAGATAAAAACATGTTTCAGGAATTCGACCGTTACACTTCAAGCAATAAATTCGTTAACACCGATTCCGACAAACATGACAGAGGCAGTTTTTAACGTACGACAGACCGACAAACAGACAGACAGACACGAAATGCCTAACAAATGCGGACGAGAGACAGACGAGCAAGCTGGGGACGAAAGACTGACCGAGAAAATAAGTAGAATTTAACAATTAAATGAAACAACATATCACGAATCACTTAACTTCTAAAAAAAAACTGCAATTTTTGGCGAAGACCTGGCGCAGCACCCCCAGAACGCTCTCCCAAACCGTCCGCTGCCAGCCGCTTCAACGGACGCAGGAAGGCGCGCCGATTTCCCGTCTTACGGTGTCGCAGCTAGCACCTGCCAGACCGATGTCGTGGGTTGGCTCCTCTCGTGTGGGCCGCGAAGCCACTACCCCTCGCTATACGGCGCGGCCCACTGGACTGATGTGGCGAACTCACATGCGCCGACGCTCAAGACAGACCAGTCATCTTGTGTCCCAGTGCGCGACCGACCAACAGTCGATCCAACCGCCAATCACCATTGCCTGAAGAAACTCGAGCAGACTGGCGGCCTAACACACACTAGCACTCCGGACTACAGACAGACACTGACTGCCCCACACTGACCCGGCTGACCAACTGCCCAGACTCGCTGCCTAGCGAGCTCATCGCGCCCCTTAAATGCACGTGAACAGGCATCCTTTCCCCTTTCCCACCAGAGGGAGACACCAAAGCTGCGATTACCACAACGGCGCCACTACCAGGAACGGAGGGCGACTGCTTCACACAACGCGCTGCGGCGCGCTCTTCAAAGCAGCAATTTTTACCACGGTTCAATCAGGCTCCTCTTTTTACTCCTGCACATCTGGTGTCAAGAGTTTGGATCACCCAACTTTCGGCCCGAAGGGACACTGCAAAATTTCGGTTCATATTCGAGACTGTATGGCCAGCTGAAGAAGGTCGCTGCTGTTACTTCGCTGCATGTTTGGGTGCCATAGCACGGCGGCACTGATGCCTAGTGATTACTGCACCTGCGCATTCCGATATCAGCTGGGACATTCTGCCGCGCCATCTGTGAGCCACCTGCTGGCCGGCAGGCGAACGCACCGGGCGCATGTGAGCGTTGCAACGCAGGGCACTGCTCCGTACCCGAGATTCCACACGCACGGCGCGTGCAAAATAATACATACGTTGCTTGTTGCTTAATTGTTGCTTACGTGCCGCTCCTGTGACCTACTCAAACCCAAGAGATGCTATTCACGGGTGGTGCACCTCGCCTCTCGCTGTCACTGCCCACCAGGCTAAAATCGCGCACCTGCGCCACCCACTGGCTGGCCATTTGCCACGCCGGACATTTGCCACGATTTTACCTGCTCCGAAGGGTTGGGTCCCTTGTCTCCCCCTCCTCTGCCTCCTCCTCCTCCTCCTCACTCGCCGCCCGCCCCGCAGTAGAGGTACTTACTGAGCCTTTCCGCTGGTTTTCTTAACATAGGACCAGAATCTCTATGGATTTTCCGACCCATTTCTAGAGAGAGTTTCGTTGTGGAAACTATTAAATGCATCTCGCTTTGAAATCCGCACCAAATTTCGAGACACAGTAAAATTTCGCCAAACGTGGAGATTTTGCGCTCGTCTAAATTATACGTGCCTTTGTAGGTGGTCCTGCAGCAGCTTTCTGTCGTGTTTTGTGTACCATGGGGGATGAGTTCCATCTCTTATTAATTTATTTGGTATGGAACTCTCGAGTGCTGTTGACACTATTCCTTTGAACTTCAGGCACATATGGTCTTCACTTACATAGTTTGAAAGGATTGGAGACTGTCTCTTAGAAAGACATCAACCGAAGTTTTAGTTGCTTTTATAAATATATATATTTCGCGTTTACTTTTGGTGAATTTCTTTGTTACGGAATTGAGCCTCGCTACGACTGTGTGCTCACTAATCTCTGCATTCGTCGTGATGCTCAGGATTATTTGTGGCTAAGAGGTCAAGTGTGTTTTCGTAACCATTTACAATTTGAATGGCCTCGTGAACTAATTGTTCAAAATAAATTTATAAAAAGCATTTAGAACAGTTATGGAAGTTGTTTTCTGTCTACAGTGGGGTCTGAAAATGTATTTTTGTCGACATACGGAAGGTAGATTGAAGTCTCTGGCACCTACAATTGTATGAGTAGGGTAACTATTTGCGATGAGACTCGAGTTTTCTTTGAAATGTTCAGCAACTGTTTCATCTGAGACCGAGGGTCGGTAAAAGGAGCCAGTGGTTAATCTATTCTGGTTGTCGAATATAACCTCTGTCCATACTAAGTCACAGGAACTATCTGCTTCAATGTCGTTTGTTAGCTGGAACACACATTACATTATGTTTCCTTATGTTGTGCTTCTTATTTCTGTTCTAGTGGAGATCATTACAATTACGGCTTTTCCCTCCAAAACCTAGGATGCTTTCTCTGCGACCCTGTAAATACCAGAGCTAAACAATGTAGAACAACAATGTATGGTACAAGCATAGCATTCTGTATTACTTCATTTCCTTATTTCTAACATTTTAAAATTGTACGTCGACTTTAGATGACATGTCAATCATAGATGTTCTTATCTCTATTTAGTGAACGTATTTTCAGTCATGTTTTGAACATTGTCCCGCTATACTTTATTAACTAATGTTTCGCCGCAAGGGATATTGGATTTTAGAGTAAATTAATATGAAGTATGTCATTCTTCTTTTCAAACATTCACATATCAATTTCTTCTTTCCTTATTGTCTTTTGGGCATACAATTGTAGCAATTAAAGTAGGCACAAATGCAGCAATCAGTAAGCGTGAAAGGAAGCTACCGTACAGACAGAGGGATCTATATTTGTACTTGGCAGAACTGATTACTTACTGACATAATCGTCGGTATTGCTTTCGTTTCTCAAAAGATACAAATATTCCGATTTCGGAAAAGAAGCTCTGTATTTGGCCAAGATGTCGAAGAAGAAGGTCCCTTACGTACTGGTTGTATCGAGTAAAATGTGGAGACGGCGGTTTGAAAGCGGACAGAAGAAGTACGAGGAATGGCGTCCCTTACCTGAGGGATCGCTACCTGGCGAAGGGGCGCAAGTGTGGCAAATGTCCGGCGTGGCAAATGTCCGCCATTCGGCCACCTGCACAGCGCCTAGCACTGCGTCATCCTCGCCTCGGCAGCACCACCTCGGCACAACCTGCTCCCACGCAACCCATCTGCCGCCCGTTCATCAGGGCTGCCCACCCGTGGCTGTCCAGTCCAAGAGTTACAGTTCAATGCCGGCGGAGGGAGGGAGAAGAGGTTTGGCCACAGCGCGCCTTGCCACCATTGCATACAGTAGCCGCTCCCGGGCCCACGTCGCCTCCATTATGTCGTTGCTGCCGTCGTGCCACACCGCACTGCATCGTGCCACTCCGCTACTCAGTAAGTACCATCAAAACACTTTTGCGCCAAGGAATTGTATTCTTTTATTAGGTATAAGAGTTCTGAACTGAAAAAAGTCACTGATAAGTATTTTGCAAATGACATGGTTTACTGTTAGGTTTCGTTATAGTGTATTGTTATTCAGTGCCTTGAGGTGAGACATACCAGATGTACCGGTATGAAAAGAGCGTTTTTTTTGTGGAAATGAAACACTAATTTTGAATTGAAAAGTAAAAACATTTTATTCAAAGTACTGATCATTGCTTTCTATACATTTGGACCACCTTTCTGGCAATTTGTGGACACCACGCCAATAGAAATGTTCTTCTTTTGAAGCAAACCAATCAGACACCCAATTTTCGACTTCTTCGTAGGAATCGAAGTGTTCCTCAGCCAATGCCTGTCCAATTGTTGAAAACAAATGGTAGTCGCAAGGAGCCAAGTCTGGTGAACACGGCGGGTGGGGTAGCAGCTCCCAGCAAAGTGTTTTGATTATATTCTTAACCAGTTTTGCTTTGTGGCTCTGAGCACTATGGGACTTAACTTCTGAGGTCATCAGTCCCATAGAACTTAGAACTACTTAAACCTAACTAACCTAAGGACATCACACACATCCATACGCGAGGCAGGATTCGAACCTGCGACCGTAGTGGTCCCGCGGCTCCAGACTGTAGCTCCTATAACCTCTCGGCAGATTTGCTTTGTGTGCAGGTTCAAATGGTTCAAATGGCTCTGAGCACTATGGGACTTAACATCTATGGTCATCAGTCCCCTAGAACTTAGAACTACTTAAACCTAACTAACCTAAGGACAGCACACAACACCCAGTCATCACGAGGCAGAGAAAATTTGTGTGCAGATGCATTGTCGTGTAAAAACATTACTTTGCCATGTCTTCTGGCCCATTCTGGTCTTTTTTCGATCAATGCATTGTTCAAATCGATCATTTGTTGTGTGTAGCGATTAGTATTCACAGTTTCACCGGGTTTCAGATGATACAATACACCTTTCTGATCCCACCAAACACAGAGCATTGTCTTCTTGCCGAATCGACCTGGTTTTGCAGTCGATGTTGATGGTCGTCCCGGATTAACCCATGATTTTTCCCGTTTAGGATTCTTAAAATAAACTCATTTTTCATCGCCAGTAACAATTTGATGCAAAATTGATTTTCTTTCATGTCTTTGAAGCAAAATTTGTCAAATTGTTTTTCGGTTTTCCATCTTTCATTCAATTCATGTGGAACCCATTTTCCACACTTTTTGATCTTTGCCATAGCTTTCAAACGCTCAGAAATTATTTGTTGTGCAACATTTAGCATTGCTGCCATTTGTTTCTGACTCAAAGTATCATCTTCATCCAATATTGCTTGCAATTCGGCGTCTTCGAACTTTTATGTGATCTTCCACGTTCTTCATTTCTTACGTCAAAATTATTATTTCTGAACCGTTGAAGCCATCTTTTGCATGTTGCTTCTGATAGAGCATGATCACCATATGCCTGGACAAGCATTCGATGAGAATCTGCAGCACTTTTTTTCAAATGAAAACAAAAAATTAATGCTTTCCGCAAATCATCTCTTTCTGGTACAAAATTCGACATTTTTAACACGTTGAAAACATATGATGTTTGTTCCACGACTTGATGAATACTAAATATCTGTGACAGATGTCATACCAACCAAAAAAAAAATTAAGGTTCGTTCACAACAAATGTTCCCTATCAACACATTTGTTAAGGCTCGTTCACAACAAATGTTCACTATCAACACATTTGTATCTTAACGCTCATTTCACCAGGTACACCTGGTGTTGTAACATTAATAACAAAGTTTTGAAGGGACAATGAGAGAATAATTGGCCATGTAGTAAGAGCTGTTCAATTTCTTTGTGTCATCCTTCGAGTAAAGATATTTGAGCGCACGAAAATGGCAACCACTCGTTCACAATCAAAGACTGGGGCTGAAGATAGTGGTGAAGATCCCTGTAGGTCTCTGGAGGTATAGATTCATAAACTTACACTCAAAAGTATGGACTTAGAGAAGAAGTTAGGACGTGCAATGGGACAGGCTTCTTGCCAAAGAAAGATTTGGAGGTTCAGGCTACCCTTCAGGGGCCTGGAGATGCTCAGGTCAGCTGCACTACGTCATAACCTAGCATAGCGAGCAGTTTCAATGCAGCTACCTTTTTTTTAGGGGGGGGGGGGGAGGGGGGCCGGCAACCCACCGAAAATGTGGTCATCATTTTTAAGCACGTTCTTGATGTTGGTCAAATCATGGTCTGCTGACTTCCATTTAAATGTGTCACCCCTTAGGTTATCAGGCGATGCATAGGAGGATACGTAAAAGAATACAGAGAGATACGATGTGTTGGCCAAGGGACTAACAGAAATGTACTCAGACAAGAGAGGCATAAGTTGCTACAGATTTATGTTATCTGCCCAAAGACGGAAGCCAGGGGAAGACCTTGAATTGTTTTCCGTTAGGATTCGCACGGCTTCATGCCACACATATACCATGGGGCCAGGCTCAGCGAGAAATGATGCGTTGAGAGAGTAAGCGTAGGGCAGAGCCAAATTTATGTTTTTCAAAGGCATCAATGCGCAAATAAGACGGGAGATCAAAGCGGCATCGCCTTCGACATTACATGAGGTATTCTGGCTTGCGCTATTGCGTCAGGAAGCCATCGTTCAGTACATCTACATCTGCATAGATACTCCTGAAGCCACCGTACGGTGCACCACTACTTGTCATTTCCCCTCCTGTTCCACTTCCAAACAGAGTGGAGTGTAAACGACTGTCTGTACGCCTCTGTATGAGCCCTAATTTCTTATCTTACTTTTGCGGTCCTTACGCGCGATGCGCGTTGACGGCAGTAGAATCGTTCGGCAGTCAGCTTCGAATGCCAGTTCTCTAAAGTTTCTCAACAGTGTTTCTCGAAAAGAACGTCGCCTTCCCTCCAGGGATTTCCATTTGAGTTCCCGAAGCATCTCCGTAACTCTTACGTGTTGTTGGAACCTACCAGTAACAAATCTAACAGCCCGTCTCTGAATTCCTTCGATGTCTTGCTTCAACCCGACCTGGTACGGATCCCAAACACTCGAGCAATACTCAAGAATAGGTCGCACCAGCGTACCATTTGCGGTCTCCTTTACAGGTGAACCACTCTTTCCTAAAATCTTCCCAGTAAACCGATGTCGGCATTGGTACCACAGTTCCCACACACTCGTTCCACTCATATCGCTCTACAGCGTTACGACCAGATATTTAAACGACTTGACTGTGTCAAACTGAACACTATAAATACTGTATCCGAACATTACAGGTTTGTTCTTCCTTCTCATCGGCATTAACTTACATTTTTCCACATTTAGGGCTAGTTGCCATTCGTGACAGCAACTGGAAATTTTGTCTAAGGCGTCTTGTATCTTCCTACAGTCACTCCGTTTCTACACCTTTCCGTACACCACAGCATCACCAGCAAAGAACCGCAGACTGCTGTCCACCCTGTCCGCCAAATCATTTATGTATATACAGAACAACAGCAATCCCATCACACTTCCCTGGGGCAACTCCCGACGGTACCCTTGTATCTGATGAACACTCGCCGTCGTGGACAACATACTGCGTTCTATTATTTAAGAAGTCTTCGAGCCACTCACATAATTGTGAACTTACTCCTTATGCTCGCACCTTTGTTAACAGCCTGTAATGGGGCGCTGTGTCAAATGCTTCCTGTGTTGATTGGTGGACATAAGCTTCTGTGTCTCAAGAAAGTTTCTTATATTCGAACTGAGAATATGTTCAAGGATTCTGCAGTAAACAGAAGTTAAAGATATTGGTCTGTAATTTTGCAAGTCCGTTCTTTTACCTTTCTATATACTGGAATCACCTGCTCTTTTTTCCAGTCGCTTGGGACTTTGTGTTGGGCGAGAGATTCACGATAAATGGAAGCTAAGTAAGGGGCCAATGCCGTAGAGTACTCTTTGTAAACTACAACTGGGATTCCATCCGGACCTGATGATTCATTTGTTTTCGAATCTTTCATTTGTTTCTCTACGGCAGGTATTCTCATTTCTACACTCCTGGAAATTGAAATAAGAACACCGTGAATTCATTGTCCCAGGAAGGGGAAACTTTATTGACACATTCCTGGGGTCAGATACATCACATGATCACACTGACAGAACCACAGGCACATAGACACAGGCAACAGAGCATGCACAATGTCGGCACTAGTACAGTGTATATCCACCTTTCGCAGCAATGCAGGCTGCTATTCTCCCATGGAGACGATCGTAGAGATGCTGGATGTAGTCCTGTGGAACGGCTTGCCATGCCATTTCCACCTGGCGCCTCAGTTGGACCAGCGTTCGTGCTGGACGTGCAGACCGCGTGAGACGACGCTTCATCCAGTCCCAAACATGCTCAATGGGGGACAGATGCGGAGATCTTGCTGGCCAGGGTAGTTGACGTACACCTTCTAGAGCACGTTGGGTGGCACGGGATACATGCGGACGTGCATTGTCCTGTTGGAACAGCAAGTTCCCTTGCCGGTCTAGGAATGGTAGAACGATGGGTTCGATGACGGTTTGGATGTACCGTGCACTATTCAGTGTCCCCTCGACGATCACCAGTGGTGTACGGCCAGTGTAGGAGATCGCTCCCCACACCATGATGCCGGGTGTTGGCCCTGTGTGCCTCGGTCGTATGCAGTCCTGATTGTGGCGCTCACCTGCACGGCGCCAAACACGCATACGACCATCATTGGCACCAAGGCAGAAGCGACTCTCATCGCTGAAGACGACACGTCTCCATTCGTCCCTCCATTCACGCCTGTCGCGACACCACTGGAGGCGGGCTGCACGATGTTGGGGCGTGAGCGGAAGACGGCCTAACGGTGTGCGGGACCGTAGCCCAGCTTCATGGAGACGGTTGCGAATGGTCCTCGCCGATACCCCAGGAGCAACAGTGTCCCTAATTTGCTGGGAAGTGGCGGTGCGGTCCCCTACGGCACTGCGTAGGATCCTACGGTCTTGGCGTGCATCCGTGCGTCGCTGCGGTTCGGTCCCAGGTCGACGGGCACGTGCACCTTCCGCCGACCACTGGCGACAACATCGATGTACTGTGGAGACCTCACGCCCCACGTGTGGAGCAATTCGGCGGTACGTCCACCCGGCCTCCCGCATGCCCACTATACGCCCTCGCTCAAAGTCCGTCAACTGCACATACGGTTCACGTCCACGCTGTCGCGGCATGCTACCAGTGTTAAAGACTGCGATGGAGCTCCGTATGCCACGGCAAACTGGCTGACACTGACGGCGGCGGTGCACAAATGCTGCGCAGCTAGCGCCATTCGACGGCCAACACCGCGGTTCCTGGTGTGTCCGCTGTGCCGTGCGTGTGATCATTGCTTGTACAGCCCTCTCGCAGTGTCCGGAGCAAGTATGGTGGGTCTGACACACCGGTGTCAATGTGTTCTTTTTTCCATTTCCAGGAGTGTAGAATACAATGGCCTCTGCTTCCCCAACATCCCCCGACTTTCACTATTAAACAATGATGGGTCTTTTCCATCGTTTATTGACTTACTACGCACGTAACTCTACAGACCACGATTTACAATCTGCTTAAACTTAAACAGTAGTGACCCCGCCAGGTGTTCCCAAGAGAGTTAAACAGTGGGATGTGCTAACGGCTAAGACATGCAGTCGACATCTGCATTGCCCCCTGTTGCAGTCATTGTAAGGAGATCGGTCCCAGGGGTGTTGATTGTCGCCAGTCGTGAGTTAGATTAAGCTAGGGCAGGGGACAATGGCAGGGGACAATGTCAGAACTGGTAAAGTCCCAGGTAATCTCCAGTAACTGGCAAAATGTGGCACCCACAGAGTATTCCAGCTGGTCGTGTCATACCCTCAGTACCATTTTCGTATCATGACCCTTAATATATCTTTCATCTTTCCCATCAGTACGGTGCCCTGATGAAAGTAGGTTTCTGCCCCTACAGTCTTGAGGTTCTGAAGGGTTGTGCCCCCTTTTCCATAAAGCCACATCTAGCGACGAACGAAAACCCATCAGTGAGACGAATCGTGAAACTTGATGGGATTGAGTTTTTATTTCAAAACTAGACACACACGCGAAATCCACGTATAGGTCTTGTAAGAAAAGCTGCAAATCATTAGGTTCTGACATCCTTGGTAGTGTCTATCAGATTACTAGTAGCACTAGACGACTTTAGGACCCTAGTGTGTACACAGTCTTAATAACACGATTAGAACTTGTGTCGCCGAAACTGATACGATGCTGTTTGATGTGCCGGATAATAAAATGAACGGATTCGCTCTTTGCCTTCTTTCTTTTCTTTTCGCCGTAACTGCTAGGATACTTTGTAACCTGCCGGATTATAAAATTAACAGATCCGCTCTTTGCCTTCTCCCCTTCTTTTTTCTTCAATAGAGAATACTGGAACTGGAACTCAATGGACGTGAGTGAATGTGTTTGCATGGATGGGAGGAAGTGACGTTAATAGGGTGATATACGCAATGAAAATATTCTGCTGTCATCTTCCGAAGATCAGCGACGTAAGGGCAAGTTTAGGGTGAGGCTTATATGAAGATATGGATGAGGTCAGGATGTCTAACCCTTAACAGGTCCGGTGAAAAAAATTGCATTAAAACTCTAGTGGGGTCTGAGAAACCCCAATGATTGAAAATAAGATGTTATCACAAATAATTGCATTTACTTGTAAAATAAGATATTATTTCATGTGAATGTGTAATACATGAACTATGTGTCTATACATAAATTATGTGTGATTACATAATTGTGCATGTAAAATAGGCCATGTTATTTTGCACAGTCTGGGCAAATACATACACTGTGTTCCAAACAAAGCAACTTATGACACTTCATACAAGAAAATTTTGTCTTTCTGTCTTTTTCTCGAGGGCACAACTGACAACGCCCCTTTCTCACACGTGGCTCTGTACTCCCCACTCCTTCGTCTCCGCCTCTATTTTTTGCAACAACCTGCTGCTGCTCCCTTGGAAGACATCTGGTTTCACGCCTATCCATATGCTCCTTGATAAGTGCCGTGCCTAATGATGACAAAAATTTCCTTCTTCTTCTGTGCTGTTGAATTAGGCTTGCAGTATGACACAATGGCACTGTTTGCATCAGTAATGTCCAAGACTGCGAAGAAAATAGCCATAGGCCATCTCCTTGTGCGTCTCGAAGTAGTGTATGTACCACACAGCTGGGCAAGGGTATCCACCCCACCCTTTGTCTCATTGTAGTTGGTTATCATTTCAGGATTTGATGCATACTGGATAATAAAATAACTGCTTCGTTCTTCTTCGGAACATATGAACAAAGCGTGTGGTCTGCAGTACATCCAAAGAGAGTAGATCCAATGTGTCTAGGCCGGCTAGCTTTGAATTCTTGTGGAATTTCACGATTGTTGGCTCTCACTGTTCCCAGGATGGTGAGCTTCTGTGTTTTCAATTTCTCAGCAAGTTCGATGGAGGTGAACCAATTGTCAACAGTCACATTTCGATTTGTGCCTTTGATGGGTTCAATCAATCGCAGCTCTGTTTGCGTTTGCACTGACATTTTTCTGCGAACTTCACTTTCTGAACCAATATAAATGAAAGCATCATTCATATAGAAGTCCCTGGAATCTGCAAGGCATAGAACTTTTATTCCACATTTATTAGTTTTTTTAGGCATGTACATTTTAAAAGGGCATCGTCCCCGAAATGGTACCAGCATTTCGTCAACAGTCACAAATCTTCCAACAACAAAATACTGAATAGAATTATGGATGAATGCATCCCAAATTTCGAGAAAAGGAGCAAGTTTATCTGTTTCCTTTCGCTCTGTTCGTGTCTGGGCACAGTCAAACCGCAAGGCTGCTAGAAGGAACAAGAATATAGTGGCCCGGAACTCTCTATCTGTACCATCTGAAGTAAGAAGGCTAGAAACATCTTCGTTTCACGATTTCAATACACCTACCAGGTATAACAGTCCTACCACTGCTTTGATTTCAATCATATCAACATTACCCACAAATGATGGCAGAGGTTGTTTATACCTGCTTCTCATTTGACGAATTTTGTCATTTGAATGATTAACTATAATTTGTAGCATGGTGTCAGTGAAGTATAATTACCAAGTACTTAAAACGTCATTGCAGCTCCACGAACACCTGGAAACCTGATAACACTGTTACGCGCACGTTTACGTCCAAGTGCACGGGTATTCATGCTCCGCTTGAAACATTTATTCTTCCCATAGAAATACGTAGTTGGAATCACAAGTGGGCACACAACCTTCTTCCTCGCTGACATCAGTTTCATCTGAAGATGATACGTCACCAGGCTCCACAGCACCATCTGAGATTTCCGAGGAAGATGATAACTCATTCTCACTGATATCGCTGAGAGTTGGGTCATCCAGTGGACGCTGTATTGCTTCGTCTGTCAAACGCTTCCTCCAAGTCATGGCACCGTAGATCACGCAAATATTACAAAAGTTTAGAGCAAGAAATGGGAGAAAGTTTCCTAGAAAATGTTCACCTTAATGGAAAAAACACTAACGTTAACGCTCTGGTGGAGTCTCACACTGACAACTGACAAACCGTTTGGAATGAATTCAATGTAACGTCTCGCACCGAGTCATCTACAGACCATTAGAGAATACCAAAACCGCTGGCGCCATCTGTTGCCTAGATATAGAGGTACGTATAGAAAAAAAAAGTCCTAGCGACTGTCAGACCCCACTAGACCAGTTAAGGGTTAAAGTTGAAAATGAAAGTCGAAGATGACGTAATGTGTTGATGATAACTGCAGTTATGAAGTGCACTGATGCTGATGTTATTGTGGGTGAACGAATCCTTTTTTTTCTAAGTTTAATGCTGTGTCAGGACATTCTAAATACCTTAAGTCTGGTCTGACATACAGCTGTCGCCTGCTGCTGCCCCATCTCGTCCCTGACCACCCTAGACGTCCAGCAGTGCAACAGGGTACTGTTTACTCTTCCCCTCGAGCCAAATCTGAGCCTAACTACAGCCGCCTCTTCTCTTCTCTTTATACAATAATTGCGACCGTGTTGTTAGTTTATTGTAACTGTTACCTTTGTGCGTTGGGAAGCATACTACTCTAAACTTCGTATTTAGTAAATAAGATCTGAGTGAAGTATCTCAGCCGAAGGTAGCACATGGAAAGAGGTGTTCTAGAAACCTTCCCTTCACATTTGTTTAAAAAGGACCGTTATACATACACTGGTGTCCAAAATTAAAGCAACAAACCACTATTTCCCCGTCTCTGATCCACGATATAATCACACAAACTGTCAACCACATGTCTGTACGATAGCGTGTTTCACGGAAGACGGCATTCCGGTCAACTGGCATGAGCCCTGGTAAAAATGGCTGTCTTGAAGAGCGCGCCGCAGCGAGTAGTGTGAAGTAGTCGCCCTCCGTTTCTGGCGGTGGCGCCGCTGTGGCAATCGCAGCTTTGGTGTCTCCCTCTGGTGGGAAAGGGGAAGGGTTGCCTGTCCACGTGCATTTAAGGGGCCCTATAAGCTCGCCAGTCCAGGCAATCATCGTAGATCGTACCACTCGCCCCTTCCGGCTCCTGGATTTCTCCCTTACTGTCTGCGCCCGTCCTGTCCGCCTCACCCCCACCCTCACCTACCTTGGCCTCACCATTGACCGTCATCTCACCTGGATCCCTCATCTCCGCTCCATCCAATCCAAAGCCCACAACCGCCTCCGACTTCTCAAACTCCTCTCCGGCCGGACTTGGGAGTTGCACCCCTCTACCATCCTCCACACCTACAAATCCTTAATCCGTCCCATCCTCTGTTATGCCAGTCCTGCCTGGATATCTGCCCCCCCCCCCAAATTCTATAAGTCCCTCCAGATCCTTGAGCGTCATGCACTCCACCTCGCCTTCCGTATACGCCTCCCGTCCCCCATGCAGATCCTCTATGATCTCATTCCTTTCCCCCATCTGCTCCTATTCCTCGAACATATCCGCATCCTCTAAACCTCCCGCCGTCTTGAACCCCCTCACCCCCTGGTTGCTCCTCTCCTCTCCGATCCCCGCCCCCTGCCACGTCTTCACCGTTGTGTCCCCCCTACCCTCCATCTCTACACCCTACATCTCCTTTCCCAAGGTGGCTTCCATCAACTCCCCCTCCCGGATGATGCCCTCTCTCGCTCCATTTATCCCTCCTATCAACTCTGATCCTCACTCCCCCTCCTTTCCTCTGTCCTTTTCCCAGGCTCCCTCTCCCCCCCTTCCATCCTCTTTCTTCCCTACCACCCCTCTCTTTGCCCCCTTCTCTCCCCCGCGTCCTTTTACATTTCCCTCCTCTCATTCCCTCTCCCCCTTCTCCCCCTTTATTAATCCTCACCCTCTTTGGTTCCCCCCCCTTTTCGTTATTTTTCCTCTCCTCCCTCCTTGTTTTTCCCCCTCCTGCAGGTCCCCCCCCCCCATCTGCCTTTGGCTCGGGAGTGTCATCTTTGTGCTGCCACTTTCGTGCAGTGTTCTCCAGTGAGTGTTCTACAGTGCGTGTTTTACAGTGAGTGTTCCGTGTTGTGTTTTTTTTGGGGGGGGACTTGTTGCGAACGGCCATCATACTGTCGCTGGGTGTGCCTTTTATTTCTTGCAAACAGAAACCAGACTGTCGCCGTGTTTTTTAATTGTGTGTCTACTATGTTACTTGTCTGATTCCTGTATATTTTCTCTACATTGCCAACCCCTTTTGCTTTCTGTTTTAACTTTCCGCATTTTTACGCCATTTTACACTTTAAATCACCATTTTATCGCCTGTTTTACCTTCTTTCTTGCTTCTTCCTTTATTTAAAAAAAAGTCTGTAGGCTGTAGAGCGTCGTAGTAAGCTGCTGCCAGACCGCCCCCTTCGGGGGGAATTGAAAATCAATACAGAAAAAAAAAACTCGCCAGTCCGTCAGTCTAGAGTGAGTCTCTCGTCCCCAGCTTGCTAGTCTGTCTCTCGTCCGCATTTGTTAGGCAGTTAGTGCCTGCCTGTCGTTCGGAGTGCTAGTATGTCTGTCGTTCGGATCAACCTTTAAAGCCGGCAAAATGAGACTCTTTCCACTCCGCCAGTAAGAGAACCAGCGAGTGGTCGCCCGGTCGGGGCTTAGTTCCTGCATCTGAGTCTGCGCGTTAGGCCGCCAGTCTGCTCGAGTTTGCTCAGGCAATGGTTATTGGCGGTTGGATCGATCGGTTGGTCGGTCGCGCACTGAGACACAAGAGGACTGGTCCGTCTAGAGCGTCGGCGCATGTGAGGTCGCCACGTGAGTCCAGTGGGCCGCGGCGTATAGCGAGGGGTAGTGGCTTCGCGGTCTACACGAGAGCAACAGGAGTCAACCCACGACATCAGTCTGGCCGGTGCGAGCTGCGACGTCGTGAGACGGGAGATCGGCGCGCCTTCCTGCGTCCGTTGAAGCGACTGGCAGCGGGCGGTTCGGGAGAGCGAGTTGGGGGTGCTGTGCCAGGCCTTTTCGAGAAATCGCAGTTTATTAGAAGTTAAGTGATTGATGATGTGTTGTTTGATTTACTCTTGTTAAATTCTACTTGTTTTCTTGGTGAGGTCACCAGCCGTTTTGTTTTGGGGTCGTCCCACTATTCTTCTCAGCTTGCCCACCCGCGGGAAGGTGGTTGTTTATAAATCGGGTGGTCAGATTTTCCCTTGTGGAGTAGGGGCGGGTTAGAGCAACCTGCGGTTCGGGTTGTTCGGGTATCACCATATCAATCTACCGTACTTATTAGCTGCCTCTGTCATGTTTGTCGGATTTGGTGTGTTAACGAATTTATTGCTTGGAGTGTAACGGCCTAATACTTGAAATATGTTTTGATCTTTCGAAACTTTAATATTATTGCCTATGATCTTGAGAGGCGGTATCTGTGTACTGTAGAGCATCTTAACTATTGTTTGACCAACCTTGTAGAATTTTATATAAGATTGAATTTCATGGGCTTTTATTTAAATGATCATTTTAGTATATAAAGTTGCCACCCTTTCACCGTAAGACTTTTCTACGAGCTTCGGTGACAAGGTTAATATTTTAATTGTTAGTGTTTTGTACCATTTCCATCCCTCCAAGGGGGGGTGCATAATTTGTTAAATCTCTTAGTTTAAAGTTATCTGGTGTGTTGCAGATTTGCACCAGTGTAGTCTTTCAGAGGCTGTTGAGCAGTCGTAACTACGCCCGTATCAAAAGGGAGCGAAAGGTTCTCTGCCCGAAAGCTCATATAGTCAAAACTTGTTTCTTTCTGCCTCTGAATAAATTGTAACTGTGATATTTAGAGGGTGCTTTCTGATTATAATTGTAAATCTGTTTCTTTTTTTAAAAAAAAAATCTTTTAGGCACTAATAAAGTGAATAAAATTCCCATTTGTTAAAAGGAATTTGGTTATGATTTCATCAGTTACACTCCCTGAAAACTACTTCCATGCCTACAGAGTGTGATTAAATGTGTTGATGTTCTTGATGAATCGCTAGAAATAAAATAAATTCTTAAGAATATTCTTTGAAAATAAGTCACGGTTCATGGCAACCGAGCCAACGGTGATGTCACGGCACCTTTGAAACGAGGTAGTGTTTGCCGGGTAGCCCCACAGCCTCTATCGCTTCGTACACAATCACAGACGGTGCAGTATGCCACAGAGGAGATGCGTAGCAGACTATCTGCGGATGAGGGCTATAGAAAGAAACGAAGGAGGACAGTCGGGAACTTACGTGGCCCGATGGGTCAATGGGAATCGTTCTGTTGTTTCTAGGGTGAGGCGACAGTTTATAGAGACCGAACTGTATCCCGGAGACCAGGACAGGGCCGCCCACGCGTTACTTCAGAACAGAGGACCGTTATCTGGCTCTAAGGGCAAGAAGGTACAGCAACTGGCATGCGAGCTCGCAGCATTCACTGGACGTGCAGCATCGAGGCAAACGGCGTGCAGAAGGGTTCGGCAGAGTGGCCTTAACTGTCAGAGACCTGCTGTTTGTCTACCTCTGACGCGTCTTCACAGAAGGGAGCGTGTAAGTTGGAGCCGTCAACCAGCCACCTGGACGGTCGAACAGTGTTCAGTGCTGCTTTCACAAATGAGTCCCGATTTAGTTTGGAGAGTGATTCTCAGTGGATTCGCATCTGAAAGAATACGATTCCGGAACCCAAAGATTGTGGGAACAGACCGATGTCGAGGAGGACCCTCAATGGTGTGGGCAGGGATTATATTTACCACTCGAACATCTCTTCAGGAACTTGTACGGGTGAATTGGCGAGGTTTAACTGCTGCCAGGTATCGTGATGAGATCCTGGGACTCATTTGTTGTTGTTCCAAGATGCTGTGGGCCCAGATTTCGTATTGGTGGGCGATAATGCTCTACCTCATAGAGAAACGGGTGTTTGATGTCTTCTTGGAAGATATTGCTCGCATGCCGTGACCTGCTTGCTCTCCCGATCTGAGTCCCACACAGGGTGGCTGAGATGCACTAGGGAGACGGCTTGCATCACGTCAGCATCCACTAATCACTCTCCAAGACTCCGAGCAGCGCTGCGTAAAGAATGGGCGTTATTGCCTCAGCATGAGGCTGATGACATCATTCACAGCATGTCCCGTCGTTGTCAGGCTTGTATTGCTGCGAGAGGTGGTCACACCCGCTGCTGAGCACAATAACCAGTTGCCGGCCGGTGTGGCCGTGCGGTTCTAGGCGCTACAGTCTGGAACCGAGCGACCGCTACGGTCGCAGGTTCGAATCCTGCCTCGGGCATGGTTGTGTGTGATGTCCTTAGGTTAGTTAGGTTTAATTAGTTCTAAGTTCTACGCGACTGATGACCTCAGACGTTAAGTCGCATAGTGCTCAGAGCCATTTTTGAACAATAACCAGTTGTCGGAATGTGTGTGCAAATGCGTTACTTTGGATAAAACGAAGGACCTTTTTGCCTACCGTTATGCGTGTTGCAGTTGTTTAGGTTTTGTCTTCTTTACATTGTTTACACTTTACTGTCAGTTGTTTATACTGTTTTGTGGCAAAATAAACCCAACCTTGCAAACTTTCCGTTTGTTCCTTTAATTTTGGTCTCCAGTATATTACACATGGCTATAGAAATCGTGAGGATTAATATTTAGGTTTAATTTTCAGAGTGACATGGTGCTGCCAACTGTTCTTGCATTTTACTCCTTGATTTGAAGGCAATTAAAGACAGCACACATGTTGGCATGGACCAATCTAAACACTGTCATGCATGTTTATTTTCGTAGGATAATGGTTATGGTATTTACTTTTGCGGTACGTCGTTCTTTACTTGTGGTATGAATTTTATGGTATTGAGGGATGCTAATCTGCCATTTTTCAAAACAGGGAATTGTGTATTTCCTTCGAGATTCATTCAAACCGATCTTCAGTGTTGTAGAATTAATTATTAAGCATTGATAGATACGGAATCCCAGCCGCAACTGACAAGGACCATCTACGACACTTTTCGATGGCGTTGTTTCTTCATGCTATTGTGGACGCACGACCACAATCGCTTGTACTGCCAATCTGCATTTTTAATTTACATCGGTTGGCGACTGCAGTCGGATGCTACATGGTCATATTTTTCGCTCTATTCTTTGCATTTCTCACCCTCTTGCAGTGTTACCGAGGGTATCTTTTGTTCCTCCAGAGCAGCTCACAATGAACCCTTGTGGCGGTACCAGTTGGCTGTCTCAGCTTTCCAGCCACGATCACTGACACAATGCCCTTCCCTTCTTACACCTTCGACTGGTGCCCCCCACCCCCTCCCTGTCTGTCTCTATCTCTAAATTTCGGCCATTGGGGATTAACTTTACCATATTGTGCATAACCAGTAATTAGTTGATCTCATCGTTTTGTGTAGTGTTTACGCCGGCCGAAGTGGCCGAGCGGTTCTAGGCGCTACAGTCTGGAACCGCGCGACCGCTACGGTCGCAGGTTCGAATCCTGTCTTAGGTTAGTTAGGTTTAAGTAGTTTTAAATCTAGGGACTGATGACCTCAGATGTTAAGTCCCATAGTGCTTAGAGCCATTTGAACCATTTTTGTAAAATACCTCTCTGTTGGGGCGTATAGAACAACTCCAGGGGGGAGGGTTGCTGGTGTGGATGGGGCTATGTTCAAAAATGGTTCAAATGGCTCTGAGCACTACGGGACTTAACAGCTGAGGTCATCAGTTCCATAGAACTTAGAACTACTTAAAACTAACTAACCTAAGGACATCACACACATCCAAGCCCGAGGCAGGATTCGCACCTGCGACGATGGTGTTGAAGACTCAGTCAAGAATGTAACTAGTTTATGTTTATTGAATCATGTGCCCTTTTCTATTATCTTCATATTGCACATTGTCAAGTAAGATAATGCCTACTTCATTTATTTGTGGTATTTCAGTTTCTTGTTTCTGTATACAAACAATACAACTATGCTACTTCCTTCACCCCGCACATGGAACTGGCTCTTCTCATTACCAGTTAACTTCATTTATCCCATGAAATAACTAATCGCGATTTCGTAGTACTAGCAAGTGATATATTCATCGTTAGCAGCACCTCTTTACATGGATGTTATGGGTGTGAGATTTTGCACCCTCCTAGCCTCTGTAGCAACACAATTGCAGGCTGCGTAAGGTTTTGGGACACACCTAGATTTCAAAGGTTTTATATAATTTTCCATGAGCGGCTGGAGAGCCATATACGATCAACAAAAAGTTTTGATGTTTACACATTAAGTTCTATATTTCAGTTAGTGACTGACTCTTCCTTTTCTGACACTTTCCTACATGCCGTAACCAGGTTTCATATAATACAAACAACTCACGGATTTGTATCACATTTCAGTGTAATCTTAAACTATGACGTAACATCCTTTCAATGAGTAAGAAGAGAACTCTTCCACAAATTCTCAAACATATTGTGTTTTGAGTAAAAAGTGAACATTCAGGGTCCTTCATTTGCCAATTTCAAACACATAATTATATTTAAGGCCCCTCCCATTTACGCTAAAGAAGATTCATTGTTACAGGTTCCTCCAATACGATGTCAAGTCCCTTCTGGGTAATACATGTCGGTCCAGAGAATTAAGTGGAAAAGGTCAATCCCTGTGGTCAGCTCTTGCACGGAATGGGGAAGGCTGTGTAGGATTACCAACTGGGCTGCAAATATTTTAGGGAATTTGTTTAAATTTTTTATTTCAAGTGCCGCAGCCAAGTCGTTACAGGTAATGTCCAAGTGTAACTTTTGCCTTGCCTACGCGACGCGAGTTGCCTTCCTTTCAAAACTGAGGCAGCTGTGTCCAGTTAAAGCCGCTGACAAGAGATGCCTTCAGCCCTCTGCTGAATTTGCTGGCGTGGTTGCTTCGTACTGTCGCGAGATAGAGGAGAGAGCATCACGAATATCATATCCAAATTGTGGTGGCCTTCAACAACGCAAAGGCGTTTTCCGATGCGGTGGGATTTTTATTTTTTTTTATTTTTCGAAATTTCGTTTTCCCACTTTCCCCTCCGAAAATATTTTATTCACGTCCACCTCCATAGGAAGAACTGATCATCATAATTAAACAAGAGGAATCATAGCTCGTACACAGAGATCTGAGTGTTCATTTTCCCCGTACGCTGTTCGAGAGTGAAATGGTAGAGAAATAGAGTGAAAGTAGTTCGGTGAACCCTCTGCGAGACACTTAAGTGTGAACTGATGAGTAGTTATGAACACGTAGATGTAGGTGTAGAATCTGGGCCATTGGTTAAGCCATCAGCGTCGGTCACGTGTGTGGCTGCTGGAAGATTCTGTCCTCAGTCACAGCCGGCGAACAGAGAAGACCTTCTTGTTCTTCAGCTTTCAGCCAGAGTGGACGGTTTCTGCTGTCTGCTACTGGCCTTGTTCATCAGGACCCGCCACAGGCTACTCGAATGTGAACGGCCTCCTCTCACGCCGGCTATTCCTTTCATTTTATTCACGCCACACCCTAACTGGCTGTTGTCCTGCTTCCACACTAGGCGAGCCCTTCTGAACGCCGTAATTGAGAATATACTATAGGTTCAATGAAGTTCTGTTTACTTTCAAGCAATGTCCATTGCGATAGACCTTTCTCCCATCCTGAACAGTCTCCTCCTCTTTTACGCCTGGGCAACACTGTGGTAGAAAATTATAGGTTGTATCGGTAATTAAAATCAGAAGGAAAACTTGTTGTGTCTGCCTCACCCCTCTTCTTCCAGAGCTCTTGCAGTGCCAGGCAATGAAAATGAAATCATCTTGACCCAGTTTCTGGACGCAGTAAATGTTATCAGGCCGTTGGGATTTTAAATTGATTGCCTATTCAGTATTCGACCATGTAAGATAAGGCGTCACCAATGTTCAGAATTGCAGGATCCTAGATTTGATGAATTGTGGCAAATGTGCTAGGATACCACAACTCCAATCACAAAAAAAAACGAGAATAACAAAAACTCCTACCAAAACGATGTCAGCCGAAATACGCTTGCAGATTTTGGTTCCTCAGTATGTAGGTCCTTTGTTAACAGAAATTTCGGTAATGGGTCAAACCTCAACTGAGTTTCAACAAAGTCGAAATAAAATTGATGAGGAAATTGTGTGGACTGTTGGGTTTTTCATTTCCAGTACCTGAATTTTCCATCTGGTTGATTACTAATTAATTCCTACTCCACTCTTTCTTATCTCGCACTTCGGCTTTGTTGAGGTGCCGCACGTTCGTCTCGGCACGCGGGGTTCTGGGAAAGTTCTTTGTGTTAAAAATTGAAAACTTCTGACGGAAGTTCGACTGCTGAGAAAGATGAAACCTCTAAAGGTGTATCAGATGTGAAAATCGGGAATAATGGGAGACGGATTAGTGGGACGGCTCGATGTGACATAGAGAGGACGCAGGCACTCGGCGGTTAACGACGGACGACGGCAGGCGTCGTGGAGGTCTGTCAAATTGCTGCAGAGGTTACGCAGAGTGTGCATCCTATTGTAATGTCTCTTGCAGCGGTCTCTCCGTGATATTTTCAGAAATTTTTTATAAATTATATCTCAGTACATATCTCGAAATATCTCTTCTTATCTTACCGATTCCTAAACTTCAATATACGATGATTATCAATGGAAAGTAGTTTCAAGCCCTATTATTCCTTGGAGCGTGCATTTACTCCATGGAATAGCTTCTGTGCTATCTATGTTTTCTCTTATGAAAAGAATGATTCAGATCTTCCCGATTAGCCATGAAAGAACGAAGATGTATATGTATGTATTGTTGAGCTAGTCGCCATCTTGATGAGATTCTGTATGAGAAGGAATTTAATACATGAACTAAACTAAAGTAAGTGTGTTCGCGTATTATTTAACTGATTATTATTGACAGTGTCTGCTTACTACGCTGTGTTGCACGGGATCAGTGGGGAACGTCTGATTTACACTGGACGAACCTGCCGTTTTGTACGCTCAAGATATCCAGTTTATTACTTTCAATAAATGGGCTAACACGGTCTTACCAGTAGATCTCCGGTCTTCCCCATGTGATCACCGAAAGTTAATAATTATTACAAATGTTTTTAGGAGATCGACTGACAATTTTCGTCGCACCGAGACTTCGAAATTGCTTCACTGCCTTGTGGAATTTAAGTTAAGCTCAATTTAATCAGGATAGAACAGTATTGAACTGTGTGAATGTAATAAGCCTGCTTTGTGAATGAAAATTCCCTTACTATAGGCATGTTTTTTACTATCCTGATCAGTGAAGCTAAATCAGGCCGGTGTGAGAGAGGTTTTTAAATTTCAGATCCCACAAAAATATTAAACTGTCACCATGAAGATTTCAATGGACAAACGACAGTTAGCGCTCCGATTATTCGTGAGTTTAGTTTTGTTTGAAGTGTATTTCAAAACAGTGAACAACATGATCAGAAATGGAGCTGCACGCTGAAGACATCGTCTTCCTTCTGACCAAGACAGTACGCCTAGCTCTGCAGTTTAGCTTGCGTTGTTTTGTTTCTTAATGTCAGTGATGCTAGTGCTAATTACCAAATGGTCGCTGTACAGTACGCCCTGTGAATTGGTGACATTATTGTCATGGCAGGTGCAGTTTTCAAATCACTGTATTTCAAGATCTGCGTGGCAGAGCAAATATCTTTACACACCTTTAGTGCTTCGAGTACGTTTCAACTTTCGTTTTCTGGGAGGACAAAGTTTCCACAGGTTCCATTGCTTCACGCTGAATACGCAAGGAAGGCAAGTTCAGATTTTACGATTTTATTTTAGTTTCTGCTTCTCACGTGTTTCTTTGCGTAAATCTTGGTCCATATCTGTGTGAGACGATCCGTCGTCTGAACAACCGCGTTACGTGACTCCGTTTAAATCTCGCGGGAGTACACAGCGTATAGCTTAGATCAGTGCTTTAGAGTTAGTATATCTATTTCCTGCAGTAGCTTTCTGTAAGCAAAGTTTATTGTAAAAATTAATTGTTGATACACACAATTACAGTAGAAAAAATTATTTCTGTTTTAAGAGCTAACGGATCTTTCCATCTTAAGCTGTAGCGAGAACTCGGCACAGCAGATTTTAGTGTTTGTTTATTCTCTAGTTTACATTTTGCCTACATTACAATCTTACTAGCGTCGCAGCCGGCTATTTTCTCTTTTGTGCCGGCCGAAGTGGCCGTGCGGTTAAAGGCGCTGCAGTCTGGAACCGCAAGACCGCTACGGTCGTAGGTTCGAATCCTGCCTCGGGCATGGATGTTTGTGATGTCCTTAGGTTAGTTAGGTTTAACTATTTCTAAGTTCTAGGGGACTAATGACCTCAGCAGTTGAGTCCCATAGTGCTCAGAGCCATTTGAACCATTTTTTCTCTTTTGTGGGCGTCTTTTTGTACCTTCTCAGTTACTCCTCACTGTTTTGCTTGCATTTTTTTTAAACCATTCAGTCTTCCTTTTTTTTCTTTTGCACAATATTTTATAGATAGGGCTGCGCTTAAACAGCTGGAGGCTGCATCGACCAAGGTCATCAGGCTTCCGGCTACAGCTCGCGGCAGTGGCGGCATCGGGACGCCGGTGACCAGACCTTGTAACACCCTTGATGCCACTAGAATTCCCTGGCGATCAGGCAGGGGCTGCGTCTTCTGATACGCAACATCTGACCAATTCGTATTAGCTCGAGAGCGAATGGCGGAGAGTAGTCGGTTCACGTGACACTGGGTGGAAGGTGAAAGAGGGAATGGGCCACACACTTGGCTCCTTACGCCTTAGCAACAAGTACGAGGTGCTACGCACTGTTTGTAGTACTTCTCAGCCAGCATTGGATACCTCTCCTGTTGGGCAAGTGGCCAATTTTTCTGCCCCGTCCGGAGAAGTACAGAGAACGCGTTTGCTAGTAATTGGGAGCGCCAACGTTAAGTGGGTAATAGAGCACCTCAGGCAAATAGCATGCAAGGTTGAAAAGAATACCAGTGTGCACTCGATATGTTTGGTAAGGGGTCTTGTCCGTGACGTGGAAGACGCCAGCAGCTATCGAGTGCACTGAGTCCAGCCGGTTGCAAATACTGACACACGATGTCACGAAAGATGCCTGCCGCATTGGTTCTGAGACCATCCTCAGTTTCTGCCAGCGGATGGCCAATTTGGTGAAGACAGCTAGCATGGGACGTGGGGTACAGTCTAAGCTATCTGTAGCATCACACCCGGGGTCGATCGTGGTCCTCTGGTTTGGAACAGAGATTTAAATCTAAACCAGAGGCTCAGACGACTCTGCGATGATACCGGATGCGAATTTCTCGATCTCTGCTATCAGGTGCAGAATTGTCTGGTTCCCCTTAATACATCAGGCGTGCGCTTCAAGCTGCTAGCGGCTACAAGGGGGGTTGAATACGTGTATTAGTGTGCACATGGGGTTTTCTTAGATTAGAGAAACCCCCCTTGGTTTCAGAGACGAGCTGCTTGCCAAAATCAAAGTTATATCAGCCACAATGTTCTCAGAAAATGTCCGTTCATGCAGATCAGATATATGAAAGGTTTATATGATATCAATAAATTGCAGAAGCATCCAGGTAAATATCCCAGAATTAGTACTAACTATTGAAGAAATAATGCCCATATAGTATTAGGAACAGAAATTTGGCTGAAACAGGAAGTCAATAAGAAATATTAAATTCAGATTGGAATATTTAAAGATAGGTTAGCCGCCAATGGGGACAGCGTATTTATTGGAGTATATCTAGCAAGGCTATAACGCATTCCTAATGTGAACTACTCTTGGTGAAATTAAGCATCATAATCGTCAAGAATGGTAATCGGATGCTTTTATAGATCGTCTGGGTAAAGAACAGTAGTGGTAAAGCACCTCACAGAGATCTTGCACAATATCGCTAGTTAATTTTCCTGATCATGCCGCTGTAATAGGGGGTGACTTCAACTTACCACGTATAGATTGGGAGAGTCATGCCATCAAAACTGAATGTGTTGTCCGAAAATTTCTTCGAACAAATAATTAGCGAAACAACTCGCGAAATTAATGCCTTAGACCTCCTAGCAACAAAAATGAATGAACTTATCGAAACGTAGAGGGAGGTATCAGTGATCATAATGCTGATTGTGGGTTTTACAAGCAATATTCAGAAAGGTAGGAAAATATCGTTGCTTAGCAGGAGAGAGAGGATACAAATGACACAGTACGTGAGAAATCAGCATCGGGTACTCAGTTCTGACGAGGAAGATGTGGAACACAGACGGAAAAAATTGAAATACGCCTTAAACAAGTATGTTCCGAGCAAGGTCTTAAGGGATGAGAAAGACCCACTATGGTTTAATAGCCTGTTGTAAGAGTGCTACGTAAACAAAGAGAGTTTCAGCACGATTTTAAGAGAAGTCAAAACCAAGCTGACAAACAAAAGCTGAACGACACGAAAATGAGTGTAAGGAGATCAATGGGAGAGGCATTTAATGTTTTCAAAGTAAAATTTTATCAATCGATCTGAATAATAATCCGAAGACGTCTTCATCTTTCGTAAAATCAGTAAACAGTTCGAATTCCTCTATTCATTCACTCTTGAAAATACTGGAATCGAAATCAAAATTAACAGAGATAAGGCCGAAGTACTTAATTCAGTCTTCCGAAATTGTGTCACCATCTAAGATCGTAACACGATTCAGCTTTTCCATCACCGTTTGAACAGCAAAATGGCATACATTTAGATATCCGATAGTACAGTGGAAAAGCAACTACAATCGGTCGTTTTTTTACCTTTTCCTAAGTCACAGACCGGGCGCTAATGACCATAACAGTTTTGCGCCCTAAAACCAAAACAAAAAAAAAAAAAGCTTCGAAAGGGAAAGGCATCATGAGTAGATGATATACCTATAAGATTCTACAAAGATTATGCATAAGAACTTTCTCCCCTACTAGCAGCAGTTTATCGTAGATCGCTGGAGCAACGAAAAGTACCCAGCGATTGCAAAAAAGCGCAGGTCATTTCCTTTTTCAAGAAGGATCGTAAGGAAGATGGACGTAATTATAGGCCTGCAGCGTTGATGTAAATTTGTTATAGAATTATGAAACATCTTTTGTGTTCAAAAATTATGACGTTGTTGGAGAACGAAAAATCCTTATAAAAATCAACATGGATTCCGCAAACAGAGATCTTACGAAATTCAACTCTCTCTGTTCCTTCATGAGATCCACTGCGCTTTAGACAATGGTGCTCAAATTGATACCGTGTTCTTTGACTTCATGGAGGTATTTAACACCGTCCAGCAATGCTCACTCTGGACTCGCATTCGGGAGGACGACGGTTCAATCCCGCGTCCGGCCATCCTGATTTAGGTTTTCCGTAATTTCCCTAAATCGCTCCAGGCAAATGCCGGGATGGTTCCTTTGAAAGGGCACGGCCGGCTTCCTTCCCCGTCCTTCCCTAATCCGATGAGACCGATGACCTCGCAGTTTGGTCTCTTCCCCCAAAACAACCCAACCCAACCAGCACTGCCAGTGAATGAAATACGGGCTTACCGAGTATCAGACAGATTTGCGACTAGATGCAAGATTTCCTTGTAGATAGTACTCAGAAATTCGCTCTTAACGTAACAAAATCGGCAGATGTAAATGTGTTTTTCAGACTATCCCAAGGAAGTGTGATAGGACTGTTACTGTTTACAGTGTATATAAATGATCTAATAGAAAGCGTCGGAAGCTCTTTAAGACTGTTCACAGATGCTGCGGTTGTCTATAATAAAGTAGCAACGCCAGAAGACATTATCAATTTGCAGAATGACCTGCAGAAGATTGATGACTGGCGCTGGTTCTGGCTGTTGACCCTGAACATAAATAAATATAACATATTGCACATGCATAGGAAAACAAATCCACTACTGCACAGCTACACTATTGATGACAAACTGCTGGAAACAATATCTGCTGTAAAATATGTGGGAGGAACTATCCAGAACGAACTAAAGTGGAATGACCACATATAGTAAGTAGCAGGAAAAGCAAATGCCACACTGAGATACATAGGAAGAATATCGTTCGTTCGACCTGTTCTTCAGTATTGGGCATCTATCTGGGATCCTTATCAGTTAGGACTGATAGAAGAGACTGAGAAGATCCTACGGAGAGCAGCACGTTTTGTCATGAGATCGATTAGTCGGCGAGAGAGTGTTGCAGAATTGCTCAACAAAATCCAGTAGCAAGCGTTACGAGAGGCGTTGTGCATCACGAAACGCTTACTATTCAAATTTAGAGAGAGAACTTTACGGGAAGAACCGGACAACATGTTGCTTGCTCCCACATACAACACGCGAAATAATCACAACGAGAAAATGCGAGGAATTACAGCTAATCCCAAAGAAAGCAGGTGTTGACTGATGTGAAAATTACCGAACTATCAGTTTAGTAAGCCACAGCTGCAAAATACTAACGCGAATTCTTTAGACACGAATGGAAAAACTGGTAGAATCTGACCTCGGAGAAGATCAGTTTGGAACACTTGAGGCAATACTGACCTTACGACTTATCTTAGAAGAAAGATTAAGGAAAGGCAAACCTACGTTCCTAGCATTTGTAGACTTAGAGAAAGCTTTTGACAATGTTGACTGGAATACTCTCTATCAAATTCTAAAGGTGTCAGGGGTAAAATACAGGAAGCGAAAGGCTATATACGATTTGTACAGAAACCAGATGGCAGTTATAAGAGTCGAGGGGCATGAAAGGGAAGCAGTGGTCGGGAAGGGAGTGAAACAGGGTTGTAGCCTCTCCCCGATGTTATTCAGTCTGTATATTGAGCAAGCAGTAAAGAAAACAAAAGAAAAATTCGGAGTAGATATTAAAATCCATGGAGAAGAAATAAATACTTTGAGGTTCGCCGATGACATTGTAATTATGTCAGGGACAGCAGAGGACTTGGAAGAGCAGTTGAACGGAATGGATAGTGTCTTGAAAGGAGGATATAAGATGAACATCAACAAAAGAAAAACGAGGATAATGGAATGTAGTCGAATCAAGTCGGCTGATGCTGAGGCAATTAGATTAGGAAATGAGACACTTAAAGTAGAAAAGGAGTTTTGCTATTTGGGGAGCAAAATAACTGATGATGGTCGAAGTAGAGAGGATATAAAATGTAGACTGGCAATGGCAAGGAAAGCGTTCCTGAAGAAGAGAGATTTGTTAACGACGAGTATAGATTTAAGTGTCAGGAAGTCGTTTCTGAAAGTAATTGTATGGAGCGTAGCCATGTATGGAAGTGAAACATGGACGATAAATAGTTTGGACAAGAAGACAATAGAAGCTTTCGAAATGTGGTACTACAGAAGAATGCTGAAGATTAGATGGGTATGTCACGTAACTAATGAGGAGGTACTGACTAAAATTGGGGAGAAGAGGAGTTTGTGGCACAACTTGACAAGAGGGAGGGATCAATTGGTAGGATATGTTCTGAGGCATCAAGGGACCACCAATTTAGTTTCGGAGGGCAGCGTGGAGGGTTAAAGTCGTAGAGGGAGACCAAGAGATGAATACATTAAACAGATTCAGAAGGATGTAGGTTGCAATAGGTGCTGGGAGATGAAGAAGCTTGCACAGGATGAGTAGCATGGAGAGCTGCATCAGACCAGTCTCAGGACTGAAGACCAGAACAAAAACAACAACAACGACGAAGGCTGACCGACAGTCATTATTACTAAGCGTGATCAGTTAGTCGTACCAGCAGTACCCTCCGCTACACGCAGTTAAGTGCTCGCGGAGTGTGATGTAAATGCAGGTAGCAGAGTTCCTCGCCCCTCAGCTAGTTGCACCTCTTACTAGGCTTTATAACGAATGCCTGAGGCTTGGCAAATTTCCAAAAATCTGGAAGAAGGCAAATGTTGTTATCATAAATAAGGGTAATGATAAAGATCTAATGGTAGCCTAGTCCTGTCGGGTAATATGTCTTCTAGATGTTTTGGGGAAAATATTTGAGAGGCTATTATCTGACAGACTGGCGGCACACAGGGTGCTGTGCGGGACGAGCGACAGGCAGTTTGGGTTTCAGCCGGAGCAATCGGCATCTGACGCAATCGCCCTGGCGGCCGACGTCGGCAGCTCAGCCCCGCATAAGTATGTGGTGGGCACCGTGGTGACTATCCTGTGGTGGACCTCGCTCTTCTCCTGCTTATGGGAGAAGGAATATCCAGGGCCACTCTATGACTGTCTGAGGAGCTATTGTGAGGAGTGGCAGGTCTAGTTATCATCGCCCAGCGGAAAAATAAGTAAAGCGATCACCAAGGGATGTCCAGAGGGCTCTGTCCTGGGGCCATTCTTTTGGGATACAAATATGGAGCCATTGCTGGAAATACTACAACCCAGTGAGGACGTGCTATACGTGACAGCCTACGCAGACGACCTCCTCCTGCTGGTCGGTCGCCGTAGCCGCGAGGACTTCGAACCTAAAGTTGAATGGGCCATGCCATCACTTGCTGAATGGTACCACAAATCCAAAATGAAAATGTCACCAAATAAGTCAACATATTTGCTGCTCAAAAGTAGCTAATTAGGAATCCCACTGTGAGGATAGAAGGAACATCAGTTATTCAGCGCCGTGAGGCTCGATATTTAGGGGTAATTATAGACGAAAAATGTAGTATATAGATGCCGTAGCCCAACGATCTTTAGAAGTTTTAAATAATCTAAATAACATTTGGCACAAAAAATGCCATTTGTCACCCGACTTAATCAGATTTAACCACAACAGCATATTAACCTCTGTAGTAGGATATGGGACGGCAGTTTTGGCACACATGCTCACGAGGGTCATACCTGCCATGGCTGTGAGGAGGGAAAAGCGAAATATGGAGTTACGCTCTGTTGGAGCGTATAGGACAACTCCAGGGGGGGGGGGGGGGGGGGCTTTTCTGGTGTTGATGGGGCTATGTTCAAAAATGGTTCAAATGGCTCTGAGCACTACGGGACTTAACAGCTCAGGTCATCAGTCCCCTAGAACTTAGAACTACTTAAACCGAACTAACCTAAGGACATTAAACACATCCGTGCCTGAGGCAGGATTCGAACCTGCGACCGTAGCGGTCGCGCGGTTCCAGACTCAAGCGCCCAGAACCGCTCTGCCACCACGGCCGGCGATGGGGCTATGTCCTCTAGACATTAGAATCCTTAGAATCCGTGAACAGGCAACATAGTATTGGGTAACCAATGGAAATATTGAAAAGACTATGGAGATTATAGGATTATGGGTTTTGTGGCGGCGTTCGTAGCGACAAACAATTCGCTGTAGAAACGGCTTACGAAGTCACCGCCACACTTTTAATAGCGGGCCGACCGGTCCGCTGGAACAGTGAACAGAAAGATGAAAACCCAAACACTCTGATTAAATAAAAGTCGGTACTTATCTTTATTAACGAAGATACAGAAACACAGTAGTGAACTCCGTGTCTACAGAAATCTGTCCGAGTCGGAGCGGCTAGGTCAGCGTCGGCTGACGACAAACAACAAATCTGCTGCGATGAACACACAACTGACTAGCAAGTACACAATTCGGTGGCGAGTATACAACTGAGCGGCGAATACAGAACTGTGCTAGCGCTCGCGACTCCAGCGCTTAAGAAGCCAGAAGCCAGCGGTGGCGCGCGCAGACTTGCGGCGGTTTCCTGTCTCGCTGGCGCTGCTTATGCGGACGGCGTCCGGACTTTGATGCTGCCAACCTTTTGGCAGCGGGCTCGGGTGGCATTACTGGCTAGGATATAACACTCCTCCTCCCCAAATCGCCGCACCGTCGTTGAATAATGACGTGGCGAGCGTCGACGGTGGGGGAGGGGTCTGGCCGCAGGCGTAGCAGAAGAGACCGGGGCGGAGACTGTTGTCGATGGCAGTCCCCGGTCCGCACCCCAGCATTGGCTGCGCGGGGCCTCGGGAAACACCGACTGAAAACCGAGGTCAGGGTGCACGCCTGTGACCACGGGCGCAGCTTCTGGTACTGGACGCGACGGGGCGTCGGGACCCACGAAGAGAGGCAGCGTCTCCTGACGCTGCGTCGACGGCTGCCGAGTGGGTGCCGGACAAGGCGCTGCGGTGTCAGACTCCTTGGGGGTGCCCAAGGAAAGTGGCTGCAGGACAGGCTGCACAGCCACCGCTTGGGAAGGCGGCCCGGCTGAGGGGTCGACGTCCATCAGCTCCGAAGGCGGTGGCGACTGAAGAAGGACCGCAGGCGCCGGAGCGACCACCTGGGGCGCTCCCGGATGAAGCTGCGCGGGAGGCATCAACGGGACGGGCTGTCGGCGTGGTAGCGGCGACGGCTGCTGCTGCTGCCCTGGGGGCGGCAGCGAAGTCGGAAGGCGCGGCTGGAACCCGCCGCGGACCAAATCTGTGGACAAAGAACGAGCGGCAGAATCCGGGCGGCCAGCACGGCGCAACTGGTTCTGATGCCTCCTGTGCACCCCAGTAGCACCTTGAACAGTATAAAAACCGCGACCCTGGACACTTATCACGGTACCACGTTCCCAACGACGGCGACCGTGATAAACTCTGAAAAAAAACGGCGTCGTTGCGCTGAAAACGCGTGCGATGCTCAGAAGCGGCGGGTCGATCCGGGGGGTGCAACAACCGTAGTAGGGTGCGATGACGACGGCCGTGGAGAAGCTCCGCAGGCGAAGAGCCGTCGCGCGGCGTGGTCCGGTACGACGACAGGAACGTGATGAGGGCCTGCTGACGAGAGTGCGTAGCACGAAGGCGATCCATATGATCCTTGAATGTGCGTACAAAACGTTCCGCTGCACCATTCGATTGAGGGTGGAACGGCGGTGTAAGAACATGTCGAATGCCATTGGCAGAACAAAAACTTTCAAATTCAGCAGAGGTAAATTGTGGACCATTGTCAGACACTAAAACTTCTGGAAGACCCTCAATACAAAAAATTGAAGTCAACGCCTGTATAGTTTGTGCAGACGTTGTAGACTGCATGGGCACAACAAACGGAAAATTACTAAATGCATCTATCACGATGAGCCAACGAGAATTCCAATATGGACCAGCGAAATCAATATGTACTCGCTGCCAGGGACCGGCAGGGCGTGCCCACTCAAAATAGCGTTGAGGCGGAGCAGCTTGGCGTTCGGCACACGTCGAACAATCTGTAGACATCTGCGTAATCTGCTTATCAATACCGATCCATGTACAATGACGGCGGGCAAGCTGCTTGGTGCGGACCACTCCCCAATGACCTTGATGCAACAAGTCGAGGACCTTGGATTGGAGCACTTGGGGAACCACTACACGAAGCTGGTCATTCTCGGTGCGTAACAGCAAAACTCCGTGCGAAACAGACAACAGATGACGTTGCGGATAATAGCGACGAACCACAGGATCCGATATGTCCTTTGCCTTGGACGGCCAACCACGTTGAACAAAACGTAATAGTAAACTCAGATGAGGATCCGTAGCTGTCTCACGTGCCACCTGACGATAATCAATCGGAAAATCCCGGAGGGATTGATGCTCATCGGCGTCAATCTGATGGCAAGAGTCGTCAGAGGAATCGAAGACATCATCCGCAGCAATCGGCAATCTAGAAAGCGCGTCAGCGTTTGCATGCTGAGCTGTAGGGCGATACAGTATCTCATACTGGTATTGTGATAACAAAAGAGCCCAACGTTGTAGTCTCTGAGCTGTCCGCTGAGGAACTGGTTTAGACGGATGAAACAGTGACGTCAGGGGCTTGTGATCTGTTACTAAATAGAATGGTCTACCATAGAGGTAGTGATGGAATTTTGTGACACCGAACACAATAGCCAACGCTTCCTTGTCCAATTGGCTATAATTACACTGAGCTTTGTTTAGCAATTTAGAGGCGAACGCAATAGGACGTTCGGTGTTACCGACTCGGTGAGACAACACAGCACCGAGGCCGAAAGAAGAGGCATCACAAGCTAACACCAGAGGCTTGTTAGGGTCGTAATGGACCAGACAACGATCATTCAATAAAGCCTCTTTAAGCTGCTGAAAGGCTGATTGGCAATCAGCTGACCACACAAACGGAACATTCTTACGGCGGAGACGATGCAACGGTGCAGCAATCTGTGATGCATTAGGTATAAACCTAATATAATATGTCAATTTGCCAAGAACTGCTTGCAATTCATGCAGATTGCGAGGGGCGGGCAAATCACGAATAGCTGCTAAATGTGACTGGGAGGGATGAATGCCTTGAGCATTAATAACATGTCCCAGATACTCCATCTCCGTAAGGAAAAATGAACATTTATCGATGTTGCAACGTAGGCCTGCCTGAGACAACACTGTAAACAAACACTCCAAATTACGGAAATGTTCAGCAGGCGTCCGACCGGACACAACAACATCGTCTAAATAGTTGCAACACGATGGCACATTAGCCAGAAGTTGTGACAAAAAACGCTGAAAAACAGCTGGAGCTGACGCACAACCAAGAGGCAAACGCAGAAAACGGAACAACCCCAACGACGTGTTTATGACAAAATACTGTTGTGATTGCTCGTCGAGGGGCAATTGCAAATATGCTTCACGGAGATCAATTTTGGAAAAGAAACGAGCTTCCCCTAACTTATCCATCAGCTCGTCCGGTCTAGGCAAAGGAAAAGAATCAATGACAGTCTGAGGATTAACTGTCGACTTAAAATCAGCACACAAACGTAACTTGCCAGACGGTTTCCTTATAATAACTAAGGGAGAAGCCCACTGGCTCGCTGAAACGGGTTGAATAACACCGTTGTTTTGCCAACGACGAAGTTCATCTGCTACAGGTGCCCGGATGGCGTGAGGCACTGGACGAGCACGAAAAAATCGAGGCTGAGCATTATCTTTTAACGTAATATGAGCGGCAAAGTTCGCAGCACAACCTAGTTCGTCTTTAAATATGTCACTGTATTGTTTACACAAATCGGTTATGCTGTCTTGAGGAACAACAACAGAATTAATGTGCAACACATTGTCTTGGGTAGATAGGCCAAACAAGTCAAAACAGTCTAATCCGAAAATGTTTACACTGTCTGTAGCGCGGAGCACTGTGAATGAAACTGTTTTTGTATTGCCACGGAATGTGGCTGGCACGCTACATACACCTAACACAGGAATTTGTTCTCCACTATAAGCAGCCAAAGAATGTTTTGCCGCTGAAAGTTTAGGGCGGCCGATAGCCGCATACGTAGCACTATTTATGAGAGTCACAGACGCACCAGTGTCTAATTGAAAATTGAAGGTCTTATCCTGGATGCGTAGCTTCACAAATAGTTTATTACATTGTCTCTGGATCGGTGCAGCGGCGGCGGAAGACACAAAATCAGCGCGTTTAGCGCGTGTTCGCTGCTTACGACAACTCGTGGGTTGGGCGGGTGGAACAACAACTCCCGCTTCACTTGCAGTCTGTACATTACTTTTTACAGCGTTTGAATTACGCTTGGGTCGCATAGCAGAGGGCTGGGTGGGTGGCTTATTGCGAACAAGTTTATTACCCACACGAACCGTGGAAGAGTCTTTAAACGCGACCTTCTGGGCGGGCTGGCTTTGAAGAACATGAATATCCATGGGCTGGGCAGCACTAGAATTGTTCTTGCGTTTACGCAAACAAACAGTCTGGATGTGTCCTTTCCTTTGACAAAAGTGACAAACCGCGTTTCTTAACGGGCAACGTTCACGAGGATGAGCAAGAACACACTTAGGGCAAGACTTAACTCTATCATTTTGCACACGCGGCTGACGAATGTGTTTAACATGACGCGGCCGGCTAGTGTTGACAGTCTGACTCTGCCGGTGGGGCCGCGGGCGTGACATAACTTGCTTAGCACAGGCAATTTGAGAAATACATGGCTGATCTAACGCACACTCAGCATAGTCAAAAGTATCTTGGGCTTCAATAATGTTCATCACAGTCTCTAATGACGGGTCAGGCAACTTTAAGATAGCAGCACGAATACGAGAATCTGCAATGTTTTGAGTAATAGCGTCTCGTAACATGACATCACTGTAGGAAGCTCCACACACACAATTAAATCGGCACTGACGGGTGAGGCCCCGTAAATCTGTTAACCACTGTTTATTAGATTGATGTGGCAGTTTCTTTAATCTGAAGAACTTGAATCTGGCTGCTGCCACATGAACTCGCGACTCGAAATACTCAGCAAGCTTGTTAACAACAAAGTCATAGTCTAAAGCTTCTGGCTTGGATTCCGGGAACAACTTACAAAGTAGTCGATAGACTTCCACGCCTGCAGTGGAAATTAAATAAAGCTGCCGCTCAGTACCCGTGATTTTGTAGACTGTCATGTGCGCCTGCAACTGCGCGAAATATTCTCGCCATTCTTCTCTTGATGCATCAAAAGCACGGAAAGGCGGTGCTGCCTGTGCTTGTTCCTTTTGTGTTGGAGGATTAGCCGCTTGTTTGGCGATTGCTTCCACCAGACTTTGTATTTGCTGACTCTGTAACAAGATCAACTGTTGTAATTCGGCAGACATAGTGAACACAAATTAAACCAGCCCCCAAAATTTTATCGCTATAATTAGTATAACCAGAAACAAGTTGAACCAGCCCTGCACACGAGTTCGGAAGCCCTCGTCGCCAGTTTTGTGGCGGCGTTCGTAGCGACAAACAATTCGCTGTAGAAACGGCTTACGAAGTCACCGCCACACTTTTAATAGCGGGCCGACCGGTCCGCTGGAACAGTGAACAGAAAGATGAAAACCCAAACACTCTGATTAAATAAAAGTCGGTACTTATCTTTATTAACGAAGATACAGAAACACAGTAGTGAACTCCGTGTCTACAGAAATCTGTCCGAGTCGGAGCGGCTAGGTCAGCGTCGGCTGACGACAAACAACAAATCTGCTGCGATGAACACACAACTGACTAGCAAGTACACAATTCGGTGGCGAGTATACAACTGAGCGGCGAATACAGAACTGTGCTAGCGCTCGCGACTCCAGCGCTTAAGAAGCCAGAAGCCAGCGGTGGCGCGCGCAGACTTGCGGCGATTTCCTGTCTCGCTGGCGCTGCTTATGCGGACGGCGTCCGGACTTTGATGCTGCCAACCTTTTGGCAGCGGGCTCGGGTGGCATTACTGGCTAAGATATAACAATGGGGTGAGATAAATTTGCAATCAGAAGAAGAGGGGAGGAATTGTGGCAAGAGTCATGGGAAAATGAAGAAACGGGGAGGAAGGCTTTCCATCTGTTGCCTCACATTAGGGAAAGGTTACAGATGGCTTACTTTAAGCCGGCTAGCGGTTTGCTGTGCTTACTTACAGGGCATGGACCATACTGACATATTTATGTCGTTTTGGGAAATGAGCCACGTCCGCGTGTGACTGTGGTGCTGAAGAAGACACTACTGATCACGTGATCTATGATTGCTTGACATACAACAATGTGGCAACCGGGCTACGACAACGACTACCCAACAGTGACACCTTTTCCTTACTAAGACAGGACGGTACATTTCAGACACTTAACACCTTGGCAAACGAGGTATCACAAAAGAATCAGAGGGATTTTATAAAGGACCATAATGGTCGCTGAATGAGAAGAACGGACTAAGAGCGAGATGCACCTGTCCAGTAACGGCTGATCGCCGTTACGGTCGAGATCAACCGCGCTCTTGGATTAGGGAGGCAGGTGTATCACCAACATCGATCTGTCAACAAGCACTTATTCAGGGTGAGTCATAAATGAGGAAAAATATGTTGTGCGAATTGTCACACACTGAGCTACAAACATAAATTCGATTTCCGCATGTTCCTGTGCCAATAAATGACAATTAAATTGAATGGTAAAAATCTGGAAATGTGTGGTGGACTTTTGGGTGTTACTGTGGCCTGACATTGGCCAAGGGGAGAGATCGGCAACAGGCCACAACATCTGAGTGTTGCAGGTAGTCTATCCGCGCACGAGAAGGCGAGGCTTGCGGCGTTAAGCGACGGTCTGCGTGACGCAGCGAGCAGTGACAGCTCCCACATCTTCCTCGTACCGGTTACGCTGGCCGGAATTATGCATCGAGGCTAGTTGGCGTAGGGAAAGGAACGTGAGGAGGGGCTGTACTACTGTACAGGCATGTTTTATAACTTCGTTTTTGTGTCCCAGACTCAGTTTTAAGGAACGAGTACATAGATGCAGAACACAAAATACAACTACACACGTACGTGGCAGTTAATACAAACGAATACAGTACAGCTGTACAAATCGAAACTAACACAGAAACAAATGAGTAGAAGCTGCAGTGGCGGTTTATAAGTACTGTTCGAAATGACGGCTACGATGTGTGTGGCAAAGTTGAACTCTTCACAGGAAAGATTGCTGAACACGATCCAACATGTCTGTATCTCTTTGCGTAATATCACAGACATATTGTATTCTGCGTTGAAGGGTGTTGACATCAAAAACCTCTTCTTCGTAAATCACAGATTTCAGATGTCCCCACAAAAAGAAATCCAGTGGATTCAGGTCTGGCAATCTTGCTGGCCATGCTACAGGGCCTCCACGACCGATCCATTTCGAAGGGAAGGCATTGTCCAGGTGGCGTCGCACTGTGCCGCTGAAGTGAGCGGGTGCACCATCATGCATGTACCACAGGTTCATAAGAGAGGCCAAACTAACGTCTTCCAACAATTTCGCTAATGTAGCATCCAGGAAACGCAGATACCGCTCTCCTGTAAACCTATGTGGTAGTACATGTGGCACTATGAGATGGTGATCAATAATTCCACACCAGATATTGACACCGCATCTTTGTTGGTACCCTTGAAACACTGTGCTGTGGGGATTTTCTTCCGCCCACTCGTGCCAATTATGCGAATTCACTATACCCTCCTTCGTGAAATAGGCTTTGTCGGTGAACAGCATTGTTCGTGAAAAATGCTGGTCGTGGGTCTGACGCCGTAGGATAAAGTTGCGGAAGTCCAGCCTCCTCTGGTAGTCTTCCAGCAATAATGCCTGTACCTTCTGAATGTGAAAGGGATGGTAATGGTTTCTATGGAGTACTCGCTTAACAGTAGATTGTGACATTCCGAGCGCAGTGGCGAGAGACCTGGTGCTTATTGTTCGGTCCTCCGCGACAGTTTGTAACACTTTTTCTTCGTCATCCGCACTGTACGTCGACGGTCGGCCACGGTCGCTAAGTCCTGGAGCTGCTACACATGCACTATACTCCCACAAGCGCCTGTCCACAGAGTAAAACGTTTTTGGGGGGATGGAAGGCAAACGGCTAGGAAACCTCTCGTGATACAGTTGCCTTGCAACGTCAGCTCTTCCATCTGCAAGCCCGTAGATGAGGTGGATGGCGGCGTATTCCTCGTTTGTGAAATTTCCCACAGTACTGTAGCAACACTGCGACGCGGCCGTTAGCAGCTGTCGACACGGCGAGTATCGGGCAGAGTGAGCAGCGCAGAGGTGTTGTAAACACGTCATACACGCCGCGGTTTTACTTCTGCCGTTGACTACTCTTTCCGCTTACGGGACACACATTCCCTAACATGGGACTGTACACTCCGTTACCGCCGACAGCGTGTGATTCACAAGTTCTGATACAATTTCGCATACATTACGATGGGATTTGTTCTTTCTCGTATGTTTCAAACGCTGGCAGATACACATCAGCCCAATGGTGTGTCATGTGTTTTACCTACGGGTGAATGATATGTCGTGATCGTGAGGCTCGTCTGTATCTCGTTCAATGGTAAAGAGGTATTTTTGTTTTACGTACACAGTACACCGTGGAGAACGAAATTAACAAGAGTGCGTCACGTGTTACGCATAACAGCATGCGTTCCTCGACATATTTTTCCTCATTTATGACTCACCCTGTATAGTAGTTATTAGGTACTAGTAGCGTTTAGAATAGAATGTAGACACCAATTAGCAACCATTAACACGATAGGGACTCCAGCGAGTTCAAATAATTTGGACTAGCCCAGTGCCAAGGGCAATGTCCACTGGGAGTAGCTCGGTGGGCAGACCAGTAACAGTAGCTTTATAAGATCTTGTGGCACACCTGTAACGCTGCAGGAATTACAACTTTTGTACACTTGTAGAGCAGAATAGTAAATATACTAACCTTTTCCATAGTAACAGCCACCTATGTCAGTGTGTAGCTGCAACTGTCAATGTATTAATTATAAGGCACACCAATTAGATTAGGTAGTGTGTTATGCTGGATAATTATTGAAGTATTGTGTTTGAAATAAAGATTTCTTTAAAAAACATTTTGTGTTTCTACGGTGTGAGTTGATCTGGAAGACATAGGGGTTTCAGCATCAGTGTCAGAGTTTGACAGAGGTATGCAAGACTTACGAACAAATATCGCAGAGGATATAGATTACATTGCTTTGAATTTATTGAAATGATTGTGCAAAATGACAATTAAACGACTAATTAAGCTGGCGTATGCATCTGTGAAACTTGAGACATTCTAATAACACTTTTCGAAAAGACCCACACAATCCCAAAGACGGCAGCGGCCCGTAAGTGCAAGACCTGTCGCATAATCAGCTTAGCAGCTCATGCATCCAAGATGCTGACAAAAATAAGTTCCAGAAGAATGGAAAAGAATCTTAGGCTCTGTTATATTACAATCAGTTCGGGAAAGGTGAAGTTATCAGAGAGGCAGTTCTGATGCTGCTATTGTTTGCTGGAGACAAGACTTAAGGAAAATTATGTCAGTTTCGTGGTAATCGTCGACCTGGAAAAAACATTTGACAATCTAAAATGGTGCAAGATGTCGGAAAGTTTCAGAAAAAATTGTGTACGCTGTAGGGAAAGTCGGGTAACATACAGCACGTATGAGAATCAAGAAAGAACTATAAGAATGGAAGAGCAAGAATGAAGTACTCGCATTAAAAAGAGTGTAAGTCATGGATACAATCTTTCTCCCGTGCTGTTTGTAATATTTATGGCAAGTTAGTATCACGCAAAATACTAATGTTGTGAAATATACAGAAGTCTATATTGTTGTGGAGCCCACTGTGAAGTTGTGGTGGTCTTGGTATCATGTTAAGGCTTGAGAGTCTGCCTGGAAACAGCGTGTCCACTTCCTATTGACTAGTTTAAGCCAATTCCCATTGGTTCAGATGGTTCAAATGGCTCTGAGCACTATGGGAATCAACTGCTGTGGTCATTAGTCCCCTAGAACTTAGAACTACTTAAACCTAACTAACCTAAGGACATCACACACATCCATGCCCGAGGCAGGATTCGAACCTGCGACCGTAGCAGTCGCACGGTTCCTGACTGCGCGCCTAGAACCGTGAGACCACCGTGGCCGGCAATTCCCATTAGATAGTATGACGCAGAAATGTTAGAAGCAGTAACTTCGTTTTCATTGCTAGAGGAGTTGGGCATCGGCGTTAGCAGAGAATCGTCACGTGTGTGCAAGATAACAGATCATGATAATTATTAGCTTAGCTGAGGTGAGATGAATTGCATTGGTGGGTGAAATTTGCATCATGAGGGTGCATTATTAGAACTGGGCGTTGATGGTAGCAGAGAGTGGTCACGGATAATGATAATTGAGCTATATTGTACATAAATCTATTAACTGCTCAGAATGTTTATTACAAAGTGCTGTTAAGAATTATTCAAGTTGGAGACAGCTGAGTACAGTTACATATGTAAAGTCACACATCTCAGCTGTGGAAAATACATGTTAGTTACTTTTGTGGAACGTACTAACTGCATGAGCCGTGGTTAAAAGTTGCTGTTTTGAAGAGCGCGCCGCAGCGCGTAGTGTGAAGCAGTCGCCCTCCGTTTCTGGCGGTGGCGCCGCTGTGGCAGTCGCAGCTTCGGTGTCTCCCTCTGGTGGGAAAGGGGAAGGGCTGCCCGTTAACGTGCATTTACGGGGCGCTATGAGCTCGCCAGTCTACCCTACCTAAAACTCGTCCAAGTTCTGGTCAGCCTTCCGTCGCCTTACCGGAACTAAACCCTCCCCATACTATCTTCTTCTCCATGATGATCACCCCTTCTCTGACACCCGTAGTAAGGCCAATCACTTTGCCTCTTACCTCTCCGATGTCTTTTCCATCCCCGATGATCCCCAGTTCGATTACTCCCTCTTCCCGGATGTCCGTGATCGAACTGATACCTCTGTCCCTCCCCTCGCTCCTGGTTTCCAGTACTTGGACAACATTGCACACACGGAACTCAATGCCCCTATCACTACACAGGATCTCATTGCTACACTCCGCACGAAACGCAACACCACTCCCGGTCACGATCGTGTCACCTACCGTCACCTTCGTGAAGCTCCTGTCTCTTTCCTCTTCACCCTGGCCAGGCTCTACAATGTAGTCCTGTCCATCGGTTACTTCCCCGACCTGTGGAAAACCTCCCGTATCCTGATGTTCCTTAAACCTGGTAAACCGCCGTCCGCCGTCTCCTCCTACCGTCCCATTAGCCTTACCTCGGTCTTCAGCAAGGTCCTGGAATCTATTCTCACCCGTCGCATCAACCAGCATCTCCGCCAGCACCGCCTCCTTCCCGTTACCCAGTGTGGCTTTCGGCCATCCTTCTCTTCCGACGACCCTCTCCTTCACCTCACTCATCTCCTTTCCGAAGAGCTTAATTCCCGCCGCTCCGCAATCTTCCTCTCCCTGGACCTCGAACGTGCTTATGACCGCGTATGGCATTCCGGTCTCCTCTTCAAGCTCCAAACCTTCGCCCTTCCCATAATTACGTCCGTCTGATCGGCTCCTTTCTCTCCCACCGTCCTTCCTACGTCACCATCCATAACACGGATTCCTACACCTTTTTTCCCTCCGCCGGTGTGCCCCAAGGCTCCGTCCTCTCTCCCCTTCTGTCCTTTTATATACGGCGGACATGCCGCCGCCGTCACCCCCCGTCCACCTTCTCCAGTTTGCCGATGACACCCTTGCCCTTGCCCCCACCCTGCAGCGCTCCCAACACCTTCTCGAATCCCATCTTGACCGGTTCACCGCTTGGTGCTACCAGTGGTTGCTCAAGGTCAGTCCCTCCAAAACCCAGGCGATCATTGTAGGCAAAACCACCCCTTCCTTTCGCCTCCTTGATTTCTATCTCACCATCTATGGCCGTCCTATCGCCCTCACCCCCACCCTTAAGTACCTTGGCGTCACCCTCGACCATCGACTCTCCTGGACCCCCCATCTCCGGACAATCCAAGCCAAGGCATGCTCCCGACTCCGTCTCCTCAAGCTCCTCTCCGGCCGTACGTGGGGTCTGGACCCCTCCACCATCCTCCACACCTATAAATCCCTCATCCACCCTATCCTTTGTTATGCCCATCCGGCTTGGATCTCCGCCCCCCCCCCTACCTTTTATAAATCCCTCCAAATCCTTGAACATCATGCTCTATGCCTCGCCTATCGCATCCGTCTTCCCTCCCCCACGCGCATCCTGTACGATCTAATTCCATTCCCCCACCTCCTCCTGTTCCTTGAAAGAATACAGATCCTGTACACCTCCCACAAACTCGACCCTCCTCACCCGCTTGTCTCGCCCATCCTCTCCCACCCCTGCCCGCTGCCGCGCCTGTATTCCCACGTCCCACCTGGTCTCCATCTCTCCACCCTCCTTACCCTCTCCCAAGGTGGCTTCCGCCAGCTCCCCCTCCCTGATGATGTCCTCCTCCCTTCCATATACCTCTCCTACCAACTTTGATCCTTCCTCCCTCTTCCTGTGTCTGTTCCTTTGGGCACCCTCCCTCCCTCCTCCCTTTCTCCCCACTCCTCCCCCGGGCCTCCCCTCCCCTGTCCATCTACTCCTCCTCCCATCTGCTCAGCCATTGGCATCTTTGTTCTCCCCTCTCCAACCTCTCCACCCCCCTTCAACCTTCTTCCCCTCTTGGCAGGTCCCCAGACTCGCACACGCTACGTGGACTTTCGCGCGCCAGAGATCATCGCCATCAGTGTCTCGTGTGTGTGACATCGTTTTGTGTTTTTAGCGCCCGCCGTCACGCTTCTACGTTCACTTGAGCCGTCGGATTAATCAGTGTTACGTGCGCCGTGTCAACGTGTTTTCAGTGTCGTTATCGTCGAGTGTGAACGTCTCCGTGTTTTTTGTGTATCTGTGACCACTATTTTTTTTTTGCCCGTCACTATGTTCATTCTGATTCTCCATTCTGTGTTCTGTTATTGTCAACACTATGGCTGAAGAGCGGCGTAGCATGCCGCTGACAGCCTACCTGATTGTTCAGGTATTAAAATAACAATAAAGGAAAAAAAACTCGCCAGTCGGTCAGTCTGGGTCAGTCTCTCGTCCGCATTTGTTAGGCAGTTAGTGTCTGTCTGTCGTTCGGAGTGCTAGTATGTCTGTCGTTCGGATCAACCTTTAAAGCCGGCAAAATGAGTCTCTTTCCACTCCGCCAGTAAAAGAAATCAGCGAGTGGTCGTCCGGCTGGGGCTTAGTTCCTGTATCTGAGTCTGCGCGTTAGGTCGCCAGTCTGCTCGAGTTTGCTCAGACAATGGTCATTGGCGGTTGGATCAATCAGGTGGTCGGTCGCGCACTGAGACACGAGATGACTTGTCCGTCTTGAACGTCGGCGCATGTGAGGTCGCCGCGTGAGTCCAGTGGGCCGCGGCGTATAGCGAGGGGTAGTGGCTTCGCGGTCGACACGAGAGCAACAGGAGTCAACCCACGACATCGGTCTGGCCGGTGCGAGCTGCGACGCCGCGCGACGGGAGAGCGGCGCGCCTTCCTGCGTCCGTTGAAGCGGCTGGTTGCGGACGGTTCGGGAGAGCGATTTGGGGGAGCTGCGCCAGGTCTTCTCGAGAAATCGCAGTTTATTAGAAGTTAAGTGATTGGTGATGTGTTGTTTGATTTAGTCTTGTTAAATTCTACTTGTTTTCTTGCTGAGGTCACCAGCCGCTTTGTTTCGGGGTCGTCCCACCATTCTTCTCCGTTTGCCCACCCGCGGGAAGGTGGTTATTTGTTACTTGTGTGGTCAGTTTTTCCCTTGTGGAATTGGGGAGATTTAGTTCGGGTTGTTTAGTAACCCCCCCCCCCCCACCTCCCGTCAATCTGCCATACGTTAATAGCTGCCTCTGTCATGTTTGTCGGATTCGATGTTAACGAATTTATTGCTTAGAGGCCGAATTCTTGAAATATGTTTTTATCTTGCCTATCATCTTTCGAGGTGGTATATGTGTAATGTAGAGCGTTTTGTACATCTTATGTAAGTCTGCCATTTATGGGTTTTATTTAAATAGACTTTTAGGTTATAAGGTTGCCACCCTTCCACCGTAAGAGTCCTTTAAAAAAGTGCACTTTCGGGGGCAAATAATTTGAGTGTTGTACCACTTCCATCTCTCTTACGGGGTGCATAGTTTACGTGTTTGTGTGAATTGTTAAAAAAAATTTTAGTTTAAAGTAATATGGTGTGTTGCAGATTTGCACCAGTGTACTCTTTCAGAGGTTGTTGTGAGCGGTCATGACTACGGCCGTGTTGAAAGGGAGCAGGCAAGCTTCTCAGCCCGAAGGTTCATACTGTTAGTATTGTTCTTTCTGCCTCTAAATAAAATTGTAACTTGATATTTCGAGGGTGCTTTTCTGCTTATAATTTTAAATCTGTTTTTGAAAAAGCGTTTGGAATAAAATCACATTTGTTAAAAGTAATTTCATTTTCCATCAGTTACTCCCTGGCAAATACTTTCACGCTCACCTAGTGTGATTAAATGTGTTAATGTTCTTGATGAATCGCTAGTAAATAAAGTAAATCCTTTAAGAAGTTATGGAACGTAAGTTCTGTATCAATAGTGGTGTGGCAAGAATTACAGCACTCAATAAATCATATGACAGCGCTTGGACGTTCTCTTTTCTGAAAAACAGTAAAGAGCGCATTTATGAAAACAAAGCGACGACCGAGCATTATTTACTGCAGTGAGAAGAACATTGTCTTTAGAACGTGCCAGGTAAGATCTAGGAATCTTTGAGGTGTATCTGGCAACGAACATTTCCAACTGCAACCATCACACGTATGCCTATGCTGTTACAATCAGCCACCAGGACATGGCTTTAAGAGCTCGGGTGTTGCATAATGCGTACCTTGAGGGTTGATTTTGAGCGACTGTGGTGCTGAATGAGTGCACTGAAAGTGGGCAGTGAACTGATAGTAACCTGTTCAAAAGAGTTATGAAACAATGAGCGAATAGTGAATTAGCAGTAATAGTGGCATGATGACTGTTATCTGATGAACATTGTTTCTGGTAGGATGAGTAGCGAATTTCGCTGATAACATCAGTACAGAGCACAAGATTGGTGAACAGTAAAACGATGGGTTACATACGAATCTGTGCTTAAGAACTGGCGGAAGTGACTTTGACATCTTATTGCTGTAAAAAATTTACAGCACCTCAGTTACAGTTGATATTTTGGGAGAATAGGAAATGCAATGTTTTGTGGTATGCGATACAGTGTAAAAGAATGACTTAAAGAAAACAAGACTTCAGGATTTCATTTGTGATGCACAGAGATGAGCAATATGATACCTGGGGCTGTTGTCATGGCGCAGGAAGCAGACAGCCTTCTCACCGGGTGGCACAGCCGGAAGCTCCAGAAGAAAGGTCGAGAGACAACACACAGGCGCCCAAGGGAGGCCCGCAGCTAGACAATTGGGCAGATATCGCAGATACACAGGAGGACCATCTTATTTCTGTTAAAAGCACTGGGAGCCATAGTTAATATATTGGTAGATCCCTTTTTTATTAGGTGACACCACACCTTATACTGTCCTCTTCCAGTAATAGCTGCTCAGAGGGAGTTTGGTTAGAAGAAAAGAACGTCAATTCAAATAAAGCCATGTGCATCAGCTATGGGCTCCTGTCAGTTGAACAGCATTTCAACTTTATGTTTGCGATCGTTCGTTATCATCTGTGCACACCTATAACATAAATAATTGTTACAGCCCATAAATGTAAAAGAATTTCAGGACAGGACCAATGAAAAAGGTAAACACCTCATAAGCTTCTGTCACAATTTTAATCTCAAAATTACGTCAACACGACTCCAGAAAAATAACGCACAGGCTAAAAACGTGGAAATCCCCGAAATAAAACACTCAGAGAATTCCAAATTGTTCATATTGCTGTCTCCAGGGGAAAACTAAATAACTTAAAAATCAGCAGAGAATTATCTGAGTGAGACCAGCACTTACACCAAATCGAACTAAAGCTTCAGTCCATCAGAAAACGCGTAAGAGTAAGCCAGATTTTCTCGACTGATCCTAAATGCCTAAAACTCATAAGAAAGAAATCCATAGACTGGACACCACGAAGTGACCGAAACTCGCAGAGAAAGTGCAGCAAACAATAAATTTAAGATACCCTACAATAGGTTTATTTTTCAGGTACCTTTTAATTAAACAACACGCTTACTCCAATTTAATATCATGCAGGTATGTGTACCAGTGCTGTATCTATTTTTTCCTTTATTTGCTTCACGATATTGTGTATATGAACATCTAAAGATAAATGTATACACTGAGAACGTTAGTCTTTAAATGTAATTATATGTAATTTCTACGTATCTTTGGAAGCATTGGCCCAGTATTAAGCATTTTATCTACATAAAATAAAAAAAGCTGTCAGCAGAGAAGTAACAAATGATGAGCAGTACCTTACAGTGGGATTTGGCTGTTTTAAGATGCACATATGCAGCACGTATGGTAATCTGTAGAAATTTAATTACTTGGTGGAAGGTAGAACAGTTTCAGCAGGGGTGGAAAGTGGAGCGGTTTCGAAGATTAGAAGGATAATATATTGAGAGAGAGAATGCAGCAATTTAAGAGGAAAGATGCAAAGAACTCAGAACTTTCTGGAAAGCGATTACATCACTATTTATGCAATAAAATATCAATATTTTGAGAAACAGATTTATTTCGAAAGTGTATGGATTAGAGGATTTTACGACAGCTAAAGAACTTTGAAGAAAAGACGAGTCACAAGAGAGATAATTTGTCTCAAGATCATCGCAGAAGACATCGAGAAGGAGAAACAGATAATACGTGGAACAACCTAGGACCAGAAGCAATCACATCAAGAGATTACAAGTACTCTGTGATTTCTTCAAGCAGTATAAGGAGCTATTTTCCACCTCATTATGGACGAATTGAGACTGCGAAGTTTACCCGTTATGTGGACAATGATACAAGTAGAGACTTAAAGTTACCATTCTGTGCATCGAACGGAGAACTATTTTCGTAAGTAAGATTAAGAAGTGTAGCGGCCAAAGCTGGAGGCATTTTCAGTCCAAAAATAAATAAATAATATTCTTAATTAAAATTATTAACAGCCGACCAGTTGCAATGGATAAAGAATTCTTTACCTAGGTTTCAACAAATTTAAATTTGTCTTCTTCAGAAGGTGGCCTAAGGACAATGAACATCATCGCTTACATTAGAAAGGTATGAAACTTAAGTCAAGAATAGATTTTAACACAAATTAGAGAGCTCTTGCATTACAAAAATATGAGAACGACGACTGGTACTTACAATTTTACATTAGTATGGACTGATGTATCATCACCGTTTTTACAAATGTCGGCATAAATCCATTTGTCAAAATTAAAATATAGCCCTAGAAATAGGGTTTGTCACGTAAATATAAATTAGTGCATGGATGTTGCAGAGCTCACAACCGACTGAGTGTAATCGGCCAGCGTAGTTACTCTGCGGCCAGGGCAGGTGGCGCTCGTGGCGCGAACCATGTGCCGATTGGCGTACAAAAGTAACGTGTAAATTATCAGTATTATTAACGTCATTGGATAAAGTAACAATAAAAAGAAACAAAGCGTTTAACACTCCCGTTATAACAGTATGGGAGCCTTGGTACAATTAATGTAGTTATACATCAAAAAGGCAGGTGGCGCTTACGCCGAGAGAGCTACGCACAGTGGCATATACAGTCAGAATATAAAAATTACATTACTATATTAGTGAAGCCCACACACGGTATATATGTCAGAACTTTAAAATTGACAATAATGGCTTTTAAGACAGAATTACGAACCCTGGTCCACAATACAGTTAATACACATTCGCAGGGAACCAACGTTTTAGAGCCAGACAAAATCACATAAGGGCCGATGTAGTGGCAGCCATACATCGTGAGAAAAACCACATTACATAAAGGGTAGTGAGCTTAAAGATTTGAAAGCGCATCATAGCTTCCTGAGAAAATAGACCACTGCGGTTACCAGCATTAATGTTATACCATAAACAGTACAGGTTTAAAGCCTTCGAAAAGTTGTCTACAAGCAATGTTCAACTGGTCGTTCAGTATATTACCGTCTTTGAGCTCTAGATGTTTGAAAATTTGTAACTCTTCCCACAGATCTAATCTACGCCCTTTGACTTGTCTGTGTAGGATAATACTCTATTTAAATGCACAGTAAAGCAGCTGTCTTTGTTGAAACTGCAAAACCTTTGTCTGCAATATTTACCAACCCAACATAATCCAATCCCGCATCCCACCCGAAATTTGTGTTCAGCTACGAAATGGTGCGCCGGGGCAGCTGTGGATATTTATTTGGATTTTGTGATTAGTGTTCTTGCTGGCAAGCTAACAAACGTTATCTTCTGTTGTCCAGTGATTTTGTAAAAAAAAAAAAAAAAAAAAAAAAGAAACATTAGCATCACGCCGGCAGAAAAGAGTTTCTCCCTTTGCGATATGACGGGTAATGCTCGTTTCACAAGAATTCCTGCAAACGTGACGCACTTTGACATCACGCGCAATATCGACGCCTCATGATCGGCTAACGACTTTGTAACAAGGAAGAATATGAATATTATTGCTCCTCGATTCACTCGCAGCATTTTAAGCTTTTCTTCTAGGTTCCTGTCTAACTACACACTCGGAAGTCGCTACATATTGGGAAACAAAGAGACAAATATTTGTGAGAAGAAAAAATACCTATTTTATTGCATGTCGTTTTAGTGGCAGCATTTAAAGCTTTCATCTCAGGTTCCAATCAAGCCACAAAAAAATGGCTCTCAGCACTATGGAACTTAACATCTGTGGTCATCAGTCCCCTAGAACTTAGAACTACTAAAACCTAACTAACCTAAGGACATCGCACATTTTTTTTTTTAATCTCATTTTGTTCACTGTTGTTCGTTGCATCTGTTCGGGGCGGACGTCGTAAAACATCCGTTTAAGTTCGTTGTTGATCGATTAGCTCAGTTTTTTTTAATTACAGAGGGCTGTTAACCCTCTGACCGAACACGCTGAGCTACCGTGCACACATCCATGCCCGAGACAGGATTCGAACCTGCGACCGTAGCCGGCCGAAGTGGCCGTGCGGTTAAAGGCGCTGCAGTCTGGAACCGCAAGACCGCTACGGTCGCAGGTTCGAATCCTGCCTCGGGCATGGATGTTTGTGATGTCCTTAGGTTAGTTAGGTTTAACTAGTTCTAAGTTCTAGGGGACTAATGACCTCAGCAGTTGAGTCCCATAGTGCTCAGAGCCATTTGAACCATTTTTTGAACCTGCGACCGTAGCAGTCGCGCAGTTCCGGACTGAGCGCCTAGATCCTCTAGACCACCGCGGCCGGCTCAAGCCACACACTCGCAAATAGCCACATACTCGGAAACGAAGAGACAATATTGGTGAAAAGGCAGAATATGAATTTTATTGCTGCTCATTTCAGTCGCAGCCATTCAAGCTGTGCTCTTAGTTTCCTGCCTAACCACAAACTCGAAAATGGCTAAATATTTGTTTCATCCTTCGTTCTCACGTCAGACTGAATATAAATAACATCCAGTATTGCAGAACATACTTGTACTACATTAATAAGAAAGTAACACAACGCTGACATGAAAAAAATTGCATGTAACAGTATGTGAACCAACAACTTTCGACTGCAGAAACCATGCGATGTTTAACGCCGGTCTTGGTTATCATATTCTGTCTTGAAGGCTTGTATCATTAACTCGTTATTATGTAACGTTTAATGATAATGGCGATTTGTTTGTGATAAATTTTCAGTGCTCCATTACACTGAATTGGCATACTGCAAATTGTAAAACAAGTGTGTTTCATTCTTAATTTGTAAATGATTGACGATAATAACTCATTCCTTAGAGAAAACTCTTATATGATGAAATTAGCCGTATGTAAATCATTGCGTAATGTTGTATACATAGTTCCGCATAGTCAGCGCATACACAACTTTCCCACTAGAGCGCGCCCCACTAAGCACAACAGCGCAGGCGCAGCGCTCGTTCGTCTCTGCACTACGAGATGGCGCTGCCTTAGAGACGGACTGAATTCTGCTTCCGCTGATCCGCGTATTAATATGTAACGCAGCCAATGAGATTGCTGCTAACGTAGAATCTTTTCTCCTCGCGGATCACACACACGCAATGATACTTGAACACGCGAGGTATTATAACGAGTGTACAGACCTCCGATTAGTCAGTCTGCATTTGTCTGCACCAGTCCGTACCAGTCTGCATTAGTCTGTACCAGTCTATAGTCAAGTTTCAGTCTGCACCTAAGAAGATTATCATATTCCCGTACATAGCCATAAAGATAAATGTATAGACACTTTGTCAAGTATCAGAGATATGTGAGAATAAGATTAACGTACCAAGACCATGGGAACTTCAGATTGTCAATTGTAAATAGCATCCAGAATCAAGTTACGTAATGTTTGTGCTTGTTATTATTTTAATAAATGTGTGTGAAAATTAATCAAGTTCTGTTTAAAGTTGGTCACACCGTCAATCTGCTACTCCAAACGTGCAAGTGGTATTTCTATCGTCTGACCTAACGGCAGAACATAAACACGCTACGATAAGACCACGAGACATATTGCTGACACTCGCCTACTTAATTAGAGCGACAAGTCAAATAATCTGATGGTGTGTGTACCGAAAGTCTTACAGTACGCACACCACACGTAACATTTTATTATACAGTAGAGTCCGTTAATCCAAACTAATTGGGACCGGACCTTGTTCGGATTACAGATTTGTTCGGATTAGCCGGAATTACGGTGACGAGTTTCTACAATGAAGCACACCAAGCAGATAAGTAGGTTTTTTGTGGTTTTAGGGCGCACAACTACAGTGGTCATTAGCCCCCAAACTAAGTTATGAATGCACTGCGAGGCACAAGGTTGAAACAGCAACTAAAAAGGATAACACTATAAAATGCACATTAACAGGCAAGGGATTAAAAGAAAACAGCATACTCAAATGTCCTTAGACAGGTTTGTCAAGTGGATAAAACGAAGAACGCTAGCAGCTGCTCCCGGGTCGTCCGCTAAAATGGCATCAAGAGTACATGGCAGGCTAAGATCAATGCGCAGTGTATTAAAATTCGGACAGGACGTTAAAATGTGGCGGACCGTCAGCAATTGCCCACATGGGCAGAACGGCGTCGGCGCAGCCATCAGCAGATGGCGGTGGCTGAACCGGCAGTGTGCAATTCGTAACCGGGCCAAAACGACCTCCTCCCGCCGAGAAGGGCGTGAAGAGGTCGTCCAAGCCGTGGGGAGAGGTTTCAAGGCCCGAAGCTTGTTGTCAGTAAGTGTAGCCCAATCGGCATGCCACAGCGATAAAATGCGCTGGCAAATGACCCTGCTAAAATCAAATGAAGGCACACAACAAGAAGCTGTCCGAGGCTGGAGGACCGCAGACTTGGCCGCGGCATCTGCAGCTTCGTTCCCAGGGATACCGACATGGCCAGGAACCCACATAAAGGAAACCGGAGAACCGTCGTCCGCCAGCTGCTGAAGAGAGCGTTGGATCCGGTGCACGAAAGGGTGAACCGGATACGGATCACTGAGGCTCTGGATGGCGCTCAGGGGATCAGAGCAGATGACACGCAGAATGTCGGTGGCGGAGGATAGAGGGAAAATAGCTCAGCTGTGAAGACCGAACAATGGCCATGCAGCCGATATTTGAAACTGTGTGCCCCGACAATAAAAGAACACCCGACACCGTCATTGGTCTTAGAGCCATCTGTATAAATGAAGATCGTATTAATGAACTTCGAACGAAGTTCGACAAACCGTGAGCGGTAATCTGAAGCTGGGGTAACCTCCTTTGGGAGGGTTCACCATGGTAACAAATGGGAACAAGTATGGGAACAATGGCTCACTCTCACTCCCTGCCCTTGTTGTTGCGCATTAGTCTTCATGGAGGACAATTGGCGCCCCCATCGTGCACAACTTGTGAATGACTTCCTTCAGAATAACGACGTCGCTCGAGTACAGTGGCCAGCATGTCCTCCAGGCATGAACCCTATCGAGCATGCCTGTCTGAGGTCAGGTTATGTTAGTTATCAATCGCTGGCATGCGTAACAGGTGTATCGTATTCATTCACGTATAGTGCTGTACGTATTTTCGTCATGAGTGAACGGAAACATACAACGTTAACTCTCTAAGAAAAACTGAATGCTTTGAAGCGGATAGACAATAGTGAGAATGTATCTAAACTAGCAACGGAACTGGGTGTTGGTAAAGCAACCATTTATGCTTGGAAGAAGAACCGAGTGAAGCTTGAACAGTCCTGTGCAACGTCTTCGGAAAAAACATTCGAAAATCGGCAGACTTTGAAACAGTCCCAGTACGATAAAGTGGCTGAAGCTCTTCTTTTGTTTACGCACGAAAGGGAAAGGGGAACTCCTTTGAGTGGAGCACTGCTTCAGGAGAAGGCTGTTTACCTGAACAAGTTAATGAATGGTGATGAGTCTTTTAGCGCGGGTACGGGTTGGTTGGACAGATTCAGAAAACGTCATGGAATCCGTCAGCTAACAATTACTGGAGAGAAGCTTACTTCTGAACGTGATGCAGCAAAATAATATTTGGGTGAGTTTGAAAAAATGATAAGAGAGGGACAGTATTCTCCCCAACAAATTTATAACGCTGACGAGACAGGCCTTAATTTTAGGGAATTGCCTCCAAAAGGCCTGGCATCAAAAGCAGAGGACCATGCTCCTCATTTTAAAATGTGCAGAGATCGTGGGACTTTATTAGCGTGCAGCAACGCTACTGGTGATTACAAGCTGCCTTTAATGCTGATCGGCAAATTTGCGAGGCCAGAGCTTTTAAAAACTGCCCGTATATTGCCGCAACCAGGAAAAAGCGTGGATGGATGGTAAGCTGTTTAGAGAATGGTTCCACGGCCAGTTTTTTCCCTCTATTCGACGGTTTTCTAAGGAAAATCATTTATCTTCCCGTGCAGTCCTTTTGATTGATAACGCGCCATCTCACCCCAGCACTGAGGAATTATGTGATGGAGAAATTGTGGCGAAGTTTTTGCCGCCGAATGTTACACCACTTCTACAGCCGATAGACCAGGGCGTACTGCAAAGATAAAAAACTGATTTACAGAAACCAATTTTTAAGAATGGTGATCCAAGATAATAGCATTCCTTTAGTGGACAAGATAAAAGAGACCAATATGAAGGATGTTGCTTATTGGGCCGCTGAGACATGGCAGAATATTTCAGAAAATAGTCTGAGAAAATCGTGGAGAAAACTGTGGACATCTCTTGAAGTTCAGGACATACCTAGTTGAAAATGGAGAGGAGAATCTACTACAGATGATACAGACAATGCCTGGATGTGAAGAAGCTACTGAAGGAAACGTAGATGAGTGGATGGCAGCGTATGAGGCATGCGCGGAGAACCTTACTGACGCTAATTTAGTTGCTGCTGTGACTCAAGACCAGGAAGAAGTGGACTGCTGTGACAGAGATGACAATGAGCCTTAAAGCGACAAAGGGGAGCTGGTGCCACACAGTGACGCAGTAGTAGCCCTTGACCTCGCGCTACTTTATTTGGAGCGACAGCCCAATGCTACACGTGCTGATTTGATGTTAATGAGATTACGCCAAAAAACAATGACTGAGTTTTTGTCATCTAAAATGTAGGGATAAAATATTAGCTGTATTTTAGTAAGTTTGGCAGCTTCTCTTTCATTGTTATGCATTGTTTAAACCTGATGTTTTCTTGCTAATTTTTCTAATACATGTTTACTGTACTATGTAAATTAAAATAATGTGTATGTACAGCAGTTTACCGTACAGTTTCCATACTTAGACTACCAATTTTCATGTTCGGATTAACCGAACGTTCGGATTACCGGGGTTCGGATTATTTATAATTATAATTAATCATTTATAATTATAATAAATCATTCCAAGAATGACGTGTTTTTGAAAATCAGCAGTACGCGCGCATGAAATCTTTTCAGAAGCCCGTATCGAATGCTAACGAAAGTCAACGATAATGTAGTCGTCGATATTGATTTGGCATCAAAAAAAACGTCACGACTAAGTAAATATGGACAAAGTCAAGATAACAGTGTTAGGATTCCTAAAGGAAAGTAATTTACTGAATTTCATTGTACATTAGTTCCACTAGTAGCAAAGAACTTCAAAAAATGGTTCAAATGGCTCTGAGCACTATGGGACTTAACATCTGCGGTCATCATTCCCCTAGAACTTAGAACTACTTAAACCTAACTAACCTAAGAACATCACACACATCCATGCAGCAAAGAAATCTTTTCATACTTAGTCTTTGCAATTACACAATGTAACTGGTTCTGTGTAAACATTAGAACTTGTGTATGAATGATCATATTTCACCCCGACATTTGACCTCGAATAGCATAGTAATTACTCAAATAATTTTTTTAAAACATTCAAGAAGTTGTAAATGGACCGACAATAATTATAGGCTACTTAACGAAACGAGATTGAGGATAGGACATTGAGTGAAACACAACGAAAATATAATAATACCCGTAGAGTCACTTTCAGTTTCTGATATATTCCAGATGTGCTTTTGTCCTTTAGTGTATTATCTGTCATTTTATTCTGCGATAACATAGATATCTCTGATTAAGCTTTACATATTCAGATGCAACTAAATTTCCAATAGTCAGCTTTCTGCTACTACTTACGCTCTGAATGTTTAACGCAATATGGAACAGACAGTTTTCGTCAGTAGTGCGCATGTGTTCATTTGCCCTTTGCTTAATGTTGCACTCAACGTAACTGGTATACCTGACTTCATAGCCATTCAGATACCAGACAGTTAATTTCTAAGTAATTATCGTTACAAAACACCTTCTGATACATGTTTACTTATATCTGTGTATGTATACATTTGTATTCATTATTTATAGAGCTCATGGAAGAGTGTTAGTGTGTCATCTTGCTCACCAAGGTCAGACAGAAAAGGAAAGCTAGTCATTAGACGAACTCATAGGTGTATCCATTCTGATTTGATGTATTCTGTGTGAAGCTGATTGTGTCAAAAGGGATGTGGCACTTAAATTAATTTTGGTTATTAAGATTTAGTTTTGTGCACATTGTGCGTGGAGGTGCTATGCCTTTGTGACTACCTCAGTGGTACTAGTGTACCAGGCTAAGAGTGCTGGATTCTGTCATAACTTTCAGTTGCAATAGGAGGTTGTGTTTTATGTGAACAATTTATAAGCTCAATTAAAATTCGTGATACAGTTTTAACTAATACTGTAGACATAGGGAGTCGTCAGAAAACAAGTAGTTGTACAATAATAAAGTCAATTAGGACCATTTTAAACCCCCGAGGAAGAGAAATCATAGGTGGTGGAACATCAAATGCGATCAAGCTGTCGAATATAGGATTAAAGCATGGAATAATTTCAATAGCCAGAAGACATTAGAAAAGTGGTAAGCATTCGTAGATATATGAGAAAAGGTCTCTAAAATAATTTAATGTGTTAAAAGCAACTACCACAATAAGAGGCTGAACAAATTGGAAGCAGACTTTAACAAGATCAAAATTTTCACAGAAAATTTACCAGGCTACCATCCTCCTAGACTGTCATATCAACGACCTGATGCAAAACTAATACAAAGAATAATTTTCAAATTCTAGCCAAATGTTTCAATACACTGCAAAGCGTCAAATGAACAACTCCAAATTGCAAAACTAACACTATACCCATTCGCTTCCACCCTCACACAAAGAAATGGTCAACATAGTAAAATCTTTAAAAACCATGGCCCACCTTGCTAAGATGGAATTAGTGCAGAATTAAGGAAACTGGCCCACCAAAACAAAGCGCCAAAATTTCACATAATATGATCAGAAATCTGGAAAACAGTAATTCCCAAAATAATGCAATAGTGGTTCATACACACATTCCATTAGAAAGGAGATAAAAAACATCCGAACAGTCGCAGAAGAATATCATTTCCTCCATTAATTTTCTCTCCATTTGCTGAACCGACTTGTGCTACAAGTGGACCCATAGATTAGTAAGTATAAGGTGGGATTCAGGAAAGCCAGATCCTGTTCTGAAGACATCTAGAACCTCAAAATCATACTACACATCAGATGATGCCATATTACAGCAGCCACATTTGTGGATTTCAAAAATGCTTACGATTTTGTTGACAAACCTAGAAAAACCTGGACTCAATAGAAAGACCAGAGCTATCACCCAGTTAGCATTATCAGAAACAACCATACGAGCTACATTCATGGGATAAATCAGAAACTCTTTCGAAATTTACACAATGGGCCGATAAGTAAATGGCTAATCGCCACTCTTTTTCAACATCGTATTAGAAAGAGTAATGAGAAAATGGGAAAAGCACAACAAAGATATCCAAAATGGAAAAAATAGAGGAAAAAGAGTCATTGTGGTCTTTGCTGGTGATCTACCTAACAACAAAGATGAAGCGAAACTAGTAAGAAATCCCCTGCAAAACCGGATTCCAAATTTCGTAGGGAAAACTCGGAATATTTACACTAATTTAACAGGTAAACTCCCACTGAAAGCAAAGTTTCGAAAAACCTCGTAGTCAGTCATTTGAAGTTCCTAGGAGAAACCATCCAAGCCACAAGAGTGAACACAATCACGAACACAGAAGGAATATTCAAACTGTGAAAGGCATGGAAGCTGACATGGAATCATTAAAAGAAAGGGAAGTATTTCGTAATGCAGACTCACGACACTATAACAAACGTGTTTTACGAGAAGCCTTGTATGTGGCACAAACCATAGTAAGTACAAGGATGAAAAAAATCATTTCATCGAGATCAAGAACGTGAAATTCTTAGAAAAATCTGTGGCTCTCTTCTCTGAAACCGACCTACAAAGTAACTCTACAAAACCCAGGTAGCATCAGAGATAAAATTAGGAAGAGACACCTACAACTCTACAGACATTTATGCAGAATGGATGAAAACAGCCTCACTAAGAAAAATTTTAACGTTTAGCATCGCCCATAACTTCATGTATGTTTTTGGGATATTCAGTAATCCCATTCCATTTCTCTGATTTCATTGACACATTAGTAACAGTGATGAGGTATTGACTCATTCCACAGACACTAAGAGATAATGTGAACACCCACGATGGAACCCAGACCAGACAGTCTGCACAGGAATGATATTGTGAGCTGGTGAAAGTTGTCATTCAGTCTGATGAGTAGCAACGTATTGTCATCTGTAGACACACATTTAGCTAAAATAAATATACATTGCGTAGCTTCACGAATTATTTATATCGCAAAAATGTTTTCGTTTCCATGTATTAAGTATTTACTAAAATTCATTACATTAAATGGCTAATCGCCACTCTTTTTCAACATCGTATTAGAAAGAGTAATGATAAAATGGGAAAAACACATTAAAGATATCCAAAATGGAAAAAAGAAAGGAAAAAGAGTCACTGTGAAATGATTAACATTTAGCATCGCCCATAACTTCATGTATGTTTTTGGGATATTCAGTAATCCCATTCCATTTCTCTGATTTCATTGTCACATTAGTAACAGTGATGATTTTTTTTAGATCACTGTAAAGTCAGAAGAATGGTGAAAATAATATAAAATATTGATGGCAATTTTAATTCCATATTATGTGTGAAATGTGTTATATCCTACAAGAATGACTTGGTATTATGAATGCTAAAAAACACTGTGCAATAAATGAGTACACAAGAAAGAGCTCAATAATAGCGAAAATAGAAATGTATAAAACCGAATGCCTAGAACAATTCAGACAAGTAAGAAAAGAAACATCAAAAGTAATTCAGATCAATAGAACTTTTGAAAAATCTCACCTTGTAGAAATTGCTGAAAAATATCGCCAAAAATTCTAGAAAGTTTTACACAAAACCTCTAAGCAATTTACTCAAAGGGTATCAAGCACAGACTACATGTTTCAAAGTGAAAGTGGCAAAATAGGATTAAATAAACAAGAGTTCTGAGAGATATAAAATTTTAAGAGGCTCTTAAACTGTCCTGTTTCAACAATGAAATTTTGTTTTTCAGCAATACCAGAAAATTTTGAGAAAGATTTCCCAGAGAAGAGCGAAAAATTCAAGAAGCCATCATAATACTCAAAAGCAACAAAGTAAATGTTGAAGTAACTACAAGAAGAATTAGAGCAGTATCGTTGCAATGATTAGAACGAAAGATTACAAAAATGTCCATAGTTGCTTGTTAAGAATATTTGTATAAGAGAAAAGTTTCCAGAAGAGTGTAAAATAGCATTAATTCACCGACAACATAATAAAGGAAACAAACAAAATTGTAACAATTACAGAGGTGTGTCACTTCTGCATGCAAAGAATTATCCAAGATTATCCTAAGAAGTTGGAGATAGCTAGAGAACCAACAGGATGATTTTTGGTAGCGATAATCCTGCATAGCACTGATTTATAACTTAAAATCAATAATTCGCCAGGGAGTATTAACCAGCAAACCTGCTATACTACCATTTACTGATTTCAAAAAAGTATTTGATTATTTAGACAAGAAAAGAATAGATTAAATCATTAGTAAAAACTGTCATTGCAGCAAAATTGTTAAATATAATTCATGAAACTCTACAAATGCAATATTCAGAGTGAAACATATTGCAGAAATATCTCAGGCATTTTAATTAAAAACTAATAGGGACTGTCCATCACCTTTACTGTCTAACTGTGTTTTAGGAAAAATTGTGAAGATCTGGGTTTGGAGCGAAAAAGTTACAGACCTGAACCAATAACTCTAGAAAGGACATAGAGTTGAATGGACATCGAGTGGAATTAAGGTAAACTATTTGGCTTTAGCAGAAAAGTTTGTAATACTTTCAAAAACATTGCCAAAAGTAGTTACTCAAACAAACTCTTTAGAAAGAACAGCGAATAGACCTACTCTCAAAATTCGAGCTGAAAAAAAAATGTTCATGACAAATAAAAAATGCACCAAAATACACTCCTGGAAATGGAAAAAAGAACACATTGACACCGGTGTGTCAGACCCACCATACTTGCTCCGGACACTGCGAGAGGGCTGTACAAACAATGATCACACGCACGGCACAGCGGACACGCCAGGAACCGCGGTGTTGGCCGTCGAATGGCGCTAGCTGCGCAGCATTTGTGCACCGCCGCCGTCAGTGTCAGCCAGTTTGCCGTGGCATACGGAGCTCCATCGCAGTCTTTAACACTGGTAGCATGCCGCGACAGCGTGGACGTGAACCGTATGTGCAGTTGACGGACTTTGAGCGAGGGCGTATAGTGGGCATGCGGGAGGCTGGGTGGACGTACCGCCGAATTGCTCAACACGTGGGGAGGCGTGAGGTCTCCACAGTACATCGATGTTGTCGCCAGTGGTCGGCGGAAGGTGCACGTGCCCGTCGACCTGGGACCGGACCGCAGCGACGCACGGATGCACGCCAAGACCGTAGGATCCTACGCAGTGCCGTAGGGGACCGCACCGCCACTTCCCAGCAAATTAGGGACACTGTTGCTCCTGGGGTATCGGCGAGGACCATTCGCAACCGTCTCCATGAAGCTGGGCTACGGTCCTGCACACCGTTAGGCCGTCTTCCGTTCACGCCCCAACATCGTGCAGCCCGCCTCCAGTGGTGTCGCGACAGGCGTGAATGGAGGGACGAATGGAGACGTGTCGTCTTCAGCGATGAGAGTCGCTTCTGCCTTGGTGCCAATGATGGTCGTATGCGTGTTTGGCGCCGTGCAGGTGAGCGCCACAATCAGGACCGCATACGACCGAGGCACACAGGGCCAACACCCGGCATCATGGTGTGGGGAGCGATCTCCTACACTGGCCGTACACCACTGGTGATCGTCGAGGGGACACTGAATAGTGCACGGTACATCCAAACCGTCATCGAACCCATCGTTCTACCATTCCTAGACCGGCAAGGGAACTTGCTGTTCCAACAGGACAATGCACGTCCGCATGTATCCCGTGCCACCCAACGTGCTCTAGAAGGTGTAAGTCAACTACCCTGGCCAGCAAGATCTCCGGATCTGTCCCCCATTGAGCATGTTTGGGACTGGATGAAGCGTCGTCTCACGCGGTCTGCACGTCCAGCACGAACGCTGGTCCAACTGAGGCGCCAGGTGGAAATGGCATGGCAAGCCGTTCCACAGGACTACATCCAGCATCTCTACGATCGTCTCCAGGGGAGAATAGCAGCCTGCATTGCTGCGAAAGGTGGATATACACTGTACTAGTGCCGACCTTGTGCATGATCTGTTGCCTGTGTCTATGTGCCTGTGGTTCTGTCAGTGTGATCATGTGATGTATCTGACCCCAGGAATGTGTCAATAAAGTTTCCCCTTCCTGGGACAATGAATTCACGGTGTTCTTATTTCAATTTCCAGGAGTGTACATGGAAGCACAAATAGGTAAAGCAGAACGAGTTTGTAATTTTATGTATATTCGAGCATATGACTTTACAGGAAGAAATGCATATCCAGAAAGCAAAACTAAATACTATGTCGCAGTGAGAAGAATTTAATGTTAGGCACACATACATGCTTAAGGATTAACTATAAGCTAGGGTAGATCACATAACTAATGAGGAGGTATTGAATGGGATTGGGGAGGAGTTTGTGGCACAACTTGACAAGAAGAAGGGACTGGTTGGTAGGACATGTTCTGAGGCATCAAGGGATCAAGGGATCACAAATTTAGCACCGTGGAGGGTAAAAAGAGTAGAGGGAGACCAAGAGATAAATACACTAAACAGGTTGCAGTAGGTACTGGGAGAAGAAGAAGCTTGCACAGGATAGAGTAACATGGAGAGCTGCATCAAACCAGTCTCTGTACTGAAGACCGCAACAACAACAACAGCATAAGCTACACAGAATAGAGGTACTTAAAAGGCAGATTATTAAAAAGATAATGGATCCTATATAAGCAACAGATTGGTTGGAAAACTGGCGAGGAGATCTATTAAAACATGCAGGAAGTACCAGATCTAATCACAAAGAAAAAAATTATCTCTTTTGGGCACTTCGACTGAATGGATGAGAACAGTTGGACGAAACATATATTTCGTTATTTCTGGGACAGAATATGAAAAATAGTATAGACAAGCGAAATATGAAAAGAACTAGAAAGAAACAACATCAAACAATCGGAAATAAGAGAAAGAAAGCTTTTTATGAATAAAATACTAAATTTAGCAAGTTCTCAAGTCAAAAGAAATAAGAAGTTGTGAACAACATGGACGGAAGAAAGGTAGGCAACTTGGCGAGATGAGGGAGTACTGGAGAAACGGGGAACTGAAGCTGCTATGTGATCATAGCGGGACGATACGAAGATAAAAAATGTCTATAGCGTCCACCTTGTAGGAAATTAAGTAATAACAATACAACTGCCATTACACGTAACTATAGTGGCTATCAGCTGTGTTACTGCGAAGTGGAAAAGTAAGAAAAGCATAATACTCAGTCATCACACCGGTAACGTTAAGAAATTACTCGTAACTCAAAGTGTCCGCTGAATTCTGAATCCATCCACCATACATCCTTGTCGATTACTTTAAATGACTTCTGTTGGAGCTCAGGCAGGGAATGATCCGTCTACAGGATGTAAGGTGGCTAGGGGTGGCAGAGGCGTCACGAATGACGGGTGGGCCGACTCACAAATAACGATGCTGTGGGGGTGGCAGTGCGAAGCTGGTGGAAGCCGTGGTTGGAACAGACAAGGAGGAGGAAGAGTCGTAACACCGCGGCAGAGCTACGATGTCATCTGCCGCGGATAGCAGACGTTGAGTAGGTAACTGCAGTGCTTTACCCGGCATTGTAAATGAACAATATGCGGACGACTCCAGTGTGGTTGTGCGAACAAACCTTTTCATAGCGTCATATAAGTCCATTATAAACCTAAGCACACCAGGAAGGACATCTCACCGAGACGATTAAAACGCCTCATTACCACAATATTTCCGCCAAGAACTCAATATATTAGACTGATTTAATGGTGTACATTTTATGTAACATGCCTATTTATTATTATTATTGAACTCACTTTGGCACATGTTCATTCTATACGTCAATCGAAAGGTATTGTAAGTAGGCTGTTTAGGTTTTTATGTTGGTAACACCACGTAGCGCTCTGTATGAAAATCACTGACTGTGTTGTGTGCAGTCTGTGGCTGGTTTGCATTGTTGGAATATTCGCTTGTGTAGTGTTGGGCAGCTGGATGTGAACACCGCGTAGCGTTGCGCAGTTGGAGGTGAGCCGCCAGCAGTAGTGGATGTGGGGAGAGAGATGGCAGAGTTTTGAGAGCGGACGATCTGGACGTGTGTCCGTCAAGAAAAGGAAATTTGTGAGACTGGATGTCACGAATTTATTCTCTACCAAAATCTTTCATTTGCTAACTATGCCTATCAGTAGTTAGTGCCTTCAGTAGTTAGAATCTTTTATTTAGCTGGCAGTATTGGCGCTCGCTGTATTGCAGTAGTTTGAGTATCGAATATTTTTGTGAGGTAAGTGATTCATGAAAGGTATAGGTTATTGTTATTCACGGCCAGTCTTTTGTAGGAATTATTGAAAGTCAGATTACGTTGCGCTAAAAATATCGTGTGTCAGTTTAGTGATGATCAGAATAAATAAAGAGAGAAATGTCTGAGTACGTTCAGTTTTGCTCAGCTGTTTGAAAAACAAATAACGTTAGAGGTTTATCAGAACTGTCATTTATAATTTTCCAACGGGGACTTTTCAGTATTAATATATACATAACCTCTCAGTGTTTATTGGGAGTATGATTTGACTAATACAGCAATAAACATGATTTGTCCAACACTTTAACTAACGCATGTTTTGATAAATACATCGAGTGGTAGCACTATATACGCTGTAACATTCTTGTCGTTCAAATATTGGACTTCAGGGGGGGGGGGGGGGGGAGGGTAGGACGTCAAACGGGCCGACTTGGAGCAGGAGAGGCATCACAGGACATTTTAATTTCCAGTGTCTATAATTTTACAAATAAATTCATAGAACTTTGTCAGCAACACCAGTAAGAATTCAGGATTCACACTCACTGCAGTGGAAGTTCGAAAACATAACAAAATAAGTTTTTTTACGTGCGAAATTTCATCATTTTTTCACTTACTGATGACTGCATTTGTTGCTATAGGTACATTTTTCTTCATAAGTTAGTGAGATTCTTCGATGAATTTTGCACAGCATACATACCATACTCACAGGTGTATGAAACTATAGAATTTATTTAATTTATGAAAAAAACGAATGAACTGTTATATTTTAAACTTCATGTTTAGAATAAACACAAATTTTATAGATAATTACCTCAATTTTTTCCACAGTTTTTAATAGATTTGGAAAATTATAGAGTTGCACATACCTTTAAGTATGGTTTGTATGCTGTGCAAAATTCATCGAAGAATCTCTCTAACTTATGAAGAAAAGTGTACCTATAGCAACAAACACTGCCATTAGTAAGGGAAAAAATGAAATTTCACATGTAAAAAAAATCATTTCGTTATGTTTTCGAACTTCCACTCCTATGAGTGTGAATTCTGAATCCTTCCTGGTCATGCTGACAAAGTTTTATGAATTTATTTGTAAAAGTATATACAGTGGAAACTAAAATGTCCTGTGGTGCTTCTCCTGCTCCAAATCGGCCCGTTTGACGTCCTACCCCTTTAAGATGCTTATTATAGCGAAGAGCGAACTTTTCTAAAGCGGAGAATAATAAAAATGATTACAACTCAAGAGTGACGAGCGATGTAATGAAATTGCAAGCATCACTAGAACGAATAAAAAAAACAGTAAAATCGTACCTTAAGTTTATTTGTATTACAATTTAACACACAACTGTATTGTTTAAAAAAGTTTATGTGGTTGACTGAATTCAGTCTTTCTCCACTATTTTAAATATTATTGAAAATAGTGCTTAATGAATGCTATCTATATAGTTGCACGCTGCTACACACAGACACACACACACACACACACACACACACACACACACAAACATACACACATACACATACAACAGCGGATAGTTGCCATGATTTGCAGTTATTGCAAGGGACAGTTTTTTCCCCCCTGTTCTTGTAGCAAGGCGTGTTGTCTCAGCCTTCGTGCAGGCAGGACTTTCGATGCTACCACAGCAATCAACAAAACTTTGAAATATACCGTAAACTTACAACGGACATTAGCATAGATCAGACATCACATTACCCACACTCACAGAAGCATCTCAGATACATGCTTTGTAGACTCAACACAGTGCCACTCAGCACAGAAAATCGCCAGAAGGAACGAGACATCATCTCACAAATATCAACAAACGTCAGGGCTAATAGTAATCTAATCACAAAATTAGACAACACATATAGTCAGTCAACATGACACATACTCAGCCGGAAACAACAGTACAACAGAACATAACATAAGCACATACAACAAAAAAACAACAATTACACAAAGAATACGTGACAACGAGAAAGAAGATTCAGTTGGTACACAATGACCTACAGTCACAAAACACAAATAAAATAACAAACATTTTCAAAAGACAAGACATAAACATAGCATTCAAAGCAGACAGTTCAATCCAAAAGTACATTCCAGAAATAACAAATTACACAGACATCTACTATAAAGCAGAAATATAAGAACTACAGTCTAACACACGTGATGGAAGATATGTAAAACAAATCAGCAGAACATTCGACACCCAGTATAAGGAACAGTACGGAAGTACGTGACAAGCCTGTCAAGATCTACAGAATATCTGAGAGAAAATAATCTCAATCCTCCTACAACAGTGAAATACATGAAAATAGATTAAATAATAAAAGACACCTCTTAACCTTACAAGAAAATTACCACACATACGAAACAAAGGTTGAAAGGAAGATACAGCTGAATGACTAAGTTAGTATGACTTAACTACTCACTGTTCACACTGATTGACCATGTAATGGAGAGTAATCCGAATAGATGATCATAAATCCCATTTCACTCTTAAGACTATCATTGTAAGTGAGGAAAATAACAGAAAAATAAATGAAAGTAGGTAATAAAAATAAAAACAAAAAATACGTACAAAAAACACACACACATCAGCGCACATATAGTCACAGAAACAACAATTGAAATCAAAACCTGAGGAAGAAGTCAATACTTACAGAAACGACTAACACTACACACACATAGAAAATGGCAGTTAAAATGTTCGAAACAGTAAGCAAAAGGAAATCTGCAAACTTTCAACCAGTTTCCCACCTGAGAGAAAGCTGTTTAGCTTAAAAATAAACAATTAAGACGCTGATCTGTAAGTACTTTTTCATTTTATTATAAATACCTCAATGAACTGTTTTAAATCTGTAGCCTATAAGTGCAAACGATAACCTGTATGGGCAAACGAAAAAAATTGTAACATTTTAGGACACCCACTGCAGATGTACCATCTGAACAAAGAAACTTAATGTGGAGCATGCAAATGGATTTTTCTTTTAAACTATTGTGATCTTAGAAATCTTCATCGAGATCTATTGGATAACTGACATCCATCGGCTGTCCTACCATTTACTTTGTATCTTCGCAAATGTTCCTTCTAAAGTTAAAGCCATTCTCTGCAACGTAAGATAGCACTGCTACGGAGACTAATGTAACAATGTGCGTCCACATGAAGCATACGCTTTCCCACTAGCATTGACATCTGTGGCCAGCACGTCTTGTAAATAAACGCCTTGCTTGGCTTTTGGATTGGACCGGCGTATTTCTGAGACAGTGATGTGGCGCTCACATGAGCGTATACGACCTCCTTGGAGAGTAGAAACGGAGTCAGTCTGAGGCCATCAGGCCGATGTTCCGGACTCTTCAAGAACTTGGGCCGCTGGCGCCAGAAATAAAGGAAGGAAAACTTAAGATGCACATTAAAGTGGAAGAAACGAAAAATCGATCAGTCGATGAAACCTTTCACTTTGAGATAGTCAAATATGCTACTGGAAATCTTTCAGAGCTATAGATACGCGGATCGCTTACCTCATTTACTAGATCAAAGATCAGTCTACATCAGAATCAGAACATCAGTTAATTGAATCTATAAGACGAAAGGGACTATATGTGAGCAAATGTGGAGGACAATGCTATGACACTGCAACTGTCATGAGCGACGTGTGCGACCGTGTATAAAAGAGAATGAAGTCACAATTCAAGTTTAATCCTAAATGCCACTACAGAGGCTTATAAGGAAACTGCCCACTATGTCGAAGCAGTTGATAACGTATACATATTGATTGGCACCTTGGCTAAGACATACGACATCGTCTACGTATTTAAAGAGACATTTACTGACGTTCTTAGGGTTCTATGGAAACATAATTCTTACAAGTAAGAAATGTGACGTACTAAACGTAGCAACAAATCTTGAAAACATGACAGAATCCTGTAGCATCGTTGTTCATTGTAAAGTACTACAAAAGATCAGTATACAGTAATACCTGAGCCCTTGAAGTCTGCGAATATGGACGTTGCAGACGCTTATTACGTCTTAGGAACGGCGCTGTAAAAAACAGCTAGCGTCACAGGATGTTTCATTAAACTGCTTGACGAAACTTCCAACATCTGTGAAAGATGATGCAACGAGTGCAAACACTACAACAAACAAATTAAACAGTAAATAAACACTTCTACAAGCTTTACGATGACGACAGTCGGACAGAGTCTGTAACTAGATTCAGAATGACGCTTTTGTTACTCAATAATTCATAAAACTTATTCGCAACTAAATACTAGGTTTTCAGAAATTAAGTACATGGAACAACACAATCATTGTTCAATATAGCCACGTTCACCTCATGTCACTCTGTGTACTTATTCTGTGAACACGAAGTACGTTGAAAATTTAAGTCGAAAGAGAAAAAGAAATTGCCGCTTATTTTAAGAAAAAATTAAAAAATTTATTCTTAAAGGTTTTGCAATGATCAGAAATTTGTAGCTTGAGTTATAGAAGGTGAAATTCATGGGAAGTTAATCATAAAAGCCACATTAAACTGCACTCCACTTTGAAATTTTCAGTTACTCATGAAACAGCCGGAGTCGAAATTAAACTTTTTGATTTACTTATAAACATAATTACATAATACTGATTAAAGATTTAGTTTAAAAGTTTCAGTTTATACATACTGTAGAGTAGTTCCCAAATACGTTGCCATAGGGTATTCGATAATCTGCCGTTCCTTCACAAAATTTACAAGAACAGTTTTGGGAAACAACAGCAGTTATATTGATAACATTTTATAGACACAACGAGACTGCAGAATCGTTGTGTAAGTATTTGTAGTTAATCTACAATACTAACACGTCAGAAGATAATTATAGATTTCAAGAACTTCTTGCCAAATAGTGGCTGCAATGATAAACCGTATGCAACACACTTGGCGCTAATGAAAAATATAATTTATTCTGTAACATAGACATATAAAGCATGCTGTGAAAACTGTTCATCAAAAATGTTAATTTGTATACGTAGCTTAAATATTCCTAAAACCCGAGCTACAAATAGAATCAGAGTGTCCTGCGGTATAAGGAGCAAGGGATATCACTGTCTACGGTTTTTAAATCACATTAAAAATTGAATTGTGAAATTCTGAGTGAAGCCATTAGAGTAAGAAAGTACTATTTTCAAAGAAGGATGGTTATAATGCGGAACGCTATGGAAGGAAATTGCCTGTATCCTTTTAAAGTAACCATCCGAGCATTTGCCACGGTATGTGTTTTCATGACAAAACAAATTTCCTCACTATAACACAAGAAATGTTTTGTACACAGTAAAAAATTATGCAGGGGAAAGAAGTCACGGAAGGTTCTGTAAAGATAGATAATACACCGATTAAAAGCGAGTCCCGAAATTTTACATACTTTTAATACTTTCTCATAGGCAAGTAATAGACGATCCAGGCCAGAGAGCGTCCTTGGCAGATCTATTACAGTTCCTTAGTAAAGAGTTCCAATCCAAGTGTAATATATTTTCAACTAGTTTCCTTTTCTTAAAGAATTTTGTCCTATATTCGCAGATAAGCTGCCATTGCCACTAAATATAGCATTTCGTTTTCCATAACAGAAGTTCCCAACACGGTGCCGTTCGAAATAACATTGTGCCGTTTAAAATACTGTTTTAACTTTCTTGTTAAATCTTCCCTGTGCTTCCGTGTGTGGTGATGTCGAATAGAGCGACCGATTGCAGGCGATATTGCTGCCAGCAATGTATCGCTTACGTGTGGAGCTTAAAAGAACTCGTTGTAGACAGAACTACTTGATTTGTGGCTTGAGGGCTCATGCGCAAGAGATACTTACTATAAATTACTTATCACTGAAATGAAACTCAACGTGAAGGAATGATGGCTATAATAGCGTCACGCCTGTAGTACACGGTATCGTCTGATCTCCAAAGACGGCAGCAAGGGAAATAAAAATTTTAAAATCTCAGACTCATGTGGCCTCTAATGATTCAGTACAAGCAGAAGTGGAACCAAGAGAATATGGCTGTACCATAAGAACTGCAATGCAACAAAAACGATAAAGCTGACCCACCTCATTCAATTTCACATTAGCGGTATCGACAAATTCCGGTCATATTTCTTTCCGTTGGTATCCGAACTTTTAAGAAGCTTATGATTTGAAGGGGAAATTAATTTTCTGGCAAAAATACAGCTTATGCATGAAATCCGTCTGTAATCTGCTCAGAGTTGTTATGCAAATGTGTTATTTTATGTGATTTTGTGGATGGAAACCGTGTTTCAGGGTAGCGTGGTGGTAGTACACTCAGCTTGTTGGACATTCTGTGTACGAGCGAATGGAGGTCAAGGGAAGTGTCAGATTCCTGTGGATTTTTTTTCTTCATCTTGTATGTTTTGTGATGGTGGTGTGCTTTTTTTTTTTTTTTTAATGTTATATTTAGCTTGTCCCCTCCCAAAACCCCCCAATATCTCGCGGTTGTCCCGTTAGTTTGATTGTATTTTTGGAGGGAGATGTTGTTGTTTTATTTATACGTATTTTCGTGTTTGTTGCCGTGTGTATGTAGTGATATCACAGGCGCCATATTGGAGGCGCTTAGAATAGCCATTTCCGCCGTATTGATAACGTCATGGGTAAAAGCAGACCAAAATACCAACGCCTACAGCAAAAACTACGGAAATTGGAATCAGATATTTCCCTTGACCACAGTTGACCGTACCAAAATACCTACATAGGTCAACTAAAAGTACTGATACGAAAAAACCAATACCTACAACTACGAAAAACAAAACCAAAAACACAACACCTCAAAAATCAAAAACTCAAACATCCCTACATAAATTAAAACACATTCAATACACAATAAATAAACAAATCATTACAACTCGAGAAAAATAGACCCAAAGAAAAGATAACTTAACCACCAACAAATTTCGGTTAGCCGTCCCAATAAAAACCACACACACACACACACACACACATCTAGAGAGAGCGAGAGGGAGGACGCCATCAAACACAACAAGACGACATCTACAAACGCCCGCATCTCGTGGTCGTGCGGTAGCGTTCTCGCTTCCCGCGCCCGGGTTCCCGGGTTCGATTCCCGGCGGGGTCAGGGATTTTCTCTGCCTCGTGATGGCTGGGTGTTGTGTGATGTCCTTATGTTAGTTAGGTTTAAGTAGTTCTAAGTTCTAGGGGACTGATGACCATAGATGTTAAGTTCCATAGTGCTCAGAGCATTTGAACCATTTTGAACATCTACAAACCAACTCAAACTCCGCGCCGTAATGACGTCACACACCATACCACTTCACGTCATGGGTCAAAGCAGATGAGTGGAATCGGACGCTTCCGTTGATCCAGTCTGACCGATTGCTTTGCAAAATCAAACTACCCTGAATACATCTGCCGTGGGGAGATCTCCAAATCCATGTTTATGTTGCGCGTCCGGAGAAACGTGCAGACGACTGAACGCCTTTATTTTGTGTGCCACAGAATGGCAGGACTCAGACGGTTGCTGACGGCTTACCTCATAACTGCTGTCGTTTCTCTGTACTCTTCCTGCGTCACACGGTTTTCTTCACGTTTCGCCGACGTCTTGCCCGCCAATCGCTTCGTCTCGAACTAATGCTCAGCAACGGTGTGTGACGGCGGCAGGGACTCCTGCATTGTTAAGAACCGCGGCACGTCCGGATTCGTTGTTATGACAGAATCTAAAAAATAATCTCCGCATAATTAAGGAAACTATCCAGCGATAATTGCAGGGGGTAAGTAGACTGGAACAACAGTAGTATTACCCAGGAACATCGAGAACACGGAGCACATGGTGCACAACGAAAAGAAAGGATGAAGAATATGGAAAAATCAAAATGAACGGAAAGGTGCAATCATTTGTAAAATGTCTGTGTCAGTAGACGTTCTGCCCTATGACAAAATATTCAAGAATGGTTCTGCGAATCATCCTGACATAAATACACTCCTGGAAATGGAAAAAAGAACACATTGACACCGGTGTGTCAGACCCACCATACTTGCTCCGGACACTGCGAGAGGGCTGTACAAGCAATGATCACACGCACGGCACAGCGGACACACCAGGAACCGCGGTTTGGCCGTCGAATGGCGCTAGCTGCGCAGCATTTGTGCACCGCCGCCGTCAGTGTTAGCCAGTTTGCCGTGGCATACGGAGCTCCATCGCAGTCTTTAACACTGGTAGCATGCCGCGACAGCGTGGACGTGAACCGTATGTGCAGTTGACGGACTTTGAGCGAGGGCGTATAGTGGGCATGCGGGAGGCCGGGTGGACGTATCGCCGAATTGCTCAACACGTGGGGCGTGAGGTCTCCACAGTACATCGATGTTGTCGCCAGTGGTCGGCGGAAGGTGCACGTGCCCGTCGACCTGGGACCGGACCGCAGCGACGCACGGATGCACGCCAAGACCGTAGGATCCTACACAGTGCCGTAGGGGACCGCACCGCCACTTCCCAGCAAATTAGGGACACTGTTGCTCCTGGGGTATCGGCGAGGACCATTCGCAACCGTCTCCATGAAGCTGGGCTACGGTCCCGCACACCGTTAGGCCGTCTTCCGCTGACGCCCCAACATCGTGCAGCCCGCCTCGAGTGGTGTCGCGACAGGCGTGTATGGAGGGACGAATGGAGACGTGTCGTCTTCAGCGATGAGAGTCGCTTCTGCCTTGGTGCCAATGATGGTCGTATGCGTGTTTGGCGCCGTGCAGGTGAGCGCCACAATCAGGACTGCATACGACCGAGGCACACAGGGCCAACACCCGGCATCATGGTGTGGGGAGCGATCTCCTACACTGGCCGTACACCACTGGTGATCGTCGAGGGGACACTGAATAGTGCACGGTACATCCAAACCGTCATCGAACCCATCGTTCTACCATTCCTAGACCGGCAAGGGAACTTGCTGTTCCAACAGGACAATGCACGTCCGCATGTATCCCGTGCCACCCAACGTGCTCTAGAAGGTGTAAGTCAACTACCCTGGCCAGCAAGATCTCCGGATCTGTCCCCCATTGAGCATGTTTGGGACTGGATGAAGCGTCGTCTCACGCGGTCTGCACGTCCAGCACGAACGCTGGTCCAACTGAGGCGCCAGGTGGAAATGGCATGGCAAGCCGTTCCACAGGACTACATCCAGCATCTCTACGATCGTCTCCAGGGGAGAATAGCAGCCTGCATTGCTGCGAAAGGTGGATATACACTGTACTAGTGCCGACCTTGTGCATGATCTGTTGCCTGTGTCTATGTGCCTGTGGTTCTGTCAGTGTGATCATGTGATGTATCTGACCCCAGGAATGTGTCAATAAAGTTTCCCCTTCCTGGGACAATGAATTCACGGTGTTCTTATTTCAATTTCCAGGAGTGTATTACAAAAATAAATCAGCAACAGCTAACAAAGCTTCACATCAGACATCGAGCCAACCTGCATTTGAAACAGTAGAAAACAGTACAAACTATGTTGCCATTCCTTGATTTAGAAAGTTTATTCTGTAACACAGATCAGCGGTCATGCCGCAGTGGTCACACCACCCCTTCAGATCACCCAAGTTAAGCGCAGTCTCGTTAGGCCAGCACTTGGATGGGTGAACATCCGTGTCTGCCGAACGCTGTTGGCAGGGAAGTACATTCAGCTCTTGTGAGGCCAAGTGCGGAGCTACTTGACTGAGAAGTAGGGCCTCCAATCATGAAAGCTGTCAACGGCTGGGAGAACGGTATGCTAACCACGTGCCCCTCCATATCTGCATCCATTGACGTTACTGTAAATGTTGACACAGGGGTCGGTCGGTACCATTAGGCTTTCAAGGCCTGTTTGGACTCAGTTTGGTTATCTTATAACATGGGTAATCTGTTCAAAAGTAAAAGTATAAAGACAAGCTTTCATAAAAACAAATTTCAGCAACTAGCTATATATAACTTAAAGAATGCCGCAAAAGGTAGTCTCAAGGATCTGCTCGAGGAGACAGAAATGTAGATGTTATATACACAAAAGCATTTAACTACATCAGATCTTCAGTCAAAAGCGTTAGATAATTCTACGTTTGTAAGGAACTTTGTCCATCTACTTTCCACTCTGAAAAATAAACGAACACCAACCATAACGACAACAGTAAAATTCAGACTTGTCCATATCCTAAAATACAACTGCCTGCCAATTCGTGTAACCCATTTTCATTACTGTGTACAATAGTTAAATGAACCTAAACTTTCGACAAGCTGTCACTTTGTTAACATAGCACCTAGTGTCACAATAGCTACATGTATAAAATTTTACCTTACCTCACGACTATTACGCAACATGTTAATCAGTAACATAACGCAAACTGCTAGTAAGCTGTCCCAGTATCCAGCTTCACGATATTTGTGTATAAGGTTTCTCCTGTTCTTTTGTCTTTCACAAAATTTACGAGAACATCTATTTCCGTAATATGTGTTAATTTGTCTACATTAACTAACAATTAATGTCTTTCCAATGTACTTTGCAGTTACTGAAATATACGTGTCCTGCGAATTTTCCATCGCGATATCTATGCACGTATTGCAGCTTCCACGACAAACACCTTTTCTGAGACAGTCTTGTCATTATAAATAACTATCTTTGTGAATAAACAGCCGTGCTGTGGAAAAAAAAAAATTTGATGTGTGCGTGTGTGTGGCGCTCTATGTTATTTTTGTGTTCAAACTGAAAAAAAATTGTTAAAACTTGCCTGGCAATTGGCGAAATATGCATTTCTTCGAAAACAGTTACCAGTGCAATAAAAAGATTCCAGAACTATGAGGTAAGCAACACAAAATTAATTAATGTATTTTTTATTAAGAAGTTTTTTACGCTATTACACAGGGTGGCCAGAAAATGTGTGAAATGTAGGGATGTTACAGGGCAGGTTATACTTTGACGTAAATGTTAAGAAATAAATTCGATACGTTGTTCCGTTTCCGAGTTATTTAGCATAGAATTTAGCCAATCGGGGCGTCGCGCGGTCGCACTAAAGCGGCCTGCCAGGGGCCGTGTTGCCCAATGAGTGCTTTGCCTCGTTAGCTGAAACTTGAATTTACGCGCGCGACGATCTGATTGGCTAACTTCAATGCTAAATAACTCGGAAACGGCGCAACGTATCGAATTTTTTTGGTAACATTCATATCTCAGTACAACCTGCCCTGCAACATCCCTACAAGCGTTTCAGACTTTTCTGATGACACTGTATACAGTACATAGGTACATTTACAACAGAATAGGCCTTTTCCTTCCATAGTTTCTTGCTGCAGGGCACCACCGCCACAAGGAACTTTCGTCACCATCAGCGAACATCACTTGTACAGAATAACGTAATTTTTAATTCCGAACTATCATCTGAAGGTGTTTACTGTTAGTTCGAAAACGCTAATTGCGCTGTTTGTTCTAAGCAGACAACCTTGTAGGTGGGGCAACCACAGCTATGAGTATTGATCTTGGGTGTTAATAATAGCTTCAGCTGTATCTTGGTTCCTTATAACTGTACAGTAATAAAGTACCAAAATACAGCTGAAGCGGTTATTAGTACCCAAGAAAATTGTTCTAAACAAGTTGCATTATTATCAGCGGCTGGTAGATGGTTTTTTTAATTAACCTGTATTACCACACAGACATGGTCTTACTGTGTCAGTTTTCGATAAAACAGCAACGACTTAAGTAGGGTTCCAGAATACTCCCTGGGTGCAAATCCTTCACATCGAATCTTTCTTACGAGACGAGGTGGATGGCGATGGAAGGGGAGCCAGTGGCCAGAGCTGCTCATTTAATTCGCGTTAGCGACGTCGGAGAGTGCTGAGCCAGCTGATTAATAATTTCCTCAGAGGGATTTCTTTCGCCTGGTGCCCCACAGCTGGAGGAATATTATGGCCGCCGGATAATTAATCAGTTTTTTATTAAAGACCTGACGTTCGAGTTTTTAATGATCTGCCTCCACAGCGAGCTCGTGGGATAGCATCTGGAAGGGAATAGCGTAGAGAACATTAGAACGGCAGACAACAAATTTCAGTATTGGGCGCCTGGGCTCTAGGTGTACAATATCCAAAATTACAGGCGGCTACTATTGAAAGCAACTACAAAGTGTTCTGAACATAGTGTGTCGATCTCGAGTGGATGTAATGAACTTGCGCTGTAGGGTGCGGCCGAACTTTCAACAACAGTTCCCTCGATTTGTGTTACACACCTTGAATTCAATATACCGGGTGATCAAAAAGTCAGTATAAATTTGAAAACTTAATAAACGACGGAATAATGTAGATAGAGAGGTAAAAATTGACACACATGCTTGGAATGGCATGGGGTTTTATTAGAACCAAAAAGAAAAAAGAAACATATTGTTAGACGCGTGAAAGATCTCTTGCGCGCGTCGTTTGGTGATGATAGTGTGTTCAGCCGCCACTTTCGTCATGCTTGGCTTCCCAGGTCCGCCCAGACCTCAGTTTGTGCGATTATTTGCTTTTGGGTTACCTGAAGTCGCAAGTGTATCGACCGACATCTCTAGGGATGCTGAAAGACAACATCCGACTCCAGTGCCTCACCATAACTCCGGACATGCTTTACAGTACTGCTCACAACATTATTCCTCGACTACAGCTATTGCTGAGGAGTGATGGTGGAAATATTGAGCATTTCCTGTAAAGAACATCATCTTTGATTTGTCTTACTTTGTTATGCTAATTATTGCTATTCTGATCAGATGAAGCGCCATCTGTCGGACATTTTTTGAACTTTTGTATTTTTTTTTTTTGTTCTAATAAAATAAAACCCCATGTCATTCCAAGCATGTGTATCAATTTGTACCTCTCTATCTACATTATTCCGTGATTTATTGACTTCTCAAATTTATACTAACTTTTTGATCACCCAGTAGATATGTATGCGACAGCCGCGCATTTTCCGGTGCATATACCTTGGTTCTATTGGTGATGTAAGGTAGAGTCGAGCGATGGGATTGTCTTAGACTAGGGACCATTCGTATACAGAGCAGTAGGACTGTCTGAAGATCACTATAGTACAGTACAGGGTCGAAGCATGAATATTACAAATTTCCTCATGCTTAGGCAAATGGAGCATATCAGTTAGTTCTTTTTGATGTGTCTACGGTGGGCCTGATAGGGCTTATGGAGGCACCATTAATTAATAGCCGCTTTTTCGGAAAACCCCAAAAAATGGATTGTTTACTATCTTTTCGCCGTCACCAGCGGACCAAAACACAGCCAAGAATTCCAAGACATCTATCTACAGTAAATGGCTGAAATTTCTACGATATATTTCTAAGATACAGATCTTAAACAACTTTGCAAACTTTCTTGATATCTTGATCCGTTTCCAAGATACGGAGATTCAGAGTTACCCTACCTCTACAGGTAAAATCCGGACTGAGGCGAAATCTAAAAATTAACAGCAGCAAATTGCTCAAATTTTAATGGTACGCTACCGAGACATTTATCTAGAGGATGAATCATCCCATTTTCAAAAATCTTTATTCGTTATGGAGAACACCCCGAATACTTGTTTTTGTTTACCAAAATCCAGTCGCGGATTCCGAGGTGGCTATGCACAGCAAATGGCTGTTGTTTTTACAATGCATTCCTAAGATTCCGATCTCGAACAACCTAGAAAATTTTTTGCATATCTTTATTAGATTCTGAGGAAAGATGTACAAAGTTACCCTACTTGTACATTTAAAATACGCACGTAAAATTCGTTGCGAGGCGAAAACTAAGTTGCTAAAGTGACTTAGCATGGAGAAATATGGTGTAAAGTGTCTCCCTTATCATCATGGAATACCAAGTTGTAGTACTGAAGCACATTCAACAATCTTTTGCACTTAAAATCCGACCTAAGCTGTAAAATGGATTTTATGTTATTTCAGTTTAGCATTGTGTATTGTGTGTGTATTGAACCAGGGACCTAGAAACGACGAAGAGGCTTCGTCCCTCAGTAGCCCTCAGTGGTTCCCAATCCCAAAACAGGCCACAGCAGTCCACCCACCCCAACGCCGCCCACCACTGAACCCAGGGTTATTGTGCGGTTCGGTGGACCCTCCCGGGAACGTCTCATACCAGAGGACTGTAACCCCAAATGTTTGTGTGGTTGAGTAATTATGCTTTACGCGTACGTGGAGACAGTGTTTGTGCAGCAATAAAAAAAAAATGGTTCAAATGGCTCTGAGCACTATGGGACTTAACAGCTATGGTCATCAGCCCCCGAGAACTTAGAACTACTTAAATCTAACTAACCTAAGGACAACACACAACACCCAGTCATCACGAGGCAGAGAAAATCCCTGACCCCGGCGGGAATCGAACCCGGGACCCCGTGCTCGGAAAGCGAGAACGCTACCGAGAGACCACGAGCTGCGGACTTGTGCAGCAATCGCCGGCATAGTGTAACTGAGGCGGAATAAGGGGAACCAGCCCGCATTCGCCGAGGTAGATGGGAAACCGCCCTAAAAGCGATCCACAGGCTGGCCGGAACACCGGACCTCGATACAAATCCGCCCTTCCCGCCCGAGAAGCAGTTCGTTCGACCGCGCGGCTAGCCGGGCGGGCTTCAGTTTAACATAAGTGAACTATATAAATTTTACTGACCAATACATTTCATATGATTACGTGCCTTACTGCAGCAGGGAAAAGAAGGGAACCAGCGGAGAAATGCTGATATCGGAACACAAAAAATCGACTGTGTCAGTATTTATTTAAAAGGCTCTGGCTGGAAAGCGAGGTACCAGCAGCCTCATTCCACCTTCCACAGCACCTTCAATAACTTTCCCAAATATTTTGATGTCAAACATATTCGTGCTTCTTTATGCAAAGAGACGGAAAAGTAATAAATACTGGACGATAGTACACAGTAACTGTCTTATAAGAAGTTCGAAGGGAATAATGGCAGTGTGGGGGAAAGAGGGGGTCACAGTGGCAGTGGAACATAATTGACAGTGAAAGAACAGTGGTAGGAAAAGAGTGAATGAGGCAGTGTCAGGGGGGGGGGGGGGGGGGGAGGAAGGATACAGAGAAAGAGAAAGAAAGTGGAGTGGGTGAAGATCAGTGATAATAAAAAGCAGAGTATATGACAGTATCAACGAAGAAGAGACAAATAGTGACAGCGAGAAGAAACAGGAGCGGAAGGTAGAAAGAAATGAGATATTAGCAGTAAGAGACGAAGAGGAAGACAGTAATAGTGAGAGGACGGGGACAGAACGAAGGGTACTGTGGCTGTGACGGAGGAGACAAAATAGAGAGACACAAAGAGGTGATGACAGTGAGTAGGGCTGAATGAGTGAGAGAGGAAAGCCAACTGGTAATGGAAGGTACGAGCGACTTACAGCGATTGACTAGTGGGTTTGAGTTAGTAGCAGTTAGGAGAGCTAGTGGGAGTCTGAGGCGAGTTACATGTTAAAGAAAATCGCAAATATGTTTGCATGTCAAATTTTGGGGGAACATTTTTAAAGATGCTGAGTAAGGTAGAATAAGACAGCTTGCAGTCAGAGTCTTTTAAATAAACAGGAACACATTCGCATTTTATTTATTTTTTTATTTATTTTTGTGCTCCGATTGGACAGGAGTAATATATGGTAATATGTGATCTGTTTTGATGGTAAGGAGATACAGGAAAAGGCGTTTGTACTGAGAGACTTTGGAATTTAAGTCTGGCCGTGACAAAAGAGGGTTAAATACGAGTACATAAAATACTTTTTGTTGGCTTGCAATTTATTACAGCAACTACAGGGAAACGGTTGCGTGTCGCCAGTACATGTATCATGAAAGCTGACAACGGCTGGGAGAACGGTATGCTAACCACGTGCCCCTCCATATCTGCATCCATTGACGGTTACTGTAAATGTTGACACAGGGGTCGGTCGGTACCATTAGGCTTTCAAGGCCTGTTTGGACTCAGTTTGGTTATCTTATAACATGGGTAATCTGTTCAAAAGTAAAAGTATAAAGACAAGCTTTCATGAAAACAATAAATTTCAGCAACTGGCTATTCATAACTTAAAGAATGCCGCAAAAGGTAGTCTCAAGCATCTGCTCGAGGAGACAGATATATAGGTCTTATATACACAAAAGCATTTAACTACATCAAATCTTCAGGCGATCCTTTATCATTATGCTTTTGGTTGGTGGTGCGCAAAAGATTCTCATATCGTTTACCAGTGATGGTACAGGCAACAGGACCTACAGGACTCGTCTACTCCAAAAGATACTGTTCTATAATCTACTTTCACACTATACGCTTCCGTTGTTATGGCGATCTGCTCCAGCTTCTGCAGATGCTTTATTGAAACTGAAAGTGTTAATCAAAGTTGCGGAGAAATATTCGTCAGGGCTCTGTTGCATAGCAATCAGATTTGCCTTCAGTTCTTAGAAACACTGGTGGCAAAAAAAAAAAAAAAAAAAAAAAAAAAAAAAAAAAAAAAAAAAAATCCGTGAAATCACTTCTTTTCCGAAGAAAGCATCAAATTATTTAATTAGAACTTAAGGCTCCCGTCGGAATTGTTCTCGAACTGGTATTCATTAATAGATCACACTCGAGTATACGTCGTTTGTGGAAATAACACGTACCTTTTTGAAAGTAATCGAAGTTTTATTGACCTTAGTGACAATGAAATTCTTCTCGCACATGAATTAGCTATTCTCTATTATATGGCGTCGATTAGTACTACACTATGAAGAACAGTTGCCTCTCTCATTAAATTAAACCTTAACAAGAACAAAAGCCTACTATCTAAGAATAGTTATCCAAGCGCACTACGGCACAGAGTAATAAAGAATATCTTTGAATAGTTATCCAAGCGCACTATGGCACAGAGTAATAAAGAATATCTTTATGAAGAACAGTTGGCTCTCTCATTAAATTAAACCTTAACAAGAACAAAAGCTTACTATCTAAGAATAGTTATCCAAGCGCACTACGGCACAGAGTAATGAAGAATATCTTTGAATAGTTATCCAAGCGCACTACAGCACAGAGTAATAAAGAATATCTTTGTCTCTCTCTCTCTCGTACTGTCCCATTAATGCATAGCAATCTTGACATGATACATCATATAGAAGACGGTGGGCAGCATACTGAACATACCTTGCACCAGTCTCATTAGTACCGACGTCATTTTGCTTTTTATGCGGTTTTTGGCCCAGAGGAGAACTGAAAACTGATTGTTCCAATACGACGTGCTACGACCCTGTCGTGTTGGACCTAACAGTGCCACAACAGTTGACAGCCGAACTTGTGTGGTCACGCATACTGAACAGTGTGGATGGTGTAGTATGCAGCTCAAACCATAGCCGTCGTATTGCTATTCATCTGTCAGTTGTAGCTGACCGCATTTCCGTCAAGATGATTACAGCCCCATCTAATGGTAAAACTATAGTTAAATCTATTTATTCCATGACGTTTACCCCTGCGGAAATCTTCAGTTTCAAGTCATTGTGAGCAATGGTTCTATTTCTACAGCATTTTGAAACTGGAACTACGAGCAGCCTATAGACACTTATAGAACAAATCGCAGCACCATAAAGTAATTAATGTAATGAAATTTCTGGAATACATTTGTCTAGGTAACATACGTAAGTGATTAATTTTGCAAGGTCACAAGTTATGCAAGCGCAAGATAAGCCAATGCAAATATGACATGCAGGTACAATAATAACCGGTGTAACCCCTAGGATGATGAAGCCAAGTATGCGAGCTTGCATGCATTGTGTTGTATAGGTGCCGGATGGAGGTCTATGCCTGTTGCAGTTCGTCAGTCAAAGTTAAAGCTAGAGCCTACCATCCGAGCTGCAACACCTGAGCGAAGTCTTCCACCAAAATGGCTACAGTGAAACGCAGATCAACAGGGCGCTTAAAAGGAAGAAGGAAGCAGTGAGAACCCCAGAAAAAGATGATGATGGAGAAGAAGAAGAAGACACATGACTCATGTTCCTTCCGTACGTGGGGATACTCTCGGCCAGAACTGCACGACTTCTGGGCAAATACAATATCAATACCATTCTCCGACCACCACCGAAGACAAGGGAGCTCCTAGGTTCTGCCAAAGATGCGCTGGACCTTAACACACCAGGAGTATACAGTGTACCATGCGAATGTGGAAAACAATACATTGGGCAAACACAGCGCTGCATATCTAAACGCTGCGAAGAACGTATCAGATGTGTGTGACTAGGTCACACAGAAAAATCAGCCATAGCCGATCACAGCATCAGTGAAGAACACACCTTCAACTTCGAAAACACGACGGTACTGTGCCGAACATCTGGCTTCTGGGAAAGCGTTATCAAAGCATCCATAGAAATAAGGATTCACGACAGTCTGGTCAACAGAGATGAAGGATACCAACTCAGCGCAGCATGGAACCCTGCAATAGCGGTAATCCTTCGGGAGCGCGCCCGTCAACGTCCTCCGCCACGGACGCAGACAGGTTTGCTTACACCGAGAACCGAACCCGGCCGCCGGGGGCGACCGCCATCCCCACCACCACGCGCACGCCGCTGGTCCACCGCAGCCACCGGAGGTCCAGTGGAGGGGGGCGACAACGCATATACGAGGCCTGTTCAGAAAGTAAGCTCCGATTGATTGCCAAATTGAAACCACAGTGAACATCAGAAATGTTTTACTTGTAACAATTAGCTACACCTTTCAGCTACTTCTCTACGTAGTCGCCGTTCTGACTTAGACTTTTGTCATAGCGTTGTACCAACTTTTCAATAGCCTCATCATAGAAGGCAGCCGCCAGTGCTTTCCGCCAATTCTCCACGCTGGCCTACACCTCGTTGTCTGTGTCAAAATGTTGTCTTCAAAGACAGCGGTTCATGTGACCAGAGATGAAACTCAGGGGGAGACAATTGCGGACTGTATTGTGGGTAATCTCACATTTCCATTTGAAAACGATGCAGGAGCATCTTCATTGCCCCTGCAGAATGCGGCTGAGAATTGTCTTGAAGAAGAAACAGCACGACAGTTATGTAATGTTAGCTGCATAGCTTCAGGCGAAATTTCTCACCAGGCCCTCGTACTTGGCGGCAGACACTATTTTCTAGACATCTTTACGCACTCACTGCGAGCTCAGAAATGAGAAGAGCGACGTGATGCTAACTGGGGTTATACTAGAGACACTACCCAACACATCTGTGCAAAGCTTTATCGGATTTTCATAGTCGTTTCCATTTCGCGACCAATCGGAGCTTACTTTCTTAACGCCCCTCGTAAATAGCCCGCTCTCCGCGAATCTCGACACTTCGCCAGGAGATGGGTAGTATGACACTTGCCGAAACGTCGTGACATATCAACGCTACCACCCGGCTGGAGACCCGAGAAATCTTCATCAAAAGTTAAAGCTGTTAGTGGATGACGTTGGGCTGTCATCCGATGACGCCCGATATGTGCTTGACTGTGACAGATCTAGTGACCGAGCGCGCCAAGGCAACATGTTGACACTCTGTAGAGCACATGTGTTTACAAGAGCGAGATGTGGGCGAGCATTATCATTTTGTAAAACACCCCCTGGAATGCTGTTCATGACTGGCAGCACAGCAGGTCGAGTCACCATTTTGACAAATTTGCGGTCAGGCTGCACGGGATAGTCACGAGAGTTCACGTGCCGTCATACGAAATCCCACTCCAGATCATAACTCCAGGTGTAGGTCCAGTGTGTCCAACAACCAAACAGGTTGGTTGCAGGCCCTCAAGTGGTATCCTGCCAACCAGCACACGGCCATAACTGGCACCAAAGCAAAACAGATTTCATCAGAAAACACAACAGATCTGCACGCCGTCCTCCAACGAGCTCTCGCTTGCTATCACTGAAGAAGCAAATGACTGTGGTTCGATGTTAGCGGAATGCACGCTACAGGGCGTATAGCTCGGAGCTGATCCTGAAGAAACCGATTTGTAACCGTTGTGTCGCTCAAATTGCTGCTGCAGGTGCAGTACGATGTGCCAGATTGTCTTTACCCTCGCTAGTGCCACGTGGCTGTCCGGAACCCGGTCTTCTTACGCCCTGCTTTCTTGTGATCAGCGCTGCCAACAATCATATAAGTGGCTACATTCCTGCCAAGTCTTTCAGCAGTATCGCGGAAGAATATCCAGCTTCTCTATTACACGACTTCTTCACACATAGTGAGGTGTTGATAATGGCGTCTTTCGTCTTAAAGGCTTTGTTGACTAACATCAACTGGCCACGTCCAATCTCAAAGGTAACTAACGCTTACAGCTGTTACAGCGTGTATTTAAAGCAAATGTGATTTGCAATCTCATCATGACACTAATATCACCACTCTTATGTGACTGGCGCGAACGCTGAATAGACCTCATCTTTCAGATGTAGAAACACCCAACCAACTTTCGTTTTGTCGCACAACTCCTTCTCAATGTGGCGATTTTTTTCCGTCAGTGTTTACATACACAACGACCCCAATGAGCTAATACACTACTGGCCATTAAAATTGCTACACCACGAAGATGACGTGCTACAGACGCGAAATTTAACAGACAGGAACAAGATGCTGTGACATGCAAATGATTAGCTTTTCAGAGCATTTACACAATGTTGGCGCCGGTGGCGACACCTACAACGTGCTGACATGAGGAAAGTTTCCAACCGATTTCTCATACACAACAGCAGTTGACCGGCGTTGCCTGGTAAAACGTTGTTGTGATGCCTCGTGTAAGGAGGAGAAATGCGTACCAACACGTTTCCGACTGTGATAAAGGTCGGATTGTAGCCTATGGCGATTGCGGTTTATCGTATCGCGTCATTGCTGCTCGCGTTGGTCGAGATCCAATGACTGTTAGCAGAGTATGGAATTGGTGCTGGATGCCAACGGCCTCGTATCAGTAGCAGACGAGATGACAGTAAATGACCCACATGGCTGTAACGGATCGTACAGCCACGTCTCGATCCCGGAGTCAACAGATGCGGACGTTTGCAAGGCAACAACCATCTGCACCAACAGTTCGACGACGTCTGCAGCAGCATGGACTATCAGCTCGGAGACCGTGGCTGCAGTTACCCTTTACGCTGCATCACAGACAGGAGCGCCTGCGATGGTGTACTCAACGACGAACCAGGGTACACGAATGGCAAAACGTCATTTTTTTCGGATGAACCCAGGTCCTGTTTACAGCATCATGATGGTCGTATCCGTGTTTGGCGACATCGCGGTGAACGCACATTGGAAGCGTGTATACGTCATCGCCATACTGGCGTATCACCCGTCGTGATGGCGCCATTGATTACACGTCTCGGTCACCTCTTGTTCGCGTTGACGGCACTTTGAACAGAGGACGTTACATTTCAGATGTGTTGCGACCCGTGGCTCTTCCCTTCATTCGATCCCTGCGAAACCCAACATTTCAGCAGGATAATGCACTACCGCATTTTCCAGGTCCTGTACGGGCCTTTCTGGATACAGAAAATGTTTGACTGCTGCCTGGCCAGCACATTCTCCACATCTCTCACCAAATGAAAACGTCTGGTCAATGGTGGCCGAGCAAATGACTCGTCACAATACGCCAGTCACTACTCTTGATGAACTGTGGTATCGTGTTGAAGCTGCATGGGCAGCTGTACCTGTACTCGCCATCCAAGCTCTGTTTGACCGTTCTCTCAGGAGCTATGCACCCGAATTGCGTGAAATGTAATCACATATCAGTTCTAGTATAATATATTTGTTCAATGAATACGCGTTTATCATTGCATTTCTTCTTGGTGTAGCAATTTTAATGGCCAGTAGTGTAGATCAGCCTCGACTGCACATAGCATCAGCTGCCGCTGGTAATACATCTCATTCGAATGAAGTTGTTTCAAAACTTTCTGAGCCTAGAGAGAAAGTTATGGAATACGTATGGAGACTGTAGTTCGAGAACTGCACAAACCAGCCCCCAAACATGCCCTCGATGATCTGTTATGATTAAAGGTTTGGACAAACTGTGGCAGGCAGATTTTGTCGAAAGGAGGGATATATTCGCGTCTGAATAACGGATTCAAATATATTTTAATGCTCATTGACACTTATTCTAGATTTTCCTGGGCATTACCCGTGAAAGCGAAAACAGGGAAGGATGTCGCGCATGTGTTTGAGCGAATTCTGCAGATGGGGTCGGATCAGACAACCTTCAAACAGATCAAGGCGGTGAATTTTATAATAAATACACTGCTGGCCACCGTAAATGCAACACCCTGAAGGAAGCATCCGAATCAAGTGAAATTTACACCATGAGTTTGCAGCGATGAGATATGCAACTTATTAGAATTTCAGCGCAGACGCACATCACGCGCGCCTGTGGCGCCACCTCATAGCGCCATTTAAGGCTTGGCGATTTTGACGAGTGTACGTTCGGCACGTGTGTTTACCTTGTGGTTGTTTCACAAGACGATCAGTTATGCCTCGTAGACAACAGCGAACATCTTTTGATCAAGTATCCGAGTTCGACAGAGGAAGGATAGTGGCTTACCGAGATTGTGGATTATCATACAAAGAAATCGCTAGTCGTGTTGGACAAAACCAAACAACTGTAATGCGGATATGTGACCGTTGGATGCAGGAGGGTACGACGGACCGACGTGGTCGATCGCATTCACCTCGGTGCACCACTGCACATGCTGATAGGCAAATTGTGCGCATGGCAGTGACGGATCGCTCAGTGACATCCCGAACCATAGCACAGCACATTGCGTCTGTAACGCATCATCCAGTGTCTGCGCGTACCATTCGACGCCGTTTACAGCAGAGTGGTCTGTCCGCAAGACGTCCATTGCTTCGTCTACCATTGACGCAGAACCACAGACGTCAGTCGCCAATGGTGTGATGACAGACGGATGTGGACGGCAGAATGGAATGACGTTGTCTTTACTGACGAGGCACGCTTCTGTCTGCAGCACCACGATGGTCGGATTCGAGTGTGGAGACACCGTGGAGAGAGGATGCTGGACAGCTGCATTATGCACCGCCACACTGGTCTTGCACCGGGTATTATGGTATGGGGCGGTATTGGATATTACTCTCGCACGCCTCTATTACGCATTGCCGGTACTTTAAATAGCCGGCGCTACATATCCGAGGTGCTGGAGCCAGTTGTCCTTCCTTACCTTCAGGGCTCGGCCACAGCCATATTTCAACAGGATAATGCGCGACCACACGTGGCACGCATTGTCCAAAGGTTCGTCGTCAATAACCAGATTGAATTGCTTCCCTGGCGGGCTCGCTCTCCGGATCTTTCGCCGATAGAAAACATGTGGTCCATGGTTGCTCCACGAGTGACCCAGATTACATCCCCAGCTGCCACACCAGATGATCTTTGGCAACGTGTTGAAGCTGCTTGCGCTGCTGTATCCCAGGAACACATCCAACGTCTCTTTGACTCAATGCCGAGACGTGTGGCAGCGGTGATCTCCAACAATGGCGGCTACTCTGGCTACTGATTCTGGCAGGAACCAGATGTCACAGACGTCTGTAAACGTTATCAGTTGATACTTGGTCAACATGTTATCTAGAAAATAAATTTTGTTGTGCTACCTCTTGTCTTTCTTGGTGTTGCATCAACGGTGGCCAGCAGTGTATCTCAAGACTGTGAGAAGCGGTATGGAATACATCACTATTCGACATTCATCCTCCTGAAGCCGAGTATCGTGGAACATCTGAACAGAATAATGTGGATGCGATTCAATTTTTGCGGCTCACACAAATGAACTCATATCCTCCCACAGATAATTGCAGAATATAATCGAACCAAACATCGTAAAATAAAAATGAGACCAATCAATTTTCTTGACAATAAACTTCTAGATACAGTATACAATCGTATCAAAATGCTAGATCCACGCAAACAGCATTTTAATGTACGTGATTTAGTACGTATTTTAAAACACAAAATAGCATTTGAGAAGTTATACATGTCAAACTGGTCAACCGAGATATTCACAGTTTTCGAAGTGCAGATAATGAATCCTAGAACCTACCTCTTAAAGAACAGCAGTGGTACTGAAATCGCAGGATGCTTTTACACACAAGAGTTACAGAAGAGCTCGGGACCAGATGTGTATCTCGTAGAGGGTCAACGGCGTCGAGGGAAGTTAAATGACTCGGTTTTCCCGTATTACAAAACAGCTGACGATTTGCTATATAAGAGGATGCGCAGACCACAAGCACCTTAGAAGCATGCCATGCATGATAGGAGACGTATTAGTGCAGGAGGCGGTATTATCGACAAGCTACCAGTCGAATTACTCATTCCTGGATATAACTACTGTGGACCTGGAACAAACCTTCAAACACCATTGCCACACGGCGATAAGGGAATAAATCTGCTCGACGAAGCGTATACGGCATCATATACGCAGCAAATAATTAATAATGTTAAGCTGGGTTTCAATGTGAAGAATTTGAGTCAATTTATGAGTGCTGCACGTAGGGCGCTAAGAAGATGACAGCCAAAGGGTGCATGAGAAACTGCATCCTGACAGCGATGTATGGAGCTAAAGGCGCCCTGAAGCAGAAAGGAGCGAGATAAAGAAGACTGATTAAAACGCCCAGGGTTCTATCAGTAACCGTGACGTCGGGCGAAATTATTCCCTTCGTCATTCCTGCCCTAGCCGGTCTCTCAGCCGTGGGTTCACTGGCTGGGGGTGCAGCTGCTACTGCCAGGACAGTCAAGAGAGCACGAAACTCTCAGGAGCAACTGCAGGAGTCACGAAGACATAACCGCATGACGGAGGCAGCTGCCATCGGAAAAGGGCTACACCTGAAACCATAGAAGAAAGGACTAGGTCTCTTCATAACCAAAAAAAGACAGCCCCCTAGCAGTTCTACCAGACAGGGAGCTTATAAATACAGATCTTCTTAAGAAGAAATTCAACTTTATCAAAGAATATGTGGAAATGAGGAGAATGCGGAATTGTGAATCTAGATGTAGCAGGAGGACCTGAAACTCACTGAGCAGTATATGTCAAAAAAGAAATACAAAGAAGGTCTACTATTTTGATTCATTTGGAGACCTACAACACACAGAAGAATTGCAACCATACTTCACAGGCAGAAGACATGTGTTTACAATTCTACGAAGACTTCAAATGGTTCAAATGGCTCTGAGCACTATGGGACTTAACTGCTTTGGTCATCAGTCCCCCAGAACTTAGAACTACTTAAACCTAACTAACCTAAGGACATCACACACATCCATGTCCGAGGCAGGATTCAAACCTGCGACCGTAGTGGTCGCGCGATTCCAGACTGTAGCGCCTAGAACCGCTCGGCCACTCCGGCCGGCACGAAGACTTCAATACATTCCTCTTCGGTAATCTATGCATCACATTCCTCCTGAAGTTTACGAATGATATATAATGACGATTATTAATCATCCATTCACCAGTTGATGTTCAGCTGCAATGTCGTACACTGTGACTTTAAAAGAACGATCGTCTGTACTACGTGCGAATTACTTCCCACCAAGTCCGCCTGCTTAGCTGGGTGTTAACGTGCTCTCCTCTATGGTAGAAAATGAGAGTGGACCTTATTAGGAACCGGACCTTATTTTGTACATGTACCTTATAGCTTCGGAAGCGAACACGATCACGGACCGCCTATTCCCAGAAACTTATACCTGCAGCACCATAGGCCAAATCCCGTGCAATTAAAACATCTATTTCGTTTTCCACCATCTTAAACGCCACCGCCATCATGCTTCAAGCTAATACCTTGTGCATCTTGCACAACCTTTATAAATATTTGTAAGGGTAGGGATTTGTGAAATAACAACAAAGACATATGGTAACGAATAACATTTTTTTTTATTCAGACATAAATATTCACAGTAGTAATACACCTGTATATCCACACATTTTTTTATTTATTTACTTTTTGAACAATACACAAAGTAATGCTGCTTTTTAATTCAGAGTTCTTGTTCTTGTTACTGTTTGAAATTTTTTATTCATAGTTATTCGTACTACAAATAATAGTACTGGCTGAATATTTACTTGTGAGATTCCACCCAAACAGGAGACTTAATTTATACGTTGAATTGAGTATCTCTAAAACATTTGTCCGCTGCTCGTGATCTAGGGGCTAGCGTTGCTGCCTCTGGATTACGGGGTCCCGGTTTCGATTCCCCGGCGGGTTGGGGATTTTCTCACCCCGGGGACTGGGTGTTTGTGTTGTACTCATCAGTTCATCATCATCATAATCATTTGTGAGAGTGACTAGACTGGACTGTGAAAAGAAAATGGACTGTGTAAAAATTGGGACTTGGTACGGGCGCTGGTGACAGTGCAGTTGAGCGCCCCACAAACCGAACATCATCAGCTAAAACATTTTCCACCTCCTATAGGTACGAAAAGAGGTTTACTGCACTTACAACCACTTAGTTTCAACTACGTTTCAAGCTCACCCGACTACCAACTTTCCCCATCCGAAATACATGCACATAGATCATTGTATATAGGAAATGTCAGAGGATTTTTGGTAGATAGCGAATAAGACAATCAAATATTTTAATACCAAATATTTGTTAACTTTTGCAAATACGTTTACGTACAGAAAACAACTCTTTCCTTACTTTTGTTTAGTGTAATTTTAATAATGTCCAGTTTAGTTTTTCACTTATAGCTTAAATCCACATCTGAATCATCTGTTTCTTTCTCCAGCCAGTGATTTGATAAATACAGAGAAAGTATGTTGCCGGATCGGAGTACATATGTAATTTTTTCTGTAGACTACCTCTTTTATGGCTGTAATAATTAGTTTTGTTCCTCCCGGCAGTTCTTCTACTCGAAAGCATTGCAAGAGTTTAATTTTTCCTCTTATTTCCTGCGTGATACTGTTGTTATAACACTCCAGATCTTCCTGGGTGTAGGTTGCCAGTTTTTCTGCTGCACATTCTTGTGAAAAATCTGTATAGAACTTTAAGTTTATAACTTTTGCAAACGAATTGTCATTAAAGTTTGTTATTCCGTTGCTTTTTAAGCCCTGAAAAGGGGTGTTCTGTTGCTAATTGTATGGCATCAATCCCGACATATTTCGATATAAAGTATTAATCCTTTTTAAGCAGATTCTTCATGTGTCCTTTTACATAGTAAATGAGCTCCAATCCGCCGTTTTCGGTCAGGACTCCAACGTATGGTCATTTAGAACTGCTCTTTACAGTAATTTCTATTATCTTGTATTCCCTTGCTGAAGCCAGATTTCTGCATGCGCTGTCTTTAAAGCCGTATTTAAACCTGGCCTGCACATCGAAAATAGTGCCTTCTTTTCTATTTGCTGCTTATATTCTTCCTTTATCGCAGTTTTCTTCTCCGTATACTCCATTTTTCTTTTCTTACTTCGATGTCTTCCATTATTTTCCGTGCATAAGACATTATCTGTACTTAAAAAGGTGTAATTTCTTTAATGGAGAGTGGTTTCAGTCTGTGTGATACATTTACTCTTTTTCTTACGACATGTGGAATAACGTTGCTCGTGGCAACCAATTCCAGTTCCGCTACGACAATGTTCTAAACTGAGAAAAATAAGTTTCTCCTGCTTTAACAGAACACTGCTGTATAATAGTTATATCGTCTTTATTGGAGTCAGAGTTAAGAATCTCCACGTAGTTTACAGCTAGATAAAAAAAGTTAACACTGTATGCAGACAGAACGCCGGCCGCGGTGGCCGAGCGGTTCTAGGAGCCTCAGTCTGGAACCGCGCGACCGCTACGGTCGCAGGTTCGAATACTGCCTCGGGCATGAAGGTGTGTGATGTCCTTAGGTTAGTTAGGTTTAAGTAGTTCTAAGTTCTAGGGGACTGATGACCTCAGAAGTTAAGTCCCATAGTGCTCAGAGCCATTTGAAGCCTTCTTATTAGTCTTCGGCGTTTTCTGGTTTTGTCAAGGAGGTAGTTCAAGTGAGTGAGCCAGTTCATGTGTTTGTCTAGGAACACGCCAAGCTACCCGACGGTGTTCGCAAGTCTGTGTCCCAGAGGGTCAATTTACGTCGTTGTCATTTTTCAGTCGCTTTTTGGTTAAATTTGTATGTCGAAAGAGTACAGTTTGTGTCTTTGCTGGGTTTGGTCTTATTCTCCATTTTTGCATCCAGTCTTCGAGTCGTTATAGGTATGCTCCGAGCCATTTGAACCATTTGAGCAGACAGAACAAAGCTGATAAGCCTTTCTCCGTCTGGAGTATCTGGAAGACTTACTTGTACACCTGTCAATTTTCGGGTATTCTTATTACCCCAGTTCACAAACTGCAGAACGTTACTACACACAAAACAACAGTTTCTCTGTACTTCAACCGCGAATTGACGCCACATGGAAACAAGTGGCATTGATTAAAATGGTGCACATTGTAAATAATGTTTGTTGGCGTCATTCTTGCACATGGTCGAATACACGATCCATTTTGTAGACGTATATTGTAGACACCAACCTGGTAATGCCATGCTGCTTATCTCAGGAAGACCTAAAAGTTTCTGGTAGTCGCATGTACGGACACTTTATAAAATCTATAATGTAGTTACCAGTATTTTTGTTCACTTCCGGACTTGTGATCTGGCATATAAATTTTTCATATCTTCAGTAATCTTCAGTTGGAGCTTAACCACGTTATATAGTCTATTTCAAGTGTCTTATCTTTGTCCACAATAGCACTGCTGGTTTCATGGCGATCTCCTTCCACGATGAAGTTGTGAGTCGATATTAAATAATCGCACATCGTCATTTTGTTAAAAATTCCGGCAAAGTCTTGCATTATGTCCAAATTCAAAATATAATAGTGGTCTATAAGTAGCTGTTGCAATATTCCAGGCAGCTCTTCCATTAAAACATCCATTTTAACGTCAGCTATTAGCGCTTTATTTGGTATAATCACAGGATTTTTATATTTCCTCGATATAGTTCCCAGTGCTTCCTTGTCGATTCTTTCACGTATCCCTCTTGCTATCACACTGTCGCTCCCGTGTTGGAGAAAAGGCGACTTCGCCTTCACTCCATGTCTCGCAATAGCTAAAAGAGCCACACATCTCTTTCTCTAACATTACAGACCGTCCTCTTTCTAATTCTTCCTTACAGTCCACTTGATCACAGATTTTAATCACCTTAATAGTATCGCAAAACGGTTCTTCTCGCTAAGTGGTATAGCATTTGTGGTGTAATTTACGTTGCCAATGTCAGTAACCAGATTATCCAGGTTCTGCTGTAATAACCACAAACCGATACATTCGTCTGTTGGTCTTGTCTTCCTCTCTAACAGCTGAGGGATGTTTAACAGCTGAGGGATGTTTAGCACTTTGGAAGAACCATTGTATTGTATTGTATGTTAACCGGGGACCTAGAAACGAGGAAGAGGCCCCATCCCCGCCGCAGCGGTCCACAACACCACGACGACTACCGCAGTCCACTTCATCCCTCCGCTGGTCCACACCGAACCCAGGGTTATTGTGTGGTTCGGCCCCCGGTGGACCTCCAGGGAACGTCTGACACAAGGCGAGTGTAACACCTATGTTTGCGTGGTAGAGTAATGGTGGGGTGCGCGTACGTGGAGAACTTGTTTGCGCAGCAATCGCCGAAATAGTGTAACTGAGGCGGAATAAGGAGAACCAGCCCGCATTCGCCGAAGCAGTTGGAAAACCGCCTAAAAACCTTCCACAGACTGGCCGGACCGCGACACAAATCCGCCGGGCGGATTCGTGCCGGCGACCAGAGGCGCTCCTTCCCCCCCCCCCCCCCCTCCCGCCACCGGGAAAGCCGTGCGTTAGACAGCTCGGCCAACGGACGGGCTTGGAAGAACCATACTGACATTTTCAACTACCACGCAATACTGGTAAGTGGCGGCTCTCAGTCCTCCTTTTATACTTTATGATCCAAGATGGTGGCTCTTTCAGTAACGTGACTTCCGGTTGTACACTGTGCTTAACTGCTAGCACAGTTGCGCTATTTTGTGTTGCAAGGTTTCCATGGCAGGGATGGAGACATCCTCTCCGTATGTATGGGATAAAGCTGGCACATTAGCCAGAATGTGTAATACAGTACTGAACTAGCACGCGTTTATTTGGACGGGGTAATACAGCGCAATATTCGTACTGTGCAGTATAACACTGTACACGGACACGATTTCGGGAGCGTGCTAAAGTGCAATAAACGGACGAAATAGTGTAGTGCTGTAACCGACCATGACTGCTGAATTATGCAGTGTGGGATAGGGTATTTCACGCGAGGGGTAGTTTACAGGAAAAAAATTACATATATACTGGAACTCAAGAACATACCTTCTCTGTATTTGTCAAATTACTGGCTGGAGAAAGAAATAGGTTAATCGGATGTGGATTTAGGTTATAAGTTAAAAATTAAATTAGACATTATTAAAATTACACCAAACAAAAATAAGGGAAGAGTCGCTTCCTGTATGTAAATGTATATGCAAAAGTTAATGAAGATTTGGTACTACAATATTTGTTTGTCTTATTCGCTAATCTACCAAAAATCCTATGACATTTCATATTTGTAATGATCCATGTGCACATATTTCAGATGGTGAAAGTGGGTAGTCGGGTGAGGTTGATAATTAGTTGGAACTTGATAGTTGAAAGTATAGTAACCCTCTTTTCGTATCTACATGAGCGAGAGAAAAATTCTGGGACAAACAGATAGAGGGAAGTGTCGTAAACATGCTGTGTTCACTGGCAAGTGATTGTACGTGGCTGGAAAACTGTAGATGTCTTTCTGCTTTTATCTATGATCGGCGGATGGATGTTCGTTTATCTGACATCGGGCAGAAGAAGAATGTAGTCCCTGTTTTCATCGCCCTCTATGGCGTCACAGTAGTTATAGCACATAGATCGAACTATCTGTATGACTTATGGTGGAACCATAATATGATCCCTGTCAGATGCACTTTCTGTGGCGACTAACGGGAAACGCATAGAGCGACACTGGAGACTGGCCCTGCCATGTGACGCACTCTGTGTATAGCTGGGTGCCATGTCTCGTGGGCGACACGGGTAACACCCTCTCCTTTTCTCAGATGCGAAGGCGGTCTGACTCGCCCGAAACCAGCCATCGAAGTAAATAAATACGTGATTTGGACTGTGACCATAAAACAACAACTGAGTGGGCACACGGCAGTGCGGCGTTATGTCTCAATTGAGTCTTCTTTTGGACAACCTGTCACCCCCAGTGGTACAGGATGGGGCCAATAAAAGTGGCCTAGAGAACATAGTTCCAGGGTACAACAAAACACAGCCAAGGAAAGGGAATACAGTACTAACCTGACTATAGCAGATGTTGATAGTGACCACGGTTCTCTCTTGGCGTTTCTGGGCCCTGGTCAGCAAGCTGCTGAAGGCGGGTCGAAGCTGGACGGCTGAAATTTCTACAGTCTCATCCGAAATGCTCTGCTGCAGTTCTTGAAGACTATGAGGGTCGTTGCAATACACCTTAGACTTGAGGGCTCTCCGTACAAAATAATTGCACACTGAAAGACCAGTTGACCTGGGTGGCCAGCTAGGGCCGCAATCATACTGACCTCTGCTACCAATTCTGTCAGGTTTGAAGATTGCCTGAATGTGCTCCAAGGTTCGGCCGGTTGTATAAACAGTTGCTCCATCCTGTTAGAAGTCTTTTCCTCCTCCTCCGTTAATGCTGCCACAAATTCACGTCTAATTGTATCCACATGTCCAGGCCACTTTTATTTGCCTCACCCTGTGGTTAGGCACGAGCTCAACCAGATGCTCCTCTGCCACTGTCCAGTGGTAGTGATTGCTGTATAGTTTTTCCCTTTTGATTCTTTACTGATAGAGCATCTGTTCAAGTTATGACCCAATATAGACTCAGAACCTTATCATATAACACCACGCTACCTGAGTTTGAGTTATATTTTTATGAGAGGATTTAAGGAATCGAAATTTACCTTACAACCAAGGCAAACCTCCAGGAAACTGTGGCCAGACCGAGGACTGAGAACTATTTCTGGTCTAATTCTGGAGTAATACACACCACAGAAAAACATGATAACCTAGCGTGCAGCAGTAGCACCCACAGCCCTGTTTGTAAATCGAACTCACACGTATGAAACAGCTTAAAATGTCTGAGTTCGTGTCTTAAATACACTCCTGGAAATGGAAAAAAGAACACATTGACACCGGTGTGTCACACCCACCATACTTGCTCCGGACACTGCGAGAGGGCTGTACAAGCAATGATCACACGCACGGCACAGCGGACACACCAGGAACCGCGGTGTTGGCCGTCGAATGGCGCTAGCTGCGCAGCATTTGTGCACCGCCGCCGTCAGTGTCAGCCAGTTTGCCGTGGCATACGGAGCTCCATCGCAGTCTTTAACACTGGTAGCATGCCGCGACAGCGTGGACGTGAACCGTATGTGCAGTTGACGGACTTTGAGCGAGGGCGTATAGTGGGCATGCGGGAGGCCGGGTGGACGTACCGCCGAATTGCTCAACACGTGGGGCGTGAGGTCTCCACAGTACATCGATGTTGTCGCCAGTGGTCGGCGGAAGGTGCACGTGCCCGTCGACCTGGGACCGGACCGCAGCGACGCACGGATGCACGCCAAGACCGTAGGATCCTACGCAGTGCCGTAGGGGACCGCACCGCCACTTCCCAGCAAATTAGGGACACTGTTGCTCCTGGGGTATCGGCGAGGACCATTCGCAACCGTCTCCGTGAAGCTGGGCTACGGTCCCGCACACCGTTAGGCCGTCTTCCGCTCACGCCCCAACATCGTGCAGCCCGCCTCCAGTGGTGTCGCGACAGGCGTGAATGTAGGGACGAATGGAGACGTGTCGTCTTCAGCGAAGAGAGTCGCTTCTGCCTTGTTGCCAATGATGGTCGTATGCGTGTTTGGCGCCGTGCAGGTGAGCGCCACAATCAGGACTGCATACGACCGAGGCACACAGAGCCAACACCCGGCATCATGGCGTGGGGAGCGATCTCCTACACTGGCCGTACACCACTGGTGATCGTCGAGGGGACACTGAATAGTGCACGGTACATCCAAACCGTCATCGAACCCATCGTTCTACCATTCCTAGACCGGCAAGGGAACTTGCTGTTCCAACAGGACAATGCACGTCCGCATGTATCCCGTGCCACCCAACGTGCTCTAGAAGGTGTAAGTCAACTACCCTGGCCAGCAAGATCTCCGGATCTGTCCCCCATTGAGCATGTTTTGGACTGGATGAAGCGTCGTCTCACGCGGTCTGCACGTCCAGCACGAACGCTGGTCCAACTGAGGCGCCAGGTGGAAATGGCATGGCAAGCCGTTCCACAGGACTACATCCAGCATCTCTTCGATCATCTCCATGGGAGAATAGCAGCCTGCATTGCTGCGAAAGGTGGATATACAGTGTACTAGTGCCGACATTGTGCATGCTCTGTTGGCTGTGTCTATGTGCCTGTGGTTCTGTCAGTGTGATCATGTGATGTATCTGACCCCAGGAATGTGTCAATAAAGTTTTCCCTTCCTGGGACAATGAATTCACGGTGTTCTTATTTCAATTTCCAGGAGTGTATTTAACTTTAAGCATGTAAAACCTTTATATTTGAACACATGCAACCCCACTAATGTTGATTTTATTTGTTTTGGATTAGAGACTGGGTAATTAAAGTCTGGGTAATGTAGGGGAAACTTCTGCCACCGAATGTAACATCAACACCAAATGTAGCGGGAAGAGGTAGATGGCACCGTATTAAGACTCATCTGAGCTTTCCGAGTGATTTATTGTTTCCAGTTACGGTACCCCTGTTCTTCTTGGTATGCGTCACTAGGTCCTGCAATGCTGAGGACACCACTTCACTGTCCGTGAAACGGCTTGGCGCGGAATGGCTGTCTCAGTGACCCGTGCATGCCGTGCTGTGGTCGGCCTTGTACAGCAGCGGCGTTGCGGCGTCGTCAGGATGCCGGTTGACTCAGCGGTCTGACTCCCTGCCGACTCGGTGAGATGCAGGCGGCCAGATGCGTGCTTCTCGCCGGCGTGGCTAGTATTGCGGCGAAAACAAGCACCCACAATCCGGAGTCCGAATCTGTGGCCCTCGCCTTGGGAGGCCTCTGGCGTGTGTTGCAATCCAGAACGACTGCCCGCGGTGGAAAGCTGTGGATTGGACCGCCGTGGACTGGAATGCTGGCGCCCCATCTGCTGCTGTATGTAGCTGGTGGCGTCACATGCTCCACCGTCCAAGAGAGCGGACACACTTGAATCAATCTCATTAGAAACTTGCACCTATTTATACGCAGCTGTGTGCCTCCGCTTTTCCTTACGCGCCGCTTCGCGTCACATACTCATAACATGCTAGGTTGGCCAGTGGGCCCCTCCTGCCTGTGATTTGCGACATGCAAAACTGCTACATATACTCTTTCAGCAATTTGACGGCCCTGTGGCCTCTATTCTACTTCGCAACTGTTGATATGCGTAACTAACTGCAATCCGGCCCACACTGGGCTATAAGTTGTGCTCAGAAAATTGCACAGAACTAACTTAAAACTAACTTTCCCTATCCTAAACGGTGGTGCCGCTACAGTAATTTGCATACCGTTTTCAGGAAACTCAGTGTTCATTACGTCATATCTCCTGAATTATCTGTCCTCAATGATGTATTATATGAGGATATTGTCCGCAAAACGTAAAAGGGCGTGCTGAGAAGTAATGCCTACAATTTTTTTTATGTAAAGACACTTAAAACTTTTTAAAAGGAAGAAGCTCTATTGACATTCTACATCTTTACTCTTCATGCCTACATATTTATTTTTGATCATAGTCGCCCTGTCGACAAACACATGTCTCCCAACGACAGCCCAGTTAGTTGAGACTGTCACTTTGGAACGTCTGACTTTGCTGACGCAGCCACAACTTCAGCACTGCTTGCGCCACTTCAGCGCTCTCAAAGAGAAGTCCTCTAAGGTGTCCTTGAAGTTTTGGAAACAGTTGAAGATCGTATGAGGTCAAGTTGGGACCGTATGGAGGATGATCAATGAAAGCGAGCCCAAGGCGTCGGGTTGTTGAGGACGTGTGTGATCTGACATTGTCATGCTGAAGGAGAGAATGTTGCTTCTGCGGTTAGGAACTAGATCACAGCACGCTGTTCCTCACGCATCGACATAGTTACGCTACACACAGCCATGTTATATGCTAAAATTCGGAACCCTCTAAGTGTGCTGCAAATATGTAGACATGAAGAATAGCGACGTCTGGCTTCTGCATCATCGACAATGATGTGCTTTATGGTTCTCATCGCCAGAAATGGATTACTGTACGATAAAATTCAAAACTTAATGTACTGTATCTCTATCAGAATATCACAAAATGGTTTTCTTTTATTAGTATAACTATAACATACGTTGGTGTCCAATCTAATGTTACTGTATAGTGATAGAATTGGCATATCTGATTAGCTGAATCTATAGAAGACGCCATAATGAAGGTAAGTCTCGTACAAGAGACAGTTTGAAAAGCAGGGCTATGAATATCTTTCGGAAGAAAATAAACACAGAATATATGGAAGATGCGAAAGAGACAGTGAAAACAGTTTATGGAAGTATAAAGAAGACTACAAAATTTAGCTATCTAGGTGAAATAAGACAATCAAATGCTTTGGACAAAGAAGCTAATTAAGCAAGGACAAGGATAATGGAGGTAGTTTTTCAACCAACAAAAGACCTGTATAACAAGAAATCTGTTTCCATAAATTCAAAACACCAGCATTACAACACTATCATTAAACCTGACAGCGTTTATTCTTCGGAATTCCTTTCGTTAAATACAGCTAAATAACTAACTTCCTTTGATGGTTCGCTATAAGACCGACAACCAGCGGAACAGGGGCAAAAAAAAAAAAATGGAATGTGAATCTAAGAGGACGGAATGCAGTTCGCTTCTGCTCGTCTACCATTTACACGTGACAGAATTGTCATTTGTTGATACCCGTTCGCTTTTGTTCGCCGCGTAAATTAGGCTTTAGGTGAAACTTTCTGGCAGATTAAAACTGTGTGCCCGACCGAGACTCGAACTCGGGACCTTTGCCTTTCGAGGGCAAGTGCTCTACCAACTGAGCTACCGAAGCACGACTCACGGCCGGTACTCACAGCTTTACTTCTGCCAGTACCCCGTCTCCTACCTTCCAAACTTTACAGAAGCTCTCCTGCGAAGTTTGGAAGGTAGGAGACGGGGTACTGGCAGAAGTAAAGCTGTGAGTACCGGGCGTGAGTCGCGCTTCGGTAGCTCAGTTGGTAGAGCACTTGCCCGCTAAAGGCAAAGGTCCCGAGTTCGAGTCTCGGTCGGACACACAGTTTTAATCTGCCAGGAAGTTTCATATCAGCGCACACTCCGCTGCAGAGTGAAAATCTCATTCTGGAAACATCCCCCAGGCTGTGGCTAAGCCATGTCTCCGCAATATCCTTTCTTTCAGGAGTGCTAGTTCTGCGAGGTTCGCAGGAGAGCTTCTGTAAAGTTTGGAAGGTAGGAGACGAGGTACTGGCAGAAGTAAAGCTGTGAGTACCGCGCGTGAGTCGTGCTTCGGTAGCTCAGTTGGTAGAGCACTTGCCCGCGAAAGGCAAAGGTCCCGAGTTCGAGTCTCGGTCGGGCCCACAGTTTTAATCTGCCAGGAAGTTTCATATCAGCGCACACCCCGCTGCAGAGTGAAAATCTCATTCTAGGCTTTAGGTGTTTCACCTCTCCCGTATATGTTACTACAATCTCACCTGGTCTCTTACGATTTTCCCTCGTCACATCGAGTGCTATAAGACATCCTTTAACCAATATTCAGGCTTATATTTGACTCTGATAACTGCTTTGATCGTTAACTACAGGTATCAATAATTGCTTTCCTTTCATCACTCAGATTTTTTTTTCTTTTCGTCGTGATGGTGTCATGGGAATACAGTTCATAAAAGGTTCCCTTTGGTAATGTTGTAACGCAACTAATGTAAAAATATTGATCATTAACTGTTAGAAGACAGATTGTCTTAAACTCAGTGGCGGCTCGCGAGTATAGATTCTGGTTGTTCACAAATTTTCAGATTCAGGTAAGTATGAGTGTGTGAAATTAACAGCATCTGCTGTATAACAGTTGTGCTTATCAACATATAAACTACAGCCGCTGTCAATAATAACAATAATAATAATAATAATAATAACAGTAATAATAATGTGCAGAGCCTCACTGGAAACAGAAAGAATTGTTTTTGTGGGATTTTGTTGTTTTGTACATAACTAATGACAGATTAGGTCTTGAACGAAATAATGTTTAAGCTACTCTGCGTTTCGTATCTTTGTGGGAGTTTTCGTGCTTTTTTATTTTTTGGGACAAGTGTACAAGATTCCTATAATATGTTTTAGTTTTCAAATTAACTTTCAGGCTGAAAAGCAGACATTCTTACGTTGTGTCCAACAACTTACGCTTTTTACACACTTCTTTGTTAAATGTTCGCTTGTAATCACGCTTATTTGACGTCATTTTCTTAGTCAACTGTTCTAGTCTGGGAAGCCCTAGTTCCTTTGCGGCAAACTTTTCCTGAAATTTCCTTTTCTGCTGAGAATTAAAACAGATCCAACAGACTTCATGTTGGCACTTCACACAAACCCGGTTATTGCACGGTAAACAAGTAAGTCCAAACACAAACTGATGTTTGTGGAAGTGATTAATTACAAGTAGTACTGTCTCCCAACATGGTCACTTGACTGCAATACAAATGAAGCGCTGAGAACCATAAAGGCCAAAAGCATACAATTTTTGAACCCACATTTAAATGAATATAAGAGAAACCAGTCAGGTAGGTTTTTCGTGAATGTTCATATAGGCCTTTACCTGTAATGTAGACCTACAGTACAGATAAACCTGCCTCACCATAATATCAACAGACGTCGGAAGCATGCATAAATGCTACAGTCTCACAATCGACGATGATGTGCTTTATGGTTCTCATCGCCAGAAATGGATTACTGTACGGTAAAATTAAAAACTTAATGTGCTGTATCTCCATCAGAATATCACAAAATGGTTTTTTTATTAGTATAACTATAACATACGTTGATGTCCAATCTAATGTTACTGTATAGTGAGAGAATTGGCATATCTGAGGAGTGTGCTATAGTCTAGTGCGATTTACATCAAGCGAACGGGAATAAAATTTGCTGCAGAGCGCTACCAGCTGGTGGCTGTGACGTAAACGTGTAGTTGAATGTTAAGGGCAAGCTGTGCTCACCGTGGACTACAAACGTTGTGTACCAAATCCGTATGTATTTTCACCCGTAAAGCAAATATGTCACGCCAGTTGCCCAGGCGCAAAAGCTCCTTAAAACATGCACAATTATTGTAGGTGTGCTAGCGACCCTGCTGCCAAGTTTCACGGGCTCTGGAGAATTAGCAATATAGCCTAGCGCGGTAGATCCAGTCTCGTGTATTTCACATTAACGCAGCTACATTACATTTAACACCATTCAAAGAAAAATAAACTAGGGAATCGGAAAATTTTTAACTATCATTATCGACGAATCTTGTTGTGGTCTTCAGTCCTGAGACTGGTTTGATGCAGCTCTCCATGCTACCCTATCCTGTGCAAGCTTCTTCATCTCCCAGTACTTACTGCAAATTACATCCTTCTGAATCTGATTAGTGCATTCATTTCTTGGTCTCCCTCTACGATTTTTACCCTCCATGCTGCCCTCCAGTACTAAATTGGTGATCCCTTGATGCCTCACAACATGTCCTACTAACCGGTCCCTTCTTTTTGTCAAGTTGTGCCACAAACTCCTCTTCTCCCCAAATCTATTCAATACCTCCTCATTAGTTATGTGATCTACCCATCTAATCTTCAGCGTTCTTCTGTAGCACCACATTTCGAAAACTTCTATTCTCTTCTTGTCTAAACTACTTATTGACCATGTTTCATTTCCATACATGGCTACACTCCATACAAATACTTTCAGAAACGACTTCCTGACACTTAAATCTATACTCGATGTTAACAAATTTATCTTCTTCAGAAACGCTTTCCTTGCCATTGCCAGTCTACATTTTATATCCTCTCTACTTCGACCATCATCAGTTATTTTGCTCCCCAAAAAGCAAAACTCCTTTACTACTTCAAGTGTCTCATTTCCTAATCTAATTCCCTCAGCATCACCCGACTTAATTCGACTAAATTGCATTATCCTCGTTTTGCTTTTGTTGATGTTCATCTTATATCCTCCTTTCGAGACACTGTCCATTCCGTTCCACTGCTCTTCCAGGTCCTTTGCTGTCTCTGGTAGAATTACAATGTCATCAGCGAACCTCAAAGTTTTTATTTCCTCTCTATGGATTTTAATACCTACTCCGTATTTTTCTTTTGTTTCCCTTACTGCTTGCTCAATATACAGATTGAATAACATCGGGGAGAGGCTACACCCTGTCTCACTCAATTCCCAACCACTGCTTCCCTTTCATGCCCCTCGACTTTTATAACTGCCATCTGGTTTCTGTACAAATTGTAAATAGCCTTTAGCTCCCTGTATTTTACCCTTGCCACCTTTAGAATTTGAAATAGATTATTCCAGTCAACATTGTCAAAAGCTTTCTCTAAGTCTACAAATGCTAGAAACGTGCGTTTGCCTTTCCTTAATCTTTCACAGAGAATAAAATTGCTTGCAGTTTAAACGCTGCAACAACATGGCTGTAATCCTACTCCAAGGAGCTTCTCCCACTCGTTTGGAGATTGCCATCGCCTAGCTGTGGTGTGAAAGAATGAGTAAAATAAAAGTAAAGTAAAAGTATCAAGGACTTCGAAGAGAAAAAAACTGATTTATAACGAGGGCGTGCTGAAAATTGACGCCTGCGAATTTTTTATTCAATATCGTTTGAGGTATTACATGCCATGGATATTACTCGGTCGACTTCCTCGCTCCGCTGACGCAAGTTGTAAACCATTGCCGCAAGAGAGCTCCGAACTGTAGCGTGTAGCGCGGCGGTGTGTAACATAACTACGTCGGTGCGTTGAGAGGCCTCAGAAAACTGAAAGCACGAGTGCGAAGAGTTCATTCACACGTGGAGCAGTCTTTCCTGTAGCATGGAAGGGCCAGACTACACATGAGCGCTGGAACATCTGCAACAACCCGACGCCTTGGGTTCACTATCATCGGTCGTCCTCCATAAGTTCCTACTTGCCCCATCCGATTTCGCCTTTTTCCAAAATATAAAGTACACCCTCGAGGACTTCACTTTCACTGTGATGAGGCAGAAGTGAGCTTGCGGCTCCGACAGCAGAGTGAAATATTCTGCAGTGACGGTATCAATAAACTGCCCTCTCGTTTGGAAAAATTGGTTCGCCACCAGGGTGACAACTGAGGAGTAAATATGTAGACTTGTAGAATAAAGATGTAGAATGCAAGTAAATTTGTTTTATTTGAAAAGCTTTAAGAGTTTGAGAGCCCCTGCTATCCCCGCAGGACAGGACACACAGTTTAATTTGTGGAAAGGGGCAAAAATGACTGTCAGTTGTAGTCGGACATACTACTTTATTCATTTGACAAATATTACAAGAGTAAAGAAAACATTAAAAACAGAGCAAGCCAGACATTAATTTTAGAACTTAATTACCGGCTAAATGCGCCATTCAATCTCACGCCTTAAGGAGAAAACTAATTTAAAACCAGCAGAAGGCCCACTTAAGACCCCAAAACAACAATTTGAATTTTAAAAGGCAGAAGGCCTTATCTTAAAACATTTCTCTAAATTAGGCTGAAGGCCGAAACAATCTCACGCCTTAAGGGTAAAACAACTTTAATTTAAAATCGGCTGAAGGCCAATAACTTAAGACTCATAAACAGGAATTTAAATTTCAAAAGCAGAAGGCCTTATCCTAAAAATTTCTTTAAATCATTCTGAAGGCCCAAACAATCTCACACCTTAAGGGCAAAACAACTTTAATTTAAAATCGGCTAGAAGCCATACATAAACAAACAACAAGGACAAATAAGAAAAGATAGTACATCAAACGGCGCTCAGAAGTTTCCAAGGGTCGGCCTGGAATTCAAACACTAACGCTCGCTCAGGCGAGACAAGCAGTCAGTCCAACAATTCTCAATCCGGCGGCAACCCAATCGACAGACAGTCAACGGACCAAGCGACAGGATACCTTCCGCTCCACCCAACCAGCCCACAACAGGGAGTTCAATGGAACAACGCAGAAGGTACCGACGCCCACAACGAATTACACATTCAGCTGTCAAACTACACGCCATGCTGGACAGCCACAACACAACGAGGAACATACACTGCCTGAATTCACATCAACGGCCAGGGCAGGTAACCGGAACGTTAACGGCCACAAGGCAGAAGATTCCTCTGGTGCAATTCAGTTCAAAGCCGGCCGAAGTGGCCGAGCGGTTCTAGGCACTACAGTCGAATCCTGCCTCGGGCATGGATGTGTGTGATGTCCTTAGGTTAGTTAGGTTTAAGTAGTTCAAAGTTCTAGGGGACTGATGACCTCAGCAGTTAAGTCCCATAGTGCTCAGAGCCATTTGAATCATTTTTCAATTAAAAAAATTATCAAGTTAAGTTAAACTCCATAGGAGTGTGGCTAGAATTTTGAAACCACACGTTGTTGCTCGCGGGAATTTCCCAACAGCCCTCATCGAAATTCAAACGACACATTGTGAACAGTTGGGGCTGGCTGGTAGATTTAGTAAATACACCTCGTAGCAATGGGAACAGCAGTGTGCACGCCGCCAGCGGCCGCGGCCAAACTAAGCGCCAAGGAGACTTCCTCGCTACTCCACCCCAACCGACCAACTACCCGTACACGGCACAGCCGGAAACTATAAGCGCGAGGCCAAAGATAGTACAAGGGTGCGAATATCGATACACGCTGCTGCTGCCACTCGGGGAATGAGAGAGGATAACAGCATAATCGCGATAACCGCTGGAGACTAATCACAGAATAGCACCAAGGTTTAATGCAAAGCATTTTTCACATAAAAAATTGCAGGTATTACGTTCCGGCGAGCACTCGTAAATATCAAAATGTCCCATTTGAGGATAGACTCCTCACACATGGTAGAGGCTGTAATGTCATTTGTGTAATCAGCTGAAAGCCGCCATCTTCACCGAAAGTATTATCAGATTCTTTGTCTCTGTAACTTCTTTTACACTCCTGGAAATGGAAAAAAGAACACATTGACACCGGTGTGTCAGACCCACCATACTTGCTCCGGACACTGCGAGAGGGCTGTACAAGCAATGATCACACGCACGGCACAGCGGACACACCAGGAACCGCGGTGTTGGCCGTCGAATGGCGCTAGCTGCGCAGCATTTGTGCACCGCCGCCGTCAGTGTCAGCCAGTTTGCCGTGGCATACGGAGCTCCATCGCAGTCTTTAACACTGGTAGCATGCCGCGACAGCGTGGACGTGAACCGTATGTGCAGTTGACGGACTTTGAGCGAGGGCGTATAGTGGGCATGCGGGAGGCCGGGTGGACGTACCGCCGAATTGCCCAACACGTGGGGCGTGTGGTCTCCACAGTACATCGATGTTGTCGCCAGTGGTCGGCGGAAGGTGCACGTGCCCGTCGACCTGGGACCGGACCGCAGCGACGCACGGATGCACGCCAAGACCGTAGGATCCTACGCAGTGCCGTAGGGGACCGCACCGCCACTTCCCAGCAAATTAGGGACACTGTTGCTCCTGGGGTATCGGCGAGGACCATTCGCAACCGTCTCCATGAAGCTGGGCTACGGTCCAGCACACCGTTAGGCCGTCTTCCGCTCACGCCCCAACATCGTGCAGCCCGCCTCCAGTGGTGTCCCGACAGGCGTGAATGGAGGGACGAATGGAGACGTGTCGTCTTCAGCGATGAGAGTCGCTTCTGCCTTGGTGCCAATGATGGTCGTATGCGTGTTTGGCGCCGTGCAGGTGAGCGCCACAATCAGGACTGCATACGACCGAGGCACACAGGGCCAACACCCGGCATCATGTTGTGGGGAGCGATCTCCTACACTGGCCGTACACCACTGGTGATCGTCGAGGGGACACTGAATAGTGCACGGTACATCCAAACCGTCATCGAACCCATCGTTCTACCATTCCTAGACCGGCAAGGGAACTTGCTGTTCCAACAGGACAATGCACGTCCGCAAATATCCCGTGCCACCCAACGTGCTCTAGAAGGTGTAAGTCAACTACCCTGGCCAGCAAGATCTCCGGATCTGTCCCGCATTGAGCATGTTTGGGACTGGATGAAGCGTCGTCTCACGCGGTCTGCACGTCCAGCACGAACGCTGGTCCAACTGAGGCGCCAGGTGGAAATGGCATGGCAAGCCGTTCCACGGACTACATCCAGCATCTCTACGATCGTCTCCATGGGAGAATAGCAGCCTGCATTGCTGCGAAAGGTGGATATACACTGTACTAGTGCCGACATTGTGCATGCTCTGTTGCCTGTGTCTATGTGCCTGTGGTTCTGTCAGTGTGATCATGTGATGTATCTGACCCCAGGAATGTGTCAATAAAGTTTCCCCTTCCTGGGACAATGAATTCACGGTGTTCTTATTTCAATTTCCAGGAGTGTATTACAAATCCTAGAATTCATTGCGTCTCGTTATGACACAAGTTTCAAAAAATGGTTCAAATGGCTCTGAGCATTATGGGACTTAACTTCTGAGGTCATCAGTCCCCTAGAACTTAGAACTAAATAAACCTAAATAACCTAAGGACATCACACACATCCATGCCCGAGGCAGGTTTCGAACTTGCGACCGTAGCGGTCGCTCGGCTCCAGACTGTAGCGCCTAGAACCGCACGGCCACTCCGGCCGGTGACACAAGTTTATGTCCATTTTCTAGGACACGGACAACTACCGCGAATTTGTCTAGATAACATAGTCTCCGAAATGTGTCATGTTCAGTATGGAGTTGTTCTACACTGCGCACGGTGAGAGTAAGAAGCAGCTGGTTCAACATGCAGAACGATTTGGTCGAGCTCGATAAGTCTGGAATCAGTGCCAGGACTGGATGAAGATACTACTGTAATCCAACGTACTGTTTTTCTCTTTCTGTACACGCTCTATAACTACCATCTATGAAATTGATTTTTGTTTATTTTGTGCTATTTTCTGCTTGAAATACTTCTACGTGCATAAAATTGTAATTTTGCTTAAAAGTTTCAAATATTGTAATCTGTTTAATATTCTACTAGAGAAGAACTTTGAAATGTATCGAGAGGTCACTAGGTGAAGAGGTAACAAAGAGTGTCAGCAAAATAGCAGAGAACGATTATTACTATCGAGCGCGAGCGACGGAATGGCGTGTTTCTAGCAGTTGCCTTAGATTGTGTTTTCGGTGTATAACGCGAACGGTTTTCGATGCGTATCAAAATGGTTCAAATGGCTCTGAGCACTATGGGACTTAACTTCTGAGGTCATCAGTCCCCTAGAACTTAGAACTACTTAAACCTAACTAACCTAAGGACATCACACACATCCATGCCCGAGGCAAGATGCGAACCTGCGACCGTAGCGGTCACGCTGTTCCAAACTGAAGTGCTTAGAACCGCACGGCCACACCGGCCGGCTTTCGATGCGTATCGCGGACTGTGAAGTTGAAATGTACACATATTAAATTACTTCCAGTCGCGGGCTGTCATCTGGCAAAGTAATTTAGAGAAGTACGATGTGCGAACAGTAGAGTAACATGTTTTCTGAGTGGTCCGTTTTCGATGTATAGCAACGACTGTGAGCTTAATGGAAGTATAGATCAAAGCGATTCTCGTTATAAGGTATTATATCAAACCAGAATACTGTGAAAGCTACAATGTTTGGGCACTGAAGAGACAACTTCAGCAAGCGAACTGTTTTCAGTGCACAGCGCTGATGTTAAATTTCTTGCCACGGACCAATAATTCACAAAGTAGTAATCTGAAAGATGCGATGTTTGGACAGTCCAGTGACGTGTTCACCAAGTGAACTACATTCGATGTGTAGTGCGGATATGTCACAAACACAGTTAAACATGATGAGCGATTTACGCAGGCATTATCTCTACAGAAGATACAAAATTGAAAAAGTGTTTACGTAGGAAAATATTACAATTATCATTTTAACTAAAAAGGGAGAGTAAACAATTTTTTATTTAGAGATACGTATAACAAATGATACGAAGTACTATGAATTTACAGTTTGAATCTAGTATTTGTAACGAAAACGTAATTTAATAAGGAAGAAAACGGCAATTTAGTCTGTTCAATTAACACTAGGCTCGTGTTCTGTGTCAAAGTAGTTATTGATTTCCATTGTTTCCAGTAGAGCCGAAAGCCAGTTTCTGATCAAATAAATATAATTTTGCATAACATTATCAAGTATTTTCTTTTTTAATATTATTATCATGTTCTGCCAAGCACTGACGGAAAATTCAGTTACTGCTATGAACAAATTTTTCGTTGAGCTTGCGGAAGTTAATCGTTGTCACTGACTAATTTTGAATCAGGTGCGTTATCACAAGGGCTTGCCTAAATAGTTATAAGATGATTCATACTTTGGATGAGGATATTTAAATTAAAATTTAAGTTGCGTTTGCTTTTAACTTTTACTACGTTCTATCTGTCTTCCTGGAGCCACCATCATCGTCGACTGTTTACTGCTTCCCCCCTCTCACAAACTAGCTCACAACGCATGGGTGGCAGAGCAACTACGCCATCCTGACCGAGCGAAGGAACTCTTTCCCATCTCTCAACGACGGATCGTTACAAATGCCATCTGTGGCATTTCATGCAGTGGTTCGATTTTTTTTTAGTAACGGATGTCCTCATAGGCCGTGTTCGTCAGAAAGAGTGTCAGTCTAGTGTATATCACAGCGCCAAGGTCTCCAGTGGTTGTCAGAACCATCAGTGCCGACTCACGTCACTTGTGACTGTGGCTATGGCTCTCATGTAATGCTTGTGATCGGATTACCAGGCACTAGGTAGCAGGCAGTGTCAACAGGAAGCGACCCTTAAGGTACAACAACGCTCAGTTTCCTACACGTGTCGCCTGTCGTGGCTGGTGCATGACTGCTAACCTAACTGATTCCTCCTGTGGTCTGGTGTGGGATGCTGTCTTCTCGGCTAAAGGTGTTGGACTACACGTCTGCGCGAGAAGCCTCTCCTCCCAACCCCCCACCGTACCCAGTTCTCCTGTTCCTGCTGGATTTGGCTATGCTAAACCCTGATGCTAAACAAAAACCAGCTTCCAGTGACACTTCGTCTATTGTTGTTGTTGTTGTGGTCTTCAGTCCTGAGACTGGTTTGATGCAGCTCTCCATGCTACTCTATCCTGTGCAAGCTTCTTCATCTCCCAGTACCTACTGCAACCTACATCCTTCTGAATCTGCTTAGTGTATTCATCTCTTGGTCTCCCTCTACGATTTTTACCCTCCACGCTGCCCTCCAATACTAAGTTGGTGATCCCTTGATGCCTCAGAACACGTCCTAACAACTGATCCCTTCTTCTAGTCAAGTTGTGCCACCAACTTCTCTTCTCCCCAATCCTATTCAATACCTCCTCATTAGTTATGTGATCTACCCATCTAATCTTCAGCATTCTTCTGTAGCACCACATTTTGAAAGCTTCTATTCTATTCTTGTCTAAACTATTTATCGTCCATGTTTCATTTCTATACATGGCTACACTACATACAAATACTTTCAGAAACGACTTCCTGACACTTAAATCTATACTCGATGTTAACAAACTTCTCTTCTTCAGAAACGCTTTCCTTGCCGTAAAGCTGCATTCCCTCGGGAAAAATTACAGCTGTAGTTTCCCGTTGCTGCCAGCCGTTCGCAGTACCAGCACAAAAAGGCCGTTTTGGTTAGTGTTAAGGCCATATCAGTCAATCATCCAGACTGTTGCCCCTGAAACTACTGAAACTACTGAAAAGGCTGCTGCCTCTCTTCAGGAACCACACGTTTGTCCGGCCTCTCAACAGATTCCCCTCCGTTGTGATTGCACCTACAGTATGGCTATCTGTATCGCTGAGGCACGCAAGCCTCCCCACCAACGGCAAGGTGCATGGTTCATGGGGGGGACTTCGTCTATTGTTCTGCTATAATTGTCAAAATACCGAAGTGACATGTGATGGCAGTTTTAGCTGTTTTGAACTGTGGGTCGTCTTCTCGACGAAGTGAATTGATGAGATGACATGGTGAGTTGTAAAAGGATTTACAGAAGTTCGTTGATTTAATGTTGATGGGATGCCAAATGGTTGGATGACGTATGCTCGAATTTCGGAGTGGGTGGTAGATTGGGCCACATATGGCATCAGACATGGGGCTCTTTTGTATACACTCTATCCTTGTGAGGGTGGTATCTGCTCCCATACTCCACACACTAGATCAATAGTTTATGACAGGCCGAGTGACGGTTTGCCAAATTCCGTCTATTGTATGGGTGGTTAGTCGCCTTCCTGTAATAGTGGACGTAAATTATACAGTCGAACAGAGACCAGAGAGTCGTCGTAACTGCCGTCCACTTCACGTTTGCTGTGCAGCGAGCTACCTTAATTTAAGTATTAACTGTATTTTTCTTACTTGTCACTTCTTCTTCCGTGTGTTTTTGCTTTTAGGAAGCTTTAATTGTCGTGTGCTAGTAATAGTGTTCCATAGATTTCGTGTTTGTTTTGAATACAGTCAGAGAGAGTCCCTTTAGACAACCATAGTGCCAGTAGTGCTAGTGTTTGTTTCCAATACAGTCCAGAGACAGGTAGTGCTATTTTCTTTGTTCTCTACAAGAAGTGGCTAGCAACCACATTTTAGTCAGTTTAGTCAGCCGCCTTTAGTGAATTAGCAGTCCAGTTAAAAGTTGATTAACTCTCTACAGTAAATTGATTTCTTAGGATCGATAGGATGTGTAACTGCTGTGTACGGACGCAGGAGGAGCTGGCCACTGTTCGCGAACAGCTGAACGTGTTGATCGCCGCAGTCAGCCGTCTTCAGGCTGCTGCCTCGGAGTGTAGCGGCAGTGGGGAGTCTGGTGCGTCGCATTGTACACGCCAGGTGTTACATGCTTCACCCACTGTCCCCGCTGTCGAGACATCTTCGCGGGTACCGGGGGCGGTTGGGCCACCCTCTCCCCAAGGGGAGAGGCGGGTTCAGCGGCGTTCACGGCGCACGAGGCGGAGGGTCAATGTGGAGGCTGGCCGTGTGGCATCGCCCGCTCTGCCTGTGAGTGGACATGTGGCCGCTCCTTCAGCAAGGTCCGAGCAGGCACACGGGGGAGGGGTTTATTAGTTATTGGGAGCTCCAACGTTAGGCGGGTGATGGATCCCCTTAGGGAAATAGCGGAAAGGTCGGGGAAGAAGGCCAGTGTTCACTCTGTCTGCTTGCCGGGGGGTCTCATCCGAGATGTGGAGGAGGCCCTGCCGGCGGCGATAGAGATTACTGGGTGCACCCGACTGCAAATTGTTGCTCATGTCGGCACCAATGACTCCTGCCGTCTGGGTTCAGAGGTCATCCTCAGTTCGTACAGGCGGTTGGCGGAATTGGTGAAGGCGGAAAGCCTCGCTCGCGGGGTGGAATCAGAGCTAACTATTTGTAGTATCGTTCCCAGAACCGATCGCGGTCCTCTGGTTTGGAGCCGAGTGGAAGGCTTAAACCAGAGGCTCAGACGATTCTGCGGAGATCTGGGGCGCAAATTTCTTGACCTCCGCTATCGGGTGGAGAAATGTAGGGTCCCCCTGAATAGGTCAGGCGTGCACTACACGCCGGAAGCGGCTACAAGGGTAGCGGAGTACGTGTGGAGTGCACATGTGGGTTTTTTAGGTTAGAGAATTCCCTCCCTAGGCCCGACAAGACGCCTCCTGAGACGCAGCAAGGTAGGAGTAGGCAAAATGCAACAGGGAATAACAATAATAATGTGCCAATAGTAAACTGCAGGAGCATCTATAGAAAGGTCCCAACTGCTCTCATTAATAAACGGTCACAACGCCCATATAGTACTAGGGACAGAAAGTTGGCTGAAACCAGACGTAAACAGTAATGAAATCCTAAACTCAGATTGGAATGTATACCGCACAGACAGGCTGGACAGTGAATGGGGAGGCGTGTTTATAGCGATAAGAAGAGCAATAGTATCGAAGGAAATTGACGGAGATCCGAAATGTGAAATAATTTGGGTGAAGGTCACGGTTAAAGCAGGCTCAGACATAGTAATTGGATGTGTCTATAGGCGCTCTGGCTCAGCAGGTGTTGTGGCTGAGCACCTGAAGGATAATTTGGAAAATATTTCGAGTAGATTTCCCCACCATGTTATAGTTCTGGGTGGAGATTTTAATTTGCCAGATATAGGCTGGGAGACTCAAACTTTCATAACGGGTGGCAGGGCCAAAGAATCCACTGAAATGTTTTTAAGTGTTTTATCTGAAAACTACCTTGAGCAGTTAAACAGAGAACCGACTCGTGGCGATAACATATTAGACCTTCTGGTGACAAACAGACCCGAACTATTTGAAACAGTTAACGAAGAACAGGGAATCAGCGATCATAAAGCGGTTACTGCATCGATGATTTCAGCCGTAAATAGAAATTATAAAAAAAGGTAGGAAGATTTTTCTGTTTAGCGAAAGTGACAAAAGGCAGATTACAGAGTACCTGACGGCTCTACACAAAAGTTTTGTCTCAGGTACAGATAGTGTTGAGGATCAGTGGACAAAGTTCAGAACCATCGTACAATATGCGTTAGATGAGTATGTGCCAAGCAAGATCGTAAGAGATGGAAAAGAGCCACCGTGGTACAACAACTGAGTTAGGAAACTGCTGCGGAAGTAAAGGGAACTTCACAGCAAACATAAACATAGCCAAAGCCTTGCAGACAAACGAAAATTACGCGAAGCGAAATGTAGTGTGAGGAGGGCTATGCGAGAGGCGTTCAATGAATATGTACTGACATGGCAGAAAATCCTAAGAAATTTTGGTCTTATGTCAAAGCGGTAGGTGGCTCAAAACAAAATGTCCAGACATTCTGTGACCAAAATGGTACTGAAACGGAGGATGACAGACTAAAGGCCGAAATACTAAATGTCTTTTCCAAAGCTGTTTCACAGAGGAAGACTGCACTGTAGTTCCTTCTCTAGATTGTCGCACAGATGACAAAATGGTAGATATCGAAATAGACGACAGAGTGATAGAGAAACAATTAAAATCGCTCAAAAGAGGAAATGCCGCTGGACCTGATGGGATACCAGTTCGATTTTACACAGAGTACGCGAAGGAACTTGCCCCTCTTCTTGCAGCGGTGTACCGTAGGTCTCTAGAAGAGCGTAGCGTTCCAAAGGATTGGAAAAGGGCACAGGTCATCCCCGTTTTCAAGAAGGGACGTCGAACAGATGTGCAGAACTGTAGACCTATATCTCTAACGTCGATCAGTTGTAGAATTTTGGAACACGTATTGTGTTCGAGTATAATGACTTTTCTGGAGACTAGAAATCTACTCTGTAGGAATCAGTATGGGTTTCGAAAAAGACGGTCGTGTGAAACCCAGCTCACGCTATTCGTCCACGAGACTCAGAGAGCCATAGACACGGGTTCACAGGTGGATGCCGTGTTTCTTGACTTCCGCAAGGCGTTCGATACAGTTCCCCACAGTCGTTTAATGAACAAAGTAAGAGCATATGGACTATCAGACCAATTGTGTGATTGGACTGAAGAGTTCCTAGATAACAGAACGCAGCATGTCATTCTCAATGGAGAGAAGTCTTCCGAAGTAAGAGTGATTTCAGGTGTGCCGCAGGAGAGTGTCATAGGACCGTTGCTATTCACAATATACATAAATGACCTTGTGTATGACATCGGAAGTTCACTGAGGCTTTTTGCAGATGATGCTGTGGTGTATCGAGAGGTTGTAACAATGGAAAATTGTACTGAAATGCAGGAGGATCTGCAGCGAATAGACGCATGGTGCAGGGAGTGGCAATTATCAATGTAGACAAGTGTAATGTGCTGCGAGTACATAGAAAGATAGTTCCCTTGTCATTTAACTACAAAATAGCAGGTCAGCAACTGGAAGCAGTTAATTCCATAAATTATCTGGGAGTACGCATTAGGAGTGATTTAAAATGGAATGATCATATAAAGTTGATCGTCGGTAAAGCGGATGCCAGACTGAGATTCATTGGAGGAATCCTAAGGAAGTGCAATCCGAAAACAAAGGAAGTAGGTTACAGTACGCTTGTTCGCCCACTGCTTGAATACTGCTCAGCAGTGTGGGATCCGTACCAGATAGGGTGGATAGAAGAGATAGAGAAGATCCAACGGAGAGCAGCGCGCATCGTTACAGGATCATTTAATAATCGCGAAAGCGTTACGGAGATGATAGATAAACTCCAGTGGAAGACTCTGCAGGAGAGACGCTCAGTAGCTCGTTACGGGCTTTTGTTAAAGTTTCGAGAACATACCTTCACCGAAGAGTCAAGCAGTATATTGCTCCCTCCTACGTATATCTCGCGAAGAGACCATGAGGATAAAATCAGAGAGATTAGAGCCCACACAGAAGCATACCGACAATCCTTCTTTCCACGAACGAGACTGGAATAGAAGGGAGAACCGATAGAGGTACTCAGGGTACCCTCCGCCACACACCGTCAGGTGGCTTGCGGAGTATGGATGTAGATGTAGACCAGATCGATTTCCTTTACAGTCTTCTGACTGTGTACTTTGAAGCGACTGAGTGAAATTTGGTTTACGCTGGACGGACAGCAGCACTTCTAGCAAACTGGCAGTACTGGAAGGAAATGGTTTGATTTTGGTGCTCCTTCTCCTAGAACACTCACCCTCTCTACAGTTCATGAGCGTATTCTACCTGGGCTCTTTATCGACAGCTATATCTAGATCCGCCTGTTTTGTTCCAGCAAGTCCACCTCCTGCAGCATGTAGTTTTTGCCACATACGGATGTAGCATCAGTAGTAAAGATCTTGCCTCAGGGCAACTCTGGAAACGTGAGTACAAGTGTTGAGTCAACGAAGGTATTACCTCTGCTTCTATCCTGTGACAATTATAGAGGAATAAGTGTCATGAACACAAAAATGGGGGATCTGGTTACAACGGTAATCTAACAGTCACGTTTCCCGATACAGAACAGACTCTCATGTATAGGCACCCACAAAACATCTCAGGTATTACACAAGGGGTCATGATACGCAATGAATTTTAGAGTATTCACAAAATAATATTGTCAAAGCAATGTGCTCATGTATTACTGAAAGAGAGAGATATTCGTCACCGACAGAGATGTATAAAGTACTTGTGGATACATCATTCAAAACTGAAGGCAAAGAAAAATTAAGCCTGGTTTCAAAAATGGTTCGAATGGTTCTGATCACTATGGGACTTAACTGCTGAGGTCATCAGTCCCCTAGCACTTAGAACTACTTAAACCTAACTAACCTAATGACATCACACACATCCATGCCCGAGGCAGGATTCGAACCTGCGACCGTAGCGGTCGCGCGGTTCCAGACTGTAGCGCCTAGAACCGACCGGTCACCCAGGCCGGCCCTAGTTTCAATTCAAAGGTCTTGTAAACCTGAAGAATTTTCCCTGTCTAACCATGACTTTGATGAACAAACATGTCATGTAGGAATGCAGCCAGATACTCCGCGAAGTAATGTTTAAACTAATAGCACATTGCGATCTCACCCAGCAAGTATGAAGCAGCATGTGAAATTGCAACAACTGTCATCCACGCCCAAAGCGGACAAGGTTCAGTCCCAGAGTACCTTCTGCCTAACGCAACACTACGAAGCAACCGAAAATTCGTGGAAACCCGCCTAACTGGCTCGTGCAAGTCAGAGTCCTGAGCCGCGCAAGACACGTCATACGTGCATAGCGCAGAAATGCGACAGGCCGCCAAAGAATAGCAGCGCGTCTAAAACAGACAAGTAACAATTTGTGCACAAATAAAACGAGTGAATCACAACTCTTTCTTGTTACATCAATCTTGAGCAGGAGTACGTGTATGGTGGACGCGATCTGGCGTCGATCATGGGCGTCTTTGTACCCATTGCAATGGAGACGGACGGGCCTGAAGGCCACGTACGCTGCTGGGGCACCACGCTGACGATATTCGGCGGCGACGGCAACCAGCTGAAGCCTAGTGGCTGCAATTAGCGCACCTGGTGGCGTCTTGGCAACGGCTCTCCGCTTTCACCAGGATTGCATGCACGGTCCGGTTGGGTCGAACCTGGGACCTCAAGGACTGCAGTCGGCAGCTGTCTTGTGGAAACTGGCCTCGCTGCGTAACTCTGGGGAAGGGGGTGGGGGGGGGGGAGGGGGTATGCACAGTGCCTCGAAAGTCCTCTTCATTGTCCACCAACTGTCTACCGCTCATGCAGACATTCGCGATTATCTTTTTCTTACACTGTACTTGCTGTGGCACTCTTTTCCCTCCGTCGTTAACGGCTCTTTTTCAACCACTTCCTGTCGGTTACCTCCTACACAGGATGATACTAATGAGCCATCACATCGAGACGTACGGACAATATCGCAGAATACCATCCTGTGATTTTTCAGTATTAATTAGGTCTCTTGCAGAGGTTACGCGGTCACCAAGTAGTGTGGGCACCTCTTTATATAAAAAAATCCGCCCCCCCCCCCCCACACCATACTGTCAGCAGCCACAGGATATTTTCATAACGCAGTGAGTTCTGAGGTCTACATTATCTCTCACACTCATCAAGAATTACATTTTAGCTGGAGGCGTGAAAATTGGCTCTATAGAAACCAGTTAATCGTCCCTGTGACTGAGCCACAGAACACGGTCCTTCTCGGTGGTAGTCAACGTGCGGGTATCTCCAGAAATTCCCGGCAACATTTGATGGTTGTTAGAGTTATTCTCGGGGAAAATTTCTCGTAGACGTTTCAGTTCCTGTGGAAAGTTTTCTGCTCCAGATGCAGTTGTTGCTCGCTGAACGAAGGTCTTTAGAACGGTGTCATTGCTGGTCACTCAAAGGTGATCCCGGATTGGTATAAGTGATTGATTTTTTTGCTAATGGGTATGACTTTCATTGCGTCTTCGGCTGTCAATGACGTCAACGAAGGGCAAAACGGCCGCGGTGGTCTCGCGGTTCTAGGCGCGCAGTCCGGAACCGTGCGACTGCTACGGTCGCAGGTTCGAATCCTGCCTCGGGCATGGATGTGTGTGATGTTCTTAGGTTAGTTAGGTTTAAGTAGTTCTAAGTTCTAGGGGACTGATGACCACAGCAGTTGAGTCCCATAGTGCTCAGAGCCATTTGAACCATTTTTTTTGAAGGGCAAAACTTCGTCTTTTTCTACCTTCATCATTAACTTGATGTGATCATGGCGGTATTTGAGATGAGGAGAAGCAAGATTATAGTTTAACGTAGACAAGGATGAAACATCAGATGCACTGCGTCCTGTTTAAAATGATCCACACACGCAGTCGTTTTAAGCGGAAACCCTAGGGAAACGTGAATATCGATACTCGATAAAGCTTTGAATCTTACTGATCCAGTACGTGGCTCTAACCACGGCGCCATCCCTCGCTCTATAACAGTAAGACAATATGCTGTCTCTAACAGTGCGCTAAAATTACAAATTGGTTCCCCGACGAAAATGAAATATGCCCCATTCACAAGGAGGAAATGGAGAAAGAGTTAAGAAGTCGTTTGAAGTATAAACGTGGTGAAATTTATTTCTGAAAATTCAAGAGGAAGAATGCGATATACAGACGTCTTCCTGTAAACAAAGATCACGACAATTAAATCAAATAATTTACGACCATATAATGCAAATTGGAAGATACATGTGTTAGGGCCATTTCACAAGTGAGCTCCGGTTACCCGTTAGCCCTTCAGAGGAGTATAGAATGCGGTCTCTGCAACCTGTGAGTGGCCGCTCAGTCTGTTAGACGTGGGGAGAGGGAAATCTCTAAGGTACGGGCAGGAAGGGGTGGAAAGAGGGCGAGCCGTTTCTTTCTGGGCGACTGAGCCCTTTGTCAGCCCTTTACGCTGCCGGCCGGTTACGGCAACGCGTTCGGCACAGCTGCTGACCGCTGACCCATTTTAACGGACAGCCACCGCTCTGCGTTGAACGAACTGGCGCCAGCGTACTGCGGATGTGCGGTACACGTCTGGAAGGCACACCAAACGAAAGAGTCGAAATGACGCAGCGGAGTAAGCTTTTTTTTTCCAGGTGCAGCTTTATTTAAGTGCTGGATGTAAAGACATCAATAGTTCCATCAGATGAATGAAGATATGTCTGTCTGTCTAACCTAGAAGTTAAACTAAATACGAGGATGGCAAAAGGAATTATTGTAGAATCCCATCAAAGATGAGTAAGTTATGAGTTATTTGAAGAATTCCTGGTCTTCTCTACAACATCCCGACATCTTATCAGAAAGCGGAGAAGAACCTCGATGTAGCTTTGGAAAAGCACATCAGCTGGGCGCAAAATACTGTCACCATACGCGGGACGACTTCCGTGTGCCTTTAAGACCTACAGAAGTTTCGGAATGTATCTCCAGAGCATGTGAAACGCAAACTTGTGCTGTCACTATTTCTGTGAAAACACTACTATTGGGATGAAATCCAACATGACTGGAGTAGTCAATACTGTAAGACAGTTTGAATTAACAATGAATGCTTGTGTGCGTTACGTCTGCAACGTTTGTGTGTTTGACAACTAGTAACACACCATGCAGGACTGTTTGCACAACCGAAGCCCAATGTATAAAACAACTCCGTTCATAAGATAGCTGATTCTCCACGTATCACAATGTTTGTGATTCATACCTTCTGAACTACGTAGTGTGATATAACATTGCATGCACAGTCAGTGGTACATGTGGATAACGCCTGAAAAATGGTTTGCAAATAGAATTAATAGTGCAGAAGTAATTAATTAGAACTTCAGTTCCCGATGCTTACTTGACGTTGGGGAGGGAGGGGGAGGGGGGAGGCTTGCGTGCCTCAGCGATTGTTGTGAGGCCAGACAAACGTGTGGTTCCTGAAGAGGGGCAGCAGCCTTTTCAGTAGTTGCAGGGGCAACAGTCTGGATGATTGACGGATCTGGCCCTGTATCACTAACCAAAACGGCCATTCTGTGCTGGTATTGCGAACGGCTGTCAGCGAGGGGAAACTACAGCCGTAATTTTTCCCGAGGGCATGCAGCTTTACTGTATGGTTAAATGATCATGGCGTCCTCTTGGGTAAAATATTCCGGAGGTAAAATAGTCCCTCATTCGGATCTCCGGGCGGGGACTACTCAGGAGGACGTCGTTATCAGGAGAAAGAAAACTGGCGTTCTACGGATCGGAGCGTGGAATGTCAGATCCCTTAATCCCTATAACAGAGCTGATGTTATGGTATGCTTTGGTTGCTGCGAATTTCTTAAAATCGCACGCACGTAAAGCGCCAAAGCTTTGTTTCGCACGTTTGTGAGGTTGAGGCCACCGTTCCGGAACTGTAGGGTTAACATATCATGATCTTAAATATCATCCCAGTACTAACATAATAACCAAAGGCAGCCAAGAGGCGGTCCGCAATACCCTTCGGTATTGGTGCCGGTCGGTGTGGCCGTGCGGCTCTAGGCGCTTGTCTGAAACCCCGTGACCGCTACGGTCGCAGGTTCGAATCCTGCCTCGGGCATGGATGTGTGTGATGTCCTTAGGTTAGTTAGGTTTAAGTAGTTCTTAGTTCTAGGGGACTGATGACCACAGATGTTGAGTCCCATAGTGCTCAGAGCCATTTGAACCATTTGTTTTCGGTATTGGTGGGATCTGCGCTAAATGGGGCAGTCTTGACTCTCTGTGAACCTTAGTGTTGCCACACGTTGGATCATGTCAGTGGCTCTCAGTGAGTTGTTGCGTGTTCTGCAGAAGCAGCCGAGAACTCGTCGCCGCTGACCGCTGTAGTGAACGGGTAAATGTGATACCCTGACATCTCAGCGATTGCATCGTCTGAAACGGCCCCGTTACGTCCTCCAGGCCTCGTCCGATGTGCATAATTTTGGATTTCGTCATGTTAACGACACTGCCTGCCGCTGTTCCGTAAGAGTCTAGATGTGCAACAGCCTGACGCACTTCATGTCCTCATCTGATAAGAAGGATCAGGTAGTCCGCATATGCGCGACGAACGAAAGAGGTCTTATTAAGCGCTATCTCAGTAAGTGAACGCATCAGCGGCTCGAGTGCTATCGCAAATAGCATCATGGAGAGTGGGCACCCTTGTCGAACCGAGTTATTAATGGGAATCGAGCCCGCTTCCCGACCGTATACAATCACCTTCGATGTAGCCCCTCGTATTAGCCTCATAACTATGGAGATGAAAACAGATGGAATCGCCATTCGGCTCATGACTGACGCCAAGAAGTCATTCACTTAACGCCGAGGAGATGTTGCTTCGCACCCCTAGACAAGCCTGATCAGGGGATATTGTCCTGGATATAGCCATCTTGAGACGAGACGCTAGTATTCGTGCAAAGATTTTACAGTCGGTATTTAACATAGTGAGAGGCTGATATTGATGAACACTTCGACTCCCTGCCGTCTTCGGGATAATAAGAAGAAAGCCTGTCACAAAGTCCGACGGTAAGCGCATGTCAGGACGCATCACCTCATTGTACATCGACATCCACTACGGCATCATCATTTCCGCGAATTCTCGATAAAACTCAAACGTAATCCCATCTGGCCCTGGTGATTTATGGGCCGCTTCTTTTTTGAGTGCCACCTTTAAATCGTCTTCTGTGAGTGGCTACGTAAGTGCTGCCTTATCCGTCTCTGTCAATGTCGTTTGCAGGTGTTTCAATATGTCTCCCCCACTCGACGGTCCGTCGGTGCTCCGGCCTATAGGTGGCGGAAATGCTCATAAAATCCATTTGCAGTGTCCTGTTGTGTTGTCAGTTGACGGCCATCTAAATCATGGAGCACCGTGACCAATGCCAGGCGGTAACGTTTGTGTTCCGCGACACATGGTGCATCGAGGTACGTTCCCCAGAGATGGTGTCGAGACATCTTGCCCGTATTGGGATGCCACCTAGTCGCCGTCGCGTGATCGATAGGTTTTGTGCCTTGACACGACGACCTGCACGATGCTCTACAGACGGCACCTGGAATGACAGCTCACGAAGCATGGTGTAATAATAATCAAGAGTGTCTCTTTGCCATCTCGTCTTATCCCGACCATACTGTATGAAAGCTCTTCTTATTGCTGGCTTAGTACACTCGAGCTACCACTGAAGCACTGAGGCATATGTTGGTAGACGGCGTTGACATGTGGCCCATACCTCCTCGACTCACTGACACAATTCGGGGTCTGCCAAAAGTGACGAATTGAGCTTCCATGTCCTGCGGCTTCTCCACACACTTTGCCAAGGGAGTGATATGGTACAAATGTAAGCCAGATGATCAGCAAATGCCGCAGCCCATCGTTCCGCGTCAATCACCTTATCCTGTAGGCCAACCGAATTCAAATGTTCAAATGCGTGTGAAATCTTATGGGACTTAACTGCTAAGGTCATCAGTCCCTAAGCTTACATACTACTTAACATAAATTAGCCTAAGGACAAACACACACACCCATGCCCGAGGGAAGACTCGAACCTCCGCCGGGACCAGCCGCAGAGTCCTTGACTGTAGGCCAACTTACATTCGATCAAGTCTGCTCGCCGAGTGACTGGCAAAAAAAACATATCCCTCACGGTTCCTATGAAACCTGTCCCAGGTGTCGCATAACTCCAGGTCCCGGTGTAGCACTTGCAGTTCACGACAGGTATTGTAATGTGGAGTCTGGTCTTTTTTGGCTAAAACACAAGTCACCACCTATAATGAAATGATTGAATCCGCCGGCAAACAAGGGCAAAGTCTCTTCCGAATAATATCTCGCAAGCGCCCGTCTGTTGTCTGTACCGGAAGGGACGTAAACATTGAGAATACGAATTCCATGAACAGTTATCACCAGTCCCCGTGCCGAAGGCAGATAAGCCAGGTCGCGAGCCGGAATCCCGTCCCGGACAAATATCGCCGTTCCACTATGGTTTTACGAATGAGCCTAGGTGTAGGAGATATATCCCTGTTCTTCCTAGAACTCAGGGATGTAGATTTCCTGCACCATCAGTAAAGGAAACAAAAGAAAAATTCGGAGTAGGTATTAATATCCATGGAGAAGAAATAAAAACTTTAAGGTTCGCTGATGACATTGTAATTCTGTCAGAGACAGCAAAGGACCTGGAAGAGCAGTTGAACGGAATGGACAGTGTCTTGAAAGGAGGATATAAGATGAACATCAACAAAAGCAAAACGAGGATAATGGAATGTAGTCGAATCAAGTCGGGTGATACTGAGGGAATTAGACTGGGAAATGAGACACTTAAAGTAGTACAGGAGTTTTGCTATTTGGGGAGCAAAATAACTGATGTAGGTCGAAGTAGAGAGGGTATAAAATGTAGACTGGCAATGGCAAGGAAAGCGTTTCTGAAGAAGAGGAATTTGTTAACATCGAGTATAGATTTAAGTGTCAGGAAGTCGTTTCTGAAAGTATTTGTATGGAGTGTAGCCATGTATGGAAGTGAAACATGGACGATAAATAGTTTGGACAAGAAGAGAATAGAAGCTTTCGAAATGTGGTGCTACAGAAGAATGCTGAAGATTAGATGGGTAGATCACATAACTAATGAGGAGGTATTGAATAGAATTGGGGAGAAGAGGAGTTTGTGGCACAACTTGACTAGAAGAAGGGATCGGTTGGTAGGACATGTTCTGAGGCATCAAGGGATCACCAGTTTAGTATTGGAGCGCAGCGTGGAGGGTAAAAATCGTAGAGGGAGACCAAGAGATGAATACACTAAGCAGATTCAGAAGGATGTAGGCTACAGTAGGTACTGGGAGATGAAGAATTTTGCACAGGATAGGGTAGCATGGAGAGCTGCATCAAACCAGCCTCAGGACTGGAGACCACAACAACAGAAACAGTATATCCACATCCGACGCCTGTATCATTCCCTAAACAATTGCTGTTTCACGGGCGATCTAAAGGAATTTGCGTTCACTGTCCCTGTTCTGTATGCTTGGGTTCGAGTAGCTGTCATCTCCGCATAATGTTGAAATGACAAAATTCACCGTATCGACAGTCCCTTTGCACATCCGCAGAGGGTCGCCCGACGGACGTCTTCCTGCGGCATTAGGTTTCTTGAGATGCGGACGGATGCGAGTCCCACCAATGGAAGGGTCCGCATCGGTAATTTCTTCGTCCTGCGCATCCCAGCCGATATTATTGGGGTGCTCCAAACTGACCTGTGCTGCACTGGTATGTGGCATCTGTGGATCTGTCGCAGCTTTAGACCCCGTCGCAGAATGGGTGTCGGGCCCCTGAGCGGATGCGTCGTCTGAACGACACGACATCTTTTCACTGTCCGAATTCATAAGGTCAGCGTCATCCGAAGCTTGTGGTGCCAAGTCAGACAGGTCCATAGTGTTAGAGTCATCAGGGCTCCCAAGAAGTGGTGGGAGCGTCTCCGCAGAGTTTAGTCGGCGCTTCTTGCGGCGCTTCGGCGAGCGTTGTTTGCGGGTCCTAAACTCGGCCTGTGGTGTTGTCGAATGTTGTATCTCCTGCTGTCTCGCCACCGCCACAACGCCCTGGGGCCGTTCCACTTCAGCGTCCATGCCTTGCGTGCTGCTGTCATCTCTCTCCACCACCTGCAGTGTTTGGGATTGGAGGTTGGTCGGAGCCATTCCTTCTTCAGTGTGGCCCGAAGGCGCCACAATCAACGGCGGCGTCGGTTCGGTAGTAAGCTCCGACCTAGGCGTCACCTCCCCGTGAAGCGCCATTACGTAAGCCAGCGGCAGTGACGTAGGTGTAGTCTCCGCTGGGAAGTTGCATACACACAGATCGAAGATGTCCTTCACCATCACACCCGGAGCATTTCCGGGGCTGTCCAACATAGATGACAATAGCTCTACAGCCGCCGATGTTTATGCGCGATGGCACATGTGTCGTAACGGCAATTCGCACCTGTCGGTCGCAGGTTCGAATCCTGCTTCGGGCATGGATGTGTGTGATGTCCTTAGGTTAGTTAGGTTTCAGTAGTTCTAAGTTCTAGGGGACTTATGACCACATCAGTTGAGTCCCATAGTGCTCAGAGCCATTTTTTGAGCACCTGTCGGGCACCATTGAGCACTGGATACGTGCTAAAACTTGCCCGACGTACGGCTATATGACTAATAACTCTGCCGTATGGCTGGAGTGATTCAGTGACCAATGATTCGGGTACCTCGAAAGGCATCTCGAAGATTCGAATCATACGCACGCCCAGGCCCGAATGAGCTACTAAAACTTCGCCCCAATATCGAATCCTCGTTTGGCGGCTTCAATGATTCTATCGCATGCTGCGTCGTCAATCATCTTTACGTAAAGGGTGCTGCTCACGATTGATAAGTGAATTCCAATAAGCTCCGTGTAATTAAGATGCACTTCTTCCCTCAAGAAACGTTCGATTTCAAAAGCCTTCGGTCTTGCAAACTCGTTACAGAACATGAACTGTATCGTGGTTTTTCGAAAATTGTGTGCCATTACATTCGATTCAAACAGTAACGACGGTGTAAACACCGCTTCTTCCGCGAACGTTCGCAGCCGGGACGTCAACAAGTCCAAGCTGCTCCGCTGCCAAAGGTAGACTGCGAACGTGTGACTGGGACAACACAGGAAATCAGCTATGGATGAGCAACTCCTGTGCTACGGCCGGAAAACCAGTCTGAAAGAAGCTGTTGTGATTGCCCGGCAGCCGCGGATGCAGCAGTGGAAAATAAGAGGTTACTGAAGTATTTAAATGCACCAACAACATGCACAGGGGGGACGGCAGCAAGCTGCCGACGGCCCGACCACCAATGATCCTTGTTCACCGGGCCACATCTGTTTTCCAGGATGCAACTCCACAAGATCCAGATTCTAGAGCACGCACAAGCGGCCATCTTGGTGCAGGAAAAACGAGCTGCCGATTCAGAGCCGCCTGTCAAACTTATGCCACATTAGAACGCAAAAACCCTTATTACCGTTTTATTTATGTATGGTTCACTTAAATATAAAAATGCAGTAAATGAAGCAGGAAAAAAGGAATACAAACGTCTCAAAAATGAGATAGACAGGAAGTGCAAAATGGCTAAGCAGGGATGGCTAGAGGACAAATGATGTAGAGGCGCATATCACTAGGCGTAAGACAGATACTGCCAACAGGAAAATTAAAGAGACCTTTGGAGAAAAGACAACCACTTGCATGAATGTCAAGAGCTCAGTTGGAAGCCCAGTTTTAAGCAAAGAAGGGAAAGCAGGAAGGTGGAAGGAGTATATAGAGGGTCTATACAAGGACGATGTTCTTGAGGACAATATTATAGAAATGGAACAGAATGTAGACGAAGATGAAATAGGAGATATGATACTGCGTGAAGAGTTTGACAGAGCACTGCAAGACCTAAGTCGAAACAAGGCCCCGTGAGTAGACAACATTCCATTAGAGCTATTGACAGCCTTGGGAGAGCCAGACCTAACAAAACTCTACCGCCGGCCGGAGTGGCCGAGCGGTTCTAGGCGCTACAGTCTGGAACCGCGAGCCGCTACGGTCGCAGGTTCGAATCCTGCCTCGGGCATGGATGTGTGTGATATCCTTAGGTTAGTGAGGTTTAAGTAGTTCTAAGTTCTAGGGGACCGATGACCTTAGAAGTTTCCCATAGTGCTCAGAGTCATTGGAACCAAAACTCTACCATCTACTGAGCAAGATGTATGAGACAGGCGAAATACCCTCAGACTTCAAGAAGAATATAATAATCCCAGTCCCAAAGAAATCAGATGTTGACTGATGTGAAAATACAGAACTATCAGTTTAATAAGCCACGGCTGCAAAATACTAACACGAATTCTTTACAGACTAATGGAAAAACTGGTAGAAGCCGACCTCGGGGAAGATCACTTTGGATTCCGTAGAAATGTTTGAACACGTGAGGCAATACTGACCCTACGAGTTAGCTTAGAAAATAGATTAAGGAAAGGCAAACCTACGTATCCAGCATTTGTAGACTTAGAGAAAGCTTTTAACAATGTTGACAGCAATTTTCTATTTCAAATTCTGAAGGTGGCAGGGGTAAAAGACAGGGAGCGAAAGGCTATTTCCGATTTGTACAGAAACCAGATGGCAGTTATAAGAGTCGAGGGGCATGATAGGGAAGCAGTGGTTGGGAAGTGAGTGAGATAGGGTTGTAGCCTCTCCCCGATCTTATTCAATCAGTATATTGAGTAAGCAGTGAAGGAAACAAAAGAAAAATTCGGAGTAGGAATTAAAATCCATGCAGAACAAATAAATACTTTGAGGTTCGCCGATGACATTGCAGTTCTGTCAGAGACAGCAAAAGACCTGTAAGAGCAGCTGAACTGAATGGACAGTGTCTTGAAAGAAGGATATAAGGTGAACATCAACAAAAGCAAAACGAGGATAATGGAATGTAGTCGAATTAAATCGGATCATGCTGCGGGAATTAGATTAGGAAATGAGACGCTTAAAGTAGTAAATGAGTTTTGCTATTTGGGGAGCAAAATAACTGATGATGGTCGAAGTAGAGAGTATATAAAATGTAGACTGGTAATGGCAAGGAAGGCGTTTCTGAAGAAGAGAAATTTGTTGACATCGAGTATAGGTTTAAGGGTCAGGAAGTCGTTTCTGAAAGTATTTGTATGGAGTGTAGCCATGTATGGAAATGAAACGTGGACGATAGATAGTTTAGTCAAGAAGAGATAAGAAGCTCTTGAAATGTGGTGCTACAGAAGAATGCTGAAGGTTAGATGGGTAGATCACGTAACTAATGAGGAGGTATTGAATAGAATTGGAGAGAAGAGAAATTTGTGGCACAACTTGGCTAGAAGAAGGGATAGGATGGTAGGGCATATTGTGAGGCATCAAGGGATCACCAATTTAGTATTGGTGGGCAGCGTGGAGGGTAAAAATTGCAGAGGGAGACCAAGATATGAATACACTAAGCAGATTCAGAAGGACGTAGGTTGCAGTATGTACTGGGAGATGATGAAGCTTGCACAGGATAAAGTAGCATGGAGAGCTACATCAAACCAGTCTCTGGACTGAAGACCACAACAACAACAACAAAAACAACAACAACAACATGGCTCACTTGCCTTACTGCTTTACGGCCTTACTCTCTCACATTGGATCAGGAATAACACATAACAACACAATCTTATACAGGGACAATAATAGACAGCAATAAATGTAAATGTCGTGTGAGAAGGACCTCCCGTCGGGTAGACTGTTCGCCGGGTGCAAGTCTTTCGATTCGACGCCACTCCGGCGAATTGCGCGTCGATGAGGATGAAATGATGATGATTAGGACAACACAACACCCAGTCCCTGGGCGGAGAAAATCTCCGACCCAGCTGGAAATCGAACCCGGACCCTTATTATTGGCGTGCTGTCGCGCTGACCACTCAGCTACCGAGGCGGACATATATAGCTATAATAACTGGTATTAATAATAGTAAAAGTAATAATAATAAATTCAACGGGAATAACAACAATATTTATTAGCTTAGTACGTTTGAAGATGTGTTTAGTATGAACAGAAACCGGAGAACACATAAAATGACTGTAACATCAGATGATACGAAGAAAGACTTTCAATAGAGGACTGACAGAGGCGACGGAAAAGTGAAGGGTGATGGGATGTTTACAAGAATGAGGTGCGATCAAGTACAGGGTGCTTACAATTAAACTTTCACTACATGAGTAATCACAAGACAGTTAAATTTGTGGGAACATTTGTAAGGACATGCGGAAGAGAAATAACGAATAAGCCATTGGAAGAAACATTTGTAGTTCCGCATGAGAGGGTAACATTTTTTAATTGCGTAACACGTTTACGCTGTAGGTTACAGACGTTGTCAGTGTGATGGCGGTCTAAATCGACGGCAGCCTGCAATCGTACTAGAGATACCACTTCAGAATCGCTCGACACGGTATACTGAGCTGTTCCCACGCAGCTCGTCCACTGTTTGAAGGTCGCACGTTGCGTCCATCGTTCTCAGCCAAGGCCACAGCAAGTTGTTCAGCATTTTGTGACGCAGTTGGCCGTCGGCGTATCCTAGACACACTTCCCAAATCGCCAGTTAATTCGAATTTCTGAATCGTGTTCTTCAACTTCATCTACATCTACATCTACATTTATACTCCGCAAGCCACTCAACGGTGTGTGGCGGAGGGCACTTTACGTGCCACTGTCATTACCTCCCTTTCCTGTTCCACTCGCGTATGGTTCGCGGGAAGAACGACTGCCGGAAAGCGTCCGTGCGCTCTCGAATCTCTCTAATTTTACATTCGTGATCTCCTCGGGAGGTATAAGTAGGGGGAAGCAATATATTCGATACCTCATCCAGAAACGCACCCTCTCGAATCCTGGACAGCAAGCTACACCGCGATGCAGAGCGCCTCTCTTGCAGAGTCTGCCACTTGAGTTTGCTAAACATCTCCGTAACGCTATCACGCTTACCAAATAACCCTGTGACGAAACGCGCCGCTCTTCTTTGGAACTTCTCTCTCTGTCAACCCGACCTGGTACGGATCCCACACTGATGAGCAATACTCAAGTATAGGTCGAACGAATGTTTTGTAAGCCATCTCCCTTGTTGATGGACTACATTTTCTAAGCACTCTCCCAATGAATCTCAACCTGGCACCCGCCTTACCAACAATTACTTTCATATGATCATTCCACTTCAAATCGTTCCGTACGCATACGCCCAGATATTTTACAGAAGCAACTGCTACCAGTGTTTGTTCCGCTATCATACACTCCTGGAAACTGAAATAAGAACACCGTGAATTCATTGTCCCAGGAAGGGGAAACTTTATTGACACATTCCTGGGGTCAGATACATCACATGATCACACTGACAGAACCACAGGCACATAGACACAGGCAACAGAGCATGCACAATGTCGACACTAGTACAGTGTATATCCACCTTTCGCAGCAATGCAGGCTGCTATTCTCCCATGGAGACGATCCTAGAGATGCTGGATGTAGTCCTGTGGAACGGCTTGCCATGCCATTTCCACCTGGCGCCTCAGTTGGACCAGCGTTCGTGCTGGACGTGCAGACCGCGTGAGACGACGCTTCATCCAGTCCCAAACATGCTCAATGGGGGACAGATCCGGAGATCTTGCTGGCCAGGGTAGTTGACTTACACCTTCTAGACCACGTTGGGTGGCACGGGATACATGCGGACGTGCATTGTCCTGTTGGAACAGCAAGTTCCCTTGCCGGTCTAGGAATGGTAGAACGATGGGTTCGATGACGGTTTGGATGTACCGTGCACTATTCAGTGTCCCCTCGACGATCACCAGTGGTGTACGGCCAGTGTAGGAGATCGCTCCCCACACCATGATGCCGGGTGTTGGCCCTGTGTGCCTCGGTCGTATGCAGTCCTGATTGTGGCGCTCACCTGCACGGCGCTAAACACGCATACGACCATCATTGGCACCAAGGCAGAAGCGACTCTCATCGCTGAAGACGACACGTCTCCATTCGTCCCTCCATTCACGCCTGTCGCGACACCACTGGAGGCGGGCTGCACGATGTTGGGGCGTGAGCGGAAGACGGCCTAACGGTGTGCGGGACCGTAGCCCAGCTTCATGGAGACGGTTGCGAATGGTCCTCGCCGATACCCCAGGAGCAACAGTGTCCCTAATTTGCTAGGAAGTGGCGGTGCGGTCCCCTACGGCACTGCGTAGGATCCTACGGTCTTGGCGTGCATCCGTGCGTCGCTGCGGTCCGGTCCCAGGTCGACGGGCACGTGCACCTTCCGCCGACCACTGGCGACAACATCGATGTACTGTGGAGACCACACGCCCCACGTGTTGGGCAATTCGGCGGTACGTCCACCCGGCCTCCCGCATGCCCACTATACGCCCTCGCTCAAAGTCCGTCAACTGCACATACGGTTCACGTCCACGCTGTCGCGGCATGCTACCAGTGTTAAAGACTGCGATGGAGCTCCGTATGCCACGGCAAACTGGCTGACACTGACGGCGGCGGTGCACAAATGCTGCGCAGCTAGCGCCATTCGACGACCAACACCGCGGTTCCTGGTGTGTCCGCTGTGCCGTGCGTGTGATCATTGCTTGTACAGCCCTCTTGCAGTGTCCGGAGCAAGTATGGTGGGTCTGACACACCGGTGTCAATGTGTTCTTTTTTCCATTTCCAGGAGTGTATAATCATACAATAAAGGGTCCTTCTTTCTATGGATTCGCAATACATTACATTGGTCTATGTTAAGGATCAGTTGCCACCCCCTGCACCAAGTGGCTATCCGCTGCAGATCTTCCAGCATTTCTCTGCAATTTTCTAATGCTGCAACTTCTCTGTATACTACAGCATCATCCGAGAAAAACCGCATGGAACTTCGGACACTATCTACTAGGTCATTTATATAGATTGTGAAAAGCAATGGTCCCATAACACTACCCTGTGGCACGCCAGAGGCTACTTTAACGTCTGTAGACGTGTCTCCATTGAGAACAACATGCTCTATTCTGTCAGCTAAAAACTCTTCAATCCAGCCACACAGCTGGTCTAATATTCCGTAGGCTCTTACTTTGTTTATCAGGAGACAGTGCGGAACTGTATCGAACGCCTTCCGGAAGTGAAGGAAAATGGCATCTACCTGGGAGTCTGTATATAATAATTTCTGGGTCTCATGAACAAATAAAGCGAGTTGGGTCTCACACGATCCGCTGTTTCCGGAATCCATGTTGATTCCTACAGAGTAGATTCTGGGTTTCCAGAAATGACATGATACGCGAGCAAAAAACATGTTCTAAAATTTTACAACAGATAGATGTCAGAGATATAGGCCTATAGTTTTGCGCATATGCTCGATGACCCTTCTTGAAAACTGGGACTACCTGTGCTCTTTTCCAATCATTTTGACCCTTCCGTTCCTCTAGAGACTTGCGGTACACGGCTGTTAGAAGGGGGGCAAGTTCTTTCGCGTAGTTCAGTGCGGAAAGGGGACCTCCCCATATTTCTTTGATCCGTCGACACTCGAGAAGAGCACTGTAGCTCTTGTTTTGATGAAACAGTTTTACGAGTAAAGCCCTGCCTACCTCGCCGACACCCACGCTGTTGCTTGCGATTCACCCTCAGTCGTGGTAGCAGTACCAGCGTCTAACGGCGAGTCGAGACATAAGCGCTACTAACATGTCCCGCTGCGCACAGGCTTAACATCCTCCCAGTAAGGATGGGTGACCATGCAGTGAATAGTTTTCCGTCTACGCTGGCTCAAGTAGCGAAATTTTAATCATAACCACCCTGTATATGAAACAGATAGCTAATGTGACTGAAAGTCATCCATTAACTGCCTTTTGAAGTTAGTAGGCTATTTAATTTCTTCGATAAGTTGATTAAGGTCATTGCGATGTCGGGTTCCTGATATACACTCCTGGAAATTGAAATAAGAACACCGTGAATTCATTGTCCCAGGAAGGGGAAACTTTATTGACACATTCCTGGGGTCAGATACATCACATGATCACACTGACAGAACCACAGGCACATAGACACAGGCAACAGAGCATGCACAATGTCGGCACTAGTACAGTGTATATCCACCTTTCGCAGCAATGCAGGCTGCTATTCTCCCATGGAGACGATCCTAGAGATGCTGGATGTAGTCCTCTGGAACGGCTTGCCATGCCATTTCCACCTGGCGCCTCAGTTGGACCAGCGTTCGTGCTGGACGTGCAGACCGCGTGAGACGACGCTTCATCCAGTCCCAAACATGCTCAATGGGGGACAGATCCGGAGATCTTGCTGGCCAGGGTAGTTGACTTACACCTTCTAGACCACGTTGGGTGGCACGGGATACATGCGGACGTGCATTGTCCTGTTGGAACAGCAAGTTCCCTTGCCGGTCTAGGAATGGTAGAACGATGGGTTCGATGACGGTTTGGATGTACCGTGCACTATTCAGTGTCCCCTCGACGATCACCAGTGGTGTACGGCCAGTGTAGGAGATCGCTCCCCACACCATGATGCCGGGTGTTGGCCCTGTGTGCCTCGGTCGTATGCAGTCCTGATTGTGGCGCTCACCTGCACGGCGCCAAACACGCATACGACCATCATTGGCACCAAGGCAGAAGCGACTCTCATCGCTGAAGACGACACGTCTCCATTCGTCCCTCCATTCACGCCTGTCGCGACACCACTGGAGGCGGGCTGCACGATGTTGAGGCGTGAGCGGAAGACGGCCTAACGGTGTGCGGGACCGTAGCCCAGCTTCATGGAGACGGTTGCGAATGGTCCTCGCCGATACCCCAGGAGCAAGTGTCCCTAATTTGCTGGGAAGTGGCGGTGCGGCCCCCTACGGCACTGCGTAGGATCCTACGGTCTTGGCGTGCATCCGTGCGTCGCTGCGGTCCGGTCCCAGGTCGACGGGCACGTGCACCTTCCGCCGACCACTGGCGACAACATCGATGTACTGTGGAGACCTCACGCCCCACGTGTTGAGCAATTCGGCGGTACGTCCACCCGGCCTCCCGCATGCCCACTATACGCCCTCGCTCAAAGTCCGTCAACTGCACATACGGTTCACGTCCACGCTGTCGCGGCATGCTACCAGTGTTAAAGACTGCGATGGAGCTCCGTATGCCACGACAAACTGGCTGACACTGACGGCGGCGGTGCACAAATGCTGCGCAGCTAGCGCCATTCGACGGCCAACACCGCGGTTCCTGGTGTGTCCGCTGTGCCGTGCGTGTGATCATTGCTTGCACAGCCCTCTCGCAGTGTCCGGGGCAAGTATGGTGGGTCTGACACACCGGTGTCAATGTGTTCTTTTTTCCATTTCCAGGAGTGTAGAAAATGATTTTGAGACGATGTTTGTGGCTTTTATTATGCTGACAGTGATTTTTGGCGCTGTGCTGTTCAGAGAGTAGTGTGAGAGTTGACGGTAAACAACACACAGTGAAATGATTGACAAGACAACAAAGCAAACACAGGTTGCGTTAGTCTCCACCACACATCGAGAAGTAGCCACCATAATTATTTGCATATATGGCCGAAATTGCAAACTTTACAAATGTATTCCGCATAATCATTCAGCGCTGCTTCTAGTCCGCGTGAGTTCTCATACGAAAGAACCTGAAGAATACGATCGCCATAATCAAGTTCATGGAGTATTACTGATTCTAGAAGTTTCTTTTTAAGCTCAAGAGAAAATAGTAGTGAATGAAATGGTGCTCACACCTACTTACAGACTTCGTCGTATGCTCAGTCAGTTCTAAGTGATAGTCCAGAGGCAGAAGTCAAGTTCTTTGCTGAAGGAGGAAAACCTTTTTGGTGGCATTTGTCATTAAGAGTGGAAGGGATTCTCTATACAACCTTTGTAAATCCCCTCCTCCACAGTCAACCGTGATTTATTTTCAAAGAATATTCTTAAGAATTTATTTTATTTATTAGCCATTCATCAAGAACATTAACACATTTAATCACACTATGTAAGCATGGAAGTAGTTGCCAGGGAGTAACTGATGAAATCATAAAGAAATTCCTTTTAACAAATGGAAATTTTATTCTCTTTAATAGTGCCTAAAAGCATATTTTTAAGAAACAGATTTAGAATTATAATCAGAAAGCAGCCTCTAAATATCAAAGTTACAATTTATTCAAGGCAGAAAGAAACAAATTTTGACTGTATGAGCTTTTGGGCAGAGAACCTTGCCGCTCCCTTTTGACACGGCCGTAGTTACGACCATTCACAACAGCCTGTGAAAGACTACACTGGTGCAAATCTGCAACACACCGGGTAACTTTATATTAAGAGTTTTAACAATTTACACTAGCACGCAAACTATGCACCCCCGTAGGAGGGATGGAAATGGTACAAAACACTAACAATTAAAATATAAACCTTGTCACCGAAGGTGCCACTTCATTTTAACCTATAAGAAAAGTCTTACGGTGAAAGAGTGGCAACTTTACATACTAAAATGATCATTTAAATAAAGGCCCATGAAAGACAATCTTATATAAAATTCTACAAGGTTGGCCAAACAATAGTTAAGATGCTCTACAGTACACAGATACCGCCTCTCAAGATCATAGGCAATAATATCAAAGTTTCAAAAGATCAAAACATATTTCAGGTATTAGGCCGTTAAATTCCAAGCAATAAATTCGTTAACACACCAAATCCGACAAACATGAAGGAGGCAGCTACTAACGTACGGTAGATTGATCGGGAGATTACCGAACAACTCGAACCGCAAGTTGCTCTAACCCGCCCCTACTCCACAAGGGAAAAACGGACCACACAATTTATAAACAACCACCTTCCCGCGGATGGGCAAACGGAGAAAAATGGTGGGACGACCCCAAAGCAAAACGGCTGGTGACCTCACCAAGAAAACAAGTAGAATTTAACAAGAGTAAATCAAACATCACCAATCACTTAACTTCTAATAAACTGCGATTTCTCGAGAAGACCTGGCGCAGCATCCTCAAATCGATCTCCCGACCCGTCCGCTGCCAACCGTTTCAACGGACGCAGGAAGGCGCGCCGATCTCCCGTCTCACGGCGTCGCAGCTCGCACCGGCCAGACTGATGTCGTGGGTTGACTCCCGTTGGTCTCGTGTCGACCGCGAAGTCACTACGCCTCGCTATACGCCGCGTCCCACTGGTCTCACGTGGCGACCTCACATGCGCCGACGCTCAAGACGGGCAAGTCAGCTTGTGTCTGTGCGCGACCGACCAACCGATAGATCCAACCGCCAATGACCATTGTCTGAGCAAACTCGAGCAGACTGGCAGCCTAACGCGCAGACTCAGATACAGGAACTAAGCCCCGACTGGGCGACCACTAGCTGAGTTCTCTTACTGGCGGAGTGGAAAGACTCTCATTTTGCCGGCGTTAAAGGTTGATCCGAACGACAGACATACTAGCATTCCGAACGACAGACAGACTGCCTAACACATGCGGACGAGAGACAGACTAGCAAGCTGGTGACGAGAGACTGACCCAGACTGACCCACTGGCGAGCTCATAGAGCCCCTTGAATTCACGTGAACGGGCAACCTTTCCCCTTTCCCACCAGAGAGAGACACCAAAGCTGCGATTGCCACAGTGGCGCCACCGCCAGAAACGGAGGGTGACGGCTTCACACTAGGCGCTGCGGCGCGCTCTTCAAGACAGCCATTTTTACCACGGCTCACACGGGAATCTTGATTTTGATCTGTACCATGACTTTCCAGTATAATGACGGAACAGAGCGATATACAGGGAAGACTACCCAAAAATCAGAAGATGAGTCGCTCTGATGATGTCCACTGCGAAAACGGTCAGAACTTTGGTTGTCACAGATTGTTTTAGTTCCAAAATTACGCGACCTAGTATCCATAAGGATTTTATTCGAACTGTAACTGCATTTTACTAATTAAATGACCCTAACTGTGTGTGGTTATACAATCAATCAGCGAAAATACTCGAATAGGATGTTTTTCAGTAGCCAGATCATTCTCCCCCTCACTCACGGGCGCATCAATTTCGTGTCCACCTCTAAAGTTCATCAATACGCAAGCTGATAACTAACCGAGCCCTTACCCAACTGATAGTGCTGATCTAACCGAGTACGCGGTATCGAAAGCATAACGGCCGCGGGGTGCATATGGGCGTTTGCTCACAGGCTAAAGGTCATGTCACGCAGGCGTGGAGTGCCTCGAGCTGCGTCTACGGAAGTCGCCGCAGACGTATCTCGTAATGTAATCAAATGGGGCATTTCAGACTGACTTAGCAGGCGTTGCGTCCAGCCGTGTGTGTCTCCAGCTATGCCACACTGCTTCGCCGCGTATGTCGCCTCGCGAATGCACACTACACTGCACCACAAACCACGTACTGTATGTTGAACAGCTCTCCTGCTGTGAATTTGTGTATTTATTGTGCAATATGTCTGCATTAACTGATTAAGTGCGAAAGTATCCAGTGCTCTGGGACTACTCAGAGTTGGAATACAGAGATGCCAACTTGCCTGACTTAGCTTGGGAAGAGTTTCACAAGTTTTATCTAGTATTTTAGGTGGAGTTAAGATTGCAGTACTGAGTCCGTATTACGGCAGTGCAACTTTCTTTCCCTTATTACGAAAGATAATTCGCTGTTTTTGTATTCTCCTGAATTTTGGTGACTAAAAACGCTGTTCTACAAATAATCATATGGATCTGGAAAACGTGACCGCTACTTGTTCTTTGCTACGAAAATAAGCAGTAAATCTCTAGACATCGATATGGTTCTCAATCTACATCCGTTTAACTTTATGAAAAGAATATTACTGCAAATTAATTGTAAACTAGTGTTGTTGTTGTTGTTGTGATCTCGGTAAGAATACTTGTTTGATGCAGCTCTCCATGCTACTCTATCCTGTGGAAGCCTCTTCATCTCTGAGTAACTACTGCAACCTACATCCCTCTGAATCCCCTTACTGTATTCATATCTACGATATTTACCCTCCACGCTTCCCTACAGTACTAAACTGGTGATCCCTTGATACATTAGAATGTGTCCTACCAACCGATTTCTTCTTCTAGTCAGTTTGTACCACAAATTCCTCTTCTCCCCATTTCTGTTCAGTACCTCTTCATTAGTTATGTGATTTACCCATCTAATCTTCAGCAATCTTACGTAAACCATATTTCAAAAGCTTCTATTCTCTTCTTTTCAAAACTATTTATCGTCCATGTTTCACTTCAGTTCATGGCTACATTCATACAAATACTTTCAGAAAGGACTTCATGACGGTTAAATCTATACTCGATGTTAATAAATTTCTCTCCTTTCAAGATACTGTCCATTCCATTCAACTGCTCTTCCAAGTTTTTTGCTGTCTCTGCCAAAATTGCAATGTCATCAGCAAACCTTTTTTTTTCTTCTCCCTGGACCTTAATTCCTACTCCAAACGCTTCTTTTGTTTCCTTTACTGCTTGCTCAATATACAGACTGAATAACAGGTTTTCCTTTCGTTAACCTATGTCCTCGAGATGTCGAAGTGTCAGTATTGCCTCTCGTGTTCCTACATTTCTCTGGAACCCATCTGGTGCACTTTCCTTCACATCTACATAACGACTATGCTGTGCACAGCGCCGTATTCGTTTGTTTACAAGGTTGTACACATAATGCTGTGCACAATTTTGCGCAACAACAGTAATGAGAGGTGGGCTACAGAGTGATGCGGGAAGTGCCGTCGTAGGAGAGCTGGACAGGAGCAGAAACGATTAGCGAACAAGTACCTCAGCAAGCAGAAGATTTGCTTAACCTTTATTTCTCCAAACATATGAAGACTCATCACAGATAATGCGGAAAGAAACAGAATCCAGCTATTACAACAGCAACAACAATGGTGATGGCGTTTCGTCAATGCAGACTGCAGAGAGCATATATTTCAGCTGCTCTCCGCTGTGAATGTTACGCCACCTATATGGCGTAATGACGTGGACGTCTTCGCATAACGCAGTCACGGTCGCCTGCTGCTCACCGCATTTCTAATCATTACTGCTCTCTCCATATCCATTACACTTTGCTAATGAGTGTGGTTGGCATGTTGAACCGTCCTGCGGCATCGCAGGCTGACGCAGCTACCTAATATTTGGTGACGAGCCGTCGGATGTGAACGGGCAGTGCCGCAGCGTACATCTCACGTTTCCCGAGCGTCTGGCAAATATCACGTAGTCAGGTCTGTAATCTCGTCCCTTTTGGAGCGATTTATGCCTCTGTGCTGCCGGACATTTACTGCAGTGTCCACTTTCGTAGGAGCAACACTAGGTACGAATCCCAAAACAACGTTGTAACCATTTCTTTCCGCCGCCTTACCAATTGTTCCGAGCTCACGCGTTATGGATGGATTTTCAGTTTTTGAGGCAAGCAAATGATTACGTTTCGGTACACGAAATTGAAACCAGAGGTCAAGTCATGATCCTTCTGTCACCTGACTGAGTACATAGAGCGCAGCGTGCGGAGAGTGTGCAGCGATTAGTGTTGGTAATGGTTGAACAGTGTAGCGTCAGTTTTGTTCATTATTATACAGTGAGGTGACAAAATTCGTGGGATATGCACATATACAGAGGCAGTATTATTACCTACACCACAAAATGCTAGTGCATTGGCGGAGCTGTCATTTGCACATCACGTGAAAAGGTGTCCGACGTGACTATGGCGGCACAGTAGGAATTAGCAGACTTAGAACACGGAATGGTAGTTGGAGCTAGTGTGGTGTCACCGCTAGACACCACACTTGCTAGGTGGTAACTTAAATCGGCCGCGGTCCTGTAGTACATGTCGGACCCGCGTGTCGCCACTGTGTAATCGCAACCTAGCGCCACCACATGGCAGGTCACGAGACACGGACTAGACCTCGCCCCAGTTGTACGGACGACAATGCTTGCGACTAGACCTACCAAGTCTTCCTCTCATTTGCCGAGAGACAGATAGAATAGCCTTCAGCTTAGTCCATAGCTACTACCTAGCAAGGCGCCATTTGTATCAGTGCTTATAGCGTACTAATATTCAAGAGAGATGTATTCCAGCAAGAGAATAAAGTTAAGTATTATAAAACTACGTACTTTTCTTTAGTGCATTAATAAGTCTCCTGTTCCAGTACTTCAAGCCCGTCTGCGTTAGTTTAGCGTGCACCTAGCTACCTCATTGTGTCTATGCTGTATGAACTAGACACAACAGCTAGGTCCAAGGGACGTTCCATTTCGGCAAATTGGAAGGGAATTCAGTACTCCGAGACCACAGTGTGGACAGTGTGCCAGGAATACCACGTTTCTGGCGTTATCTCTCACCATGGCCTTCATTTAACCACCGAGAGCAGCGGCGTTTGCGAAGAGTTGTCAGTGCTAACATACAAGCAAGAGTAGGTGAAATAACCGCAGAAACCGATGTGGGACGTACGGCGGACTTATCCGTTAGGACAGTGCTGCAAAATTCTAGTTAATGACCATGGCATCAGACGACCGACTTAAGTGCCTTTGCTAAGAACACAACATTTCCGGCAGCGGCTCTTCTGGACTCGTGGCCATATCGGTTGGACTCTAGACGACTGCAAAACCGTGGTCTGGTCACATGGGTCCCGGTTTCAGTTGGTAAGAGCTGATGGTAGAGCCAGTCTGGCGGAGGCGACAAGAAGCCACGGATTGTAAATGGTTGTGACAATGCACTTGACCTCTTAGCCACAAACAATCCAGAGCTAATAGAGAGCAGCATGACTGATACAGGGATTAGTGATCACTAGGTCGTTGTAGCTAGGCTCAATACCGTTTCTTCCAAATCCACCAGAAACTAACGCAAAATAATTTTATTTAAAAAAGCGGATAAAACGTCACTAGAAGCCTTCCTAAGAGACAATCTCCATTCCTTCCGAACTGACTATGCAAATGTAGACGAGATGTGGCTCAAATTCAAAGATATAGTAGCAACAGCAATTGAGAGATTCATACCTCATAAATTGGTAAGTGATGGAACTGATCCCCCATGGTACACAAAACAGGCCGAACGCTGTTGCAAAGGCAACGGAAAAAGCATGCGAAGTTCAGAAGAACGCGAAATCCCGAAGATTGGCTTCAATTTACAGACGCGCGAAATTTGGCACGGACTTCAATGCGAGATGCCTTTAATAGGTTCCACAACGAAACATTGTCTCGAAATTTGGTAGAAAATCCGAAGAAATTCTGGTCGTATGTAAAGTACACAAGCGGCAAGACGCAGTCAATACCTTCGCTGCGCAGTGCCGATGGTACTGTTACCGACGGCTGTGCCGCTAAAGCCGAGTTATTGAACGCAGTTTTCCGAAATTCCTTCACCAGGGAAGACGAATGGAATATTCCAGAATTTGAAACACGAACAGCTGCTAGCATGAGTTTCTTAGAAGTAGATACCTTAGGGGTTGCGAAGCAACTCAAATCGCTTGATACGGGCAAGTCTTCAGGTCCAGATTGTATACCGATTAGGTTCCGCTCAGATTACGCTGATACAATAGCTCCCTACTTAGCAATCATATACAACCGCTCGCTCACCGATAGATCTGTACCTACAGATTGTAAAATTGCGCAGGTCGCACCAGTGTTTAAGAAGGGTAGTAGGAGTAATCCATCGAACTACAGACCTATAACATTGACGTCGGTTTGCAGTAGGGTTTTGGAGCATGTACTGTATTCATACATTATGAATCACCTCGAAGGGAACGATCTATTGATACGTAATCAGCATGGTTTCAGAAAACATCGTTCTTGTGCAACGCAGCTAGATCTTTATTCGCACGAAGCAATGGCCGCTATTGACAGGGGATCTCAAGTTGATTCCGTATTTCTAGATTTCCGGAAAGCTTTTGACACCGTTCCTCACAAGCGACTTCTAATCAAGCTGCGGGCCTATGGGGTATCGTCTCAGTTGTGCGACTAGATTCGTGATTTCCTGTCAGGGTGGTCGCAGTTCGTAGTAATAGACGGCAAATCATCGAGTAAAACTGAAGTGATATCAGGTGTTCCCCAGGGAAGCGTCCTGGGACTTCTGCTGTTCCTGATCTACTATATAAATGACCTGGGTGACAATCTGAGCAGTTCTCTTAGGTTGTTCGCAGATGATGCTGTAATTTACCGTCTAGTAAGGTCATCCGAAGACTAGTATCAGTTGCAAAGCGATTTAGAAAAGATTTCTGTATGGTGTGGCAGGTGGCAGTTGTCGTTGAATAAGGAAAAGTGTGAGGTGATCCACATGAGTTTCAAAAGAAATCCGTTGGAATTCGATTACTCGATAAATAGTACAATTCTCAAGGCTGTCAATTCAACTAAGTACCTGGGTGTTAAAATTACAAACAACTTCAGTTGGAAAGACCACATAGATAATATTGTGGGGAAGGCGAGCCAATGGTTGCGTTTCATTGGCAGGACACTTAGAAGATGCAACAAGTCCACTAAAGAGACAGCTTACACTGCTGCGCGGTGTGGGATCCTTACCAGGTGGGATTGACGGAGGACATCGCACGGGTGCAAAAAAAGGGCAGCTCGTTTTGTATTATCACGTAATAGGGGAGAGAGTGTGGCAGAAATGATACGTGAGTTGGGATGGAAGTCATTAAAGCAAAGATGTTTTTCGTAGGGGCGAGATCTACACTCCTGGAAATGGAAAAAAGAACACATTGACACCGGTGTGTCAGACCCACCATACTTGCTCCGGACACTGCGAGAGGGCTGTACAAGCAATGATCACACGCACGGCACAGCGGACACACCAGGAACCGCGGTGTTGGCCGTCGAATGGCGCTAGCTGCGCAGCATTTGTGCACCGCCGCCGTCAGTGTCAGCCAGTTTGCCGTGGCATACGGAGCTCCATCGCAGTCTTTAACACTGGTAGCATGCCGCGACAGCGTGGACGTGAACCGTATGTGCAGTTGACGGACTTTGAGCGAGGGCGTATAGTGGGCATGCGGGAGGCCGGGTGGACGTACCGCCGAATTGCTCAACACGTGGGGCGTGAGGTCTCCACAGTACATCGATGTTGTCGCCAGTGGTCGGCGGAAGGTGCACGTGCCCGTCGACCTGGGACCGGACCGCAGCGACGCACGGATGCACGCCAAGACCGTAGGATCCTACGCAGTGCCGTAGGGGAACGCACCGCCACTTCCCAGCAAATTAGGGACACTGTTGCTCCTGGGGTATCGGCGAGGACCATTCGCAACCGTCTCCATGAAGCTGGGCTACGGTCCCGCACACCGTTAGGCCGTCTTCCGCTCACGCCCCAACATCGTGCAGCCCGCCTCCAGTGGTGTCGCGACAGGCGTGAATGGAGGGACGAATGGAGACGTGTCGTCTTCAGCGATGAGAGTCGCTTCTGCCTTGGTGCCAATGATGGTCGTATGCGTGTTTGGCGCCGTGCAGGTGAGCGCCACAATCAGGACTGCATACGACCGAGGCACACAGGGCCAACACCCGGCATCATGGTGTGGGGAGCGATCTCCTACACTGGCCGTACACCACTGGTGATCGTCGAGGGGACACTGAATAGTGCACGGTACATCCAAACCGTCATCGAACCCATCGTTCTACCATTCCTAGACCGGCAAGGGAACTTGCTGTTCCAACAGGACAATGCACGTCCGCATGTATCCCGTGCCACCCAACGTGCTCTAGAAGGTGTAAGTCAACTACCCTGGCCAGCAAGATCTCCGGATCTGTCCCCCATTGAGCATGTTTGGGACTGGATGAAGCGTCGTCTCACGCGGTCTGCACGTCCAGCACGAACGCTGGTCCAACTGAGGCGCCAGGTGGAAATGGCATGGCAAGCCGTTCCACAGGACTACATCCAGCATCTCTACGATCGTCTCCATGGGAGAATAGCAGCCTGCATTGCTGCGAAAGGTGGATATACACTGTACTAGTGCCGACATTGTGCATGCTCTGTTGCCTGTGTCTATGTGCCTGTGGTTCTGTCAGTGTGATCATGTGATGTATCTGACCCCAGGAATGTGTCAATAAAGTTTCCCTTTCCTGGGACAATGAATTCACGGTGTTCTTATTTCAATTTCCAGGAGTGTATTTAAGAAATTTCAGTCACCAACTTTCTCTTCCGAATGCGAAAATATTTTGTTGAGCCCAACCTACATAGGTAGAAATGATCAACAAAATAAAATAAGAGAAATCAGAGCTCGAACAGAAAGGTTTAGGTGTTCGTTTTTTCCGCGCGCTGTTCTGGTGTGGGATGGCAGGAAGATAGTATGATTGTGGTTCGATGAACCCTCTGCCAAGCACTTAAATGTGAATTGCAGAGTAATCATGTATATGTAGATGTAGATCCAATTTGTCAGCAAGGCACTGTGCAAGCCGGTGATGGCTTCATAATGGACTGGGTCCTGTGGTCCAACTGAACCCATCATTGACTGGAGATGGTTACGTTCGACTACTCGGAGACCATTTGCAGTCATTCATGGACTTCATGTTCCCGAACAAGGATGCACCATATCACCGAGTCGCAATGATTCGCTACTGATTTGAAGAGCGTTATGGACAATTCGAGCGAATTGTTGGCACCCAGATCGCCCGACATGAATCCCATCGAATATTTACGAGACATAATCAGGAAATCAGTTCGTGCACAAAACCCGCACCGATAAAACATTCGCAATTATGGACGGTTACAGAGGCAGCGTGGGTCAGAACTCCTGGAGCTGGGTTCCAACGACTTGTGTCCATGCCTCGTCCATTTGCTCCATTACGCCAGGAAAAAGAAGGTCCGACTCGATGTTAGGAGTTATCCCATGGCTTTTGTATAACGTGTGTAATATAGACGACAACTGGTGTTGAGAAATCAATAATTTTGCACTAGCTTTTTGCACTAAAAATTAATTTGTAACCTGAATTTATAACGAAACGATATTGCACATTAGTGTTGAACATAATGCGGTTGCGCTGTTTCTAAACCAACTGGCCTTGTATTCGTGAGGACTAAGGCTCTAGCCTCCATTTTGGCCATCCTGACCTGTGTTTTCCGTGGGTTCCCTAAATTACTTGCAGCGCCACCATGATGATCTCTACATATTATAAACTAAAGACTCCCGCCACGTTTTCCTGTCCGTTTCTGAGAGGGGACTCGGTCGGGGCGGTGGCGGAGACTCGGTTGACGGCAGTGACACAGGGGGGACAGCGCACGGAGCATCGCAAGTAGCCAGTCGGCTCTTGATGTACTGCGAGGACGCACTGTGTTGGCGTTCCGGCGCCTGAGTCAGTGGCGAGCGGAACTGGAGTGCGCAAGCAGTCACCGGTCAGCATAGGCTCTGTTTTTTAAGAGTCGTGTCTGTCTCGAATCCTGAGGACAGCGACGGAGTTTACCCTGGTGTGCATGCTAACGGCGAGCTCCCGGACTAACTTTAAGTGGTGAGCCATTTTGTCTCGGAAGTTTTGGATGTCATTGCTTCGTGTGGACACTCTGATTTTCGTTAGTCATTCCTTAAATCAATTGGATGTGGGCCCGCGATACTTGGTATTGCAAGTCCATGCAACTGCGCTGTGCCCTGGCTCTGTTGCATTACAAGTGTGGCCGATATTCGGCTATTCCTTTTTTTATTATTACTGTTAATATGTTAAGTGGTCAATTGTATGAATCAAAGTTGATTCTCTGTATAAAACTTCAGACACCAATCTAAATAGGAATTGCCAACTTCCTTTTTGTTGGCAACAATAACAGTAACAATTGTGCGCCGTCAAACGATGCTTTTGTGTTTAAGGTTGTGTGCGGATTGTCTGGTCATTATCTCCTTGAACTAGTTGTGGTTTATACATCTATCAAGTGAAATTTCACATCATTGGAGATTGTATAATGAAATACTGCTTTAATTCTAACTGCGGATGTCACACTATAACATTTAACATCTCTTACTTCATTTGGCGTTGGTTTTAGTATTTTAGTGAACTGTGTATTAATACTGGGTTTGTGTCTTCTAGAAGCCTTTATTGATGTGCACAGGCCCTCCTGCCTGTTGTTGTCACTCGAGCTCTCGAGCACTGAATTCAGACGCCGATGTGATCGCCAAACGTCGAGAATGTGCTGATTGCTGTGTAGATCTTTCAGGCTATCTATCATAACATCATATTGCCGAATGCTTTTCCATAATAGTTAGTTCACGTATTTATGAGATCTTGCTATCCGAGTATTTTTTGAAACCTAATAGGCTCTGAGCACTATGGGACTTAACATCTTAGGTCATCAGTCCCCTAGAACTTAGAACTACTTAAACCTAACTAACCTAAGGACATCACACACATCCATGCCCGAGGCAGGATTCGAACCTGCGACCGTAGCAGTCCTGCGGTTCCGGACTGCAGCGCCTAGAACCGTACGGCCACCGCGGCCGGCTTTGAAACCTAATAGCTTTTACAAATTGTTATATTTCATATACACAAAACCTGATAATTGACTACTGAGCTCAGATCTGTAGTTATGTTGAGGTTATATTTGCGTAAAGTAATTTCTTTATTAATCTAAAGTTGAGGCCACAAGGCTGTTTTTCTTTTAAAATTTTTTGAATTATTCTCATTGCTTTTATACAACTGAATAATCGGTGTACATCACCGCCCTTTCCAAATACTAAGTAATCAATGTACTGTTATCAGTGCTCTGTTTTAATTAAGGTGGTGAAAATAAATTTTTGTATCCTCAAATGGGGTCAGGATTGCACTCCAGCAGCCCATATACCTTGCTTATTAATCCCAGACCTTAACAGTCACTCTCAGAATTTTGACACAGTTTTCATTGACAGATAGACTGATTCACGGGAAAGGTTTGCGTGTGCAAGTTATAAATATTTTGTACTAATTGGCTGAACTATGGTGTGTTAAACTCCCTCGTCGTGTTTTTCTGTATGAATGTGAAGGCTACTCTCAGTAATTACTGTAGGGATTCTGATGCGGTTTTCACTAACAGATATAAACATTCAGGAGCAAGGCTTATCTATACAATTTATTACCGCTACGCCTGCCGTAGCTCCTTAGTGCCATCCGTGCGAAGCTGGGACGAGCTGCTAGTTCTTACTATAAGGTCGCGCCCGACTACTTGTCCCATCCTGACGGAAACTAAAACTGTCAGTATGAAAATGCCTATATGAATTATTTTTTGTGTGTGTTGTGAAACTGTATTTTCCTGACACAGCCAACATCCTTGAAATAGTGATCCACAGAGGAATAAAACTATTATGACCTATTAGTACTGGAATTACTATTACTAACGCTACTGTGGCGTTTATGCCACTTTCATGACCACATTTATTACATTTGTTTCTATGTTTCAACCATCCCTCCCAAAAATATCTTCAAAGGGCGTAGTTAGAAACATGGGATCTCCTAGGCCTCGCAATATTTTTATCATTTACCTCCACATTAGCTCCAACAATTAAGTGGATACTCAACTATGGTTCAAATGGCTCTGAGCACTATGGGACTTAACATCTGAGGTCATCAGTCCCCTAGAACTTAGAACTACTTGAACCTAACTAACCTAAGGACATCACACACATCCATGCCCGAGGCAGGATTCGAACCTGCGACCGTAGCGGTCGCGCGGTTCCAGACTGAACCGCCTAGAACCGCTCGGCCACACCGGCCGGCTACTCAACTATTTCATAATGTAAATAGATGCAATGCTATTCATAACTGATAAGTACTTCGACATACATGAGTATAAATGGAAGACTGCAGCATGTGTAAACGAAACTAACAATCAACTCAAATGAAAATATTAATTCGAAGAACATTTGGTGCACTCATATGCTATTTTCCCTCTTTTTTATGAAAGATACTTCGAATACGTCATCCTCTTTTCCATTCTATCAGTCTGCAGGCCTCTAACATGTCATTATGAAATAAATTCTCCTGTATTTGAAATTTAGTAGGCATTTGCGCCAAAATTCGAATTTTTCTTTTAGCCCAAGCAGTCCTCCTTTCAAAATATTATGCTGCGGTGTTTTTATTGCCCTAATAGACTCTGAACGTTCCCACTTGAAATTAGGGGGTGTTTGCTGTGAGAAATTATCTGTGGTACAGGTCCTTCCAATAAAGCATTTTATTCACTCTCCGTTTCAGCAGCTGCCACGAAATCAGGATCAGCATCAAAATTATCAGAAATGTTGTCACCGTTCCGATTTTCCTCTTCTCCTGTATCACATAACTGCTCTTGCATCCAAGCTTCAAAATTTGGATCAACTGCAGACATTTTATTCCTCTCAGAAAGTCGCTACATGCTATAGTTAAAAATAACATAAATTTAATCACATAACAAAATCATATGAAACAAGAAAATCCGAAAGAGCAGTTAGAAGCAAAATATGTAGCAATTGGAATCACGTAGTGTATTGGACTTACCTAATTATTACAAGTAATGCGAAATATCCAGACAGACAGGTATCCAATTCCGCACTCACTTCTAAGTAACGTACTTTGTCGCTAGACTGACAATGTCAAGCTGATTTCTGAATGCTGCTTTACAAGCGGCATGTACACTGAAGCGTATTCAAATACAGTGGTATATAAACAGGCAGAAAACTGCGCTGCGTCGGCAGCGTCTATATAAGACAACAAGTGTCTGGTGCAGTTGTTAGATCACTTACTGCTGCTAAAATGGCAGGTTATCAAGAATTAAGTGAGTTTGAACTAGGTGTTATAGTCGGCGCACGAGCGATGGGACACAGCGTCTTCGAGGTAGCGATGAAGTGGCGACTTCCCTGTACGACCGTTTCACGAGTGTAGGTCTACCATGAATTTCAGGAATCCGGTAAAACATAAAATCTCCGACATCACTGCTGCCGGAGTAAGATCCTGGAAGGACGTGACCAACGACGACTGAAGAGAATCGTTCAATGTGACAGAAATGTAACCCTCCTGCAAATTGCTGCAGATTTCAGTGCTAGGCCATCAACAAGCGTCAGTGTGATAACCATTCAACGAAACATCTTCGATGGGGGCTTTCGGTGCCGAATGCCCACTCGTGTAAACTTGATGACTGTACGACACAAGGCTTTACTCCTCGCCTGCGACTGTCAGCACCAACATTGGACTGTTGATGACTGGAAACATTTTGCACGGTCGGAAGAGTCTCGTTTCAAATTGTATCTAGCGGATGGACGTGTATGGGTATGGAGACAATCTCGTGAATCGATGGACCCTGCATGTCAGCAGGGGACTGTTCAAGCTGATGGAAGATCTGTAATGGTGTGGGGCGTGTGCTATTGGAATGATATGGAGCCCCTGATACTTCTAGATACGACTCTGCCAGCTGACACGTACGTGAGCATCACCTGCATCCATTCATGTCCATTGTGCATTCCGACGGACTTGGGAAACTCCAGCACGACAATGCTACACCCCACGTGTTCCGAATTACTACAGAGTGGATGCAGGAAAACTCTTCTGAGTTTAAACACTTCTGCTGGCCACCAAACTACCTAGACATTAATATTATTGAGCACATCTGGGATGTCTTGCAACGTGCTGTTCAGAAGAGATCTCTCTAACCCCTCGTGCTCTTACGGATTTTTGGACAACCTTGCAGGATTCATGGTGTCAGGTCCCTCCAGCACTACCTCAGACATTAATCGAGTCCATGCCACGTCGTGTTGTGGCATTTCGTGCTGGCGGGGGCGCTTGACGATGTTAGGAAGGTGTACCAGTTTCTTTGGCTCTTCAGTGGATTAGATATTGAGAAAGAGACACTGTTGTTTCCTGCAGTGCTACAACACTCTATATTTAAAATAAACGATGGGTCTGAGGGACTACTGTTTCGCGTTAAGGGTTAATGCACAGTATAGGAGGATTTGGTGACGGGAAACTAGCAACTGGATAGGATCACAAGGCAGACTCGTCGTACGATGCGCCAGATGTTCACATAGCGTGAGAATGGCGGGGAGAGCAAGAGCTGTACATTACTCGAACAGAGAAAGAGAGAGAGAGAGAGAGTGGGGATTCACCCACAACGCTGGGCGCCATGTTGAGAATCTTTTATTATTTGTATTTACTATTTAAATCTTAATATACATCTCCAAGCATGTTGATGACATTACTTGCACGGAGAACTTGTTAATAATAATTCCAATATCACTCAATTCATCAGGAAACGATAATTACAAATTTTAGTTACCGTCAGTGCCTATTAACGGAAAGGACGGACGAATCACAAGTACGCCTGAAAGGGTAGGCACAGAGCTGCTATGATAGCTCAGTACTCGTCTACTGTCGCTTTCCGAGGAGATAATACATCAATCTGTGTGTGAAATCTGATCTCACGGAACGACGGAAAAGTTTGTTGAAAAATTGTCTAGAATGGCGTACGTATGGGATGTTGTGTTAATCGAGGCCAATCTACGATCGGTTTCAGAAGTGGCAACTTGCGACCTGGTGTGTGATGTGAAATTCCATGTAAAGACGGAATTAATCGTTAAAGTTGCCTCTGAAAATAAAATGGCTCTGAGCACTATGGGACTTAACTTCTGAGGTCATCAGTCCCCTAGAACTTAGAACTACTTAAACCTAACTAACCTAAGGACATCACACACATCCATGCCCGAGGCAGGATTCGAACCTGCGACCGTAGTGGTCGCGCGGTTCCAGACTGTAGCGCCTAGAACCGCTCGGCCACCCCGGCCGGCCCTCGGAAAACATTCCGGTTGCGTTTTCGCTTCCCGATAACGGGGTCCCGTCGTCGATTCCCGGCGGGGTCGGGGGTTTTCACCTGCCTTGAGATGACGGCGCTTGTGTTGTCCTCATCATTTCATCATCATTCATGAAAGTGGCGAAATTTGACTGAGCAAAGGTTGGGAATTGGTACGGGCGCTGATAACCGCGCATTTGAGCGCCCAACAAACCAAACATCATAATCATCATCATCATCATCGGAAAACATTTGTGTGACCTCATGTTGATTCTAAGATCGTATGAAGCATTTTTGTGACTTCTGCGCTGCTCGGGAACTAATGAATATTAACTATAGACTGGCTCTAGCAATCGTTTTACTAATTTTACAGTTGGTGAAATAAAACAAAATTAGTTGGCATCCTAACATTTTATGATTCGTATTATGCTTAGCATTTAAACCTACCCACTTGTCATATTATTGTGTACGGTTTGTGGCATAAGCGTTAGAGCTCGCGAACGTTGGAAAAGAAACTAGTTTAAGCGACATCAACGAAACGCGAGGTACGCAAGCTGTCTACAAGTTGGTTTCGAGAAGTAGGGGGCGAACACATGACGCTTTCATCTGCAAATCACATATAGCATCGTTGTGCGTCCCTGTGTATATATTGTGGCACACGATATTTGGAACATTAATTCCGCTATCGCCCGCATCTCGTGGTCGTGCGGTAGCGTTCTCGCTTCCCACGCCCGGGTTCCCGGGTTCGATTCCCGGCGGGGTCAGGGATTTTCTCTGCCTCGTGATGGCTGGGTGTTGTGTGCTGTCCTTAGGTTAGTTAGGTTTAAGTAGTTCTAAGTTCTAGGGGACTTATGACCACAGCAGTTGAGTCCCATACTGCTCAGAGCCATTTGAACCAATTCCGCTATCTGTTGTGATAGCGCTACACTTGGCATCCCCGTGCGTGGATATGTGACTAAAGTGGCAGACTACATTCTGAACAATTGCTTCTGAAGCCGTCGTTTCAGTGTTAAACTTGGCATACCTTGTGAGAGGAAAAATGAGTTTAAACAGCGGGTAATTTTAATAGGAACTGTTAAACTTTCATTATACGCTACTATATTCAAAATTAGAATGATCTGATGAAGTTACGAGCGATCATGTAGTTTAAATTACTGATTACATGACGATATATGAGTTATGATTTCAAACAGTAAAACAGTCATTAAGCCTATAGTACGTTAAACGTTAGTTTTAACTTGTCTGTGGTTTCTAAATGGGATCGTATAGGCCCACAGGCTAATGTAAAGATTGGAGCCGTTTTGAAAGCTTAATAGTCACCCTACCTCCATCATCCAATAATATTCTACAATTAGAAATTTTTAGAATATACTTGCACTAACACACTGTTTTCATCAAAATTTGAATGCTATGTTTCGAGACAGTAGTAGCAAAATGCCTCTGTATCCGAGGTCGATAACCCACGACTCTCGGAATGCATTCGACTGGTAAGTAATCGGTTCGAATCACTTATTTTTCATATTGGTCCTCTCAAGTAGGGGAAGTTTCGTTATAAACACGATGTATATGTCATAAGTCAGAGTACCTCATGGCTTGCAAATTACCAAGCGTGTCTGAGAATGTGAGCACATAGCGACATGCCAAAAATTTTACCCATGACTTACTCTTTCTCGGTGACACCCCTCATTTTCGCTGCTCATGTAGTAAAATTACAAAATCAGGCATGGGTTTTAATTGATTACTTCTTTACGACTAACTAACCATAACTCCAATCGCAGAACATTTTGCAGATATTACCCACATATACTATTGAACGTACCCACAAAATTATACGTTTTTCGACACACAGTTCGGGAGATAAGGCATCATAAACATTGAGATGGGTTGATAAGCAGTTTTTCTTAACAACGGAATTCAATTTACCCAGAGTTTGATAATGATAATATTTTTTGTGGTGGTTTTTTCATTAGCCTATACGAGGACAAATCGAAACTAATAAAAACAACAGATTTACGGTTTTACGTCTTCAACAATAAAGGTTTTACGTGCTTGACATCAAGTAATTAACACATAATTTGATTTTTAAAGTATTCAGTAGGATGGAGTTGTTTTATACATGTAACTTCGATTCTTTAAGGAATCTTGGGTGCGGTTAGTAGTAGTAAATAAGCTCTTAGTCGTGGCGTAGTTGCTTATTTATTGAGTTTTCACTTTTCGTCAAGACTTGTTTGAAGACGTTAATAATGAAAATGAGTATTAGTGTGCTAACATTTCAAGACATGCTTATAGGTAGAGTCCCAGGAATTTTCGTACAGCCTTCTTGCTTTAGATTGGGCGCATCCATGTGTTTATAGAACAGACAATGGATCGACTTCAGTGTAATATTCGGATCTCAGCACAAGCATATTAAGCGACAAGCCAAGCGAGTAGCTACCAATATTTTATGACGATTCTGAGGACAAAATGTAGATTACATATCCAAAGGCTCAGGTGTTGACATTGGTTTCGCCCCAGGATTACGCCTGGCGGTTAACATAACTTTCACTACTGCACAGTTTTATAAAGGTTACGCAAAAAGATGCGACACACTCGGACTCCATACTAAAGTCTGGAGTCCCTTCTACAGAGAGGTGAACCACTTCTATAAAATGGAGGAAGGGAGGGGGGGGGGGGGGTACCAAACCCATTTCTAACATGCCTAAAGAAACTCTCTACAGTGCACACTAAACTTCCCGTTTCTGAAGGCCGATAGTTTTGTGTCACCTCTACAGTGACGATAACATCGAAAACACACTGATCTCTGTAACAATGGGCAAATGATATAATTAATAGAGTACTGCAGATTTCTCCACATTAACTGTCATCTCCAGGTAGTTCTGATATTATATTTTATTTGCAGCCACAGTATGTCATGAGGTTCTGAAAGTTCGCAATGTGTGTAAGTTACAATAGCAGTGTTGCTGTAGTTGCAACATGTTTAGTGAGACTCTCACGTACTTTCCGTAACTACAAGATTTCTACCTCAACAGCTGTTATGGCGTAAAGATGAGCTCCGGTACGCCAGTCGGGAACGACAGGGAAGAGATGGTTGTGAGAAGAAGTCAGCCAATCGTATGCTGACCGACACCTCTCCAGGACGACAACGCGACAACAGCGGCCCCTATGTGGAGAGGACATAAGCGGCGTGCGCGACTGGTGGAGCCCACCTGGATAGCAGCTTCTATGTTAGAGACTTGGACAGCAGCGTCAACGTTAGCCACTTCGATAGCAGTTCAGGAAACACTTTCATCAGCCAGGGATCAGCAGTCACTGCAAACACTGATTATTTCGTATGTCGCCCTTTGCTTGCGACACATCTCTGTGGTTGCGAAAGATAAGTATTTGTAAATGTCTTACCGTAATAAAACTCATCAATACAATTTGTTTGATTGTTTGTCTAGCGAACCGAGTAGGCAGGAATCCTAGATGCAACAACAGCCACATCCATGCTCTGCATACCAGTGAAGTGCACGCGTGGCACAGGGATCTTGGTATGGTACCACTTATTCCCTTCCTGTGGAGAGCTTAAACGCCCCTGGGTGTGTTTTAATTAATTTAATCTTGCCTTTGGGGTCCCTACAGAAGCGATACATAGGAGGATGAAGAATATCTTTTGATTCTTCACTTAATAATGCTTCTTGAAACTTACTAAATAGGCTTTCGCTGTTTAATCGGCTTCTATTTCAGTGCTCTGCAAACTCAGGTTTTTCAGCATTTCCGTGTCCTCACCTGTAAGTCAAACACACCTGTGATCATTCGTGCCGTCCTTCTCAGTATACGTTCAATAACTATCACTTTTTTTGTATAGATGATACGCCTTTGAGAATTATTGTAAGGTGGAACTCACAAGTGATTTTTAAGCAGTCTCCTTTGCAGGACGACTGCATTTTTCCGGTATGCTGGCGATGAACCCAAGCCTACCATCACCCTTACCTTCATTGGAGCCTATGTGATCATTCAAATTCATTTGTCTACAGATTGTTTCCCGGTACACCATCACATCAACATCATTAACACAAGAGCCAATCAAAATTTTGTGAATAATTTGCAAACTAAAAACTATCAAAAATGCAAGTTTAAAGTTGGGAACGAATTTTTCAATATTAATAAAATCATTTGGCTATAGTCCAAGTTCTTCTTATTTTGCTAAATGTCGATAATTGATTTATTGTTTTGTAACAACTTTGTCATCTTCCAGCATCGACATCTGCCCTGTTAGCCCAAAAAATTTTGAGACCTGGAAAATTTATACGTATTATAAATGTGCATGTATCTACGAGGGACATTCAACAAGTAATCCAACATATTTTTTCCTGGAAGCACGTTGATTTTATTTAAGATTCCAATACACTGTATTATTCGTCACTCTTTTGGCTACAAAACTGTATTTTTCAACATAATCTACGTGCAGTGCGAGGGCCTTATACTATCTTACTGGAAGGGCTCGCATGCGTGCATGGTACCACTCCACTGGTCGGGGTCGGGACCAACACGTTGCTGTATCAGCAACCTCCCCATCATCCACGTACAGCTTGCTGCCGAGTGCATGCTGCATTGGGCGAACAGGTGGAAGACGATACGTGTGAGATCCGCGCTTCAGGGTGGATGAGGACAAAAAGTCCAATGAAGTTTTGTGAGCTCTTCTCGGGTACGAAGACCTGCGAAGTCTGACGGGTACGAAGACGCACTGAAGTCGTTTCTTCAATTTCCTAACGCTAGCACAATACACTGCAGAGTTGACTGATGCTCCGTGAGGAAGGACATCAAACAGAATGACTCCTCCACAGTCACAAAAGACCATGACTTTAGAGGCTCAGAGGGTGGCTACGAGCTTTATATTCGGAGCCACATGGTTTGGCGCCACGCCACTGATTTCCGTTTTGTTTCCAATTCTGATGGACCTTGTTTCATCGGCTGTGATGATGAGCTTCGTAACGTGCAAGCAATTCCTCTAAGATGGTCCTTCGTCTCTCTTTATGTTCTTCTGTTCGGCGGCGAAGAACACACACGGGCTGGCAGGGGTGGCCGAGCGGTTCTAGGCGCTACAGTCTAGATCTGCGCTACCGCTACGGTCGCAGGTTTGAATCCTGCCTCGGGCATGGATGTGTGTGATGTCCTTAGGTTAGTTAGGTTTAAGTAGTTCTAAGTTCTAGGGGACTGATAACCACAGCAGTTGAGTCCCATAGTGCTCAGAGCCATTTGACATTCAACAAGTAATCCAACATATTTTTTCCTGGAAGCACGTTGACTTTATTTAGGATTGCAATACACTGTATTATTCGTCACTCTTTTGGCTACAAAACTGCATTTTTCAACATAATCTACGTGCAGTGCGAGAGCCTTATACTATCTTACTGGAAGGGCTCGCATGCGTGCATGGTACCACTCCACTGGTCGGGGTCGGGACCAACACGTTGCTGTATCAGTAACCTCCCCATCATCCACGTACAGCTTGCTGCCGAGTGCATGCTGCATTGGGTGAACAGGTGGAAGACGATACGTGTGAGATCCGCGCTTCAGGGTGGATGAGGACAAAAAGTCCAATGTTTTGTGAGCTCTTCTCGGGTACGAAGACCTGTGAAGTCTGACGGGTACGAAGACGCACTGAAGTCGTTTCTTCAATTTCCTAACGGTAGCACATTACACTGCAGAGTTGACTGATGCTCCGTGAGGAAGGACATCAAACAGAATGACTCCTCCACAGTCACAAAAGACCGTCACCATGACTTTAGAGGCTCAGAGGGTGGCTATGAGCTTTATATTCGGAGCCACATGATTTGGCGCCACGCCACTGATTTCCGTTTTGTTTCCAATTCTGATGGACCTTGCTTCATCGGCGGTGATGATGTTAGACAAAAACTTATGTGATGAGCTTCGTAACGTGCAAGAAATTCCGGTCAGATGGTCCTTCGTCTCTCTTTATGTTCTTCTGTTCGGCGGCGAATAACACACATGGGCTGGCCGGGGTGGACGAGCGGTTCTAGGCGTTTCAGTCCGGAATCGCGGTGCTGCTACAGCCGCAGGTTCGAATGCTGCCTCGGGAATGGATGTGTGTGATGTCTGTAGGTTAGTTAGGTTTAAGTAGTACTAATTCAAGGGGACTGATGACATCAGATGTTAAGTCCCATAGTGCTTAGAGCCATTTAAACCATTTAAACTCAGTGCTAGGCCTCCGTAGGCATTATGAAAACGCCTGTGAATATCTGCTGTGCTCCGGGTTTCCGCCAAAAGAAACACAATGGCGGCTGTCTGCTTAGAGCACACCTCCATTACAGACGCCATTGTGAAGGCTACGCACACGCCGCCACCCATCAAAAAATGGCTCTGAGCACTATGGGACTCAACTGCTGCGGTCATTAGTCCCCTAGAACTTAGAACTAGTTAAACCTAACTAACCTAAGGACATCACAAACATCCATGCCCGAGGCAGGATTCGAACCTGCGACCGTAGCGGTCTTGCGGTTCCAGACTGCAGCGCCTTTAACCGCACGGCCACTTCGGCCGGCCGCCACCCATCGGAACTTCATGAAACAAGAGACTTTGTCTAAATCGAGTAATGCTCTTAACGAAGCGTTTGCCTTCCTTCATTCTTCTTCTAAAAGAAGTCGAAGCGTCATAGTAGCCTCAAATGTTCCTACAATTGTACAGAACCCAAACAGATCTTCCAAAAGTTTGGCTTATAGCATTCTTTTCCATTTTTATTAAATAACTCTCCATCCTCTGCTTGTATCCTACAGATCCTATTACTATCAACTTGGATGACTTAATCCCAAACATTCAGCAGACGGGAGTAGATTTTGAAAAATTATCGACTTCTATGTATTTTTGATATTGCTGGCGTGCCCAGAAATACGATAACTAGTGAAGATTTTTATATCCAGATCTATCAAAAACTCCTGACGAAAACAGAACTATCGCTGATAACTGTCAAACAATACGTAGTTTGAGTCTGTGTGGAATTGCGCGAAACAGCCTACTCCGTAATCATCACCGCTGCTACCTTTACGTGCAGCAGAAATTCCGGGTTCCGGATGCCGAATGTTGTAAACTTACACTGACGAGTTTACATGTTATGGTCTGAGTCTATTTTGCTAACGCCTTCAAATATCTGTTCAAAAATGGTTCAAATGGCTCTGAGCACTGTGGGACTTTACTTCTGAGGTCATCTGTCCCCTAGATCGTAGAACCACTTAAACCTAACTAACCTAAGCACATGACACACATCCATACCCGAGGCAGGCTTCGAACTTGCGACCGTAGCGGTCGCGCGGTTCTAGAATGTAGCGACTAGAACCGCTCGGCCACGCCGGCCCGCAAATATCTGTTTGTGATGGCTGTTGTTTATACTTGAATGTTCATCAACAAGTGTCAGAATGCGAACCAATCAACGAAACATCATCGATATGGGATTTCAGAGGCGAAGGTCCACTCGTGTACCCTTGATGACTGCTCGACGCAAAGCTTTACGTCTCACGTAAACTGTTAATGATTGGAAACATGTTGTCTGCTCGGACGAGTCTCGTTTCAAATTGTATCGAGCGGATGGACATGTACGAGTATGGAAACAACCTCATGAATCCATGGATCCTGCGTGTTAGCAGGGGACTGTTCAAGTTGCTGAAGGCTCTGCAATTGTGTAGGGCGTGTGCTGTTGGAATGATATGGGACCACTGATATGTGTAGATACGATTCTGCCAGGTAACACGTACCTGAGCATCACCTGCATCCATTCATGTCCATTGTGCATTCCGACGGACTTTGGCAATTCCGGCACGACGATGCTACACCCCACACGCCCAGAATTGCTACAGAGTGGCTGCACAAAAACTCTTCTGAGTTTAAACACTTCCGCTGGCCACCAAACTACCTAGTCATGAATGTTATTGAGCACATCTGGGATGTCTTGCAACGTGCTGGTCAGAAGAGATCTCTCTAACCCCTCGGGCTCTTACGGATTTTTGGACAACCTTGCAGGATTCATGGTGTCAGTTCCCACCAGCACTACCTCAGACATTAATCGAGTCCATGCCATGTCGTGTTGTGGCATTTCGTGCTGGCGGGGGCGCTTCACGATGTTAGGAAAGTGTACCAGTTTCTTTGGCTCTTCAGTGGATTACATATTGAGAAAGAGACACTGTTGTTTCCTGCAGTGCTACAACACTCTATACAGGGCTATTACAAATGATTGAAGCGATTTCATAAATTCACTGTAGCTCCATTCATTGACATATGGTCACGACACACTACAGATACATAGAAAAACTCATAAAGTTTTGATCGGCTGAAGCCGCACTTCAGGTTTCTGCCGCCAGAGCGCTCGAGAGCGCAGTGAGACAAACTTGCAAGATTCATGGTGTCAGTTCCCTCCAGCACTACTTCAGACATTAGTCGGATCTTCCTACGACTGCGGTCGCAGCGGAACCGACATCGAGGCATTCCGACAACAATCAATATTGACCGAAGACCGCCGATCTTTCGAGATTAGGACACCTTTACTTAGAGAGATCAGGGAAACCAATCTCAATGACAGAACATACGGACTTCGGACAACAGTCGCCAGAATCCATATCAGTTTGTTTTCTTCGGTGGCATCTGGTGATGTTCACACACACTAAATGTGGATTTTGAGGAACTTACAAGTTTAGTACGGGAAACATGAACTTTATGGCGTCTCGGTGATGAGAAATATCATAACAGGGACACGTCTCGGAGTCTATGTTCTAATATCGCTACTTAATTTGAGACCACAAGTTTCGAACAACTTAAAAATTTAATAATAAGTAATTGAACGTTACCCTGTATTACGTTTTGCATGTTCTGTGGCTGTCTGGCCATTTCAGCCTCATGTCTATACGTAATCCAGCGTGCCGTCTGTAATACAGGCAAAACATATATCGGAAATTTTAGGGCCTAGATTATAACCTGAAAAACGTATATGATCAAGTAAGAAAGGTGACGTATGTCACTTTTGATGCTCAAAGTTACCATAGGCAACCTTCTGTGGACTGTGGGACGTGGGTGTCAGCTGCTTAGCGCCTACTGACATCTGTATGCTAGTATGGGGATAGTTTTGTTATATGAGGTAGTTTGGCAAAAGTGACTCACGTGTTTCCACTTTTCAGTTCTTCAGGCGTTCAAAGTACCTTATTCTAAAATTTATGTTTGTCTTTCAAGTACATGCTGAACAACAGTCACTGAATGTTAACTGAAATGCACTGAGGTAACAAAAATTATGTCACAGCTCCTAATATCGCGTCGGACCTTTCACCCAGCACGGTGCGGCAACTTGATGTAGCATGGACCCAACAAGTAGTTGGAAATCCCTTGCAGAAATACTCAGCCCTGCTGTCTCTATAGACAGTCGTAATTTGCGAAAGTGTCGCCGTTGCAGGATTTTGTACATTGACCTCGCGATTATGTCCCGTAAATGTCCGAAGGGATTCAAGTCGAGCGGCCTGGATGGCCAAATCATTCGCTCGTATTGTACAGAATGTTCTGCAAATCAGTCGCGGACAAATGTGGCCCAATTACAAGGCGCATGCCATCCATAAATATTCAATCGCTGTTTGGGGACTTGAAGTGCATGAATAGCCAATTAAAGACAAATCCAACCGCTATGCTAACGGATACGTTCGTCGTACGACCCACATTGATGTCTGCGGTTATTTCAGTCAGTGTTGCTTGTCTATTAGTACTCACAACTCTACTGAAACGCCGCTCATCTCAGTCGTTCAGTGAAAAATGGTTCAAATGGCTCTGAGCACTATGGGACTTCACTACTAAGGTCATCAGTCCCCAAGAACTTAGAACTACTTAAACCTAACCAACCTAAGGACATCACACACATCCATGCCCGAGGCAGGATTCGAACCTGCGACCGTAGCGGTCGCGCGGTTCTTGACTGTAGCGCCTAGAACCGCTCGGCCACTCTCGCCGGCCGTTCAGTGAAGGTCGTCGGCCACTGCACTGTCCATCGAGAGAGGTAATGTCTGTTATATGGCGTTCCCGCTGCACTTGACACTGCGCATCTCGGAATACTGAATTCCCTAACGATTTCCGAAACGGTATTGCGACGGAGCGGTGTTAAAAAGTTCCCTAGCACTGACTGAAGCAAGCTGCAAATTAATGTACACCTACCTCAGTACAGCGTTTGTTCACCATCCTTTGCTCTGCAATCGTAGGTACTAAGTAGACGATGTTAAAAGCAGCGTTGAAGAAAACCATCGTCGATACTTACGACTGCAAAGTCCGCGTAACTCAGGTAACAAAATAAACCTGTAAATCTCTAGTAATAGCGGGTAAAAGTGGATGCTTCCTTCCTTTATTGAAAATGTCCGCTTCTCGATATTAATGTTTTCTTTATTGTCTTTTAGTTATGGTGTCAACAAGCCCACATTTAAGTCGATAGCATATCTAATACTAGTTCATGCAGCTTATACCACACGCAAGACAGCCAGAAATGTACTAACAAGGGGAGGCCGCCAATTGTGAAATTCAGATTCGATTCATACTGCGCATAATAAAAGCTCATGGCCAGAGGTGTAATGTGGCAAAGCACCAAAATGCACTTCTCAGCCGTTGTCGAGAAAATCGACAGTTAAAAGAAACCGTTGCCGCGAAATACTCTCTACGATTTGTGATTTCCTACAGCGTCGTGGCGCAGCGGTAAGCGCTCGGGTTTGTAATCCGAAGGTCGCCGGATCGAATCTCGCGCCATGTAATTTTTTTTAGTATTTGTTTTTTGTAATATATATATATATATATATATATATATATATATATATATATATATATATATATATATATATATATATATATATATATATATATATATAATTCCCGACAATCAGTTGCAACAATTACGCATATAATAAGTTGTTGAAAGTCGTTTGTCGTGGAAAAACTGGCGACTTCGAACATGATTATGTTTTCCGCAAACAAAGTTGTATTTCACAAATATTATTAATTATCTTCATAATGTTTACACGCGTAGTTAACGGAAGACGTAGAAACGATATTCCGAAACGAATACGTATAGGGTAAGTCAAACGTTCGAATTAGAGACACAACGATATATATATATATATATATATATATATATATATATATATATATATATATATTTGAATTACAAAAAACAAATACTAAAAAATAAAGGTTGCATGGCGCGAGATTCGATCCGGCGACCTTCGGGTTACGAACCCGAGAGCTTACCGCTGCGCCACGACGCTGTAGGAAATCGTAAATCGTACAGAGTATTTCACGGCAACGGTTTCTTTTAACTGTCGATTTTCTCGACAACGGCTGAGAAGTGCGGTGCTTTGCCACATTACACCTCTGGCCATGAGCTTTTATTATGAGCAGTATGAATCGAATCTGAATTTCACAATTGGCGGCCTCCCCTTGTAAGTCCAACCCGAAATATTGCGAGATTAATATAGTCAATACTCTTCTACGAAATGAGTTTCACACTCGGTCCTTTTCAGTGGATTCTTCAAAGGAAATGCTCACCAAAAAATGTTTTGTAAATGCATACTGAACACGCCACACAGAATTCTTCACAAAGGCCAATAGTTTCACACGCGGTTTTCTCAACAACAAACACTCCAAAATCTCCCAAACTTCACAGAACTGTCCGTAAATGCATCTCATTCCATGGCGAACGCGAAATGACAGTCATTTCTTCATTTTACAAATAAGTTTTACGGACACGTCTAACATGACCTTCTCGTCCGGCGGCTAGTACACGACTGACTGAATGCCGTTGCTTTCAGGGCATATAACTCATTCCAATGCGCGGGTAAGACTTTACTCTGACTGCTTGATCAAATCGAACAGCCAATCAGATCAATCTTTCAAGACCATGTTCGCGCTTTAAGTGTTTTATTCCAATCACCATTCGCAGATGCATTTACGTCATTTCATGCTGCAAATATTAGCAAAATTTTCCACAAAACCAAAGTAAACGATAATTAAGAGAAAACTATGCCTGAAATATACTTTGGAACTGATTATCCTCTTATGACTTTCTGGCTGCCTTATTACAAAAGCAAACACTCGTAGACATACGTCATCCGCCTGTTAGGGGGATTTACTGTTTTAATTACATACTGGCAGACCACTAAGCGTTTCCTTGACGTGTGATATTACTGTCTCTGACATAGCTACCCCCTGACAGATGTCACGTATCCATTACGTCATTGTCTCTCAGCTGACTGCAGTTTGCATGCTGGTCCGGGTTAATGAACCTACCCCTACCGGCACTTCTCCTTCTTCCCCTTCCTTTATAACTGTTCGCCCGCGGCACTGAAACCATGTTCATATTGACGTCCGCTCGGTTTTCACTGGATCTAGCGGGAGGCCTATATTCTTTCCTAACGCTCTCTTCTTCTCTTAAAACGTTCTCAACTCTTTCGAAATAATGAACAAAACGGTCAATGTCATCCCTGGAAGCAGAAGTGATTTTATTTCGTCAGTATAAGGGCAGTTTGTTCGCAATCCTCATAATGATCTGCTCTGTTTCTACTTTTGCATTTAAATGTGACAAAGTGGTAATCCACTTTGGTACAAATCTCCTAATGTTATCTTTCTTTGGGTCATATTTTTCCCCCGACCAAAATTTGTTCAAAACTTCCATCTGCTTCCTCTTTCCCCAGAATTCGTCGAAAAAGGCCTGTTGAAATCTACTAGTCTATCGTATTTTTCTGAAGCTAAATTACCCTAGATTCTAGCTTCACCCATTAGATTCGAGGTTATGAATCCAATATTCTGTTTGTCATCCACATTTTAGGTAAAACGTCTTCAAAGTCAATCCAAAATTCTTTTGGATGAACATTCTTATTTGGATAAAATTTTAAGTATTGGTGATGCATAACACAGGCAATTTCAGAAGATTCCACAACACCATTAGACACTACACAAATATTATTGTTGTTAGCTTTCTGTTCAATTTTCGTTAGTCTGTTTTCATGGTTACACAGCTGCTCATCATCTCTGTACTAAACTGCTGAATGTTAGTTTCAATGTTAGTAATTTTATTAGCAACTTGCGCACTAAACTTTGCACACACTTCCTTCCCTTATCGTCACAGTGTCTTTCTGCTCTGTGAACCTGTACATTTACTTTGTCTAACTCAGAATTTACCCTTTCTTCTAGCTGAACATTATCCTCAGCAACTTGCTCAAAAAATGTTTCAAATGGCTCTGAGCACATTGGGACTTAACTTCTGAGGTCATCAGTCCCCTAGAACTTAGAACTACTTGAGTACCTGACGAACCTAAGGACATCACACACATCCATGCCGATGCAGGGTTCGAACCTGCGACCGTAGCGGTCGCGCGGTTGCAGAATGTAGCGCCTAGAAGCGCTCGGCGATCCCGGCCAGCCAACTTGCTCAATTCGCGAATTTAATTCCTTTTTCACTGCTGCAATAGTAACATTACATTCTTGTCTGACCTAATTAATGTCACTTTTTATATTATTACCAAACAAAGTCAGGTCATTTCTCCACAAATCTTTCAAATTCGAAATTTTATTTTCCATTTTGGATTCCATATCAACAACTTCACTGTGTAATTCAGTTATTTTTACAGCTTAGTGAAGTTTTTATGTCTGACCCCATTTTGGTCATTTTGGAATCCATCTCAACTCCCAATCTATCCATTTTACTATTCAAATCTGATCCCATTTCTTTCGTATTGTAAGGTGCCAGGACATGGGCACTTACACGTTAGCTTACCAACATTAGTATTAATAATAAAGGGACTGGCAAGGGCATGAGATCATGACTCTATTGAATTATGATAAATATGAGGCACTCTCGAGCAGTACTCCCTGCATGTCTGCAGGTTTGAGCCGCTAACTTAAAGCGTTGGTGAAAAGCGTCGGAAGTTGAGAATTGTGGAATATAAAGTCTGCAGATGGCCGTAGCTCGCTGGGCAGCCTTGGGCGGCAGGTAGTGGTCACCGGAAATGCGGGACAATACGGCGCTTTGGGGGTAGCCCGGCATCCGGAGCCACCTGTGTTGGGCAACACGTGGCGATGACGGGTATTTCGTTTGCCTATGGGCGTTATGACCTACTCGATCATTGGATAGATCTCAGAAATGTTGTTGAGGAGATTTCGGCGATGATACAGCGTTTGACATTGGCCGAAACACAGTATTCTTCCGCCGCGTTTTCGTACGCGTGGGAGGCGGGAGAATTGTGGAGAATGAGGACTTCGCCTTCAGCCATCGAGCGGTACGGACTCGGAGACGGCGCCTTGGCCATCGTCTTCGAAGGGAGATGTACGGTCTGTATCGCAGCACTGCACCAACGCGTGTTCCGTGCAGAGTTCTGCGGTTAGAACTCTTTGTGTGCTCATAAGCGAGATTTTCACCAACGCTTAACCACTTCCAACAACTTACCTACTATTCTTGATCTGCTAGTTATCCTTGCGAGGCGCCGAGTATTTATCGACGCAGCTGCCGGTAATAGGGGCTCGTAATTGCAAATTGTTAATGTGCCATTCTCAGGAGTGTGTGGGTGGACAAAGAAATTAACATTTTTTTTTAAATTTTGTCAGTTGTGGAGGATATCAAATTAAAATGCCAATATTACAATCGAATTATCGACTTCATTGTAGCTAACATTTACCCTGTCCGAGTAAGCTTTACATGTACTCTAGTCACTGCACAGCTTGCCCAGGCGGGAAGGAAAGAAGGTTTGCGGTCTCCTATGTCAGCGACTGACAAATGAGCTCACAATATGCTGGAGAATATTCGCAAACATATCTGAAACACTGTTTTATGGTTTTTCAGTAACTGACATTGATTCCTGTTTTGTTTTAGGAATAGCAACAGGTAGATGTTTAACATCGGATTCCACCATGCTCAATTCATTTCTAGACTATGTTTAGAAGGCGTTGACTCCGGCAAACCACTGTCATTTGCTTGTGATACATCAAAACTGCAGTTACCTATCACGGATCATCTACGTAGTGTACATTGCCTACATCTACCTTTAGTTTTGCATCTACTATTTTCTGATTACTTCCTGCCATGTTGTAAAGTTTCTTCGCACATGCACACTGACAACAAAGAAGAACACTACTTATCTTCTACCTCGTCCTGTTGACTGCACGCCGAGGTGAAACTGCGTATCCGTCTGCCACGCTCTCTTTCCACCAAGTGCAGTTTCCGGGCCCACCGCTACGTACACGGGCGCCAACCGCCCCTGATGCTGGTTGCTGCGGTGGGAATGCCGCCTCTCGTTGTCTAGCGGCCGCTGACGTAATGTGCCACCTCGTTACACTGGCTGCCGATTCTTGATATACGTTCATCAGCACACGTGTCTTTGGTCCTACATTCCAGTTCCTCTTTTCACACGTGTGTGAACACTTTACGGTTCCAATTAACACTGCTGCTTTTTCATACACAGTTCCTACTCTTCGGAACTCTATATTGTACTAATCCCAGGCAATGCACCAATTGCGGCGGAGCGGTTTAAAAAGTTCGCTAGCACTGAGTGAAGCAAGCTGCAAATTAATGAACACCTACCTCAGTACTGCGTTTGTTCACCATCCTTTGCTCTGCAATCGTAGGTACTAAGTAGACGATGTTAAAAGCAGCGTTGAAGAAAACCATCGTCCATACTTACGATTGCAAGGTCCGCGTAACTCAGGTAACAAAATAGTAAATCTCTAGTAGTAACGGGCAAAAGTGGATGCTTCCTTCCTTCACTGAAAATGTCCGCTTCTCCATACTAATGTTTTTTATTGTCTTTTACTTATGGTGTCAACAAGCCCACATTTACGTCGATAGCACATCTAATACTAGTTCATGCAGCTTATATCACACGCAAGACAGCCAGAAACGTACTAAGTCCAACTCGAAATATTATGAGACTAATACAGTCAAAACTCTGCTACGAAACGAATTTCACACTCGGTCCTTTTCAATGGCTTCTTCAAAGGAAGATGCTCGCCAGAAAATGTCCTGTAAATGCATACTGAACACGGCACGCAGAATTCTTCACAGAGGCCGATATTTTCACACGCGATTTTCTCTAGAACAAACACTCCAAAATCTCCCAAACTTCACAGAACTGTCCACTGTCCGCCAATACATCTGATTGCACGGCGATATAAACCGAACGCGAAATAACAGTCACTTCATTTCATGCTGCAAATATTAACAAAATGTTCCACCAAACCAAAGGAAACCAAAACTAAGAGAAAACTATGCTTGAAATATACTTTAGAACTGATTATCCTCTTATGACCGTTCTGGCAGCCTTATTACAAAATCTAAACACTCGTAGACAAACGTCAACCACCAGTTAGGGGGATTTACAGTTTTCAGGACACCCTGGTGGCGTAACACTTGCTAGTTACGTAAGGTGTAATACAATATTGAATTTAAATTTGACGTATGACCCACATACACACTCACATTCACTCTCATTTACTCTCACCCTAATACAAAACATAAATATTTACAGGGTGTTTCAAAAATGACCGGTATATTTGAAACGGCAATGCAAACTAAACGAGCAGCGATAGAAATACACCGTTTGTTGCAATATGCTTGGGACAACAGTACATTTTCAGGCAGACAAACTTTCGAAATTACAGTAGTTACAATTGTCAACAACAGATGGCGCTGCGGTCTGGGAAACTCTATAGTACGATATTTTCCACATATCCACCATGCGTAGCAATAATATGGCGTAGTCTCTAAATGAAATTACCCGAAACCTTTGACAACGTGTCTGGCGGAATGGCTTCACATGCAGATGAGATGTACTGCTTCAGCTGTTCAATTGTTTCTGGATTCTGGCGGTACACCTGGTCTTTCAAGTGTCCCCACAGAAAGAAGTCACAGGGGTTCATGTCTGGCGAATAGGGAGGCCAATCCACGCCGCGTCCTGTATGTTTCGGATAGCCCAAAGCAATCACACGATCATCGAAATATTCATTCAGGAAATTAAAGACGTCGGCCGTGCGATGTGGTCGGGCACCATCTTGCATAAACCACGAGGTGTTCGCAGTGTCGTCTAAGGCAGTTTGTACCGCCACAAATTCACGAAGAATGTCCAGATAGCGTGATGCAGTAATCGTTTCGGATCTGAAAAATGGGCCAATGATTCCTTTGGAAGAAATGGCGGCCCAGACCAATACTTTTTGAGGATGCAGGGACGATGGGACTGCAGCATGGGGCTTTTCGGTTCCCCATATGCGCCAGTTCTGTTTATTGACGAGGCCATCCGGGTAAAAATAAGCTTCGTCAGTAAACCAAATGCTGCCCACATGCATATCGCCGTCATCAATCCTGTGCACTATATCGTTAGCGAATGTCTCTCGTGAAGCAATGGTAGCGGCTCTGAGGGGTTGCCGCGTTTGAATTTTGTATGGATAGAGGTGTAAACTCTGGCGCATGAGACGATACGTGGACGTTGGCGTCATTTGGACCGCAGCTGCAACACGGCGAACGGAAACCCGAGGCCGCTGTTGGATCACCTGCTGCACTAGCTGCGCGTTGCCCTCTGTGGTTGCCGTACGCGGTCGCCCTACCTTTCCAGCACGTTCATCCGTCACGTTCCCAGTCCGTTGAAATTTTTCAAACAGATCCTTTATTGTATCGCTTTTCGGTCCTTTGGTTACATTAAACCTCCGTTGAAAACTTCGTCTTGTTGCAACAACACTGTGTTCTAGGCGGTGGAATTCCAACACCAGAAAAATCCTCTGTTCTAAGGAATAAACCATGTTGTCTACAGCACACTTGCACGTTGTGAACAGCACACGCTTACAGCAGAAAGACGACGTACAGAATGGCGCACCCACAGACTGCGTTGTCTTCTATATCTTTCACATCACTTGCAGCGCCATCTGTTGTTGAAAATTGTAACTACTGTAATTTCGAAAGTTTGTCCGCCTGAAAATCTACTGTTGTCCCAAGCATATTGCAACAAACGGTGTATTTCTATCGCTGCTCGTTTAGTTTTTATTGCCGTTTCAAATATACCGGTCATTTTTGAAACACCCTGTACTTTTAAAATGTATTTTGATTACGAAAGAAAAATTATCGAAAGTTTATAATTGAAAATCGTGATGAAAAAAATCGGCACACTGAGAGTGCCATTACTGTTTTCAAATAACAAAAGAAAGATAAACTGTTATTGTTCCTATCTCAATTTACTTTCTTAAGTTCTTTTTAATGGGTTTCTTATATCTCAGAAAGTATTATAGGTAGCGGAATCAAATTTTGACAAAAAGTTCGTCTGAATAACAAAAGGAATAAAACAGACAGTATTTAACATAGTTATTTAGTTTCTTAGGTGAGGTGAATAAGTGATTTTAGTAGACGCCACAGTGAGCATTCTCACGGTCCGCTTTAGCGACAGGTGTGGCTGTGGCGCATACGGCAGGCCGCAAGTCGGCCGTTGGCGAATGCTACTGCACTGCAGGCTTCCAAAACAGCTCGCCATAACGTAACAAAACTTCCAGCAAAAATCTGCAGTCGCGTAATCGCTGCGACGCTACAGTATGCTTCATCCCTCTAGCTCCCACTACCATCCCGCATTCAAAGCCTGTTAACTCCCGTCGTGCTGCCATAATATCGACGGTGACTTTCTCACATGAATCACCTGAGAACAAGTGATAGCTCCGCCAACGCATGTGAATATCTCTGGCCCATGACTCTTGTCACCTCAGAGTAGAGGGAAATTTTCATGTACAATCAGCAACTGTGAAGCATTGCCCGGTTCATTAGTCTGACATAAGATTGCATACACTTTCCCTAATCTCACCCATAATGGACTACACACTAGTTCTCATCTTGTAAGATGGCATTAAACGGGTCAGATGTTCTAAAAGTGGCAAGTAAAACACAAACAAGCGAAAGGAAAACTAAAATAGACACACAGGTGTATATGGCTGAGTGAACACTGATAAAAAAGAAAACTCATATGAGCCAGCCACCCTGATAACACATTGAGAATTTCTGTCTATAATTTCAGGGAACATGTTGGACATTACACAACATCAAATACGTGCCATACTCGTTTGATTGTCAGCTATAGTAGAGGGCAAATCTGTCCGTAAACTAGCTGTTGCCCGACTGTTTGAAAATAAAAAGCAGCCTACTAAAATGTAGCTCACTGTGATACCTGCGCCACATATTGGAGAGTCCTCTCCCTAGCCATGCGTCAGAGAGCTGCGTCGTATGCATGTACGAGTGAGAAGGACCTCCTCCCGTCAGAACCCCTGGACAGAGGTACGCTACGGCCGCGGTATCGACTTAACTAGACGCATATTATTGTCTCTCACTTCCAGTCACTCGCCTTCTCACCTAGCCATGACTCATTAGCTCAACCGTTATTATCATACCATGTAGGGGGATGGCACACACTATCTGACTATCGCGACTCGTCTCCTTGGCTGCTACATCTGCCATTTCGTTGCCCTTAATGTCCCTGTGCCCTGTTAGTCAGCATAAAAGAAACTCCTTCCCCGTGTTTGTAGATGCGACGAGAGTCCTGGATATTCTGGAATATTTTATCTGCTGGGCACAAGCATCTGAGAGAGTGAGGGGCAGTCAGAGAATCCACGCAGACGAGAAATTTAGGAGTTACGTTATATGTCTTCTACGCCAGTTCTCTCAAGATCACACATGATTCGATATAGGACACAGCGAATTCTTGAAGTAACCAGATCCTGAGAATAGTATCAGCGAAAGCAACAGACGAGCCAACGGAGACCTTCTGTTTAGACCAATCCGCGAATACAGCAGCTACATAGCTATGGTGCTCAGTTAAAATGTTCTAAAATATTGTACGACAACCATATGCAGGACTGCAACCTCTCTTGTACCGCACCAAATCTAAAATTTCTCTGGCCTCTGCAGTAACAAGGGTGGACTGTGATTCCAGCCTTTGATCGGGGTTTGTACTCGCCTGTTACCAAGAGACTACAGCACATGCCTCGCGCTGTTACAACACGTCCTTGTTGCTCTCCGTCGATTGAAGAAAAGGTCTTCCATTCCTTGACGAACAACAGTATGTACGCTGGCGAAATGGGACCAGCGCAGACCTTTTATGCCTGATGCATAAAGAGGAATTATCACCAGATGGTGAGTGGTAGTTCCCTAGCCTCTGCAGAGAGACTGGGTGTGGCGCTGATACTATAAGCACTGATACCCTCATTATGGATATCATCAAACATCTTCACGTGCTGCCCACGTGGCTAAGGCACTTTAAGATATTCCGTGCTGTCTCATTTCTTGCCATCAGATCCCTTAGGTGTGCTAACCACGACTGTATGGAATAAAGAAAGGGGCCCAGAAATCTCATCGACTCCTTGAAATGGAAAATGGTGTCCCTCGCACCCAAGTCAGGTGAATGAAAACTACGGAGACAATGATTAAAATTAAAATTAACTAACAAACGCACAATTATCCCCAAAAAATGTAAAACCTGCCTTTGCAGCCCACTCCTCCAACGTCTTCACCGTACTCATAGCTGGCGAGTTTCCGTTGCAGTGCTGGAAGAAGAAGATAAAACTACAAAATCGTCCCCAGCGCAGACCTTTTATGCCTGATGCATAAAGAGGAATTATCACCAGATGGTGAGTGGTAGTTCCCTAGCCTCTGCAGAGAGACTGGGTGTGGCGCTGATACTATAAGCACTGATACCCTCATTATGGATATCATCAAACATCTTCACGTGCTGCCCACGTGGCTAAGGCACTTTAAGATATTCCGTGCTGTCTCATTTCTTGCCATCAGATCCCTTAGGTGTGCTAACCACGACTGTATGGAATAAAGAAAGGGGCCCAGAAATCTCATCGACTCCTTGAAATGGAAAATGGTGTCCCTCGCACTCAAGTCAGGTGAATGAAAACTACGGAGACAATGATTAAAATTAAAATTAACTAACAAACGCACAATTATCCCCAAAAAATGTAAAACCTGCCTTTGCAGCCCACTCCTCCAACGTCTTCACCGTACTCATAGCTGGCGAGTTTCCGTTGCAGTGCTGGAAGAAGAAGATAAAACTACAAAATCGTCCCCAAATAAGAAGCGTTAGACAGAACTCCTTCTCGTAAACGTTAAATTGTTAATGGCTATGGTGAAGAGGATGACACGTAAAACGCTTCCCTGAGGAACGGCATTCTCCTGCTTAAAACTGCCTGTCAGTAGGTCACCAACACGGTACCTAAAGAAATATTTTGATAAGAAGAACCGAATAGATACACTGATCAACCAGAACATTATGACCAGCTACTTAATAGCATGTATATTCATTCAGCTTTGGCACGAATAACAGCGGCGACGCGGCGTGGCATGGAAGCAGTGAGGTCTTGGTAGGTCGCTGGAGGGAGTTGGATCCACATCTACACACACACACAAATCACCTAGTTCCCGTAAAGTCCGGGCAGGGGATAATGAACTCCGACGCCAAGTTCAATCACATGACAGATGTGTTCGATAAGGGTCAGATCTGGCGAGTTAGGGGGCCAGCACACCAAATGGAACTCGCCACTGCGTACCTTGAAGCACTTCATCACGCTTCTGGCCCTGTGACATGGCGCTTTATCTTGTTGGAAAATACCACCTCCGTCGGGAAACATGATCGTCATGAAAGGGTGTACACTGCAAGCAGTGTACGATAGTCCTTGCCCGTCACAGTGTCTTTCAAGAGCTCCAGTGGACCCATGGACGCATAGGTGAATGTTCCCCAGAGCCTAATGGAGTCGCCACCAGCTTCTTTCTGTCCCGCAATATAGGTGTCAAGGAGATGTTCCCCTGGAAGACGGCGGATTCGCGCCCTCCCATCGGCACGGTGAAGAGGGTATCGGGATGCATCAGACCGTGCAACACTCTGCCACTGCGCCAAGTCTAGTACCGATGGTCATGTGCCCATTTAGGTCGCTGTTGCTGATGTGATGGTGTTAACATTGGTATTTGCACGGGTCGACGGCTGCAGAGGCCCGTCGCTAGGGGTGTTCAGTGTGTTCAGTGGACTGTGTGTTCAGACACACTTGTACTCTGCCTAACATTAAAGTCTGATGAAACTTCCTGGCAGATTAGAACTGTGTGCCGGACCGAGACTCGAACTCGGGACCTTTGCCTCTCGCGGGAAAGTGCACTGGCCGCGAAAGGCAAAGGTCCCGAGTTCGAGTCTCGGTCCGGCACACAGTTTTAATCTGCCAGGAAGTTTCATATCAGCGCACACTCCGCTGCAGAGTGAAAATCTCATTCTGGATTAAAGTATGATGTTAGTTCCGCTTCAGTTCGCCACCTGTCCTGTTTTACCAGTCTGCCCAGTCTCCAGCGGCGGTTGGATTTCGTTCAGCTTGATACTGATGTGTTGGCAGAAGAGCCAACACCGTGTTGCAAGAGGAGTCCGAAATGAACGCGTTTAAGCTCACGCAGACTGGCGTGAGGTCTGGAACAATTACAGGAGTTGAGTCTAATAAATAAAGTACGAAGCTCTTGGAATACTTAACTTTAATCCACAATTGGAGAACATCGCTCTTGTTGATACATGAATTATAATCTCAATATAAACTGGTAATGGCGCCTTGCTAGGTCGTAGCAAATGACGTAGCTGAAGGCTATGCTAACTATCGTCTCGGCAAATGAGAGCGTATTTGTCATTGATCCATCTGTGGCAAAGTCTGCTGTACAACTGGGGACGAGTGCTAGGAAGTCTCTCTAGACCTGAAGTGTGGCGGCGCTCGGTCTGCAGTCACAGACAGTGGCGACACGCGGGTCCGACGTATACTAGCAGACCGCGGCCGATTTAAATGCTACCACCTAGCAAGTGTGGTGTCTGGCGGTGACACCACATTCCTCCCCCGCAAATCGGCGTACGGTTGTGTTATAAGGCTTCCGCCCGCCGTGGGGAGGACCCCATGTTGACGTATGCGACGAGGTGGGGAGCCTAACAACAGGCGAGGCTGTGCCACCCGCACCCTGCCATTCGGTCCGAGGGGAGCTAGGAAACGCCTGAAAACCTAGTCCAGGGTGCACGCCAACATGCGGTGTATGCGCCCGTAGAGAGACAGGAGGGGCCGAAGAGTCGACCTCCATCGGGGCGGTGCACCGGAAGGGAGAAGACGCCATGTGGTCCGGAGCGGGCAAGAGTTCCATGTCGGAGGACAGCTGGTCACAGGAAGCGATCGGCGGCGCGTGACCCAGGGAGGCGCCCGGCGGTTGCAGCGAAGCGTCAACTGCAGGCGTCGCCGGCGGGAGAACAGGCGGCGGCGCGTCGCCATGGGGAAAATGGAAGGCAGCGTCGGTAACACCTGGGGATGAGGCGAGCCAGTAGATGGGTCCCCAGGGCGCTGACCGGACGGCACCGTCGCTGAAATCAGACGGGGAGCGGCAGAACCCGTGCGACGACAGAGGCGCAGCTGATTGAGATGCCGACGCACCTCACCAGAGGCCCCCAAAACCAAATGCATAGCGCGGCCGAGGCAGCGCAGAATGCGCCCTGCGAGCCAACGCCGTGAACCTCGATAGTTGCGATAGTATACAACGTCGCCTGGAGCAAAAGCAGGCGTCTGCCGCTGCACAGGAACCTGCTGCGGCGGATGTAGCAAAGACATCAAGGTTCGAGGAGGACGACCATGGAGCAACTCAGCCGGCGAGCGACCATCTCGGGGCTGAGAGCGATACGAGGACAAAAAAAGCAATAACGCTTCCTCCCGAGAATGCGATGCTTTCAACTTCAACATCTGTGACTTGAAAGTCCGGACCAAGCGTTCAGCGGCACCGTTTGACTGAGGCGAAAAAGGCGCGGATGTCAGACGTTGAATACCATTGGCCTTGCAGAATGACTGAAATTCTGCGGACATGAATTGTGGGCCATTGTCGGAAACAATAGTCTATGGAAGACCTTCAATGCAAAAGATAGCGGATAATGCTTGGATGGTGGCAGAAGATGTCGTGAAAGACATCTGGACAACAAAAGGAAAATTACTGAATGAATCTACCACAACCAACCATAGAGCATTCCAGAATGGACCAGCAAAATCGATGTGTAAGCGTTGCCAAGGGGAAGTGGCTTTCGGCCATGCAAAGAATTTCCGCGGTGGGGCGGATTATTGTTCGGCACACGCCATGCAAGAAGAGCACGTATTCGTAATCGCAGCATCGATTCCGACCCAAGTACAGTGCTGACGAGCAAGTTGTTTCGTTCGCACTATACCCCAATGTCCTTGGTGGAGAAGTCGTAAGACAGAGGATTGTAACGAACGTGGGACCACGACTCTGGACTGATCATTATCAGAACGTAACAGCAAAACACCACATCGTACAAAAAGTCTCTCCTTGTGAGCAAAAAATCGGCGAACCAACAGATCCTCGATCCGTGACTGTGACAAGGGCCATTGACTAGCAACAAAACGCAAAACGGTAGCAAGGACCGGGTCAGCAGCTGTGGCTGTAGCTACACGACGAAAATCAATCGGAAACGATTCGACCACGTCATCGGTATCCGCATCAATGAACATGCAAGCAAGTTCTGAAGAATCGAATGCTCTATCCTCAGCAACAGGCAAACGGGACAACGCATCGGCTTTTCCGTGCTTAGCAGTGGACCGATACAAGATATCGTAGCGGTACTGCGAGAGGAAAATAGACCAGCGAATGAATTTCTGCGCTGTACGTGGAGGTACAGGCTTGTTCGGATGAAAAAGCGACGTCAAGGGTTTGTGGTCTGTGATGATGGTAAAGTGATGACCATACAAGAAATCGTGAAACTTAGTAACACCGAATACGAGAGCCAAAGCTTCTTTATCTGTGAATAATTTCTTTGCGCAGACAAGAGCAATTTGGACGCAAAGGCAATAGGGCCATCATGCGATCCATCTTTGTGCGCAAGCACAGCACCGATCCCGAAATCCGATGCATCTACCATCAACAAATGGGGTTTCAGGGGATCGAATGGCGTAAGGCAAGTATTGGAAAGCAACGTCGATTTCAACTGGCGAAAGGCGCGTTCGCATTCCGTCGTCCAGACGAACGAAACACCTTTACGGCGTAAGCGATGAAGCCAAGCTGAAATGGAAGAGGCGTGGCGCACATATTTATGGTAGTAATTGGTTTTTCCCAGCACACTCTGTAGCTGCTTCAAATTCTGCGGCGAAGGCAAGTCCTGTATGGCACGGAGGTGCTCTGGACTGGGATGTATGCCTTGGGCATTGATTACATGTCCCAGATAGGGTAAGTCACGAGCAAAAAACACACATTTGTCCTTCCGCAAGCGAAGACCATTTTGTCGCAAGACCTGAAATAATGTTCGGAGATTAGCTAAATGTTCTTCTTCCGTCTTTCCAGAGATCACAATATCGTCCAGATAGTTTGCTGCAGTGGGGACCGATGCACAAACAGTTTGTAAATATTGCTGAAACAATGCAGGGGCAGATGCACACCCAAATGGCAGTCTTTTGAATCTATACAAACCAAAATGCGTGTTAACCACCAAGACGCACTGGGATTCGTCGTCCACTGGTATTTGCAAGTACGCATCTGCGAGGCCCAACTTCGAAAAATATTTAGCCGGGCACAGTTTGTCAAAAAGATCTTCCGGGTGGGGTAAAGGAAAAGTTGCAATCACTAGTTGTGGATTCACTGTTGCCTTGAAGTCCACACAAAGTCTCAATTTTCCGGAAGGTTTTGGCAAAATTACTAAGGGTGATGCCCAGAGAGAAGCCTGCACACGTTCAATCACTCCGTGTGATTCCAAATCGTGTAATGTTCATGCGACCTCATCACGCAATGTGTGGGGAACATTGCGCGCTCTGAAAAATTTCGGTTGCGTGTTGACTTTCAGTTCCAAATGTGCTTTATAGTTCTTACCGCAACCAAGGCCCGGTGCAAAAATGTCTGCAAATTCTTCACATAGACGAGAAACACTGTCTGAAGGCACAGTCTGGTTCACTGATAGGACCTGCTTTATTATAGACAAGTTAAACAACTGAAATAAATCTAAACCAAACAAGTTCACTGCAGAAGAAGAACGAAGAACGTAAAATGACACAAGTTTTGTTTGTCCCTTGTATGTTGCAAGAAGGCTGCACTGTCCTGTCCTGAATAACTAGTTAACTAAACATTTGCGGCACTCAACGGAGGTGTGCCCAGTTGTTTATACGTGTCTTTATTGATCAGTGAAACTGCAGCTCCGGTATCAAGCTAGAATGGGATCACGTTGCCATTAATGACCAAATCTACAAAAAGTTTGTTGTCCTGATGACGACAAGAGCGACTGTCTCGTGCAACGTGAACTGACACTGGTACAGAATCACTTGCGACTTGACGGGATTTCCGTCGATGTCGACGCACACTATTTGCGGGACGAACACAGTCACTGTTAGAAAGAGCGGCACTGGGCGGAGTGGAACGAACTACATGAATTTCCATGGGCGAAGGTTCACGAGCCAGAGTATTCTTGGTTCGATTCCGGCGTGAAGCAAAGGGCCTGGAATGGTTGGGAGTGTGTCTGAGCTTTTTCTGGCAAACACTTTGAACATGTCCTTTTTTATTACAGATAAAGCAAAGAGCTTGGCGTGACGGGCAATTCGCACGCGAATGTCTAGTAGCACACCGCGGGCATGACTTTAGCACTGCATTTGCTTGCTGGCGCTGCACACGTGGCTGAGAGCCTGGCGGCAGTGGCACGGCCGGGCGCAAGGGCTGTTTACTGTTCCGTGCAGCTCGCCCGGCGGGCCGGTTAATGTGACACACAGCTGGCGAAGTTTCAAATGATTCCTGAGCAAAGTCAAGTGTGTTTTGCCTATCCAATATGTCCATCACTTGTTGAAGGGAGGGATTGACTAGTTTCAAAATCTGTTCCCTTATACGAACATCAGAAACGTTCTGTGCAATTGCATCACGTACCATAGTATCTGAATAAGGGAGTCCACATTGACACGCAAAAGCACAATCCCTAGTAAGGCCTTGCAAAGTTGCAACCCACTCCCTATTAGTTTGACCGGCCGAACGTTTTGTACGAAAGAACGTATACCTTTTTGCAACTACATTGACTGATTCTTTGAAATATGCATCTAATGCAGACAAAATTTCGTCATAGGACAGAGTTGCTACGTCGCGTCGGGGAAACAATGTCACTATCACACGGTAGGTGGACACTCCGTCCAGCTTTCCAGTGCAGCATCAAAAGGACGAAAAGTTGGTGTAACAGCGTGTTGTGGCGGCGGTAGCGGTGGAGCGGCGGCTGCCGCATCGTTTTGCATTGCACGTTGACCCTGGACGAGCTGTCCAAGGGCATCCAACAAGGCCTGCGTCTGCTGATTCTGCAAGCGATAAAATTCGGACAGTACATCTGGCGATTGTGGCGAAGCCATGACACAAGTAAATTACGGTAATATAGTTAGGAACGCAGATTCCTCGTCGCCATATGATGTGTTGGCAGAAGAGACAACACCGTGTTGCTAGAGGAGGCGAAATGCACGCGTTTAAGCTCACGCAGACTGGTGTGAGGTCTGGAACAATTAAAGGAGTTGAGTCTAATAAATAAAGTACGAAGCTCTTGGAATACTTAACTTTAATCCACAATTGGAGAACATCGCTCTTGTTGATACATGAATTATAATCTCAATATAAACTGGTAATGGCGCCTTGCTAGGTCGTAGCAAATGACGTAGCTGAAGGCTATGCTAACTATCGTCTCGGCAAATGAGAGCGTATTTGTCATTGATCCATCTGTGGCAAAGTCTGCTGTACAACTGGGGACGAGTGCTAGGATGTCTCTCTAGACCTGCCGTGTGGCGGCGCTCGGTCTGCAGTCACTGACAGTGGCGACACGCGGGTCCGACGTATACTAGCGGACTGCGGCCGATTTAAATGCTACTACCTAGCAAGTGTGGTGTCTGGCGGTGACACCACAATACCATGTGTTGAAGACGCTCACTACAGCACTCATCGAACACACTACTGGTCATGCAGTTTCCGAAATGCTGGTGCCCAGCCTCTGGGCCACCACAATCTGCTATCGATCAAACTCAGATAGATCGCGCGGCTTCCCCATTCTACAAACGAATATCAAGCTCACTGACACTACATGCACCAAAAAAATGGTTCAAATGGCTCTGACCACTATGGGACATAACTTGTCAGGTCATCAGTCCCCTTGAACTTAGAACTACTTAAACCTAACTAACCTAAGGACATCACACACATCCATGCCCCAGGCAGGATTCGAACATGCGACCATATCGGTCGGCTGGTTCCAGACTGAATCGCCTAGAACAGCCCGGCCGCACCAGCTGGCACTACATGCAGAGATTCTCTCAATGGGGGCACAGTAACGGGCCACAATGGGGTGTCCTGGGTGGTTGGATTTAAGGACTTTAGGAATCATGTAGAAGGTAGGAGGTGCAGGGAGTGATAGTGGTGAGCAGAGAGATGGACTCTGGCGAGAGGTTTCGGGATGGGCCTGAGGATTTGAGGAGTGACTGGAGAGCTTCTCGATTTCTGGAAAGCGGGCACTGTGGCAAGATTTGTAGGTGTATCTGATAACTGGCGGAGTCCTTCTGCCAGGTAATCCTGGTGGTTCAAAACTACAGTGTGTAGTGGGACGCGAAATTGAAGCGTCACCCATCCACCAGTGTCAGCCCAGTTTGCAGGTGAATATGAGTTTAATTTAGTTTTTGTTGATGTATTTTTGTAATATTTTTAATGGTTGTGAAGTGACTAAAGTTTGTATTTACTTTTTATGTTTCATGTACGGAGAGGGCGGCGCAACGAACGGAGACAGCATCTTCGCTGCCGGGACCAGAGAGAAAATTGCTGGCCACTATACGCCGCGGGTCGACAGCCAAAGAGCAACAGAAGATCCTGAAACCGAGTTGTTGCGTCGTGCTTCTAAAAATCGAAAAAATAGGAATTCGTAATGTTTTGTACAACAATGACGTCATAGAAAGTTTAATCTTGTTGTAAATGTTCAGCTCTGTCTTGTCAAGGCTCAGGTTCACGTCTATATGTAGGAAGATAATAAACTAGTGGATGTTACAAAAGTTTAAATACGTGTTCCGAGAATTTATTTATGAAGAATTATGTTAAGTAATTCATTTGACAAGATTATTAATTTTTGACAGCGTTCATCGCGAGTTTGAGTCTTGAAAGTTTATTCAATGTGGCTCTAATATCTATTAAAGCAGATAACCTGCATTAATATAATTTCTGAGGAGAAACAAACGACATCTAAATTGAAAAAGTTTACGCAAACCAATTGGACTGAGTGACGTAATTATGCGCATACGACTCAAATGATAATGTTTTAATTACAGTTTCGTTCAAGAACCATTTAGAGACAATTTACAAAGAACTTAAATAATTTTGAAGTGTGTTGTAACTGACGAAGGGGACGAAGTCTGCATATGGTCATATATCAAAAGAAAACCATTTATACAAAACTTACGTCGTTACACTACAAGTGGTGGAGCCTTTGTCCACAGGTAGGATTGAGCAGACACAGATAATAGTTGATAAGAAACTGATCAAGTACAAGGGCCCTATAGACAAACTGTTACTCCCCCACAAATAGTGTTGCACACTGAAATCCCGAAGTGGGAAAACGGGAGGGTGGGGTCTTGCTGGATTACAGTGGTTAACTCAAGGTAAGTAAGTGGCCTGCCTGGAGATATGTAAACATTGCAAATGGTAATCGCTGAAGTCGCTTGCACTCACACTGCTAATGCTTCCAATGATGCAGAAAGGGGAACCCACTCTCTGACCACATCTGTGTGAACCGATGTTCAGACCTCTCTAGGTGCCCTCCCCGGATCACCATCGTTCCAACAGAATGCACAATAACCATGGATCACTGGGAAATTATCATAAGTGAAGTGCGTTTCTTGTAAAGCAGTGCAAATTGCAGATGAGAAAATATTTCCAGCAGGTACAGTACCACTAAGTAATCACATTATGGGTGTCCACTTATGGCGTGAAGGGCCAGGAGGACTGCAAATGCCCCAAGATCAGTGTCAGTCACCAGTGCGGCTGGCACCACATCAATGAGCATTGGTTCAGAATACAACGGCATGGGAGGATTTGTTACTCCCAGGTTCACTAGAGTAGCCTTGTCCAAATTATTATTCTTCTCTGCTTCAGCCTTCAGTGGTTGGTATTTTTGCAATGACCTATCCACAATAGATGGTAAGTGGGCAGCACTGGGACCCACAGGTCGCTGTTCCTTCAGCCACTGACTGGCGTTGGGCCTCTGATATCTGGGTTTCTGATGAGAGTGATCCCTAGTGTGAGCCCTGTCACTGGTAGACGCAGAACGAGAAGCTATTCCGTCAGTTGATTGTGGAAAGAAGTTCCCAAAGACAGTGCCATGAGAACAACAAGAAATGAGGAATGTGGGAGAGCCAGTTTCGAAAAATTTGAGGTCTGTGGGAAGGATGGCTGTGATTTTCAAATAACTGGTCGTCATATCAACATGATGTTTTCATTGATATATTTTATGTGCCTCAGTATAGGACAGGTGGGCAGTAGATTTGTATTCCCATATTTTGTTTTCTTTCTTTAAGACTGAGTGAACCAGTGAACATTGGGGATGGCGTTCAGTGGAACTGACACACAAAGGTGATCTGTCACAATGACTACCACTATGGAGTGATCATCTACAGTTCCCACATTTTGAGCCTGCCATGCAACACTATGGCAAACACCTCATGGTCGGTGGGACATAATGTTACTATCAAACCTGTACACCACGACTTTAATTTTTTTCAGGAGGACTTTCCCTTCAAAGACTAAGATAAAGACACATGTATCTATTCCATTCTTCTTGGGATCTTGATGAGTATGTTGTATGAAATGTACACCTCACCACTTAAGATTAGCCTGTGGACCCTCGTCTGATTGGAGCATAAGGTCTCAGTGGAAGATGATGTCTTCAACCATATTCAAAGACTTGTGTGGAGCAAGGTCACTGGTATGTCACCTAGATGTTCACATGCCCGAAGAGGTGTACACTGCACAGAGGCTCAATCCATAACCATCCATTGAGCATTTTTTCTAACGATTCAACTTCTCCAAATTCACAATCAACACATTCCACAAAAATAATGGCTCTGTCACAGTTAAAGTATCCACATCAGTTCGAGTATTGTATAAATGGTTTCCCCTCTTACCATGGGGTACCTTGGGTAGGGAAAGCAATTGTATTGTTAGTGTCCAGACTGGAGTTCCAATTCTTGTCTGAGAGATGACTGGATCAGAACTGTCATTGTTCTGGTGAAACTTAAGCTGTTTCATTTGTGAAACTTTCGCCCTGATGCCACCTACTCCGATCAAGGGCTCTCCCCACAGTCGAAACCCAGCTGCAGCCAAGATCATCTGGCATGATGGCCCTTTATGTGAGTCGTGGTGCCCCAGGATGACTGCTGTCTCCTCCTTGGCATGAATGGGGAGCTACCAGCTCAGGAATCAGTAGCATGATCCCTGTGTTGTTAGGGGGCTCCATTGAAATGGCACATAATGAGCCCACCCGTCGGTTTGGCTATTGTGTTGGCTTTGAAGTGCAGGTAAGAGCCTACACAGGTATTATAGGCAGATGATCCTTAGTTCCTGATGCTATATAAGGTGCTCTTTCCCAATCGATCCATCCACAGAAAAATTTGGCAAACAATGGTCAAAACCAGGAGGGGATCAAAAATAACTTCAGACAAAAGGTGGTGAATGAAAGCATGTTCCAAGAAAAGAAGGCATTACCTAAGGAATTGTTGGATGGACATCAAAGGCTGTCACAATGAGAAACACAGTAAGAGAAAGAATGAGAGAGGTGAGAGATTTCAGCACAGGAAAAGAGGTAGTAGCTAGAGTAGTTTGGGGTCCCATGCTCGCCACATACATACAACAGAGTTGTGAGCCCCCCGACAGGAGTGTCGAACTTGTAATGCCGAGACAAGGCCTCTCCCATTGTGTCATTACTTGACACTGTGGCCGACTCCTTGGGCCTGATTTGAACACTTGGCGTTTGTCCGACATAGCCAGCCGCCTGGAGCTGTCTTCAGTTTATGCGACGCCGGCCGTAAGCTCATGGCCTACCGATATGACTCCAGACTTGCAGCAGCTAGTCCATGCGCACTGCCAGCCATGTTACGCTGAGTGGCATGCCTCTGCCTCGGTGCCCATACCCACCGCCCAGTTTCTGGATGCAATTATTGATCTTTTGTATGGAATCCATGCTGAACTGACTGAGACCTCATAACTCGACACGATATTGGAAAGTCCCAAACAATAGTTGCTGCACACACCATTCTGTAGCAAAAGTGGCTGGTGTCTTCGTTAACTGCTGCTTTGCCACACCAACAAATTTTGATGCCAGAAGTGCCTTGGCAGTCCCAATCATACATTTAAATCTTTTGTGGTTTGACGAATAGCAAAATAATGTTAAGCCATACTTTCAGTATTTCCAATCTGTTGAATTTATAAAGTTTCAGCGTCACTGCCATATTGACAATGTGGCATAGCACTGCTTCCATTGAAAAAATAAATATGACAAGGCAAAATTCTGTGTGTAGCTGACACCTGCTTTGGAACGAATCAAATGGAACTAAAAGTAGCCAGTAGCCAGTATGCAGCGCAGTAGATACAAAGACAAATGGCGTAATCAGATAATTGTCACTAAATTTAAGGTTAGCAATTTCTTCTGCTAACCCCTTCTGTTCCTTGACTACAGTTAATCCTTTAGATGATAGCAAATGCTGAAATGGCAGATGTTGAGATAGCTGACCACGGAGTAAAAAGTAAACTGAAACTGCTCAGAGGTGGAAATACACATGGGCAAGATGTGAAAAAATAAGACCACACAGTAGTCGACCGACCACCATGTCATCCTCAATCATGCATCACTGGATGCCGAATGGAGAAGCATGGTATCAGCACACAGTACTCCAAGCTGTTGCCGACTTTGAGACCTTGGAGTTGCTGTGTCTCAGAGAGGTAGCTGTTCGATTAGCACCACGAGGCTGAGTGAGTAGTGGGATAATGGGGCTCTGACGCCAATTGTGACATCAAATTTCATATGTAAATTAATTAAATTGATCAAATAATTATCCCAAATGGTCTTCTCAAAAGAGGAGAGGGGGTGGGAATTGCACGTATTTTCATATTGATGTACAGTCAGAAACTATCCAACTTACAGCCACTCTTACCTCCCCTCAGCCCTCCTTCTCACTCCCTATCGCCATGGTAGGGGGGATACATGAGTTTCAAATGGCCATCTGCTACCGTTTCTGTGCGCCATCTATGCTGACAGCACCCTCCCACTCTATCTGATGGCAGAGTCTTCAGTCCAATGTGTCTCTTGCCAACATGTGTCTGCATGGTGCAGGTGGGCGGTCTGTGCTGAAAATGCTCACACACACAACAGACTGTAACGGACCTTGAACACAGTGAGATAAATGGTGGCCACCACAACTGCAACTTGTACTTCTAAAATGTGGCCGCGCCATAACGCCATCGCCGGCCGGGATGGCCGAGCGGTTCTAGGCGCTACAGACTGGAACCGCGCGACCGCTACGGTCGCAGGTTCGAATCCTGCCTGGGGCATGGATGTGCGTGATGTCCTTAGGTTAGTTAGGTTTACGTAGTTCTAACTTCTAGGGGACTGACGACCTCAGAAGTTAAGTCCCATAGTGCTCAGAGCCATTTGAACCATAACGGCATCCATGCTGCCCCCAGGCCTGACCACAGTAGTCTTGGCCAGCCACACACACTGGTCTCGCCTCCCATCCACAACCATAGGCCATTCTGCAATGGAGAAGACATTTATTTAGCATCAATGCACCTCCTATGAGTATGTATTTGAAAAAACGAAGAAAAGAAAACAAAATCGCAGCGAAAATAATTGACCAGTTCCATGAAAACTGGCGCAATCCATTTTCTTTTATATTTATCAGTAACATCGCTCTAGTTCCTGCGTTTGACTGCAGGATACAATTCGCATCTCACTCTTCCCCACCTCCCATTATTTTGCGACATCCAACGAAGTGAAAAAAAAAAAAATACAGCACTGCCGCCGATTACAGATGAGCAAACTACAGAGGTCAGGCTGCACATCTGACAGATGTATTAGCATAGCTAACATCTCCTATACACGACCATCCTGCGTAAAATCGAAAACAAACTATGTTTTTGCTAAAACTACCAATAGCTGCTGGATGTCCTCGCTATATTGGAACCATCATTAGAGCAATGAAACTGCTAGAATTTAAACTCTGAAGAAAAAACATATATGTTAAGCAATTTCATCCAAAACTACATGGCTTCAGCGCATCCCTTATGTTCAAGTCAGTGTATGTAAATAAATTGTCATACATATGTGTTACAGACATTCCAGACATGTGAAATAATGTTACAGAATACAGTCTTTCACACCATTTGCTCACATATCAGAAAAGACACAATCATTTTACATTAGACAACAACAAACTACAATTCAAGAGGATGTCGTTTTATACTCTATGACAGGTTCGGTTTTACCAATGCAATGCTGTATCGCACTGGAGTTAATGAAACAAATAGTGGGACCGTTCGGTTTTACCAATGTAATGCTGTATCGCACTGGAGTTTATGAAACAAATCGTGGGAGCACGTATTGTAATAAAACCTCCTAGTGCCAGCTAATGGACAACCCTATAAGATACTTCTAATATATCGTAAATAAATACCATCTGCAGGCTTACATTTGAAATTTTAGCGCCATAAGATCCCCTCTACCGACCTGCGTGTAAAGTTTCTGTCATCCAGCAGACAATCATTTACACTAGCTGCAGATTCTTGCATTCTAGTTTCCTAAGCTTTTTTATCGACACAGAACAGCTGGTTTCATGCAATTTACTCACATGTCAGGAAAACACTATCGTTTCTAGGTTCCACAACAAGGTATAATTCAAGTGTTGTCTTCTTTACAACTAGAGTTTATGAAGTATGAAATAACACAGCACTTTCACTAACACTTATTTTTAAAAACACAATAGTGACAGTAATTCATTTCAGATGTATGAAATACTGATACAGATCAGCATCTATAAAGTCATTTAGTACACTCGATAGTACGCCTCATCTAGAGTAGGTATAAAACTATGAACTATCTGCATCCAGACTTTAACCAGTCATAAAAACCCTTATAATATAATTTCTTATAAGATTTTACATCATCTCCCTCCTCTGATATACTGAAAAACAAATACCATGTGCATGTTGTCATTGAACATATCACATCTACATTTGTTGCTCCATTGGAGCAGATGGTCAGTGGTCAAAGTCGCTTGCAGAGACCTGTGAAAAGTTTTGTCTCCAGTACTATAGGATAATCATATCCAACAGACTATCAATAACAAAATCACAAGACAGGGTTCCTGTGTTGTTCTTTCGTAAGCAGTTTAACATTTCTTTCAGCTGTAACACATCCAAGCAGTGTATGACTACAGATTTGTACGCCGACTTACACTTTGTCTTTCTGCCATGACTTTGAGGTCCATGTCAGGTGCTAAGTCGATATTAACGTATTTTGATCCATTGGATCTCACAGAAATCTGAACATCGCATGGTGTAAACTATGCTGCTCTGACAACACACTGGATGGTAGAAGTAAACCACAGAGGCTATCTTTCTCACTGACAAAAATATGGAAGTGGAAGAGTTTGCGTTATTGCAGAGCATTTCGAAACAGCTTCACAGTCAATCTCAGCTTCCACAGTAATGGGGTAGCAGATATCACTGTGTTTCTTTTTGAAGAGCATTGGTTCCTTATTTTGCAGTCATGTACATGATTACTATTCCTGTGTTCACCATGGCCAGAAGATGCTGTTGACAACATGTGCGGGATAGTAGCGAAAAAAAAGTACTGTTGCCTTACTGGTGAAAAAAAAAATGTGGAGGCGTCGCAGCATATGGAAGTCGGACGAGACTGCAGCATTGAGGAATGCTTCTGAACAGTTGTCTGAAGGTGATGACTTCTATGTTGAATCCCAGGCTCTCTTCATTTCAAACAAGTGGTGTCAGTCAATCATTATGTGGTGATCAACAGTGTACCAGTGGATGGATGGGATGGGAAAGACACCAGCGATATGGGATGATGTACTGTAATAAGCACTGCAGTTGATAGCACGATCGTTTCTAGCAATTTTATTGGCTTTTCTGTAATTTCAACACCAGTCAGTGACACAGCAGAATGGTTCCCAGTTTCCGTATCATTGCTAAACCACCTCTCCACTTCTTTGCATGTACCATATAGTATGTTGTGAAAGCAGATAGATGACTGTATAATATGTCCATTCCATGATATACACCAAAGAATGCCAGGCAGCGTCCTGTAACGATGGAGTTAGCTTATCTACTTATTTCTAGCACATCGATCATAGTTCATCTTCTTGTATGGAGTCAAAGAGTATTTTCGCATTTGTAGGATAAAATCGGAGATTGACAGGATCTTACCCGCAACATAGTCGCCAATTTAATCCACATTCCTCTTGACTTGAAGGAACTGAACGAGCTATGTCCGTAACTGCTGTTCAGCAAAGACTGTTCCACACCAGTCTTACCCCAGCACCCACCCAAGTGCACAAGATCTCTCCAGATGCGAGCATGTCAAGGAGGTTAGCACCCCTTATCAGGTATACATTAGACATGAGAGTGTTGCGGTAATATAACAGATGGTTAAGAAGAAACATGCACCTAATACATGATCAAGCTCTAAATGGATGGAGTTTGAAACGTTTCACATAAATCAATTCTGGAGTATTACTCTACTGTCTGGAGTAAGTGCAAAGAAGGTTCCAGCACGAAAGAAATGATTGTAGAGCATAAATACACACTCCTATGGCTACACTGTATGAAACGTCCCCTTTGAATATTTTTTACACGACACTGTGCTTAAGCTGACACACAATATTTTTATCGCAACGCAATCTGACTTTCAAAAATCCCTACAATAGAATCGCCCTGACTAACATTAACCTAAACGTTTCACAAATCACTTACCTCACAAAAATCTTGGTTACTCGAGCTACTGCAATAAAGCGAGCGCCTCTACTGCCAGCTAAATAAAAGATTCAAACTACTGAAGGCACTAACTACTGATAGGCATAGTTAGCAAATGAAAGATTTTAATAGAGAACAAACAATGTATTTACCTTAATAATGTTGAAAACTCATAATATACATATCAGTTCATGACATCCAGTTATAAAAATTTCAAAACTCCGCCATCTCTCTCCCCACATCCACCACTGCTGGCGGCTCACCTCCAACTGCGCAACGCTACGCGCTGTTCACAGCCAGCTGCCTAACACTACAATGGCGAGTATTACAACAATGCAAAGCAGCCACAGACTGCACACAGCACAGCCAGTGATTTTCATACAGAGATGGCGTTACCAATAAAAAAACCTAAACAGCCTACTTACAACTGTTATGCACATAAAAATTCTATATTGCTAAAATCATAAGGTTTACGAGGTATTAGTCATGCAGAATGCAACGATCTTAATACTCTAATGCAGAATATATTTGTCCATCGTCAGCCATACAACCATCTCGGAAGTTTCCTACCACAATCACTATGCTGACAAACTTCCAAATGATGAAACTACTTCCTTTTACACTTTCCTGGTGTCCTAAGAAGTGGCTGAGTTCTTCCTTCCTGCGAAGACATCCTTGGTGCACATCTGCCACTCGAGCTGCTTGTAACCTACTAGAACAATATCAGGAGACTTTTGTTCTGTCTCTTAGGAAATTGATGGATTTTATAAGCCTTTTATGTCGGAAACGTCTATATCCTCCATCACACTTCCCACATCAGTCGGGTGCAGATGGGTCTGTGCCTCACTGCGAAATAGAAAAAAATGATTTAAATGGCTCTGAGCACTATGGGACTTAACTGCTGAGGTCATCAGTCCCCTAGAACTAAGGAGATCACACACATCCATGCCCGAGGCAGGATTCGAACCTGCGGCCGTAGCGGTCGCGCGGTTCCGGACTGTAGCGCCTAGAACCGATCGGCCACTCCAGCCGGCTACGAAATAGAGCCATGAAAAATAATGACATGAATATTTTCGATTGGTGATACATTGAATTACCATTCGTGCCCTGCTGCACGAGTATGCACACGAAAAAGCAGCAACTTCATGTGAGGAGGTAAGCATCACGATCCGTAGCTGGAGGATACGTAACAGTATTGTTGCTATTTACAGTTGCATCACCACAGCTCTGGCAGCACGGAAGTCCTGGTCTGCTCATGTGTTCGATAATACTGCAATTTCGTCCTAGCACCATGTCTATAGAGTACACCCTCCACATACTGTTAAAGCTTATATACACTCCTGGAAATGGAAAAAAGAACACATTGACACCGGTGTGTCAGACCCACCATACTTGCTCCGGACACTGCGAGAGGGCTGTACAAGCAATGATCACACGCACGGCACAGCGGACACACCAGGAACCGCGCTGTTGGACGTCGAATGGCGCTAGCTGCGCAGCATTTGTGCACCGCCGCCGTCAGTGTCAGCCAGTTTGCCGTGGCATACGGAGCTCCATCGCAGCCTTTAACACAGGTAGCATGCCGCGACAGCGTGGACGTGAACCGTATGTGCAGTTGACGGACTTTGAGCGAGGGCGTATGGTGGGCATGCGGGAGGCCGGGTGGACGTACCGCCGAATTGCTCAACACGTGGGGCGTGAGGTCTCCACAGTACATCGATGTTGTCGCCAGTGGTCGGCGGAAGGTGCACGTGCCCGTCGACCTGGGACCGGACCGCAGCGACGCGCGGATGCACGCCAAGACCGTAGGATCCTACGCAGTGCCGTAGGGGACCGCACCGCCACTTCCCAGCAAATTAGGCACACTGTTGCTCCTGGGGTATCGGCGAGGACCGTTCGCAACCGTCTCCATGAAGCTGGGCTACGGTCCCGCACACCGTTAGGCCGTCTTCTGCTCACGCCCCAACATCGTGCAGCCCGCCTCCAGTGGTGTCGCGACAGGCGTGAATGGAGGGACGAATGGAGACGTGTCGTCTTCAGCGATGAGAGTCGCTTCTGCCTTGGTGCCAATGATGGTCGTATGCGTGTTTGGCGCCGTGCAGGTGAGCGCCACAATCAGGACTGCATACGACCGAGGCACACAGGGCCAACACCCGGCATCATGGTGTGGGGAGCGATCTCCTACACTGGCCGTACACCACTGGTGATCGTCGAGGGGACACTGAATTGTGCACGGTACATCCAAACCGTCATCGAACCCATCGTTCTACCATTCCTAGACCGGCAAGGGAACTTGCTGTTCCAACAGGACAATGCACGTCCGCATGTATCCCGTGCCACCCAACGTGCTCTAGAAGGTGTAAGTCAACTACCCTGGCCAGCAAGATCTCCGGATCTGTCCCCCATTGAGCATGTTTGGGACTGGATGAAGCGTCGTCTCACGCGGTCTGCACGTCCAGCACGAACGCTGGTCCAACTGAGGCGCCAGGTGGAAATGGCATGGCAAGCCGTTCCACAGGACTACATCCAGCATCTCTACGATCGTCTCCATGGGAGAATAGCAGCCTGCATTGCTGCGAAAGGTGGATATACACTGTACTAGTGCCGACATTGTGCATGCTCTGTTGCCTGTGTCTATGTGCCTGTGGTTCTGTCAGTGTGATCATGTGATGTATCTGACCCCAGGAATGTGTCAATAAAGTTTCCCCTTCCTGGGACAATGAATTCACGGTGTTCTTATTTCAATTTCCAGGAGTGTATATGTCGCATCAGTCTACTCTCCTACAGAACACGCTGGGGACTGACTTAAGTCTGATAAATGCATCAGTTCCTCTCCTTAATATTTAAGTAATAACATTGTTTCGGAGAATAAACGGTAATATCTAAATTCTACTGCATGTGTGAGAACATACAGATAGTTCTGGATTGGGATACATATGGTTTGCCTGCTTTTATATAACGCTTCTGTGTGATACTTACATCGCCTTTGTTGAAGTATGTGTTACGAAAACCCACATAGTCGACAGGGGGAGGGGTGTGTCAAAATTGATTGCAGCACAATTTTTAAGCTTTTCTCGGTCTTGAATGATCAGGTACCCTCAATCCACCTCCGTCCCCCACGTTTCATGGTACTTTGTCTTTAATTTTATGTATTCTCAGTCAATTAAAATAATATAGCAAGTTTTTTCAATTTTACATATTTTATCCTATTTTCGTCAATTTTACGTCTTTCCCACCAATTTGAAGTAATTACATCGGGTTTTCCTCGATTTTTACCGATTTTATGTCATTTTTTCGATAGTTTTCCGTATGTATGTAGACATATTGCACGCATACCCATGCGTTGTTTGATTTTATATAAGGATATTTGTTTGTCGTATACACCAGTCTACTAAAAATCATAAGAATTCCCCTCTTCCCGATGATCTCCATGCAAGCATTTTGGATAGGAAGGTCATGAAACGTATATTAACACTCACCTCATCCATAGATGAGGCTCAACGAATGCTGTAGACTGGAAACTCGTATTGTGGAAACAATTCCATGTCCTGCTATACCACATCAGAGATCTTGTCTGTGGACTCATGTAGCGATACACTTGATGGAAACTCAAAGTCTGGCACAGTTCTATAAGTTCATTAGACGTCCACTGTACCGTGTGGGGGATTGACACGTGGCATCTCCACCACTCTGGCAGCACAGAAGTCCTGGTCTACTCATGTGTAGGATAATATTGCAATTTCGTCTCAGCACCATGTCTCTAGAGTGCGCCCTCCACATACTGTTAAAGCTTATATATGTGGTATCAGTGACTTCTGCTGCTGCTGCTCTGCTATTTTTTCCTACCTTTGTTTACACTTTCCAGCCCTGTCTGAACATCTCCAAACTGTAGATTTCGCATATTCATTTTTATTCTAGAAATAATTTATTCGTTAGCTGACAGTATTCGACTGCACTTACCATCAATGAATCTGAGAGTTTTGATTTCCGTATCTACAAAGTGCGCATCCGCAGCAAAAAATTCACAGATGAAAAGTTAGCAAATTGCGAATTCGAACCACAACCGTCTGCCATTGACAGCTATACACACACACACATATATGGAGACGATGCAAGCATATTACCAATCGCGAAGCCTCGATTTCAACCACTTGTATGTTATTTTCGACAGTGCTACGGCCCTGAAAATAGCGAAAAACTCTTCGCAAAACGATTCTGTACGGGATTTAAGGACATTTAAATTCATCCTGCTAAAGAGCATAACACTTTCGGTGCATGTTATATTAGCGATTGTGCAGATTCTCCACTAATAACAACAAAACAAGGCATCTAGCTGCACCTATCACACCTTTTATACCCTTAAACATCCGCGATGGCATCACATGATCATTTTACATCCACTATTTTGTTTTCTAGACGTCCTATGGAAGGAGTGAGGCAGTCATACACTGCTTGGATGTGTTACATCTGAAAGAAATATGTTAAACTGCTTATGAAAGAATAAAACAGAACCCACTCTTGTGATTGATAGTCTGTTGGATATCGTCTTCTTCCAGTACTGGCGACATGTCTGTGCAAGTGACTTCAACCACTGGCCACCTGTTCCAATGGAGCAATACGTTTACATATAATATACTCATTGTCAACATGCAGACAGCATTTGTCTTTTGATGTATCAGAGGAGAGAGATGCTGTAAAATCAAGAGGTTCTATTACAAGGGTTGGTATGACTGGTTGAAGACTGGATGCAGATAGTTCATAGTTTTATACCTGCTCTGGATGTTACAAAACAATGACGAGGAGTACTCTGGAACATACGAAATCACTGGATAGATGTTTATCTGTATTGGTATTTCATATGTCTGAAATGAATAAAATGCTCTTGTGCTTGACATTTGGTAATTTTAACACGCAGAATGCTCTCAGACTACAGAAATTTTGCTCATAAAGCTAATAAACCGGATGTATGTATTCTCATGGAATCATGACTGTTTTTATTATTATCGTCACGATTGCGTGGTTATAAATATGTGTTACCGCAAATCCTGTGTTATTTCATACTTCGTAACCTCCAGTTATAAAGTCACACATCTTTAATTATACTTTGTTGTGGATTGTGGAACTGATAGTGTTTTTCCCAGCTTGTTACAAGTTTGCGTGAAGGCAGCTGTTCTGTGATGATAAAAAAAGCTTAGCAGACTAGAATGCAAGAACCTGCAGCTACTGTGAGTGATTGACTGCTGGATGACAGAAACTTTACGCACAGGTAAATCTATCAGAGGAATCTTACAGAGTTCACCACTAGGTGGCGTTAGGAGGTTCTTTGCAAGACATGCTCTCACTATTTGTTTCGAAAACACTAGTGCTATATAGCAGTGCATTGCTAAAATGGGACCTGTCATAGTGTACAAAACAACAATATCCTCTAGAATTACAGCTTCTTGTTGTCGAACGTTAAATAGTTGTGTTTTTTCAACATGGCGTGTAAGACTGTACTCTGTAATGTGGAAATGGTTCAAATGGCTCTAAGCACTACGGGACTTAACATCTGACGCCATCAGTCCCCTAGACTTAGAACTACTTAAACCTAACTAAACTAAGGACATCATACACATCCATGCCCGAGGCAGGGTTCGAACCTGCGACCGCAGCAGCAGCGCGGTTCCAGGCTGAAGTGCCTAGACCCGCTAGGCCACAGCGGCCGGCGTCTGTAAGGTTATTTCACGTGTCTGAAATATCTGTAATACACATAGCCATAATGATTCATTTACAGACACTGATTTGAATGTGAGGCACGCTCTCAAGCCATGTAAGTTTGGCCATCGAGCAGAAACAAATTGCTTAACAAATACTTTTTTCCATCAGAGTTTAAATTATTACTTTATCTTTACTCTGAAGTGTGCAAATGTGTATGAATTCCTAAAGGATCAAACTGCTGAGGTAATCGGTCCATAAACTTACACACTACTTAAAGTAACTGAAACTAACTTATCGTATGCAATATTTACTCTATGGCTTCTAAATAACGATGGCATTCTGTAGTGATCGGTACTTTTTGTACCAAAATAGTGGAAGTTTTTTTTCGATTTTATTCAGGGTATAGGAGAAGTGAAATAAGTTAATACACCTGACAGATGTGCAGCCGACCTCTGTAGTTTGGTCATCTGTAACTGGCGTCAGTGTTGTAGTTTTTTTTCATTCATTGGACGTCGTAAAGGGGAAAGAGACAGATGCGAATTGTATTCTGCAGTCGAACGTAAAAGCTATACCGATTTTGTTCCTAAAACTAAAAGAAAATGGACTGCTCCTATTTAAGCGGAATCAAGACAATTATTATCACCGTGATTCTGTTTTCTTTTTTGTACTAGAGACTTGATTATAGGAGGGACATTGATGTTAACTAAAGTGTTCTCCATTGCGGGTGGGAGAGCGGTCCTGTGTAGGTAGTAGCCCCAGGCGGCAGTAAAGTTCGACCTAGAGCGGCGGGGGGTGGGGGTGGGGGGGGTGGCATGGTTACATTTTAGACGTCCACTTGGGTGGCCATCATTTATCTCACTTTGTTCAGGAGCGTTACAGTCCATTGTATGTATCGACATCTTTAGCTGAGACCGACCACCTGCACCATGAAGACATGTCCTCGCTGCTGACACATTAGACTGAAGGCTCTGCCACCAGGCACGGCGGGAGGCTGTGGTGAGCATAGGGAGTGCATGGAAGCAGTAGCAGCTAGCTATTTCAAAAAGCCTGTAACCCCACCTACCATGCAGAGAGGGAGGGAGATGAAGGGATGAGGGGAGGCAAGAGTGGCTCTAAGTTGGGTAGTTCGTGACCGTACATCGATGAGAACATATGTGCAGTTCCCACCCCTGTATCCTGGTTCAATCTTTGGGACGACGATTTTCCTCTATCTCCAGTACATGTGTTGCGTTATGATCCACTGATGATGAGCGCTGGTTTTTCTTTTCACAACAATTTCGATGTGTATTTAGAACAATGAAACGTTTTCCATCAACTGTGATCACATGCCATGGCTTTCCTGAGTTTCGATTACCTGGGCTGTAGGATGATTGTCGAGCAATGCAGCAGGAGGCATCTGTAGCGATCTCTGACGTCAAACAGCGATAGACACAGTCCTCAACTCTATGCTTACAGGTAATACACCCATTAAACTCCTCTCTGTCCACCACCAGCATCTCGTCAGTTAAATATATTTCCCGACAAAAATAAAGATGTTACCTTCCACTCTAGCCTTTTTCCTTCCAGCTTTATGGTGAAGGGTATAGTTAAGTTAACTTCTCATGGTTGGGATTCACAGTCATATAATATTTCTTAAAGGACATCATAGTCGCCGTTAACTGTATAAACTATTTATTGTTACTATTGCAATTTCGGCCTAATGGCCATTTTCAAGAAACACTGCAAAGTTACATTCTGTCAGAATACAAAACTATCTCACATGAGTACATGTCGTCGTCAAAATGCAGCCTTTTCAGCCTTTTGACATCGTTCCAATAATCTATCACACATACAAGTTCAGGTGCACTGATAACATGTTGTCCTAGACACACTGGACCTACACATGGAGTTCTAGTCGGAGATTCAATTTCGTATGGCAGCAGGAGCACTCTCGTGGTTATACCACGCACCCAGACTGCAAATTTGTACGTCAATGAGTTGATTTGACCTGTTGTGTTGCCATTCACGAATAGCGTTCCAGGGGTGTTTTCCAACAGGGTAACGCTCGCCCGCATACCGCTGCTGTAGCCCAGCACGCTCTACAGAGAGTTGACGTGTGGCCTTGCCCTCCTCAGTCACCGGATCTATCTCCACTCGAGCACATATGGGACATCATTGAAAGACAACTCCAGCATCATCCGCAATCACCCTACACTGTCGCAGTATTGATCAACCAAGTGCAACAGACATGGAACTCCATTCCAGAGACGGACATACGGCGCCTGTATCACACAAAGCATGCATGTTTGCAAGCTTGCATTCAACATCCTGGCGGTTACAATGTAAATTTGCAATGGCTTATCTCGTGCTTACATTAGCCTGTGATCTTGCAATGTCAATCAATGAACTATGCTACCTAGACAAACGTATTTTCAAAATTTCACTACCCTACAGTAATTTTTTTGGTGTTTCAATTTTTTCCTGTCGGTATAGGAATAGTTTACTGTAAATTTCTGGAGCTAGGGAGGGTATCCACTGACGGGCAAACGTGAAGATCGTTCACATTTTCAAATATCGTTTTCATTAGTGTAGACCGGTTATCATGTGCTAATGTGCTACAGCACACTGTAAATGTCGCACTAATATTATGCCATTTCGCTTCGAATACGAGCCAGGCGCTACACTCCAATTACGCTAGTTATCTTTGAATGCGAGCTGGTAATCGCAATAAAAGTACGCCATTTCTCTACCGATACGTGCTTGTATGGAAAAAAGAATGGACGAAAACATGTTCTGTAGTATTCTCTTCATGATAACGACAAATCAGTGTCGAGTGCTGAAATGACGGTCAGGCGTGCTATGTTCAACTCTGAGAAGAAACACAGCTGTCCTTTTTGTACTGTACTTGCTCTGATGTGACGTCATCCTATCCAGCACTATGACGGTACGCTGCTCACAGCACCAGGTCAGAATTTTTCTTTCAAATTGCGTATAGCGTATGGTGCAACAGTAGAGTATGATTCCCTTTCAAAGAACCATCGCTGTGGCGGCACAGAGGGCGGGAAGGGAGTCGCGGCTGGGTGCTCAGCCTGTTTGGATTTACGGTGCAGCGCTCCATGTTGTATGTACCTGACTGTTTATGTAAGCAAGTGCTACTCTACGTGTATATTGCGTTCTTTGTGCAGCCACTGAACTTGTAAGTAGAAATACTTCCTGTTCACCATCTTTGTCTGTTGTTCATATAATGGAGGTTCCTCTTCATACCTGCAAATAATGTCCATAAATTGGATCAGGAGAAATTCTTTGACGTTAGCCTTTGACAAAATAAAAGACATGTTCAGCCCGCAGACTTGGAGATTCATGACCGGTTGCATGAAAATTTCGGTATTTCTGGTGACAACGTTACTTTCATTCAAACGGATAATGCGAAATATTGTGTTTTTGCTAAGTTGCATAATTCTGTTATGTTGGAATATTGCTGAAAACACAGATGAAGCCCGTCATCCTGATGATTCTGTCAGCACTGTTGACGTAAGTATTTTATATAAATAACCTTCACAGCGAACTGAAAACAGTCAGGTTGTTAAATCATTCTCGAGAGCTGGGCAGCAAGGACCTCATAAAATTAATTTCTAATTATGGGCACATAAAACGCACAGAATTCGAAAAGTAGCCTAATAAATACAAGATTCGGTGCTACAACGAGATTAAATCTGTACAAATGTTTGTTGCGTCTAATATTCCATCCCACATTATCGTAGACGGGTGCAAGGCGCACACAACGTACGTTGTGCAAACTTCCACATGTCGCGTGTGAACTGAACGAGGACACCTTCGAGAAAACTGCCCACGATGCGTGTTTATTCTACGAAGAAAACTGCAACAGCGGTCAAGATTGGAGGCACAGGAACTGAGTCCTTCAAGTACTGCTACGGACAACACCGACAATACTCTGCTACGGGCAACACCGACTATACTCATACGTAATCTGCTGACCATTCCCTTAGTTTAACTGAAGAGGAATTCCCATACTTGAACAAGAGACCAATAACAAATGAAGTACGCAAGAAATCAAACAACGATCAAAAGAATAAAACTAAAGACCAGGCTGCAGCTACTGTTCAGAAAAACACCTTCAGAGTACATGAGACTTCAGTTCAACAGCAAGAAAACGAAATACACATGAAAATCGGAAGTCCTTCTGGTTCTCATCCTAATTAAAACAACAAGAAACTGGCATTAGGAAAGGGCAGTACGAGGTCTGAAGAAGACCCTCAAGAAAAATCGACAGAGATACCAAAGAAGAAGCCCGATACGTTTCAGCATTGCAGGGCAGAGTCCTGGCACAGATCTTCTTCAATCCTGACAACTATACGTGGCGAGCGCCTTGAGCTGTCTACAGCAGGAAAGTAAACAACCACCAATGCAGGAAACAACACGCCAGACAATCACAACAGCTGTGACTGGAACATAAACAGGAAAGTAAAGTAGAAGACCGTACGGAAACCGTTTCCACTACCACCACACGATCTGCAAAGCATACAGTTAAGACAACAGAGAAACGTGTTAGCAACCAAATGGCAATAAAATTTCAATGCGTTGAGAAGTCACCGGGAGTGAAAGCCGAACCAAATCTAAATGCAGCACGTCGGAAAAATAAGAAAGTTGCGGAAAGGAAATACTAATACAACGAGAAGGAACAAATGGAAAGCGAACCTACTGGAAATGAATCCAGACTGACAAATAGCTTGCAATGGACAATAGAAGGTGGTTACTCTAGTCACGCTGAATATCCGCTGCTTAACAAGTAAAAAAAGAAAAGATGAGGACTCTGGGAATTTCTTACAAACCAATGACGTAGACATCGTCTTCCTTCAGGAAGTAGAGTGCAAAGAGATGAATCTGCAACAGCAATAGTATCTACAACAATGTCGGCTCTAGCGGATGTGGTTAATGCATTTAATCCAGAATGAGACTGGAATTGGAGAACTTAGAAAAGCAACCGGATGGACGTGGTTTCAAAGCCGAACCACACGAAATAAAAATACTAAACCTATATACCCCATCAGAAATAAATAATAGAAATATCCTGTATTTATGAGACACGTAAAGGGTGACACAATAATGGGGGGAGATTGTAATTCTGTTGTAAGATCGATAGGCAACAGGATAAATTCCTAATTTGGCCTCTTACGTAACATGGTTGGAGGACCAAACGAACATAGACCGACCAGCCATCACGTGATCCCACTACACGAAGACAAACCCACTACCAGTTTCGAGACCGTATAGATTTTGTGCCACAACAGGAATGGATAGAATATGAAGTAATCCTCGTCAGCTTCTCGGTCCACCATGCATTTGTTAAAATAAAAGCTTTACCCCAATGCACCTATTGTGGTTGGGTTTAGGAAGTTAAACGTAAGCTGCTTAACGTTGGGAAGGCAGCAACAGAATCCTGCGAAGGCAGAAAGTTGCTAGAAAAGTGCACGACTTCCCTCAGCAAAGAAAATGACACTATATTGACGGCGCCTATATACGCAGAAGAAATTGAAGGCATTACAGATCACTTACCACGAAACAGGAGTCCGGCATTGGCAGCATACCGGTGCCGTATGGATTTTACAAAGTTTTCTGGTCTGTTATCAAAGCGGAATTCACGGAGCTCATGAATGAGAAACATAGAATTGCACAAATGTATTCAGCAAATGAACCAGGAATTATAGTCCTTGTGCCCAAACCTTCGAAACCAAGAAGAATAACTGATTGTAAGCCGACAACTTTATTACTTACCGACTCAAAAGTAATGGCGCACGTAATAGCCCTAGACTAAAAGAGACTCTTCCAGAGATAATCGAGCCTGGCCAGACGTGATGTGTTCGCAACAGGTAGATCATTGGCTGACTGTGCTCTCTGAGAGACACTACCTTCTTCTCACGCATGTATCAAAACCGAACTATAGGATTGTTGAACATTGGCTTAGAAAATGGCTTTAACAGTCGCCAACATCAGTGTACTGGAACACTATAACGTCCCACAGGCAACAATACATCTACTACTACTAGATCAGAATACAATGTCTCCAAAAGACAAATAAACGGTCACTTCACGGGAGAATTCTCAGTTCAGCCCTCATTCCGGCCCGTTATTCATGATATTATTGTGGTGTCACCGCCAGACACCACAATTGCTAGGTGGTAGCCTTTAAATCGGCCGCGGTCCGGTAGTATACGTCGGACCCGCGTGTCGCCACTATCAGTAATTGCAGACCGAGCGCCGCCACACGGCAGGTCTAGAGAGACTTCCTAGCACTCGCCCCAGTTGTACAGCCGACTTTGCTAGCGATGGTTCACTGACAAATTACGCTCTCATTTGCCGATACGATAGTTAGCATAGCCTTCAGCTACGTCATTTGCTACGACCTAGCAAGGCGTCATTACCAGTCACTATTGATGCTGTAAAACATGTACCGTCACGAGCGGTGTTCACCAATTATGGATTAAAGTTAAGTATTCCAGCAGATACGTACTATTTTTGCTAGTCTCATATCCCTGACCTGTTCCAGACCTCACGCCAGCCTGCGTGAGCTTAAACGCGTGCCTTTCGGCTACCTCATAGTGGCTTGGCTGTCTTGCCAAGTCACAACAATTATCTATAGTTTCCTTGGAACCAGTGATCCGCTCAGTCGCCAACGAAACCTCTTGACTACATGTTGGTGTGCAAACGTTCGCCGTTAACGCTTATGCTGACGATATAACAAGTGTAACCATGCAGCATCAAGACCCTGAGAAGGTATTAAAAATAATGGTTTCTTATCAGGAAGCAGCAATAACAAGCAACAATACCCGACTCCTAGAGTTCAACCATACTTCACAGCTTACTCCACTTCCCTTCACAGAACGTGACGAAATGGAAGTTAAACTGTCGAAGGACATGAATGAACTGTTTGAGGATAGTTCCAAATCAGTGGTGCAGAGAGAGGCGCCTTAATAGCGAAGAGCAATAGGAACTTAAATCTTATTCAAGGCATCCAACGATTCAATGTGCTGGCTCTTTCAAAAAAGTCTTCAATTTTTGTAGTCATGTCGTGCTCAGCTGCGTATAATGTTACGGCATATTGATATATTTACTCTTGGACCGCCTAATTACAACTGAATGAAAAATAATTTTGGTGCCATACACGTTTATCCTTTATTCTCTCCACGGCATCTTCAATGGCTTGGAATATGTACGTATTTTTTCATACTATTTAGTTTATTTTGGAACGATATATATATATATATATATATATATATATATATATATATATATATATATATATATATATATATAAACAATATAAACAGTTATGGCAGTTTGCTTTTCTGTGATTTAGTAATAATTTGAAGCTCTTCTTACCGTTTTCGTGGATGATCTTCTACATGTTGTGTTTTTGTTCCATTTTTGAAGCTGTTCTTCTTCTTATAATAATTGAACTTTAAAATTTTGCTTTCCAGACTTCACACCACTGGGAACTGAACACTTGTCTTGATGGTATGTTTTGCTTGGTGCCGTGGATGACATATTTGCGTGGTGCATGAACCAAGTGAAAAATACAGATGAACTCCGCTCTAAAATCAGCAACCAACATCAGAACATAAAATTAACACTTGAAAAACAAAAAGGAAGATCAAATAAATTTTCTTGACTAACAATTATAAGAGAAATTGGCAAACATCCTTTTAACATTTTCAGAAAAACGACGGCTACAGACACAATAATACATTGCACATCTAATCATCCCAATAGGCAGATGCCTGCGGCATTGAGACATACATATGATAAACAGGATTCGGCTCAACAAGAAAAACTATGAAAAAAACATGATTACAATCATGCAAATAACTAGGAACAATGGGTATGACACACATTTAAAACACAGGCTGAATCAAAAATTAAAAACAAAAATGCGAAACAAGCAATATGTCCAACATTTCAAGACTGCAAGGAAACTCAGAAGCTGTAAACTCACAAACTCGCACAACACATATACACAATGATAATTTCACACAGAGAAGGATCAGATGGTACACTATGACTTACACACATAGATTAACACACAAAGTGGCGAATATACTAAAGAAATGACGCTTCCAAATAGCATATAAAACGGTAAATATCTTCCAATCAAACTTAAGCCATTCAGTAATCAAGTAGGACAAATTTCAGGGATCGGGAATACACAAACTTGAATGTCACAGTTGTGATGCAGTACACATAGACACGACATACAGAAATTTTAAAACACTGTACAAAGAACACATCAACTGTTGGAAGTATGAAACAAACCATTTCACATTTACAGAGCACTTACTCCACAACCACAACCCTTAAAACACAAAAACATATAGAATTGCAGGAAAACTACCAAATACAGAAATTCATTGCTAAAAACAAACATGTAATAAATGAACAAACACACATCAATACAGAACCTCTACTACACTTCACAAAAGCAATGGTAAGATAAAAATCATTCCACTTGTACACGCAGTCACACTTGTACATGCAGCCACATTAAAACAAATATATTCTCTCTCTCTGTCACGCACACCCACACACAACATATACATAAGATTGTCCAATAGTAAAATTATCAACATACCATAATATGTGGTATACAGCTCAAATAATACCCATAAACCAAAAATATATCCCAGAAATAAAGAAGTATAGAGGATTGTTCATCTAGAAAGGGATGCCACTCTGTCTAGCAAGAGACCAGTTGACAAAACCGTTAAATGAAGGTGGACTAGGATAAAGATACTGTGAGGAAAAATGCACAGCCCTCACAGACAAAAATCTTATAAAATTCTTAAAACAACCAGCCGGTCAGTCGGATTTAATGAAAGCCGCATGAGGAATTACCACAAGCAAGGACTGGTAATTCGCGGAGCTGGGTTCGGTTCCTGCAGAAAGCAACTTTTTTTCATTTGATCCTTGAAACGCTATCCATTATGAAATTTAAATATATCTAAACAGTTTAACTTATATGCGTAAAATTAATATATTCAATTTCTTTACGATTATTTCCATAGTAAGTCAGAAGGCTATAAGCCACCACATTGTAGCACGTTGGTAAAATTTTGCACGAGCCGTCACTGTTCGTCGTGCAGATGCATATACTTTTAGGCGTATACCTCTAACGTCAATCTTTACTGTAGAATAATGTAACACATTTATTGTTCACGGATTATGATGGCTCTGGAAAAAACAAATATTTGTAAAAATCAGTATGGATTAAGCAAACAGAGACCCTGCGATCAGCGCTGTTTATGCGTAAGTGACATCACCCTTGAAAATGGCGCCCAGACTGGTGCTGTGTTCATCAATTTCGTGTGGCATTCGATACAGGTCCGTATTGCGGATTAGTGAACTAAATTCGAGTTTAGCGAGTATCACATCATTTGTGATTGTATTTCAGGACTTACTTGTATAAAAATCTCAACACGTTAGATATAATTGTAATTTCATCCGTGGGGGGGGGGGGGAGATGGGTTATTGATGGTGGTGGTAGTGTTGTAATTAACCGCCGGTGTCATCAACTCCGTTAGCATGATGTTACGAGCGACATGATTTTAAAATATTTAAAATTGGAACGTAGGAGTTAAACTCAATAACAATTGTTTGCTTCACCCTGTCCTAATATCATTTGATCCACTAAGGCATTCACACAAAAGCGCTCTACAAACAAAACTCACTCTAAGGTCATTGCATAAAAATCTTTTTGAAGTAGAAGTAAAATCATAACACATTCGCTGCAACACGCTAATAGGTACTGTGGATAATTTACAACTAAGCAAAATAAAGAGCATCTACAGCTAAAGAAAAAAAATATTATAAAGTGACCATACACTCTGACATCTCAGCTGCCACTTCATATTTTTATTGTATCACTTTTATTGGTTTTTAATACGTAAATTACGTATAAAATTAGTTTTGCCCCTGAACTCAGTGCCCCTACGATTTCATTCTTTGGTTAAAAAAGTACCCTGAAGAAAGAAACAAGGCTGAAAAGTAATGTTTTCGTCAGAGTACCACGTGAGAAATCCGTATCTTTCTATGTGAACCCCTGCGTGGTTTTCAGAGTGTGACAGGCAGGTGGAGACACTGTGCTAAAGGGACGCCAGGGGGGCAGTCGAAAAGTGGCGAAGGTCACAGAGGACGGAACAGAGACATACACAGATATGTGATTTTTCAGTATTTCATGTAATTACTGACCGGATCTAAAAATTTGACATTCCGTCATAATCCATTTATTATGATGTTTAATCTTACGTTAGAGGTATAACACAGTAAGTCAAAAATTAAGATTATAAACTATGTACAGTCACGCTCAAAAGTAGCCGAACGACCTGAATTGCATTTCACTTGATTCGCATGCAATCCACATAACGCAGCTGTCTAGCAGGTCCTCTAATCGCTCCTTGGTACAGTCGTTTGACTATTGAAAATGGTTCCAACAAGTCACCGCTTGAAAACACTCCTCTGTATCGCAATAACTCAAGATGTAAAGTAATACTACGATACTACAAATATCCGGGAACACCTTATCACAGGTAAGACTGTCCTTAACGCTTGTAAACTCACATTTATTACAATAAATGACGTACCTAAAATGTTACCACTCTCATTATTACGTCAGATAGGTAATGCACGTACTAAGTTCGTCGTATTCATGATTTCCTCTTCAAAGTAACATACGGTGCTTATTATTTAACATAAAATGACATTAAAAATTTAAGTTATTCACGAGCAGCTAGTTTATGTATGAACTTCAAATGACACGAGAAACCGTCTCGTTCTGCATATGGATTCAAATCCAGGTCATGCAGCCTAGGCGAAGATTTCATGACTGACGCAAACTAGCAGTCATTCCTGATTAGGAATACAAAGAGTGACATACCCCGATTTTAGACAGTATCAATTAGAAAATACCAACTTTAAATTACATAACGCAAACATTTTTAACGGACGCGAATTCCTACCCAGTACCTATTGTCCCTGTTAACGGACTACTAGAAATGTTAAATATTGCTTCTTATCAAGTAACTTACTTGAAATGCCGTGAGGTAAAGCTTTGTGTTGGACAGCGATTAGAACCCAGAACCTAATCGGATAGATATCGAAGCACAATCAACTGTGACATATAAGAATTTATCGGCAGTAGCTAGATGTTTTAACTGAAATGACGAGACGAAACATTAATTTTTTTTCTTCCCAGGACTCCAGCCCGGTACTTATCGCTGTTATATTCTAGAGAAAACGAACGTTAAATATGGGTTTGTTGCACCAGCAGCGACATGTGAGCATGTTTGAACTAGAAACAATATGACGAAGAGTTCAGTGCTGATTGGGAATAGAGCTCCACACATATCATTGTTGACTACACACAAAGAGACGACAGCTACCGAATCTTTCTCCACCAGCAGCTCGGAATAACATCTTCAACCTACAGTGATCTTGCAAATAGTTCTGTGTCTCACTGGGACTCAAAAACGTCAGATACCGTTAGTGTTGACAACGAATGAAAATACATTAAAAATCAAAATTATTACCCACCAGCAGATAGATGTTCTCATGCTAGAGCTTGATAATACATAATGAAAGCTTTAGTGCCGGGGCAGGATTCGAACCCTTTCACGCGCAATATGTGGAGATGTTGGGGAATCTACAGTTTTCAACAAACAACAAATTGTATCCGAGCTGTATTGTCACAAAGGTATCAAATTCCGCGTTAAAGGCGGTCTGAGTAGCATTCCCAGTTCAGAACCAATTTTATCGACATACAGAAGCTCAGATAAAAGATGGAATAAGTGTCCTGTGAGCCTACATAGCGTTTGTTTCGTCACTAGAAATAAATAACTAGTATAAGAAAGGTTATTGGTGATAGAGTTTCTACATGTGGCCACTCCAGACTTTATTGTGGTTCAACCTAACGTCTACTTGGAAGACAAGGAATATCATTTCTAATGTGAATCTCAGACCACAATGCCATTATATCTTCTTCACTTTGTGTAGCCAGAAGAGAATGGAACCTTTCTCTCCGTATCTAAATGGGTCAAACGGCTCTGAGCACTATGGGACTTAACTACTGTGGTCATTAGTCCCCTAGAACTTAGAACTACTTAAACCGAACTAACCTAAGGACTTCACACACATCCATGCCCGAGGCAGGGTTCGAACCTGCGACCGTAGCAGTCGCGCGGTTCCGGACTGCGCGCTTAGAACCGCTAGACCACCGCGGCCAGCTCTCCGTATCTAAAATCATTGACCGAAGCTGGAATCGAAACGAGACCATACATATATAAAGCTATCATCACCCCAACAGACCACCAAATCCTCTTCTCAGTGGCTCATATTTCTATCTAACGCCGTTGTGCCACACTGGCTTATAATTCTGACACACAGGCTCCCTGTATCAATTTGCAGCATGTTCAGTAAATTCATTTCCTTGGTTGACCGAATCACCACGAACTAGCTGCCTCGGCTACCCAGTGCATACATTCAACTTTATTTTGTAATCACCAAAATAAAATCACGTAACTGCCAGCAACACAGAACTGCCAACAGTGTAGGATGCAGAAATTTAAATAGGAAGTGTTCCTTTCCACTTGAGCTACTCTATTGCGCTATCTGTTTGTGGAAAACGTCGTGCAGTGCAAAAGAAAATGTATAATTGTTTGTCTCTCATAAGTATTCATCTGGCCATATGCATTATCCCACAGCGCTGTGGAATGCAGAAGTTCTGGAGGAATTGTTGTACACTTCTGGAGCTGCTGCAGCCACGTGTCAGCTATTAGCGTAATGGTAAGTATCGTGCACGGTAGACAAGATGTCGCGAATTCGATTACATTCACTGTTATATTTTTTAAAACGCAATTATGCTGTCTGCTAAAGTTATCAATCTAATGGAACTTGTAACATAATTCCCTTCGCTTCTCAACCCAAAATAGTCGCATGTGGGGAAACGGCTAGCTTCTGCGACATTTTGTTCATTTCAGGTTTAATAGACAGCCAGAGAGTAGAAGAAACTCGAAACTTTTGTATTATGTATGGGTAGAGCGCATCGTGCCAAATTACGTCGGAAAAGTATTTTCTACATTAGCTGTCGTCTGGTAGTGGCATTTTATTCTTCTTCAAACCTTGTTTGACAGCTTTAACTCAGAACAAGTTTTCTACATGCATGTAATCAATAAACTGCATGTGTCTTTTCAGACTGTTATAGGTGACATCAGAGAATTCGCATATATCGTTGATTATTAATTTTTCTCTCATGTTTACTATTGTTTTAACAACATTAAAGGAAACCTTACAAAAATTGTGAACTGTATTATAAAAAGTGAAAAAACTACCCACGATAACCTTACGACGAAAGTCTGTTTTAATAAAACTGAGTATCTGTACACAAGCATGCCTCTATCGTCACGAATTAGTAAAATACTACTCACTAAGATTTTGATTCTGTCTGTGTTTAATTGGTATGCTACACTCCTGGAAATGGAAAAAAGAACACATTGACACCGGTGTGTCAGACCCACCATACTTGCTCCGGACACTGCGAGAGGGCTGTACAAGCAATGATCACACGCACGACACAGCGGACACACCAGGAACCGCGGTGTTGGCCGTCGAATGGCGCTAGCTGCGCAGCATTTGTGCACCGCCGCCGTCAGTGTCAGCCAGTTTGCCGTGGCATACGGAGCTCCATCGCAGTCTTTATCACTGGTAGCATGCCGCGACAGCGTGGACGTGAACCGTATGTGCAGTTGACGGACTTTGAGCGAGGGCGTATAGTGGGCATGCGGGAGGCCGGGTGGACGTACCGCCGAATTGCTCAACACGTGGGGCGTGAGGTCTCCACAGTACATCGATGTTGTCGCCAGTGGTCGGCGCAAGGTGCACGTGCCCGTCGACCTGGGACCGGACCGCAGCGACGCACGGATGCACGCCAAGACCGTAGGATCCTACGCAGTGCCATAGGGGACCGCACCGCCACTTCCCAGCAAATTAGGGAAACTGTTGCTCCTGGGGTATCGGCGAGGACCATTCGCAACCGTCTCCATGAAGCTGGGCTACGGTCCCGCACACCGTTAGGCCGTCTTCCGCTCACGCCCCAACATCGTGCAGCCCGCCTCCAGTGGTGTCGCGACAGGCGTGAATGGAGGGACGAATGGAGACGTGTCGTCTTCAGCGATGAGAGTCGCTTCTGCCTTGGTGCCAATGATGGTCGTATGCGTGTTTGGCGCCGTGCAGGTGAGCGCCACAATCAGGACTGCATACGACCGAGGCACACAGGGCCAACACCCGGCATCATGGTGTGGGGAGCGATCTCCTACACTGGCCGTACACCACTGGTGATCGTCGAGGGGACACTGAATAGTGCACGGTACATCCAAACCGTCATCGAACCCATCGTTCTACCATTCCTAGACCGGCAAGGGAACTTGCTGTTCCAACAGGACAATGCACGTCCGCATGTATCCCGTGCCACCCAACGTGCTCTAGAAGGTGTAAGTCAAGATCTCCGGATCTGTCCCCCATTGAGCATGTTTGGGACTGGATGAAGCGTCGTCTCACGCGGTCTGCACGTCCAGCACGAACGCTGGTCCAACTGAGGCGCCAGGTGGAAATGGCATGGCAAGCCGTTCCACAGGACTACATCCAGCATCTCTACGATCGTCTCCATGGGAGAATAGGAGCCTGCATTGCTGCGAAAGGTGGATATACACTGTACTAGTGCCGACATTGTGCATGCTCTGTTGCCTGTGTCTATGTGCCTGTGGTTCTGTCAGTGTGATCATGTGATGTATCTGACCCCAGGAATGTGTCAATAAAGTTTCCCCTTCCTGGGACAATGAACTCACGATGTTCTTATTTCAATTTCCAGGAGTGTATGTCATACTCAAGAGGTAAGCAAATGCGGCATTTCGTAAATAAAGTTATGTATTCCTAGAATTCCCAAAATTAGTTGTCAGCAGCGGAAAGAGGCGTTACCTGTTGTGCAGCATTGTAAGTTTTTCACCATTGCACTATCAACCGAAAGTATATTCTTGCGATTTCCTTATCGATGTTTGAACTGACTGTTTGTAGCTCTTTCACAGAAAGGATAAAAACGCTACACTCAGTGAGACTGGAACTGCGAACCATCACAGGCGCTTTTTCGCAGGTCAGCAAGTTACCACAGAGCTAGCGAAGAAATATGTGCATTAGCTTCCCCTTACGCGACCAATAGTGGCTAGAGCTCGTAAAGCGCGATTTGAAGGACGAGATTAGTTGCGATTTCCACGTGCAACGACTTTCCTCGGCTGAAAAGCGTAAATTTACAATCTTTTGTTACACCTCAAGCGATAATAACTCAGATTACTCAATGGAAATGACAGGTAAAATCAAGTGAACTTTGAGGCTTAATTCCGTGCACATCAGGAAGTAACTCGTCGATCACAGAGTTGCCAAACATACAATGCCTTGTTGCCAAATCTCAGTTACAATACCAGCAGGAAGAAGACGAACCGATGTGATCCTACAGCGGGCTGGGAAGTGACCATAGCTGGTGTCTCCAAGTCGCGGCTGCTACGACCTGGAATACGTAATGCGTCTGATTCGCATTTCTGTAACTAGGTTTAGGGAATGGAGCGTAGTTACCAATAATACTCAGAACTGATTGCAATCCAAGCATCATAAATGAGTAACTCTCATAGTTGTTTTTATATTTCTTTCGTAAGTGTATTCATAACTAAGAAACTCATTCACAGACGTTTTCGTGCCTCGCCGAAAGTCGAATGTGTGTGTGTGTGTGTGTGTGTGTGTGTGTGTGTGTTTGTGTGTGTGTGTGTTTGTGTCTGTGTGTGTGACAGAGAAAGAGAGAGATAAAAATCAAAAAGAATGAGATAGAGTGAGTGAAAAATTGTAAAGCATTTGATTCATAGTATGTAAAGAAATCTTTCATTAAAATGACACGTTCCACATCATTACGAAATATCGTATTCATTATCTATGGAACAAGAATTAATCTAAAGTAATCTAATCTAATCATATCATACTGATGACTAGCCATGAAGAGTCATGAATTACCACAATTTTTGCCAATACCAGTAACCAAATCTAAACTTGAAAATAAAAGACAACTGTTTTTGTAATAAATCGGGACTTCTATCAAGACCCTTTCGTCCCTGTTAATTAACCATGAAAGATGTCTGACATACCTCTATTCTGAAGTAACAAAGTGTGCATGCATTTAAAGATGAAGTGCATGATGTGAAGTTCTGTGACGGAGATACGAACCCAACACGTAATCGGATTGTTTACTAAGTAAAATCAAATGTTACGTATCGGTATTTCTTACCAGCTGGTAGGTGTTTGAATCTAAAATAAGGATACAAACTTTTATGCCTAAGCGACAATCGAACTGCACACCTACCATGCATCCACGAATATAGCTTAAGTATCAGTTGTTTACTCACCAATAGTAATATGTGTGCGTGTTTGACCAGAAATAACGGCACCTATTGTGATTTTTGGCAACACATGAACAGAAATTAATAATGCACGTTAATTTTCACTAGCTGGCCGGTGTGCACGTGAAAGGCTTGCAATGAAATTATGAATATTTTTGTACTGTATCAGGATTCGAACCCACATACTTACCTTTGGAGGAGACATAGAGAAGATTGCAGTCTTGAGAAAAGGAACGAAATGATTGAACTATACTGTTCTGAGAGATTCAGATCCTCGAAAGAGGAGATACGAATTCGAATCACAGTCCAGCACCAAATTTTTCGACGTCTCTAGTTCAATCAGGTACAAGTAAAGTAAGAGCCCTGTTCCTTTAAATGGCTATCGGTTTATCAAATAAAATAAAACTTTCTAATGTAAGTAAGTTTACTGGTGACTTTGTTTACCATGACTTCCGTTATGTCATTTCCCAACGTAAACCCGCTATGCCCAGTTGGTAATGAAGGAACGTGATGTTTAATGCAGATTATGGATTATAACGTCTTTATCTTGATGTTACCAGGGGTAAAGTAAACCTGTTTGTGCCTCTTAAAAGTAAATGCCTGAACCCACGCATTGCACCTGTGATAGTTCGTTCCGCCAAACCATTGTGGCCACATTTCCCAACCCCAGGAGTGTGCTGTAACATATGATGTGCTTAGCTTACAAAATTAGTCACGGTGGAAAAAATGCGAGTCTATTAAATGGTTAAGTAGAAGCACGCTTCTGAGGTGGAGATTATGCTATTCTCATGTCAGCAGGATGTAAAGACTTTTCTAGGCATCATAGGCTCGACGTGAAGCCATTTTGAAATTTTCAGAAATTCAGCAAATTTCTTAGTTCGAGAAAATCCACTGGGAAGTGTGCAGTTACCGGATAACTCGATTATTACCGTCATTATTACTATCATTTTCTTCATACCGCTGCTGGAACACTGTACTTGAAGATCATTTGATGCCTTTTGGTCATTATAGAAGTACTCAAGAACAGGCTCTTTCCCTGACTACGGAATCCTTTTCATGTTAATATCAAACATCAATAATTACTCGTAGACTACATTAAAACTAAAGCAATTGATGAAGACGTTACTTGTTAACAAAAACGCGCTGCCCTTCTTCATTTACTTGCGCCTAGAAATAGATAACGAGTACTGCCAAAGCTAAAGGCAAGAGATCTTACTGCCTTCCGATATACGTCGCTTTCATTTCTTCCATATGATTTGGTCGACATGACCTGTTTCAAGTTGTGTAAGACAATGTTTTAGAAAATCAATTGTTTTCCTTTGCAATAAACAGAAAGATTTTCATTCTATCAAAGTTCAAAATTTTCGCAATATTAGTTCAAATTCAATGTTCGCTTTTATAATGTGGGAAAGTATTTCACAGTTGCAAAACTCGCATCCGATTCATTGACCTTACACTTAGGCGCTGACCATAAATTCTAGCTCAGAGTGACACCAGATTAAGTAACCTAATGTAGCGAAGACTGTTTGCCAGTGCTCTTTCTCACCGGAAAATTCGCAATTCACTCATTGGGCTCCATAAGTACACTGTAACAGTAATATCTGTGTGTATGCAATGCATACGGATTAGAATTTAGTGGTGCTCACTTCTGTATACAATATGCCTGACCTAAGCGGGTCCTTTATCATTACAGACCCTGGGCAGTGCAACATCATACTGACAACAGTAATGTGCTTATACTGACAACCTGACTGTTCGTTTTACCTGATTTTGTAATCATTTAAATAAAACAACATGACCTTCCAGTGGGAGACATTTCGTCCCCCTTTTCCTTCTGCGAAATTTGTCAGTAAGCTTTTCGCCTTCCAACCAGTGAAATGCGGTTGAGTACGGCCGGTAAATGATACACAAACCACGATTTAGTGCCGTTAAGACGATTTATTTAAACGTCACAAGGTTGCACATAGGTGCAAACGATTTCGAGGTGCAAAGTGTTTGTTATCTTACTTTTGTGACAGGTGAGCATAAGTGATTTCCACAGATTTTTCATTGTACTGAAATAATCTTTTGTCTCAAAGTAACAAGGGAAGTGTTTTATTCGTATATATTTTGTAGGAAACTGTAATCGTGATGGAAGATTATAGACCTGAATGTTTGACCCAACTGGTAGGAGAAAACGCTGCATATTAACCAAACCCCGCGCCTCCTCACCGTATCCTCCTGTGACACGAGCACGGGATTCTCCTCGCATACCGCTACAGAGCTGTTCCTAGCACAGCTGAGAATTGGCAACATCGTCACAAACATTAGGCAACACTGTGACAGTGCAATCATTTCCGCGTATGGTACTGAACTGACTCGCTAAATTCACTTGATATTCCCTTTCCATTTGAATGACTCGTGCTATATAATCCTCATGTAAACTAAGACACTGAGACAGAAAATTCAATTTTTTGCCTAAGAAATGCTATTCTTCACATATGTGACAACTTTTATTATCTTTCTCCATGCGTTATGAGGCTGAGTGACCAACACCATGATGAGAGTGGCATACAGAGAGCAGTGTGTCCTTAGCACGGTGGTACCGCCCGTGTCTCGTGTCAGAACGGCTCAGTCAGTCGTCAGTTCTAACCGTGGTAGTGGCCAGCGTGTGCGAGGTTTTTTTTCTGATATATTTTATGGAGCTGCGAATTTCCAGAAAAAATTCTATATCAACATCGGAAGAAAAGCTTTACACATCAAATCCTCTTGGTAACTCTACTCAGTAAGTTGTGTTAATGGTCATAGATCTTGGCTTTCTGACTGCCAAGCTGCTTCACAATACCAGCGTCTCTGAAGGAATTCGAATCGACCATCAGCGATACGAATTTCAATATTGTTCTTCACTTAAGACTCTCATGCGAGGGTGATAAGTATGAAGGAAATGAACCTCTTGATTACTATAGGGCCTCTATGCTAAATTTCCACAGTAGCAATTAGGAACTCCCTGCATACATTTGCTAACAGCGGCTCTAGCAACTTTTTCTCTGGGTAGCTTCAAATATGGGCAATTTGTCGCCTTAAATCCAATTGAATATTTTAAATATCACTTGTGAACAGCGTTCACTTCTCCGTTAATTAAGATATAGACCTCAAAACAAGAAATTTGCCTGAGTAGCTATAGAGCAGGTTCTGATAGGTACCGACACAATCTTTTGCGTCCATTTATCATAGAGAATCGAAGAAAGAAACCAACCACACTATGTTGCATTTGCTCTCTGTACCTTGACTAACACATATGAATCCATGACAATAATAAATTATTTGAAGAACCTCCAGTGAAAGGAAAAATAACAGAATGTGACGCTTTAATTGTAGTGCAGTGGATCAGAAACAATGAAATTAATTCTGCCACATTGATGTCTTGCATTATAGTCTAATAAAATAATCATCAAATAAAAACGGTTTTGTGCCTCCTTTGCTATCAAGAGTGAAACGCAAATCGCACACAGATTTTATGGGTCACCACTCAACAACATTAAAGCATTTTACATTGTCGAGAGTGCGGAGTGGAGCAGACGTTGTCGGCAGAAGGCGAGACAATGCAGTCCCTCAGCCCCCGCCGGTAGGCAGTAAACGGGTCCCAGAGAACTCAGACGCATGCGGTGTTCAGAGGCAGATGGTCGGCAAAGAAATCTTTCGCTAAAACATTGTAGGACCAAACTATTATTACCAGAGTGACAGAAAGCGAAATCTATTGTAGATTCGCTTGAATTACACTCATAGCTTCAGCACCGAGAGGAAAGGGCCAATAAAAACTTTGTCGACGTCTGCTTTTAGTTACTAGACGTCGTATTAGCTAGTCTCGCGTTTTACCTCAAAACTACCGTCGTAGTCAAGAATAATGTACTAAGACTGAAGTCAAGACTTCCTCTAGGAAGTCCTGCAGTCTAGAATGTTGCCAGATCGAGCATATCGCCGGACGTAGGATTCTGAGAGGAGCACGATTGTATTGCCCACCTTACGTGAACGACTCGGCGGTCAATGTTTTGCTCTAAGACTGTATCTACAAGACATATTGCACGCTGAAGACCCAAAATAATTAAAAACACTAAATTAGTTTATGAGAGCAATGGTAACTGTAGCGTTCGAAGTATTCATTGTATTGTATACGTGTGTGTTACCGGCTTCCAATGCCCATTCCAGGAAGACAAGCATACACAGTCTAGCTTCAATATTATAAATTCGCCTCAGTTTTCGGATGAACTCAAACTTAGGTTGATAATCATTTTGAATATTTAGCAGTACTGTACCCATTGGTGTTAAACTCGTTTTCAACCAATGATTCCCACAGCTACAGGAACACTATTTGTGATACGTCATAGACAAAATACTTACGCAGTGCTATCAGACGAAAAGATCAACCTGACACAAACTGTGAGAAGTTTGTTTTACAAGCTTTGTACCTGGATAATGAGCTTTTTCCTATTTGAGATATCTATGAGCGTGGCTGCTTGAGACGATTTAAGACGAAACTAAATTCCTTCAGCTACGACAATGTTTAAAGAAATCGTCTTAACGGCACAAAATCGTGGTTTGTGAATCGTTTACCGGCCGTACTCTTCCGCATTTCGCTGGCTGGAAGGCGAAAAGCTTACTGACAAATTTCACAGAAGGAAAAGGGGGACGAAATGTCTCCCACTGGAAGGTCATGTTATTTTATTTAAATGATTACAAAATCAGGTAAAACGAACAGTCAGGTTGTCAGTATAAGCACATTACTGTCGTCAGTATGACGTTGCACTGCCCAGGGCCTGTAATGATAAAGGACCCGTTTAGGTCAGGCATATTGTATACAGAAGTGGAAGAGAGAGCACCACTAAATTCCAAAATCGTACGCATTGTATACACACAGAAATTACTGTTACAGTTTACTTATGGAGCCAAATGAGTGAACTGCGTATTTTCCGCTGAGAAAGAGCACTGGCTAACAGTCTTCGCTACACTAGGTTACTTAATCTGGTGTCACTCTGAGCTAGAATTTATGGTCAGCGACTAACTGTAAGGTCAATGTGTCGGATGCGAGTTTTGCAACTGTGAAATACTTTGCTACATTATAAAAGCGAATATTGAATTTGCGAAAATTTTGTATTTGGATGGCTTACAATTAAAAACTTCCTGTTTGTTGCAAAGGAAGACAATTGATTTTCTAAAACATTGTCTGTCATACATAACTTAAAACAGGTCATGTCGACCAAATCATATGGAAGAACTGACAGCGACGTGTATCGGAAGCCAGTAAAATCTCTTGCCTTCTGCTTTGGCAGTAGTCCATAGCCATTTCTAGGCGCAAGAAAATGAAGAAAGGCTGCGCGTTTTTGTTATCAAGTAACATCTTCATCAGTTACTTTAGTTTTAATGTAATCTACGAGTAATTGCTGATGTTTGATATTAACATGAAAAGGATTCCGTAGACAGGGAAACAACGGTGTAGCTTTCGTATCTCCGTCACAGAACTTCAAATCATGCACTTCATCTTTAAATGCATGCACACTTTATTACTTCAGAATAGAGGTATGTCAGACATCTTTCATGGTTAATTAACAGGGACGAAAGGGTCTTGACTGAAGTCCCAATTTATTACAAAAATTGTCGACTTTTATTTTCAAGTTTAGATTTGGTTACTCGTACCGGCAAAAATTCGGTAATTCATGACTCTTCATTGCTAGTCATCAATATGATATGATTAGATTAGATTACTTCAGATTTATTCTTGTTTCATAGATCATGAATACGATATTTCGTAATGATGTGGAACGTGTCATCTTAATGAAAGATTTCTTTACATACCATGATTCAATTCCTTAACAATTTTTTACTCTCTCTCATTCTTTTTGATTTTTATCTCTCTCTCTCTCTCTCTCTCACTCTCTCTGTCACACACCCACACACATTCTTTTTTATTTTTGTTTGATCGTTGTGCTCGACTTTCGGCGAGGCGCGGAAACGTCTGTGAATGAGTTTCTTAGTTTTGAGTACACTTACGAATGAAATATAGAAACAACTATGAGAGTTACTGATTTATGATGCTTAGATTGCAATCAGTTCTGAGTATTATTGGTAACTACGCTCCATTCCCTAAACCTAGTTACAGAAATGCGAATCAGACGCATTACGTATTCCAGGTCGTAGCAGCCGCGACTTGGAGACACCAGCTATGGTCACTTCCCAGCCCGCTGTAGGATCACATCGGTTCGTCTTCTTCCTGCTGGTATTGTAACTGAGATTTGGCAACAAGGCATTGTATGTTTGGCAACTCTGTGATTGACGAGTTACTTCCTGATGTGCACGGAATTAAGCCTCAAGGTTCACTTGATTTTACCTGTCATTTCCATTGAGTAATCTGAGTTATTATCGCTTGAGGTGTAACAATAGATTGTAAATTTACGCTTTTCAGCACAGGAAAGTCGTTGCACGTGGAAATCGCAACTAATCTCGTCCTTCAAATCGCGCTTTACGAGCTCTAGCCACTATTGGTCGCGTAAGGGGAAGCTAATGCACATATTTCTTCGCTAGCTCTGTGGTAACTTGCTGACCTGCGAAAAAGCGCCTGTGATGGTTCGCAGTTCCAGTCTCACTGAGTGTAGCGTTTTTATCCTTTCTGTGAAAGAGCTACAAACAGTCAGGTCAAACATCGATAAGGAAATCGCAAGAAAATACTTTCGGCTGACAGTGCAATTTTGAAAAACTTACAGTGCTGCACAACAGGTAACGCCTCTTTCCGCTGCTGACAACTAATTTTGGGTTTCTAGGAATACATAACTTTATTTATGAAATGCCGCATTTGCTTACCTCTTGAGTTGACATAGCATACCAATTAAACACAGACAGAATCAAAATCTTAGTGAGTAGTATTTTACTAATTCGTGACGATAGAGGCATGCTTGTGTACAGATACTCAGTTTTATTAAAACAGACTTTCGTCGTAAGGTTATCGTGGGTAGTTTTATTTCACTTTTTATAATACAGTTCACAATTTTTGTAAGGTTTCCTTTAACGTTGTTAAAACAATAATAAACATGAGAGAGAAATTAATCATCAACGATATATGCGAATTCTCTGATGTTATCTATAATAGTCTGAAAAGGCACATGCAGTTTATTGATTACATGCATGTAGAAAACTTGTTCTGAGTGAAAGCTGTCAAACAAGGCTTGAAGAAGATTAAAATGCCACTACCAGACGACAGCTACTGTAGAAAATACTTTTCCGACGTAATTTGGCACGATGCGCTCTACCCATACATAATACAAAAGTTTCGAGTTGCTTCTACTCTCTGGCTGCCTATTAAACCTGAAATGATCAAAATGTCGCAGAAGCTAGCCCTTTCCCCACATGCGACTATTTTGGGTTGTGAAGTGAAGGGAATTATGTTACAAGTACCATTAGATTGATAACTTTAGCAGACAGCATAATTGCGTTTTAAAAAATATAACAGTGAATGTACTCGAATTAGCGACATCTTGTCTACCGTGCACGATACTTACCATTACGCTAATAGCTGACACGTGGCTGCAGCAGCTCGAGAAGTGTACAACAATTCCTCCAGAACTTCTGCATTCCACAGCGCTGTGGGATAATGCATATGGCCAGATGAATACTTATGAGAGACAAACAGTTATACCTTTTCTTTTGCACTGTACGACGTTTTCCACAAACAGATAGCGCAATAGAGTAGCTCAAGTGGAAAGGAACGCTTCCTATTTAAATTTCTGCATACTACACTGTTGGAAGTTCTGTGTTGCTGGCAGTTACGTGATTTTATTTTGGTGATTACAAACTAAAGTTGAATGTATGCACTGGGTAGCCGAGGCAGCTAGTTCATGGTGATTCGGTCAACCAAGTAAATGAATTTACTGAACATGCTGCAAATTGAAGCAGGGAGCCTGTGTGTCAGAATTATAAGCCAGTGTGGCACAACGGCGTTAGATAGAAATATGAGCCACTGAGAAGAGGATTTGGTGGTCTGTTGGGGTGATGATAGGTTTATATATGTATGGTCTCGGTTCGATTCCAGTTTCGGTCAATGATTTTAGATACGGAGAGACAGGTTCCATTCTCTTCTGGCTACACAAAGTGAAGAAGATATAATGGCATTGTGGTCTGAAATTCACATTAAAAATGATATTCCTTCTCTACCAAGTAGACGTTAGGTTGAACCACAATAAAGTCTGGAGTGGCGACATGTAGAAAGTCTATCACCAATAACCTTTCTTATACTAGTTATTTATTTCTAGTGACGAAACAAACGCTATGTAGGCTCTCAGGACACTAATTCCATCTTTTATCTGAGCTTCTGTATGTCGATAAAATTGGTTCAGAACTGGGAATGCTACTCAGACCGCCCTTAACGCGGAATTTGATCCCTTCGTGACAATACAGCTCGGATACAAATTGTTGTTTGTTCAAACCTGCAGATTATCCAACATCTCCACATATTGCGCGTGAATGTGTTCAAATCCTGGCCCGGCACTAAAGATTTCATTATGTATTATCAAACTCTAGCATGAGAACACCTATCTGCTGGTGGGTAATAATTTTGATTTTTAATGTATTTTCATTCGTTGTCAACACTAACGATATTTGACGTTTTTGACTCCCAGTGAGACACAGAACTATTTGCGAGATCACTGTAAGTTCAAGATGTTATTCCGAGCTGCTGGTGGAGAAAAATTCGGTAGCTGACGTCTCTTTGTGTGTAGTCAACAACGATATGTGTGGAGCTCTATTCCCAGTCTGCACTGAATTCTTCGTCATATTATTTCTTGTTCAAACATGCTCACATGTCGCTGCCGGTGCAACAAACCCATATTTAACGTTCGTTTTTTCTAGAATATAACAGCGATATGTACCGAGCTGGAGTCCTGAGAAGGAAAAAATTAATGTTTCGTCTCGTCATTTCAGTTAAAACATCTAGCTACTGCCGATAAAATCCGATATGTCACTGTTGATTGTGCTTCGATATCTATCCGATTAGGTTCTGGGTTCGAATCCCTGTCCAACACAAAGCTTTGGCTCACGGCATTTCAAGTAAGTTACTTGTTAAGAAGCAATATTTAACATTTCTCGTACTTCGTTAACAGGGACAATAGGTACTGGGTAAGAATTCGCATCCGTTAAAAATGTTTGCGTTATGTAATTTAAAGTTGGTATTTGCTAACTGATACTGTATGAAATCGAGGTATATCACTCTCTGTATTCCTAATCAGGAATGACTGTTAGTTTCCGTCAGTCACGAAATCTTTGCCTAGGCTGCATGACCTGGATTTGAATCCATATGCAGAACGAGACGGTTTATCATTTAAAGTTCATACATAAACTAGCTGCTCGTGAATAACATAAATTTTTAATGTCATTTTGTGTTAAATAATAAGCACGGTATGTTACTTTGAAGAGGAAATCATGAATACGACCAACTTAGTACGTGCATTACCTATCTGACGTAATAATGAGAGTGGTAACATTTCAGGTACGTCATTTATTGTAATAAATGTGAGTTTCCAAGCGTTAGGGACAGTTTTACCTGTGATGAGGTGTTCCCTGATATTTGTAGTATCGTAGTATTACTTTACATCTTGAGTTATTGCGATACAGAGGAGTGTTTTCTAGTGGTGACTTGTTGGAACCGTTTTCAATAGTCAAACGACTGTACCAAGGAGCGATTAGAGGACCTGCTAGACAGCTGCGTTATGTCGGTTGCATGCGACTCAGGCGAAATGCAATTCAGGTCGTTCGGATACTTTTGAGCATGACTTTACATGTTTTGAGGATGTGTAACTCAGTCCCCGAAAATTACCTATATGTTCATCCAGTCAAACCGCTGACTCCACCTTCCAGTTCCTCACCTCATCTACTCTCCCTTTTCCTGGTGCATGGTTTCGTGCGACAACAGTAATGTGATGACTGCATGTAGAGAGATATCAAATTGTTCCCAGTATCTCTCTTGAAGACATGCTTTGCTACTGGATGCTATGAATTTTCACGTGTGCCTCTAGTACCAGCAGAAAGACACCTCATTCCCCTGACTGCCTCTGTTGACGAAGAAACGAATATGGTATCGTCTCTCCGTCCTTATCTGCAGGATACATGCAGCTGATAGCCTGAAAAGAACTTAATAAATCAGAATCAATGAGTAAATTCGCGCCACGATTTCATCTGCTCCAATGACGTCCAGATCACAAATAATTCAGCATTAGATATAGACAATTCTCTGTGTAAACGCATCAGGGAATACGACAGGAGCAGTCGCTTTCAGTGTTTAGACCTATCGACGTAAACTACAGCGTAGTCGTAGTACTGTGACGAAATTTTGCAAAACTCTGCCTTTCAAACGAATGTCCTGCGAAGAACTCGTTTTCTCCCCATTTCAATCTAAAATAATACCGGGTCTCCTGCTATCCAAATTGGTGATCGTCTGCGTCCTCAGTAACGTAGTGCACCTATGGCGCTAAAACCTCAAACGGACGGGCAGCACTACACATCAGTGGCCCAAACGAAATTTGAACATCCGTTCTACCCCTTTGTGAAGTGAATTGGGGCAAATTGTTTCTTAATGGGTATTTGAGCCGTAAGCGGAAAGAGCGGCCACAATAGACTATTAAAATTCATTGTGGAGACTTGCCGCTCTTTCTTCCTGGCTTACGCTGGCGCAAAGGAGCACTCGATTTCACGAAATTCAGAGGCATTACCGTTTGTTGACGTAATAACATGGCAGAAACAGATTCGTGTTTGCAGCTCAATGTATGACACCATGAACATAACTTTTTCCCTCATTTATGGTTCACCTTGTACAAATTTGGAAACTTTAGTAGATAAACCAATATACCTGTCACGTTAGTTCCAGTGTCACTTAAGGTAGAAGCACCCAGGAATCTACAAATCGACTGCAGGGAGAGCTTAACTGCAGACTGTGGAGATAGGACAGGCACCCTGCCACAAAGTTAAAAAAATAGGGAAGCCGTGAAACAGTGGACCCTAATATTGGCAAAGAAACTCTAGAGCGTGACACAGTCACGTCCATTAAATACCTAGGACTAACGTTGCAAATCGATATGAAATTGATCGAGCATATAAGGGTGAAGGCAAGTCGACTGATCTACTTCGGTTTATTGGCAGAATTCTAGGAAAGTGTAGCTTATCTATGAAGGTAACTGTGTAAGTAGCACCTGCGCAGCCCATACATGAATACCGATAGAGTGTTTGTGATCTCCAACAGTTCGGATTAATTTAAAACATCGAAGCAATTCAGAGGCGTGCAGCTAGGTTTGTTACTTGTAATTTAGATCAACAAGTGAGTGTCACAGAAATGCTTTGTGAACTCAAATGGGAATTCATGGAGAGAGGACGACGTTCTTTTCGCAAAACACGACTAAGGAAATTTAAAGAACTGGCATTTGAGACCGACTGCGGAATGATTCTACTGCCACGAACGTAGATCTCCCGTAGGTACTGCGAAGACAACAAAAGAGACATTAGGGCTCATAAGGGGGCATACAGACAGTCGTTTTTTTCCCTCGGTCCATTTGCCAGTGCAACAGAGACGGGAATGACTAACAGTGGCATAAGGTATCCTTCGACATGCACCATATGGTGGCGTGCGGAGTATTTACGTAGGTGTACATGAAACCTATGCCCACGAAACAACGCTGGGAAGACGAAGACGAAGAAGAAAGAGGATGAGAAAGGAGGAGAAGCGGAAGTAGAAGAATATTGCAGCACTCCTCGATGCCAGCGCAGCACTATGCTGTATTGGTTGCTCCACGCGCGAAAAGTTTCGGCCGAGTATCACTTTTACGGTTTTATCCCATTTCACTAGGGTTCGGAGACCATATAGAGTGGCTGTTTAAATTCCTGATTCCGTGATATAATTGGTGTAATCCTGTATTCGTGGTCGACACGAAAATTATACACAGGAAGCTGAAGAGTATCTTCAGGTATAATAGTTCTTGAGATCTTGTAATTATGGTTTTGTGGGATATTTGGCGCCTATGCGACAACTTTTGACAAACTCTTTACACGTGTTTGGAAAAACAACAAACTCTCTTTGACCACCAAAATTCTTGTATATCTAACTTGCGTCCACAGCATCCTTTTGTATGCATCGGAAACATGGACTACCTATGCCAAACAAGAACGTCGCCTTAATGCTTTCCACATGCAGTGCCTGAGATCCATCCTCGGAGTAACGTGGAAGGACCGAGTGACCAACGAAGCAGTGCTATCTAAAACTAACTGCAACAGTATTTCAGCTATCTTGAAGCAGAGACGACTCCGCGGCTGGGACACGTCCACCGTATGGATCCTGACAGATTACCACGTGAGGTGATGCTTGGAGAGATCTCTATACCCAAAGGACTTGTAGGATGTCCTGTATTGAGATTCAAGGACTCCTGTAAACGAGATGTGGAGAGCTTTGGAATCGACACAAACAGATGGAAGGCACGGGCTAGCATAAGACCATAGTGGCGTGATGATATATGTATCATCTGGAATGTCGAAGCATGATGAAGGCTTGTTAGATTAAGGCAGAAAAAGCTTCGCAATGCTACCACTGCTCCTGCCTCAGCAGCCAAGATACACTTGTGACAATTGCGTCAAGAGATACCGTGCTGCCATGGCTTGACAAGTCATATGAAAAAATGCAACCCATAAACACACAGACACTGCAACAATCATCTACCAAGTTGTCGTGGCCAATATATATATATATATATATATATATATACGAGGGGCGTTCAGAAAGTAAGCTCCGATCGGTCGCGAAATGGAAACGTCTATGAAAATCCGATAAAGCTTTGCACAGATGTGTTGGGTAGTGTCTCTAGTATAACCCCAGTTAGCATCACGTCGCTCTTCTCATTTCTGAGCTCGCAGTGAGTGCGTAAAGATGTCTAGAAAATAGTGTCTGCCGCCAAGTACGAGGGCCTGGTGAGAAATTTCGCCTGAAGCTATGCAGCTAACATTACATAACTGCCGTGCTGTTTCTTCTTCATGACAATTCTCAGCCGCATTCTGCAGGGGCAATGAAGATGCTCCTGCATCGTTTTCAAATGGAAATGTGAGATTACCCACAATACAGTCCGCAATTGTCTCCCCCTGAGTTTCATCTCTGGTCACATGAACCGCTGTCTTTGAAGACAACATTTTGACACAGACAACGAGGTGTAGGCCAGCGTGGAGAATTGGCGGAAAGCACTGGCGGCTGCCTTCTATGATGAGGCTATTGAAAAGTTGGTACAACGCTATGACAAAAGTCTAAGTCAGAACGGCGACTACGTAGAGACGTAGTTGAAAGGTGTAGCTAATTGTTACAAGTAAAACATTTCTGATGTTCACTGTGGTTTCAATTTGGCAATCAATCGGAGCTTACTTTCTGAACAGGCCTCGTATATATATATATATATATATATATATATATATATATATATATATATATATATATATATATATATATATATATATATATGTGTGTGTGTGTGTGTGTGTGTGTGTGTGTGTGTGTATGTTGAAGTGTCTGACACCGAAGTAAGTTCTTTTACTCTTTCATTACACTGTCTTGTAAGTGAAAGAAACCTATGACCAATTGTGCTGCTCTTCACTGAACACGTTTAGTATGCCCTCTGAATCCTATTTCGTGCGAGTCCCACACACCTGAGCAATGTGAGGTGCACATGTGTCTAGAAGGAGAGAGCGTTTTACCTGTAGAATAGTGTACCTCGGAGAACCTGATGTTTTTTGGTCGGTATTTCAATCAAGTTGTTGCTAGATATCAGCTCGTGTTTTGTGCAGCATTTGCAAATATAGAGTTCTACGTTTTTAAGCTCTCTATAACACACTGCCGCAAAAAAATTAGTACATCCTTTTAGAGGTTTCTATTTCAATCAAAATTTATTGTTGCAGAAGTGCATATGGATTATATAAATGATTGCACTTGCAGATCAATAGCACAAGCGCCTCTGACGTACCAGGTATCGGCCCATGCTCAAAACACCCGTACAGCCTCCACAGGCGGCAATGCAGGCGCTGGTTCTGGCATTGTGCAGGTGGCGAATACTGTGCTGGTATCCGTTATGCCTCGCCTGCTGGATTTGTCCACATAGTTGTGTAACAGTTGTTGATTGACGAATTACGCGAGTCACTTCTTGTCCCATCATATCCGGCATGTGTTCGATTGAAGACAAGTCCGGAGATCGTGCTGGCCAGGGAAGTTGCTGCACCTCTTGCAGAGCACGTTGAGTTTCACGGACAGCGTGAGGGCGAGCGTTATCTTACTGGAACAACACATCACTTTTCTGTTACACGAACGGGTATAACGACATTTTTCCCGTACAGAACGGTGGTTAGCGTCCCCTCCAAAAACACCATAGTTGAACGAGAGTTGTAACTTACGGCACCCCAAACCATAAGGCCCGCTCACCAGGTCTACGTCGTACGAACAAACGACCATTACTTGCGTGCAGGTAGCATCTACTCTCTTCGTTGGAAGCGTCGGCTCCCCATTCCGACTTCCAAGCGATCCTGTGACAGGACTTGCGAAGCCAATGACTTCGATGCTGTGGTGTGAGTGGCAGACCTAGAGGTGTGCATGCCCATAGTCCCAACGTTAGTATCCGGTTCGCAACAGTTCATGTTGACACATACGGGCTCACAAGCTCTCTTATCCGTGCTGTGGTAGCTGGACGATCTGCCACTGGTGCCTTAACAAAACGACATTCCATGGCGGTGTCTGTGCTGCGTGAGAATGTGACGCGACCACTGATATATGTATCATTGCACAACTGACGGAGCACGTACAGTTTTTGTGGGAATTCTCCGAAAGGACCATCAGTACACCTACTGTCCCCCAGGTGGCATATCGTGTCATCGGATCCAAATCGACGTCTTCTTTCCAAGCGTGCTAATTTTTTTCGGTAGTGTATTTTAAAGCTGTTTGGATTGTATTGTCAATTCTTCAGTTTCAGAATTTTGCGGCAAGTGAAATTCCATATATTATTAAAACTAGTAGTATAATGTGTCGACGGTTAAACTAAACTTGCACCTTGTAGTTTGAAACAAAAGGTTTTTTACTATGGAACATGTAACATTTGAATGTTTCGTGAACGTCTTAAAAGTTTTACTCGTCAGGAGAATGAAAATATATTTAACTTGTAATACTTCTGCTTAATTTGAGTTCATTTATTGATTACTGGTGTCTAGTAGATCAATAATGTAGCAGTCAGACGACTAAATAGAGCATTAACAAGATTTTCTCGATTGCAATTTCAGTATAATATTTATTCGTAAGTCCATGACCATGTGCAACATGTTTTTACGTCAGTTTTACGGACGAATTACTGTAAATTCGGAAAATGACTGCAGCACATAAAAAGTGAATGCCATCATTTAAAAACGGTATAAGGAAATCTGTTAAGCTTCCATTGCGGGACTCGAAAGAGGTGAGAGACAGAAGTTGTCCAGGGCACATCACTCCCTCCTACGACGAGGGTTAGTAGAAATCCTTGGGTAACAAAAGCGATATTGAATTTAAGTGATGAAGGTAGAAAATAAAAAAATGCAGTAAATGAAGCTGGCAAAAAGAAATACAAACGTCTCAAAAATGAGATCGACAGGAAGTGCAAAATGCAGGGATGCCTAGAGGGCAAATTTAAGGACGTAGAGGCTTATATCTTTAAGGGTAAGATACAGGAAAGTTAAAGAGACCTTTGGAGAAAAGAGAATCACTTGCATGGATGTCACTATCTCAGATGGAAAACCAGTTCCAAGCAAAGAAGGGAACGCAGAAAGGAGGAAAGAGCATACAGAGGGTCCACACAAGGGCGATGTATTTATGTATTTAAGGGCAATATTATGGAAATGGAAGAGGACGTAAATGAAGATAAAATGGGAGATTTGATACTGCGTGAAGAATTTGACAGAGCGCTGAAAGACCTGAGTCGAAACAAAGTCCCGGGAGTAGACAAGATTACATTAGCACTAGCCACAGCCTTGGAAGAGCTAGGCCTGACAAAACTCTATCATCTGGTGAGCAAGATGTATGGGAAAGTTGAAATACCATCAGATTTTAATAGGAATATAATAATTCCAATCCCAAAGAAAGCAGGTGTTGACAGGTGTGAAAGAGCCACCGTGGTACAACAACCGAGTTAGAAAACTGCTGCAGAAGCAAAGGGAACTTCACAGCAAACATAAACATAGCCAAAGCCTTGCAGACAAACAGAAATTACGCGAAGCGAAATGTAGTGTGAGGAGGGCTATGCGAGAGGCGTTCAATGAATTCGAAAGTAAAGTTCTATGTACTGACTTGGCAGAAAATCCTATGAAATTTTGGTCTTCTGTTAAAGCGGTAGGTGGATCAAAACAAAATGTCCAGACACTCTGTGACCAAAATGGTACTGAAACAGAGGATGACAGACTAAAGGCCGAAATACTAAATGTCTTTTTCCAAAGCTGTTTCACAGAGGAAGACTCCACTGTAGTTCCTTCTCCAGATTGTCACACAGATGACAAAATGGCAGATATCGAAATAGACGACAGACGGATAGAGAAACAATTAAAATCGCTCAAAAGAGGAAAGGCCGCTGAACCTGATGGGAAACCAGTTCGATTTTACAGCGAGTACGCGAAGGAACTTACCCCCTTCTTGCAGCTGTGTACCGTAGGTCTCTAGAAGACCGTAGCGTTCCAAAGGATTGGAAAAGGGCACAGGTCATCCCCGTTTTCAAGAAGGGACGTCGAACAGATGTGCAGAACTATAGACCTATATCTCTAACGTCGATCAGTTGTAGAATTTTGGAACACGTATTATGTTCGAGTATAATGACTTTTCTGGAGACTAGAAATTACTCTGTAGGAATCAGCTTGGGTTTCGAAAAAGACGGCCGTGTGAAACCCAGCTCACGCTATTCGTCCACGAGACTCAGAGGGCCATAGACACGGGTTCACAGGTAGATGCCGTGTTTCTTGACTTCCGCAAGGCGTTCCATACAGTTCCCCACAGTCGTTTAATGAACAAAGTAAGAGCGTATGGACTATCAGACCAATTGTGTGATTGGATTGAAGAGTTCCTAGATAACAGAACGAGGCATGTCATTCTCAATGGAGAGAAGTCTTCCAAAGTAAGAGTGATTTCAGGTGTGCCGTAGGGGTGTGTCATAGGACCGTTGCTATTCACAATATACATAAATGACCTTGTGGATGACGTCGGAAGTTCACTGAGGCTTTTTGCAGATGATGCTGTGGTGTATTGAAAGGTTGTAACAATGGAAAATTGTACTAAAATGCAGGAGGATCTGCAGCGAATTGACGCATGGTGCAGGGAATGGCAATTGAATCTCAATGTAGACAAGTGTAATGTGCTGCGAATACGTAGAAAGATAGATCCCTTATCATTTAGCTAAAAATAACAGGTCAGCTACTGGAAGCAGTTAATTCCATAAATTATTTGGGAGTACGCATTAGGGGTGATTTAAAATGGAATGATCATATGAAGCTGATCGTCGGTAAAGCGGATGCCAGACTGAGATTCATTGGAAGAATCCTAAGGAAATGCAATCCGAAAACAAAGGAAGAAGGTTACAGTACGCTGTTCGCTCACTGCTTGAATACTGCTCAGCAGTGTGGGATCCGTACCAGATAGGGCGGATAGAAGAGATAGAGAAGATCCAACGGAGAGCAGCGCGCTTCGTTACAGGATCATTTAGTAATCGCAAAAGCGTTACGGAGATGACAGATAAACTCCAGTGGAAGACTCTGCAGGGGAGACGCTCAGTAGCTCGGTACGGGCTTTTGTTAAAGTTTCGAGAACATACCTTCACCGAAGAGTCAAGCAGTATATTGCTCCCTCCTACGTATATCTCGCGAAGAGACCATGAGGATAAAATCAGAGAGATTAGAGCCCACACAGAAGCATACCGACAATCCTTCTTTCCACGATCAAAACGAGACTGGAATAGAAGGGAGAACCGATAGAGGTACTCAGGGTACCCTCCGCCACACACCATCAGGTGGCTTGCGGAGTATGGATGTAGATGTAGATGTAGAATTACCGAACTATTAGCTTAATAAGTCATGGCTGCCAAATAGTGACACGAATTTTTTGCACAAGAATGGAAAAACTGGTAGAAGCCGACCCTGGGGAACATCAGTCCGGATTACACAGAACTGATGGAACGCATGAGGCAATACTGACCCTACTATTTATCTTAGAACATAGATTAAGGAAAGGCAAATTATGTTTCTAGCATTTTTAGACTTAGAGAAAGCTTTTGACAGTGTTGACTGGAATACTCTCTTTCAAATTCTGAAGTGGCAGATGTCAGATACAATTTGTACAGAAGCCAGATGGCAGTTATAAGAGTCGAATGGCATGAAAGGCAAGCATTGGTTGGGAAGGGAGTGAGACAGGGTTGTAGCCTATCCCCGATGTTATTGAATCTGTATATTACTCAATTAGTAAAAGAAACAAAAGAAAAATTCGGAGGAGTAATTAAAATTCACAGAGAAGAAATAAAAACTTTGAGGTTTGCTGATGACATCGTAACTCTGTCAGAGACAGCAAAGGACCAGAAAGAGTAGCTGTACGGAATGGACAGTGTCTTGAAAGGAGGATATAAGATGAACATCAACAAAAGCAAAACGAGGATAATGGAATGAAGTCTAATTAAATCAAGTGATGCTGAGGGAATTACATTAGGAAATGAGACATTTAAAGTAGTAGATTAGTTTTGCTATTTGGGGATAAAAATAACTAATAACGGTTGAAGTAGAGAGGATATAAAATGTAGACTGGTAATGGTAAGGAAAGCGTTTTTGAAGAAGAGAAATTTGTTAACATCGAGTATAGACTTAAGTGTCAGAAAGTCTTCTCTGAAAGTATTTTTATGGAGTGTAGCCATGTATGGAAGTGAAACTCGGGCGACAACTAGTTTAGACAAGAAGAGAATAGAAGCTTTCGAAATGTGGTGCTACAGAAGAATGCTGAAGATTAGATGGGTACGTCACGTTACTAATGAGGAGATGCTGAATAGAACTGGGGAGAAGAGAAATTTGTGCCATCACGTGACTAGAAGAAAGGATCGGTTGATAGGACATGTTTTGAGACACTAAGTGATCACCAATTTAGTACTGGAGGGCAGTGTGGAGGATAAGAAAAGGAGACCAAGAGATGAATACACTAAGCAGATTCAGAAGGATGTAGGGTGCAGTAGTTACTTGGAGATGTAGAAGCTTGCACAGGATAGAGTGGCATGGAGAGCTGCATCAAACCAGGGAAGTATAGGTCTCCAGTAGATAAAGTTTTCATTCGGAGCCTATATCTGGAAATGTAACGTTTGGGTACAAAATAAGTGTGAAGATCGGATCACTGATCGGATCCCTTTCAGATCACCCCTATCGCGGTACGAACGTGAACTGAGAAGGAGACGCCATCGCCAGTCCCTGTTGTAGTTATGATATCGCGTATCATTTTCGACTGACCGCGACAGAGACTGCGAGAAACTGATTCGTCGTGACTGGGCAGGTCGACTGCGGTGCATCACAAACGCGCCACACTCTCGACGTTGAAGAGGACGTCCATCTTCCTGCAGAAGAGAGCTCGACGACGAGTACCCGATACACTGCCCTGCAGAGCACACGGGCCAGAGCTCATTGTGCTGGGTGCGTACCGTGGTGCGGGAAATTTGAAAGTGATCCGATCCGTGAACTGATTTTACATCCAAATGATACATTTACGGGCATGAGTACCTTACGAAAACTTTATATACTATGTCGTTTCTACAACCCAAAGATGCCTCTGATAGAAGTTGTGAAATACACTACTGACTATTAAAATTGCTACACCAAGAAGATGACGTGCTACAAACGCGAAATTTAACTGACAGGAAGAAGATGCTGTGATGTGCATGGCCTACACCTCAACAGGTATGGGAAGGGGAGGTTGGCAAAACTTATAGGTGATAGCATAGGTGGGGGTGGTGGGATCACTCATGGGAAAATTCCGGTAGTTGTGGGTGTTAGATTTGTACCTTTTTTAAATTGAAGTCAGCTGATAGGTATTCCTGCTTAAGGGAAGTCTCTCTAACAAAGAAACCACTTTCTACAAAGCTTGGGTATCCGATTAATGAGGGAATTAGTATATTTCTTCAAAATATACAAGGTATTAGAGATAAAGTTAGTGAACTGCTTATAGATGTTGACTCTGAAATTATTGGTATATCTGAACACTTCTTAAATAAGGAGATAATTCAGAGGCTTCCTTTACCAGGATACAGGTTGGCTGGCAGCTTTTCTAGGAGCTCTTTGCGGTGTGGGGGAGTAGCCATGTATGTGAAAAACGGTATCCCATTTGAGTCAATTGACGTTTCAAAGTACTGCACTGAAAAGGTGTTTGAATGTTGTGCAGGTGTTGTTAAATTTAGCGGAACTAAACTTCTTACTGTTGTTATTTATAGATCCCCAGACTCCGATTTCACAACATTTTTGCTAAAGCTAGAGGAGGTTCTTGGTTCACTTTATAGGAGATACAAAAAGTTAGTTATATGTGGTGACTTCAATATTAATTGTATAAGTGATTGTGCAAGGAAAAGGATGCTGGTAGACCTCCTTAATTCATATAATCTTATGCAAACCGTATTCTTTCCAACGAGAGTGCAAGGGAACAGTAGAACAACCACAGACAACATTTTTGTTCATTCGTCATTATTAGAAGGGCATTCTGTTAGCAAAAAGGTGAATGGCCTTTCAGATCATGATGCACAAATTTTAAGTCTAAAAGATTTTTGTGCTGCAACACATGTTAAATATAGTTACCAACTTTTTAGGAAAGCTGATCCAGTTGCTGTACAGACTTTTGTAAACCTTATCAAGGAACAAGAGTGGCAAGATGTTTATAGTGCTGATACAGTAGACGATAAATATAATGCTTTCCTCAAGACTTTTCTCGTGCTCTTTGAAAGTTGCTTTCCGTTAGAACGTTCAAAACAGGGTACTAGCACAAACAGGCAGCCTGGGTGGCTGACTAAAGGGATAAGAATATCTTGTAGAACAAAGTGGCAATTATATCAAAACGTTAGAAACAGTCACAATCTAAATGCAGCAGCCCATTACAAACAGTATTGTAAGGTGCTTAAAAAAGTTATTAGGAAAGCAAAAAGTATGTGGTATGCAGATAGAATAGCTAAGTCTCAGGATAAAATTAAAACCATATGGTCAGTCGTAAAGGAAGTGGCTGGTCTGCAGAGACAGGTCGAGAATATAGAATCAGTACGTAGTGGGGATGTCCGTGTTACTGATAAGACGCATATATGTACAGTACTTAATAATCACTTTCTGAATGTAGCAGGTGAACTAAATAGAAACCTAGTCCCAACAGGGAATCATATAGCGCTCTTAGAAAAAAGTGTTCCGAGACTGTTACCTGAAATGCTCCTCCATGATACTGACAAGAGGGAGATTGAGTTAATAATTAAATCACTAAAGACCACGAACTCTCATGGATATGACGGGGTATCTAGCAGAATACTGAAGTATTGTTCCACGTATGTTAGCTCAGTACTTAGCCATATCTGTAACTTTTCCTTTAGGAGTGGTTGGTTTCCTGACCGATTAAAGTACTCGGTGGTGAAGCCACTTTATAAAAAGGGAGACAGGGATAATGTTGACAACTATAGACCTATTTCTATGCCATCGGTGTTTGCTAAAGTTATCGAGAAGGTTGTATATACAAAGTTACTGCAGCATTTAAATTCACATAATTTGCTGTCGAATGTACAGTTTCGTTTTAGAAATGGCTTAACAACTGAAAATGCTATAGTCTCTTTTCTCTGTGAGGTTTTGGACGGATTAAATAAAAGGTTGCGAACGTTAGGTGTTTTCTTTGATTTAACGAAGGCTTTTGACTGTGTTGACCACAAAATATTACTGCAGAAGTTGGAACATTATGGAGTAAGGGGAGTAGCTTACAATTGGTTCGCCTCCTACTTTAAGAACAGAAAGCAGAAGGTAATCCTCCACAATATTGAGAGTGGTAATGATGTTCAGTCCCAATGGGGCACTGTTAAATGGGGCGTTCCCCAAGGGTCGGTGCTGGGGCCACTGCTGTTTCTTATTTATATAAATGATATGCCTTCTAGTATTACAGGTGATTCAAAAATATTTCTGTTTGCTGATGACACCACCTTGGTAGTGAAGGATCTTGTGTGTAATATTGAAACATTATCAAATAATGCAGTTCATGATATAAGTTCGTGGCTTGTGGAAAATAATTTGATGCTAAATCACAGTAAGACTCAGTTTTTACAGTTTCTAACTCACAATTCAACAAGAACTGACATTTTAATCAGACAGAATGGGCATGTTATAAGCGAGACGGAACAGTTCAAGTTCCTAGGCGTATGGATAGATAGTAAGTTGTTGTGGAAAGCCCATGTTCAGGATCTTGTTCAGAAACTAAATGCCGCTTTATTTACTTTTGGAACAGTATCTGAAATAAGTGACATTTCAACACGAAAAGTAGTATACTTCGCATATTTTCATACGCTTATGTCATATGGTATTATTTTTTGGGGTAATTCTTCTGATTCAAAAAGGGTATTTTTGGCTCAAAAACGGGCTGTTCGAGCTATGTATGGTGTAAGTTCGAAAACTTCTTGTCGACCCCTATTCAATAGTCCGGGAATTTTGACATTGCCCTCACAGTATGTATTTTCTTTAATGTCGTTTGTTGTTAGCAATATTAGCTTATTCCCAAGAGTTAGCAGCTTTCACTCAGTTAATACTATGCAGAAATCAAATCTGCATGTGGAATGCACTTCCTTGACTCTTGTGCAGAAAGGAGTGCAGTATTCTGCTGCATCCATTTTCAATAAGCTACCACGAGAACTCAAAAACTTTAGCAGTAGCCCAAACACTTTTAAGTCTAAACTGAAGAGTTTCCTCATGGCTCACTCCTTCTATTCTGTCGAGGAGCTCCTGGAAGAGCTAAAAAATTAAGCAAATTCCAGTGTTACATTCTTGATTTTCTTTATTTAAACTAACGACTTGTCGCCTGAATATGTTTCTTATATTTAATGTCATTCTGTTTCTACAATCGTGTTATAATTTCATGTATTGACTCGTTCCATGACCATGGAGACTTCTCCTAAATGTGGTCCCACGGAACAATAAATAAATAAATAAATAAATTAGCTTTTTAGAGCATTCACACAAGGTTGGCGCCGGTGGCGACACCTACAACGTGCTGACATGACGAAAGCTTGCAAGCGATTTCTCATACACAAACAGCAGTTGACCGGCGTTGCCTGGTGAAACGTTGTTTTGATGCCTCATGTAAGCAGGAGAAATGCGTCCATCACGTTTCAGACTTTAATAAACGTCGGATTGTAGCCCATCGCTATTGCGGTTTATCGTATCGCGACATTGTTGCTCGCGTTGGTCGTCATCCAATGACTGTTAGCAGAATATGGAATCGGTGGGTTCAGGAAGGTAATACAGAATGCCGTGCTGGATCCCAACGGCCTCGTATCACTAGCAGTCGAGATGACAGGCATCTTATCCGCATGGCTCTAACGGATAATGCAGCCACGTCTCGATCCCTGAGTCAACAGACGGGGACGTTTGCAAGACAACAACCATCTGCACGAACAGTTCGACGACGTTTGCAGCAGCATGGACTATCAGCTCGGAGACCATGGCTGCGGTTACCCTTGACGCTGCATCACAGACAGGAGCGCCTGCGATGCTGTACTCAACGACGAAACTGGGTGCACGAATGGCGAAACGTGATTTTTTTTCGGATGAATCCAGATTCTGTTTACAGCATCATATGGTCGCATTCGTGTTTGGCGACATCGCGGTGAACGCACATTGGAAGCGTGTATTCGTCATCGCCATACTGGCGTATCATCCGGCGTGCTGGTATGGGGTGCCATTGGTTACACGTCTCAGTCACCTCTTGTTCGCATTGACGACACTTTGAACAGTGGACGTCACATTTCAGATGTGTTACGACGCGTGGCTCTACCCATCATTCGATCCCTGCGAAACTCTACTTTCAACAGGATAATGCACGACCGCATGTTGCAGGTCCTGTACGGGCCTTCTTGATACAGAAAATGTTCGACTGCTGCCCTGGCCAGCGCATTCTCCAGATATCTCACCAATTGAAAACGTCTGGTCAATGGTGGCCGAGCAACTGGCTCGTCACAATACGCCAGTCACTACTCTTGATGTACTGTGGTATCATCTTGAAGCTGCATGGGCAGTTGTACCTGTACACGCCATCCAAGCTCTGTTTGAGTCAACGCCCAGGCGTATTAAGGCCGTTAATACGGCCAGATGTGGTTGTTCTGGGTACTGATTTCTCAGCATCTATGCACCCAAACTGTGTGAAAATGTAATCACATGTCAGTTCTAGTATAATATATTTGTCCAATGAATACCCGTTTACTATCTGCATTTCTTCTTGGTCTAGCAATTTTAATGGCCAGTAGTGTATATTTTCTAGACAAGCTAGTTTACTTTCGAACTATACACAAGCGCAGGAAAGTAGCTTTCGTCCACTGTGCTCAGTATAGAGAATTCATTACCATTCAGCGCAGATAGAAGTCATACCACCATGGAATGAAAATAAGTATACCTTCGTGTAATAGCAATATATATATATATATATATATATATATATATATATATATATATATATATATAGAGAGAGAGAGAGAGAGAGAGAGAGAGAGAGAGAGAGGGAAGGTGGGAGAGAGAGAGCGAGGGAGCGAGAGAGATGGTGGGCAGGAGAGGAGGGAGAGAGGGAGAGACAGGGTCTTCAACAATAACTGCGTACCACTTTTCGACGCTTTTCTATGTTCACATTACCAAAAAGAAATGTATTATAATTATGGCTGAAGAAAGATAATTACAAAAACATACTGTGTATGGTCTCCACAGAGCTTCAGACACGTGTCATACAAGTTTTTGGATACACACACTGAAACCTGTCTATTCATTATTCACTATAAACGTAATTTTGCTTAATTTAACGACGCAAACTTCGCGATCGCCCTCTTACCTTTGCCAAAGAGTAGATACGGCGGTGCACCTTTGGCCACCCCCCCCCCTCCCCAACCCCAATTAGCTGCGTTATCGTCCCTACAGTATATTTATGTGAGATGGCTTGCATAACCAATTATTCGATTTCTCTTGAACTATTACGTTTGGGACCTGACACGTTATATGAAACTTTTTGAGTGTTCTAAAGTTCCGCCTGGTACGAAAAGGATCCTGCGTCCTTTAACCTCGACGTACTTGAAAAGTGAATCGTAATGACCGAAACTCTGTCAGTGCAGTTTCTTTCGAGTGTCCCCAGACGAGTATGCCAAAGACTGGCGAAATGGGGGAGTAGCCTTTCCTTTGTCAGTTTGATGGTAATTTCCTGCGCTATCATAGTTCACCACCACTTATGTTCGATAACGAAGTGGTTCTCTTGCTATGAACTCTCGCCACATGAGCTGCAGAGCAACATCAGAAGCCACCCCTGCCCTGTCATCGTCCTAACGGAGAAATGTAATTCTGGCTCCCACAAGGGAGCCATAAACAGCTCCTGTCTGCAGGGGAAGCTTGTCTTGTCGGAGGTCGTTAAAACACGCTGCATATACCTGGCGCAGCGCAGTCGCGTCACAGCCAACTTGCCACAGTACTCGGGTAGTACTATTGTTGTGTCGATTCCCTAAGGTCTCGACACAATGAGTGGCTAGGTGCACGCGAAACTAACGCAGACGGGCGTAAATTCTGAAACAGGAGACTGGATGAAAACTATAAAGAAAAGAAGAGAGATTGTCATCTACTTAACTTTTAATGATGTTCTTCTTGTTGAAATACATCTCTTGCATAGTAGTAAGCAATTAGCAATGATACACATGGCGCCTTGCTAGGTAGTAGCGATGGACTAGCTGAAGGCTATTTAATCTGTCTCTCGGCAAATGAGAGGAATACTTGGTAGGTCTAGTCGCAAGCTATGTCGTCCGTACAACTGGGGCGAGGTCAAGTCCGTGTCTTGTGACCTGCCCTGTGGTGGCGCTACGATTGCGAGTACACAGTGGCGACACGCGGGTCCGACATGTACTACAGGACCGCGGCCGATTTAAGTTACCACCTAGCAAGTGTGGTGTCTAGCGGTGACACCACATTCCTCCCCCGCAAATCGGCGAACGGTCGTGAGATAAGGCTTCCGCCCGCCGTGGGGAGGACCCCATGTTGACGTAGGCGATGAGGTGGGGAGCCTAACAACAGGCGAGGCTGTGCCACCCGCACCCGGCCATTCGGTCCGAGGGGAGCTAGGAAACGCCTGCAAACCTAGTCCAGGGTGCACGTCAACATGAGGTGTATGCGCACGTAATGAGACAGAAGGGTCGACCTCCATGTGGTCGGAGCACCCGACGGGCGAAGACGACATCTGGTCCGGAGCGGGCAAGAGGTCCATGGCGGAGGACGGCTGGTCACGGGAAGCAAGCGGCGGCGCGTGACCCAGGGAGGCGCCAGGCGGCTGCAGCGAAGCGTCCGCTGCGGGCGGCGCCGGCGGCGGCTGCGGTGGCGGCGGCGCGACGCCATGGGGCAAAATGGAAGGCAGCGTCGGTAACACCTGGGGATGAGGCGAGCCAGTAGATGGGTCCCCAGGGCGCTGACCTGACGGCTCCGTCGCTGAAAGCAGACGGGGAGCGGCAGAACCCAGGCGACGACAGAGGCGCAGCTGATTGAGATGCCGACGCACCTCACCAGAGGCCCCCAAAACCAAATACATCGCGCGGCCGAGGCAGCGAAGAATGCGCCCTGCGAGCCAACGCCGTGAACCGCGATAGTTGCGATAATAGACAACGTCGCCAGGAGCAAAAGCAGGAGTCTGCCGCTGCACAGGAACCTGATGTGGCGGATGCAGCAAAGACATCAGAGTTCGATGAGGACGACCATGGAGCAATTCAGCCGGCGAGCGACCATCGCGGGGCTGAGAGCGATAGGAAGACAAAAAGAGCAACAAAGCGTCCTCCCGTGAATGCGACTCTTTCAACTTCAACATCTGCGACTTGAAAGTCCGGACCAATCGTTCCGCGGCACCGTTTGACTGAGGCGAAAACGGCGCGGATGTCAGATGTTGAATACCATTGGCCTTGCAGAATGACTGAAATTCTGCGGACATGAATTGTGGGCCATTGTCGGAAACAATAGTCTGCGGAAGACCTTCAATGCAAAAGATAGCAGACAAGGCTTGGATGGTGGCAGAAGACGTCGTGGAAGACATCCGGACAACAAAAGGAAAATTACTGAAAGCATCAACCACAACCAACCATCGAGCATTCCAGAATGGACCAGCAAAATCGATGTGCAAGCGTTGCCAAGGGGAAGTGGCTTTCGGCCATGCAAAGAATTTCCGCGGCGGTGCGGATTGTTGTTCGGCACACGCCACGCAAGAGGAGCACATATTCGTAATCGCAGCATCGATTCCGAACCAAGTACAGTGCTGACGAGCAAGGTGTTTCGTACGCACTATACCCCAATGTCCTTGGTGAAGAAGCTTTAAGACAGAGGACTGTAACGAACGCAGGACTACGACTCGGGATTGATCATTATCGGAACGCAACAACAAAACACCACGTCGTACAAAAAGTCTCTCCTTGTGAGCAAAAAAACGGCGAACCAAAGGATCTTCGATCCGTGACTTTGACAAGGGCCATTGCGTAGCAACAAAACGCAAAACGGGAGCAAGGACAGGGTCAGCAGCTGTGGCTGTAGCTACACGACGAAAATCAATCGGAAACGATGCGACCACGTCATCGGCTTCCGAATCAATGAACATGCAAGCAAGTTCGGAAGAATCGAATGCTTTATCCTCAGCAACAGGCAAACGGGACAACGCATCAGCGTTTCCGTGCTTAGCAGTGGACCGATACAAGATATCGTAGCGGTACTGCGAGAGAAAAAGAGACCAGCGAATGAATTTCTGCGCTGTACGTGGAGGTACAGGTTTGTTCGGATGAAAAAGCGATGTCAAAGGTTTGTGGTCCGTGATGATTGTAAAGTGACGACCATACAAGAAGTCATGGAACTTGGTAACACCAAACACGAGAGCTAAAGCTTCTTTCTCTATTTGTGAATAATTTCTTTGCGCAGATGAGAGCAATTTTGACGCAAAGGCAATAGGGCGATCATGCGAACCATCTTTGTGCGCAAGCACAGCACCGATCCCGAAATCCGATGCATCTACCATCAACAAAAGGGGTTTTCGGGGATCGAATGGCGTAAGGCAAGTATTTGAAAGTAACGCCGATTTCAACTGGCGAAAGGCGCGTTCGCATTCCGTCGTCCAGACGAACGGAACACCTTTACGGCGTAAGCGATGAAGCGGAGCTGAAATGGAAGAAGCATTGCGCACAAACTTTGAATAATAATTTACCTTACCCAGCACACTCTGTAGCTGTTTTAAGTTCTGCGGTGACGGCAAGTCCTGAATGGCACGAAGGTGCTCTGGACTCGGATGTATACCTTGGGCATTTATGACATGCCCCAGGTACGGTAAGTCACGAGCAAAAAACACACATTTGTCCTTCCTCAAGCGAAGACCATTCTGACGCAATACCTGAAATAAAGTTCGGAGATTTTGCAAATGTTCTGCTTCTGTCTTACCTGAGATTACAATATCGTCCAGATAGTTCGCAGCCGTAGGGACCGACGCACAAATAGTTTGTAAATATTGCTGAAATAAAGCAGGGGCGGATGCACACCCGAATGGCAGTCTGTTGAAGCGATACAAGCCAAGATGCGTGTTGACCACTAAGACGCGCTGGGATTCTTCGTCCACAGGTATCTGCAAGTACGCATCTGCGAGGTCCAATTTTGAAAAATATTTTCCCGGGCACAGTTTGTCAAAAAGATCTTCCGGGCGGGGCAAAGGAAAAGTAGCAGTCACAAGTTGTGGATTCACAGTTGCCTTGAAGTCCACGCAAAGTCTCAGTTTTCCGGAAGGTTTTGGCAAAATTACTAAGGGTGAGGCCCCAGAGAGAAGCCTGCACACGTTCAATTACACCTTGAGATTCTAACTCGGCCAATGTTCTTGCGACCTCATCACGCAATGCGTGGGGAACATTGCGCGCTCTGAAAAATTTCGGTTGCGCGTTGTCTTTCAATTCCAAATGTGCCGCATAGTTCTTAGCGCAACCAAGGCCCGGTGCAAAAATGTCTGCAAATTCTTCACAAAGACTAGAAACACTGGCGGAAGGCACAGTCTGAGTCACGGATAGGACCTGATTTACAATAGACATATTAAACAATTGAAACAAATCTAATCCAAACAAGTTCACTGCACTAGAGGAACGAAGAACATAAAATGACACAAGTTTTGTCTGTCCCTTGTATGTGGCAATAAGGCTGCACTGTCCTAACACAGGTATATGCTGTCCTGAGTAACTAGTTAACGTAACATTTGCGGCACGCAATGGCGGTTGGCCCAGTTGTTTGTACGTGTCGGGATTGAGCAAGGAAACTGCAGCTCCGGTATCGAGCTGGAATGGTATCACTTTTCCTGCAAAGTCTAAGTCCACAAAAAGTTTATTGTCTTGTTGACGACAAGAGCGACTGTCTCGTGCAATTTGAACTGATACAGGTCCAGAAGCACTTGCAACTTTACGGGATTTCCGGCGACGTCGACGCACACTTTGGGTGGGACGAACACAGTCACTGTGAGCTAAAGTGTCACTGGACGGGTGGGAATGTACTACATGGATGTCCATGGGTGAAGGTCCACGAGCCTGATTGTCCTGGGTTCGATTCCGGCGCGAAGCAAAGGGCCTGGAATTTGTGTGATTGTCTGACCGAAGCTTTTTCTGGCAAACACTTTGTACATGTCCTTTCTTTTGACAGTAAAAGCAAATAGCTTGGCGTGACGGGCAATTTTCACGCGAATGTCTAGTAGCACACCGCGGGCAAGATTTCACTGCATTTGCTTGCTTACGCGGCGCACGTGGTTGCAAGCTAGGCGGCCGCTGCGAAGTCGGGCGCGAGGGCCGCTCAGCGTCCCGTGCAGCGGGCCGGGCGGGCCGATTAACGTGACACACTGCTGGCGAAGTTTCAAATGATTCCTGAGCAAAGTCAAGTGTGTCTTGCCTGTCCAATATGTCTATCACTTGTTGCAGGGAGGGATTAACTAGCTTCAAAATCTGTTCCCTTATGCGAACATCAGAAACGTTCTGTGCAATTGCATCACGCACCATAGTATCTGAATATGGGAGGCCACATTCACAGGCAAACGCACAGTCTCTAGTAAGTCCTTGCAAAGTTGCAACCCACTCCCTATTAGTCTGACCGGCCGTACGTTTTGTACGAAAAAACGTATACCGTTTTGCAACTACATTTACTGTTTCTTTGAAATAGGCATCTAAAGCAGACAAAATTTCTTCGTAGGACAGAGTTGCTACGTCTCGTCGGGGAAACAATTTCACTATCACACGGTAGGTAGACACACCGACACAAGAAAGCAAAAACGGCTGCCGCTCTTTACCTTGAATTCCATAAGCAGTGAGGTGGAAGTTGAACTGATCGGCCCACTCAGTCCAGCTCTCGTTATGGGCCTCAAAGGGCCTAAATGGCGGTGCGACAGCGTTGTGTGGCTGCGGTAGCGATGAAGCGGCGGGTGCCGCATCGGTTTGCAGCGCACGTTGACCCTGGACGAGCTGTCCAAGGGCTTCCAATAACGCCTGCGTCTGCTGATTCTGCAAGCGAAAAAATTCGGACAGTACATCTGGAGAATGCGGCGAAGCCATGACTCAAGCAAATTAGAGCAAGTATAACACAAAGACTGCAACGTGGGCGCGGCACCAATCCTCGGCGCCAAAATATTGTTGTGTCGATTCCCTAAGGTCTCGACACAATGAGTGGCTAGGTGCACGCGAAACTAACGCAGACGGGCGTAAATTCTGAAACAGGAGACTGGATGAAAACTATAAAGAAAAGAAGAGAGATTGTCATCTACTTAACTTTTAATGATGTTCTTCTTGTTGAAATACATCTCTTGCATAGTAGTAAGCAATTAGCAATGATACACATGGCGCCTTGCTAGGTAGTAGCGATGGACTAGCTGAAGGCTATTTAATCTGTCTCTCGGCAAATGAGAGGAATACTTGGTAGGTCTAGTCGCAAGCTATGTCGTCCGTACAACTGGGGCGAGGTCAAGTCCGTGTCTTGTGACCTGCCCTGTGGTGGCGCTACGATTGCGAGTACACAGTGGCGACACGCGGGTCCGACATGTACTACAGGACCGCGGCCGATTTAAGTTACCACCTAGCAAGTGTGGTGTCTAGCGGTGACACCACAACTATCAAGCGGAATTCCCCGAACTCGCACGGATAAAGTCCAATAAAAATTAATTTAGAATGTACCACTCATCAAGGCCATTCATCTCTAAAATTCTAAATTTGTGTGCAACCGTTATTTGAAGATCATCGGATGTAATGACTAAGAACCAGAAGTGCTGAAAAACAGTGCCACTTAAGACACGGTTATGACCAGCAGTTTGGCAAGAGTCATAAATGTGGTACATATATTATTCGGCAACAACTATTAGAAATTACGTGTCCCTTTGAAAGTCAGATCTGGAAGCTAGAGAGATCCGAAGAGATTGGATAAGAATCTCTTCCCGTTCGTTCCACCGACCTGTCGTCTTCCAAAGTTGTGTCCCCAGCACAGAAGACAGTTGGCTGGTCGTGGGATCTTCTTCGGCGGTGGCTTCTACGCTGTCAATTCGAACCTGTGATTGTGCTTTTCGCGGAATGTCACTTGCCCAGATTAGTCTCAGTATCTACAGAGGGAAAGATCTGTAGTAATGACAATGATGATAGGCGGTACTTCTCATTAATGTATCAGGTTTGGTTATTTTTCAAATATTCACACATTTACGCTATCTCTTACAAGACTCGACATAGCTTTCTTAACTGTATGGTAACTTTTCCATCCAACTTCCGAAATATGATACGTATGTTCGGCTGTCCGGCACGCACTAGAGTGACTAATACATATTGACAACCAGTTTACGCCCGATATAGAATATAACATGTCCACCTCTGAAGAACCCCTAAACAGAGTGACTAATACACATTCACATCGAAGTAACGCTCGATACTGAGATATGTGTCCGAACCTCCGGAACGCCCGAAACAGTGACTAGCGCAGCCGAAGTGCTTCGTCTCCCTGGCGCGCCAAAGCGACCCAAAGGTGTCCGAAGCGCTTCGGTTGCAATATAGTTACTCTTATGTTCCTCGAAAATCGTGAAATTTAATGAACAAAATTGATATACTCGTATGGTAACCGTGAGAGATTGTCATACTAAAAACTGGGTTAAATACAATGAAAAGTATACAAATAATTAACAAGAGAAGTTAGGCGTTTTGGCGTCTGGCACCTGAACGTGCCGACCACTCAGAAGGAAGTTCAGTACAATTGGCGGACTCTCCCACTGTACTGGTACATACTGTACCATCTGTCGCTTGTACCTCACTCCGCTTTTGCACCGTATGCTACTTCAGTGTATCAAGCTGCATCAAGATGAGCTTCTAGCAAAATAAAGGACTGGCGGCCACAGCCATGAATATCACGCTATACTTTGCTTCAAACCATTTATGCCGGCCGCGGTGGTCTAGCGGTTCTGGCGCTGCAGTCCGGAACCGCGGGACTGCTACGATCGCAGGTTCGAATCCTGCCTCGGGCATGGGTGTGTGTGATGTCCTTAGGTTAGTTAGGTTTAAGTAGTTCTAAGTTCTAGGGGACTTATGACCTAAGATGTTGAGTCCCATAGTGCTCAGAGCCATTTGAACCAAACCATTTATGTTAACAAATGCAGTTTTTACACAAGCTGCCGAGTTATACTCTCTTCCGTTATTCGCCATCGAAGAGCAAATCCGAAGATTCAGTGAAGTGATAGAAATACATTGAAAGTGGAACACTGTGCACAGCTTAACAAGGACTGAATGCGTACACGGTATATTATTTTTCAGTTTCCGTACTACAGTAGTATAATGCCTAAGGCCACTGAGGTCACATTATCTAGATCTGCTGACGTATCTGTTTTGGGATTACTGAAGATTTGGCAAAGAAAATATTATTTTCTTGTTTCAGAACGTATATAGCCGTTCAGCACAATATGTCGTACAGTACATATCGAATAAGAAAGAGCATAGCATTATGGAAAATGTTATTCGCAATGATTCACCATGTTTAATTAATTTTTATGTCAAGAAATATAAACCCCATATGAATAATTTATAAACAGAAGGAAAAAGGAACTTTACAAATACAGTTTTTTATTGTTCAGCGTGTTCCCCTCTTGATACACAGCCAACATTTAAGTAGATGCCAAACTCGTCCCATCCGCGAAGAATGGTCTTTATGTTACTCTAATGTAACCTAACCTACTACTCCCCAGTCCCTTGACGTAATTTTCCATTACAGCTTTGTTATGGCTGTGAAGGTCAGCAGGAGTTTTTGGTAGTGATGGAACACCAACTGCCTCTTTTATGAAGTCCTTCATAGTAAAAGCTGCTTGTCAAGAGATCAGGAGATCCCACCAGCCACAACATTAGTGTCAGGTCACCTTTCGTCATGGGACCTATCTCGCAGGAAATCTTTGTACCCAGAACGTAACAGCCAGGCCTTTTCACATGCAACCTATCAACCAGTAGATCTCAGGGGCCAGAACGTAGGAGCCATATCTTCTTTTCCCATCTTACCTATCTATCAGGACATTCCAGCGGCCAAAACCGAAGTGCCAGGTCTTCTTTTTCTAAGTGACCTATCGATCAGTAAATCTCAGTTGTGAGAAACTAACAGTCAGATCTTCTTTTCCCATGTGGCCTATCATCGAGGAGGGGATTGATCAAAAAATACTTTGACATCAGTGTGCCAATGTGCCGGGATTCAACCTATTGAAAAATTGACTCTTGAGAATCTTTAGTAACATCTTAACAGTTCCCTTTCTGTTCTTGAGAATCTTTAGTAACCTCTTAACAGTTCCCTTTCTGTTCCGAGACCCAACTCAAGAATTACGTTAGTGAGACATTTTCAACATCTGTGCATGGAGCGCCAGTAGCTGTCTGATATTTGCTTCCTTCAGAGTTCAGCAGTAGGATGGCGTGGCAAAGAGAAAAAGACGAACATAAGGGCGTTGTCATGTCCTCATACTTGGTGCACCAACCCACATTTGACGTAGTCAGTTATACCAGTCAGGAGAGGATTGTAGGCTGTCAAGGTAGTTCCAGTTGTTAGTCACATTGCAAAACAAAAATATCACTTCTCAGGCAAACTCTGAGACCAGACCCATTCGAAGTCGAGATAACTCGGCGGCATCTGTTTGTTTGTACGTAGGTCTGTACATGATGATTTTGTTTTGAATTACTTTTCCGTTAGTCTTCTCGCGATTTTTGTGCGACTTGCCGTGACCTACCCTCCTATACGAATCTCTTCATCTCAAAGTAGCGGTTGTACCAATAATCCTCAATTATTTGAAGGATGTATTCCACTGTCTGTGTTCCTTACAGTTTTAAACTCCACACATCCCTCCATTAACACATGTGTCGTTATCACCTGCATTCTTATTGTCGCTGTTTTCCAACATATTCCATTCCTCGTCGATTACAAGAGAACCTCCTCCATGTTATTATCATTTGGATTCCTCCACTCGGCTGAATATCGAAAAACATTTCAAAGACAACAAATTTTTGTGTCATAAATGTTTTTCTTACTCTTGCCAATCTGCATTTTAAATCCTCCCTACTTTGGCCATCATGACTTCTTTTACAGCAAGAACAACAAGCTCATATGCTACTTTCTAGTGTCTCATTTTCTATTCTAATTCCCTCAGCATCCCCTGATTTCGTTCGACAACCTTCAAGATCCTAGCTATCCATTCTTGTCAATTGCCCTTCTAATCCCTTGGCCGTCTTTGACAAAATTACGAGGTCGCCGGCAAAACTCAAAATTGTAATATCTTGTCTACGATCCTTAATGTAGTGTTAGCAGGTAGCCAACACTACGCACACTACTTGGTTGAGGAGGTCGAATGCACGCGTTAAACTCACGCAGGCTAGAGATAGGTCTGAAACAGGATACGTAATGAATGCTATAAAGAAAAGTACGTAGCTGCTGGAATACTTAACTTTAATCCATCATTGTTGTACATCGCTCTTGACGATACAAGTGAGACTCTGTAGATCATGCAATGTAATACTAATGGCGCCTTGCTAGATCGTAGCCATTGACTTAGCTGAAGGCTATTCTAACTATCTGCTCTGCAAATGAGCGAGGCTTCGTCAGTGTGCATCGCTAGCTAAGTCGTCCGTACAACTGGGGCGAGTGCTAGTCCGTCTCTCGAGACCTTCCGTGTGGTGGCGCTCGGACTGCGATCACTGACAGTGGCGACACGCGGGTCCGACATGTACTAATGGACCGCGGCCGATTTAAAGCTACCACTTAGCAAGTGTGGTGTCTGGCGGTGACACCACACTTAATTCCCTTGCCAAATTTTTCCTTGGTTTTCTTTACAGTCAAGGTACAGAATGAGTAACACTGGGAATGGGCCATCACCATGCCTGAATCCGTTCTGAAGCGCTGTTTTCATGTCCTTCGACTCTTGTACCTGCAGTATGGTATCTGCACGAGTTGCAGAGGAAACTTCAATCGCTTTATTTTAGAATATCTCTGCTATCTTCACAGTTTCACATACTGCATTCCAGTCAACACTATCAAATCTAGAAATGCTACAGACGTAGGGTCACCTTTCTTTATCTTCTAAGATGCATCATCGGGTCAGTAATACCTCACACTTATCTACATTTCTCGAGAACCCTAATTTATCATCCCTGAGGGCATATTTTACCAGTATTTCCATCTCTCTGTAAATAATTTGTATCTGTAATTAGCAAACAATACTTATAACACTGATGGTTCTGTAACATTCACATCTGCCTTCTTTGGAACTGGAATTAGAAAATTGATGACTGGGTGTTGTGTGATGTCCTTAGGTTAGTTAGGTTTAAGTAGTTCTAAGTTCTAGGGGACTGATGACTATAGATGTTAGGTCCCATAGTGCTCAGAGCCATTTGAACCATTTGAATTAGAACATTCTCCTTGAAGTCGTGGGTATGTCTTACATACCAGGCATAATACCTTTGCTGTACCTACCTCTCCTGAGCATCTCAATAACTACCAGCCAATGACGTCTATTCCAGGTGCTTTGTTTCGACTTAGTCCTTTCAATATCGCATCAAATTCTCATCACAGCGTAATACCTTCCATTTCATGGTCTCTTCTCCTCTACAATTTCTGCAATATTGTCTTGACTTCCCTTGTATGGACCAACATTTTTACCCTGCCATTCTTTGTTTACTCCTGTTTTGCCATATGAGCGGCCCATTTTTTATCCAAAGGGTTCTTCAATCTTTCTGTAGGTGTAATTTAGCTTTCTCATAGGCATGCATGCTTCTGCCTCTTTCGATTTCTCCCCTAGCGGTTCCCACTTTGCCGTTTTGGACTTTTTGTCAAACTTATTTCTAGAGATGAAACGTATTCGCAGTTGTGAATATGGACGACCATCAGCTGTTTAATAGAATGACGCCAACGAAAACTTGGACTCGAACCTGGATTTCCAGCCTATCGCGAGTGTTCGCCTTACCATGCGTGCATGTCCGAAGGAGCATAGCATTTTAGTTCTGAACAACACAATTAGTTAAAATGTCTCCCCTGTAAGGTACAGTATTGGCCATTAAAATTGCTACACCAAGAAGAAATGCAGATGATAAACGGGTATTCATTGGACAAATATATTATACTATAACTGACATGTGATTACATTTTCACGCAGTTTAGGTGCATAGATGCTGAGAAATCAGTACCCAGAACAACCACCTCTGGCCGTATTAACGGCCTTGATACGCCTGGGCATTGAGTCAAGCAGAGCTTGGATGGCGTCTATAGGTACAGCTGCCCATGCAGCTTCAAGATGATACCACAGTACATCAAGAGTAGTGACTGGCGTATTGTGACGAGCCAGTTGCTCGGCCACCATTGACCAGACGTTTTCAATTGGTGATATATCTGGAGAATGTGCTAGCCAGGGCAGCAGTCGAACATTTTCTGTATCAAGAAGGCCCGTACAGGACCTGCAACATGCGGTCGTGCATTATCCTGCTGAAAGGTAGAGTTTCGCAGGGATCGAATGATGGGTAGAGCCACGCGTCGTAACACATCTGAAATGTGACGTCCACTGTTCAAAGCGCCGTCAATGCGAACAAGAGGTGACCGAGACGTGTAACCAATGGCACCCCACACCATCACGCCGCGCGATACGCCAGTATGGCGATGACGAATACGCGCTTCCAATGTGCGTTCACTGCGATGTCACCGAACACGGATGCGACCATCATGATGCTGTAAACAGAACCTGCATTCATCCGAAAAAATCACGTTTTGCCATTCGTGCACCCAGGATCGTCGTTGAATGCACCATCGCAGGCGCTCCTGTCTGTGATGCAGCGTCAAGAGTAACCGCAGCCACGGATTCCGAGCTGAAATTCCATGCTGCTGCAAACGTAGTCGAACTGTTCGTGCAGATGGTTGTTGTCTAGCAAACGTCGCCATCTGTTGACTCAGGGATCGAGACGTGGCTGCACTATCCGTTACAGCCATGCGGATAAGATGCCTGTCATCTCGACTGCTAGTGATACGAGGCCATTGGGATCCAGCACGGGGTTCCGTATTACCCTCCTGAACCCACCGATTCCATATTCTGCTAACAGCCATTGGATCTCGATCAACGCGAGCAGCAGTGTCGCGATACGATAAACCGCAATCGCGATAGGCTACAATCCGACCTTTTATCAAAGTCGGAAACGTGAAAGTACGCATTTCTCTTCCTTACACGAGGCATTGCAACAACTTTTCGACAGGCAACGCCGGTCAACTGCTGTTTGTGTATGAGAAATTGGTTGGAAACTTTCCTCATGTCAGCACGTTGTAGGTGTCGCCACCGGTGCCAGCCTTGTATGAATGCTCTGAAAAGCTAATCATTTGCATATCACAGCATCTTCTTCCCGTAGGTTAAATTTCGCGTCTGTAGCACGTCATCTTCGTGGTGTAGCAATTTTAATGGCCAGTAGTGTAATATACATACCATGCTTGACGACATAGGGGAGTGTCGGCATGTCCGTGAGCGTTCTCAGATAGCTTTATGCTAAAGTGGGAAATTCGGGTTCGAGTCCCAGTGCAGCACAAATCTTAATTCTCATCATTCCATTGTACAGGTGACGGTTGGCCATATCCGCAACAGCGAATACATTTCATGAATTTCATAACGGCTGTAGTCGGACATCCATGCATATCTGTAATTCTGAACTGCACCGGTACTGCAGTATTGTATATTCAATATATTGTATGTTTTCCAGGAATTTATACTAGGAGTTGTCTTCTTATCTATTTAATCCTCTCCTGCATCCACTTTCCAGCTTTCAAAGAAATCCAAGGAATAGGAATGCATTGATGAAGCGTGTGCCTGTGAGTGCGTGGATGTAGGGAAAGCCCTTTGCTGATGGCTCGTGCTCAGTTTTCCCCATGCAACGTTATGCCTTCCCACGCCATAACACCTGAACCACTAAGACGAGGTTGTCTGCTAATGGTGGATGTATGGGGAGAGGTGTGATCACGAATGCACCATGGAACGTTGTCGAACATGACCGTTCCGGTGGTCCAGATATTATGCCATATTGCGTAATATCTGCATGGAACCAAATCTTTGAACAAGGTGCACGCACAGATCAACGTTATTCTGACACTGAACTCCCTCCCCATTTGTGGTTTGTATTCGGGCCTGGCTTCAATTTTATGTAAGACAATGCGCGACAGCATTACAGTCAATTACAGTCATTGGAAAAGGAATGGACAATGTGCAGGGACACAGTACTAGAAGTGGCTAATGAATGTCTTGGAACAGTAGTGTGTAAAAGTAGGATGAAGCAAACAGCTTGGTGGAATGACACAGTCAAGGCAGCCTGTAAAAGGAAAAAGAAGGCGTGTCAAAAATGGCTACATACTAGAACTCAGGAAGACAGAGAAAGTTATGTTGAAGAAAGAAACAAAGCCAAACAGTTAACTGCAGCATCCAAGAACAAATCTTGGGCAGACTTTGGAAACAGGTTGGAGACTTTGGGCCAAGCTGCTGGAAAACCATTCTGGAGGGTAATTAGCAGTCTTCGAAACGGAGGTAAGAAGGAAATGACAAGTATTTTGGACAGGTTAGGAAAACTGCTGGTGAATCCTGTTGATGCCTTGGGCAGATGGCGGGAATATTTTGAAGAGTTGCTCAATGTAGGTGAAAATACGATCAGTAATGTTTCAGATTTCGATGTACAATGGGATAGGAATGATGATGGAAACAGAATGACATTTGAGGAAATGGAGAAAATGGTCAATAGATTGCAGTGCAATAAAGCGGCTGGGGTGGATGAAATAAGTCGGAACTCGTCAAATACAGTGGAATGTCAGGTCTTAAATGGCTACACAGGATAACTGAAATGGCGTGGGAGTCGGGACAGGTTCCATCAGACTGGACGAAGCCAGTAATCACACCAATCTTTAAACATGGAAACAGAAAAGATTGTAACAACTACAGAGGTATCTCTTTAATCAGCGTTGTGGGTAAAATCTTCTCAGGTATTGTTGAAAGGAAAGTGCGAGTATTAGTTGCGGACAAATTGGATGAAAATTATTGTGGGTTTAGGCCTCTTAGAGGTTGTCGGGACCAGATCTTTAGCTGACGGCAAATAATGGAGAAGTGTTACGAGTGGAACAGGGAACTGTATCTATTCTTTATAGATCTGGAAAAGGCATATGACCGGGTTCCTAGGAGGAAGTTATTGTTAATTCTACGAGATTATGGAATAGGAGGCAAACTTTTGCAAACAATTAAAGGTCTTTACATAGATAGTCAGGCAGTAGTTAGAGTTGACGGTAAACTGAGTTCATGGTTCAGAGTAGTTTCAGGGGTAAGACAAGGCAGCAACCTGTCTCCACTGTTGTTCATATTATTTATGGATCATATGTTGAAAACAATAGACTGGCTGGCTGAGATTAAGATATGTGAACACAAAATAAGCAGTCTCGCATATGCGGATGACTTAGTTGTGATGGCACATTCGGTTGAAAGTTTGCAAAGTAATATTTCAGAGCTAGATCAGAAATGTAAGGCCTATGGTATGAAGATTAGCATCTCCAAAACTAAAGTAATGTCAGTGGGAAAGAGATATAAACAGATTGAGTGCCAAATAGGAGGAACAAAGTTAGAACAGGTGGACGGTTTCAAGTACTTAGGATGCATATTCTCACAGGATGGCAACATAGTGAAAGAACTGGAAGCGAGGTGAGCGCTCAGCTACGATCTACTCTCTTCCGCAAGAAGGAAGTTAGTACCAAGACTAAGTTATCTGTGCACCGTTCAATCTTTCGACCAACTTTGTGGCATGGGAGCGAAAGCTGGGTGGATTCAGGTTACCTTATCAATAAGGTTGAGGTTACGGATATGAAAGTAGCTAGGATTATTGAAGGTACTAGTAGATGGGAACAATGGCAGGAGGGTGTCCACAATGAGGAAATCAAAGAAAAACTGGGAATAAACTCTATAGACGTAGCAGTCAGGGCGAACAGGCTTGGATGCTGGGGTCTTGTTACAAGCATAGGAAAAGCAAGGTTACCCAAGAGACTCGTGGGTTCAGCGGTAGAGGGTAGGAGGAGTCGGGTAGACCAAGGAGAAGGTGCCTGGATTCGGTTAAGAATGATTTTGAAGTAATAGGCTTAATATCAGAAGAGGCACCAATGTTAGCACTGAATAGGAGAACATGGAGGAATTTTATAAGAGGGACTATGCTCCAGACTGAACGCTGAAAGGCATAATCAGTCTTAAATAATGATGATGATGATGATGATGATTAATGCGCGATCGCATGGAGCAATGCACCAGGAGGAGCTTTTCCAATAAGAGGATATTCGGCGAATGGAGTGCCTGCCCGTTCCCACGAGTTACATCCCATCGAGCGCGTATGCTATGCGTTGGGAAAACATACAGCAGCACACGCACATGCATCGACAATCATCCAGCAGTTGTGAGCCACACTGTTGGAGGAATGGAACGCCCCACCATAGGAACTCGTAACCACCTGGTGGCCCCGCGTGGGAGAACGTTGCAGAGCATGCGTCGCCGGCCGTGGTGTTCACGCGCACTATTAAGATCCACGTCCCACTTATTTTAATATCAGGGACCATCGAGGATCACGCCGACTCCAGTATAATTTCTGTCGTCACATAATAGTGTAATTTCCGTCACTGCCCATTTCTTTTAGTGACCTGCCCCATTACACTGTAGCAGTACTTTCTACATATGGTCCAAGTTTCATCGAACCTTGTTCCTTTAAATTAAGTTACCTTCTTCCTTAAGTTTCGCACACCAGTGCAGAAATTGGTACAGTCAAAAGCTCCATGAGATTAAACGAGGATTATGGCGTTACACAGGATGATTTTGTTCCACCGTGTAAAAACTCTAGGGATTGATCAATGAGAGGATACGGAACAAAAAGATCTAACTAACTTATGTCCGGAAATGCTATAAAGGAAGCATGAATACGCTGCTCCAGTGTCTTCACGTCCGGAATGGGCTATGCACACACGACACTTTTGAGATGGCCGCATAACCAAATATCCTACGGGTTGAGATCCAGTAAATGAGCAGGCCATGCAAATGGACCTCCTAGTCTGATCCATCGACTAGGGTAGACACCATCATGCAGCAGCCACATAACCCTTCGAATCATCAACGGCAGTTCTTCCAGCACGAGAGGCAGTCACCCGCAAGAAATGACGAAAGATCCGGCCTTACATGTATCGTCTCAGTTGTGCGACCTGATTCGTGATTTCCTGTCAGGAAGGTCGCAGTTCGTAGTAATAGACGGCAAATCATCGAGTAAAACTGAAGTGATATCTGGTGTTCCCCAGGGAAGCGTCCAGGGACCTCTGCTGTTCCTGATCTATATAAATGACCTGGGTGACAATCTGAACAGTTCTCTTAGGTTGTTCGCAGATGATGCTGTAATTTACCGTCTAGTAAGGTCATCCGAAGACCAGTATCAGTTGCAAAGCGATTTAGAACAGATTGCTGTATGGTGTGGCAGGTGGCAGTTGACGCTAAATAACGAAAAGTGTGAGGTGATCCACGTGAGTTCCAAAAGAAATCCGTTGGAATTCGATTACTCGATAAATAGTACAATTCTCAAGGCTGTCAATTCAACTAAGTACCTGGGTATTAAAATTGCGAACAACTTCAGTTGGAAAGACCACATAGATAATATTGTGGGGAAGGCGAGCCAAAGGTTGCGTTTCATTGGCAGGACACTTAGAAGATGCAACAAGTCCACTAAAGAGACAGCTTACACTACGCTCGTTCGTCCTCTGTTAGAATCTTGCTGCGCGGTGTGGGATCCTTACCAGGTGGGATTGACAGAGGACATCGAAAGGGTGCAAAAAAGGGCAGCTCGTTTTGTATTATCACGTAATAGGGGAGAGAGTGTGGCAGATATGATACGCGAGTTGGGATGGAAGTCATTAAAGCAAAGACGTTTTTCGTCGCGGCGAGGTCTGTTTTCGAAATTTCAGTCACCAACTTTCTCTTCCGAATGCGAAAATATTTTGTTGAGCCCAACCTACATAGGTAGGAATGACCATCCAAATAAAATAAGAGAAATCATTGCTCGAACAGAAAGGTTTAGGTGTTCGTTTTTCCCGCGCGCTGTTCGGGAGTGGAATGGTAGGGAGATACAGGTAGTATGATTGTGGTTCGATGAACCCTCTGCCACGCACTTAAATGTGAATTGCAGAGTAATCATGTAGATGTAGATGTAGATGTAGATGGAAGGAGGACTGGTCCTAAAATACGGCCGCCAATTATCCCAGTCCACACATTCCAGCTGCACCGATGCTGATGATTCGTTCTCATTATATCATGGAGGTTCTGCATACTATCCCACAGATGACTGTTATGAAATTTCAAGATACCTGTCCGCGTAACGGTGGCCTCATCTGTGTATAGGATGGATGACGCAAATCCCGGAATCGTTGTTGCCTGGGGAAGAAACCAGTGACGAAACTGCTGCCGATGTACAAACTCTGTCGCTAGTAAGCCCTGCATACGCCGTAAGTGATAAAGATAGTAACAGTTGTCATGGAGAATGTTCCACATGGTCGTCTGGTTCACACTGTACTAGCTGGCCAATTGCCTGGTACGGACACGGCGGTCGCCTTCCACAGTGTTAATCACATTTTCTTCCAAGTTTAGTATCCGAACTTTGCGGGCACACCCTTCATGATTTCCTGCTTCCTGAAACGACTCTGTCTCACAGAAACGGCGAAACACGGTTGCAAACACTGAATGCTGATTGCGCGGGAATAGGTCTCCTGATACAACTTTGCTGCCTGCTGCCATTTTGCCATTTGGCTTTCCGTAAGTAGACACCGTGTTGGCAAGCTCTCGAATCGAACACGCAACCATTTTGTACAACACTGTATCACATACACTAGAAGATGAGTCACAAAGAGAAGTTAATCGGACACAACATTAAGAAATTACCATGGCAGGAGAGGGCGCTATGGCATGACGTCTGAGGAACGGTACCACCCTCTAGTAAGAAATCATGGTTACCGTAATTGAGGCGGCATAGCACAGCCCGTATTACCGCAGTATTTGTAACAAAGTATGATTAAATAAATGGTTCCAGAATGAGATTTTCACTCTGCAGCGGAGTGTGCGCTCATATGACACTTCCTGGCAGATTAAAACTGTGAGCCCGACAGAGACTCGAACTCGGGACCTTTGCCTTTGACGGGCAAGTGCTCTACCAACTGAGCTACCGAAGCACGACTCACGCCCGGTACTCACAGCTTTACTTCTGCCAGTACTGTAGAGCACTTGCCCGCGACAGGCAAAGGTCCCGAGTTCGAGTCTCGGTAGGGCTCACAGTTTTAATCTGCCAGGAAGTTTTAAATAAATGGTCTCTAGCATGGAAGCCATGCATTTCCGGTCATAAGTTCATTAGACATCTTTTGTTCCGTATCCTCTCATCGATCAATCCCTAAAGTTTGTGAACGGTTGAAAAAATCCCCCTGTATGCAGAAGAGTCGCAACGGTAAACATTGTAGCAAAATACTGGGAGACTTGCAGAGGACCGACGCTTGGTTTATGTACTGGTAGTTGCACCCCAACGTAAACCAATGTAACGTATATAGTACATACAGGCAGAAAGGCCTGTTATTGTTTGATTACAAGTTTTCCCAAAATCACTGGAGTTTGTCACATCCAGTACAAATACTTGGGTATTCATATCGAGCGACTGAAAGTGGAATCACTGGTCGAAGAAAAGATAGACGCCACGCTGAGTCTCATTGCAAGAATCCCCATGAAGTGTAGTTAACCCTCGAAGAAGGTAACTTACAAAACCCTCGTTCAACCTTCCTTGCATTTTACTAGTCAGTCTGGGATCCGTACAGGACAGGCTTGATGGATGAAATAGAGATGATTCAAAAAAGAGCTGCCCGCTTCGTTATATGTTCATTTTGTAAGCGCTAATGCGTGACGGTGATGATGATCAAATTCCTGTGAAACAGGCTACAAAAGAAGCATTGTGCGTCACGATGCTTTTTACTGTTAAAATTTCGAGGCATTCGTTCCATGAAGAGTCAACTGACATATTGTCTTCCCGCTACGTACGTCTCGCGGAAAGAACATGAAGTTAAAGAGACTCGAGTTGATACGGTGGCTTACCAGCAACGGAGCTTCCCGAGCATCATTCCACACTGAAACTCGAAAAGGGGGCATTGGCAACCGCACACAAAGTACCTTCCACCACACACCGTAAGCTGACTATAATGTAGGCCAAGACTTTCACCATCCTGCCTGGATGCGGCATCTTCAAATAACGTTTGTTACAGTATTGCACAATATAGTAGCCTAGATTATGGACCACTTCTGATGGTAATTAAATAATTACTAGTTGTCGTTTTTGTGGTCTTCTGTCCAGAGACTCGTTTGATGCAGCTCTCCTTGCTACTCTATCCTGTGCAAGTTTCTTCATCTCCCAGTACCTAAGCAACCTACATCCTTCTGAAACTGCTTAGCGTATTAATCTCTTGGTCTCCCTCTGCGACTTTTACCCTCCACGCAGCCCTCCAATACCAAATTGGTGATCCCTTGATGCCTCAGAACATGCCTACGAACCGATCCCTTCTTCTAGTCAAGTTGTGCCACAAATTTATCTTCTCCAAAATTCTATTCAATACCTCCTCATCAATTATGTGATCTATCTAATCTTCAGCATTCTTCGCAGCACGACGTTTTGAAAGCTTCTATTCTCTTCTTCTCCAAACTATTTATCGTCCATACATGGCTACACTCCATACAAATGCTTCCAGGAACGACTTGCTGACACTTAAATCTATACTCGACGTTAACAAATTTCTTTTCTTCAGAAACGCTTTCCTTGCCATTACCAGTCTACGTTTTATATCCTCTCTACTTCGACCATCATCAGTTATTTTGCTACCCAAATAGCAAAACTCATCTACTACTTTAAGTGTCTCATTTCCTAATCTAATTCCGTCAGCATCACCCGACTTAATTCGACTACATCCCATTATACTCGTTTTGCTTTTGTTGATGTTCAACCTATATCCTCCTTTCAAGACACTGTCCATTCCGTTGAACTGCTCTTCCACGTCCTTTGCTATCTCTGGCATAATTACAATGTCATCGAACTCAAAGTTTTTATTTCTTATCTATGGAGTTTAATTCCTACTCTGAATTTTTCTTTTGTTTCCTTTACTGCTTGCTCAATATGCAGATTGAACAACCCTGTCTAATTCCCTTCCCAACCACTGCTTCCCTTTCAGAATTTGAAAGAGAGTATTCCAGTCTTGTCAAAAGCTTTCTCTATGTCTACAAATGCTAGAAATGTAGGTTTGCCTTTCCTTAATCTGAGATAAGTCGTACGGTCAGTATTGCCTCACGTGTTCCAACATTCCTAAGGAATCCAAACTGATCTTCCTGGAGGTCGGCTTCTACCAGTTTTTCCAGTCCTCTATAAGGAATTCGCTTTAGTATTTTGCAGCCATAACATATTAAACTGATAGTTCGCCAATTTTCACTTCTGTCAACACCTGCTTTCTTTGGGATTGGAATTATTATTCTTCTTGAAGTCTGAGGGTATTTCGCCCGTCTCAAACACCTTGCCTACCGGATGGTAGAGTTTTGTTAGGCCTGGCTCTCCCAAGGCTAACAATAGTTCTAATGGAATATTGTCTACTCCCGGGCCCCTGTTTCGACTTTCAGTGCTCTGTCAAACTCTTCAAGCAGTATCATGTCTCCCATTTCATCTTAATCTACATCCTCTCCCATTTCCATAATATCATCCTCAAGTACCTCGCCCTTGTAAAGACCATCTATATACTCCTCCCATCTTTTCGATTTCCCTTCTTTGCCTAGAACTGGGTTTCCATCCGAACTCTTGATATTCATACAAGTGGTTCTCTTTTCTCCAAAGGTCTCTTTAATTTTCCTGTAGGCAGTATCTATCTTACCCCTTACATTTGTCCTTTAGCCATCTCTGCTTAGCTATTTTGCACTTCCTGTCGATCTCATTTTTGAGAGGTTTGTATTTTTTTTTTTTTGCTTGCTCCATTTACTGCATTTTTATATTTTCTCCCTTCATCAATTAAATTCTATATATGTTCTGTTACCCAAGGATTTCTACTAGCCCTCGTCTTTTTACCTACTTGATACTCTGTTGCCTTCACTATTTCATCCCTGGAAGCTACCAATTCTTCTTCTACTGTATTTCTTTCCCCCATCCCTGTCAATAATTCCCTAATGCTCTCCCTGAAACTCTCTTCCTCTGGTTCTGTCAGTTTGTCCAAATCCCATCTCCTGAAATTCCCACCTTTTTGCAGTTTCTTCAGTTTTAATCTACAATTCATAACCAATAGAGTGTGGTCAGAGTCCACATCTGCCCCTGGAAGTTTCCTCCAATTTAAAACCTGGTTCCTAAACCTCTGTCTTACCATTATACAGGGTGTTACAAAAAGGTACGGCCAAACTTTCAGGAAACATTCCTCACACACAAAAAAAGAAAATATGGTATGTAGACATGTGTCCGGAAACGCTTACTTTCCATGTTAGAGCTCATTTTATTCTTCTCTTCAAATCACATTAATCATGGAATGGAAACACACAGCAACAGAGCGTACCATCGTGACTTCAAACACTTTGTTACAGGAAATGTTCAAAATGACCTACGTTAGCGAGGATACATGCATCCACCCTCCGTCGCATGGAATCCCTGATGCGCTGATGCAGCCTTGGAGAATGGCGTATTGTATCACAGTCGTCCACAATACGAGCACGAAGAGTCTCTACATTTGGTACCGGGGTTGCGTAGACAAGAGCTTTCAAATGCCCCCATAAATGAAAGTCAAGAGGGTTGAGGTCAGGAGAGCGTGGAGGCCATGGAATTGGTCCGCCTCTACCAATCCATCGGTCACCGAATCTGTTGTTGAGAAGCGTACGACCACTTCGACTGAAATGTGCAGGAGTTCCATCGTGCATGAACCACATGTTGTGTCGTACTTGTGAAGGCACATGTTCTAGCAGCACGGGTAGAGTATCCCGTATGAAATCATGATAACGTGCTCCATTGCGCATAGGTGGGAGAACATGGGGCCCAATCAAGACATCACCAACAATGCCTGCCCAAACGTTCACGGAAAATCTGTGTTGACGACGTGATTGCACAACTGCGTGCGGATTCTCGTCAGCCCACACATGTTGATTGTGAAAATTTACAATTTGATCACGTTGGAATGAAACCTCATCCGTAAAGAGAAGATTTGCACTGAAATGAGGATCGACACATTGTTGGATGAACCATTCGCAGAAGTGTACCAAGGAGGCCAATCAGCTGCTGATAGTGCCTGCACACGCTGTACACGGTACGGAAACAACTGGTTCTCCCGTAGCACTCTCCATACAGTGACGTGGTCAACATTACCTTGTACAGCAGCAACTTCTCTGACGCTGACATTAGGGTTATCGTCAACTGCACGAAGAATTGCCTCGCCCATTGCAGGTGTCCTCGTCGTTCTAGGTCTTCCCCAGTCGCGAGTCATAGGCTGCAATGTTCCGTGCTCCCTAAGACGCCGATCAATTGCTTCGAACGTCTTCCTGTCGGGACACCTTCGTTCTGGAAATCTGTCTCGATACAAACGTACCGCGCCACGGCTATTGCCCCGTGCTAATCCATACATCAAATGGGCATCTGCCAACTCCGCATTTGTAAACATTGCACTGACTGCAAAACCACGTTCGTGATGAACACTAACCTGTTGATGCTACGTACTGATGTGCTTGATGCTAGTACTGTAGAGCAATGAGTTCCATGGGAAGACAAGCACCGAAGTCAACATTACCTTCCTTCAATCGGGCCAACTGGCGGTGAATCGAGGAAGTACAGTACATACTGACGAAACTAAAATGAGCCCTAACATGGAAATTAAGAGTTTCCGGACACATGTCGACATAACATCTTTTCTTCATTTGTGTGTGAGGAATGTTTCCTGAAAGTTTGGCCGTACCTTTTTGTAACACCCTGTATAATCTATCTGAAACCTTCCAGTAACTTGTACTTCCAGTAACTTGTACTACTGTGGTAGACGTGGGCATCGTGTCTATCTTGGCCACAATAATGTGTTCACTATGATGTTTGTAATAGCTTACTCGCACTCCTATTTTTTTATTAATTATTAAACCTACTCCTGCATTTTCACTATATGAGTAAGAAAATATAACCAATGTTGCCTCTTAATTACTTCCCCTCAGATGACTCTGGAGGTGGGAGTCACTTCTGACAGTAGCGTGGTCGTTGTGGGAGAGCGCGATGCACTCAACGATTAATATGCATCAAAGACACGCGCTACGGCCCGCACTATGCTGAAGCTTTTGAATGAAGTCTTCTACAGGCAGCAATGCCAAACAACTGTGACGGAAAGAGTTGTAAAGAAATACGGCGTACAAAACTGTGCTCTCGTTTTCAGTAGAAGCGGAGGCAAGATATCGGCTTATCGCCAGAGCTTTGCACTCGCCCCAGAACATCAAAAGTTTATTTTTTAGCATTCAGCATCCCGCAAAGCAGCTTACACCCATAAAACCGACAGCATCAGGATTTGCGGCACCAACTGAAAAACCCGTTCAGACTGGGAACGCATTCAGCAGCTTTGCTTTTCATGGCACATAGCGTTCGGAAACGGAGCCCTCTTACAAACGATCTGTAGTTTGCTTTACTATTTTCGCGATTTCGTTTAGAGGCGCGTTCTCATTCAATTTGACAAATAAAAATACTCCTGACTACGATTTTCAGATAAAAAGACTGGTGAAAAATATTTTGTTCTACTCTGAATTTACTCTTTCCTTACGTAATTTATGTTGCGATATTGCTGGTTTCAACAATTCAGAGCTTTGTATACAGGCTAATTTTGCATAAAGAGTATCGTATCTGGTTTTGGAGCTGTGTTAATATCCACGAACCGCCCTTGTAATGATTATAAGGCCGTTGAGTAAACGTGGCATCTTCCTCTTAATGAAAGTCTGTAGAATCCACAGCCAAAGGTTCAGCTGACAGTCCCCACGTTCGAGGTTTACTACGCGTGATAAAAAATGCATAGATCTCGCGAGAAATGTAACTACTCTTGTCACAAAGCTTTCAGATGGATAAGAGTCTTGTGTCTGCAGCAGGAGCCAAGTCATATTAAGTTGAAAAATGAAATTTAAACACAACTATTTCGAGTAACAAGGGTGCAAAAGAAATAATTCTTAGCGTCTCTGAACAAAACACTAAAATATCTCCCAATTCAAAGCCTGCTGGATATAAATATGATAACTATGTTAACATCTTTCTTTTAGGCAAGCTGTGAGCATCCTTTATCTTTAAACGTTGAATGTTTTTACTATTTTTGACATTTTAAGATTCTTCTTTAGTGTGGCTGCATGTTGTGCACTAACAGTTCTGCTAACAGTAAGTGATTAACCTGTATTCAGTAGTAAAAATAATCATTGCCTATTGACAATGATTTATGGATTATCGTTGTTCGAAGTGTGTGTGTTTCGGCATAAAAGGGGCGAAATTGCCTCCATCCCGAGATCATGTTCAGTTTAAGCATTGGCACCGTGTTCACGGCATACCTGATGTCTGAGTGTGAAGAAATTCGTTATGTGTAGTGGCATACAGGATTTTTAGGAGTCAGACTATATCTTGACATTTTTGGCGAAAGAGCAGTTCCAACAATAATCTGTAAATTTTGTGATCTATCATTAATTGTTGACAATAACTTCTGTATTGTTATCTACATGACGTGAAGGAGCTCGTAAATAATTTTCAAACTAAATCGGTAAATTCAATGAATCTATTAGTGATGATTGGCCAATTGGGGAATAATAATCGACAAACGAATGTGAGGTACCGTCGTCCACGCTGCAGAGGTGTGTGTTACAAAACCCATCATTTCGAAAAATTTACACTGCAAAATGCATCATTGTAACACTACTTAAGGACTAGTGTCGAAAGAGTACATGTTCTTTGACTGAGAAGTAGTATTTCCTGCTAGCGTTCGAGGGTAGATTGAAAACTCCGACAGATTTAAGTATGTAGTATTTCTACGGGACTTTTGGCACACGATATACGTACCCGTAATATCAAATGCCCTAGACGTCTACATGCGGGCAGAAACGCATAAAGCGATGGCAGAATGCTTTTGACAGCAATTACACAACGTACATATCTTCGTCATTACACAGACACACACAAACACACACACACACACACTTTGTTCTCCCAATCACAGTCCAGTATTTAGCTAGCCATTAACAACGAAGCAGCCAATCATTACATACCTTCTACATCGATCCTTCTCGTTCCATTTACCATCCAAATACGACTGTAGTTCTATCTTTGTACTCAGTTGGTGCAGGGCACAATGAATCCTCAAAGTGCTACAATGTTATTGCCACATCTCACACACACAAACATATTGTCACTCAATCTCTGAGACTATAGAGAACTTTAATATGGCATTAGGCAGTACATAACTATGATAAAGCAATGCTTTATCTCACCCAACACTATTTTAGGAGAGAGGAGGATAATACATCATGTTCTACAACATAAAAATATAATTACCGCAGTTGATCGGCCAGTATAGCTTTTCATTACTCCCGATCCTAGGCCTACTTTGTTTGTGATCCAATGGTGGTTCAATAAACGAATTTTCATCCCCTGACGTGTACAGAAGCTCGAAGCAGATGTTTTAGTAGAACGACAAAACTCCTTTTCTGTTTAACGACCAGCTATGAAAACATCTTAACTGAACTGTATGCATTAAATCGTCACCATATCACAAAAAACGATGAAGCTACACAGCTCACAGCTGACGAGGTCAACGCTATTCGTTCTTGCCTTTAGGTCAACATGACACTCTTGTAGATTGCATCAACAATTGTTTGAATACAGGTGGGCAAGCAGCCGCTGATAGTAGTAAGTCATTAATGCTGTCGATGACATAATCATTTGTACTATGAGCATGTGTCATCGAGAGATGTTGAATTACAACATTTAACTCTAGTATGCATTACATACTTCGTATTTTCTATCAATAACGTCTTGTAATTCAAGAAAACAGCGATTCTTCTGCTTCCATTTTCTAGAATTAGAAGCAGCTGAATGAAATTTAAGTGCAAGTGTAATATGTATTTAAGGGATATCAGCATCAGCGAAAGCGGAAAAGCATCTGATTCTGCACACAACATGAACCAACGTGAAATTTGGATTAGCACTGCTGTTTAATTTGATGAACTTCATCGTATATCTACCAGCAAGAACCACAGTTATAAGTGATAAGGAGATTAAGTTTGTCGACAATGTCAAAGTATGTATGATTTACAGCTTAATGCAGTAGAGTAAATAAAAGCCGAATTCGACAATAGTTAGAAGAACTAAAGGTATGTGCGTAAAATTGACTTTTGTACGTATGCCCTGTGTACACGTATGCTTGTTATCGCATATTATAAGGCTATACAATAAGACTAACAATGTCGAGTCCTGTTCATTGTGCAGTCCTACAGCATCGACAGCACACTTACCATCGCAGCACTACGAAATAGCATCAAGAAGGCGCTGACCTGCGCATCAGTGGAAAGAGCAGGCAGTGCCACATCTCCACGAAGACAGAGTTCAGCGTCCTCTGTCACCGCTGACTTAACCAACAACCCATCGCTGGTCGGACCCAGTTCGGTCGCAGACTTCGAAAGAATAGGAAGACGATACTTAGCTTATGTTCTGCGAGTAATAGTAGTACGTAAATTGCACGTAAGAGGCACAGGAAGCACATCAATCTACCTCATCCTTGCACAAATGAAAAAATGTCTGACATCGAAATAAGTGTCCAAGGAATAGAAAAGCAACTGAAATCACTCAACAGAGGAAAGTCCACTGGATCTGACGGGATACCAGTTCGATTGTACACAGCGTACGCGAAAGACCTTGCCCCCCTGCTAACAGCCGTGTAGCGCAGTCTCTAGAGGAACGGAAGGTTCCAAATGATTGGAAAAGAGCACAGGTAGTCCCAGTCTTCAAGAAAGGTCGTCGAGCGAATGTGAAAAACTATAGACCCATATCTCTGACATCGATAGGTTGTAGAATTTTAGAACATCTTTCTCGCTCGCGTATCATGTCATTTCTGGAAACCCAGAATCTACTCTGTAGGAATCAGTATGGATTCCGGAAACACCGATCGTGTGAGACCCAACTCGCTTTATTTGTTCATGAGACCCAGAAAATATTAGATAAAGGCTCCAAGGTAGATGCCATTTTCCTTGACTTCCGGAAGGCGTTCGATACAGTTCCGCACTGTCGCCTTATAAAGTAAGAGCCTACGGAATATCAGACCAGCTCTGTGGCTGGATTGAACAGTTTTTAGCAAACAGTACACAGCATGTTGTTCTCAATGGAGACACGTCTACAGACGTTAAAGTAACCTCTGGCGTTCCACAGGGGAGTGTTATGGGACCATTGCTTTTCACAATATATATAAATGACCTAGTAGATAGTGTCGAAAGTTCCATGCGGCTTTCCGCGGATGATGCTGTAGCATACAGAGAAGTTGCAGCATTAGAAAATTGCAGCGAAATGCAGGAAGATCTGCAGCGGATAGGCACTTGCTGTAGGGAGTGGCAACTGACCCTTAACATACACCAATGTAATGTATTGCGAATACACAGGAAGAAGGATCCTTTATTGTATGATTATATGATAGCGGAACAAACATTGGTAGCAGTTACTTCCGTAAAACATCTGGGAGTACGCGTGCGGAACGATTTGAAGTGGAATGATCATATAAAATTAATTGTTGGTAAGGCGGGTGCCAGGTTGAGATTCATTGGGAGAGTCCTTAGAAAATGTAGTCCATCAACAAAGGAGGTGGCTTACAAAACACTCGTTCGACCTATACTTGAGTATTGCTCATCAGTGTTGAATCCGTACCAGGTCGGGTTGACAGAGGAGATAGAGAAGATCCAAAGAAGAGCGGTGCGTTTCGTCACAGGGTTATTTGGTAAGCGTGATAGCGTTACAGAGATGTTTAGCAAACTCAAGTGGCAGACTCTGCAAGAGAGGCGCTCTGCATCGCGGTGTAGCTTGCTGTCCAGGTTTCGAGAGGGTGCGTTTCTCGATGAGGTATCGAATATATTGCTTCCCCCTACTTATACCTCCCGAGGAGATCAAGTACGTAAAATTAGAGAGATTCGAGCGCGCACGGACGCTTTCCGGCAGTCGTTCTTCCCGCGAACCATACCCGACTGGAACAGGAAAGGGAGGTAATGACAGTGGCACGTAAAGCGCCCTCCACCACACACCGTTGGGTGGCTTGCGGAGTATAAATGTGGGTGTAGGTGTAGATGTAGAATTTAAGTTGTGTTTCTTTCCTTTTTAGAAACAGTGTTCAGTTAATCTGCAAGTGTTACGTACAGATCAGTTTGGATTCCTGACACCGGCCATCGCAACCTCTCTCCTTCGTGTTTTGCGTCAGTGCTGACTCCCACAGTAGCTGAAACATCATTCGTAAGGTATCACTTAGTGGGACTGTCATAGAAATTAATGTTAGTTCCCTGAAAGTTGCCTCTTGTGATTCTTAGTTTAATTCACAAGCGAGTTTAGTTTTCACATACAAAGTCCTGGTATTGATGATGATCGAAACAGCTTTTAAAATATAATTATTAGAATAATACAGCTGCTCAAGAAAGACTGCTTTACAAAATGTGAACACTTGATTGCCTTTGACCTATATGGTAAATATGAATGTATCTATTACACTGAACTGTTTGTGATTCAGTACAATGAAGTACATTAAGGAAATGTCATTCAACTTGTATACTGTTTACCTACAAACGCTATTCATTGTTAGTTCGACCTTATTAAACGCATATTTACCCGTCAAAACTTTATTGGTCACTGAAGACGTTTAACAGATTTACTCAAATTGTAATAAGCTACTTTTTGCAATAGATGAGATTATGGAAAAGCATTAAAGGTTAATAGTGTGTGAACCATCTTTGCTGAGGCTTAAATTAAGACAATAACAGCAAGAAATCGGTAATCTGGACTCAGTTTCTGGTTCCAAGTACAAGTATATAAGACAATATGATAGAGTTAAAGAGTCCTAGACACTTATCTGAAACCTGATTTCGATAATTGTGAATAGATTTTAAAAAATTCATCTACTTCTCAAAATAATTTTTTTGGAACTTTATTCTGCGTAAGTCAGGTGAATTAAAAAAAATTCTCATAAATACAAAGAATTCCAATTTATTGCAGTCAGAAATTAGCTTTGAGTGTATCAACAAACATAAGAGACATACTTTTAAAGAAAATAGAAAGTTTTCAAGAGGAGATTCAGGTTGGGCATTAAAAGGAACAGTAAAATCTTGTGATAATCTCAGAACAAAGGATTTTATGTGGGGTAGTGCAGAAGGCTATCCAAATTTATTCAAAATAAATGTGCTGTGATAAACATTCAGTCAAAAGATAATTCTTGTTTCAAATGGGAGATTACAGTTATTTGCTTCCAGTAAAGAAACATGCCTATTATGTGTCAAGACGAATTAAGCTTCTCTGGCAAACTGTTTCCTAATGAATTGAAGCATGTATATATATTAGAAAAGCAAAATGAATCTATCTCTTAATATGTGTGGGATCGAGTATTCTGATGAGTGACTGACTGTCAGGGAGTAAGCAAAGAAATAGAAGCAGGAGGAGGAGGAGGTTAAAGAGGAGGAGAAGGGGTGGGTCTTGAGAAGAGATAAGGAATGGAAGATTAAAGGGGCTTCGTGGTTGTTCAGTTACATGTCACAAAATACAAACGTGAGAAACTTGTCAGTCTGTTAATACTTCAAACTGGTGAACTGGTTAGTTCATTTTAGCATTATTGCTCTTCACGTCTGTCGTACTGTGTGAATGTGTCCTTATTACTTCCATTAAAGATTAAAGTTAGCTGAAAATCTAACAAACTGGTAACATTTCACACTATTTAATAGCATAATACCTAGTAGAAAGAGTGATATGTTAAATTTATCAACTTCAGAAACAATCAAAAAATACCTGTTGTATCTACACACAGAAAGTTAATGCATGCCGCAAGCAGATGTTATTGAAATTGTGGTTCACATTGTGATTAGATACATGTTCATACACATTTTAACATATTGTATTACTTGCATTATAGTTACAATCATCGATATTCAGATTTTAAATTATACAGAGGTAGGGATTATGAGAAATGTTTCACAGAACAAACTTCTGTTGAATTGCTAAGACTGAAAACAAATCCTACTGCTAAATAAAAAGACGAATATAAGTTGAAAATAAGAACTAGAATTTCGATCAGCAAAACCTTATCATATTTGCCATGAAGGGTTTCAGCAAGGAGAAAAAACACAGGGATCACTGTCATTTTACCAGTGTATGTAGAGGAGCTGCACATAACAGCTGCAACTTGAAATATAGACCTAGTTTTAAGTACCCACTGTACTTTACAACTTGAGCAGTTCTGATCACAAGCATATGTGAAGACATTATGATACACTGTGATAAAGAATTAAGAATAAATCTACGACACATTTCACTAACACCATCCAACTTGTAGAATATAAGTTATTTTCAAAAAACTTGTTGTAATCCACCACACGAGATTTTGTACTATAAGATTCTAATTTACAGACAAGTTTAAGTTTTTAGCAAGTACTGTAGTAGAACAAGGTCCACATTTAGAAGCAGATGATGTCAGCATAGTAAGCAAGTATTTTCCGAACGACAGAGTTTAATCTGACATGATGATACACTGTGATAAAGAATTAACAATAAATCTACGATACATTTCACTAACACCATCAAACATGTAGAATATAAGTTATTATCAAAAAACTTGTTGTAATCCATCACACGAGATTTTGTAATATAAGATTCTAATTTGCAGACAAGTTCAATTTTTTAGCAAGTTCTGTAGTAGAACAAGGTCCACATTTAGAAGCAGATGATGTCAGCATAGTAAGCAAGTATTTTCCAAACGATAGAGTTTAATCTAATTAAACACAAAGGATATTTTCTTCCGAATATGCGGGTGATGAGTTTCTTTTACTAGAAAAAATTTAAAAGTTGATTAACAAGCGAAACTATTACAGAAGATGAATCTCTAAGAGCGTAAAATGAATGGCATTCATTCAAGTGTAAGACACTAGGAGAGTACTCTGATCTGTATTTGAAAATTGACGTGCTACTGCATGTATTCGAAACCTTCCAGAACTGATGTATTAAAACATATGAAATAGGTCTTGATAATTATATTACGTCAAGCTAGCTTAGCATGGGATGTTGTACTGAAACCTACTAGATCAAAATTACAGCTTATTACTGACACTGAACAATTTCAGTTTATTGCACAAGGCTTTAGATGTAGTTTTCTTCATTGTTAATGTAGACATATTGTTGCAAACAATAGGTTCTAGCTCCTTATGATGATCAAACCAATGAATCTTACGTTACATAGCTTGATGTTAATAGCTTTCACAGTTGGGAAATGATGCAGTATCTTCCAGCATCAGGTTTTGCATGGGTTGAACGAGAAAGCGACGAACCTTCTGACTAAAAAAATTAGTCTGACGTATGAAACACTAGGTTTGTTGGTTGGTTGATCTTGGGGAGGGGACCAAACAGCAAAGTCATTGGTCCCATCGGACTAGGGAAGAATGGGGACGGAAGTCGGCTGCGCCCTTTCAAAGGAACCATCCTGGAATTTGACTTGAATCTAGCAATACCTAAATCAGGATGGCTGCACGCGGTTTGAACTCTCATCCTCTGAAGTAGTTAACCACTGCGTCACCTCACTTAGTAAACATTTTAGAAAAACATCTCGCATATTCCTAGAAAATTCTGGACTGTCATTCTGCTTTGCACTTATGTTTTGAAAAAAAGTAGCACCACCATTTCGTAATAACAAAACTGGTTTGCAAAAGAAATTAATTTCTGCTTTGTGTGATGACTTATTCATAATCAAAAATAATATTTGCATCTTAAATAAGTATTAAGATGTTCATAGAATCTTAACATTCATATAAGCTCCCTGGATGAAACCACATATTGAAATTAATGTACTAAAATCTATGAATGCAAATAATGATTTTGAGAACTTTTTCAATTTATGAATAGTGACTAATTTGTTAAAACTATACAAAATGTGATAAAATGGTAGATGTAAGACTTTTAACATCCTTTAAATGTAAATATAATGCTTCTGCATTATTTGCTAAACCTAATTATACTTGCCTAAATAATAACTTTTTTATATAAATGTTTTTAAAACAGACTAAAAAGTACAAAGTAATTTCTCCTAGAACTATACAGATTTATAACCACATTCAGTCCTGGAAATTTTTGCTAATAAATTTTTAATGGCTATGAGAATACCTGTAAAATTTAAAACGAACAATGTGGGATGCATGCAGTAGATAACTGCTGCTTGAATAGTTCACCAAAGTCATGAACAATTTTATTATACTGCTAATTATATGAATTGTTATGTTATTTTTCTCAAAGACAGCTACTCTCTACAACCACTATTAACTACTGCAAGCATCCCATATTTCACGTTTTCAATTTTGCAAGTTTGCTATTAAAAATTTACAGGGGCAAACGTTTAGGACTATCTCTATGCAATTAGGAATCTTTATGGTGGTAGTTATTTAATACTTTTTGTCTGATTTAAAAATGTGTTTTTAAAAGTTATTTTATTTAAATCATTACTATCTTCTTTTTAATCTTAATGTGTGTAAAATTTTTCAATCGATTTCAAATACATTGATGGGATTACAACAGGTACTTGTAAATTTCAGGTTTATTTAGTTTCTCTTCTCCTGAGTTAGCCTATACATTGCTTCCTTCTCTGTGTATCTTACGAAAAGACCATGAAGATAAAAATTAGCGATAATGAAGCTCACATGTAGTCTTACCAGGAACTGTTCTTACAGCAATACATTGATGTCTAGAACAAGCAGAGAGGGAAACATCAGTGATACACAAAGTATCGTCCGCCACACACCAGACACAAAAGCGAGTTAATATTGTTTTGTTATCCAGTTATGAGCCGTGTTGAAAGTTTGAAGTCTCTTGCTCATCAGGAAGTTAGTGTAATATTTTCAAAATTTGTACTGAGTTGTCAAGCAGACAAGAAATCGACCTAATAAAAACAGTTTAAAATAAGAGTTATGTACATGGAAAAGTCTTGCTTGCAATTTAACAGACAAGGACAGTGGCACAATGGAGACAATTGGCATAGAAACGATAACCAGAATAATTGGTACCGAAATAGGAACGGTAATGGACACTCATTCAGTGGCGGATATAGGTTTAGGAATCAAAATACCAACGGTCAAGGGTACTTTGAAAGGGATCACGATGTCAGAAACAGCAACTGGCGAGGCCAGGGCGCGAATAACTACAGAGGAAATTATGGTCCACAGAGACAAGAACAACATAGCAAAGAGAAACAAGATGTAGAAGTTAGCCCACCGAATACTGCAAAACGTAAAGATTGAATTGAAAAATGCGGAAGAGGTTAGGAAAACTGATGTCCCCCCCGTCTTATACTAACCACTAAATAAAAGTTAAATTAATAGATCAACAAAATAACACATTAATTAAAAGAAAGAGAGACACAATACACACTAACAGTCTGTTGTAGTATCAAGTACACTACAACATGCACACTAACAATAAATGGTACACAATAATTAAAAGAATGAAGAAGTAGTAGGACATAATTAGAATAAAGAAAAGAAATCGTATATATACAATAATTTTTGCCACTATCAGAAAATTTTTGCATTATATAAAATCAGTGTTTTTTTGTAAATAACAAATATATGTAAAACAAAAATTGTAAATATTTCTACTCGTCAGAGGGACATGGCCACCAACACCAATCACCAGCTCCCTTAACACCAGATGCTACGAGATAGCGATGGAGAGGGTACAGACGTGTTGAGAAAGCACTTAGGGCAATAACAACAACATGAAGACCAACGACACACTGGAAATGCAGGTTGCAACCAGGTTGGACTTCAGGAGGACAAAGCACAGCATGGACATTTCACATGTCGCAACACTGCTACACAACGGAAGAGCGTGGAGAGAATCATAATACGACGAGACGACAATCACGGTACAAAAAAATTACTAAGATCTACAAACTCATCAAGTAACATTTGGAAAGGCAGTCGGTTACTATAAATCCTGTATCACTCCTACACTAAAATTCACATATTCCTAGCCCAAGAAGAACAGAAGAATGCAAGAAAGAAGAGAAGAACAGAAGATGCAAGATGAAGAAGGGCAGAAGACAGCAAGATACCTTTCTCTCCTGCCCTACAAAGCAAATTGCTACAAACGTCTTTCCATGAAGTTTGAGGCATGGCAACTACTACAACCACCCCTCCAAAAATAAACCTTGAATCGTCAAACAAATACAAGCGAACGGCAAACGGAATATTAAGTAGTACCAACCAACATTATCTAGAAACGAAGTCAGCAAAATGAACAGTATTCTCCTTACCACATCATTAAATTGCCATATCGAACCATGTGTGAAGTACCAAGACGTCACAGCACAATATTGGGTGACGATCGTCGGTAGTCAACTACAATCATAGAACTGCCATACAGTCCCAGGTGTGACAGCAAAGGAGTACCAAGACATCACTGTTTAAGCAGTAAACCACAGTCATCATCATCGGTTAAAAGTACCACTCCATGATGACAATGTCAACAAGTAAGACCCGGCATCGCATGCTAGAGTGCTTCTCTCATGATTTGTGACACCCATACAAATGAGTCGACGCCTTCCAGTATTTCAGTGGGGATCGTCGAGCACAGAAACTGACGCAGCAAAAAAAAGGAAAAGACTAATAAAACACAAATGTAGAGTAAAGAAAATGATATATTTGTAAAATTATTTTTTTTATTTTTTGTAAAAGTAATTATTTTTATTATGTATGTAAAGTCCATAATTTGTAGATACCTTAAAACCTTTTGTAAAGAAACTTAGTTAGTTTAGTTATATAATCTCACAAACTCATTGAAAATATATTTATTTCTTTTATATGTAAAATTAGAAATGGATTTATGCAGGATTTTTCTTCTTTAAGTAACAATCAAAAACACCTTTTTGGGGTAATAATATTAATACTGAGGATAGAATTAAGAGGAAACGCTTCTTCATTCTTACACACAAAAACAGTGACACACACAAAAAAAGATAGAGCCGAAATAAATAAAACAAAGTCACACAACAGAGCTTTTGCGAACATTCACGCGAAGATTAACTAAAGAAAAGATATAACCACACTAAAATATGATACACTGTACACTAACGAGTTTAGAAAAATTAATATTGTGAAAAGAAATTTTTGGAAATGAAAAAGAAAAGCAGAGACACGTACTGGCAACGACAAAGAATAACAAATGGTTCAAATGGCTCTAAGCACTATGGGACTTAACATCTGAGGTCATCAGTCCCCTAGAACTTAGAACTACTCAGACCTAACTAACCTAAGGACATCACACACATCCATGCCCGAGGGAGGATTCGAACCTGCGACGGTAGCGGTCGCGCGATTCCAGACTGAAGCGCCTAGAACCTCTCGGCTACACCAGCCGGCCAAAGAATAACAACCTTTGTAAAGTCTATACTTGCATAACAACAAAACATAGATTGTAGAATTGAAAAATAGAAACAATAGCTATAAAGAAATCATCAGAAAAAATTGTTAAGAATGGCTGACAAAACTTTATTGGAAAATCTAAAAGAACAATTTTTGCCTGACTTTGTCAGTGTTTTCCTCGGCACTGACAAACCCCAGACAAAAATTTTGTCAAAAGGAGGGAGGTATGTAAGACGTCGTGGTCTCCTGACCTTCATTGCTTACATATTCTGCCCTCACAATCATATTCCACACATCAAGACGCTTCATTAGAACCCAAACTCGATAAGATAAAGTCAATGTTGTATGAATTCACGTAAACGATATGCAAATAACTAATAAATCGCAAGTGCGCACTGTGGTTGAAATACTCGTGGCTGACGTACACATATACATTCCAGACACGACGGTCACAGGAGCTTTTACTTCGAGAGAGGCAATTGCACGCCAGGAGGCCGGTCCCAATCCATCTACGTCGGCCGGTGGCCGCCCGTGGAGCGGACAGCGTTTGCCCGAGGGAAAGGAGGAACGACCCCGTGTTCAGCTTAAAAGTAAATTCCGCTACATTGTGTGGGAGCGGCCAGCCTACGCATTCTTTACACAAAGCACGCAGTTTCAGAGATTTTCACAGGGAGACAGCAAACGCCAAACGCCAATACTACAGACTTCCGGATTGGTCGCCTTAAACGAAACGTCATTCTCCCGTTTTAGAAGAGCAATGCTGATTGGCAGACGACATTCCTGACGCCTTGAGCTGAAGGAGTAATGGTAGAGAGCAAAACATATACCACTTCACGTCTGGTGGGGAGAGGGGCCGTTCCGTTGTTGCTGTTGGAGCGAAAACACGTAAAGAGAGCGTGCACGCTCGTACGTGTACTCGAAGAGCGAGGAACAAGTCTCTCCTCAGTACTTCACTGGGAGAGTACCTTTGTCGAGAGCGAATCGAAGTGTGACTCTACATTGAGTCTTTGCGATTAAGCATTGTTCACTGTGTTGGCCGCCACACTTATTGTGTGGTGTGAACGGACAGAGTCAAACGCGTGCGAGCGAATTTTGAGTGGCATCACGGTAGACTGGGTATCTGAAAGATGTACCACGCCAATAGTTAGACTAGGGGCGAATAGGAGTCCTTGACTTCATCAAGGCATAGGGAGAGTTTGATTGGCGAAGGTCAGTCCAGATAGAACGAGAGTTATCTTATTTGTCAGCAGCGAGCGGCGCAGACAGCAGTCATCGCAGCTTATGGTATTGTACGCTACAGCTATTGCGAGCCCCGTATTTCCTCCAAAACAGTACACTTCACTGCATTTCACATCCGACACCCTCGACCATACCTAGCAACATTCTAACGGATAATTATTCAAGTTGAGTAGGTGCAGCTTTGAGCCAGTCTGCCAAGTCAATAACAATCTTAAACTTTGTACAGAAATTTCATTAGCAAATCCAATGCTTAAGAGGCAACTTCACATTCCGAAAAGAACCAGGAAATAACGTGTTAAGTTCATAACAAAAAGTGCCCTTGTGATTTCTCAGAATTTTAGCAAAATAAATAATAATTTTCGTTAGTTTCATGTTTTTTCTTACACTAACTAGGACTACTCCAGTACCCAAGTATCTCACTATTACGTAAGAAATTTTATGAATTTTTGTGTCATTTCCTTACAGCGGACGACTCCAGAGGAAATTTATTGCTGAAAGTTTTTCAGGCATTTCTCTTTAGAACGTTAGGAGCGTCTGTCTGACTTGTGTAGTAGTGTGGGAGTGGAAATTGCATCTTGCACGAGCCACAGGGTAAAGGGTACATCTCAGATTAATCCGTTGCGCAGAATAACAGAATAGCACCCACACACTCACAGAGCTAGTGACATGCATGGTCCATGGATTCATGAGGCTGTCTCCATACCCGTGCACATCCATCCTCTCGATACAATTTGAAACGAGACTCGTCCAGCCAGGCAACATATTTCCAGTCATCAATAGTCCAATGTCGGTGTTGATAGGCCTAGGCGAGGAGTAAAGCTTTGTGTCGTGCACTCATCAAGGGTATATGAGTGGGCCTTCGGCTCCGAAAGCCCATATCGATGATATTTCGTTGAGTGCTTCGGACGCTGACAGTTGTTGATGGCCCAGCGTTGAAATCTGCAGCAGTTTCCGGAACGGTTGCACTTCTGTCACGTTGAACGAGTCTCTTCAGTCGTATTTGGTCTCGTTCTTGCAGGATCTTTTTCTGGCCGCAGCGATGTTGGAGATTGGACGTTTTACCGGATTTCTTACATTCACGGTACACTCTGTGTGGCGTCCCAGCACTCCAACCACGTGCTGATATTGTCGACGAGGAGAGCTGCTACTGCCACAGCTCTCGCAGTTGAGACACGATGCGCGATGACGTAGGTCCCCGTTGGTGAACAGGAGACAGAAATGCGAACTCGTACGATGGATGCTTCTTCTGATTTAAGATTGAATGATCCATTGCTCGGATATGCAGTAGTTGTTAAATCTTATCTCATTCGCATCGTACACACCACCAATTGCGAGGAAACATTGCAATTATCAGTCTTCTCGTACGTTGTTGGCTCGTTGCTATGGAGTTGTTGAACCTGAATGAAGCGAGATCCACAGATACTCTTTGATCACGTCTGAGTTAACCTACGCCGTAATGTTAAAAAAAATGTTCAACAGTTCTCTTTTCAATTAATGAAGTAGGTATTTTGATATTCAGATTAAATTGTCCCTGCTGATCAGTCGTTGGTTAACTATCATCGATTAAATCACTTAATAATGTAGTCCACGCTTGATATTTCACTTGGAACGAACAGTTTATTGTTCCTTGGCCACTAAATACTTTATAACTTTCGCACCACACGCACACGCAGTTGGTTGGTAAAATCAGTTGTATTAAAACTAAGTTTCTTGACAATTACGACAGCTTGACTCCTCAGAGTAATTGTATTATCTTCGTGAAGTTGTGTAACTGTGTCCTACTCGAGACCAATTGAGTGTAGTCCTTTGATATACTATCCACTCTTCTTTTAGTTCCAACTATGTGAAAGTCAAGTCCAATATTCACTAGTTTCGTCAATAACGTTCAATTAACCCGTTATGCACGGTTAAACGCGTCTATCAGTTCCTGTCTCTGCTTAGAAAATCAGTTTCCGAAGTTCGTGAGTCACGTCACGCAAGAAACACTTCTGAACGCAAAACGATCTCGTCGCGTTCCGTACTCTCAGTAACTGAGACAAGAATTGTTCTCGCACGTCTTTACAGGACGAGAGCCAGCAAGCGACTTCTTCTGTGAAAGAGTATTGTAGGCGCATTGAATTTCTTCGTTGCGCTTACAACTCTCTTTCACATAAAAGTTATCTCTGACTAACATCACCTTGGACTTGGCTTTCAAGATATTAATTGCAATTATCACTTGGATATTTGTCCATTAATTAAATATGAGGTTTCTTCCTCTTCTTTTCATAACAAAAACTCGCAGTGATGTATAATGTTGTTGTTATCAACACTTCTTGGTGCTAGCGTATCGGCAAATATGTCATATTTGCCAAGATAACTCTTCCCTACTTCATATTATGATATTCTGTCTTAATTAACTTTAAGGGGGTCGTTGCGGTGTTATAACTCATGAGACTCGTGGTCTAGGGGCAGTCTGCTTTCCGCAGCGCTGCGGCGAGGACGTCTTCTTTACGTCCCGTCCGCGCGGTCGCGAGTGCCCGTAGTTGTTTACTACTGCGTTGTCGCTAGTTTAGAATCCATCACTACCGACGCAACATGGCACATTCATACAAACCACCATCAAGATCAGTTTTCAAACCGATCATGCACGACCGCGAGCTTTCGAAGTGGAGCGTTTTCTACGTGACGACGTTAAAATTGACCCGCGAGACATAATTGGTATCCATCTCTCTATCACGAGCAGTGTTGTCTACGTCAAGCTAGTAAGTGACGAGGTGTGCAACAGAATCGTGAGCGCACATGCGAACGATCTTAAATTCAAACATTCTGATGGCCATATTGGGGCGGTCTCTATCGATCACGCGGGGCTTGGCCTCCGTACGATACGCGTCTTCGAACTCCCTTTCGAAGTACCACCGGACGTCGTCACCGCGGCTTTCCAGCCCTACGGTAAAGTGATCAGCCATATGGCCGAAAAATGGACCACCTTTACAACGTACCCCGTTCTTAACGGGGTACGACAGATTAAAATTGAACTGACCAAACATGTTCCGTCATATCTTGTCATCGGCGGATGTAGGGCGATCATTATGTATGACGGTCAGCCACGCACTTGCTCTGGTTGTGGCCAAGTAGGGCACGTCCGGTCGGATTGTCTCCGACGACGGCTTACGCAAATTCCGACAGGTGAATCTATGACTCCTTCTACGGTGACGACCCTTCCTCTCAATTACGCCGAAGTTACACGGGCAGCACCCTTTTCCGATGCTGACGACATTAGTCCGATAGCCGCCCCCGATGGAGAGACCAAAATGGCTTCTGCAGTACAGGATCCGGCCTCTACATCGGTGCCCCCACCTGAAGATAATCACCGACCGACCTTGCAAGAAGGCGTGGATGCCAGGATGGACATTGACCCACGGGTTGTGCCGACAGCGGCTTTTCTTCCAGACACCGGAGCAGCTGACGAAATCCACCCACATTCAGATACTGAAACACACGTCCGTAAACAGCGTTCCCCGCGAAAACACAAGAGACGGCGGCGTGCTCAATCGGACGAGTGTTTGCAGCGATCGTCTGACATGGACTGTGGAAATTCCGACGACGGTACCGGCGGTACAGAGGCCGCTGTAACTTCAAACTCAACAGATCGCCGTGGTGACGGCTTCAGCACTTCAGACCCCACAGCACAGCAGGATCACAAGCAGACAACCGCTGCCGATTCCCAGCCAGCAGAGCCGATGGAGTCAGCGCCGAGTGCCGCAGCAGCCACTAACAGCCACCAACAGCCGATGGTGTTTCATGGCGACTGGGCGGACGACTGTGAGGAACACTCCTTGCCCATCGTGTCGGACGACACGGGGGGAAATTTACCCCACCAGTGTTGATCCTTTCCCGCCGTCAGTTACGTGACGAGACAGCCTTACCAGGGTATTGATGGCCAACACGGATGCTGTGGATAGACCTCAAACTTATCGCGTTGCAACTATAAACATCAACACTATACGGACGCGCGCTAAGTTATCCTTGCTTCAGGATATGTTGAACTCTGCTTCCATCGACATAGCCCTTCTCCAGGAAGTGTACGTCGACGACTTCCCAGGCATGTACGGTTACGATGCTTGCGTCTCTCCAGCTTCCCCAACAGGCAGCGGTGTCGCTGTACTTCTTTGGGAAGGGATAGTGGCGGACGATATCCTGTTTCTGCCTGGGGCAAGAGGAATGGCACTCACTGTACTGGGTGTCCGCCTTATCAATATCTACGCACCTTCCGGGACGGACAAACGTCGCGAACGTTCCCGATTCTTTGCGGAAGACGTCGCCCCGCTCTTCCAAGGCCGCCACGACCATCTGGTGTTTGGAGGTGACTACAATTGCGTACTGGCGCCCAGAGATCAACTCCCACGACATAATCCGTGCCCGGAACTCGGGACGCTAATTCGAGACCTGCAGATGGTGGACACTTGGGAACATCTTCACGGCCACCGACCGGGATTCACGCACTTCACAAGTCACTCTACCAGTCGTATCGATCGGATTTATGTCTCACGCTCTCTCGCCGCTGGAACACAGGATGCGGAACTGTGGCCTGCAGCATTCTCGGACCACTCAGCTTACATTTGTGCCGTCACCCTGCGGCGGCAACAAGTGTGGAGAAGCCGCAGCCCGTGGAAATTAAACATCGCTCACCTCTCGTACCCGGATTGCCGCCAAGCCGTTGAGGATACGTGGCATTCGTGTGAAAATCGCCTCCGTGCATATCCCACAAAGATCCGCTGGTGGTTGGACTGCGCCAAACCGGCACTGAGGCGAACGTTGATAACCTACGGTCGTGACCACGCTACTTGGCGAAGATATACACTCGACTTTTACTTCCGGGTCCTGCGCGACTGCGATGCTATGGCGCCGTCTCCGGAACGACAAACGGCGGTCCACCGTGCTAAGGCTCAGATCCTCGCTCATGTACGACGCCACCTAGAGGGGGTAGTCATCCGCTCGAGGACGCAGGATCGGATACCGGGCGAACGCCCGTCAATGTTCCACGTCCTTCGTGAACGTAAACGACGCCAACGAGCGCTGATACGCTTCATCGACACGGAGGACGGTCATCGCCTCACCACGCAACAAGACATAAACACAGCGTTCTACAATCATTATTCCCAACTCTATTCCGCTCAGACCCCTGATCCGACAGCACTGGAGGACGTCTCTCAGACGATTTACGGCACCGTCACCCCGGCAATGGAAGCGGCCTTGATGGAAGAAATTACAGAAGAAGAAGTGATCGACGCCATTAGAAAAGGAGCTGACAACAAGTCTCCGGGTCCTGATGGCCTCCCCTTGGAATTTTACCGGACTTTTCAATATTTATTAGCCTCCCGATGGACGGACATCTGTCGCGAACTCCTATCCCCGGACGTGCCGCTCCCTGCGGCCCTTGTGGAAGGGATGATTATTCCTATTCACAACCGTCCGGTGGCTCACGACTGCAGGACTACCGCCCGTTGACACTATTGAACTGCGACTTTAAGATCTTTTCTCGGCGGCGCGGATACGCCAGACCCTACGAAATGTTATCTCACCCGATCAAACGTCATTAGGAGGCGACAATAATATTCAAACAGCACTCAGTGAATATCGTGACTTGATCTCACTGGCGAGGGCATGTCGTCTGAAGGGTGCACTGGCGACAGTCGATTTTAGTCAAGCTTTCGACCGAGTGGACCACAACTATTTGGAAGCGGTCCTCCAACATATGCGGTACCCACAGCCATTCGTCACTGTCGTCATGCGACTACTCCGTGGCGCGACGTCCAAGGTGATCGTCAACGGCCGACCTTCGCGGCCCCTCACCATTTCTCGATCGATACGCCAAGGCTACCCTCTGTCCACTTTACTTTACGCTGTGGCCATGGAACCTCTCCTCTGCGGCCTGCGCCAACGACTAACGGGTATGACGTTACGAGGCCACACTTTCCGATGTAAAGCGTACGCTGACGACCTGGTGATTGTCATCCGCAACGGTGACGACACCGCTAGCGCACTAAATTGGATAACGAAATATGGCATGGCCACTGGTAGTCGTATCAACGTCGCAAAATCGGTGGCGATGAACATCGGGGTCGGATTGTCTGAGAACAGTGTCACCCCCTTACAGCTCAGAGATAGTTTGAAATGTCTCGGCATTGTCTTTACAGACGATATACGACGGACCGCTGCTCACAACATTCGACGGCTTTTACGGAATGTTCGGACTGGCATTGCCAACAACCGCCTACGAGCCCTGGACATCGTCCAACGGACCCAGTATGTTAACACACATTTAGCGTCACGCATTCCGCACATCGCCCAGATATTACCTATACCGGTGATGTTAGCTCGCCGTATACTTGCGGCTTTTGGGTCCTTCGTGAGTTCAGGAATGCTTTTCAAGATAAAATATGAGACTCTCACCCTTCCCCCGGATCGGGGAGGGCTTGGCCTTTATCACGTTTATGACAGAGCGGTCGCCCTATTTGTGAGCACAATAGTCAAACTATGGCACCGCCGTCCGGACACTCTGACCAGTTTGTTAATAGAAGAACTAGCACCGCCCTCCCTGTTGCTGCCTGTGCCGATACACCACGTCCCCTCCTCGCTCTTCTACATCGGTGTCTTTTACCTCGAACTCAGTTACGTTCGACTTGCCTTACCAGCGACTCAACTGGCGACGGCAAAGGCGGTTTATAGGGTCCTGCAACGTGGACGACCCGATAACGTCGTGGAGAGGAAGCACCCGAACGTCAACTGGCGAGTAGTGTGGAGGACAATTCACCACGTAACACTGGACACTGACGTCACGGCGATGTGGTATATCACTGTCAACGGTAAGCAGGTGACCAGATCAAGGCTACATGCGATCCACATGGTAGACTCACCCACGTGCACGAGCTGTGGCGTTCAAGACGACGATGAACACCGTCTTAGCTGTGGCGAGTCTACGGCAGTGTGGCACTTAGTGAGGCAAATGTCAGCATACTTCCTTCGGGTAACGCCGAATCATATCGACCCCAAGACTATCTTATTCCCGGATGAAACGTATTACCCACGCACTAAAACTAATGCAATGACGTGGCTTCGTGGACATGCAGTGCATTATTTGTTTCAAGACGGCACTAAGGACACTTTAGACTTTTGGAACTATTTGCAGGAACGACATTGCAAGATCCTCCGTAACCCTAAGTATCGACAATATTTTTCCAATTTTTTGTGGAGTGCGTTCCACGACCCTCCACGTAGCTGGAACATCACGGGTAAGAGAAGCTAAAATTACAATACGATGATAGAACACTACACGGTACAACGTGGGATCTACTTTCATCATTACGAGAAGTCATACCTGGATGATACAGCAGATGGAGAGTTTCGTTGTGAACCCTCACACTCTGTAGCAGTATCTGCCCCATTTCCTCTTTTTGTCCCCGGTGCGAAAAGGTCTTCGCCGTTTCAGTTTTCCCATCCGGTGCAAGATGTAGCACTGGTTAATGGTGGTATGGATTCCACCCTTCAGTTTTGTTTCATGGTTTCCTTCGCCCCGCACTTTGCTCTCTTTCTTTATGCCTTTTTCTACAACTGTTAGCGTGGTTTTAGTTCTGTGCGTCCCCAACTCGACGCAAAGAGTGCACTTACTAGTTTTCAGTTCCTTACTGTTAAAAAAAATTTAAAAAAATTTAAAAAAATTTTAAAAAATTAAAAAAACATAAATGAATAAATAAAATTAAAAAAATCACAATAATACACAAACTGCATCCTTTGTACCACTTCACATCCCCAGGATGGGAGGGGGGAGACATCGTGGACAGGCCTCGGGTCGCGACCCCTGCCCACCTTGCCTCCGCCAGCCCACTACTATAGAAAAAAAAAAAAATAGTGGTAGCGTCTTTGATTCATAATCAAAACGTCTTTGGTCCCGGGTTCGATCCCCGCCACTGCCTAAATTTTGATAAGTAATCAGCATTGGCGGCCGAAGACTTCCGGCATAAGAAGTCAGCCTCATTCTGCCAACGGCCTTGTCAAAGAGGGCGGAGGAGCGGATAGAGGTTCAGGGCACTCTCTTGTCCTAGGGGTGGGAAATTGCCCCTAAAGGCGGAAGAATCAGCAATTATCAACGACATGAGGATGCAGAAGGCAATGGAAACCACTGCATTAAAGACACGTAACCTGTATCCACAGGACATGTGTCCTGTAATTGAAGAAGTGTCATGATGATCTCTCCATTGGCAAAAGATTCCGGAATAGTCCCCCATTCGGATCTCCGGGAGGGGACTGCCAAGGGGGAAATTACCATGAGAAAAAGATTGAATAATCAACGAAAGGATAACGTTCTACGACTCGGGGCGTGGAATGTCAGAAGCTTGAACGTGGTAGGGAAACTAGAAAATCTGAAAAGGGAAATGCGAAGGCTCAATCTAGATATAGTAGGGGTCAGTGAAGTGGAAGGAAGAGAAGGATTTCTGGTCAGATGAGTATCGGGTAATATCAACAGCAGCAGAAAATGGTATAACAGGTGTAGGATTCGTTATGAATAGGAAGGTAGGGCAGAGGGTGTGTTACTGTGAACAGTTCAGTGACCGGGTTGTTCTAATCAGAATCGACAGCAGACCAACACCGACAACGATAGTTCAGGTATACATGCCGACGTCGCAAGCTGAAGATGAACAGATAGAGAAAGTGTATGAGGATATTGAAAGGGTAATGATGATGTCCTCCTCGCCGTGTCCGGCGACAGCGACTCCGTCAGTCTTCTCTGTCCTTGTTGTGGTAGGCTCGGATGTGGCTCGCGAATCCGAATTTCGCTTTGAATATCCTGTTGCATGAAGCACAGTGAAGTTGACCAGCAGAGTTGTAAGTATACGTGTAGACAGGCTTGAGCTGAGATTTTCGGAGCTCTCTCTTTTAGCATCCAGGTTCATTAGACGCTTTTGCTCGAATTGTTCGATGCTCTTATGTACAGTTGATCGCCACTCCGATCGGCGCAATGCTAGCTCCTCCCAACGGTTGCTTGGAATGCCACAGGCTGCAAGGTGGCGTTTAATGGTTTTATATCGCAGGTGTTGACCACCTTTCCTCCTCTTCCCGCACGAGAGCTGCGAGTAGAACACCGCTTTAGGTAGCCTACTGTCATCCATGCGTACTATGTGACCACTCCATCTCAGTTGATGTTTCATTATTAAAGCTTCAATACCAGCCGGTTTCACGCGGCGCAAAATCTCCGTGTTTGGGACACGGTCTTCCCATTTGATGCGCAGAATTGATCTCAGACATCGAAGATGAAATTTATCTAGCTTCTTAATGTCAGCTTTATAACAGCACCAGGTTTCCGAGGCATAGAGTAAGGTGGATAATACTACTGCTTTGTAGACTGCAATTTTTGTTTGTAGTTTGAGATCATGTGATTTCCATACTCGGTCATTAAGCTTACCGAAGGCTGAGGCTGCGCTGGCTATACGCGCTGCGATTTCCGTTGTCAGGCTGTTGTCACTTCTAATTTGGCTTCCCAGGTATTTGAAATATGACACATTTTGCAAGGGTTTGTTATTTATCTCAATACTGGAGTCATCTGCATTAAGACCTCTAAGTGGCTGTTTGAGAACTTGCGTCTTAGTGATGCTAATGGCTAAGCCAAATCTTCTGCAGGAGGCATTTAGCAGATTTATGTAAGTCTGAAGAGTTTCGCAAGAATTAGCCATCATGCATACATCATCCGCGTAGAGAATCTCTAAGATGGATAGTTTGGTTACGCGACTTTTTGTTCTGAAGCGAGAGATGTTGAAGACACTTTTGTCTGTCCTTGTGTCGAGACTAATTTGATTACTACAGGCTTTGGTCGCGTCTCTCATAACAACTGCGAAGTAAAGTGAGAAGAGTGTGGGAGCCAGAACACGGCCTTGTTTTACACCACATGTCACGGGAAACTGTTCTGAGAGCTGGTCCTCATGGCGGATTTTTGCCATCATGTTTTCATGAAACTGACGAATCAAACTGACAATTTTGTCAGGGCACCCAGTTTTCTTTAGTATGCTCTAAGCTTTTCTCTTGCATTTGTTTGACAACAAATATGGCATCCACTGTGCCTCTGTTTGGGCGAAAGCCACACTGGGTCTCTGGTAGCAGTTTTTCTGCTAAGTGTGTTAACCGGGTGTTAATTATGTGGGCAAGGACTTTTCCCGCTGCTGAGAGAAGAGAAATGCCCCTGTTGGAGCTGCAGTCTGATATGTCACCCTTGCCTTTATAGATCTTGGAAATACAAGCATCTTTCCAGTCTTGTGGAATCATTTCATACTCCCAAATCCTTAAGATCAGAGCAAACAATGGTTTCTTGATGTTTGGCCCCCCATATTTATATAGCTCTGATGGCAAGTTATCTAATCCTGCTGTTTTGTCATTTTTCAGCTTAGCCAGTGCTGAAATGAATTCATCGTAGGAAGGGGCATCCGCAAGTTGTTCCTCAACTGGCACGTCTTCAAGTGCTTCTATGTATGGAATATCGGTTGTCTGATGGTCGGGATTAAGAACGTCATTAAAATGTTCCGCCCACCGAGACAGGATGTCACTCCGTTGCGTCAGCCGACAACTTTTGTCTTTGTTATAGACTGGTGCTATCTTCCTAACTCTTGGACCAAAGATAGTTTTCAGGGACTCAAAGAATCTGCCCGTTTGGTGTGTGTCGGCATATAACTGTATTTCATTTGCTTTATTTGCCCACCAACTGTCTTTGAGGGCACGTACCTTCACTTTCAGATTGTAATGCGCTACTCTACGCTTGTTATCATCAGGGGTGCGAAGAGAGGTTCTGAAATCATTAATTAGCTTTCTGATCTCTGGATCTGAGTCGTCAAACCAGTCCTGGTGCTTCTTCTGAGGCTTTCCCACGACTTCTGAAGCACAGCCACGCAGTCTGCTAGCGTATGCACTCCACTGTTCATCTACAGGGGCAGATTCAGATATCAAAAGGCCATCGACACCAAATTTTTCATCCAGTTTTGCTCTCATAGTCTGATCATTGGCCAAGATTTTGCAGGACAATTTTGTTGGTATTTTGTGTGAAGCTCGGCGTGGTGCCTTCAAAGTTATCATTAATTTGGACCTCACGAGTCGATGGTCTGTCCATCCCTGAGCGCCTCTCATTGCACGTGTGACCAGTACGTCACCAATATCTTTTTTCCTTACTATCTCATAATCCAGAAGGTGCCAGTGTTTAGATCGCGGATGCATCCATGTCGTTTTATATTTTTCAGGCAGACGAAAATATGTATTTGTCAGTATGTAAAGGAGGACGAAAATCTAATAGTCATGGGCGACTGGAATGCAGTTGTAGGGGAAAGAGTAGAAGAAAAGGTTACAGGAGAATATGGGCTTGGGACGAGGAATGAAAGAGGAGAAAGACTAATTGAGTTCTGTAACAAGTTTCAGCTAGTAATAGCGAATACCCTGTTCAAGAATCACAAGAGGAGGAGGTATACTTGGAAAAGGCCGGGAGATACGGGAAGATTTCAATTAGATTACATCATGGTCAGACAGAGATTCCGAAATCAGATACTGGATTGTAAGGCGTACCCAGGAGCAGATATAGACTCAAATCACAATATAGTAGTGATGAAGAGTAGGCTGAAGTTCAAGACATTATTCAGGAAGAATCAATACGCAAAGAAGTGGGATACGGAAGCACTAAGGAATGACGAGATACGTTTGAAGTTCTCTAACGCTATAGATACAGCAATAAGGAATAGCGCAGTAGGCAGTACAGTTGAAGAGGAATGGACATCTCTAAAAAGGGCCATCACAGAAGTTGGGAAGGAAAACATAGGTACAAAGAAGGTAGCTGCGAAGAAACCATGCGTAACAGAAGAAATACTTTAGTTGATTGATGAAGGGAGGAAGTACAAACATGTTCCGGGAAAATCAGGAGTACAGAAATACAAGTCGCTGAGGAATGAAATAAATAGGAAGTGCAGGGAAGCTAAAAAGAAATGGCTGCAGGAAAAATGTGAAGACATCGAAAAAGATATGGTTGTCGAAAGGACAGACTCAGCATACAGGAAAGTCAAAACAACCTTTGGTGACATTAAGAGCAACGGTGGTAACATTAAGAGTGCAACGGGAATTCCACTGTTAAATGCAGAGGAGAGAGCAGATAGGTGGAAAGAATACATAGAAAGCCTCTATGAGGGTGAAGATTTGTCTGATGTGATAGAAGAAGAAACAGGAGTCGATTTAGAAGAGATAGGGGATCCAGTATTAGAATCGGAATTTAAAAGAGCTTTGGAGGACTTACGGTCAAATAAGGCAGAAGGGATAGATAACATTCCATCAGAATTTCTAAAATCATTGGGGGAAGTAACAAAACGACTATTCACGTTGGTGTGTAGAATATATGAGTCTGGCGACATACCATCTGACTTTCGGAAAAGCCTCATCCACACAATTCCGAAGACGGTAAGAGCTGACAAGTGCGAGAATTATTGCACAATCAGCTTAACAGCTCATGCATCGAAGCTGCTTACAAGAATAATATACAGAAAGATGGAAAAGAAAATTGAGAATACGCTAGGTGACGATCAGTTTGGCTGTAGGAAACGTAAAGGGACGAAAGAGGCAATTCTGACGTTACGGCTAATAATGGAAGCAAGGCTAAAGAAAAATCAAGACACTTTCATAGGATTTATCGACCTGGAAAAAGCGTTCGACAATATAAAATGGTGCAAGCTGTTCGAGATTCTGAAAAAAGTAGGTCTAACTTATTGGGAGAGACGGGTCATATACAATATGTACAACAACCAAGAGGGAATAATAAGAGTGGACGATCAAGAACGAAGTGCTCGTATTAAGAAGGGTGTAAGACAAGGCTGTAGCCTTCCGCCCCTACTCTTCAATCTGTACATCGAGGAAGCAATGATGGAAATAAAAGAAAGGTTCAGGAGTGGAATTAAAATGCAAGGTGAAAGGATATCAATGATACGATTCGCTGATGACATTGCTATCCTGAGTGAAACTGAAGAAGAATTAAATGATCTGCTGAACGGAATGAACAGTCTAATGAGTACACAATATGGTTTGAGAGTAAATCGGAGAAAGACGAAGGTAATGAGAAGTAGTAGAAATGAGAACAGCGGGAAACTTAACATCAGGATTGATGGTTACGAAGTCAATGAAGTTAAGGAATTCTGCTACCTAGGCAGTAAAATAACCAATGACGGACGGAGCAAGGAGGACATCAAAAGCAGACTCGCTTTGGTTGAAAAGACATTTCTGGCCAAGAGAAGTCTATTAATATCAAATACCGGCCTTAATTTGAGTAAGAAATTTCTGAGGATGTACGTCTGGAGAACAGCATTGTATGGTAGTGAAACATGGACTGTGGGAAAACCGAAACAGAAGAGAATCGAAGCATTTGAGATGTGGTGCTATAGACGAATGTTGCAAATTAGGTGGACTGATAAGGTAAGGAATGAGGAGGTTCTACGCAGAATCGGAGAGGAAAGGAATGTGTGGAAAACACTGATAAGGAGAAGGGACAGGATGATAGGACATCTGCTAAGACATGAGGGAATGACTTCCATGGTACTAGAGGGAGTTGTAGAGGGCAAAAACTGTAGAGGAAGACAGAGATTGGAATACGTCAAGCAAGTAATTGAGGACGTAGGTTGCAAGTGCTACTCTGAGATGAAGAGGTTAGCACAGGAAAGGAATTCCTGGCGGGCCGCATCAAACCAGTCAGTAGACTGATGAGAAAAAAGAAAATCTCATGAGACGCTGTGTCCCATCGCTGGTTCGCCGACTATAACATCACATTCAAACTCACTTAAATCTTGATAACCTGACATTGTAGCAGCAGTAACCGCTCTAACAACTGCGCCAGAGACTTGTCTTACACAGGCGTTGGCGACCGCAGCGCCGTATTTCTCTGTATTTGAATATAGTTTCTTTAGCGCTTCAGTGTACATCGTCAGTTACGATTATATTGGTCCCAGGATCATCGAGACTGGACTTTGGATCGATAGATATGTGAGGCCTATTCGGACGATTCACGTTTTTTGTGACACCATGTCAACTGTCGTCTCCGATTACGCCGGCATCGCGCGGCCCATCCCGCCGGAGCTTGGAGTCCTCCCTCGGGCATGAGTGTGTGTGTTGTTCTTAGCATAAGTTGGTTTAAGGAGTGTGTAAGCCTAGGGACCGATGACCTTAGCAGTTTGGTCCCTTAGGAATTCACACGCGTTCGAACATTACGCCGCCATCGAGGTGAATGGCTTTCGCAAACATGCTCCGTGCTACAGACGCAGGCTGGTGGGGCTAGTATTATGCTGTGGAGAAGATTCACCTGGGCCTCCATGGGAGCTGTCGTAGTAATAGAAGATACCATAACAGCTGCGGTCTACACTGTTGCAGACCACCTGCATCCCTCCAATTTTGATGTCTTCCCTGACGGACATGGCATCTTCCAGCAGGATAACTGTCCCTGTTACACTACCAGAATCATGCTATAGTGGCTTGAGGAGCATGATAGTGTACTCACACTGATTCCTTGGTCGCCGAATTCGCCTGATGGAAGACATGACGCAAGATACCGGGCGCCAGCTCCGCGAGCGCTACCACTTGCCCAGAAATTACGAGAATGGTATGATTTGTGTGTAGAAGTTCGATGCTATATACCTCCGTAAACCTGTCAGCGACTTGTCGAATGTATGACACGCAGAATCGCTGTCGGGGCTGGCGTTATGCTATGGAGGAGACTCACCTGGGTCTTTATGGCAGTCCTTAAGTTCGTAATCAGGTGGTCTTAATGGTTTAGCTCCTCTATGTAAATTTAGGATGCATCTCAAAAAGTAAATACAATAAATCGGTGGAGCGTAACTCTTCAAGCAGCAGAAATAAACTCGTCCTATGTAAACATGCTCGCCGCGCGGGGTAGCCGTACGGGCTAGGGCGCTTTGCCACGGTTCGCGCGGTTGCCTCCGTCGAAGGCTCAAGTCCTCCCTTGGACATGGGTGTTTGTGTTGTTCTTAGCGTAATTTTGTTTAAGTTAGATTAAGTAGTGTGTAAGCCTAGAAACCTGTGGCCTCACCGAGCGAGGTGGCGCAGTGGTTAGACACTGCACTCGCATTCGGGAGGACGACGGTTCAATCCCGCGTCCGGCCATCCTGATTTAGGTTTTCCGTGATTTCCCTAAATCGCTCCAGGCAAATGCCGGGATGGTTCCTTTCAAAGGGCACGGCCGACTTCCTTCCCCATCCTTCCCTATTCCGATGAGACCGATGACCTCGCTGTCTGGTCTCCTTCCCCAAACCAACCAACCAACCTGTGGCCTCAGTAGTTTGGTCCCACAGAACTTACCACAAATTTCAAAAAAATGTAAACATGCTCCAGTCCGTGCAATAGTTGCTACTGAATACGTTTGCACCTTCTACGGAAACATTGCGTCTTCTAACTGGTAACATAACGTGGTCCGAATTCAAGAGTGAAGCTAAAACTGTGGATGATCAAACATAAGAATTTTGTGGAGAAACGTCTGACGATCTTGCGATATGTTCAAATGGCTCTGAGCACCATGGGACTTAACATCGAAGGTCCTCAGGCCCCTAGACCTTAGAACTACTTAAACCTAACTAACCTACGGATATCACACACATCCATGCCCGAGGCAGGATTCGAACCTGCGACCGTAGCAGTCGCGCGGTTCCAGACTGAAGCGCTTAGAACCGCTAGGTGCATTATGTGACATCTACATAGCAACCTCATAATGGCAGAGTTAGACGGGGCTTGGCCGTCGGGGAAATATTGCCCACTCGACCTTGGCCCGCACCGCGCACTCTGCCTTCCGGAACAATACGCGACTTTGGGCGTTTGCCGTTGTGTGGACACCAGGAGAACAGTACGGTAGACGACAATCTGGTTGAATCTAGCTGTAGCCGCAAAACAGTGATTCACAGATATTTGTTGTTGCGAGTGGTTCTCATGACTCATCGCTGCAGCACTTATTAACACCGCCAATTTTTGATGTAACTGTAAGCGAGCTATCTGTGAGCGCAAAAGCATGTGCTACAAAACGTACGGTACGGATAAATCTCGTATGTCGAAACGATGACATGTCCTTATCGCTGAGTATTTCAAAACAATCGCTAAATGGAATAAATAGGAAAAAGTTATAGAACTGGTTTAGAAATAATTATATGTCACTGTTCCTTTTCTGTGATGAACTAACTGTCGTAGCGATAAGACAGTGTAAGTAATTCAAGCAAATCAGGAAGTAACTTATGAATAAAATTGTTACCTGCATTAATCAAAATGCATGAAAGAAGGCCTTCCAAAGCTGTATTTCGTATCGTCATTACAAAGCTCCTGTACTTCACGGACATTATCAGCTGAAGTACAGGTGTGCCATTTTTGTGCTTGTCTTCAATAATTCAACACTCTGAGATCATGAAAGTGACATGTGTGCTAAGGACAGAAATAAAATTTAGCAAGATAGTATATTATTACAGTCTGTAGGCTGAGGTGTGAGTTTTTGAGGAGACAAGATCTATAGGAGCAAGATTCTGATAGTCCTTTTGTTAAAATGAACGATCTGCTTATTGCTTGAAGTGAAAAGTGTGGTGTCACCGCTAGACACCACACTTGCTAGGTGGTAGCTTAAATCGGCCGCGGTCCATTAGTACATGTTGGACCCGCGTGTCGCCACTGTGTGATCGTAGACCGAGCGCCACCACACGGCAGGTCTCGAGAGACGTACGAGAACTCGCCCCAGTTGTACGACGACGTTGCTAGCGACTATACGGACGAAGCCATTTCTCTCATTTGCCGAGAGACAGTTAGAATAGCCTTCAGCTAAGTTAATGGCTACGACTTAGCAAGGCGCCATTAGCCTTAAATAGCTTGTATGTAAAGAGTCACTTGTATCGCCACAATCTCCAGATGTCTCATCAAGAACGATGTATACAAGGATGTATTAAAAGTTAAGTATATTCCAAAGATACGTATTTTCTTTATCACATTCATTAAGTCTCCTGTTTCAGACCTCACTCCATCCTTCGTGAGTTAGCGCGTGCATCTTGGCCGCCTCTTTCAATTAGTGTGCGTAGTGTTGGCAAGTCTTCCGACACAACAAAAAGTAAGAGCCATACCATTTAATTCTTGAAGTATTAGAATATTTGTTCAGAAATTGTCGTATAATTCAAAATTTGGGACACCATAAATTTTGTTAAGATGTCAGATGAACGTTACGGCTGAGTATTTCTGAATTTCAATCCTACCTGAAGTAGTAATACAAGATGTCCATGGTAACAAGTCCGTCACAGTCGTAAATATTTTATTGACAGAAGTCTTGAACGCCAGAAGTCGATGTACTTCTGTCTTGCAAGACTTGGGTCAGTACAGAATTTTACAATTGTGGCGCCTTTGTTTACCATTACCATATTACAGAACAGTTGCAGAAATCCCATAAATAAATATTTAAGAGTAAAAGAGTAAATTTGGAATTTGGGTTTGAAAGGATGACGCATCCTTATTCTCTATGGCCACTTTCCCGTCCACAACTGAGTAATCTTTTCCACACCGTTCTAGTACAAGAGCTTTAAGGTGAATGTCACTGACAAACGTACCACAGATGAAGGATTTAATCGAGAATTTGATAGCGCTTCCCATTTCAGTTATAAATTCATGTGTGTTGTCTATCGAAAAAAGAGAACAGTACGCGGCTATTAACAATACTCAGGGACTGGGCTAATTTTCCGTTACTTTTCCCTTTGTACATCATGCATTGTTAGAGAGAGCCAAATTTATTGCATATCGCGTCGACCGCTATAAAGAACGATCCTGTAGGTAGAATTTTAAAATTTCAGAGCGACGCTCGTTAAACGAGCATACATGTTTAACGGAAAAGCACCACAAAAAAACCATACTATACAACAGCTCGAATGTGCTTATTCACTGACCGCATAATATGTAGGCAATCGGACTCAACAAAATGAAACAAGCACGCTGAAAGCCTTAATGCAACTGCACCACAGTTGATCGTATCGAACGCACAGGATGCGTCAAAATTACAAGTGCAAAATTAACTGAGAATGCAGAATACAAAGCCTGAGAATAGCAATTTAAAATTGAATATGATCAACAGCCTAGTTACGTATATCGCAAGATAATAGCCGCGAAGTAGACTCAAAACTGCTACTTCACTCATGTGCTTACCTGAGGAGCTATGAGTACTTGTGTATCTTCACTAATGTGAAACACATGTCGTCTATTGAGCAATTGCCCACAGCTCCTCAGGTATGCAGTTTAGAGTCGATGTTTTCTGGACTTTTTGACTTTTTTGGTCAATACTACCACTTCTGGAAGTTGCCTACCCTACAATCTTAGCAACAACAGTACCAGTACATGTATTCCACTATCAGAGCGATGTTCGCTTATAATTTTCGACTCGTTCGTTTCCGGTACAGGGATCCTTAACACAAATTGATGCATTTATCCTTCTCCATCAACTAGAAAGTTTATAACACCATCACGGAATCACCCTGTACACACATACATTTACAGGTGCCCATAGCTGTAACTTCGACGTTCTGTAGCGTCATGAGTTCCTACGTAAAACCTGATCTAGTAAGCAACCTCTGCAAACCCTAGAAGTATGTAACGTAACATGTGAAACACGCTGTAGAACAAACTACGTATGCGGCAGCTTCCCCACGATGTTGCACAAGAATTATCAATTACCTTAGGAGATCGTGTAATTATATCATTTTCTTTGTTGTCCATGTGTCACTGGCTGACGCCGCTTTCACTGCACCTTTATTTTAATGTTTGATGCTCTAATATGTGTTTAGAGAATAAATATCCAGTATTTGTGATCATTGGCCCGCTATCTCTTCTTAATGAACCACATTGATCCAAATTGCACCTCCTCCTGTAAACTAGCATGTTACCTCGACGTAACGAATCCCAGAAACGCAGATGTAATTAAATATCGAGACGCACTCAAAATTTCTCCATTTACCGTCTCACATTCTTAACCTTGTGTGTTGATGAAAGTTTCAATTTCGCACAGAACCTATTTCAATGATATCAGAGACACAATTGAAATGAGACAGATTCATATCTTTTACTTGTCCATTTGGCCATTAGCAATCACCTTTGGAGAAAAGGGAACCACCTGTGTGAATATCAAGAGATCAGATGGAAAACCATTTCTAAGCAAAGAAGGGAAAGCAGAAAGATGGAAGAAGTATGTAGATGGTCTATACAAGGGCGATGTATTTGAGGGCAATATTATGGAAATTAAAGAAGACGTACATGATGATGAAATGGGAGATACGATACTGCGTGAAGAATTTGACAGAGCGCTGATAGATCTAAGTCGAAACAAGGCCCCGGGAGTAGACAACATTCCATTAGAACTACCCACAGCCTTGGGAGAGACAGCCATGACAAAACTCTACCACCTGGTGAGCAAGATGTATATGACAGGCGGAACACCCTCAGACTTAAAGAGCCCGCATCTCGTGGTCGTGCGGTAGCGTTCTCGCTTCCCACGCCCGGGTTCGATTCCCGGCGGGGTCAGGGATTTTCTCTGCCTCGTGATGGCTGGGTGTTGTGTGATGTCCTTAGGTTAGTTAGGTTTAAGTAGTTCTAAGTTCTAGGGGACTGATGACCATAGCTGTTAAGTCCCATAGTGCTCAGAGCCATTTTTTAGACTTAAAGAGGAATATAATAATTCCAAACCCAAAGAAAGCAGGTGTTGATAAGTGTGCAGTTACAGAGCTACCAGTTCAATACGTCACAGCAGCAAAATACTAATACGACTTCTTTACAGACGAACAGAAAAACTGGTAGAAGCCGATCTCGGGGAAGATCAGTTTGGATTCCGTACAAATGTTGGAACACACGGGGCAATACTGACCCTTTGACTTATCTTACATGATAGATTAAGGGAAGGCAAACCTACGTTTCTAACATTTGTAGACTTAGAGAAAGCGTTTTACAATATTGACTGGAATACTCTCTTTCGAATTCTGAAGGTGGCAAGGTGGAAGACAGGGAGCGAAAGGCTAGTTACAATTTGTACAGAAACCAGATGGCAGTTATAAGAGTCGAGAGGCATGAAAGGGAAGCAGTGGTTGAGAAGAGAGGCAGACAGGATTGTAGCCTATCCGTGATGTTATTCAAACTGTATAGTTAGCAACCAATAAAGGAAACAAAAGAAAAATTTGGAGTAGGAATTAAAATGCATGGAGAACAATAAAAGCTTTGAGGTTTGTCGATGACATTGTAATTCTGTCAGAGACAGTAAAGGACGTGGAAGAGAAGTTGAATGAAATGGACAGCGTCTTGAAAGGAGGATATAAGATGAACATTAACAAAAGCAAAACGATGATAATAGAATGTAGTCGAATTAAATCAGGTGATGCTGAGGTAATTAGATTAGGAAATGAAACACTTAAAATAGCAGATGAGTTTTGCTATTTGAAGAGCAAAATAACTGATGATGGTCGAAGTAGAGAGGATATAAAATGTAGACCGTTAATGGCAAGGAAAGCGTTTCTGAAGAAGAGAAATTTGTTAACATCGACTATAGATTTAAGTGTCAGGAAGTCTTTTCTGAAAGTATTTGTGTTGTGTCGGCAGACTTGCCAACACTACACACACTAATTGAAAGAGGCGGCCAAGATGCACGCGCTAACTCACGAAGGATGGAGTGAGGTCTGAAACACGAGACTTAATGAATGTGATAAAGAAAATACGTATCTTTGGAATATACTTAACTTTTAATACATCCTTGTATACATCGTTCTTGATGAGACATCTGGAGATTGTGGCGATACAAGTGACTCTTTATATACAAGCTATTTAAGGCTAATGGCGCCTTGCTAAGTCGTAGCCATTAACTTAGCTGAAGGCTATTCTAACTGTCTCTCGGCAAATGAGAGAAATGGTTTCGTCCGTATAGTCGCTAGCAACGTCGCCGTACAACTGGGGCGAGTTCTCGTACGTCTCTCGAGACCTGCCGTGTGGTGGCGCTCGGTCTGCGATCACACAGTGGCGACACGCGGGTCCGACATGTACTAATGGACCGCGGCCGATTTAAGCTACCACCTAGCAAGTGTGGTGTCTAGCAGTGACACCACATTCCACCCCCGCAAATCGGCGAACGGTCGTGTTATACGGCTTCCGCCCGCCGTGGGGAGGACCCCATGTTGACGTATGCGATGAGGTGGGGAGCGTAACAACAGGCGAGGCTGTGCCACCCGCACCCGGCCATTCGGTCCGAGGGGAGTTAGGAAATGCCTGGAAACCTAGTCCAGGGTGCACGTCAACATGCGGTGTATGCGCCCGTAAAGAGACAGGAGGGGCCGAAGGGTCGACCTCCATGTGGTTGGGGCACCCGACGGGCGAAGACGACATCTGGTCCGGAGCGGGCAAGAGTTCCATGGTGGAGGACAGCCAGTCACGTGAAGCGAGCGGCGGCGCGTGACCCAGGGAGGCGCCAGGCGGTTGCAGCGACGCGTCCACTCCGGGCGGCGCCGGCGGTAGAACAGGCGGCGGAGGCGGCGGCGCGTCGCCATGAGGCAAAATGGAAGGCAGCGTCGGTAACACCTGGGGATGAGGCGAGCCAGTAGATGGGTCCCCAGGGCGCTGACCGGACGGCACCGTCGCTGAAAGCAGACGGGGAGCGGCAGAACCCAGGCGACGACAGAGGCGCAGCTGATTGAGATGCCGACGCACCTCACCAGAGGCCCCCAAAACCAAATACATCGCGCGGCCGAGGCAGCGAAGAATGCGCCCTGCGAGCCAACGGCGTGAACCGCGATAGTTGCGATAGTAAACAACGTCGCCAGGAGCAAAAGCAGTAGTCTGCCGCTGCACTGGAACCTGATGCGGCGGATGCAGCAAAGACATCAAGGTTCGATGAGGACGACCATGGAGCAACTCAGCCGGCGAGCGACCATCGTGGGGCTCAGAGCGATACGAAGACAAAAAGAGCAACAATGCGTCCTCCCGAGAATGCGACTCTTATAACTTCAACATCTGTGACTTGAAAGTCCGGACCAACCGTTCAGCAGCACCGTTTGACTGAGGCGAAAACGGCGCGGATGTCAGATGTTGAATACCATTGGCCTTGCAGAATGACTGAAATTCTGCGGACATGAATTGTGGGCCATTGTCGGAAACAATAGTCTGCGGAAGACCTTCAATGCAAAAAATAGTGGACAACGCTTGGATGGTGGCAGACGACGTCGTGGAAGACATCCTGACAACAAAAGGAAAATTACTGAAGGAATCCAGCACAACCAACCATCGAGCATTCCAGAATGGACCAGCAAAATCGATGTGCAAGCGTTGCCAAGGGGAAGTGGCTGTTGGCCATGCAAAGAATTTCCGCGGCGGGGCGGATTGTTGTTCGGCACACGCCACGCAAGAAGAGCACATATTCGTAATCGCAGCATCGATTCCGAACCAAGTACAGTGCTGACGAGCAAGTTGTTTCGTGCGCACTATACCCCAATGTCCTTGGTGAAGAAGCCGTAAGACAGAGGACTGTAACGAACGTGGGACCACGACTCTGGATTGATCATTATCCGAACGCAACAACAAAACACCACGTCGTACAAAAAGTCTCTCCTTGTGAGCAAAAAAGCGGCGAACCAACGGATCCTCGATCCGTGACTTTGACAAGGGCCATGGCGTAGCAACAAAACGCAAAACAGTAGCAAGGACAGGGTCAGCAGCTGTGGCTGTAGCGACACGACGAAAATCAATCGGAAACGATTCGACCACGTCATCGGTTTCCGAATCAATGAACATACAAGCAAGTTCGGAAGAATCGAATGCTTTATCCTCAGAAACAGGCAAACGGGACAACGCATCAGCGTTTCCGTGCTTAGCAGTGGACCGATACAAGATATCGTAGCGGTACTGCGAGAGGAAAAGAGACCAGCGAATGAATTTCTGCGCTGTACGTGGAGGTACCGGCTTGTGCGGATGAAAAAGCGATGTCAAAGGTTTGTGGTCTGTGATGATAGTGAAGTGACGACCATACAAGAAATCATGGAACTTGGTAACACCAAACACGAGAGCTAAGGCTTCTTTCTCTATCTGTGAATAATTGCGTTGCGCAGACGAGAGCAATTTTGAAGCAAAGGCAATAGGACGATCATGCGAACCATCTTTGTGCGCAAGCACAGCACCGATCCCGAATTCCGATGCATCAACCATCAACAAAAGTGGTTTCTGGGGATCGAATGGCGTAAGGCAAGTATGAGAAAGCAACGCCGATTTCAACTGGCGAAAGGCGCGTTCGCATTCCGTCGTCCAGACGAACGGAACACCTTTACGGCGTAAGCGATGAAGCGGAGCTGAAATGGAAGAAGCACGCGGCACAAACCTGGCATAGTAGTTAATTTTTCCCAACACACTCTGAAGCTGTTTCAAGTTCTGTGGCGAAGGCAATTCCTGTATGGCACGGAGGTGCTCTGGACTCGGATGTATGCCTTGTGCATTTATGACAAGGTCCCAGATATGGTAAGTCACGAGCAAAAAACACACATTTGTCCTTCCTCAAGCGAAGACCATTTTGTCGCAAGACCTGAAATAACGTTCGTAGGTTGGCTAAATGTTCGGCTTCTGTCTTTCCGGAGATCACAATATCGCCCAGATAGTTCGCAGCAGTAGGGACCGACGCACAAACAGTTTGTAAATATTGCTGAAACAATGCAGGGGCGGATGCACATCCGAATGGCAGTCTTTTGAATCGGTACAATCCAAGATGCGTGTTAACCACCAAGACGCGCTGGGATTCTGCGTCCACTGGTATTTGCAAGTACGCATCTGCTAGGTCCAATTTCGAAAAGTATTTACCCGGGCACAGTTTATCAAAAAGATCTTCCGGGCGGGGCAAAGGAAAAGTTGCAGTCACAAGTTGTGGATTCACAGTTGCCTTGAAGTCCACGCAAAGTCTCAATTTTCCGGAAGGTTTTGGCAAAATTACTAAGGGTGAGGCCCAGAGAGAAGCCTGCACACATTCAATTACACCTTGAGATTCTAAATTGTTTAATGTTCTTGCGACCTCATCACGCAATGCGTGGGGAACATTGCGCGCTCTGAAAAATTTCGGTTGCGCGTCCACTTTGAGTTCCAAATGTGCTTCATAGGTCTTAGCGCAACCAAGGCCCGGTGCAAAAATGTCTGCAAATTCTTCACAAAGACTAGAAACATTGGCGGAAGGCACAGTCTGATTCACGGATAGGACCTGATTGACTATAGACAAGTTAAACAACTGAAATAAATCTAAACCAAACAAGTTCACTGCAGTAGAAGAACCAAGAACGTAAAATGACACAAGTTTTGTTTGTCCCTTGTATGTGGCAAGAAGGCTGCACTGGCCTAACACAGGTATCTGCTGTCCTAAATAACAATTGAGCTGAACATTTGTGGCACGCAACGGAGGTTTGCCCAGTTGGTGGTATGTGTCTTGATTAAGCAATGAAACTGCAGCTCCGGTATCGAGCTGGAATGGTACCACTTTGCCTCAAAAGTCTAAGTCTACAAAAAGTTTATTGTCCTGCTGACGACAAGAGCGACTTTCACGTGCAATTTGAACTGATACAGGTACAGAAGCACTTGCGACGTTACGGGAGTTCCGGCGACGTCGACGCACACTTTTTGTGGGACGAACACAGTCACTGTTAGATAAAGTGGCACTGGACGGGGTGGAATGAACGACATGAATGTCCATGGGCGAAGGTCCACGAGCCTGATTGTCCCTGGTTCGATTCCGGCGCGAAGCAAAGGGCCTGGAATGGTTTTGATTGTCTGATCTTAGCTTTTTCTGGCAAACACTTTGAACATGTCCTTTCTTATGACAGTAAAAGCAAATAGCTTGGCGTGACGGGCAATTGTCACGCGAATGTCTAGTTGCACACCGCGGGCATGATTTTAGAACTGCATTGGCCTGCTTACGCGGCACACGTGTTTGCGAGCTAGGCTGCAGCTGCTCGGACGTGCGCGAGGGCCGTTTAACGTCCCGTGCTGCGCGCCCGGCGGGCCGGTCAATGTGACGCACTGCTGGCGAAGTTTCAAATGATTCCTGAGCAAAGTCAAGTGTGTCTTGCCTATCCAATATGTCTATCACTTGTTGAAGGGAGGGATTAACTAGTTTCAAAATCTGTTCCCGTATGCGAACATCAGAAACGTTCTGTGCTATTGCATCACGCACCATAGTATCTGAATACGAAAGTCCACATTCACATGCAAAATCACAATCCCTAGTAAGTCCTTGCAATGTCACAACCCACTCCCTATTTGTCTGACCGGCCGTACGTTTGGTACGAAAGAACGTATACCTTTTTGCAACTACATTAACAGTTTCTTTGAAATAGTCATCTAAAGCAGACAAAATTTCGTCGTAGGACAGAGTTGCTACGTCGCGTCGGGGAAACAATTTCACTATCACACCGTAGGTGGACACACCGACACAAGAAAGCAAAAACGGCTGCCGCTCATTACCTTGAATTCTCTAGGCGGCTAGATGGAAGCCGAATTGTCGGGACCACTCAGTCCAAGACTCGTGGGTTGAATCAAAATGACGGAAGGACGGTGCAACCGCTTGGTGTGGCTGCGGTAGTGATGAAGCGGCGGCGGCCGCATCGTTTTGCAGCGCACGTTGACCCTGGACGAGCTGTCCCAGGGCATCCAATAACGCCTGCGTCTGCTGATTCTGCAAGCGATAAAATTCGGACAGTACATCTGGCGAAGCCATGACACAAGGAAGTTAAGCAAAGCAAGAATAAAGAAGACCGTTTTTACGTTCGTCGCCAAAATTGTTGTGTCGACAGACTTGCCAACACTACACACACTAATTGAAAGAGGCGGCCAAGATGCACGCGCTAACTCACGAAGGATGGAGTGAGGTCTGAAACACGAGACTTAATGAATGTGATAAAGAAAATACGTATCTTTGGAATATACTTAACTTTTAATACATCCTTGTATACATCGTTCTTGATGAGACATCTGGAGATTGTGGCGATACAAGTGACTCTTTATATACAAGCTATTTAAGGCTAATGGAGCCTTGCTAAGTCGTAGCCATTAACTTAGCTGAAGGCTATTCTAACTGTCTCTCGGCAAATGAGAGAAATGGCTTCGTCCGTATAGTCGCTAGCAACGTCGCCGTACAACTGGGGCGAGTTCTCGTACGTCTCTCGAGACCTGCCGTGTGGTGGCGCTCGGTCTGCGATCACACAGTGGCGACACGCGGGTCCGACATGTACTAATGGACCGCGGCCGATTTAAGCTACCACCTAGCAAGTGTGGTGTCTGGCAGTGACACCACAATTTGTATGGAGTGTAGCCATGTATGGAAGCGAAAAATGGACGATAAATAGTTTAGACAAGAAGAGAATAGAAGCTTTCGAAATGTCGTGCTACAGAAGAATGCTGAAGAATAGATGGGTAGATCATTTAACTCACGAGGAGGTAGTGAATGGAATTGGAGAGAAGAAGAATTTGTGGCACGACTTGAGTAGAAGACGGGATCGTTTGGTAAGACACGTTCTGAGCCATCAAGGGATCACCAGTTTAGTATTGGAGGGAAGGGTGGAGGGTAAAACTCGTAGAGTGAGACCAAGAGGTGAATTCACTAAGCTGATTCAGAAGGATGTAGGTTGCATTAGTTACAATTACATGAAGAAGGTTTCATAGGATAGAGTAGCATGGAAAGCTTCTTTAAACCAGTCTTTGGACTGAAGGGTCGCCCAGAGTGGCCGAGCGGCTCTAGGCGCTACAGTCTGGAACCGGGCGTTCGCTAAGGTCGCAGGTCCGAAACCTGCCTCGGGCATGGATGTGTGTGATGTCCTCAGGTTACTTAGGTTTAAGTAGTTATTAGTTCTAGGGGACTGATAACCTGAGATGTTGTCCCATATTGCTCTCAGCCATTTGAACCGGACTGAAGACCAAAACAACAGCAACAACAGTTAAATCATTCCGAACATCGTCTTTGACAGTAGCGAAGGATGAGGGCACTTCAAAAACAAAGTTACACCTTACGATGGCAGGCCAAGTAACTTTCATTGAACGCTCGGCTACACTTTAAACTGACACTGATACATGACGCTATTTTTCAACGTAGTCAGCAAGTCTCAGTAAATAACTGCGAGATTAATTTTCCATTCGTTGAATTCCCTGATGAACAGCAATCTGCTGCTTGGTCACGGAGCCATTCGATTGCCGCTGCGATCAGCATCACGGATGTCTGTGCAGCCTCATTCACTAAGGCAGTACGTGACATAGCATTTGTTCCATGTACCCCCAGAATTTCTGGCCGTATCTGTGTGAAATCTAGTTTTTCCCATCAGAATCAAACTGGTTCGCTTACTTCAACTTTGGATCTACGTTTCCTGTTGTCGTGTCATTTAACTCTCACGCTGTGATGCACCTGTTATCCGTACCGCAAAAGGAGTATCTCTGCAGGAAATTAAAAAAAAAAAATTGTTCAAATGGCTCTGAGCACTATGGGATTTAACATCTGTGGTCATCAGTATCCTAGAACTCAGAACTACTTAAACCTAACTAACCTAAGGACATCACACACATCCATGCCCGAGACAGGATTCGAACCTGCGATCGTAGCAGTCGCGCGGTTCCGGACTGAGCGCCTAGAACCGCTAGACCACCGCGGCCGGCTGCAGGAAATCCGGAACACGTGTATTCTTCTCTGACAGTGCGGCACACCTGTTGCGCAATGGTTCTTAGCGTGGGACGACAGGTGAAAATTGCTTTCTGAAGTCCCATCGTAGCGGTAAGAACTCCGTTGTTGAAAATAAGCGATACAGATTGGCGGCAGCTACAGGAACACCGCGTTCTGACACCACATAAACCACTCTGAAGACGGATATCTGTTCGGCAGTAGTCGTTCTTTTATTACGCTAATTGGAAGAAATGACACAGCGTCGACATCGTGCGTTTACAGTCGGGGGACAAGGGGAAGGCTTCTTCTCGTAGACGGAAGATAGGAACTCGAAAACACGAATGGTACAACAACTCACGCAACTATCCCGGTTAATACTCAAACCATATTTTTTCTTTTTTTCTGCTTGCATGCTTGGAGGCGTCTTATCTCGCCACCCGTTCCGGCCACTGGTTCCGGCGTTAGGAACTTGCATATTAATAATAGTTATGCTGTAACTGTTGCTTGGTAATATTTACTGACAAAATGCAACCTAACGCTAGATTGTGTACTTACGGCTATCCTGTGTGGCCGTTTTTTAGCACGGCTTTAAAAGAGAGAGAGAGATTATTAATTGATCACCGATGCGTAGGTCCTCGATTGCGTTCGGGAGACGTACGGTTGATTACGCGAATAATTGACCTTTTGACCCGGATTGCCTTCAAGCAATCAGACTCTTCGATGAAAGGGACCTACTTGAATACAAAAATGGAAATGAAAGCAAATTAGTGGAATTTCGTAAGAGAAATATTAACAGATCGGATGTTGAACACATTAGTGGTGTCTCAAATACAATCGAGACACTGCGATAAAGAGCGAACCTGTAACGAAGCTCATATACAATTTGAACATCATTTTTGGTTAGTGAAAGAAAATATTAAGAAGAAAATTACTGCATCGTAAAATATTAATATATTTTGAACAAATTTGGTTTAAACTTCTACACATTGACAAAAAAAAAACAATAAATGCATGGCTTACATCTGATATTTCTTTTGTAAAAGTCGCAGTCCAATAATCGCTGCTTTGTCTGTCCGTTCCTTCTTAAAATTAAATGTCCTTGCGTGTACGTAAGTACATTGTATCCACACCCGAGTTACGGAAATGTTTGTTCGTCGTTTCACATAGTTTTTACACAAAATAAAAATACAACTTGTAGTGATGCTATGTAGTACGTCTTAACATGTCGGCGACCAAAAGTACAAGGGATAATGAAGTCTCTAGAATATTTCTTAACAAAATATAGATTGTCCTTTCTTCTGTTTCGCAGCTTCTTGCTATCAAGGGCTGCGGCAATGATCTTAAATATCTGCGCCCAGCGGGTCATAGTGTTTATTTATAATATTTAAACGCCGGACGCGTGTCTTGATATAGGCGCATATTAAAAAAATATTTCGTCTCTTTACTCTCGTGCTGTGATACTTAGCATCGAACTACAGCTCGTGGCTGTTTTCTTTTATGACAAATATCTCATATGCAAACTATCTGAAATCCAATAATATTACATTGCTTCCCCCGTGAGGAGCGATGACTTGCTTTCGTGCATCAAGTTAGTATTACTTGGTAAAATTCTTTACAATAGTTTCATATATGACATCAGTCAAAGGGGTTGACATAAAGAATAACCGGTAAATACATTCGTACGCCTGTAATGGATGGTAACTTGTTCATAGGGTAATTACATGACAATTGTGCCGTACTTTTACTAATGCATTATACAAAGGTAACAAATGTTCATTTCTTCGTAACAGACAATGAAATTAGGATAAAGATACACATACATAGATACATCATACATGGCATAATAAATATTAAATAATAACGAAGAAATAAATTATTTGACTTCGCAGGAAGTCTGGGTACAGTGTGCTCTCTTTGAAAAATACATTACGAAGAATTGACATTCTTGTTTTACAAGGACATATTACAGGAAAATTTTTTGACCGTGGTTTCGACGAAGATTTCTTGTAGTAAACACGTAGCACTTCACCGATTTGTGGCTTTCATAACCTGCAAAGAAGTTTCACTACACTCGGATAGGTATGACCTGCACTGGGAGTGGTAGAACGTCGGGTGTATATCGTTGCACTGCACTTGAGTGATGGAAATTGATTGCACTTTCACAGTGGAGGAAAAGAAGGGCATCACTTTCACTGTGGAGGTTGAAGTGGTTGTCTCAATGTGATGGTGCGTTGGAAATGCGTCTGCGATCAGGAACTGGAAGACTGGTTCTACAACGTGTTGAGCCGTTTGGTGGCGGTCTCTATTTCACTTGACTCATGTTCGAGCTTCCATTCATGTTCTCATACATGAAAAATACAGAGAAAATCTGTATTAGAATGTGCTTACTTACTAATAACTTAGTCTAAAAGAAAAGTGGATTAGGTAAGGATAACAATTGTTTATGTACATAAGGTCTCATTCTCTTAGGAGTGCTTAGTTCTGGTATTTATTTATTTTTCTGGTTTTATTTGGGTCGACACGTTTTCGTCATTACTTGGCCTGGTCTATAAATTCGGTAGCAATTCTCAAAGTCGAGTTTAAGACTTGTTACGTCCGTTCGTCATAGTCACGTGATAGTAACTTGACGGCTTTACCACGCTAGCAGCAGTGTTCTGGGAGAGGCAGAACGTTTGGTGTCTACTAGCCATGTTGTGAGTTTTTACAGTTTTTCATGGACTCGGAATTCCGGAAGCAGCCAGACGCGGCGACTCCCGCAGCTGTGTCGAAGAATGTGTCCGTGGAAAGGCGTACAGTACCGGTTGCGGTAAGTACAACGCTTATTCACTTGCACAATTCGGCTTTCTACATTGTGGGTTCGTGGTACAACATTACTTCACACGTGGAATTAGACACGTGTCCATAGAGTTATCACCTTTTCAGTTCACACGTTGTTATTATTTCGTGTGCACATGTACTGTATTTGGTCGTCATGTTGTAGTTCACACGCACCACTTTCATACGTGGCCGTTCATTGCTTGTCTATAGTCGGTTCACACGCAGTGTCCATAAATTGACGACTGCATTATTACTACGAAGTACAGTTAACATTCGGTATACATATTATGTCTAAAAAATTATTTACAAAGAAAAGTTAGTCTCCGTGACTACAAGGCCTGACGAAGGAACCTGTCTCTAATTCATAGTTTGTGCTTCCAAGGCACTTTAGGTTTGCACCTTGTTCGAAATCTTGTTATTGTTTTCTTTTTACAATGATTGCTCTTTTCTCAAGTTCAGCTCTTTTATTTTCTCTCTGTTAAAATATGTTCAAATGTGTGTGAAATCTTAACTGCTAAGGTCATCAGTCCCTAAGCTTACACACTACTTAACCTAAATTATCCTAAGGACAAACACACACACCCAGGCCAGAGGGAGGACTCGAACCTCCGCACAGCCCATGACTGCAGCGCCTAAGACCGCTCGGCTAATCCCGCGCGGCCATAGTCAATATGGCTTAGTCTACGTGATGAACAGTTCATGTTCAAGTTTCCATTAGGGAAATTGGGAAGCTTGGTGTTCCCTATCGTGCAATTGCACACAACAAATCTTAATTGAATTCGCAGTTCGTGGAAAATAAGCACAGCCTGTCAACAACCAATGTGTCACGACCATCCATACGTACAGTCTACTGGGTATGGTAGGGAGGTAAGGATACTTATTAGAGGAAAACCCAGTAGACTTTTATGGAGTGAAGAGATTTGAAGATACAATGTTAATGGCGTATGATATGATGAGTCTAACATAAATTGTCCATTATCACCCTAGTTTTTCATGACAAGTAGTTAGCGTAATGAATGGATACGGTAGTATCAGTATCGTCTGGAGAGCTGGCTCTCCAAGCATTTCTCTATGTAAATCTAAAATTACTTATACCACGAATTAGCAGTGAACAGAGACTGTTAGCTATCTTCTGTTCTGAAAAGAGGAAAAGAAACAATCGTCGTATCTCGAGGACCTGAAATAGATGCTTCTGGTACTAAATTTGTTTACTTATCTTTTTATGCCAGCTGCACTGTGCCGTAAAATACCGTTTTCTCCGTACTGTAATAAAAATAATTGAGTTGCGCACTTCTTTCCGGCCACCTGGATCGTTATTGATTTACTTGATTCTTATATGCTAAGCTGCTGCCTTTCTATGCTGCTTTTCACAGCTGGTTTCATAAAAATTGTTGTCAAACACTCGTTGTACATAACATTTCCTCATAACAGTAAGCGACCTCAATCAACTTTTATTTGCGAGTAGTCATTCTGGTCCGAATGATCATTTTAATTTATTTCATTCAAGAGGAGAGAGCTTTGCTATACTTAAAACTAGTGGTATCAGGTGGCACTTAGCACGTCCCTACTATATAATTTATTTGTCAGCTCTTTGGCTGTGGCCATGCATGGCTCAATTAACTTAAAACTAACTTACATCTAAGGCAAATCTTGCTCTCCTACAATAAATGTATTTTATTTCAGGTGCTCACATAAATTACTTCTCTTGTAGAGGCAGGTCGACAGGGTGTTAGTCCTGTGCATTGTTCTTACTTACACTTGTACTTCACACAAAGTATTATATATATATATATATATATATATATATATATATATATATATATATATATATATATATATATATATATATATATAGCAGCTTTACTTAGCAGTATCTTCAATGGTTGACTTGGTATTTCTATAAGCTGCATGATGAAACAATCCTTTTATTCGTCCAGATACAGGGTCAGCTAATAGAGAGCAACCAATGTGCGGTTTTCTTAGTATAATAAATGGTCCTTCATACAAGTGCTGCAACTGTTGGTTTGTAATATTTACTGACAAAATGCAACCTAACGCTAGATTGCGTACTTACGGCTATCCTGTGTGGCTGTTTTTTAGTACGGCTTTAAAAAAGAGAGAGATTATTAATTGATCACCGATGCGTCGGTTCTCGATTGTGTTCAGGAGACGTACGGACTGATTACGCGAATAATTGACTTTTTGACCCGGATTGCCTTCACGCAATCAGAATCTTAGATGAAATACCTAAGGGACCTATTTGAATATAAAAATAGAAATGAAAGCAAATGAGTGGAATTTCGTAAGAAAAAGATTAACAGATCGGAAGTTGAACACATTAGTGGTCTCCCAAATAGAATCGAGACACCGCGATAAAGAGCGAACCTGTAACAAAGCTCATATACAATTTGAACATCATTTTTGGTTAGTGAAGGAAAAGAATAAGAAAAAAATTACTGCATAGTAAAATATTAATATATTTTGAACAAACTGGCTTTAAACTTCTACACACTGACAAATACACAATAAATGCATAACTTGCGTCTGATACTTCTTTTGTAAATGGCACAGTCCAAGAATCGCTGCTTTGTCAGTCCGTTCCTCCTTAAAATTAAATGTCCTTGCTTGTGCGTAAGGACATTGTATCCACACCCGAGTTACGGAAATGTTTGTTCGTCGTTTCACATAGTTTTTACACAAAATAAAAATACAACTTGTAGCGATGCTATGTAGTACGTCTTAACATGTCGGCGACCAAAATTACAAGGGATAATGAAGTCTCCAGAATATTTCTTAACAAAAGATAGATTGTACTTTCTTCTGTTTCGTAGCTTCTTGCTAACAAGTGCTGCGGCAATGATTTTAAGTATCTGCGTCAGCGGGTCATAGTGTTTATTTAGAGTATTTAAACGCTGGACGCGCGTCTTGGTTTAGGCGCACATTAGAAAAATATTTCGTCTCTTTACTCTCGCGCTGTGATGCTTAGCATCGAACTGCAGCTCGTTGGCTGTTTTTTTTTTTTTTTGTGACAAAGATCTCATATGCAAAGTATCTGAAATCCAATAATATTACATGGTACAGCTAAACACTGAGAATATATTTCTTGGGAACGCTTTGAGAAAACTGATGTGCGAGCCACATACACTCTAAGACGTAAAAAACGATGCACCATGAAAGAGTCATCCGAATGGGATGGATATCGGCGGATGGGATGTACATGTACAGGCAAACATTTTAATACAGTGTGAGATCTTATCTTTTCCTGGCGAGTTGAATGTTCAAATATCGTATGGGTTTGCTGCCGGGTGACGTCGTCGAACACTGCCGATATTTCGACAGGAGCACACCCTGCCATTCTCAAGGCACAAATGCAAGGAAGAAGAAATGTGCAAGCAAATTTAATACCTCGGTTCACAGAGGAGAAACAAGGAAAACACCACACACAGAACAAGTGTCAACACAAACAAAGATAACCAACATCAGAAATATCGATAGTTACTATTAATCAACAGGTGATGTAGCACTAATTCTGTCCCTCTGTTTTTGATAAGAGACAGAGCCAGATTCCAAGCAGCATTTAAACAAAATCCACCATCTCTGTTAATAAGGTTGCTTGATAGTCTGATTTCAACAGCTTCCTTAATAACACTATCCCAATAGCTGGACGTGCAAGCCAGAATCTCCGTGTTGTTGTATTCCATAGGATGTCCGGTGTCAAGGCAATGCTCTGCAATAGCTCATTCCTCCTATTCAATGTCGAGCGATTCGTCGATTACTCCAACCGGCTTCTTTGAGTCCAACTACACTTCCTCTCTCAAACGCTGACATCTGCATATGTTCCTCATGAGCCAGTCTGTGTGGCGTAGTTACTGTCCAACTGAGTACACGGATTGAAATTCGCTATGATTTTTATGTCCCGTGTTTATGTCCCGTGTTTACTATTCTTGCCAGCTGCGCGCTGAAATTGCGCCGCGACGTCACACATTCATCCAACGACCGCCAAAGTTTACAATTTTGCGTGACCAACGTTCATAAAAGATTCGTGGTTAAAAAAAGAAAAAACTGTACTTCAAGAACTTGCGTATAACAGTTTAACAGCGGGTTGACACAGCCGACCCACAGGCCAGCTTGGTGCCCATCCATCCCACTTCCTTTTGTACAAAAATGGTTCAAATGACTCTGAGCACTATGGGACCTAACGTCTGAGGTCATCAGTCCCTTAGACTCAGAACTACTTAAACCTAACTAACCTAAGGACATCACCCACATCGATGCCCGAGGCAGGATTCGAAACTGCGACCGTAGCAGCAGCGCGGTTCCAGACGGAAGCGCCTAGAACCGCTCGACCACAGCGGCCGTCTTCCTCTTGTACAATAAATTGACAACGGTGTACTGAAAATCAGGTACAACATCTTGATCAATGTTTTTAACTTTCTCTTTCTCTTACATACATTGTTTGATTTGAGGGGTAAAGTCGTAGCCGTACCTCTGACGAAAAGGAGTTTCTTTCCCTGCTCATGAGGTGATGTAAAACAAACGTTGTATTCACTCTTTCTAAAAGCTCAAAAAATTTCAAAAACATCCCCTGGGAGGTCACTGTACTGGAAACTCACATTTTACATTTTAGAGGTGGTAGATCTCATCAAAACATGAAAAATATCTCCAATAAAAGTGGGTTCAGTAATGCATACTTTCTGAGATAAGTCCAATAAACATAGGTCCGGAAATGCATATTTTGTGCGATAAACAAGTTTTACAGGAGATGTTCAACGTGGTGTCCATTCGCGACAAGGCAGATCTCGGATCTCCGACGTAAGAAATGACGCGCCCTTTGAGGTATACTCGGTTGTTGTACCTGCTGGCATGAAGTGAAGACGCGACACTGTAGTATCTGCACATCGTTGATTGGCGTGGTGTAGACCTATTCCTTCAAGTGTCCCCGTAACGAAAGGTCTAGGGGACTGAGGTTTGGCGAACGAGCAGGTCAAAGTGTGGAGCCTCCGCGAACAATCCAATGGTTCTGAAATGTCTGCATCAGATGTTCGTGCACGTTTTGACGAAAATGTACTGGTGCGTCATCGTGCATGAACCACATTGCTTCGTTGTTGCAATGGCACAGCCTCCAGCAAGGTACGCAATGCATTAATGAGAAAGTCCATTTACTCCGCCCCAGTTAACCTTTGCGCTAGCAGATGTGGCTCTATCGCCAAGTACGCCTGCACATAGGTTGATTGAGAATTCGATTTTGCTGCCCTGTTTCCTGAATTGCTTCGGAATTTACATCTGGCCATATGCTGCTTACGAAAATTCACAACACCATCTCTTGTGAACCCTGTCTCATCGGTAAATAAAATCTTGGATTTTAACAGTGGATCTGCAGCACACTTCTACAACAGCCACTGACAGGATCACCGTCTGCGAGGATGATCCTGTTGCCTTAGAGCCTGAACGCGCTGTAAATTATACGGGGAACAGCAACTGTTCATAAAGAACCCGCCATATAAGAGACTGAACACGCCTTCCTCTGCTGTTAATCGTCGCACACTGGTCCCAGGGGATTCTTCGCCCGAACGTAGCACACGCTTCCCCATGTCAGGCGTGTGGGCTATGCTGAACCTTCAACTGTCAGTCTTCCGAGGTTCAAGGGTTCTGTGTAACTCACACGCTGGAAAAGTCAGCCGAACAGCGTATCTGGCACCACTCTGCGCTGTGGACATACCGGGTGATCAAAAAGTCAGTATAAATTTGAAAACTTAATAAACCACGAAATAATGTAGATAGAGAGGTAAAAAGTGACACGCATGCTTGGAATGACATGGGGTTTTATTAGAACCAAAAAAAAGTTCACAAAATGTCCGACAGATGGCGCTGGACAGCAAAACGTCAGTGACTGCGCATGACAATCGTGTATAAAAGAAGCTGTAATGAAAGAGAAAATCAGATGCGCTAGCAGTCGCAGCTTGTTGACGTTACCTGAAAAGGCGCTTTTAGTTAAGCTGTAGGATCAGAATGAGGATTGTACTAGTTCAGCGTTACGATCCTATCGCCATAGGAAGGGGATACGAACGGCTAAATGTCCGTTGACAAATGCAGCTGTGGCGAGAATGATTTCGAAGTTCGAAGCCACGGGTTGTTTAGACGACAGACCCCGTAGTGGCCGACCGAGCACAAGGGCTAACGCTGCCGCGACAGTTCAGGAAGAAATGGAGACTGTAGCGGGTTCGTCTATGCACAGGAAAGTCAGCGCTCGTGCAGTCGCAAGTCGGACAGACATTCCATGCACTAATGTTTGGTTGGCACTTAGGCGTAACCTCCGATGCTATCCGTACAAAATCCATCGGCATCATGAGCTGTTACCTGGCGATTTAGTCAAGCAGAGGGCATTCACGGTGTGGGCGTTTCAAAAGATGGCGGAAGATGACGATTGGTTGAGTAAAGTGTTGTGGGCCGACGAAGCTCATTTCACGCTCCGAGGGTCTGTCAACGTCTACAACTGCAGAATTTGGGCTACCGAAAATCATAGAACTGTTGTGGAAACTCCATTGGACGACGAGAAAGTCACGGTATGGGTTGGATTTACCACATCTACTGTTATCGGGCCTTTTTTCTTCGATAAATGCGTGATTCTGGTTTTGTATCTGCTACCGTGACGGGTGAAAGGTACGCCGATATGTTACAGAATCGCAACATCCCGAGCTTGGCTGATAAGCACCTGCTGGAACGTACGATGTTTATGCAGGATGGCGCTCCAACCCATATTGCTAGACGCGTGAAAGATCTCTTGCGGGCGTCGTTTGGTGATGACCGTGTGCTTAGCCGCCACTTTCGTCATGCTTGGCCTCCCAGGTCCCCAGACCTCAGCCGGTGCGATTATTGGCTTTGGGGTTACCTGAAGTCGCAAGTTTATCGTGATCGACCGACATCTCTAGGGATGCTGAAAGACAACATCCGACGCCAAAGCCTCACCATAACTCCGGACATGCTTTACAGTGTTGTTCGCAACATTATTCCTCGGCTAAAGCTATTGTTGAGGAATGATGGTGGACATATTGAGCATTTTCTGTAAAGAACATCATCTTTGCTTTGTCTTACTTTGTTATGCTAATTATTGCTATTCTGATCAGATGAAGCGCCATCTGTCGGACATTTTTTGAGCTTTTGTATTTTTTTGGTTCTAATAAAACCCCATGTAATTCCAAGCATGTGTGTCAATTTGTACCTCTCTACCTACATTATTCCGTGATTTATACAGTTTTCAACTTTATACTTACTTTTTGATCAGCCCGTATTTCAGCGTAGAGGGCACGGACTCGCAGTCTACATTCATTTACTAAAGCATAGCAAAATATCAGGTCCGCCATGTAACTTGTCGAGTAGTAGGCTTACATAGGTGGCAAGTCGTGGAAGAAAGAAAATATAAATGTACTACACCATTTGTACGTACAAACAACGCAACAACAGGAAACACATAAGTGAATCGGAGTTTGGAAGAAGGTAAAACAACATGATACGTACCCAGCGTTGGCAGTACTGTACAATAAGTCACACAAACACGACGAAAACTAACGTAGCCTACAACACGACTCGAGCCACACAACTGACTGCAGAGTGCCTAAATGTAGGTTGAATACTGTAAGATATCGTGCTAACACATTTCACGGAGAGCCAAATGGAAGGACTGTGCTTATATCCGCAACCAAGCGCAGCGCAGCCCTTCCTATGAACACGTGTTTACGTCGGAGAGTATGCGTTAGAAACAGTGAGTTTGTCTTGCGGCCAGTCGAATTGACGCGACAGTTCGCAACTACACGGAATTTATTCACCAATATTTTAGAATGCGAGCACTTAACGGCTTCCAACAAACTTCACACGTAATTTCCAAGGTTTGGAAACTTTTTCTCGATTACATCCCCCACAAAATGATGAAAGAAAAAAACGTTTATCGCTTACTACATTTTTGCTGTTCTTGTAGTCCAACTTCAGCATCAGACACAACGCTTTAGTTTATCACTTCTTTATTAAAAACTCTATTCGGAACAGGCTTCGCATACAGTATCTACACATACTAGTTAACGTACCTGAAAAATTACATCATTCTACGGCACATAGCTTAGAAGATCATAACCACTGAGATGCATGGACAACTAGCTTCTGCTTGACATGGGGTTTGTACTCATCCAGTGCTTGTTAATAATAGCACTTAGCGACTTCTAACAAACAGTAAGCATAATTTCAAAACATTGCTAAAAATTTTCTCGTTCAAATGCTTAAAGGCAAATATTGAAATTTTTAACACATTGACAAGGAAATCATAAGTTTGAAGCTGTTTTATACATTTAAGTTAAAGAATCTGTAGTTTATTGATAATGTACTAAACGAAAAGAAGCACTCGGCCGCCAGTGGGGCACACTACGTCAGACGTGTACCTCTGCTGTGTCCGCGGTCGACCTCGCGGCAGTCTTCGTGTCAAATGTTTGCTGACTTGACCGCCGCACACTGTTTGTTCGCCTTTGAGAGATACTTTTGACAGCAGCTCGTGTGTCGTGCGTTGCTTCCAATGAGCTATTCCTAGTGGACTACTCTCTCCTCCGTCTTTTTCAGGCTCTTGTTCTTCTACGCGTGCTACACGCAGAAATGTAAAGCACACATCTCTTCCCGGGTGCGATAAATCCGTGAACGTGCGTCGGCAAAAATAGCCCACGTGCGTGTGTAGTGAAGAGTGGGGAATGCAGGAGAGAGAGGCGAAGTTCTGGAGCTGAGGGGTGGGAGGGGGAGGGGGGAAGTGTGAGAGCAGTGGCAGTGTTTTCGCAAGACGGACGTATCAGGCTGTTACTCCTGAGTGGAAGGCCGCGGAAACACAAACAGCGCCTCCCTTCCCGCGAGCTGTGCGATGATACCAGCGCTCCTTGGAGGACCCCGCAATACCCATCAGGTTTTGGGGAAAGTGACAAAGTACTTTTGACTGTATGAAAATCTTTCGTCTGTCTCGAAGTGCGGCGAGACACGGAGGACGTTAATTCTTTCGTGCTATTTCAGTAACCACATATGAAAAAAAACGTGTTAGTTATAGCGTCCCCAGTGCTATATTACCAAATGACTTAAAAACAGTATTTATAAAGAAGAGACATTTAAAAATTTAATAATATATTTTTTATCATGTAGCCGTAAAATAATAATTTCTCTGTGTGAGTTTCGAGTGCAAAGAAATATAACTAAATGATCTAAAGAGACGACAAGATACGCTCTTTTGTTAATTTTTTAGTCGTCTTCACTTCTTCTCTTGTCTTGGTTGTGTGTAGACGGACATCTTACGAGTTCTGGCAAATGTAAGCATCTTTGTATGAGTTAAGCAAATAATATTCTGATTTAATATTATTGTGCACTTTTAATTTGTAAGAGGTGATCGCGATTTCATGTCCGCCTTCCTTGAATTAACCTGCATTCAAGTAATTTACAGTTCAACAATCGCAGCGGCCGATGCAGCCAACGACGCCATTACGTGGCGATATTAACTTATGAAAAATTAACGGAAGCGAAAAACTCGTCCGCTATTAACATAATATTAATTTTTCTCCAGAGCCGTCCGACGTTGCAGAAAATACGTAGCTTTAAGATTCTCATTTTCAGTACCATAGCCCAGAGCCAGGACTCCGACTACAATAAGATTGGTTAACGGAGGTAAGAAAAAAATACTCTCGCGCGTGTGTGGGCCGTAATTGTAATTAATAACTAAAGATCTTTTGCTTTAAAGTGAACTGACTAGCCGAGGAAATTAATATGAAAAGTTTATTCCAATGTTCAACTTGTATGCTCATGTTTTAAGATTCAGCGAGTCTAACAATTATTAACGTAACAAAATAATTTAAGAATAATATTGTGCAAAAGGAGAACTTCACAAAAGCATTTAACCGTAAATCAAAATTGAATGAAATATCATTTTTATTAAGGTCCACCACGTAAGTCGGCAACAATCAAAATAATAATAATAATAATATATTAAATTACGACGGCCGACGGACGCGAGATTGGCACCGCAACTTTGGGGCCCGATCAAAGAAAATACAAAATTTATTAAATCTGACTCTATTGTAATGAATGCAATTATGTATGTGTCTAATTGTTGTGAAATATTAACGCTTATATGAATTCTTTTACATGTACAACAACAAAACCACACCGTGAAGAGAGCTGTAGAAGAAAAAGTGCAGAAAAGAAAAAGGATTTCGATCAACAGAAATAACTAAGGTAAGGCCTATTGTGCAAGCATCCTGTGTAGCTCTGTGCGGAATATCGAACCCATATGCACATGAGATACGTTCGGTGAAAAAAAATAGTAAGTAAAGTGCAATTTAAATTGTGTGTTTTGTGTATTTATGTGTTTATTCTTGGAATTATTCGTTTTGTGTATTTATATGTTTATTTTTGGAGGGGACAATTATTCGTGTGTGTATCAGTGTTAAAGATTCGTCAGTGACTTAGTGAATTTATTATGGGTAAGATAGGACAAGCTAAAGCATCCGTACCAGACGAACAAAATTTTGTTAATATGGAAAGTGAGGGTCATTTCCAATACATAAACGAATCCCAAGCCACCGCCTCGGATAACATAATTTCCGGAGCGGGAGGTGGTAATCTGTGGACGGTGAATGACGCTCCACAGCAGAATGGGAATAGAATAACAACAACTCCACTGCCTGGGCAGGGGGCCAATCGAGTGCTAGATTAAGACTGGTTCTACAACGTGTTGAGCCGTTTGGTGGCGGTCTCTATTTCACTTGACACATGTTCGAGCTTCCATTCATGTTCTCATACATGAAAAATACAGAGAAAATCTGTATTAGAATGTGCTTACTTACTAATAACTTAGTCTAAAAGAAAAGTGGATTAGGTAAGGATAACAATTGTTTATGTACATAAGGTCTCATTCTCTTAGGAGTGCTTAGTTCTGGTATTTATTTATTTTTCTGGTTTTATTTGGGTCGACACGTTTTCGTCATTACTTGGCCTGGTCTATAAATTCGGTAGCAATTCTCAAAGTCGAGTTTAAGACTTGTTACGTCCGTTCGTCATAGTCACGTGATAGTAACTTGACGGCTTTACCACGCTAGCAGCAGTGTTCTGGGAGAGGCAGAACGTTTGGTGTCTACTAGCCATGTTGTGAGTTTTTACAGTTTTTCATGGACTCGGAATTCCGGAAGCAGCCAGACGCGGCGACTCCCGCAGCTGTGTCGAAGAATGTGTCCGTGGAAAGGCGTACAGTACCGGTTGCGGTAAGTACAACGCTTATTCACTTGCACAATTCGGCTTTCTACATTGTGGGTTCGTGGTACAACATTACTTCACACGTGGAATTAGACACGTGTCCATAGAGTTATCACCTTTTCAGTTCACACGTTGTTATTATTTCGTGTGCACATGTACTGTATTTGGTCGTCATGTTGTAGTTCACACGCACCACTTTCATACGTGGCCGTTCATTGCTTGTCTATAGTCGGTTCACACGCAGTGTCCATAAATTGACGACTGCATTATTACTACGAAGTACAGTTAACATTCGGTATACATATTATGTCTAAAAAATTATTTACAAAGAAAAGTTAGTCTCCGTGACTACAAGGCCTGACGAAGGAACCTGTCTCTAATTCATAGTTTGTGCTTCCAAGGCACTTTAGGTTTGCACCTTGTTCGAAATCTTGTTATTGTTTTCTTTTTACAATGATTGCTCTTTTCTCAAGTTCAGCTCTTTTATTTTCTCTCTGTTAAAATATGTTCAAATGTGTGTGAAATCTTAACTGCTAAGGTCATCAGTCCCTAAGCTTACACACTACTTAACCTAAATTATCCTAAGGACAAACACACACACCCATGCCAGAGGGAGGACTCGAACCTCCGCACAGCCCATGACTGCAGCGCCTAAGACCGCTCGGCTAATCCCGCGCGGCCATAGTCAATATGGCTTAGTCTACGTGATGAACAGTTCATGTTCAAGTTTCCATTAGGGAAATTGGGAAGCTTGGTGTTCCCTATCGTGCAATTGCACACAACAAATCTTAATTGAATTCGCAGTTCGTGGAAAATAAGCACAGCCTGTCAACAACCAATGTGTCACGACCATCCATACGTACAGTCTACTGGGTATGGTAGGGAGGTAAGGATACTTATTAGAGGAAAACCCAGTAGACTTTTATGGAGTGAAGAGATTTGAAGATACAATGTTAATGACGTATGATATGATGAGTCTAACATAAATTGTCCATTATCACCCTAGTTTTTCATGACAAGTAGTTAGCGTAATGAATGGATACGGTAGTATCAGTATCGTCTGGAGAGCTGGCTCTCCAAGCATTTCTCTATGTAAATCTAAAATTACTTATACCACGAATTAGCAGTGAACAGAGACTGTTAGCTATCTTCTGTTCTGAAAAGAGGAAAAGAAACAATCGTCGTATCTCGAGGACCTGAAATAGATGCTTCTGGTACTAAATTTGTTTACTTATCTTTTTATGCCAGCTGCACTGTGCCGTAAAATACCGTTTTCTCCGTACTGTAATAAAAATAATTGAGTTGCGCACTTCTTTCCGGCCACCTGGATCGTTATTGATTTACTTGATTCTTATATGCTAAGCTGCTGCCTTTCTATGCTGCTTTTCACAGCTGGTTTCATAAAAATTGTTGTCAAACACTCGTTGTACATAACATTTCCTCATAACAGTAAGCGACCTCAATCAACTTTTATTTGCGAGTAGTCATTCTGGTCCGAATGATCATTTTAATTTATTTCATTCAAGAGGAGAGAGCTTTGCTATACTTAAAACTAGTGGTATCAGGTGGCACTTAGCACGTCCCTACTATATAATTTATTTGTCAGCTCTTTGGCTGTGGCCATGCATGGCTCAATTAACTTAAAACTAACTTACATCTAAGGCAAATCTTGCTCTCCTACAATAAATGTATTTTATTTCAGGCGCTCACATAAATTACTTCTCTTGTAGAGGTAGGTCGACAGGGTGTTAGTCCTGTGCATTGTTCTTACTTACACTTGTACTTCACACAAAGTATTATATATATATATATATATATATATATATATATATATATATATATATATATATATATATATATATAGCAGCTTTACTTAGCAGTATCTTCAATGGTTGACTTGGTATTTCTATAAGCTGCATGATGAAACAATCCTTTTATTCGTCCAGATACAGGGTCAGCTAATAGAGAGCAACCAATGTGCGGTTTTTTTAGTATAATAAATGGTCCTTCATACAAGTGCTGCAACTGTTGGTTTGTAATATTTACTGACAAAATGCAACCTAACGCTAGATTGCGTACTTACGGCTATCCTGTGTGGCTGTTTTTTAGTACGGCTTTAAAAAAGAGAGAGATTATTAATTGATCACCGATGCGTCGGTTCTCGATTGTGTTCAGGAGACGTACGGACTGATTACGCGAATAATTGACTTTTTGACCCGGATTGCCTTCACGCAATCAGAATCTTAGATGAAATACCTAAGGGACCTATTTGAATATAAAAATAGAAATGAAAGCAAATGAGTGGAATTTCGTAAGAAAAAGATTAACAGATCGGAAGTTGAACACATTAGTGGTCTCCCAAATAGAATCGAGACACCGCGATAAAGAGCGAACCTGTAACAAAGCTCATATACAATTTGAACATCATTTTTGGTTAGTGAAGGAAAAGAATAAGAAAAAAATTACTGCATAGTAAAATATTAATATATTTTGAACAAACTGGCTTTAAACTTCTACACACTGACAAATACACAATAAATGCATAACTTGCGTCTGATACTTCTTTTGTAAATGGCACAGTCCAAGAATCGCTGCTTTGTCAGTCCGTTCCTCCTTAAAATTAAATGTCCTTGCTTGTGCGTAAGGACATTGTATCCACACCCGAGTTACGGAAATGTTTGTTCGTCGTTTCACATAGTTTTTACACAAAATAAAAATACAACTTGTAGCGATGCTATGTAGTACGTCTTAACATGTCGGCGACCAAAATTACAAGGGATAATGAAGTCTCCAGAATATTTCTTAACAAAAGATAGATTGTACTTTCTTCTGTTTCGTAGCTTCTTGCTAACAAGTGCTGCGGCAATGATTTTAAGTATCTGCGTCAGCGGGTCATAGTGTTTATTTAGAGTATTTAAACGCTGGACGCGCGTCTTGGTTTAGGCGCACATTAGAAAAATATTTCGTCTCTTTACTCTCGCGCTGTGATGCTTAGCATCGAACTGCAGCTCGTTGGCTGTTTTTTTTTTTTTTGTGACAAAGATCTCATATGCAAAGTATCTGAAATCCAATAATATTACATGGTACAGCTAAACACTGAGAATATATTTCTTGGGAACGCTTTGAGAAAACTGATGTGCGAGCCACATACACTCTAAGACGTAAAAAACGATGCACCATGAAAGAGTCATCCGAATGGGATGGATATCGGCGGATGGGATGTACATGTACAGGCAAACATTTTAATACAGTGTGAGATCTTATCTTTTCCTGGCGAGTTGAATGTTCAAATATCGTATGGGTTTGCTGCCGGGTGACGTCGTCGAACACTGCCGATATTTCGACAGGAGCACACCCTGCCATTCTCAAGGCACAAATGCAAGGAAGAAGAAATGTGCAAGCAAATTTAATACCTCGGTTCACAGAGGAGAAACAAGGAAAACACCACACACAGAACAAGTGTCAACACAAACAAAGATAACCAACATCAGAAATATCGATAGTTACTATTAATCAACAGGTGATGTAGCACTAATTCTGTCCCTCTGTTTTTGATAAGAGACAGAGCCAGATTCCAAGCAGCATTTAAACAAAATCCACCATCTCTGTTAATAAGGTTGCTTGATAGTCTGATTTCAACAGCTTCCTTAATAACACTATCCCAATAGCTGGACGTGCAAGCCAGAATCTCCGTGTTGTTGTATTCCATAGGATGTCCGGTGTCAAGGCAATGCTCTGCAATAGCTCATTCCTCCTATTCAATGTCGAGCGATTCGTCGATTACTCCAACCGGCTTCTTTGAGTCCAACTACACTTCCTCTCTCAAACGCTGACATCTGCATATGTTCCTCATGAGCCAGTCTGTGTGGCGTAGTTACTGTCCAACTGAGTACACGGATTGAAATTCGCTATGATTTTTATGTCCCGTGTTTATGTCCCGTGTTTACTATTCTTGCCAGCTGCGCGCTGAAATTGCGCCGCGACGTCACACATTCATCCAACGACCGCCAAAGTTTACAATTTTGCGTGACCAACGTTCATAAAAGATTCGTGGTTAAAAAAAGAAAAAACTGTACTTCAAGAACTTGCGTATAACAGTTTAACAGCGGGTTGACACAGCCGACCCACAGGCCAGCTTGGTGCCCATCCATCCCACTTCCTTTTGTACAAAAATGGTTCAAATGACTCTGAGCACTATGGGACCTAACGTCTGAGGTCATCAGTCCCTTAGACTCAGAACTACTTAAACCTAACTAACCTAAGGACATCACCCACATCGATGCCCGAGGCAGGATTCGAAACTGCGACCGTAGCAGCAGCGCGGTTCCAGACGGAAGCGCCTAGAACCGCTCGACCACAGCGGCCGTCTTCCTCTTGTACAATAAATTGACAACGGTGTACTGAAAATCAGGTACAACATCTTGATCAATGTTTTTAACTTTCTCTTTCTCTTACATACATTGTTTGATTTGAGGGGTAAAGTCGTAGCCGTACCTCTGACGAAAAGGAGTTTCTTTCCCTGCTCATGAGGTGATGTAAAACAAACGTTGTATTCACTCTTTCTAAAAGCTCAAAAAATTTCAAAAACATCCCCTGGGAGGTCACTGTACTGGAAACTCACATTTTACATTTTAGAGGTGGTAGATCTCATCAAAACATGAAAAATATCTCCAATAAAAGTGGGTTCAGTAATGCATACTTTCTGAGATAAGTCCAATAAACATAGGTCCGGAAATGCATATTTTGTGCGATAAACAAGTTTTACAGGAGATGTTCAACGTGGTGTCCATTCGCGACAAGGCAGATCTCGGATCTCCGACGTAAGAAATGACGCGCCCTTTGAGGTATACTCGGTTGTTGTACCTGCTGGCATGAAGTGAAGACGCGACACTGTAGTATCTGCACATCGTTGATTGGCGTGGTGTAGACCTATTCCTTCAAGTGTCCCCGTAACGAAAGGTCTAGGGGACTGAGGTTTGGCGAACGAGCAGGTCAAAGTGTGGAGCCTCCGCGAACAATCCAATGGTTCTGAAATGTCTGCATCAGATGTTCGTGCACGTTTTGACGAAAATGTACTGGTGCGTCATCGTGCATGAACCACATTGCTTCGTTGTTGCAATGGCACAGCCTCCAGCAAGGTACGCAATGCATTAATGAGAAAGTCCATTTACTCCGCCCCAGTTAACCTTTGCGCTAGCAGATGTGGCTCTATCGCCAAGTACGCCTGCACATAGGTTGATTGAGAATTCGATTTTGCTGCCCTGTTTCCTGAATTGCTTCGGAATTTACATCTGGCCATATGCTGCTTACGAAAATTCACAACACCATCTCTTGTGAACCCTGTCTCATCGGTAAATAAAATCTTGGATTTTAACAGTGGATCTGCAGCACACTTCTACAACAGCCACTGACAGGATCACCGTCTGCGAGGATGATCCTGTTGCCTTAGAGCCTGAACGCGCTGTAAATTATACGGGGAACAGCAACTGTTCATAAAGAACCCGCCATATAAGAGACTGAACACGCCTTCCTCTGCTGTTAATCGTCGCACACTGGTCCCAGGGGATTCTTCGCCCGAACGTAGCACACGCTTCCCCATGTCAGGCGTGTGGGCTATGCTGAACCTTCAACTGTCAGTCTTCCGAGGTTCAAGGGTTCTGTGTAACTCACACGCTGGAAAAGTCAGCCGAACAGCGTATCTGGCACCACTCTGCGCTGTGGACATACCGGGTGATCAAAAAGTCAGTATAAATTTGAAAACTTAATAAACCACGAAATAATGTAGATAGAGAGGTAAAAAGTGACACGCATGCTTGGAATGACATGGGGTTTTATTAGAACCAAAAAAAAGTTCACAAAATGTCCGACAGATGGCGCTGGACAGCAAAACGTCAGTGACTGCGCATGACAATCGTGTATAAAAGAAGCTGTAATGAAAGAGAAAATCAGATGCGCTAGCAGTCGCAGCTTGTTGACGTTACCTGAAAAGGCGCTTTTAGTTAAGCTGTAGGATCAGAATGAGGATTGTACTAGTTCAGCGTTACGATCCTATCGCCATAGGAAGGGGATACGAACGGCTAAATGTCCGTTGACAAATGCAGCTGTGGCGAGAATGATTTCGAAGTTCGAAGCCACGGGTTGTTTAGACGACAGACCCCGTAGTGGCCGACCGAGCACAAGGGCTAACGCTGCCGCGACAGTTCAGGAAGAAATGGAGACTGTAGCGGGTTCGTCTATGCACAGGAAAGTCAGCGCTCGTGCAGTCGCAAGTCGGACAGACATTCCATGCACTAATGTTTGGTTGGCACTTAGGCGTAACCTCCGATGCTATCCGTACAAAATCCATCGGCATCATGAGCTGTTACCTGGCGATTTAGTCAAGCAGAGGGCATTCACGGTGTGGGCGTTTCAAAAGATGGCGGAAGATGACGATTGGTTGAGTAAAGTGTTGTGGGCCGACGAAGCTCATTTCACGCTCCGAGGGTCTGTCAACGTCTACAACTGCAGAATTTGGGCTACCGAAAATCATAGAACTGTTGTGGAAACTCCATTGGACGACGAGAAAGTCACGGTATGGGTTGGATTTACCACATCTACTGTTATCGGGCCTTTTTTCTTCGATAAATGCGTGATTCTGGTTTTGTATCTGCTACCGTGACGGGTGAAAGGTACGCCGATATGTTACAGAATCGCAACATCCCGAGCTTGGCTGATAAGCACCTGCTGGAACGTACGATGTTTATGCAGGATGGCGCTCCAACCCATATTGCTAGACGCGTGAAAGATCTCTTGCGGGCGTCGTTTGGTGATGACCGTGTGCTTAGCCGCCACTTTCGTCATGCTTGGCCTCCCAGGTCCCCAGACCTCAGCCGGTGCGATTATTGGCTTTGGGGTTACCTGAAGTCGCAAGTTTATCGTGATCGACCGACATCTCTAGGGATGCTGAAAGACAACATCCGACGCCAAAGCCTCACCATAACTCCGGACATGCTTTACAGTGTTGTTCGCAACATTATTCCTCGGCTAAAGCTATTGTTGAGGAATGATGGTGGACATATTGAGCATTTTCTGTAAAGAACATCATCTTTGCTTTGTCTTACTTTGTTATGCTAATTATTGCTATTCTGATCAGATGAAGCGCCATCTGTCGGACATTTTTTGAGCTTTTGTATTTTTTTGGTTCTAATAAAACCCCATGTAATTCCAAGCATGTGTGTCAATTTATACCTCTCTACCTACATTATTCCGTGATTTATACAGTTTTCAACTTTATACTTACTTTTTGATCAGCCCGTATTTCAGCGTAGAGGGCACGGACTCGCAGTCTACATTCATTTACTAAAGCATAGCAAAATATCAGGTCCGCCATGTAACTTGTCGAGTAGTAGGCTTACATAGGTGGCAAGTCGTGGAAGAAAGAAAATATAAATGTACTACACCATTTGTACGTACAAACAACGCAACAACAGGAAACACATAAGTGAATCGGAGTTTGGAAGAAGGTAAAACAACATGATACGTACCCAGCGTTGGCAGTACTGTACAATAAGTCACACAAACACGACGAAAACTAACGTAGCCTACAACACGACTCGAGCCACACAACTGACTGCAGAGTGCCTAAATGTAGGTTGAATACTGTAAGATATCGTGCTAACACATTTCACGGAGAGCCAAATGGAAGGACTGTGCTTATATCCGCAACCAAGCGCAGCGCAGCCCTTCCTATGAACACGTGTTTACGTCGGAGAGTATGCGTTAGAAACAGTGAGTTTGTCTTGCGGCCAGTCGAATTGACGCGACAGTTCGCAACTACACGGAATTTATTCACCAATATTTTAGAATGCGAGCACTTAACGGCTTCCAACAAACTTCACACGTAATTTCCAAGGTTTGGAAACTTTTTCTCGATTACATCCCCCACAAAATGATGAAAGAAAAAAACGTTTATCGCTTACTACATTTTTGCTGTTCTTGTAGTCCAACTTCAGCATCAGACACAACGCTTTAGTTTATCACTTCTTTATTAAAAACTCTATTCGGAACAGGCTTCGCATACAGTATCTACACATACTAGTTAACGTACCTGAAAAATTACATCATTCTACGGCACATAGCTTAGAAGATCATAACCACTGAGATGCATGGACAACTAGCTTCTGCTTGACATGGGGTTTGTACTCATCCAGTGCTTGTTAATAATAGCACTTAGCGACTTCTAACAAACAGTAAGCATAATTTCAAAACATTGCTAAAAATTTTCTCGTTCAAATGCTTAAAGGCAAATATTGAAATTTTTAACACATTGACAAGGAAATCATAAGTTTGAAGCTGTTTTATACATTTAAGTTAAAGAATCTGTAGTTTATTGATAATGTACTAAACGAAAAGAAGCACTCGGCCGCCAGTGGGGCACACTACGTCAGACGTGTACCTCTGCTGTGTCCGCGGTCGACCTCGCGGCAGTCTTCGTGTCAAATGTTTGCTGACTTGACCGCCGCACACTGTTTGTTCGCCTTTGAGAGATACTTTTGACAGCAGCTCGTGTGTCGTGCGTTGCTTCCAATGAGCTATTCCTAGTGGACTACTCTCTCCTCCGTCTTTTTCAGGCTCTTGTTCTTCTACGCGTGCTACACGCAGAAATGTAAAGCACACATCTCTTCCCGGGTGCGATAAATCCGTGAACGTGCGTCGGCAAAAATAGCCCACGTGCGTGTGTAGTGAAGAGTGGGGAATGCAGGAGAGAGAGGCGAAGTTCTGGAGCTGAGGGGTGGGAGGGGGAGGGGGGAAGTGTGAGAGCAGTGGCAGTGTTTTCGCAAGACGGACGTATCAGGCTGTTACTCCTGAGTGGAAGGCCGCGGAAACACAAACAGCGCCTCCCTTCCCGCGAGCTGTGCGATGATACCAGCGCTCCTTGGAGGACCCCGCAATACCCATCAGGTTTTGGGGAAAGTGACAAAGTACTTTTGACTGTATGAAAATCTTTCGTCTGTCTCGAAGTGCGGCGAGACACGGAGGACGTTAATTCTTTCGTGCTATTTCAGTAACCACATATGAAAAAAAACGTGTTAGTTATAGCGTCCCCAGTGCTATATTACCAAATGACTTAAAAACAGTATTTATAAAGAAGAGACATTTAAAAATTTAATAATATATTTTTTATCATGTAGCCGTAAAATAATAATTTCTCTGTGTGAGTTTCGAGTGCAAAGAAATATAACTAAATGATCTAAAGAGACGACAAGATACGCTCTTTTGTTAATTTTTTAGTCGTCTTCACTTCTTCTCTTGTCTTGGTTGTGTGTAGACGGACATCTTACGAGTTCTGGCAAATGTAAGCATCTTTGTATGAGTTAAGCAAATAATATTCTGATTTAATATTATTGTGCACTTTTAATTTGTAAGAGGTGATCGCGATTTCATGTCCGCCTTCCTTGAATTAACCTGCATTCAAGTAATTTACAGTTCAACAATCGCAGCGGCCGATGCAGCCAACGACGCCATTACGTGGCGATATTAACTTATGAAAAATTAACGGAAGCGAAAAACTCGTCCGCTATTAACATAATATTAATTTTTCTCCAGAGCCGTCCGACGTTGCAGAAAATACGTAGCTTTAAGATTCTCATTTTCAGTACCATAGCCCAGAGCCAGGACTCCGACTACAATAAGATTGGTTAACGGAGGTAAGAAAAAAATACTCTCGCGCGTGTGTGGGCCGTAATTGTAATTAATAACTAAAGATCTTTTGCTTTAAAGTGAACTGACTAGCCGAGGAAATTAATATGAAAAGTTTATTCCAATGTTCAACTTGTATGCTCATGTTTTAAGATTCAGCGAGTCTAACAATTATTAACGTAACAAAATAATTTAAGAATAATATTGTGCAAAAGGAGAACTTCACAAAAGCATTTAACCGTAAATCAAAATTGAATGAAATATCATTTTTATTAAGGTCCACCACGTAAGTCGGCAACAATCAAAATAATAATAATAATAATATATTAAATTACGACGGCCGACGGACGCGAGATTGGCACCGCAACTTTGGGGCCCGATCAAAGAAAATACAAAATTTATTAAATCTGACTCTATTGTAATGAATGCAATTATGTATGTGTCTAATTGTTGTGAAATATTAACGCTTATATGAATTCTTTTACATGTACAACAACAAAACCACACCGTGAAGAGAGCTGTAGAAGAAAAAGTGCAGAAAAGAAAAAGGATTTCGATCAACAGAAATAACTAAGGTAAGGCCTATTGTGCAAGCATCCTGTGTAGCTCTGTGCGGAATATCGAACCCATATGCACATGAGATACGTTCGGTGAAAAAAAATAGTAAGTAAAGTGCAATTTAAATTGTGTGTTTTGTGTATTTATGTGTTTATTCTTGGAATTATTCGTTTTGTGTATTTATATGTTTATTTTTGGAGGGGACAATTATTCGTGTGTGTATCAGTGTTAAAGATTCGTCAGTGACTTAGTGAATTTATTATGGGTAAGATAGGACAAGCTAAAGCATCCGTACCAGACGAACAAAATTTTGTTAATATGGAAAGTGAGGGTCATTTCCAATACATAAACGAATCCCAAGCCACCGCCTCGGATAACATAATTTCCGGAGCGGGAGGTGGTAATCTGTGGACGGTGAATGACGCTCCACAGCAGAATGGGAATAGAATAACAACAACTCCACTGCCTGGGCAGGGGGCCAATCGAGTGCTAGATTAAGACTGGTTCTACAACGTGTTGAGCCGTTTGGTGGCGGTCTCTATTTCACTTGACACATGTTCGAGCTTCCATTCATGTTCTCATACATGAAAAATACAGAGAAAATCTGTATTAGAATGTGCTTACTTACTAATAACTTAGTCTAAAAGAAAAGTGGATTAGGTAAGGATAACAATTGTTTATGTACATAAGGTCTCATTCTCTTAGGAGTGCTTAGTTCTGGTATTTATTTATTTTTCTGGTTTTATTTGGGTCGACACGTTTTCGTCATTACTTGGCCTGGTCTATAAATTCGGTAGCAATTCTCAAAGTCGAGTTTAAGACTTGTTACGTCCGTTCGTCATAGTCACGTGATAGTAACTTGACGGCTTTACCACGCTAGCAGCAGTGTTCTGGGAGAGGCAGAACGTTTGGTGTCTACTAGCCATGTTGTGAGTTTTTACAGTTTTTCATGGACTCGGAATTCCGGAAGCAGCCAGACGCGGCGACTCCCGCAGCTGTGTCGAAGAATGTGTCCGTGGAAAGGCGTACAGTACCGGTTGCGGTAAGTACAACGCTTATTCACTTGCACAATTCGGCTTTCTACATTGTGGGTTCGTGGTACAACATTACTTCACACGTGGAATTAGACACGTGTCCATAGAGTTATCACCTTTTCAGTTCACACGTTGTTATTATTTCGTGTGCACATGTACTGTATTTGGTCGTCATGTTGTAGTTCACACGCACCACTTTCATACGTGGCCGTTCATTGCTTGTCTATAGTCGGTTCACACGCAGTGTCCATAAATTGACGACTGCATTATTACTACGAAGTACAGTTAACATTCGGTATACATATTATGTCTAAAAAATTATTTACAAAGAAAAGTTAGTCTCCGTGACTACAAGGCCTGACGAAGGAACCTGTCTCTAATTCATAGTTTGTGCTTCCAAGGCACTTTAGGTTTGCACCTTGTTCGAAATCTTGTTATTGTTTTCTTTTTACAATGATTGCTCTTTTCTCAAGTTCAGCTCTTTTATTTTCTCTCTGTTAAAATATGTTCAAATGTGTGTGAAATCTTAACTGCTAAGGTCATCAGTCCCTAAGCTTACACACTACTTAACCTAAATTATCCTAAGGACAAACACACACACCCATGCCAGAGGGAGGACTCGAACCTCCGCACAGCCCATGACTGCAGCGCCTAAGACCGCTCGGCTAATCCCGCGCGGCCATAGTCAATATGGCTTAGTCTACGTGATGAACAGTTCATGTTCAAGTTTCCATTAGGGAAATTGGGAAGCTTGGTGTTCCCTATCGTGCAATTGCACACAACAAATCTTAATTGAATTCGCAGTTCGTGGAAAATAAGCACAGCCTGTCAACAACCAATGTGTCACGACCATCCATACGTACAGTCTACTGGGTATGGTAGGGAGGTAAGGATACTTATTAGAGGAAAACCCAGTAGACTTTTATGGAGTGAAGAGATTTGAAGATACAATGTTAATGACGTATGATATGATGAGTCTAACATAAATTGTCCATTATCACCCTAGTTTTTCATGACAAGTAGTTAGCGTAATGAATGGATACGGTAGTATCAGTATCGTCTGGAGAGCTGGCTCTCCAAGCATTTCTCTATGTAAATCTAAAATTACTTATACCACGAATTAGCAGTGAACAGAGACTGTTAGCTATCTTCTGTTCTGAAAAGAGGAAAAGAAACAATCGTCGTATCTCGAGGACCTGAAATAGATGCTTCTGGTACTAAATTTGTTTACTTATCTTTTTATGCCAGCTGCACTGTGCCGTAAAATACCGTTTTCTCCGTACTGTAATAAAAATAATTGAGTTGCGCACTTCTTTCCGGCCACCTGGATCGTTATTGATTTACTTGATTCTTATATGCTAAGCTGCTGCCTTTCTATGCTGCTTTTCACAGCTGGTTTCATAAAAATTGTTGTCAAACACTCGTTGTACATAACATTTCCTCATAACAGTAAGCGACCTCAATCAACTTTTATTTGCGAGTAGTCATTCTGGTCCGAATGATCATTTTAATTTATTTCATTCAAGAGGAGAGAGCTTTGCTATACTTAAAACTAGTGGTATCAGGTGGCACTTAGCACGTCCCTACTATATAATTTATTTGTCAGCTCTTTGGCTGTGGCCATGCATGGCTCAATTAACTTAAAACTAACTTACATCTAAGGCAAATCTTGCTCTCCTACAATAAATGTATTTTATTTCAGGCGCTCACATAAATTACTTCTCTTGTAGAGGTAGGTCGACAGGGTGTTAGTCCTGTGCATTGTTCTTACTTACACTTGTACTTCACACAAAGTATTATATATATATATATATATATATATATATATATATATATATATATATATATATATATATATAGCAGCTTTACTTAGCAGTATCTTCAATGGTTGACTTGGTATTTCTATAAGCTGCATGATGAAACAATCCTTTTATTCGTCCAGATACAGGGTCAGCTAATAGAGAGCAACCAATGTGCGGTTTTCTTAGTATAATAAATGGTCCTTCATACAAGTGCTGCAACTGTTGGTTTGTAATATTTACTGACAAAATGCAACCTAACGCTAGATTGCGTACTTACGGCTATCCTGTGTGGCTGTTTTTTAGTACGGCTTTAAAAAAGAGAGAGATTATTAATTGATCACCGATGCGTCGGTTCTCGATTGTGTTCAGGAGACGTACGGACTGATTACGCGAATAATTGACTTTTTGACCCGGATTGCCTTCACGCAATCAGAATCTTAGATGAAATACCTAAGGGACCTATTTGAATATAAAAATAGAAATGAAAGCAAATGAGTGGAATTTCGTAAGAAAAAGATTAACAGATCGGAAGTTGAACACATTAGTGGTCTCCCAAATAGAATCGAGACACCGCGATAAAGAGCGAACCTGTAACAAAGCTCATATACAATTTGAACATCATTTTTGGTTAGTGAAGGAAAAGAATAAGAAAAAAATTACTGCATAGTAAAATATTAATATATTTTGAACAAACTGGCTTTAAACTTCTACACACTGACAAATACACAATAAATGCATAACTTGCGTCTGATACTTCTTTTGTAAATGGCACAGTCCAAGAATCGCTGCTTTGTCAGTCCGTTCCTCCTTAAAATTAAATGTCCTTGCTTGTGCGTAAGGACATTGTATCCACACCCGAGTTACGGAAATGTTTGTTCGTCGTTTCACATAGTTTTTACACAAAATAAAAATACAACTTGTAGCGATGCTATGTAGTACGTCTTAACATGTCGGCGACCAAAATTACAAGGGATAATGAAGTCTCCAGAATATTTCTTAACAAAAGATAGATTGTACTTTCTTCTGTTTCGTAGCTTCTTGCTAACAAGTGCTGCGGCAATGATTTTAAGTATCTGCGTCAGCGGGTCATAGTGTTTATTTAGAGTATTTAAACGCTGGACGCGCGTCTTGGTTTAGGCGCACATTAGAAAAATATTTCGTCTCTTTACTCTCGCGCTGTGATGCTTAGCATCGAACTGCAGCTCGTTGGCTGTTTTTTTTTTTTTTGTGACAAAGATCTCATATGCAAAGTATCTGAAATCCAATAATATTACATGGTACAGCTAAACACTGAGAATATATTTCTTGGGAACGCTTTGAGAAAACTGATGTGCGAGCCACATACACTCTAAGACGTAAAAAACGATGCACCATGAAAGAGTCATCCGAATGGGATGGATATCGGCGGATGGGATGTACATGTACAGGCAAACATTTTAATACAGTGTGAGATCTTATCTTTTCCTGGCGAGTTGAATGTTCAAATATCGTATGGGTTTGCTGCCGGGTGACGTCGTCGAACACTGCCGATATTTCGACAGGAGCACACCCTGCCATTCTCAAGGCACAAATGCAAGGAAGAAGAAATGTGCAAGCAAATTTAATACCTCGGTTCACAGAGGAGAAACAAGGAAAACACCACACACAGAACAAGTGTCAACACAAACAAAGATAACCAACATCAGAAATATCGATAGTTACTATTAATCAACAGGTGATGTAGCACTAATTCTGTCCCTCTGTTTTTGATAAGAGACAGAGCCAGATTCCAAGCAGCATTTAAACAAAATCCACCATCTCTGTTAATAAGGTTGCTTGATAGTCTGATTTCAACAGCTTCCTTAATAACACTATCCCAATAGCTGGACGTGCAAGCCAGAATCTCCGTGTTGTTGTATTCCATAGGATGTCCGGTGTCAAGGCAATGCTCTGCAATAGCTCATTCCTCCTATTCAATGTCGAGCGATTCGTCGATTACTCCAACCGGCTTCTTTGAGTCCAACTACACTTCCTCTCTCAAACGCTGACATCTGCATATGTTCCTCATGAGCCAGTCTGTGTGGCGTAGTTACTGTCCAACTGAGTACACGGATTGAAATTCGCTATGATTTTTATGTCCCGTGTTTATGTCCCGTGTTTACTATTCTTGCCAGCTGCGCGCTGAAATTGCGCCGCGACGTCACACATTCATCCAACGACCGCCAAAGTTTACAATTTTGCGTGACCAACGTTCATAAAAGATTCGTGGTTAAAAAAAGAAAAAACTGTACTTCAAGAACTTGCGTATAACAGTTTAACAGCGGGTTGACACAGCCGACCCACAGGCCAGCTTGGTGCCCATCCATCCCACTTCCTTTTGTACAAAAATGGTTCAAATGACTCTGAGCACTATGGGACCTAACGTCTGAGGTCATCAGTCCCTTAGACTCAGAACTACTTAAACCTAACTAACCTAAGGACATCACCCACATCGATGCCCGAGGCAGGATTCGAAACTGCGACCGTAGCAGCAGCGCGGTTCCAGACGGAAGCGCCTAGAACCGCTCGACCACAGCGGCCGTCTTCCTCTTGTACAATAAATTGACAACGGTGTACTGAAAATCAGGTACAACATCTTGATCAATGTTTTTAACTTTCTCTTTCTCTTACATACATTGTTTGATTTGAGGGGTAAAGTCGTAGCCGTACCTCTGACGAAAAGGAGTTTCTTTCCCTGCTCATGAGGTGATGTAAAACAAACGTTGTATTCACTCTTTCTAAAAGCTCAAAAAATTTCAAAAACATCCCCTGGGAGGTCACTGTACTGGAAACTCACATTTTACATTTTAGAGGTGGTAGATCTCATCAAAACATGAAAAATATCTCCAATAAAAGTGGGTTCAGTAATGCATACTTTCTGAGATAAGTCCAATAAACATAGGTCCGGAAATGCATATTTTGTGCGATAAACAAGTTTTACAGGAGATGTTCAACGTGGTGTCCATTCGCGACAAGGCAGATCTCGGATCTCCGACGTAAGAAATGACGCGCCCTTTGAGGTATACTCGGTTGTTGTACCTGCTGGCATGAAGTGAAGACGCGACACTGTAGTATCTGCACATCGTTGATTGGCGTGGTGTAGACCTATTCCTTCAAGTGTCCCCGTAACGAAAGGTCTAGGGGACTGAGGTTTGGCGAACGAGCAGGTCAAAGTGTGGAGCCTCCGCGAACAATCCAATGGTTCTGAAATGTCTGCATCAGATGTTCGTGCACGTTTTGACGAAAATGTACTGGTGCGTCATCGTGCATGAACCACATTGCTTCGTTGTTGCAATGGCACAGCCTCCAGCAAGGTACGCAATGCATTAATGAGAAAGTCCATTTACTCCGCCCCAGTTAACCTTTGCGCTAGCAGATGTGGCTCTATCGCCAAGTACGCCTGCACATAGGTTGATTGAGAATTCGATTTTGCTGCCCTGTTTCCTGAATTGCTTCGGAATTTACATCTGGCCATATGCTGCTTACGAAAATTCACAACACCATCTCTTGTGAACCCTGTCTCATCGGTAAATAAAATCTTGGATTTTAACAGTGGATCTGCAGCACACTTCTACAACAGCCACTGACAGGATCACCGTCTGCGAGGATGATCCTGTTGCCTTAGAGCCTGAACGCGCTGTAAATTATACGGGGAACAGCAACTGTTCATAAAGAACCCGCCATATAAGAGACTGAACACGCCTTCCTCTGCTGTTAATCGTCGCACACTGGTCCCAGGGGATTCTTCGCCCGAACGTAGCACACGCTTCCCCATGTCAGGCGTGTGGGCTATGCTGAACCTTCAACTGTCAGTCTTCCGAGGTTCAAGGGTTCTGTGTAACTCACACGCTGGAAAAGTCAGCCGAACAGCGTATCTGGCACCACTCTGCGCTGTGGACATACCGGGTGATCAAAAAGTCAGTATAAATTTGAAAACTTAATAAACCACGAAATAATGTAGATAGAGAGGTAAAAAGTGACACGCATGCTTGGAATGACATGGGGTTTTATTAGAACCAAAAAAAAGTTCACAAAATGTCCGACAGATGGCGCTGGACAGCAAAACGTCAGTGACTGCGCATGACAATCGTGTATAAAAGAAGCTGTAATGAAAGAGAAAATCAGATGCGCTAGCAGTCGCAGCTTGTTGACGTTACCTGAAAAGGCGCTTTTAGTTAAGCTGTAGGATCAGAATGAGGATTGTACTAGTTCAGCGTTACGATCCTATCGCCATAGGAAGGGGATACGAACGGCTAAATGTCCGTTGACAAATGCAGCTGTGGCGAGAATGATTTCGAAGTTCGAAGCCACGGGTTGTTTAGACGACAGACCCCGTAGTGGCCGACCGAGCACAAGGGCTAACGCTGCCGCGACAGTTCAGGAAGAAATGGAGACTGTAGCGGGTTCGTCTATGCACAGGAAAGTCAGCGCTCGTGCAGTCGCAAGTCGGACAGACATTCCATGCACTAATGTTTGGTTGGCACTTAGGCGTAACCTCCGATGCTATCCGTACAAAATCCATCGGCATCATGAGCTGTTACCTGGCGATTTAGTCAAGCAGAGGGCATTCACGGTGTGGGCGTTTCAAAAGATGGCGGAAGATGACGATTGGTTGAGTAAAGTGTTGTGGGCCGACGAAGCTCATTTCACGCTCCGAGGGTCTGTCAACGTCTACAACTGCAGAATTTGGGCTACCGAAAATCATAGAACTGTTGTGGAAACTCCATTGGACGACGAGAAAGTCACGGTATGGGTTGGATTTACCACATCTACTGTTATCGGGCCTTTTTTCTTCGATAAATGCGTGATTCTGGTTTTGTATCTGCTACCGTGACGGGTGAAAGGTACGCCGATATGTTACAGAATCGCAACATCCCGAGCTTGGCTGATAAGCACCTGCTGGAACGTACGATGTTTATGCAGGATGGCGCTCCAACCCATATTGCTAGACGCGTGAAAGATCTCTTGCGGGCGTCGTTTGGTGATGACCGTGTGCTTAGCCGCCACTTTCGTCATGCTTGGCCTCCCAGGTCCCCAGACCTCAGCCGGTGCGATTATTGGCTTTGGGGTTACCTGAAGTCGCAAGTTTATCGTGATCGACCGACATCTCTAGGGATGCTGAAAGACAACATCCGACGCCAAAGCCTCACCATAACTCCGGACATGCTTTACAGTGTTGTTCGCAACATTATTCCTCGGCTAAAGCTATTGTTGAGGAATGATGGTGGACATATTGAGCATTTTCTGTAAAGAACATCATCTTTGCTTTGTCTTACTTTGTTATGCTAATTATTGCTATTCTGATCAGATGAAGCGCCATCTGTCGGACATTTTTTGAGCTTTTGTATTTTTTTGGTTCTAATAAAACCCCATGTAATTCCAAGCATGTGTGTCAATTTGTACCTCTCTACCTACATTATTCCGTGATTTATACAGTTTTCAACTTTATACTTACTTTTTGATCAGCCCGTATTTCAGCGTAGAGGGCACGGACTCGCAGTCTACATTCATTTACTAAAGCATAGCAAAATATCAGGTCCGCCATGTAACTTGTCGAGTAGTAGGCTTACATAGGTGGCAAGTCGTGGAAGAAAGAAAATATAAATGTACTACACCATTTGTACGTACAAACAACGCAACAACAGGAAACACATAAGTGAATCGGAGTTTGGAAGAAGGTAAAACAACATGATACGTACCCAGCGTTGGCAGTACTGTACAATAAGTCACACAAACACGACGAAAACTAACGTAGCCTACAACACGACTCGAGCCACACAACTGACTGCAGAGTGCCTAAATGTAGGTTGAATACTGTAAGATATCGTGCTAACACATTTCACGGAGAGCCAAATGGAAGGACTGTGCTTATATCCGCAACCAAGCGCAGCGCAGCCCTTCCTATGAACACGTGTTTACGTCGGAGAGTATGCGTTAGAAACAGTGAGTTTGTCTTGCGGCCAGTCGAATTGACGCGACAGTTCGCAACTACACGGAATTTATTCACCAATATTTTAGAATGCGAGCACTTAACGGCTTCCAACAAACTTCACACGTAATTTCCAAGGTTTGGAAACTTTTTCTCGATTACATCCCCCACAAAATGATGAAAGAAAAAAACGTTTATCGCTTACTACATTTTTGCTGTTCTTGTAGTCCAACTTCAGCATCAGACACAACGCTTTAGTTTATCACTTCTTTATTAAAAACTCTATTCGGAACAGGCTTCGCATACAGTATCTACACATACTAGTTAACGTACCTGAAAAATTACATCATTCTACGGCACATAGCTTAGAAGATCATAACCACTGAGATGCATGGACAACTAGCTTCTGCTTGACATGGGGTTTGTACTCATCCAGTGCTTGTTAATAATAGCACTTAGCGACTTCTAACAAACAGTAAGCATAATTTCAAAACATTGCTAAAAATTTTCTCGTTCAAATGCTTAAAGGCAAATATTGAAATTTTTAACACATTGACAAGGAAATCATAAGTTTGAAGCTGTTTTATACATTTAAGTTAAAGAATCTGTAGTTTATTGATAATGTACTAAACGAAAAGAAGCACTCGGCCGCCAGTGGGGCACACTACGTCAGACGTGTACCTCTGCTGTGTCCGCGGTCGACCTCGCGGCAGTCTTCGTGTCAAATGTTTGCTGACTTGACCGCCGCACACTGTTTGTTCGCCTTTGAGAGATACTTTTGACAGCAGCTCGTGTGTCGTGCGTTGCTTCCAATGAGCTATTCCTAGTGGACTACTCTCTCCTCCGTCTTTTTCAGGCTCTTGTTCTTCTACGCGTGCTACACGCAGAAATGTAAAGCACACATCTCTTCCCGGGTGCGATAAATCCGTGAACGTGCGTCGGCAAAAATAGCCCACGTGCGTGTGTAGTGAAGAGTGGGGAATGCAGGAGAGAGAGGCGAAGTTCTGGAGCTGAGGGGTGGGAGGGGGAGGGGGGAAGTGTGAGAGCAGTGGCAGTGTTTTCGCAAGACGGACATATCAGGCTGCTACTCCTGAGTGGAAGGCCGCGGAAACACAAACAGCGCCTCCCTTCCCGCGAGCTGTGCGATGCTCTCCCCTACCCTCTGCCCTCTGCCCTACATCCGCTTCCTCGATATCACAGATACCATCGCTCCTTGGAGGACCCCGCAATACCCATCAGGTTTTGGGGAAACTGACAAAGTACTTTTGACTGTATGAAAATCTTTCGTCTGTCTCGAAGTGCGGCGAGACACGGAGGACGTTAATTCTTTCGTGCTATTTCAGTAACCACGTATGAGAAAAAAACGTGTTAGTTATAGCGTCCCCAGTGCTATATTACGAAATGACTTAAAAACAGTATTTATAAAGAAGGGACATTTAAAAATTGAATAATATATTTTTTATCATGTAGCCGTAAAATAATAATTTCTCTGTGTGAGTTTCGAGTGCAAAGAAATATAACTAAATCATCTAAAGAGACGACAAGATACGCTCTTTTGTTAATTTTTTAGTCGTCTTCACTTCTTCTCTTGTCTTGGTTGTGTGTAGACGGACATCTTGCGAGTGCTGGCAAATGTAAGCATCTTTGTATGAGTTAAGCAGATAATATTTTGATTTAATATTATTGTGCACTTTTACGAGGGCAGTTCAATAAGTAATGCAACACATTTTTTTCTCGGCCAATTTTGGTTGAAAAAACCGGAAATTTTTTGTGGAATATTTTCAAACATTCCCGCTTCGTCTCGTATAGTTTCATTGACTTCCGACAGGTGGCAGCGCTGTACGGAGCTGTTAAAATGGCGTCTGTAACGGATGTGCGTTGCAAACAACGGGCAGTGATCGAGTTTCTTTTGACGGAATACCAGGGCATCTCAGATATTCATAGGCGCTTGCAGAATGTCTACGGTGATCTGGCAGTGGACAAAAGCACGGTGAGTCGTTGGGCAAAGCGTGTGTCATCATCGCCGCAAGGTCAAGCAAGACTGTCTGATCTCCCGCGTGCGGGCCGGCCGTGCACAGCTGTGACTCCTGCAATGGCAGAGCGTGCGAACACACTCGTTCGAGATGATCGACGGATCACCATCAAACAACTCAGTGCTCAACTTGACATTTCTGTTGGTAGTTCTGTCACAATTGTTCACCAGTTGGGATATTCAAAGGTTTGTTCCCGCTGGGTCCCTCGTTGTCTAACGGAACACCATAAAGAGCAAAGGAGAACCATCTGTGCGGAATTGCTTGCTCGTCATGTGGCTGAGGCTGACAATTTCTTGTCAAAGATTGTTACAGGCGATGAAACATGGGTTCATCACTCTGAACCTGAAACAAAACGGCAATCAATGGAGTGGCGCCACACCCACTCCCCTACCAAGAAAAAGTTTAAAGCGATACCCTCAGCCGGTAAAGTCATGGTTACTGTCTTCTGGGACGCTGAAGGGGTTATTCTGTTCGATGTCCTTCCCCATGGTCAAACGATCAACTCTGAAGTGTATTGTGCTACTCTTCAGAAATTGAAGAAACGACTTCAGCGTGTTCGTAGGCACAAAAATCTGAACGAACTTCTCCTTCTTCATGACAACGCAAGACCTCACACAAGTCTTCGCACCCGAGAGGAGCTCACAAAACTTCAGTGGACTGTTCTTCCTCATGCACCCTACAGCCCCGATCTCGCACCGTCGGATTTCCATATGTTTGGTCCAATGAAGGACGCAATCCGTGGGATGCACTATGCGGATGATGAAGAAGTTATTGATGCAGTACGACGTTGGCTCCGACATCGACCAGTGGAATGGTACCGTGCAGGCATACAGACCCTCATTTCAAGGTGGCGTAAGGCCGTATCATTGAATGGAGATTACGTTGAAAAATAGTGTTGTGTAGCTAAAAGATTGGGGAATAACCTGGTGTATTTCAATGCTGAATAAAACAACCCCTGTTTCAGAAAAAAAATGTGTTGAATTACTTATTGAACTGCCCTCGTAATTTGTAAGAGGTGATCCCGATTTCATGTCCGCCTTCCTTGTATTAACCTGCCTTCAAGTAATTTACAGTTCAACAATCGCAGCGGCCGATGCAGCCAACGACGCCATTACGTGGCGATATTAACTTATGAAAAATTAACGGAAGCGAAAAACTCGCCCGCTATTAACATAATATTAATTTTTCTCCACAGCCGTCCGACGTTGCAGAAAATACGTAGCTTTAAGATTCTTATTTTCAGTACCATAGCCCAGAGCCAGGACTCCGACTACAATAAGATTGGTTAACGGAGGTAAGAAAAAAATACTCTCGCGCGTGTGTGGGCCGTAATTGTAATTAATAACTAAAGATCTTTTGCTTTAAAGTGAACTGACTAGCCGAGGAAATTAATATGAAAAGTTTATTCCAATGTTCAACTTGTATGCTCATGTTTTAAGATTCAGCGAGTCTAACATTCATTAACGTAACAAAATAATTTAAGATTAATATTGTTAAAAAGGAGAACTTCACTAAAGCATTTAACCGTAAATCAAAATTGAATGAAATATCATTTTTATTAAGGCCCACCACGTAAGTCGCCAACAATCAAAATAATAATAATAATATATTAAATTACGACGGCCGACGGACGCGAGATTGGCACCGCAACTTTGGGGCCCGATCAAAGAAAATACAAAATTTATTAAATCTGACTCTATTGTAATGAATGCAATTATGTATGTGTCTAATTGTTGTGAAATATTAATGCTTATATGAATTCTTTTACATGTACAACAACAAAACCACACCCTGAGGAGAGCTGTAGAAGAAAAAGTGTAGAAAAGAAAAAGGCTTTCGATCAACAGAAATAACTAAGGTAAGGCCTATTGTGCAAGCATCCTGTGTAGCTCTCTGCGGAATATCGAACCCATATGCACATGAGATACGTTCGGTGAAAAAAAAAATAGTAAGTAAAGTGCAATTTAAATTGTGTGTTTTGTGTATTTATGTGTTTATTCTTGGAATTATTCGTTTTGTGTATTTATATGTTTATTTTTGGAGGGGATAATATTCGTGTGTGTATCAGTGTTAAAGATTCGTCAGTGGCTTAAAGTGAAATTGTTATGGGTAAGATAGGACAAGCTAAAGCATCCGTACCAGACGAACAAAATTTTGTTAATATGGAAAGTAAGGGTCATTTCCAATACGTAAACGAATCCCAAGCCACCGCCTCGGATAACATAATTTCCGGAGCGGGAGGCGAGAATCTGTGGACGGTGAATGCCGCTCCACAGCAGAATGGGAATAGAATAACAACTCCACTGCCTGGGCAGGGGGGCCAATCGAGTGCTAGATTAAGCGGGGCACCAGTATGCTCACCGATTGCAGACCCTTTTGCTGAATTTCTGCGCAGGCTCGAAGAAAGAGTTAGGGAAAGAGACGAAAAACTGGCTCAAATGCTACATGAGCAGGAGAAAAAATTAATGCAAACGCTCAGTGAGCAAGAGCAGCGCAGTGAAGCAAAACTAGACAGTATCCAAAGCGAACTTGCCGAGATGCGGGACGCGTGCAAAGAAATACCCAATCTTGTGCAAAGCTTAGCCGGCGAGATGCAAAAACTACAGATATCGCAGGCTAGGCTTGAAGACGATGTCCAAACTTTAACCACCCGCGTGGATAATGTGGAGATAGATGCACGGATAAGTATTGACACATATTTGGAAGTGCAAGCTCAAAAAGTCGAAAAAGAATTTAATGAATGGCTAGAAGTAAAGAATCGCGAGATATCTTCTAAGATTGAAAGCGACATAAAAACAGCGGTAGAACAAGCGCCTGCGGCCGCGAGAGTAAATATTGACGCTAGCGATGCCGCACTACGTGCCGAATGAACACAGATCAAATCCCGTGTGACAGCGGAGTTGCCGAATTGGCAACAGGAGGTCGCGCGGAGACTGACTGCGTTGGAAAGCAATGTAAACAGTGGCGGACAGACAATGAATCCGGCTCCGCGTACTGATTACTATGATAATGCTGACTGTATGCAGGGTGCGAGTGCGCAACCGCAACCTAATGCGAATTATGAGCACGAATAACATGCGATACTGTGCAGCGCACATCACGAAGTAATGAAGGTCACAGAATGTAGCAATCAGATGTGCAAAAAAGAGGACAATGTAATAAAACACAGGACATTCCAACCCTTCATTAGCGGAAAACGAAATGTCCACCCTGTTGTATTTATCAAGAGCTTCAGGAATGTGTTTCCCAGGACATGGACGGAAAGACAAAGAATACAGTTCGTGGTCTCCGTTATTCAAGGTGACGCGGCACTGTGGGCCACCGACGTGTCCGAAAAATGGCTAACGATGCAACAGTTTGAAAGTGCATTCTTGCAAAAATTCTGGTCCGATAGCGTCCAAGAAAGACTACGAAAGGAGTTGTACAGTCCAGAAATGTACAATCCTAAGGTGGGAACGTTACGCAAATATTTTGAAAAGTATATAAACAAAACCAGGTACTGGGACGAGCCAATGTCCGATCGTGACATAATCAGATTAATAAAAATGAAGTTGCCCAGTGAAATTAAAAGATATTTCATCAACGTGCCGGAATACGATATAAAACAATTCATGGAAATAGTGGTTTCTGTTGACTTATTGATCGAAGATATGAAAACCGAAAACAAGTGGAACCATGCAGGCTGTAATCAACAAAAAGCCGATTACAATAGCAGCCACAGTAACGGTAGTAATTTAGTACCAAATGGTAACGGGAATAGGCAAGAGCACCGGCAACAGAATCGAGGCACAAAGAATGGCAATGGTTATAACGGCAACGGTTGTAATCGTCAAAATCGAAAGAGACATCATGATGGACGCATGACTAATGGATATAATGGTTACGGCAATCCGCAATGGCGGAACAACCGAAACCATTGGCGTGGTAGTAATTTACCGACACCACAGTGGCAACAAAACACAGCGGCACAATGGAACGCCAACCCAGGTCCGTCACAGAACATGTCAGGAAGTTACAACCGACCACCGCAAAACCAGGGCCATACACAATATCAAAATACACCATCGGGGATGCAGGGCGGCCAACCCAACAGTAGCAACAACAACAACCAGAACCACAATGTGAGGTTAGTGGAAGTGACAGACAACTGTCAACCCACTAATGCTCATCCGTTAAACTAAAGACAGCCACAATACGCTCTCCGTTGTTGGCTGCAGGATGGTGTAGTGAGGGCACATTCACGGATGAGAGCCATAAACTTTGTATGCTGAGATACAATGAGGGAATAAAAATAGAAAAGGAACTTGTAGAGATACCGCAGAAATGTAACCGAACCGACAAAAGCGTTGTGAAGGCTATATTGCAAGCAGATATGTACTGAGCACCAATACAGATAATAGTCGATACCGGTGCGTCAACCAATGGCATGAGTGCAAATTTTTACAAGTACTTGAGTCAAAATAATAGAATACCAGTATTGCCAGTGAAGAATTGTCGTGTAACAGGTGCAATAGGTGCACAATCTCATATCACAAAGCACCAGGTGCAAGTCGAGTTTACGGTAGGAAATGAAGCAATGAAAAGCTCGTTCCTAGCAGTTTAGGGATTAGGTGTTGCTTGCATCCTGGGGATGGAATTTTTACGCCAGAGGGACGCAAAAATTGACCTCTTGTGCGTGGAAGTAAGCCTTATGAATGAGGGTAGACTTGTAGTTTTGCCATTGTTGAGGTCACGGGAAGTGCACCGTAAATATTGCCGGAACTTTCCGTCGAGATTCAAAGGAATAAAGGTAATGAATTTGTATTCTGACTTAAGTACAAGACAAGCATGTTATAAAGAGTTTATTACTGAAGACAGAGAGGAAAAAAGGAAACTGATTGCCATGAAAGTCAGGGAGTCGGAACATTTGACTGAAGCACAACAAAACGAATTGACTCAGCTACTTACAGATTATGAGAATGTGTTTTCGGAAAAACCCGGTGTTATCGAGGGCTACACCTATAACATCGAAGTGGTACCTCACGATACTTTCTGTCACGCAAACTACACCATCCTGTGGTCAGGGAACGAGGCAGTTACGAAGGAAATGAGAAAAATACTTACAAAGACGTTCTTTAAGTAGAGAAACTTTTACATATGTGAATAGTAGGTTAAGTTTATCGTGTATTTTTTTCTGTGAGTAAATGTTCAGATTTTAGTGTAACATTTAAAGACAATGAGGCACGCAAGATAAGTGCGATTTAATTTTGTAGATGTTAAGGAATAACAGTATTTTTAAGCAATTGCATTTTGAAAGAAAAACTAAACGTGGGTTAAAGAATAATTTACAAATTTCATTTTTAAAAATGCTTTAAAAATATTTTGTAAAAAAATTCAACAGCATGTAATGATGAAGGAATTTTTCATTAGTGTGTCATTAATATTTTTGAACTGTAGTAGTAATGAAACTTATGAAATTCAATATTATAGTGTATATGTTGTTCCATGTATTTATACCGATCCTGAAATATGCTCAATCATAATTTACTTAACAATATGAGTGCAGGGTGTACATCACCCAAGGTACATCATGTGTTGTGGACGAACTACAAAGCAAATCAATAAACGGGACTAACCCAAAGCACTGTTAAAATATAATGCCATCTGCTAAGGCAGAGATTTGCACGAATTTATCGTGTAAACAAAAGTCACAAATCTAACATTAATCTAGGAACTTGCACGCTAGGCCTAGATTATAAAATGTGTACAATAATGTGAGAGGCAAAGTTTTGTAAAGTCGAGCCTGGCTCTGGAGGGCAAGTACGCAATGAGTGGGCAGACATGACATGGGGACTTGCCTCAGATGAGACGGAAATACATCTACATCTACATGACTACTCTGCAATTCACATTTAAGTGCTTGGCAGAGGGTTCATCGAACCACAATCATACTATCTCTCTACCATTCCTCTCCCGAAAAGCGCGCGGGAAAAACGAACACCTAAACCTTTCTGTTCGAGCTCTGATTTCTCTTATTTTATTTTGATGATCATTCCTGCCGATGTAGGTTGGGCTCAACAAAATATTTTCGTATTCGGAAGAGAAATTTGGTGACTGAAATTTCGTAAATAGATCTCGCCGCGACGAAAAACGTCTTTGCTGTAATGACTTCCATCCCAATTCGCGTATCATATCTGCCACACTCTCTCCCCTATTACGTGATGATACAAATCGAGCTGCCCTTTTTTGCACCCTTTCGATGTCCTCCGTCAATCAAACCTGGTAAGGATCCCACATCGTGCGGCGATATTCTAACAGAGGACGAACGAGTGCAGTGTAAGCTGTCTCTTTTGTGGACTTGTTGCATCTTCTAAGTGTCCTGCCAATGAAACGCAACCATTGGCTCGCCTTCCCCACAATATTATCTATGTGGTCTTTCCAACTGAAGTTGTTCGTAATTTTAACACCCAGGTACTTCGTTGAATTGACAGCCTTGAGAATTGTACTATTTATCGAGTAATCGAATTCCAACAGATTTCTTTTGCAACTCATGTGGATCACCTCACACTTTTCGTTATTTAGCGTCAACTGCCACCTGCCACACCATACAGTAATCTTTTCAAAATCGCTTTGCAACTGAACTGGTCTTCGGATGACCTTACTAGACGGTAAATTACAGCATCATCTGCGAACAACCTAAGAGAACTGCTCAGATTGTCACCCAGGTCATTTATATAGATCAGGAACAGCAGAGGTCCCAGGACGCTTCCCTGGGGAACACCTGATATCACTTCAGTTTTACTCGATGATTTGCCGTCTATTACTACGAACTGCGACCTTCCTGACAGGAAATCACGAATCCAGTCGCACAACTGAGACGATACCCCATTGGCCCGCAGCTTGATTAGAAGTTGCTTGTGAGGAACGGTGTCAAAAGTTATCCGGAAATCTAGAAATACGGAATCAACTTGAGATCCCCTGTCGATAGCGGCCATTACTTCGAGCGAATAAAGAGCTAGCTGTGTTGTACAAGAACGATGTTTTCTGAAACCATGCTGATTACGTATCAATAGATCGTTCCCTTGGAGGTGATTCATAATGTTTGAATACAGTATATGCTCCAAAACCCTACTGCAAACCGACGTCAATGATATAGGTCTGTAGTTCGATGGATTACTCCTACTACCCTTCTTAAACACTGGTGCGACCTGCGCAATTTTCCAATCTGTAGGTACAGATCTATCGGTGGGCGAGCGGTTGTATATGATTGCTAAGTAGGGAGCTATTGTATCAGCGTAATCTGAAAGGAACGTAATCGGTATACAATCTGGACCTGAAGACTTTCCCGTATCAAGCGATTTGAGTTGCTTCGCAACCCCTAAGGTATCTACTTCTATGATACTCATGCTAGCAGCTGTTCGTGTTTCAAATTCTGGAATATTCCATTCGTCTTCCCTGGTGAAGGAATTTCGGAAAACTGCGTTCAATAACTCCGTTTTAGCGGCACAGTCGTCGGTAACAGTACCATCGGCACTGCGCAGCGAAGGTATTGACTGCGTCTTGCCGCTTGTGTACTTTACATACGACCAGAATTTCTGCGGATTTTCTACCAAATTTCGAGACAATGTTTCGTTGTGGAACCTATTAAAGGCATCTCGCATTGAAGTCCGAGCCAAATTTCGCGCGTCTCTAAATTTTAGCCAATATTCGGCATTTCGCGTTCTTCTGAACTTCGAATGCTTTTTCCGTTGCCTCTGCAACAGCGTTCGGACCTGTTTTGTGTACCACGGGGGATCAGTTCCATCTCTTACCAATTTATGAGCTAATCTCTCAATTGCTGTTGCTACTATATAATTGAATTTGAGCCACATCTCGTCTACATTTGCATAGTCATTTCGGAAGGAATGGAGATTGTCTCTTAGGAAGGCTTCTAGTGACAATTTATCAGCTTTTTTTAAATAAAATTATTTTGCGTTTGTTTCTGGTGGATTTGGAAGAAACGGTATTGAGCCTAGCTACAACGACCTTGTGATCACTAATCCCTGTTATCAGTCATGATGCTCTCTATCAACTCTGGATTGTTTGTGGCTAAGAGGACAAGTGTGTTTTCGCAATCATTTACAATTCGCGTGGGTTCGTGGACTAACTGCTCGAAATAATTTTCGGAGAAAGCATTTAGGACAATCTCGGAAGATGTTTTTTGCCTACCACCGGTTTTGAACAAGTATTTTTGCCAACATATCGAGGGAAGGTTGTAGTCCCCACCAACTATAACCGTATGAGTGGGGTATTTATTTGTTACGAGACTCAAATTTTCTCTGAACTGTTCAGCAACATTCTGCCTAATCTATCTTTCCTGAACACCGTCTGAGACTTCGTAAAAATTTCTGCAGAGCTTATTTCAGGCTTTAGCCAGCTTTCTGTACCTATAACTATTTCAGCTTCTGTGCTTTCTATTAGCGCTTGTAGCTCAGGGACTTTCCCAGCACAACTACAACAATTTACAACTACAATTCCGACTGTTCCTTGATCCAAGCACGTCCTGTATTTGCCATGCACCCTTTGAGATTGCAGCCCACCCCGTTCTTTCCCGAGGCCTTCTAACCTAAAAAACCGCCCAGTCCACGCCACACAGCCTCCGCTACCCGTGTAGCCGCCAGCTGAGTGTAGTGAACTCCTGACCTATTCAGCGGAACCCGAAACCCCACCACCCAATGGCGCAAGTCAAGGAATCTGCAGCCAACACCGTCGCAAAACCGTCTGAGCCTCTGATTCAGACCCTCCACCCGGCTCTGCACCAAAGGTCCGCAGTCGGTTCTGTCAACGATGCTGCAGATGGTGAGCTCTTCCTTCATCTCGTAAGCAAGACCGGCAGCCTTCAAAAATAAGATAGCCGCTGGAATCCAGAGAGAATTTCCTCAGATCCAAAGCGACACACGTCATTAGTGCCGACATGTGCCACCACCTGCAGCTGGCTGCACCCTGTGCTCTTCATGGCATCCGGAAGGACCCTTTCCACATTAGGAATGACTCCACCCGGAATGTACACGGAGTGCACACTGGATTTCGTCCCCTCCTTAGCCGCCATATCCCTAAGGGGCCCCATTACGCGCCTAACATTGGAGCTCCCAACTACCAATAAGCCCACCGTGATTGCCCGGACCTTGAAGGCTGATAATCGTCCTCTGAAACAGGGCAGGCAGCTGCATCTGGCTCAGCCAGAGACAGTGCCTGAAACCTGTTTGTCAGACGCTCCGGGGAGGCTTTCTGATCAGCCTCTGGGGACGTCTTTCGCTGCCTGTCACGCCTTGGAACGACCTCCCAATCAACCACAGGCGAGGGCTCATCCCCACTGCGGGCAGCAACCGGGGCAACCACAGTGGCAGACCGATCTGGGGACAGACGGGACGAGGTTGACATCCCCGTGATACCAAGTCTGGCTCCCAACAGTGGTGCCCATTGGCAACAGCCTCGAGCTGCGCGACCGAAGTCAGCGCCGCTTGCAGCTGTAAGCGAAGGGATGCCAACTCAGCCCTCATCCGAACACAGCAATCGCAGTCCCTGTCCATTCTAATCGATGTTGAACAACAGTTACTGAAACACGAGTCCGTGCCTAGATAACGCAAGGGAAACACGCAAAGAATGTATTAACTAACCTGTACAAATGCCTAACGACTGCGCTACAATCTGCCCGAATTTACGATTACAGTAACTAAAACTGGAAATTACACCTCCTATACGAAACTCACAATTCTATAGTCAAAAAATCTGAAGGCAAGTACGGCTCTAAATGGAAAATGAAAAGAGATAATTAGTGCGACAGACTGGTAAAATCCAGCACGAGCCAAAATCCAGTTCAGACTGAATGAAATACATTAGTGTTTGTGAACTAATCGAAACAGTGACTTTAAGCAGTGTGAAAAACTGTGATGGTGAAACTGTGATACGGACAGTGAAGTGCTAGTATTGAACGTTCAACAGCTCGTATTGGGACATCTCACCAGTGCCTGCGAGTGCGGCGAAAACATAATAATTTTGTCAAATGGTTCAAATGGCTCTGACCACTATGGGACTTAACATCTGAGGTCATCAGTCCCCTAGAACTTAGAACTACTTAAACTTAACTAACGTAAGGACATCACACATATCCATGCCCGAGGCAGGATTCGAACCTGCGACCGTAGCGGTCACGCGGCTCCAGACTGAAGCGCCTAGAAGCGCTCGGCCACACCGGCCGGCAAATAATTTTGTCAAATCAAAAACTGACGTGTAATGGAAACAGTATCGCATCAAAACTGCATTCACGGAAGAAGATCAATGTCATGTATTCTGCAAGACAATGCTGGCTTGACACTCGGAAACTGGCGAAAACTTAACAACAACTGCCGCACTAATAAATGCTTCTTTCCCACTAGCGTAACCATCTGCAGCGGGAGGGAAATATTACGTAAGTTGTGTGTATGTTTAGTGTACTACTTCGGAGATGCGTAGCAGAGCTGACTCCTGCCAACAAGCGCGGTGGGCGGATATCATCCCAGTCCGCCACGCCCGGCCGAGACAGAAACGCATCGCCAACCGTGCAGCCGATCAGCTGATTCTGACGTTCCACGCCGGCGAGAGACACGCTGGCGTCGAGCGGGCGTTGACGTCACCGCAGCCGCCGCGAACGCCGAGCACCGAACACACCACCCGGCGCCGTCACGAGCTAAACGTCGCGGCGTAGACCATCAACGACACCGTATCCAATGACATCCCAGAAACAATTAAGTGAAAGTAACCAAAGCAGTTAGTCTGTCGCTCCGCCGAGTTTACCCCAGGGTTTCCCTACGGCCGCGCCAAATGGGGAGCGAACAGTTGACACAACTGGGACTTAAAGTATTACAGACTAACTCGTGATTGTATACCTTTGAACACTGCAAAAGTTGCAACCCTAAAAAGAAGCAGCTAAAAAGAAACTAATTGTATTCTATGTCCTTTTGTACATGACTGTATACGTAACCGATTGTATATTATATTGTTATGTAAATAACTTCATCTGTATTACACTTTGTGTGCAACAAACTTCAGTAATTACAACGGTTTAAACATACGATGTGACATATGTAGACTGTGAAAGAAAAATCTGCGTGTGGACACTGTGGACATGAAATAGGAAATATTTATGTCAAAAAACACGAACATTTTTTATGACATAAACATTTCAGGGGAAGTAAAGCGTCCCCAGTACTATATTACGAAATGACTTAAAAAACAGTATTTATAAAGAAGAGACATTTAAAATTGAATAATATATTTTTTATCATGTAGCCGTAAAATAATAATTTCTCTGTGTGAGTTTCGAGTGCAAAGAAATATAACTAAATGATTTAAAGAGACGACAACATACGCTCTTTTGTTAATTTTTTAGTCGTCTTCACTTCTTCTCTTGACTTGGTTGTGTGCAAACGGACATCTTGCGAGTGCTGGCAAATGTAAGCATCTTTGTATGAGTTAAGCAGATAATATTTTGATTTAATATTATTGTGCACTTTTAATTTGTAAGAGGTGATCCCGATTTCATGTCCGCCTTCCTTGAATTAACCTGCATTCAAGTAATTTACAGTTCAACAATCGCAGCGGCCGATGCAGCCAACGACGCCATTACGTGGCGATATTAACTTATGAAAAATTAACGGAAGCGAAAAACTCGCCCGCTATTAACATAATATTAATTTTTCTCCACAGCCGTCCGACGTTGCAGAAAATACGTAGCTTTAAGATTCTTATTTTCAGTACCATAGCCCAGAGCCAGGACTCCGACTACAATAAGATTGGTTAACGGAGGTAAGAAAAAAATACTCTCGCGCGTGTGTGGGCCGTAATTGTAATTAATAACTAAAGATCTTTTGCTTTAAAGTGAACTGACTAGCCGAGGAAATTAATATGAAAAGTTTATTCCAATGTTCAACTTGTATGCTCATGTTTTAAGATTCAGCGAGTCTAACATTCATCAACGTAACAAAATAATTTAAGATTAATATTGTTAAAAAGGAGAACTTCACAAAAGCATTTAACCGTAAACCAAAATTGAATGAAATATCATTTTTATTAAGGCCCACCACGTAAGTCGGCAACAATCAAAATAATAATAATAATATATTAAATTACGACGGCCGACGGACACGAGATAGTCCTCTACAGGAGACACCTAATTTGTTATAATCTGATGTTACTACAATCGTCCAGTGCAACTGTGGTTCTTTGATTGCTTTGAGAGAAGGTAGAGTGGAACAAAATCATACGAAATATAAGTTCACTTCATTACAAGAATGATAAAAACATTTACTTCCTATTATATAAGCCAGGACACAACAATGTGCCGAATATCTACAACTCTACTTGCATATTAAAGCTTCACTGTATGCACACATTTACTAAACTCTTCTCTTGAAGTACAAAGTTCACAGTGATCAGAATCAAAGTTCAGTCTACATCTACATATAAATGTACATTTATACTCCGCAAGCCACCCAACGGTGTGTGGCGGAGGGCACTTTACGTGCCACTGTCATTACCTCCCTTTCCTGTTCCAGTCGCGTATGGTTCGCGGGAAGAACGACTGCCGGAAAGCCTCGGGGCGCGCTCGAATCTCTCTAATTTTACATTCGTGATCTCCTCGGGAGGTATAAGTAGGTTGAAGCAATACATTCGATACCTCATCCAGAAACGCACCCTCTCGAATCCTGGACAGCAAGCTACACCGCGATGCAGAGCGCCTCTCTTGCAGAGTCTGCTACTTGAGTTTGCTAAACATCTCCGTAACGCTATCACGCTTACCAAATAACCCTGTGACGAAACGCGCCGCGCTTCTTTGGATCTTCTCTATCACCTCTGCAACCCGACCTGGTACGGAACCCACACTGATGAGCAATACTCAAGTATAGGTCGGACGAGTGTTTTGTAAGCAACCTCCTTTGTTGATGGACTACATTTACTAATGACTCTCCAAATGAATCTCAACCTGGCACCCGCCTTACCTACAATTAATTTTATATGATCATTCCACTTCAAATCGTTCCGTACGCATATTCCCACATATTTTACAGAAGTAACAGCTACCAGTGTTTGTTCCGCTACCATGTAGTCATACAATAAAGGATGCTTCTTTCTATATATTCGCTATAAATTATACTTGTTTATGTTAAGGGTCACTTGCCACTCCCTGAACCAAGTGCCTATCCGCTGCAGATGTTCCTGCATAACGCTGCAACTTTCTAATGCTGCAACTTCTCTGTATAGTACAGCATCATCCGCGAAAAGCCGCATGGAACTTCCGACACTATCTACTAGGTCATGTATATATATTGTGAAAAGCAATGGTCCCATAACACTCCCCTGTGGCACGCCAGAGGTTACTTTGACGTCTGTAGACGTCTCTCCATTGACAACAACATTCTGTGTTCTGTTTGCTAAATACTATTGAATCCAGCCACACAGCTGGTTTGATATTCCGTAGGCTCTTACTTTGTTTATTAGGCGACAGTGCGGAACTGTATCGAACGCCTTCCGGATGTCAAAGAAAATGGCATCTACCTGGAAGTCTGTATCTCAGACATGAGTAACAAATGAGCCCCAACTTGATGTTATCTGCGTGTTAGGATGACACGCACTGGGCAAAGCCTTCCTCTGCTCGGCTGTATATGGACCTCCGTGCAGTGGCGCTACAGGGCTGGGATAGAGGGCGTGGCTTCGCCAGTTCCACCCATTTGTGGAAACAGTGTGCAGCGAGACACCGTTATCTGTGGTAATGATGCGAGGTGCCTACTTTGTTACGGCACTGCGATCTTTGGATGATACCACATAATTAATACCGCATAATCCCCCTTACCTCGGTAACTGACAGTGTCAGTTTGGCAAGCAAGAGAGTCCGAAAGTTTCTCAGGATATGCCACACGCAACTGAAATCACTCGTCGATAATTAGACGCTGCAGAGCTACCAGATTGCGAGGATATTCATTTCTACATTTCGTTCAACGTTCCAGATAGTGTCAAAACATTTCCTGTGGATTACGATACTATGTTACAGCAAGCCAGTCCAAGATCAAACCAGTATACTATGGATCTAGTCCTGTGAACACGGCTGTTATTTCGAAAGACAAGCGCGCTGCATGGTCACACGACCAGCTGAAAAGCGACCAGTGTGGTTTTTTAAGGAGTTGTGTCATTTTCCCGGCCAGTGTAGTTTGCAAGCTGAAAACTGTACTGCAGTTAGCTATGGAATTTGTTAAAGTTTTAATCTTTTGCAAATTATTCACGTATCTTTCTATCAACATATTGCTGTACTAAGATATTTGCGTGTTCCTGTGCATATTGTCGTGTTGCTATTATGATTAACACCTAGACGATGGAAGATGACATTTTCTTGATTCGGTTTTTCGTAGTAGGGTGTCCTGAAATATTTACCATGCTCACTGAAACGCCTTAATCGAATCATTTGCAGTATGTTAATTGGACGCCATTCCTCTGTGTATGTGGCCCCCTGGTACTTGTCTGTTGGACACTTTGCCCAACTCGAACGGCTATGGCTCAATAAAACTCATTTTAAAACAGGAAAATCAGTCTGCAGTCTGTTCTACCAACATTCAAGCTCATTTAGCTGTGAATGTCCTCATTTGTATGCCTCATTTGATGCCTAACGAACCTAGAGACTACATAAGCAGAATTTGCTGAAGGTGCAACGCCGCGCAGTCGACAATGTGTGACCAGGAGAACCGCAATAGTCATAAAAGCGATACTATTTGGCAAAAAGTCATAAACAGTCATAATAGTCATAAATGCGGTACTATTTGGGAAAAAGGGAAAAGAACTGCTTGAAACTACATACAAGGGGCACTCCAAAACAAATGCACAATGGTTTTTAAAACATCCATTCTATTTTCCATACCTATGATACTTTTACAGTACGTTGGTAGATTCTTGAGAGATAAAACGTTAACTAGGGCCTGTACGAGGATACTGCGCTGGAGGTCCCAGGTATTGGGTGTGTCCACCTTCACTATATAATCTGGTTGCCCAACGACTAACTGCACTACGTTCAACAGCGTCATCTCATCAACTTCAATCTGCTGTCAATTTTTATCGCTATCCCGTTCTCGAACACACAAACTCCACTGTATAACGCGACTTGTGAAAAAAAAAAAAAAGTTGAATTAATTTCCGATACATGCGGGAATAATATGTCTAAGATCTCTGTGAGTAGAACAAAGGTATAGAACAAAAGCTGGATTTTTGAAAAATGTATTTTGGAGTGACCACCTTATGTTAACACATGCACTAGTTAGTCACATTTCCCAAAACAAAAGTAATTGTGTTACCGTACCATCTCCTCTTTCCGTCGAAACAACGGAATTTAACACTTGATATAAGGGCAACAAGCAGGTGTGCTTGATAACTTTCTGCGTATCTGTACTCCAGTACTCCAACATCCACAATCTCAGTGATCACACTAACTTTACCATCAGCTGTTCCACTTCCTTAACTGAAACTCGGTATTTGCTTTTCGATGATGGAAAAAAGGTATTACTGCAAAATAACTGATATTTTGAGGACTATAACTAATTTTGTGTCTATTAACATGCACTGCTTGAAGCATATCCTTAGGTTTTTCTCGAATAATTACACACACAGGTGTGTATTTTAAAATCATATCTATTCGGTTTTACCCAAGGTGGAATCCTTCCCTCGGAAGTTGGGTTCGGGTTAATACCATCGTTTGGTAGAGGTTATTCCACGTTCAAAAATATGTATGAAAATTTCCTCCCGCAACCGCCCCACCCCCACCCCTCTGCTCCATACACCAGCAATAGCTTATTGTGTACCGATTTTGCTAAATAATCTGTGGATGTACACACAAATTTTAGCAGTGCTAGATGGTGAAACAAGATAACATACTGATCATGAACGACGTTCAGCTGTAACAACAGATAAACGCTGGCATTAGGGTAGGTGGCAGAGGACAGATGCTTCTACCTACAAAACATTTACATGTTCCTAGCTCTTACAATCAGCAAACCACAAAATATTTTGTCTTACTCTTTAAGAGACATACTGCGTTGGCAGTATTCACGTTGGTTTGTGGAACGAGCATTAGAAATCTCTTTTGTATGCAGTTGTAAAAAGAGATGGGAAGATAAAACATGACTTCTCTTCAAAGAACATGCGACAAAGAGACTCAGCTGAAGTGGTTTGAGAAATGTACTTTTCAACAAATTTAAAGAAAATGTAGGGACATTAATCTTGGCTCTAGATTTGTATTTGATTAGACCCATTTACAACATCTGTGCAGCCACAGACGACTGTTAATCCATCATTAAGGTGTCTAGAGGACAGGATTGAACAGTGCGTTAACATTCTAGGGGTAATGTATTGCGTACTCCGTGTTGCCAGCAGCCTTCTTATGCCTCTCCTTAATAGCTTTCCGATACAATAAATGCGTCGACGAACAGTCCCGCATTGAGGAACTTGGTCGCATACCGTGCGGGAATGTACGGTCTGGGTTATCTCGCGAAGTCAGGCGTCGCCCACACACAGGCAGAACGGACAGTCGTTTGCAGAATGTCGCGTTGCACAGCTGCGCGAGCCTTCAGGTCGTGACACCATTGCGGGAGCAAAGTATATTCCGCAAAACGATATAACTGATGACAGCAACATCTGTTCAGGTCATCAGAACCTCATCGTTTCCCTATGGAATTAACGTTGAGGTTTCACGTTAACATCATTCCCCAATTTTACGTTGACAGCTGCAGTTACAAAATCTTTTAACACCTTCAATGACACAATCGGTTAAATCACAATGACCGTGTGATCTTAAGCCTGACAGTTCAGAAATAAGGCAGTCGGTTTCAAATTACAGACGAAATGAGAAGGGAAAATGTATATCTCCTGGCGAATATTGAAGTATTTCTCTTACACTAGCGCAAATATTTGTTGGTATTGCTGTTGTTGTAGTGGTCTTCAGTCTAAAGACTGGTTTGACGCAGCTCTCCATGCTATTGGATCCTGTGAAGTCCTTTTCACTCTGAGTTACTGCTGCAACCTATATCATTCTGAATCTGCCTACTGTATTCATCTCTTCGTCTCCCTCTGAGATTTTTACCTCCCACACTTCCCTCCAGTACAAAATTGATGACCCATTGATGTCTCAGAATGTTTTCTACCAACCTATCTCTTCTTCTAGACAACTTATGCAATAAATTTCTTTGCTCCCCAGTTCTGTTCAGTAATACATCATTAGTTACGTAACTGCCCAGCTAGTCTTCAGCATTCTCCTGTAGCACCGCATTTCGAGAGCTGCTGTTCGTTTCTTGTCTAAGATGTTTATCATGCATGTTTCACTTTCATACGTGGCTATACTCCATACAAATACTTTCGGAAAATACTTCCTGATCCTTGAATCTATACTGGACGTTAACAAATTTCTCGTCTTCAGAAACGCTTTTCTTGCCGTCGCCAGTCTATATTTTATATCCTCTCAACTTCGACCATCATCAGTTATTTTGCTGCCCAAACAGTATAATTTACCTACTACTTTAAGTGCCTCGTTTCCTAATATAATTCCCTCAGCATCACCTACTTTAATTCCACTACATTCCGTTAACCTCGTTATGATTTTGTTGATGTTCATCTTATATCATCCTTTCAAGACACTGTCCATTCCGTTCAATTGCTCTTCCAAGTTCTTTGCTGTCTCTGACGTATTTCTGTCATCGCCAAACCTCAAAGCTTTTATTTCTGCTCCCTGAACTTTAATTCCTCCTCAAATTTTTCTTTTGTTTCCTTTACTGCTTGCTCAATATACTGATTGAATAACACAGGTTACAACCCTTTCTCACTCCCTTCTCAACCACTGCTTCCCCTTCATGCCCCTCGACTCTTACAACTACCACCTGGTTTCTGTACAAGTTGTAAATAGCATTTTGCTCCGAGTATTTCACCCTTGCTATCGTGAGAATTTGAAAGAGAGTATTCCAGTCAACATTGTCAAAAGTTTTCTCGAAGTCTACAAAGTCTACAAATGTTATAAACGTAGGCTCATTAACTAAGCTTCTAAGAGAAGTCGTAGGGTGTTGCTACAGTTCTCCGAATCCAAACTGCTCTCCCCCGAGTTCGGCTTCTACTAGTTTTTCCATTCTTCTCCAAAGAATTGGTGTTAATATTTTGCAACCATGACGTATTATACCGATAGTTCGATAATATTCACACCTTTCGGCAACAACCTTCTGTGGAACTGGAATTATTGTAATCCTCTTGAAGTCTGTGGATATTTCGCCTGTCTCGTGCATTTGCACATCATATGGAAGAGTTTTGTCAGGGCTGGCTCTCCCTAGGCTCTCAGTAGTTCTAACGGAACGTTGTCTACTCCCGGGGCCCTGTTTCGACTTAGGTCAAATCCATCTCACTGTATGATATTTCCCATCACATCTTCATCTACATGCTCTTCCATCTATAACATTGCTCTCAAATACATCTCCCTTGTATAGACACACTACATACTTCTTCCACTTCCCAGCTTCCCTTCTTTGCTTAGGACTGGTTTTCCATCTTCTTATATTAATTTAGCTGATTCTCTTTTCTCCAAGGATCTCTTTAGTTTTCCTAGCGATATTTGCTTCTAAATCCTGACAGTTCTCCTCTAGCTATTCGCGCTTAGCCATTTTACACCTCTCGTAAATCTCATTGTTTAGACCTTAGTTTTCCCTTCGCCTACTTCAATTGCAGCATTTTTATATTTTCTCCTTTCATCAATCAAATTCAGTATCTCTTGTGTTTTTCAGGGAGTTATACTAGGCTTCATCTTTTTTGTTATTTTATCCTCTGCTGCCTTCACTATTTCACCTCTCAAAACTTCTTCTTCTACTGTATTCCTTTCCCCTATCATTGTAAATCGCTCCGTAATGCTGCCTCTGAAACTCTCAACAATCTCTGGTTATTTGAGTTTATCCATGTCCCACTTCTTTAATTTCCTACCTTTTTGCATTTTTTTCAGTTTTAATCTACGATTCGTAACCAATAAATTCTGGTCAAAGTACACATCTATCCCTGGAAATGTGAAAATGTCTTATAATTCAAAATTATTGTATAATCAGTCTGAACCTTTCTGATGTCTCCAGGTCTCTTCCACGTATACAACGTTCTCTTATGATTCTTAAACCAGCCATCAGCGATGATTAAATTATACTCTCTGCAAAACTCTACCAGGCGGCTTTCTCTTTCATTCCTTTCCCCCAGTCTATACTCACCTACTATTTTTCCTTCTCTTCCTGTTCCTACTATCGAATTCCAGTCCCACATGACTATTAAAGTTTCGTCCCCCTTATCTATCTGAATAGCATCTTTTAACTCATCAGACATTTCTTCAATCTCTTCATCATATGCGGAGCTAGTTGACATTTAAACTTGTACTGCTGTTGTGGGTGTGTGCTTCGTGTCTACTTGGTTACAATAATGCATTCACTAATCTGTTCACAGTAACTTAACCACATATGTCGTTATTCATGATTAAACCTACTCCTGCATTTCCCCTATTTTATTTCGTATTTCTAACCCTGTGTTGAACTGACCAGAAGCCCTGTTCCTCCTGACACCGAACTTCGCTAATTCCTTATATATCTAACTTTAACCTGTCCATTTCCTTTTTTAAATTTTCTAATCTGCCGTCTCGGTTATTGGATCCGATATTCAGCGCTCCGGTCTGTAGAACGCCAGTTTTGTTTCGCCTGATAACGACATCCTCCTGAGTAGTCCCCGCCCAGAGATCTGAATGGGGGACAATTTTACCTCCGGAATAGTTTATCCAAGAGGACGCCATCATCATTTAACCGCACAGTAGACCTACATGCCCTGTGGACAAGCATCGGCAGCAGTTTCCCTTTACTTTAAGCTGTTCGCAGTACCAGCACAGAAAGGCTGTTTTGGTTGATGTTACAAGGCCAGATCAGTCAATCAACCAGACTGTTGTCACTGCAACTACTGTAAAGGCTCCTGCTCTTTCAGGAACCATGCGTTTGTCTAGCCTTTCAACAGTGACCCCCTCCGTTTTGGTTGCTTGGTTGCACCTGTGGTAAGGCTGTCTGTACCGCTGAGACACACAAGCCTCTCCACCAACGGCAACGACCATAATTCGTGGGGGGGGGGGGGGGGGGGGGGAAGGTGCAAATTTTTATGTAGTGTAAATCACTGGGACTGAAACGGCAAAAACGCTCACTCTTGCCAAAAATTTAAATAAAAATAATAACTCCTAATAAAGACAGTGCTCAGTCCACCAAGGACAACTGCAGTAACTAACGAATTAGTTACCCCATTAGTGGTTCACGTAATTTAGAAACATGTGCACTTTAGATTATTTAATTGAGCCATGTGCACGTGACGAAAATTTCCTTGTCCGGCCTAAAATCAGAGTCCAAAGCTACACCCTTCCCACTAAATTTTCATAATGTTAGTATTGTAATTTTGTGCTGAAATTACTGTAACACAAATAACACGTACCTGGCAAAGCAAACGCCATACGACAGTAACGCTTACCGGTACGAGGTAGCACAGCATAACTACTGTCATCACATTTTCTGAACAACAAATGAAACAATATTGCGCTCTTGAAGACAGACGCCACGTATCCTGGTGAGAGCCAAAATACAAAGTTTCAAGTATCGAATGAATAACGTAGAGATATTTTTCATCCCTACATATCGCCCCCGCAGGAAGATTAGACTAAGTACGACACGCACAGAGGCATTAGGCACTCACTCTTCCCCCGTTCCGTATGCAACCGCAACGGGAGGAAATGCTGGTTCTCCTCTGTCATACAGTGGTACGCAGATTATTTCAAAAAATCAAAATGTTCAGATGTGTGTGAAATCTTACGGGACTTAACTGCTAAGGTCATCAGTCCCTTAGCTTGCACACTACTTAACCTAAATTATCCTAAGGACAAACACGCACACCCATGCCCGAGGGAGGACTCGAACCTCCGCCGGGACCAGCCGCACAGTCCAGGACTGCAGCGCCCTAGACCGCTCGGCTAATAAGGGCGCAGCAGATTATTTAGTCGTAAGTATAGAGTGATGATTCAGCACCGTAATATTGCATGTCAATCCGCAATACTACTGGTTCTGTAAAACCACAGGTACTCACCAACTGTTAACCAAGATGAAAAACTGTACAGAGCAAATATTAGCGAGGAAAATTATTTCAGATTACTTTAATGCCACTGATTAGTGCTGATGTTAAGATAGGTCTTTACTAAGTTTTGTGCTGTAGCCCAACTCAAAGAAGGCCGCGAACTGCGTATCTTGTGGGAACGACGTTCGACGCTGGTTGTAAATCAATGGCTGGAAACGCTATGAAGAGAGAAATTTACTACTGCAACAACTGTGAACTCAAATCACAACCGATTAACAGTCAGAATCGTCTTAAAAGCAGCACACAACTGTAGGAAGTTCCAGATTAAAGTCAAGGTCTAGGTCCAGAAAGCAAGGTAACAGTTGTACGCGACAACTGGCATATTTGGATTGGGGTGGGGGTGAGGGGAAAATGGTTTGGAGCAGCCCTTTTCATTTTCCAAAGAACTTTGAAAGACCACCTACTGATAACAGTATTACTATAAAAGTTACAGTGAGTATAATTATACAGAGTGTACGTGAAGTCCATCGATTAGAATTCGTAATTTTTTCAGGGATGTTTTCCGAGAATTTTGGTATAATATACTGAAGGGAAAAAAATCGCAACACCAAGAAGGAGTAGTGTGACATAAACGAAAGTTGGTAGGTGTGTTTTTTCAGATGTTGTTGTTGTTGTGGTCTTCAGTCCTGAGACTGGTTTGATGCAGCTCTCCATGCTACTCTATCCTGTGCAAGCTTCTTCATCTCCCAGTACCTACTGCAACCTACATTCTTCTGAATTTGCTTAGTGTATTGATCTCTTGGTCTCCCTCTACGATTTTTACCCTCCACGCTGCCCTCCAATGCTAAATTTGTGATCCCTTGATGCCTCAAAACATGTCCTACCAACCGATCCCTTCTTCTAGTCAAGTTGTGCCACAAACTTCTCTTCTCCCCAATCCTATTCAATACCTCCTCATTAGTTACGTGATCTACCCACCTTATCTTCACCATTCTTCTGTAGCATCACATTTCGAAAGCTTCTATTCTCTTCTTGTCCAAACTGGTTATCGTCCATGTTTCACTTCCATACATGGCTACACTCCATACAAATACTTTCAGAAACGACTTCCTGACACTTAAATCTATACTCGATGTTAACAAATTTCTCTTCTTCAGAAACGATTTCCTTACCATTGCCAGCCTACATTTTATATCCTCTCTACTTCGACCATCATCTGTTATTTTGCTCCCTAAATGGCAAAACTCCTTTACTACTTTAAGTGTCTCATTTCCTAATCTAATCCCCTCAGCATCACCCGATTTAATTTGACTACATTCCATTATCCTCGTTTTGCTTTTGTTGACGTTCATCTTATATCCTCCTTTCAAGACACTGTCCATTCCGTTCAACTGCTCTTCCAAGTCTTTTGCTGTCTCTGACAGAATTACAATGTCATCGGGGAACCTCAAAGTTTTTACTTCTCCATGAATTTTAATACCTACTCCGAATTTTTCTTTTGTTTCCTTTACTGCTTGCTCAATATACAGATTGAATAACATCGGGGAGAGGCTACAACCCTGTCTCACTGCTTTCCCAACCACTGCTTCCCTTTCATGCCCCTCGACTCTTATAACTGCCATCTGGTTTCTGTACAAATTGTAAATAGCCTTTCGCTCCCTGTATTTTACCCCTGCCACCTTCAGAATGTGAAAGAGAGTATTCCAGTTAACATTGTCAAAAGCTTTCTCTAAGTCTACAAATGCTAGAAATGTAGGTTTGCCTTTTCTTAATCTTCCTTCCACATCTGAAACAAAAATCGGTTCCAATTTCGTGTCAGTCGCGTAAGAGTGGCGCTACTATAAGAATGCAAATATTGTTTGCTTTAAATACGCGCTGTAACGGTCGCGTGGATCGGTTACATTTGAGATTGGACAAGGTGAGTTAACGTTAGTCAAGAATGCCTCGAAGGCGACAAAGACGCCACTGTCAACACTCAGTGAGTTTGATCGACGACTCGTAACAGAGCTACGAGAAAATGGAAACACATAGCAGGGATGTAGACGTTGTACATTATTGCCGGCAGCTGTGGTCACGAGAATGTGCGGTTCGAAGAAGACTGAGTTCTGGAGGGCGACGTGGCATTACCGAGACTGAAGACCATCGTGTTTGTCGTACGGCTCTGGCGCAACGTACTGCAACTCCAGCAGCAATCTGAGCTGCAGTTGGCACCACACTGACACAATGAACCGTCACAAATCTGTCGTGCAATGACAGCTCAGAGACCTCCTGTAGCGTGCAGCCGGCCGCGGTGGCCGAGCGGTTCTGGGCGCTTCAGTCCGGAACCGAGCGTCTGCTTGACCTGCTACCCCTGAAGAAGCGTTATTACCGGCCAGTGTTCAACAGAAGATCCCAAAGAGGATGGCAATAGATAGTCACTTTAAAGTACAACATCAATTCTGAGGAAAACTGCACACCACTTCTGAGCTGTGGTTGCCTGAATGACGTATCTGAAGATTCCTGTGAAGATATCAAGAGAGGATACTGACAGGGTATAACACCATAAATTGACGACACTACCCGACTAGCGTTTCAAACAGATTTTCAAAGAATAGTGTCAATAGGCAATCACAACATAATACAATCTACCTTCTTACTTGTGGAATCAGTAGAAACGATTAGCGGTGTTAAAATATATTGATGAACAGTTGTGATCTCTCAAGATCAATATCGTAAATCATTCCACAATATATAAGAAAACTCCTGAGTACACTACAGAGAATCTTTAGAGATGGATTCTCTAAACTAATGTATGTTCGTTGGGCCTATACTTTGGTATTCACAACTTATCTTTTGCTGGAAAATTTTTTAAAATAATCCCTATTTTCGGTGTTGAATAATAAATCAAAAATAAAGAAAAACAAATGACTAAGCGCTACCGCCACTTTTGTCCCTGTATGAAATAATGTACAAGACTCAACCCTTCCAGGCGTTGGACATTCGCGGTTACTAATCCCTCTTAAAACATATTTTTCCAGCAATGTAGCATAAGAACGTTTTATAATATGTCCAGTAATTGTTCACTTTACTTATTACCCAATAGTAATGTCATCACCGTAAGTGCTCACAGTTATTGAACACGCAATTGCTTATTTCAGTATGAAATGGGAAGAACAACTATTACAATAGTATAAATTCTTTAGGTGAGATGACGAGGATTTAATCACACCATCGTTTACACTCTCCACAGGGGTTAGTAGTCACAACCACCAACAAATATACCATAGATATACCGACATCTATCATCAAAATAAATCAATATAGGACAGAGGCTTCACTTATGCTTGTCGTCACTTTCTCATCAATTGATAGGTTCGCGTATTTTACAATATAGAACTACTACCCCGAAGACAACGAAAATTCAACCAAAATCACCTGCGTCACTTTTCAACCCAAACAAAATTTATTCTGAAATTAACTTCAGATACTACACTGAAACTCTGTTCAACTTTCTAGGACAGCTCAGTCCTTACTTTATAAACCATTTGGAAGCATGTAGCTTCAAAACTTCCCATTTCAATCAACATAAGAACAATCTCCGACCGAGAATTATTCCGTTTTTTACAACGAACTTTATATGGTTGTTCACTCACCTTAAGTGAAAACAGCCTTATCTTCTTCAGAATTAATCGAAAACATGAGACTTACGTAGGTGATGACAAATTTCAAACTTTCCAATCAGTTTAGAATCCAATATTATCTTGCTGATTTTGCTTTCTTTACGTATCGATGTAAATACGTAAGTCAGATCACAAATTCCCCTACTGCAAGATATAATATTAATTAAGCGTCAAACGCCGAACTAGTTTCCTAACCATGAACAAACGACGAACTCTGTGTCTCCTTCAGACCTACTTCGGACATACTACTAAAATTCTTATTCTTTTACATCATTGTTGTTTTAAATAATTTTCTTTGGCCTTCTGTATTCTTTTTCTTTAGACGCCAGGTCGCTGTTGTACCGCAATCGGCAGCCAAGCCCACCACTTTGTCGTGCGCTCTGTAACATATAACAGAATTCCTTTTAACAAATAAAATTTATATATTTATTATCGAACCACTTTGCGTATTTTGAGGCTACGTACATCTTGTGCTGATAAAATATGAGCGAATTTTTACTCAGGGGCAGCACATGCTACGGTCGCAGGTTCGAATCCTGCCTCGTGCATGGATGTGTGTGATCTCCTTAGGTTAGTTAGGTTTAATTAGTTCTAAGTTCTAGGGGACTAATGACCTGAAATGTTAAGTCCCATAGCGCTCAGAGCCATTTGAACGATTTTTTTGTAGCGTGCAGTGTACTGACACCAAACCATCGTCATTTTCGACTTCAGTGGTGTCAAGGGAGAGCTCAATGGAGGGCAGGGTGGAGGTCTGTTGTGTTTTCTGGTGGAAGCTGGTTCTGCCTCGGTGTCTCTGATGGCCACGTATTCGTTAGCAGGAGGCCAATTGAGGGCCTGCAACCAACTTGTCCGCATGCTAGACACACTGGACCTACACCTGGAGTTAAGGTCTGGGTTGCAATTTCATGCGACAGCAGAGCCACTCAAGTGGGTATTCCCCGCACACTGCAAATTTCTATGTCTAGCTGGTGAATCAACCTAAGGTGCTGCCATTCGTGAACAGCATTCCAGGGAGTGTTTCCCAGCAGGATAATACTCGCCCATATCCCGCTGTTGTAACCCAAGATGCTCTAAAGAGTGTCGACGTATTGGCTTGGCCTGCTCGATCACCAGACCTGTCTGCAATCGAGTACATACAGGACATTATCGGATGACAACTTCGGAGCCGGCCGCTGTGGGCGAGCGGTTCTTGGCGCTTTCGTCCGGATCCGCGCTACTGCTACGGTCGCAAGTTCGAATCCTGCTTCGGGCATGAACGTGTGTGATGTCCTTAGGTTACTTAGGTTTAAGTAGTTCTAAGTTCTAGGGGACTGATGACCTCAGATGTTAAGTCCCATAGTGCTTAGACCCATTTGAACAACTTCGACGTCATCCACGAACAGCATTAACCGCCCTGTATTGGCCGACCAAGTTCCTCAGGCATGGAACACTACAGGGTGTTGCAAAAAGGTACGGCCAAACTTTCAAAAACATTCCTCACACACAAATAAAGAAAATATGTTATGTGGACATGTGTCCGGAAACGCTTACTTTCCATGTTAGAGCTCATTTTATTACTTCTCTTGAAATCACATTAATCATGGATGAAAACACACAGCAACAGAACGTACCAGATTGACTTCAAACACTTTGTTACAGGAAATGTTCAAAATGTCCTCCGTTAGCGAGGATACATGCATCCACCCTCTGTCGCATGGAATCCCTGATGCGCTGATGCAGCCCTGGAGCATGGCGTATTGTATCACAGCCGTCCACAATACGAGCACGAAGAGTCTCTACATTTGGTACCGGGGTTGCGTAGACAAGAGCTTACAAATGCCCGCATAAATGAAAGTCAAGAGGGTTGAGGTCAGGAGAGCGTGGAAGCCGTGGAATTGGTCCGCCTCTACCAATCCATAGGTCACCGAATCTGTTGTTGAGAAGCGTACAAACAATTCGACTGAAATGTGCAGGAGCTCCATCGTGCATGAACCACATGTTGTGTCGTACTTGTAAAGGCACATGTTCTAGCAGCACAGGTAGAGTATCCCGTATGAAATCATTATAACGTGCTCCATTGAGCGTAGGTGGAAGAACATGAGGCCCAATCAAGACATCACCAACAATGCCTGCCCAGACGTTCACAGAAAATCTGTGTTGATGACGTGATTGCACAATTGCGTGCGGATTCTCGTCAGCCCACACATGTTGATTGTGAAAATTTACAATTTGGTCACGTTGGAATGAAGCCTCATCCGTAAAGAGAAGATTTGCACTGAAATGAGGATTGACACATTGTTGGATGAACCATTCGCAGAAGTGTAGCCGTGGAGGCCAATCACCTGCTGATAGTGCCTGCACACGCTGTACCTGGTACGGAAACAACTGGTTCTCCCGTAGCACTCTCCATACAGTGACGTGGTCAACGTTACCTTGTACAGCAGCAAGTTCTCTGACGCTGACATTAGGGTTATCGTCAACTGCACGAAGAATTGCCTCGTCCATTGCAGGTGTCCTCGTCGTTCTAGGTCTTCCCCAGTCGCGAGTCATCGGCTGGAATGTTCCGTGCTCCCTAAGACGCCGATCAATTGCTTCGAACGTCTTCCTGTCGGGACACCTTCGTTCTGGAAATCTGTCTCGATACAAACTTACCGCGCCACGGCTATTGCCCCGTGCTAATCCATACATCAAATGGGCATCTGCCAACTCCGCATTTGTAAACATTGCACTGACTGCAAAACCACGTTCGTGATGAACACTAACCTGTTGATGCTACGTACTGATGTGCTTGATGCTAGTACTGTAGAGCAATGCGTCGCATGGCAACACAAGCACCGAAGTCAACATTATCTTCCTTCCATTGGGCCAACTGGCGGTGAATCGAGGAAGTACAGTACATACATACTGACGAAACTAAAATGAGCTCTAACATGGAAATTAAGCGTTTCCGGACACATGTCCACATAACATCTTTTCTTTGTTTGTGTGTGAGGAATTTTTCCTGAAAGTTTGGCCGTACCTTTTTGTAATACCCTGTATACCACAAAATGACATCCGGCACCTATACAGCACAATGCAAGCAGGTTTGTATTCTGATGGTTACACTGGTCGTTAATGTACCAGCATTTCACATTCGCAATGTCTTATCTCCTGCTTATATTAACCAGCGATCCTTCAATGTTAATCACAAAAATATGTTACCTAGACAAATGTATTCCCGATATTTCATCAATCTACATTAATTATGTTTTGCTGCTGCAATTTTTTTTTCACTGGTGGCTCGTAAGAAAGTAAGTGCATGCCACCTGAGTTGTTGCCGCATTTACTTTTACTGGTCTATTACAGGCTGTCACGCTTCTGACAGCAGTTTTTAAGATGCCAGTATGGACCAATGGTCAGGATACTGTCACAGGTTGGTGAGCAGGATGCGGAGTGAGGATCCTTTTCCTCGGAGGCCATTGAATCCTAAATTCAGCCACATCAGCATAATACTGCTGGCCGTGTCAGGTGTTCCACCTTTGCACTAATCCACTTGAACGCCGCACACCAGTAGTTACAGGCAGCAGGACGTGTGAAGTGTACACAGGCTCAGACTGCACACCGACGACTGCTTGGAGAGGCCGCTCGATGATAACCTGGAGGAGACTCCCAGCGACTGCTCCACTTAGATCCTGGCAGGATCATGGCTACGAGCGGTCCGTACATCATCAGCTAGTGTGACGGCTGGCTGTAACAGAGGCTGGGTGATCAGCAACGGGCCACCAGCTGGTGTGGAGTAGCTATTGGCGTTAGGAGCAGTGAAAATTATATAGTGCTAGGTCTGGGAGGCGAGTATTTATGGTAAATTCTGACTGGCTTGTTATGACCAGGTTCATGCCTTTAGGAATTGAGACGCAGCAACAGAAGGTGGCACGCAGTAACACTGTTTACTACTGCGCTGGGCTGGTGTATTGCACCATGCCGTCTCAGCAGTATTCCAGCTTTGGCACCAGAGTTATGCTAGGCCACATGTCTGGAATCTGGTAGTGAAGGTGTTGGTACAAAAGCGCTGAAAATATCTTCACAACGTTGCGCGAACCGATTACGCATTGTGGTCTCCTTTGCAACCCAATTTTTTGGATTAGCTCACGGTACTTGCTGTTAACAATAGTAACGACAACTTCAGTCTTTGTTCTCATGCTTCATTCATTACAACTCGGTTGTCTCTAGAGATTGTTTTTATGGCAGTGTTGTTGTACATTAATACTGATACAAAGCAGTATGGGTAGGCCTAGTGACAAAGACCTATCCGTTTTGCACCTCATGCATGGGTTCATTGAATGCAATGGGAACTCGCACGAAGACGCTACGCTTAGCTGTCCCCGCACCGTCGGGAACCGCACCACAGTGTTTTTGCGTTGTACTTGTGTAGTACATTATAGTGACTGTAGATTACACATTATAGTGACTGTAGATATTGAAACCTCCCCTTAGAAAAATTTATGAATGACTGCGCTGAAAAACCCGTTACGTTATTTGATTTTCAAACAGCTGAGCAAAACTGAACGTACTCAGACATTACTCTCTTTACTTATTCTGATCAACACTAAACTGACACACAATATTTTTAGCGCAACGCAGTCTGAATTTCAATAACCCCTACAAAAGAATAACCCTGACTAACAATAACCTATACCTTTCATAAATCACTTACCTCACAAAAATCTTCATTACTCAAACTACTGCAATACAGCGTGCGCCAATACTGCCAGCTAAATGAAAGATTCTAACTACTGGAGGCACTAACTACTGATAGGCACAGTTAGCAAACGAAAGATTTTGATAGGGAAAAAACAATGTATTTACCTTAATAGTGTTCAAAAGTCATTATATATATATATATATATATATATATATATATATATATATATATATATATATATATATATATATATATATATATATATATATATATATATCAGTTCATGACGTCCAGTCTTATAAATTTACGATCTGTGATGGACACACGTCCAGATCACCCGCTCTCAAAACTCCGCCATCTCTCTCCTCTCATCCACCACTGCTGGCGGCTCACCTCCAACTGCGCAACGCTACGCGCTGTTAACAGCCAACTGCCCAACACTACAATAGCAAATTCCAACAATGCAAACCAGCCACAGACTGCACATAGCACAGTCAGTGATTTTCATATAGAGCGCTATGTGGCGTTACCAACATAAAAACCTAAACAGCCTACTTACAATATTTGCACGAAAGCTACACTCAGGTGACTGAAGTCATGTGATAGTGATATGCACATATACAGATGACATTAGTATTGCGTACATGAGGTATAAAAGGGTAGTGCATTGGTAGAGGTCTCATTTGTACTCAGGTGATTCATTAGAAAAGGTTTCAGACGTGGTTACGGCTACATGATGGGAATTAACAGACTCTGGTCGCGGAATGGTAGTTGGAGCTAGATGCATAGGGCATTCCATTTTGGATATCGTTAGGGAATTCAATGTTCGGAGATCCACAGTGTCAATGTTGTGCCGAAAATACCTAATTTCAGACATTATCTCTCACCGTGGACAACACAGTATCTGCGAACCTTCACTTGACGACCGAGAGCAGCGGTGATTGCGTGTTGTCAGTGCTAACAGACAAGCAACACGGCGTGAAATAACAGCAGAAATAAGTATGGAACGTACGACGAACGAATACGTTAGGACAGTGGGGCGAAATTTGGTGTTAATGGACTACCAACGCGAATGCCTTTGCTAACAGCACGATAAAGAATGCAGCGCCTCTCTCAGGCTCATGACCATATGGCATGGATCCTAGACGACTGGAAACCTGGGCCAATTGAGACCCCCGGTGTGGCCGTGCGTTTAAAGGCGCTTCAGTCTGGAACCGCGTGACCGCTACTTCCGCAGGTTCGAATCCTGCCTCGGGCATGGATGTGTGTGATGTCCTTAGGTTAGTTAGGTTTAATTAGTTCTAAGTTCTAGGCGACTGAGACCCGATTTCAGTTGGTGCAGACCCTCCCAAGCCATGGACCAAATTGTCAACAGGGCACTGGGCTAGCTGGTGATGGCTCCACAATGGTATGGGCCGTATTTACATGGAATGGACTGGGTGCTCAGGTCCAGCTTTTCCGATCATTGACTCGAAATGGTTGTGGTCGGTTAATTGGAGATGATCTGCAGCCGTTCATGGCTATGGAATTTTTACGGATAATAATGCGCCATGTTACCGGTGTCACCGGGCCACAATTGTTCGCGACTGATTAGACGAACATTCTGGACAATTCGAGCGAATGATCTGGCCATTGATCGAACATTTATGTGACATCCAGAATGAGATTTTCACTCTGCAGCGGAGAGTCTTGGTCCGGCACACAGTTTTAATCTGCCAGGAAATTTCATTTATGTGGCATAATCGAGAGGTCAGCTCGAGCACAAACTCCTACACCGGCAACACTTTCGCAGTTACGGACGGTTGTAGAAGCAGCATTGGTCAGTATCTCCAACGACGTGTTGAGTCCTTGCCACGTCGAGCTTCTGCGCAACGCCAGGCAAAAGGATGTCCGACATCATACTGGGAAGTGTCCCATAACTTTTGTCACGTCAGTGTGGGGTTTCTGGGATCACAAGCCAAATAAATCCTAATTACATTGTTACTCTGTAACGAGCCAGAGGAGAGCACGAGTCCCTTACATCAAAATACTCAGGAAATATTTCTGAACAACCTCCAACATTTATACATTAATGTAAGACATTACTAACTTATATCACCTATTTTTAGAATAGCCAAACAAAAAGGAGTTGAATTTCAAAGTGTTGATTCACGACAAGTTTGAGACGTCTTTGTCACGAACCTGTCTTACTGACCACAGAGGAAATCTATAATCGATGGTTGTGCAACAGATTTTATATGGCCAATGTAGATTGCATGTGTTTTTAAAATTACGACGTTTTCGTTCCATCTAAACATCTTCTCATCTTATAGCTGATATTTTCAAATATGAGGATGGTCCTATGAAAGCAGAACTTGTCACCGCCTTTAAAATGCATTCAGTTTGTTGTACCTCATTTTATGTCGAGTTACGCTGCATTCGTTTTGTATTGAGAAGTGGGATGAGCAAACATACAGTCAGTTATTGCCACCCAGGTCGTTATTCGCTCATCCTACCATCTAGTGACGTATCTCCTGCGGCGACGGGTCGTGTGAATGAAAAAGAGATCATTCTCCTGAGAAGATTCTCAGAGCAAAAGAACATTCTCCCAGAAGTTTCCCAATTTTGTATGAATAAAAAAAATCGGAGCATGTTCTCTGACGAGGGAACTCCTTCTCACTACTTCCCCCTCTTCCTCAGAAGGTTCTCGGTGTGTGACCGGCACAGAACGTACGTGTAATGTTACACTTAATTCAGCTCACGCAAACAGGCAAACTATTCAGTGTGCAAATATGGAACAGGCATCAGTGTGTTCTCGAAGATTTGCACTACGTTTCGATTTTACTTTTGTGTGTGACAGCAAATTATAAAGGCGGTTACGGACAGTTTACGAAAATGCATTTCCTTGCAATGTTACCGAATTTTCAACATACGGGAAACGTTTTTTGTGGTTGAAGTTAGGTGAACGTATTGTGCGAACGAAATCTTACGTTCGCGAACCAGATCTTAATATTACATGATATTTTCATTTACTCCAAACGGGAACTCTGTCAGAGTCTTCTAATATGAGATAATTTTGGTTAAACGCGATGCATAATGGTCATTCGTGCGATTCGTTACGTGAAACAGATCGCTATGTTTGTAATAAACCGGTTATTAATTTTTCTGGTCCAACTACTTATTTCTAGCATAACAAACTATACGGTTTATGCTGTGAGAAGACGTGATCATCTGAAAATGTCAGTGACTCAGTCTGAAAACTTGAGCCTGCTAAATAGTAACAAAAAGTTTTAATTTTCTCCTCGTTTGATAGGTCGCCATGCAAATAATGTTTCTATTGTTAAACTCGTATAAATTTTATAGTTTCTCTCTTCAATATTTCTTCGGGCTAGTATATCTTTTTTTACCTTCCAAGGAATCTAATTCCTGCCGTTCCTACCAAAAAGTCGGTAAAACTTAACCTCAACAGAATTTACTCAGCTCTAAGTGTGCTACAGAGCTCACTTCAGAAAAACCGCACTTGTGAGATGCTCCTCTAGTTTTATTCATACGAAATCTGCGGCTTTTTTTTTCACTCCTCTAAAGTGTACATAAGAGATAGTGTAGAAACTTGTTCCGAACAAACTCCGATTTGCTTTTTAAAAAGTCACATCTTTATCGTGATGTCCCACATAATTACGTTCAATTATCTGCTGTTTTCGCCAATCTAGGACGGACTGCAAGCAGTCGATATCGTGAGGTCCATTGTTAAGACGAAAATTCTCTCTACTCCACCCTCCACACCATTTCACTCCTACTTCCACCCACTTTTCCTCCACTTCATTGTCAACTCACTATCCCTTCCCTTCCCTGTATTCAGTGAATACTGAAATTAAGTTTATTAGGACAGCCACAAGTCGCAGCCAGTATGTTTTATTTTTGTTGGTTTCATTCTATAATTTTGCAACAGCATCATCAGAAACTGTTTCAAATATAGTAATTGGCTGATTACATACCGACACCAGGGAGTGTAATGAGCCAATTAGTGTATTTGAAACAGTTTATGATGCTCTTGTAAAATTACAGTACGAAACAGGTAAAAATAAAACATATTGACTGCGTCTTGCGGCTTGTTACTCATATAGGTAAAGTATCCAAACAGTTCCCCATGTTCCCGACACAAACCTCAATGAGCTTTCTAAAAGACTTACTGACGACATGTAAAGTTGCTAATATCACAGATTGACAAACTTCCTAGGTGCGTTGTTGAAGTCATCTCAGATTGTGGGTTCGGTGACGTAAACACGATCCTTAGATATTTCTACAAAAAGAAATAAGTTGATGTTAAATATGGCGACTGTACAGGCCATAACTGAGGACCACGGTGACCTAACAATCTTCTAGGAAATCCATTGTTCAGTTGTTGTAAGTAGGCTGTTTAGGTTTTTATATTGATAACGCCACGTAGCGCTCTGTATGAAAATCACTGGCTGTGCTGTGTGCAATCTGTGGTTGGTTAGCATTGTTGTAATATTCACCATTGTAGTGTTGGGCAGTTGGCCGTTAACAGCGCGTAGCGTTGCGCAGTTGGAGGTGAGCCGCCAGCAGTGGTGGATGTGGGGAGAGAGATGGCGGAGTTTTGAGAGCGGAGGATCTGGACGTGTGTCCATCAGAGACAGTAAATTTGTAAGACTGGCTGTCATGAACTGCTATATATTATGACCTTTGAACACTATCAAGGTAAATACATTGTTTGTTCTCTATCAAAATCTTTCATTTGCTAACTATGCCTATCAGTAGTTAGTGCCTTCAGTAGTTTGAATCTTTTATTTAGCTGGCAGTAGTGGCGCTCGCTGTATTGCAGTAGTTCGAGTAACGAAGATTTTTGTGAGGTAAGTTGTTTGTGAAAGGTGTAGTTTAATGTTAGTCAGGGCCATTCTTTTGTAGGGATTATTGAAAGTCAGATTGCGTTGCGCCGAAAATATTGTGTGTCAGTTTAGTGTTAATCAGAGTAGGTAAAGAGCGAAATGTCTGAGTACGTTCAGTTCTGCTCATCTGTTTGAAAATCAAATAATGTAAGAGGTTTATCAGCACAGTCATTCAATAATTTTTCTAAGGGGACGTTACATAGTGCTGCATCCACATACGACTTCTAACGTGAAGACTGACATTTTCAAGGGGAGCAGCCAAATTGGAAACTATAACAGCTTGATGCATCTCACCTGTCAGGTATGGGAAGGGGAGGCTGGCAAAGCTTACAGGTGACTGTGTAGTGTTTGCGGTGGTGGTGGAGGGATCACTCATGGAAAAATTCCTGTAGCAGTTGGTGTTAGAGCTGCAACTTTTTTAAATTGAAGGCAGCTGACAGGTATACCTCCTTAAAGGAAGTCGCTCTAACTAAGGGCTCACCTTCAGAGGATGTAATGTTTCCAAGTATTTCATCAAAATTAAGAGGTATTAGAGTTAGTGAACTGCTTATAGACGTTGACTCTGAAATTATTGTAATACCGGAGAACCACTTAAATAATTTGACAATTCAGAGGCTTCCTTTACTAGGATACAGATTAGCTGGCTGTTTTTCAAGGAGTTCCTTGCGGTGTGGTGGAGTGGCCATGTACGTAGAAAACAGTATTCCATTTGAGTCGAAAGATGTATCACGGCACTGCACTGAACAGATATTTGAATGCTGTGTAGGGGCAGTTGAATTTAGTGAAACTAAACTTCTAATTGTTGTTGTTTATAGGTCCCCTAACTCTGATTTCAGAGCATTTCTGCTCAATATAGAGAGGGTTCTTGATTCACTTTGTAGGAAGTACTACAAATTACCTATATGTGTTGACTTCAGCACAAATTTTGTATATGATGGTGCAAGGAAAAGGATGTTGGTAGATCTCATAAATTCATATGATCTGATGCAGATAGTGTTTTTTCCAACTAGGGCGCAGGGGAACAGTAGTACAGCCATAGATACTATTTTTATTCATTCTTCATTACTAGGCGGGCATTTGTTAGGAAAAGGGTGAATGGTCTTTCAGACCATGATGCACAAATCTCAACACTAAAAGGATTTAGTAGTCAAACAAAAGTCATATTTAATTACAAACTATCTAGGAAAGTTAATGCAACAGCAATAGAGAGTTTTTTAAACCTTGTCTCTCAACATGAATATTCCTTACTGTCATTTATTGTTAACGATATTAGCTTATTCCCAAGAATAAGCAGCTTTCACTCAGTTAATACTCGGCAGAAATCAAACCTGCGTTTGATTCGGACTTCCTTAAGTCTTGTGCAGAAAGGTGTGCAATATACTGCTGCATCCATTTTCAATAAGCTCGAATTAAGAATCTTAGCAGTGATCCTCGCGTCTTCAAGTCGAAACTGAAGAGTTTCCTCGTGGGTCACTCCTTCTATTCTATCGTGGAGTTCCTCGAAAAATTAAGCTGATTCTTGTTGTATTGATGATTGCGTTTACATAAACTTATGGACTGACTTTTTCGTCTTCATAAGCATTTATTTTTATCTGTTATTACTTCTATGTTGTAATTTCAGGTTCTGGCACGTGCCATGATCATGGAGATTTGCTCCTCAATGTGATCCTACGGAGCCTTACGTGTAAATAAATAAAGTAATACCTGCGAAGTTATGTGGGCCGGTAATCTCATCTATAAGGATTCTAAGGTCTTAATGTTCCACCTCCCTTGAAGGTCGACGTCACGTCCCCACCCGTAACTTTTTGTGACCCAGTAACATATCTCATAGCGATTCATTGCGCCGTAATTTTATCAGAGAGAATAACACTTTATAAGGCGTCCAGAGTGAAACTGTTCTTGGCCCATTCACTTTTTCTTTACTAGCCTCACAAGTTACTCGGTGGTGTGAGACAACCAGTAACAAGCAGGGAGCACATTAAAGAAGGAGCAATTCTAACTTGAAGGTTTACAGCACGTCGTACTGAAAATAAAATGAAATAGAATTGCCACATACGTGTGATTATACTGTACGCTCCACTTGTATATGTGATGTAGAAACACTTGCATAGGTAATCCGTGGCTGGATGGAACCTTTATCAACATTCAAACAAATACGTAGAGCCGGAAGCAACGTTTCTTCTCCTATACTTAGTCTCTGGTGTAGACAATGGAAAACAACCATATGCCGCTATAAAATGGCAGTTCAGCAATATGTGAGAGGTAGACCCATAAAATTCCCATTCTCGACAGATTACAATGTAAAGTCAGCAAATACTCCGAGATTCATTTACTTCTATTTGCGACGCCTTTGTTTCATACGTTGAAAAGGAGTTTATTAAATGTTTGTTCCCCCGATTTTTGTAAAAAAAGAGAAGACTGTGGACTTTTGACCTTTCACAGAACAATGTCAAAACGCGAAGGTCTGCCCTGGCAGAGTACTCGTAGGGAAAAAGCTACGAGTTCCAGCTGGCTGCCCTTCATACCCTCAAAAGAGAGGATATTTAAAAAAATTCGTCACAGAATTGACATGAGCTCGCGAGAGAGGACTGGCGTGTGGCAACCCTTTCGTGTTGGTATTTGATTATATCTCAATACCTGTTTTACAGCCAACGCAGTAGTTCTGACTGCATCACGTATTCAGTACAGACAGAAATATTTACCCAGATAAAGATATTCGGTGGAGGCTCTAACTTACTCCCATCTATTTGGAGCTAGATGGAACTGGTATGCACAATGCTAGAAATAATTAGCATGTACCTGCTTAAAACGTACTTTCCTATTGTTCTTCCGGCAAGTTGCTCCAGGAACGCACACACAGTGAAGTGCAAGACAGCAGTTGGCAGATCAGATAAGTGTAACGATAACACAATGTACGTCTAAACCTAATTTTAACGTAATACACGATCACAGTGAATAAATAGCTACCTGTATAACATAGGTGTGATAACGTTTCACTGCTGTCGCAACAATTTATCTGTTAATAATGATGTGCAGTGTATTTTATGCGTCTTCTATTATTAATATACGTAGGTTAAGGAAGACGTAGTGACAGTAATCAGGTCAGTAAGATCAAATTGCTTGAATATTATGTATGGTGCAACTGCATTATGACCTTATCAACATCGTAACACAAATTCTTTTTCCGACGACCCGAAAGCTGCATAACCAAAGGAGTATTAAACCAATTAGAGAGACTGACTGCATTAGAAAATCAAAATTATTTCCTTACCGAGAACAAAATTTAAAATCTCTCACTCTGGGAGCTAATTAATATGGTAGGCCTTGCACTCCAGTTTTTGAGAATTGCAACAAGCAAAAACTAAGACCTGAATGAATGAAAGGGTCACATACTGAACACTGTGCTGGCAATAAGGATTTAAAATTTCAGATGCATGACCATCATGTAAGCCGTGCATAGCCATATGTTCTTAGATCGTAAAGGCCAATGTGACGTCATGAGTAGTAGGGAGATGGGGTTGTCACCCCAATTTTGATATCAAATTGATTTTGTTGTTGTTGTTGTGGTCTTCAGTCCTGAGACTGGTTTGATGCAGCTCTCCGTGCTACTCTATGCTGCGCAAGCTTCTTCATCTCCCAGTACCTACTGCAACCTACATCCTTCTGAATCTGCTTAGTGTATTCATCTCTTGGTCTCCCTCTACGATTTTTAACCTCCACGCTGCTAAATTTGTGATCCCTTGATGCCTCAGAACATGTCCTACCAACCGATCCCTTCTTCTAGTCAAGTTGTGCCACAAGCTCCTCTTCTCCCCAATTCTATTCAATCACCCACCCCCAACCACATACACCACCACCCCCCGACTAACGTCGCATGTTTTTCTCAGCCTGCACATGGCTCCAAGCCTACTCACCCTCCCCACCCTTCCCATCCCCCAACCTACTCTATTGGTGGGAATTTCGAATTTTGTCATGACTTTCGAATTTTGGCGGCAATTTCGAATTTTCACTGTACGAATCAATTGTCAGCTCAGAGGACGTAGTATTAACAGAAACTGTTGATGGAAATTGTTTATAAAATGGGAATAGGTGGTAGAAATCGAGAAAAAAAACAATTCACAGGACGGGAAATCGGAGAATTATGCTCTGAGAAGTACGTAATTTGTATTTTGCAGGACATAGATACTCTTGTTGAACTCCTGATCGCTGATCGCTTCGTATGTTTTGATCGCAAAATCATTAAGATGCTTTAAGGTGCTCCTCAGGTCTAGCAAGGGGCTGGCTCCATGCAGCCACCAGCCCCTTACCCCCCCCCCCCCAACCCCACTGAATCAGGTAGCAGTCCCTTGCCAATATGGCTGCATTCACAAGGCAGCCTCGTGCCTCCCGGGATACTGCAGGACATGCCTACCCCGCGACCCCTGGCCTGCTGCAGGCCTTTTGACATGAAAGATGCCGTGCCATCCGAGCTCTTAACTCTTAGGCGGCCTAATGACACATCCGCAACACATGCGTCACTTGGCCATGTGTCGGTCAGTCTACTGATGATCATGTGTCTGCCCCTGTCAGGGGGGCAGCAGCCAGCAGCTGGAGAAGGGTGTACAATGCTGCTCTCACGGCCACTCTGCTGGTCATTACCACCAACAATAGGGTTATTTTCGAAGGTTAGTGTCTTCCCCCACAGCTCCGTCCTAAGGAAAACGGCAACATAAAGGGACGCAGCTGGCACTGGGTGTGTCAGACTATCCATCTGTCTGAGACTGAACAAAGGGCTTTTTTTCTAAAGATAGCAGATGTGTACAATTTTCCATCCACTTGCCGGCAAACAAGGATGATTTCGGAAAGGGACCTCTACTTGTTTCATATAGGTACAAAAAGGGGGTCACTATACTTTCAACTACCTAGTTTCAACTACTTTTCAAGGTCATCCAACTACCCACAACCTAAACACATGCCAATGGATCACTGTATATAGGAAATGCCTTAGGATTTTTGGTAGATTAGTGATAAGACAAGCAAATATTCTAGTATCAAATCTTTATTAACTTTTGCTTTTACATTTATGCACAGAAAACAAATCTTTCATTATTTTTGTTAGGTGTAGTTTTAATAATGGCCAATTTAATTTTTAACTTAAATCCACATCTAAATCCCCTATTTCTTTCTCCAGACAGTAATCTGGCACAGAGAAGGTTCGTTTCCAAACTCCAGTATATATCTAAGTTTTTTCCTGTAAACTATCTCTTTTATAGCTTAAACAATAAGTTCTGTTCCTTGCAGCAGTTCTTCTAGACGAGAGCATTCAGTGATTTTAATGTTTCCTCTTATTTCCTGCATGACACTGTTGTACCATTCCACATCCTCCTAAGTGTAGGCTGCCAGTTCTTCTGTTGCACATTCTTGCAGAATTTTGGTGTAGAATTTAAAGTTTACAACTTTTGCAAACGAATTGCCATTAAAGGTTGCCATACCGTTCGTTTTAAGCTCTGCGAACGGTGGTTCTGTTGTTAAGTGTATGACATCAAGCCCACCACATTTCGATATCATGTATCCCTCTGTTTTAAGCAAATCCAAGGAGGAATGGAGTTTGATAAACAGATTTTTCGAGTACCCTTTAACATGGTAAACATGCACCAGTTCTAGCTTATATTCGTCGTTTACAGCAGTCTCCATATACTCTAGTTTTCTTTTCTTTACTTCAATACCACCCATTTCCAGTTTCCTTTCTCGTGCACACAACACATTAACTGTTCTTAAAGGTGTAATTTCTTTAATGGAAAATGGTTTAAGTCTGTGTGATACATTTACTCTCTTTCTTAGGACTTGTGGAATAACGTTGCTTGTGTTAACCAATCACAATTCTGCAACATCTATATCGGACGCTATTCTGGAGAACAATGCTGTAGAGTGAGAAAAATAAGTTTCTCCTGCTTTTACATAACACTTCCGTATAATACGTATATTGTCTTTATTGGAGTCAGAGTAAGAACCTCCACGTCGTTTATAGGTAGATAATTAAAACTTTGGGCAGACAGAACATAGCTTGTCCGGAATATCTGGAAGACTTACCTGTACACCTGTCAATTTTCGGGTATTCTTATTACCCTAGTACATAAACTGCAGAACTTTACTAAATACAATACTACAGTTATTCTGTATGTTATCCGTTAGTTGGCGTCACATGGAAGCAAGTGGCACAGAGTAAAGTGGAGCACATTATAAATACTGTTTATTGGTGTCTAATACACGTAAACACTCGTGCACAGAGTCGAATACACGATCCATTCTGTAGTTGTATATTGTAGCCTCAAATCTGGTAATGCCATGCTGCCTAGCCAAGGAAGGGCTAAAGGTTTTTCCGTAGTCGCTTCTCTGCACAATTTATAAAATCTATAAGGTGGTTACCAACATCTTTGTTCAGTTCTGGACTTGTGAACTGACATATAAATTTGTTATATATCTTTACAGTTTGAGCTTAACCACGTTAGACAGTCTATTACAACTGTCTTATCGTTGTCGACAATCACATTGCTGCCGCCCTGGTGATCGCCTTCCATGCAGAAGTCATGGGTTGTATTAAGTAGTCGCACATGTACATTTTGTTAAAAATTCCAGCTAAGTCTTGCGTTATGGCAAAATCCAAACGGTAATAGTTGTCTACATGGAGCTTCTGCAGTATTCCAGGCAGCTGCTCCATTTTAACGTCAGATAATTCCACTTTATATAACATAACCACAAGAGTTTTATATTTCTTCTAAATAATTTCCAGTGCTTCCTTGTCGATTCTTTCACGTACCCCTCTTGCTGTCACACTGTCGTTCCCGTATAGGAGAGATAGTCCAGTCAAATTGCAGAAATACCTTGCAGAAGGTGGGGTAGAAGAGTTTATTTTTTCAACTCGGTCATGTGGTTGGAAACATTAGAAAACCGAGTTTTGCCAACAAAATTTCGCTTGGGAAAACTTTCTGCAGTAAAAAAACATGGAAAATTTCGGCCTTTTTTCCGTTTCTTCAAAATATCTCAGTTTCATTTGCTCCTATCGCTTTAACGTCTATTTTCTTTTTTAAAGAGCACAAAATTCTCTACAAATTTGATTTTTGCCATTTTTTTCTACTCCCAATATCTAAGGCGCTACAGCGCCTCAAAAAATACCAATTTTTCAAATTTTGAGTGTAGTGGCAAGGTACCTTATTTTTGAACACTATTTTTTAATTTCTGTTTGTGTAGTATAAATACATTATACTTCATGTTATATGTTGGAATTTACCACCTCACTTTCAAGTGTTCAGTTTCTCTGTATGCAACATGAAGATTGCTGGGCACCCAACTATTGTGATTCTTACATCACTACCTGAAGTTCACTATGGGGCACCTCAGCCCTGGTATTTGTAAAACTATAAATACATCATTAAGAGACATAGGTAGACACACACATACACACGCACACAAAATAAATTGTCTCAGGAAACTGAACTATTATTAGCTGCAATAGGCAACCTAATTAGGTAGGTAATTATTCTTGTGTATAAAAGCCACACAGTTGACATTAAAAATAAGTAGCTTTATTACAATTAAAATGCACTGTCAGTTACTAAAAAATGTTGACAGTTCTGGGTGTGTAATACTTGTAATATCGCAAATTAGCGCACTTGGGACAGATATGAGCATTACTTCCAACGTTTTGATGGGCCAGGTTCCTCAGTGTCACCAGAAATACCTTGAGTTACGGATTCAGGGTCTGTACCTAGAGTTGATCCCAGATTGACCTCTTCTTTAAACAGCGAGTCAGCCTCAGCAAGTTCGATGATTTCGTCAGCGGTTTCCTCAACATCCTCCATAACATCTTCTTCACTGTCTTCATATAAAAATTTTGGCACGTTTTCACAGATGACCGCAATACATTTATTGCAAATTGAAGAATATTTCAAACCCGCTTTTCTGCAGGAGCACGCTCCGCCACAGTTCAGCTTGCATGAGCATGAAACAACGTGAAGAAGTGCTTCAGGTGCTGCATCTTGGCTCATTATAACGGGTATTGGACCGTGGTCACTGTGATTCCAGCCCCATTTCTCAGGAGGTTTCAAGTTTCCCATCCAACTTTGGACTTGTTGGTAAGTCCGCAACGAATGATGTTGTGCAGCATCTAGTGTAGGTGGCAACCGTGCAAGATTCAGTTTGGTTTTTGTGGCAGACTTGGCGAATAGCTGGTACCGCAAATGGTCTAGTGTGTGGGAACTGCTGACACCTCCACTATACAATGCGATAGTAATCTGTTTTGTTGCTGTTATTATTTCTTCACGGGTTTATTGAACGTGCAAAGCGCTAAGGTTAGGTGTTCATTTTTCGCAACAATATTGAAGCACTTAATTTTTCCTTGACCAAATAAAGCGGATGTTGTATCACATTCGCTAAAGGCGTGAGTGAACAGAATATATTCACTGTCAAACTTGTAAGATGCAGTGGAAAACCACTTGCCTTCTGCATTTCCTCTTCCTGGTTTTAAGAAAAATAAGTTTTCAATGCCTTGCCACAAACCGGTCATGAGCACAAGCTGGTCAACATCTTCTCCTACAATGACAACACTTTCAAAATCTTTGGTTCTTGAAATGACAGATGTTACAATCATAACGTCAGCATCTTCTTGTGCCTGGTGCACTTCAACGTTACACTCCAGAAATTCCTGTTTAAGAAGTGTGATCAAACGCATCTTGTTTCGTTCGTTGTACAAGAACTTGTCCTGAGGGACTTGGTTCACCATCTCTGATTCAACCACAACGTCAACCGAAGAATGTTTTTTGGACCTACGAATCCTCTCAGCACTCTTTGTGCTACATTTGTCTCCCTCACATGGATACCCATCAAATACAATAGTAAATTGAGATCCAAATTGACGTTGCAGGTAAGAAACATAGCTCTGGGCTATTGACTTGAAGCAAACATTTCGAGTCCAAGTCACTTTGTGGATAAGGTACCCTCCATCAAAATTTCGTTTGGCGTGTGGCAGTCTTAACTGCTTGGTTAAAAAGTCATCAGAATTCCCTTTTGCACATAAGAAGCATTTCTCTTTGAACTTGAACTGACCTTTTTCCTGCGACTGACGTAGCACGCCTGTTGGTTCCTGAGGATGTCGAAGGCTAGCTGCTATCATTCTCTCATTAATGTACTTCTTGTAGCATGCTTCATGCACCATCACTTCACTGAGCGTTTTCAAAAAACGTGTGTGAGCAGACTCCCTGCGTTTAGCACTACAATGGATAAGTGTGCTCAGTCCTTCCTTTTTAACATTGCATCCACCACTCACTACAGTTTTTTCGCAAATGAAACACAAGTTCATGTCAGACATACTCATTTTCAGCACCACAACATACACTGAATGGAAGCGACTCCAAACTGTAGGACCCTTATTGTTGTGTGCTAATAGCTGTCAGCGCGCTGTGAACAATCACCAGAGGTAATTGCCTTCCGCCCGCCAAAGAATAAATACGTTTTTGTCCGCTAAAGAACAATTCCTACATACTTTTTCTTATAACTGATCATTAACGTCAATCAACTGTAGAAAATATACGGCACCTGCATGCAATCGTATTACATATTGTAACACAAATAAACTTCACGCAATCCCACGTGAATGTGTTCGTAGTTACTGAATATGATGCTGTTTGTCCTGGCCCTGCAGCAGAGTGAGATGGTAAATTCCAATGAATAACATGATGAGTAATATGTTTATACCACATAAATAGAAACTGAAATAACAGTGTTCAAAAATTAGGTAATTTGCCACTTTGCTGGAAATTTGAAAAATTGGTAGTTTTTGACGCGCTGTAGCGCCTTAGATATTGGGAGTAGAAAAAAAATGGTAAAAATCTAATTTGTAGAGACTTTTGTGCTCTTTAAAAAAGAAAATAGACGTCAAAGCGATAGGAGCAAATGAAACTGAGATATTTTGAAAAAACTGAAAAAAGTCCGAAATTTTCGAAGTTTTTTGACTGCAAAAAGTTTTCCCAAGAGAAATTTTGTTGGCAAAATTCGGTTTTCTAACCTTTCCAACAATATGAACGAGTTAAAAAAATAAAATCTTCTACCCCACCTTTTGCAAGGTACAGGCTTTTTTTCTGACAGTTTCACTGGACTAAGAAGGCAGCTGTGCTTTGACACCATGTCTTGCAGTGACGAAATTGGGGAATTTACTACGTAGATAATAGCTAAATGAGCCACAATCTCTTTCTTTAACATTACAGACCGTCCTCTTTCTAATTGTTCTTGACAGTCCACTTGATCACAGATTTTAATCACCATAATAATATCGCAAAACGGTCCTGTAATAGGTCTAAGCACATGTACATTCTTCTCGCTAAGTGGTTTACCATTTTCGGTGTAATTTTTATTGCCAATGTCAGTAGCAAGATTATCCAGGTTCTGGTCTAATAACGACAAAACGGAGCGTTCGTCCGTTGGTCTTGTCTTCCTCCCTAATAGCTGAGACATGTTTAGCACATTGGAGGAATCCATGTTCACACTTAAAACTACCGCGGAAGACTGATCAATTGCGGCTGTCATGCCTTCTTTTATACTCTCAAGATCAGAGTTGATTGCGGTTCCGGTCACGTGATTTCCGGTCATACACACTCCTTAACTCCTAGCCCAATTGAACTATTTTATGTATAAGGTGTCTGTGGCAGAGACTCTGTGCCACTTGCTTCCATGTGGCGTCAGCTAATGGATAACATACAGAATAATTGTTATATGGTGTATAATAGCGTTCCGCAGTTTGTGTACTGGTGTAATAATAATACCCGAAAATTGACAGGTGTACAAGTAAGTCTTCCAGATACTCCAGACAGAGAAAAGTTTATCAGCTATGTTCTGTCAGACCACAGTTTTAATTATCTACATATAAATTACGTGGAGGTTCTTAACTCTGAGTCCAATAAAGACAATATAAGTATTAAACGGACGTGTTATGTAAAAGCAGGAGAAACGTATTTTTTCAGTCTAGAACATTGTTTTCCTACAATACCGTCCAATATAGAAATTGCTGAATTTGGATTGGTTGACACCAGCAACGTTATTCCACAAGTCCTAAGAAAGAGAGTAAATGTATCACACACACATAAAACATTTCCCCATTAAAGAAATTACACGTTTAAGTATGGTTAATGTGTTATGCGCGCCAAAAAGTAAACTGAAAAATAGAAGACATCGAAGTACAGAAAAGAAAACTAGAGTATACAGAGATGACAATTGTAGTAAAGGACGAATATAAACTAGAAATCGAAAAGGAAGAGGCTATTGCGGATGTGCAGGCCAAGTTTACATATGGGTTTAAGCACAGTGTACGGAGGAATCTGGTTACGACTGTGGAATACAAGATAATAGCGATACACACGAGTTGACTCCTGTCTTTGATGCCTTCCTGGAAAAAAGAGAACCACCTGCCTCTAAACCTACTTCCATCTGCGTTAAAGGATGGCAGAGAGTGGATGGAGTGATCGGTTGAGATGGAGTTGTAACGAGGTAGGATTTAATGGGAGACTGATGATACATTCTAAAGACAGAGGAACATGTTGCTGCAGGTCATTTGACCATTTTTTTTCCGCTGTTGTGTCAGAATGCATCGCGGTGTGTGACATAACCTGCGTTCGACTCCCAAACAACTGCGTGTTAAGTGTGCGACTTAGAGGACTGTCTATTTGCGATGGTTAACAGCAAACCTCTTGGTCATCAGAGGACTTCCGTCTTGTTGCGACACATTCCTCTAGACGAACGAAGATTTATGCGACGTACTCCATTCTCCTGCCGCATCTTGGGCATAAAATCGCGTCTTCAGTTTCATAACTACGGTGATTCTAAGTTAGCGACAGGTGTTTGTGAGGTACTACAGTCCTCGTGTATACATCTACTTGACAGATGTCGTGTTTACGGAGTTAGTGGCGGCATGATGTGTAATTTCACATGTCAAACACCGCTGCTATGCGTTTGTCTCTTTCTTTGTAAGAGGCATTCTCCATTGCTAACGATCATTTTATATAGGCTCATGTGAGCACAGTATAATTTCTGATCCGTGATCGGATGCGAATAGTGGCGATCATGTACATGACTGCAAAATGAAGGGACAATGCTTTTCGCAATGGAACCCCGAGACATCCGCTACCCTGTCGATGGGGACAATGAGATTAACTGTACAAGTCATCGCCTTCGAATAGCTGTTGGAAGCGCTCTGCAATACCGCAAACTCTTCCAGTTTCCATATGTTGCGATGTCTTCCACATTTATGTCAATGGTAAATATCGCCTCTGTGTTTTATTTGTACCAGACTGTGCTGTGGTAGCTGGACAGTTCATGCCATGAGATGTTCAGCTTTCTGAGAGAGCCAGAGGATCGAAATGTGTTAATGTCGGTTTAGCAGCAGCTGACATGGATCTCTAAGTCATGGTAGAAAAAAAGAAGTGTGTGGCGGTGTACACTGACTGGGTGTGCTACAATTGAAAAAAAAAATGTAATAAACTGCTTATGAAGGAACAATACAGGAACCCTCTCGTGTGATTGATGGTCTGTTGGACATGGTCATCCTACAGTACAGGTGGTGAAACTTTACATCGGTCTGTGGAAGCGACATCGATCAAGGCCAAGACGCAGAGGGACTATTTAAAAATCAGTGCTGGAGTTTTACTGTATGGGATCCTTAGCAGATAAGTTCAAGAAAGGTGATTCGTTTCCAGATATGAGAGTGGAACAAATATGATTCAGCAGTGGCTGTAATCATTAAAAGACATCTCTACAGGATCCAATGCAAGTACGTGGTAGAATGGGTAGACTTGATTACAAATCGGAGACAGCATTTCTGTCCGAAAACGTGACGCTATCAACATCTCATGTGTATACCTGCAGACTCAAGACCACTTTTTATGCAGGGTGATGGTAACATAGTCCTTATGATCGTGCTTTCAATAGCGCAGTCCTTACGTGAAATGTATGGTGTGGGCTGTACAGTCTCTCTATGGTCAGCATCAAATGTCGTTTCTCAACAGTGTTCCTTGAAAAGAACATCGTATTCCCTCCATGGATTCCCAGTTGTCCCACACGGCTAGTATATTCTGACTACTGAAAAAAAAAAATACTCACCATGCAAAGTGACTCTCATGATCAATTTAATTAATTAGCCTATCAATTTGGTAACAATGACTTGACGTCTGGCAGGTGGAAGAGATGGCTACGGTGACATGGGATCATTCTTGACAAGCGTTTATTTTTTTTCCATTGTGGCGATATCTTTTAACGAAATTTCAATCTCCGACCTACCCAGGGCGAGACTTGTTCTCACGATTTGTGTTGTAAAGGCTAGTAAGATATAGCATCGCATTGGTGAAAGGGGACCTGTCATAGCGTACAAAACAGCTATGTTCACTTGAATTTGTGGTTGTCGAAAGTAAAATGATTGTGTTTTTTCCGACATGTCAGCCAATGCCCTGAAAGATTGTATTCTCTACTTTTATTGCACGTGTCTGAAATTTTGTAATGCACACGTGCATGACAGTTTATTTACGGGCTCTTAACACGAGAGACATTCTCAAGTCGTGTAATTTGTCCATTAAGGTGAAAGAAATTGCTTAATACAGATGTTTTTCCTTTGGAGTTTGAATTATTGCCATTTCTTTATCCCAATGACGGTTTCGAAATAAGAAGACATTCTGCGGTAACCGGTAGTTTTCGCAGCAAAATAGTCGGAAGTTTTTTTTCTTTATTATTTATCTTTCCTCGTTATTTATCTTTTCTGATCATCTGTAATCGGTGGCGGTACACTTCGCTGGATGTCGCAAAATAATGAGATGCGGATTGTATCCTGCAGCTGAATGTAAAAGCTGTACCGATTTTCTTATAAAACTAAACGTAAATGGACAGTAACTATTTTCGTGGAAAGAGGACATTTATCATCGTGGCAATTGTGTTTTCCTTTTTTAAATAAATGGTTGATTATAGATGTGTTGACATCAAATACAATTGTTCTCCATCACAGAACGGCTGGCTCCTCCGGGCGAGGGGGGGGGGGGGGCAAGTCTGCTGTGGGTGGTCGCCAGACACAGCGGCTCTCTGTCCAGGGGACAGTGTGTGGGGGTCCTGGCACTATATTTCAGAAGAACAAGTTGCACTTGGGGAGGCAGTCCTTTTACCTCCTATTGTTTAGTTGACCAAACATGCTATTGTGTTGCATAGGAGCGTTACGAGATGGTGGAAGGAAGGGGGAGTGCTGCGGACCATCTGGACCGTTCTCCAGAATTTCGTTGTTGTTGCAGAGGGATCCAGTCTTTCCGAGAAATATTTTTGACAGATTGCAAGAAAGAGTTGTTGATGTTAAATAAAAGTGTCTTTCATCGCAGGACGAGAGACCTATTGGAGATGTTGGGGCCTGCCTAGTCTGTGTCAGGTCGCCGCCGCAGATTTGCCCCTAACCATTAGGAGCGGCTGTGTCACCATACCTTAAACAAGCTAGTTGCACTTGGGACAGCTGTCCTTTTATCTCCTATTGTTTAGTTAACTATACCTGCTTTTGTGTTGACAAGGACCACCACCTCAACGCAGACAGTGGCCAGCATGTTTCACGAGGTTGTCGGAGCAGTAACTGGCCATTTGAAAGCCTGTCCTCCCCATAGGGTTGGGGGATGGAGGGAGGGGAGAGGACCTCGATTTTGGGCAGTTTGTGATTGTACATCGCGGACAATGCGTGTTCAACTACCGCCCCCATTGTAGTCTTTTAGGACAACGATTTTCCCCATTACATGTGAGGCATTATGACCTGTTCACCATGAGTGCTGGATTTTTCATGACAATTTGGAAGTGTAATTAGAACTGTGACTCATTTTTTTTTTTTTCATCAGTTGTGGTGTCATGTATTGGCTTCGGTTAGCTGGGCTGTAGGGTGGTTTTTGTGTAGACATCTGTAGCGAACTCTTGACATCAAACAACGATACGTAATGTACGCTTGCAGGTAATACACATTTTATACTCCTCTCTGTCCAACACCAGCATCTTATCAGTTGAACATATTTCCTGCCAAAAAGAATAAAGATAGTACCTTAAACCACTGCCTTTTTCCGCCAGCTTCTATGTGAAGGCTAAAGTTTGAGTGTGTCTGTCACTGGTTGGGAGTGGTATTGAGAAATTTTTTCCCAGCAGGATAACACCAGTTGTATGGCATCGTCAGTTTTTGAGTTGTATTGCGATTTTATGCCGTCCTTGTGTAGCGCTATGCATATGGTTGTGTAATTAGACCCAATCTTTACGATTAATTACGTAATTAGGATCGCTCTCTTCACTAACATAACCTTCCTCTCCCGCATGTGGACAGTTCCTATGTGTTGGGGGGTGCACTTGGGCTTTCCACCCAGTAGAATCAGGGTTCGATACCCACAAATGGTACCGCCATTTTTAATTGCGCGGCTTTAAACCATCCGGTTTCCATCTCCCCCGCCGTCGTTGGCAAGGCCCGTGACCGTCTTACAATTTCGTGAACGTGCCGCAAAGGAGACAGATAAGAACATTTACTTTTTGAGTGATAGTCAACCCACGCATAGACAAGTATGTCGCGTTCGAGCACAGTTAATTCATTTTATGAATCGCTTAAGAGACTTGGACAGTATTGAGCTTAACGACATGGAAAGACAGGGAGTGAAGTAGGTTATGGATCGTGTGCGTGGGTTACAAGTTAGAGCCGCAACGTTAAATTTAGAAGCCGAGGGAACGAATTCAGAACAAGGCGTCAGCCGAGATCAGCAGTCCAGTAATACTCCAGTTTCACAAATAGGGCATTCTAAAGATACGACTCTGTATTGTTCCGCTAAATTACCTAACCCAATTATGAACCTGTTCTCCGGATTATCAGACGTATCAGTGGATGACTTAATTACGATTCAGAAATTATTATGGTTGTTAGTTAAATTTGAGATTCAGGCTGACACGTTAGGTGTTCCCCACAGAGATGTTCTCTCATTGCTTTACCCATTAACCAAGGGGGCGTTGAACCAATTAGTGTCAGATATTTTGAGGTTTCGAGGCTCATTCAAAGGTTTGAGAGTGCAAGTTATTTATCGGAGGTTATCGACACGTATGAGAAATGAGCTGGAATTTTCATTTTATTGGCGGGTGCAAGAGTCGGTAGAAACCTTGGAACAATACGTAGACAGAATCCGAACTGCTGCGTTGGCTTTGAACATGTCGGTTTCTGAAGCAGATACAGTAACGAATATTTTGGAGGGCATGCGCCCCGAAGATCGGTCTCGGCTCATATTTTCTAATCCACCACCTAGTTTTGTGGAGTTAGCCACCTTGGTTCAGTCTACGCAAGCTCTTGTGTTTGCCAATTCCCGGCTTAGGATTGATCGGAATTCACTTACGGTACCTGTGGTTGCGCAGAATACTAAGGAACGTATAGAATCTGCATTGGCATCTGGAAGGCATTGCTTTAGGTGTGGTGACGCAGGACATGTAATGCGTGACTGTCCTGTTCCGGAACCACCTAAATCAGGTAGCTGACGCCAAGCTAGTAGCAGAAGCAGGAAGCGTAAGCCCTGGCTTCGGTGTTCTCATATTCGCGCTGTCACCAGTCCCCCGCTACCCTATATTTGGAACCTTTGTGCGGCAAAATTGATTCAGGCAGTTCGGTGTCATTAATTGATTTTGACTGGTACCTCGAGTTCTGGCGTTTGAATAAGTTGTCTGTTGTTAAACCGACCGTTCAGAGTTATTATGCCGCCAATGGCCAGGCTTTATCTATGCTGGGTCAGGTCCAGGGAAGTATTTCTGTTTGTAATTTCACTTGGCCTATTACTCTTTTGCTCGTTAAGGATTTGACGATGCTACTGTTACTGGGCTGTGACTTTATTCAACGTACCAGACTGATACTTGACTATGGGGCAAAACTTTGAGCTTTAGCTTTAGACCTCAGCAAAAGATTGCACTTTGTGCATGTCGTCAGTTTGCTTCGATGAATGTGGCTGAAAAGGGGGATAGCAAATTTGAGATTAGCCACCTCTCACGTGATCAAGGTACTCAGCTTCTTGGGTTGTTAGACGATTTTCCCGACGTTCTTTCTGATAAACTTGGCGTCACAAAACTCATTGAGTATAAAATTCAGTTATCCGATAATATCCCGGTTCGGCAGTCTCTGTAGCGTCTTTCACCTGAAGTTTAAATTCGTAGACAATTATCTGGACGACGTGGTCGCGTATAGTCGCACCTTTGAGGACCACCTCCTCCATCTTAGGCAGGTACTCGATAGGTTTCGTGCTGCTGGATTAACTGTCAAACCAACTCATTCTTGGGTCATCTTATTTCTGGGGACGGAGTCAGAATTGACCAAGAGCGCACAAGTGCCCTCAAGAAGTACCCTTCGCCGAGAACCAAAATGGAGGAGGCACGTTTTATCGGCATGGCCAATTATTTTCGAAGATTCGTGCCTAATTTCGCGCAGTTGGCCGGTCCTCTGAATGATCTACGTAAGAAGGGACAGGACGTTAATGGGGAAATAGTCAGCAGCCTGAATTTGAAGCGATTAAGATTGCTATCTCGAAGCCCATAGTGTTGAGAGTTCCGGATTTCGAGAAGCGCTTTATTGTCCAGACGGACGGGTCTAATGCTGGAATTGCACCTGTACTACTTCAGGAGGATCTGGGCATTAAACGGCCGTTGGCGTATGCTTCAAGGAAGCTCAGTAGAACGGAGCTAAATTATTCCGTCTATGAATGCGAAGCACTTGCCGTACTCTTTGCGTTAAAAAAATTTAGGTTCTACTTAGAGCATAGAGAGTTTGACATGGAGACCGATAATCAGGCCTTAAGTTGGGTTCTGGCTCGTCCTCGATAAACAGGGAGGATCGCTAGGCGGGCAGTCCGCATTTCTGCCTTTCCATTGAAGTTGCGCCACATCAAAGGAACGGATAATCAGGTGGCGGACGCACTTAGTCCAAAGTTTGTTGAAGATCGCGACTCTCAGTTGACTGAACAACCTGAGTCGCAGTGTCCTTTGGTTAATAGTTTTCTCACGGATATTCCTGAGCTCTTCGCAAACCTTCGTACTAAGCAGGATCAAATGTCTCTGAGTAGTATGAGACTTAACATCTTCGGTCATCAGTCCCCTAGAACTTAGAACTACTTAATGCTAACTAACCTAAGGACATCACACACATCCATGCCCGAGGCAGGATTCTAACCTGCGAACTTAGCAGCAGCGCAGTTCCAGGCTGTAGCGCCTAGAACTGTTCGGCCACACCGGCCGGCTAAGCAGGATCACGATCCGCATTGGGGTCCCCTTAAGGAAAGTCTTAAGACTGGAGAAGAGTTTGCCGGGTTATTCCTTGAGAAAAGGTGTCTTCTGTAAGGAGGTTGGGAAGCCCGGCTAGTTTAGTATTTGCTTACTCCTACATTTGAATGATCCGGTTTTTATATATTTCCATCTTTCTGTGTTATGAAGCCACCTCGGACTTTGCGAGTCCTTGGCCAAGGTACGGTAACATGTTGTCTGGCCGTCGCCATACCGCGATGTGCGTCGTCTGGTTGGTGAATGTGAGGAATGCAAGAGGGGTAAGGGTGGTTTGAACATCTCCTTGGGATTATTGCAGTCTTGTCGGGAGCAGCGACCCGTAGACAAGATGTTTGTAGATTTTGTGGGTCCCTTGCCCCGAACAAAAGAAGGACACCGTTACGTATTTGTGGCGGTCGATGACTTTACACGTTTCATCTGCTTTCTTCCAAGTAGCGGGATTACGGCGGGGATAACCATCCGCCACCTCACGGGTATTTTCTTATGGTTTTGTCCACCTAAACAGTTAGTTAGTGACAATGCTCCTGCGTTTGTGTCCCGAGCATTTAAGCATTATTGTTTTCGTAATGGCATTCACCATGTGCCCACCACGCAGTATTGTCCGCAAGCTTCACTTGCAGAAAGGGTTAAAAGTAATTTGAAGGGACCCTAATAATTTATCATGCTAATTCCCCTCGTCGCTGGGATATCAGCCTCCCTTGGTTGAACTCCGCCTTTAATATGGCCCAGCATGAAGCTTCACGAGCAGTTCCCGCCCAGATAATGTTAGCCTATCCGATTAATTCGCCCCTTTCCAACTTATTGGGAATGAATGACGTATTACCCGTCTCTATTACACCCGATTTCGTGAGAACTGGCGGCGGGCCCGTAACAACATGCAAGTAGCCCACCAGCGACAATCTCGATGTCATAACCTGGGTAGGCGGTCTTTTAAGGCCAAGGCTGTCTGTGAAAAACTTTGGAGGTCGGAACCCTGGTCGAGTGGCCTCCGGTAAATTGGTATACCGCTACCTGAGACTAAGGTGTTGGGCCCGGGAAGGTGTCTCGGGTTCATGTAAGTAGGCTCAAGACGGCTGAGTGACTTTCGGCTCTTCCCTGTCTGGTTGGTCAGGCTTTAGCGGATTAGGTTGAGCCGTGGCGTTAAGCTGGCGCGCCAGCGTATTTGCAAGTACCTCGCCTTCGCGTTCTTATCTTTGCTCGTGACGGGTACCGAGTCTTGGCTGCTTTATCTTGGCCGGAGGAGTTGACTGGGGGCTCTCGAGAAGAACGAGGTGAGTTGGCGTGGTGGAGCGGCAACCGACCATGTGTATGGGGCAGCTTGGTGGAGAGCTTTTCCTGTCGCCTGTGAGGAGGTTTGTTGCTGCTAGGTACGGACACGGCTGTCTACGGTCGTCCGTTGCCTTACTGCCGCCTGCTGTACCCGACGCAAGCCATATCGGACGTACAGCGAAACATTGCTGTGGTCTTCTCCACCAGACATCACGACGCCTAGAGTATCGGCAACCAAACTGGCAGCCTGGAGCCGCGGCTTGCCCGCCTCGCAGGCACACCGAAGCACTACACAACCGACAGGCAATATTGATGAACGGCCACAACAGCAACCACAACAACAACACCACAGCAAAGACACCAGCGGCCACCAGGGGCCACTACCGGCCCACATAAACATAAGAAAGAGGTCGCTGCAGATCCCGGAACTATTTTCACACGTCACACCACGTGATGGAAAATAGTTCCGAGGTACTCATCCGCCGAAGCGCTATAAAGGCCGGCGCTCGGCCGCACATCGGAAGTTCATCGACCGCCAGCAGACATGGATAGCTGCCGCCCCAGCAGCCCGGCTTGGATCTTCTCGCTGATCTCTGGATTAGGCTTGGTATATCGGAGAGGTCTCTGGCGGAAATTAGTAGGAAATTATTTCAGTTGTTTTCTATATTATTCTTGTATGTAGTTGTGATTCGAAGACGGATCACTGTTTTGTGTTGGTGTTATCCCTGGAGAATTTGTTTTGGTTAAGTGAACAGTCCAATAAATTGTTTTCGGACTTTGATCGTTAGTTTCTTCTGCTTACGCAAACATATCAAACATTCAGTGAATTTGTCTGTGATATGTGATTGCAGTATTGTCAGCATTGCTGTAGTGCTTTAAAATATATCGAACATTTTTATTTGGCTTATGCCGTGGTAAATTTCCTGTGGTGTGAATGTATTAAGTGGACTCATTATTGGGTGTATTGCTGAAACCTTGGGTGTATAAGTTCTGAAGATGTTCAGAGTGTTATGTAATAAGCCTTGTATGTAGGAATCACTTATTTGGTGAGGTGTGTAATTCTTCATTTACCATCAAATGTGTATGCTTCATTGTATTGCCAGAATTAATCCAAGATTCAGTATTTTTAATTGAAAATAGATGTACCATTTGTTAAAACTGATTTTGTGCCTTCATCTGTCAGCTAAGTGTTAAGACCTGTTGTACAGTGTAATTATATTTGAAAGTTGATTAGCTGCGTCTGCATGGTCGTCACTCCGGAGGTGAAATGTTTATAAATGTGAATCGAAACATAAAGTATTTGATCTTAAAAAAAGGCAGTGTGCCGTTTTATTAGTGAATAATTTAACCTGTTATCTTTTGGTGGTTGTTTACATTGTCCCTGCGGGCCTGTTCTGTGCAGTTGTTAAATGTTAACAGCTGGCAGCCTGGTGTTTTGGAGTAAGCGCTACCTTTCCACCTATGGGTACTGGGGCTGTGAAATCCTGGGTAGCGGGAGGTGACTACGGGTCGAAGCTCGAGAAGTGGGTCTTACACGAACTGCTAGCTTCCGCCTTGGATTCTCCAGGTTAAGTTTTCGTTCTGCCTTCGAGCGACCTGGCGTCACTCCTCGGTAATTAATTCTGGTGCTAATTATGTTTACTCTGAGCACTATGGGACTCAACTGCTGAGGTCATCGGTCCCCTAGAACTTTGAACTACTTAAACCTAACTAAGGACATCACACACATCCATGCCTAAGGCAGGATTCGAACCTGCGACCATAGCGGTCGCGTGGTTCCGGACTGTAGCGTCTAGAACCGCTCGGCCACCGCGGCCGGCGGTATTTATTACATTTATTAAACTTTGTCTGAAGAGCAACATACAATTGTGAATTAATTTTAAGCCGTCAGGCGAATAATTGTTAGTGGTTTTAAAATTTTCAAATATGTGAGATATACCTTCTTTCATAAAAGACATTGGTAGCAGATTAAGATATTGATGTTTTAAAGGAATTTGTTTATATGATTGTTAAATAACACGGGTGATAACAAAAGGGGTCCAGTCCTTACTATTTGTTTCCCTATTCCCTAGTAGACCAACATATTATTCCTAACGAAGTGCTGTCTTGGCAAACGTCCAGTTCCCCCCCTTCCTAATCCCAATGTCAGCTGTGGTAGGGAGCTCCTCAGAATAAACATTTGCTTGTTGACATCAAATCAGAACCTTACACCATCTGCACAAACGTTTCCTCGGTTGTGGGTGCGATGTACGACGTCATCAAGTGGCGGACTGCAATGTCTCTTGTACACCGATGAACAAAAACATTATGACCACCTGTTTAATAGCGTGTTGTTCCATTTTTCAAACACAGTACAAAAGAGATTGTGCTTGGCTTGGATTCTACAAGTCCCGGACACGATTCCAAAAGTCTGTGGCACCAGACGTCCAGGCACAGATTAAGCAAATTACGGGACGGTGGTTTGCGGGCACTCAGCTGGTGCGCGGAATGTGTTCCGATGGGTACAGATCAGGCACATATGTTAGCCAAGACATCAATGAGAGTTCACTGGAACGCCCCTTAAACCACTGTAGCATGATTCTGACCTTCTACAACGGGCAGTGGAGACTCTGCAGGAATGTGACCACTGTACATAACTGCTGATAGCGGTGGTCCCGAGAATGTACGGTCGCGAGAACACAGGGCTCCGGACGACCACGTGGCACTACCGAGATGGAAGACTATCACTTCGGCGTATGGCCTTGGAACATCACACTGCATCTGCGGCAGCAATCTGAGCAGCAATTGTCACCACAGTGACACAACGAACTGTTAGAAATCGATTACTTCGAAGACAGCTCCGAGAAAGATGTCCTGTAGCGAGCATTCCGCTGACCCCAAACGCCCCACTTCCGACTTTAGTGGTGTCAAGCGAGAACTCATTGAAGTGGAAAGGTGGAGGTCTGTTGTTTTTTATGATGAAGGCCGGTTATGCCTCGGTGGCAGTGATGGCCGTGTGTTGGTTGGGAGGCCAGTTGAGGGTCTGCAGCCAACCTGTCTGCGCGCTAGACACACTGGACCTACACCTGGGATTATGACCAGGGGTGCGATTTCGCCCGACTGCAGGAGTACTCTAGTGGTTATCCCACGCACCCTGACTTCAAAACTGTACGCCAGTCTGATGATTCGACCTATTGTGCTGCCATTCATGAACAGCAACAGTTAACGCTCACCGACGTACCGCTCTTGTAACCTTGTCTTGCCCTATCATCAGGTGTGTCTCCAGTCGAGTAGATGATGAACAAAAGAGCATATGGACTATCAGACCAATTGTGTGATTGGATTGAAGAGTTTCTAGATAACAGAACGCAGCATGTCATTCTCAATGAAGAGAAGTCTTCCGAAGTAATAGTGATTTCAGGTGTGCCGCAGGGGGGTGTCGTAGGACCGTTGCTATTCACAATATACATAAATGACCTTGTGGATGATATCGGAAGTTCGCTGAGGCTTTTTGCGGATGATGCTGTGGTATATCGAGAGGTGGTGACAATGATAAATTGCACTGAAATGCAGGAGGATCTGCAGCGAATTGACGCATGGTGCAGGAATAGCAATTGAATCTCAATGTAGACAAGTGTAATGTGCTGCGAATACATAGAAAGAAAGATCCCATATCATTTAGCTACAATATAGCAGGTCAGCAACTGGAAGCAGTTAATCCCATAAATTATCTGGGAGTACGCATTAGGAGTGATTTAAAATGGAGTGATCATATGAAGCTGATCGTCGGTAAAGCCGATGCCAAACTGAGATTCATTGGAAGAATCCTAAGGAAATGCAATCCGAAAACAAAGGAAGTAGGTTACAGTACGCTGTTCGCTCACTGCTTGAATACTGCTCAGCAGTGTGGGATCCGTACCAGATAGGGTGGATAGAAGAGATAGAGAAGATCCAACGGAGAGCAGCGCGCTTCGTTACAGGATCATTTAGTAATCGCAAAAGCGTTACGGAGATGACAGATAAACTCCAGTGGAAGACTCTGCAGGGGAGACGCTCAGTAGCTCGGTACGGGCTTTTGTTAAAGTTTCGAGAACATACCTTCACCGAAGAGTCAAGCAGTATATTGCTCCCTCCTACGTATATGTCGCGAAGAGACCACGAGGATAAGATCAGAGAGATTAGAGCCCACACAGAAGCATACCGACAATCCTTCTTTCCACGAACAATACGAGACTGGAATAGAGGGGAGCACCGATAGAGGTACTCAAGGTACACTCCGCCACACACCGTCAGGTGGCTTGCGGAGTATGGATGTAGATGTAGATGTAGATGCGGTACATCCTCGGACGACAACTCCACCGTCGTCTACCTGTGTTGAACAAGTGCTGCAACAGGCATGGAACTCCATCCTATAAACAGATATACGGCACCTGTACAACACAATGGATGCACATTTGCATGTTAGCATTGAAGTTCTGGCTTTTACATCGGTTACTAGTATACGAGCAGTACGCGCTTACATTAACCTGTGATCTTGCAATGTTAATCACTTAAATATCTTACCAAGGTTTTCCCGAAATTTCATTGGTCTATGTTAATTATTTTTTATATTATGATTTGTTTCCCGTCGGTGTGTATTTGTTTGCTATCAGAACTGCAACACACTCTACCATAAGGTTGACATTCTCACTCTTCAGAGCAAAAGCGTCCAGAATGCGTAATTATGTGTTTTGCAGAAAACACCTTTGAAATGAGCCTTAGTAGTGACCAATACTAGGTTGTAATGCTGTCCGTGGTCTAAGTTGAAGATGGTAAAAGGTAGGAACCAATTTGATTAAATTTTCTTCCTAAGACAAAGTATGATAGTATATTTCTGTATATCTGTGTTGTAGATAATGTATATGTGTTTGAAAAGAATACAAGTCCAATATAAAATAGTTGTGCAAAAGTAAGGTTTCATTGTGGGAAAGGTAAGCAACTTACAGAAATGTTCGATACAGCACTGAATGCAACATATCTTCGAGTTTTCTTTACAAATGTTCAGTTAGGCTACGTTTGTAACATGACAAATGTCCCATCCGTAATCAATTTCGTGCCAAATCCTATGAAGCAAATCTCGGTACCGTAGCAACTGCTTGTGTTATTCCTTGTCACAGATCCTCGTCGGTGTTCATGGGAATCGGATGGATAAACACTCTATCTTTCATGTAACCCCATTCACAGACATCCATTGGGGTTAAATCGTGTGAGTGTGTTGGCCACGATGTTGTTCCATCACATCCAATCCAAGTCGGCACATTCCTACATAGGTAAACGACAACTACACAATGATAATGTGGTGGCGCGCCATCTTTCTGGAAAAAAAAATTCTGTGCCCCTATCCTGTTTCAATTGAGGCGATGTCTAGTTACCATATTCCAGTTACATTAAGGTCCAGAAAAAAGAAAGAATCGTAAATCTTGTTACAGCTTACACTGCAAGAAACATTTACCTTAAGGAAGACCAAGATTTTAATTTTTTAGTTTAAGAGAGATTTTAATTTAAGAGAGATTAAACTTGGCTGAAGGCCAAGCACTAAAGAATAACAATCTTATGACTAAAGGGCAAGACAAAATTTTGAATCTTTAATTTAAGAGAGATTAAAACTCGGCTGAAAGCCACACACCATGTCAAAACAATTTTCCAGCTTTAGGCCTAGGAAGGAAAAAGCTTACAATTTTAATAAGCTGAAATCTGGCTTAAGGCCACACAGAGTACTTAAAAGGAAACCACTATGTAAAACCAAGGAGCGGCGCTCAGAAGGTTCCAAGCGTCTGCCTGGGAAGTAACACTAACACACATTTAGGTGAGACAGGCAGCCAGACCGACAACCTCTTAATCGGAAGGCAACCCAACCGATGGCCAGCTGACAAACCAACCAACCAAATCAGTTCTGCTCCACCTGAAGAGTACGAGTGGTTCTAGGCGCTTCAATTTGGAACCGCGCGACCGCTACGGTCGCAGTTTCGAATGCTGCCGCGGGTATGGATGTGTGTGATGTCCTTAGGTTAGTTAGGTTTAAGTAGTTCTAAGTTCTAGGGGACTGACGACCTCAGACGTTAAGTCCCATAGTGCGCAGAGCCATTTGAACCATTTTTTGAACCCGACGAGCAAAACGACAACAAGACGTCAATAGCACAACGTTGTGGATACTGGTGCCCAATCCAGCCAAGTCCACACCCCCCTGCGGGTCCAGGGTAAGAATAGGCCCGAGGTATTCCTGCCTGTCGTAAGAGGCGACTAAAAGGAGTCCCTCCCCCTCAAGGGGGTAGTTAGCGCCTGCGTCCGGAGACGGACGGTTCCACGACCTCTATTTGCGGTCATTTTGCTTTTTCACTTCTCGTTTCCTCCTTCCTTTGGTTGGTTCCTTTCTTTGCTCTTCTCCACCTCACTGTCTTCCTTACTCTTTCCCCTGCATAATCTCTTTGCCTTCTCCTTGCCTTCTTCTCCTTGCCTTCTCATTGCCTTCTTCTCCTTGCCTTCTCTGGTCTCCGCCTCGGCGTTTGAGACACTGTCCTCTATCTCTCTCTCTGTCTCTCCCTCTCTCTCCTTTTTCCTCTTCTTCCTTCCTCCCTGTGCGCGCCTGAAGGCCGACCCACGCGTTCGCACGCGTAGCCGGTGACGGTGTAACGCGTAATTCCCCGCCCTGGGTAGACATGTAAGGCACGCGCGTACCCCCTGGTAAAGGCCAGGCCCGGGGAGGGGTGATTGCCTGAGCTGATACCTTCTGACCATGCCGATTGGTCCCTCCGTCTGTTTCTCGGGAGGTGTGACCTGAGGTGTAAACATTCACCTAAGGCGGGAGTGCCCTCTGAGAGGGTCCCCACAAGGAAGGAGCGCGCCATCGGAGACGCTGGCAATCGTGGGGGATTCCTCCGCAATGGATTTCACTCCATCTCTCTCGACTTCTGCCCAAAAACGGAAACGTGACCAGCTACCAGTGACAAAAGTACTACCGCCTGCCCCACAGTTCCTCGTCGTTTCTCGATCTGAGGACGGAAAGGATTTTTCCTCTGTCAACCCTTTCGTTATCCAGAAGGGCGTCGATGCCATAGCCGGATCTGTCAAATCTTGTACCAGGTTGCGTAACGGTACCTTATTATTCGAAACTGAGAGCGCCTTTCAGGCACAAAAACTGCTTCGGGCCACACTCCTGTACACATTCCCTGTCCGGGTGGAGGCTCACCGAACTTTGAATTCGTCTCGTGGTGTGGTCTATACTAGATCCCTCGACGGCTTGACTGACGAGGAGATTCAATCTTTCCTCGCTGAGCAGGGCGTGACGGCTGTCCATAGGGTCATGAAAAAGGTCAACAATGACCTTGTACCGACCCGGATACTTTTCTTGACCTTCGATAGTGTTCAGCTGCCATCGCGCATCAAAGCGGGCTACGAGGTTATTTCTGTTCGCCCCTATGTCCCGACACCTACGCGCTGCTACCAGTGTCAGCGTTTCAATCACACTCGCCAGTCTTGTTCCAATGCGGCTAAATGTGTCACTTGTGGCAGGGATGCCCATGAGGGTGACTGTCCACCTCCGTCTCCTCGTTGCGTGAACTGTCAGGGTGACCATGCCGCATCCTCCCGCGACTGTCCTGTCTATAAGGAAGAACGCTGTATCCAAGAAATTCGGGTCAAAGAGAGAGTGTCCACCTCGGCTGCTCGCAAGCTATTGGCTAGTAGGAAGCCCACGCTGCTCCCAGCGGGGAAATACAGTACTGTCCTCGCCTCTCCTCGGACTACCAGGGAGGTGGCAACCCAGACATGCGATCTGACCTTCAGCACCACGGTCGTCCGTTCGGCCAGTGCTAAGATCGCGCGGTCGACGTCTCCTCTTCCTCCCATCACCCCACAGACACCAGCCCCTTCATCAGCTTCTGCTAAGACCCAGAAGTCAGATGCACGGCCCTTCAAGAAGGAACCGTCCCGTGCAGACTTCCTACGTACCTCGACCTCCCAGCCTTCGACCGGTACTTCCACCAAACGACCTTCCAAGAAGGCTAATAGGAAGCACAGTTCTCCTTCTCCGCCACGGCGCATTTCTTCTCCTGCGCCACCCAGCGGTTGCCGCCCCAGGCCGTCATCCGTTTCGCCTGGCCGCACCGCTGGTAGCCGAACATCTGGCCGTTCACCGGCGGAGGAAGCTCCCCCTCCCGGCCATCTTCCCAAGATGGCCGATGAACCTATAGACCCAATGGACGATGACTGTCCGCCTACTGATAGCGGCGGCAGTGCTCGCTCGAAGCCAGGCCCTCAGCGGCCTTCGAGGTGACCCCTTCTTTCATCTTCCCTTTTTTTTTTCTTACGATGGCACTTATTCACTGGAATATTCGCAGCATTCGCTCCAACCGAGAGGACTTGAAGTTGCTGCTCCGCTTGCACCGTCCGCTCGTCGTAGCCCTCCAGGAAACGAAGCTACGCCCTTGCGATCAAATTGCCTTGGCACACTACACCTCTGTGCGTTTTGACCTACCCCCTGTGGTAGGTATCCCAGCTCATGGAGGGGTTATGTTGCTGGTCCGGGATGATATTTACTACGATCCCATCACGTTGCACACCGGCCTGCAGGCAGTTGCCATCCGCATTACTCTCCCCACTTTTACATTTTCCATTTGTACCGTTTACACTCCATCGTCGTCTGCCGTTACCAGGGCAGACATGATGCAACTTATTGCTCAGCTACCTGCACCATTTTTGTTAACTGGAGACTTCAATGCCCACCATCCCCTTTGGGGCTCTCCAGCATCCTGCCCGAGAGGCTCCCTGTTAGCAGACCTTTTCAACCAGCTCAATCTTGTCTGCCTCAATACTGGCGCCCCTACTTTTCTTTCGGACACATCTCACACCTATTCCCATTTAGATCTCTCTATCTGTACTCCCCAACTTGCACGCCGGTTCGAGTGGTATGCACTTTCTGATACATATTCGAGCGACCACTTCCCGTGTGTTATCCATCTCCTGTAGCATACCCCCTCTCCGTGCTCATCTAGTTGGAACATCTCCAAAGCAGACTGGGGGCTCTTCTCTTCCAGGGCGACCTTTCGTGATCAAACATTCCCAAGCTGCGATAGTCAGGTCGCCACCTCACGGAAGTCATTCTCACTGCTGCTGAATATTCCATCCCTCACCCTACTTCTTCTCCACGTCGCGTACCGGTCCCCTGGTGGACCGCAGCATGTAGAGACGCTTTGCGTGCTCGTCGACGTGCTTTACGCACCTTTAAACGCCACCCTACAGTGGCGAATTGTATCAATTATAAACGATTACGTGCACAGTGTCGTCGTATTATTAAAGAAAGCGAGAAAGCCAGCTGGGCTGCTTTCACAAGCATCTTCAACGGTTTTACTCCTTCTTCTGTTGTCTGGGGTAGCCTGCGCCGGCTATCTGGCACTAAGGTCCACTCACCAGTTTCTGGCTTGACGGTCGCGAGTGACGTCCTTGTGTCCCCTGAGGCTGTCTCCAATGCCTTCGGCCGCTTTTTCGCAGAGGTTTCGACCTCCGCTCATTACCACCCTGCCTTCCTCCCCCGCAAACAGGCAAAGGAGGCTAGGCCACCTAACTTCCGCTCCTCGAATCGTGAAAGTTATAATGCCCCATTCACCATGCGGGAACTCGAAAACGCACTTGGCCGATCACGGTCCTCCGCTCCAGGGCCTGATTCTATTCATATTCAGATGCTGAAGAACCTTTCTCCTGCGGGTAAAGGTTTTCTTCTTCGTACTTACAATCGCATCTGGATTGAGGGACATGTTCCCGCATGCTGGCGCGAGTCTATTGTTGTCCCGATTCCTAAGCCGGGGAAGGACAAGCACTTGCCTTCCAGTTATCGACCCATCTCGCTTACCAGCTGTGTCTGTAAAGTGATGGAGCGAATGGTTAACTCTCGATTGGTTTGGCTGCTCGAGTCTCGACGCCTCCTTACCAATGTACAATGTGGATTTCGTAGGCGCCGGTCTGCTGTTGACCATCTGGTTACCTTGTCGACCTTCATTATGAATAACTTCTTGCGGAAGCGCCCGACCGCGGCTGTGTTCTTTGATTTGGAGAAGGCTTAAGACACCTGTTGGAGGGCGGGCATTCTCCGCACCATGCATACATGGGGCCTTCGCGGTCGCCTCCCTCTTTTTATTCGTTCCTTTTTAATGGATCGACAGTTCAGGGTACGTGTGGGTTCTGTCCTGTCAGACACCTTTCGCCAGGAGAATGGGGTGTCACAGGGCTCAGTTTTGAGCGTCGCTCTCTTCGCCATAGCGATCAATCCAATAATGGATTGCCTCCCAGCTGATGTATCAGGCTCCCTTTTCGTGGACGATTTTACCATCTATTGCAGCGCGCAGCGTACGTGTTCCCTGGAGCGCTGTCTTCAGCGTTCTCTTGACTGTCTTTACTCCTGGAGTGTCGCCAATGGCTTCCGTTTTTCTGCCGAGAAGACGGTCTGTATTAACTTCTGGCGCTACAAAGAGTTTCTCCCACCGTCTTTACGACTCGGTCCCGTTGCTCTCCCATTCGTGGAGACAACAAAAATTTTAGGTCTTACATTGGACAGGAAACTTAGTTGGTCTCCACATGTGTCTTATTTGGCTGCCCGTTGTACCCGTTCTCTCAATGTCCTCCGTGTTCTCAGTGGTATGTCGTGGGGAGCGGATCGAACCGTCCTCCTTCGCCTATATCGGTCGATCGTCCGCTCCAAGCTGGATTATGGGAGCTTCGTATACTCCTCTGCGCGGTCATCCATCTTACGCCGCCTCAACTCCATACAACATCGGGGTTTACGACTTGCGATCGGAGCGTTTTATACTAGTCCCGTCGAGAGTCTTCATGCTGACGCTGGTGAGTTGCCACTCACCTACCGGCGCGATATACTGCTTTTTCGGTATGCCTGTCGGCTACTGGCAATGCCTGACCACCCATCTTATCGTTCCCTTTTTGATGACTCTCTCGACAGTCAATACGGGTTGTATGTCTCCGCCCTGCTACCCCCTGGAGTTCGCTTTCGTCGCCTCCTTCAACACCTTCATTTTTCACTCCCTGCCACCTTTCGAGTGGGCGAGAGCCACACGCCACCTTGGCTCCAGGCTCAGGTTCGCGTCCACCTTGACCTCTGCTCACTCCCGAAGGAGGTTACCCCCGATTCAGTCTACCACTCCCGTTTTGTCGAACTTCGTTCGAAGTTCATTAATACGACCTTCATTTATACAGATGGCTCTAAGACCAATGACGGGGTCGGGTGTTCTTTTATTGTCGGGGCACAAAGTTTCCAATGTCGGCTCCATGGCCATTGTTCGGTCTTCACAGCTGAGCTCTTTGCCCTCTACCAGGCTGTCCTTTACATTTGCCGCCACCGACATTCTGCATATGTCATCTGCTCCGATTCCCTGAGCGCTATCCAGAGCCTCGGTGATCCGTACCCGGTTCACCCTTTCGTGCACCGGATCCAACGCTCTCTTCAGCAGCTGGTGGACGTCGGTTCTCCGGTCAGCTTTATGTGGGTTCCTGGCCATGTCGGTATCCCTGGGAACGAAGCTGCAGATGCCGCGGCCAAGGCTGCGGTCCTCCAGCCTCGGACAGCTTCTTGTTGTGTCCCTTCGTCAGATTGTAGCAGGGTAATTTGTCGGCGCATTGTATCGCTGTGGCATGCCGATTGGGCTGCACTTCCAGACAACAACTTCGGGCCTTGAAAGCTCTTCCCGTGGCTTGGACGTCCTCCTCACGCCCTTCTCGGCGGGAGGAGGTAGTTTTGGCCCGGTTGCGAATTGGCCACTGCCGGTTCAGCCATCGCCATCTGCTGACGGCTGCGCCGGCGCCGTTCTGCCCATGTGGGCAATTGCTGACGGTCCGCCACATTTTAACGTCGTGTCCGGATTTTAACACCCTGCGTCTCGATCTTGGCCTGCCATGTACTGTAGAAGCCATTTTAGCGGATGACCCACGAGCAGCTGCTCGCGTTCTTCATTTTATCAATTTGACAACCCTCTCAAAGGACATTTGATTATGCTGTTTTCTTTTTTAATCCTATGCCTGTCAGTATGTCTTTCATCGTGTTTTCCGTTTCGTTGCTGTTTTAAACTTGTGACTCGCGGTGCATTCCTAAAGTAGTCTGGGCGCTAATGACCGTTGACGTTGTGCGCCCTAAAACCACAAAAAAAAGAAAAAAAAACCAGCCAAGTCAGAATAAACGCCCAAAACTACCAACAACACCTCACCTCTCAAACTACACGCTGTGCTGCACAGCAACAACAAGACTAGGAAAATACACTGCCAAAACCTACATTAATGCCCAGGGCAGATAACTGGAACATTAACGGCCACAAGGCAGAAGATACAACTGGTGCACTTCGTTGATGAAGGAGAATTAAATTAAGTTAAACACCATCGAAGAAAATGGCTCCAATTCTAGCCGACTTCAATGCACACACGTTGTTGCTCGTGGGAATCTCGCAGAAAGCAACAACCAGGATCAAACGAAGAGAAGTGATAGTGGTTGAGGCTTGACAGTAGCACTCCAAGATCGGTGGGCGACGAACTTCGTAACTAGAGATGGGCAAACTCGTTCATCCTTAGGAACTAGTTCACTGCTGATCGTTCTTTTTTTGGAACCGCTCATTTTGACTAGTTCACCGTTCATTTGTGCTTGGTATATGGTTCTTATGAAAAACTGAAAACTAGTAGTGTAGGTGACTGAAGGATGGAGGGCACCAGCAGGGGGCACTTGCCTCCCCCCTGGAGTATAGAGTTTTGATTCATTACAGAATTCTTACACACTTTTAGTAGTAGTTTCTGTGATACTGCAGAATCTCTCGTTTAGCCAACTGTAGCCTTGTGTGGCTGATCGCAGGGAAATAATATAAGGTGGCGCATGGAAAACCGGCCCCGAGTACAGACTGCTCGCCAATTACGGACTATGTGTTGCCCGTTACGAGCAGATACAACAAACAGACAAACATGTAATAATTAGGCAGTGAAAAAATAACAAGCTAATGGAAGCAACAATTGCGAAACAATCGATGACGATGTGTAGAGAGCTGGAGAAGAGAACATGAAAATCTCACGCGACGCGCATGGGCTATAGCTCATGTAATCTTGTAGACCTGTTGGTGGCTGTTTCCCAACTTAATAGACCACAAGTGTCTTGTATAAAATTCTTCGTTTCAACTTCCACTACATAGCTATGCTACGTGGTAAACAATAATCGTTTTCACCCTATATATACTTCACGTTGTCTCTGAGTACGTAGGTGAAGTAGAGCCTTTATGGAAGCATAAAATAAAATGTGGTGTTCTCAAACTTGCGTCACACACTTAGAAAAAATTAGGTTTTTATGTTGCGTTAGATAAGTTAATGCAGCAATAATAATTAAGTTAGCAGTAATAAAGTCTTTGGTTTGAAAACTACTTCTGCACAAATGTTTTTGAGATAATAAGTAAATATGATTTTATGTCAGTCTGTCTTTTCAAATGGAGAGGCACCGCTTTTCCTACTGAGCCGAAATGACCCACAACACACTATTATTTTTTTTTCAAGGAAACCAAACTAGCAGGTAATGCAAATTGGAAACAACCAAACTTAAAAATAATTAGAGCCTTCCTAAATGTAATGTTTTGTATATGAAAGATACACGAAAATCGTTTTATATGAATTTTCTTACACTAAAAATTAAACACATTATTCAAAGTTAGCTGCTAAATCAAGTCGATGAAACCAAAGAATTATGAATAACAAAAAAAAAAAAAAAAACTTGCCTTGTTATAAGTATGCCTTCTGCTGTTCATCGATATAATGAAGTGAGCTGATATGCCCTTTTGTTACCTGAAAAGACGTACCTATTACATACAACGTAATTTTTATGTAATTTACGTAACTATAAAATAGTTTTTGATTACCGGTCGTGGACGCTGAATAGCCAGAACCAAATCAAGAACAGTTTGGAACACATGTAAAATGGGCAAGCGCAGTGAACGAAACGAACAACTGGATACTGAACTAACTAGGAGTAGTCGGCAGTGGAACTGAGACAGGTGGTCATGCGAAGAACGACGAGTGCGGCCGAAGGAGACAGAGACTGAGACGAGCACTCGACCGAGGCTGGAACGAGAACTGCCGAAGCGACCGCCGCGACCGAAATGAACTAGTGAACTATGAACCGGTCGTTCCTCGTTCCCGGGAACTATAAGTAGACCGCCGCGGCCGAAGTGAACTATGAACCGATCGTTCCTCGTTCCCGGGAACTATACGTAGACCACCGCGACCGAAGTGAACTATGAACCGATCGTTCCTTGGAATTCGTTCCTCGGTCCTTTCGTTCATCTTGGTAAACCGTTCCTTTGCACCCGTTCGTTCGCGAATTACCCATCTCTATTCGTAACCCTCGCAAGAAGCGCCGCACAACTCCAACCGCGCATGCATGCTGCCAGCGGCTCCAGCCCGACTCCACACGGTGGGAACCTCCTCACTGCTCTACGCCAACCGACCGGCTGCCTAAACCCAGAAACGGTCAAAGGACCGAATACACGTCGGCCGATGAGACGGTCGATCGAACGACCAACCAGTGGTAGTTCCCGCTCCAGTCTCCTTCCCTCGGGCAGCTCAAGTGTGTCGCCAGCGGTCGGCATGACTGGCTGTCCGCGCCTCACAGGTGCTCCGTCGCCGACTTCACTGCTGCCGCATCCCGACTGAACTGCTGCTCCGTTTACAACTCCTGCTCCATGCCCGACTGACCTCCCAACTCAACTGACTTCCTTCGGACGGACGACGTCCCCGAGACCCTGGCTCGGACCCAACTATGCAGAGAGAACACAACCGACATCTCTGCACAGGAAGCCACCGACCCAAATACAAGTCGCCGATGAGACGACCTACCGAACGACCAACCAACGGTCGTCCCCGTTGGTACTGGCCGTGCGGACCTCACTGGGGCTCCGTCCCCGACTTCACTGCTGCTGCCTCCAGACTGCCCTCCTGGTCCCTCTCCAACTGACCTCCAGACACACGACAACCCGGAAATACTATCGGTCACTCCACGACAGTGCACTTATAGATACGCGCTGCTGCTGCCACTCACGGGCAAGTAAGGCAGGAAGTTAGTGACGCCAGTAAGTAGAGTAAGAAAACGAGGTGGCAGTATCGTAACAGAAGATAAAGTACTCAAGCGGCAAGACGCAGTCAATATCTTCGCTGCGTAGTGCCGATGGTAGTTTTCCGAAATTCCTTCACCAGGGAAGACTAATGGAATATTCCAGAATTTTAAACACCAACAGCTGCTAGCATGAGTTTCTTAGAAGTAGATACCTTAGGGGTTGCGAAGCACCTCAAATCGCTTGATACGGGAAAGTCTTCAGGTACAGATTGTATACAGATTAGGTGTGCAACGCAGCTAGCTCTTTATTCGCACGAAGTAATTGCCACTATCGACAGGGGATCTCAAGTTCATTCCGCATTTCTAGATTTCCGGAAAGCTTTTGACATCGTTCCTCACAAGCGACTTCTAATCAAGCTGCGGGCCTATGGGGTATCGTCTCAGTTGTGCGACTGGATTCGTGATTTCCTGTCAGGAAGGTCGCAGTTCGTAGTAATAGACGACAAATCATCGAGTAAAACTGAAGTGATATCAGGTGTTCCCCAGGGAAGCGTTCTGGGACCTCTGCTGTTCCTGATCTATATAAATGACCTAGGTGACAATCTTAGCAGTTCTCTTAGGCGTTCGCAGATGATGCTGTAATTTACCGTCTAGTAAGGTCATCCGAAGACCAGTAGGTTGCAAAGCGATTTTGAAAAGACTGCTGTATGGTGTGGCAGGTGGCAGTTGACGCTAAATAACGAAAAGTGTGAGGTGATCTACACGAGTTCCAAAACAAATCCGTTGGAATTCGATTACTCGATAAATAGTACAATTCTCAAGCCTGTCAATTCAACTAAGTACTTGGGTGTTAAAATTACAAACAACTTCAGTTGGAAAGACCACATAGATAACATTGTGGGGAAGGCGAGCCAAAGGTTGCGTTTCATTGGCAGGACACTTAGAAGATGCAACAAGTCCACTAAAGAGACAGCTTACACTCCACTCGTTTGTCCTCTGTTAGGCTATTGCTGCGCGGTGTGGGATCCTTACCATGTGGGATTGACGGAGGTGACATCTAAAGGGTGCAAAAAAAGGGCAGCTCATTTTGTATTATCACGTAATAGGGGAGAGAGTGTGGGAGATATGATACGCGAGGTGGGATAGAAGTCATTAAAGCAAAGACGTTTTTCGTCGCGGCAAGATCTATTTACGAAATTTCAGTCACCAACTTTCTCTTCCGAATGCGAAAATATTTTGTTGAGCCCAACCTACACAGGTAGGAATGATCGTCAAAATAAAATAAGAGAAATCAGAGCTCGAACAGAAAGGTTTAGGTGTTCGTTTTTCCCGCGCGCTGTTCGGGAGTGGAATGGTAGAGAGATAGTATGATTGTGGTTCGATAAACCCTCTGCCAAGCACTTAAATATGAATTGCAGAGTAATCATGTAGATGTAGAAGTAGAAGATGGCAAACAATAAATAGCATAAACACGAGCCGTGCACGGCTCAATACTAACATCTTTCTCAAAACTAGTGAAATTTAATAAACAAAAACGGTAGACTCGTAGGATAATCATGAGTATCATACTAAAATTGGGTTAAATACAATGAAAAGTATGTAAATAATTAGTAAGACAGTTAGGCGTTTTGGCGGCTAGCACCCGAACGTGCCGACCGATCACAAGCAAGACCAGTACAATTGGCGGACTCTCCCACGGGACTGTACCATCTGTCGCTTTTACCATAATTCTACTTCATCTGTATCAAACTGCGTCAAGGCGGGCTTCTAGCAAAATAAAATACTAGCGGCCACAGCCAGGAATATCACACTCTACAGTTTAAAAATTCGCCTCGCAAGAAGATATTTCAGTCTTTGTTATGTTGATATTCGCCCCTTTCACTAATGACTTTGTCGACCGCTGGCCTAGGCAATCAGTGTCTCACTAAATTCTCCTAGAAACCGACGGGAGTGAACCGCCTAGAAACTGAGGGAGGATAGATATAAAGACCTACGTAACCTACAGAGCATTTTTGTTCTACACAGCTATCCTCCTCTCTAGTTACAGATGAACAGTATTTATAGAAAATTAAATTGTCAATTTCTGTTTCAGGTTTCATTCGAAAAAATTGTTCGTTTGTAACGTGAAACTGGGGCACATTGTACTACAAAAAAAAAAACATATCTCATACAGCGCTAGAAAAACGCAAAACAAGAATATATCAAACATTGCTTCAATACTTCATCGACTTTCATAAAATATGTTCCTGTTACTCAATAACAACTTCCGCCCTAATCAAATAACATCTAAGTATCGAAAGTACACTATTGGCCATTAAAATTGCTACACCACGAAGATCACGTGCTACAGACGCGAAATTAGAGCGACAGGAAGAAGATGCTGTGATATGCAGATGATTAGGTTTTCCGAGCATTCACACAAGGTTGGCGCCGGTGGCGACACCTACAACGAGCTGACATGAGGAAAGTTTCCAACCAATTCCTCATACACAAACAGCAGCTGACCCGCGTTGCCTGGTGAAACGTTGTTGTGATGCCTCGTGTAAGGAGGAGAAATGCGTACCATCACGTTTCTGACTTTGATAAGGTCGGATTGTAGCCTATCGCGATTGCGGTTTATCGTATCGCGACATTGGTGCTCGCGTTGGTCGAGAGCCAATTACTATTAGAAGAATATGGAATCGGTGGGTTCAGGAGGGTAATACGGAACGCCGTGCTGGATCCCAACGGCCTCGTATCACTAGCAGTCGAGATGACAGGCGTCTTATCCGCACGGCTGTAACGGATCGTGCAGCCACGTCTCGATTCCTGAGTCAACAGATGGGGACGTTTGCAAGATAACAACCATCTGCACAAACAGTTCGACGACGGTTGCAGCAGTATGGACTACCAGCTCGGAGACAATCGCTGCGGTTACCCTTGACGCTGCAGCACAGACAGGAGCGCCTACGATGGTGTACTCAACGGCGAACCTGGGTGCACGAATGGCAGAACGTCACTATTTCGGATGAATCCATGTTCTGTTTACAGCATCATGATGGTCGCATCCGCGTTTGGCGACATCGCGGTGAACGCACATTGGAAGCGTGCATTCGTCATCGCCATACTGGCGTATCACGTGGCGTGATGGTATGGGGTGCCATTGGTTACACGTCTGTCACCTCTTGTTCGCATTGACGGCACTTTGAACAGTGGACGTTACATTTCAGATGTGTTACGACCCGTGGGTCTACCCTTCATTCGATCCCTGCGAAACCCTACAGTTCAGCAGGACAATGGACGACCGCATGTTGCAGGTCTTGTATGGGCCTTTCTAGTTACAGAAAATGTTCGACTGCTGCCCTGGCCAGCACATTCTCCAGATCTCTCACCAATTGAAAACGTGTGGTCAATGCTGGCCGAGCAACTGGCTCGTCACAATACGCCAGTCACTACTCTTGATGAACTGTGGTATCGTGTTGAAGTTGCATGGGCAGTTGTACCTGCACAGGCCATTCAAGGTCTGTTTGACTCAATGCCCAGGCGTATCAAGGCCGTTATTACGGCCAGAGGTGGTTGTTCTGGGTCCTGATTTGTCCAATGAATACCCGTTTATCATCTGCATTTCTTCTTGGTGTAGCAATTTTAATGGCCAGTAATGAAATTGCTTCGTTTACATAAAAGTGCAGAGGTTACGTAATCAACTAATTTCATTATTACTTATACGACAGAATTTGTATTTTGTAAGGATATAAAATATGACAGAAAAGTATTAAACAAAAAAATGGCTCTGACCCCTATGGGACTTCTGAGGTCATCAGTCCCCTAGAACGTAGAACTACTTAAACCTAACTAACCTAAGGACATCACACACATCCATGCCCGAGGCAGGATTCGAACCTGTAACCGTAGCGGTCGCGCGGTTCCAGACTGTAGCACCTAGAACCGCCCGGCCACTCCGGCCGGCTAGTATTAAACAATGTGCGATACTACTTATGTGCAAAACCAAAAAGAAAGAGAAGTCGTCGCCCCACAGTTTGTCACGCAAAAGAGTACTTTTGTCTTTCGCTACCAATGCTACCATTACTATATTACCGATAATCTTATCATTTACTACTTCATTTATGTACTGTAGCAAAACCATCGAACTGTAGTTTTGATAGAGCCAAACTGATGAAACATCTACATCTACATCTACATCTATACTCCGCGAGCCACCTTACGGTGTGTGGCGGAGGGTACTTATTGTACCACTATCTGATCCCCCCTTCCCTGTTCCATTCACGAATTGTGCGTGGGAAGAACGACTGCTTGTAAGTCTCCGTATTTGCTCTAATTTCTCGGATCTTTTCGTTGTGATCATTACGCGAGATATATGTGGGCGGTAGTAATATGTTGCCCATCTCTTCCCGGAATGTGCTCTCTCGTAATTTCGATAATAAACCTCTCCGTATTGCGTAACGCCTTTCTTGAAGTGTCCGCCACTGGAGCTTGTTCAGCATCTCCGTAACGCTCTCGCGCTGACTAAATGTCCCCATGACGAATCGCGCTGCTTTTCGCTGGATCATGTCTATCTCTTCTATTAATCCAACCTGGTAAGGGTCCCATACTGATGAGCAATACTCAAGAATCGGACGAACAAGCGTTTTGTAAGCTACTTCTTTCGTCGATGAGTCACATTTTCTTAGAATTCTTCCTATGAATCTCAACCTGGCGCCTGCTTTTCCCACTATTTGTTTTATGTGATCATTCCACTTCAGATCGCTCCGGATAGTAACTCCTAAGTATTTTACGGTCGTTACCGCTTCCAATGATTTACCACCTATGGCATAATCGTACTGGAATGGATTTCTGCCCCTATGTATGCGCATTATATTACATTTATCTACGTTTAGGGAAAGCTGCCAGCTGTCGCACCATTCATTAATCCTCTGCAGGTCTTCCTGGAGTACGTACGAGTCTTCTGATGTTGCTACTTTCTTGTAGACAACCGTGTCATCTGCAAATAGCCTCACGGAGCTACCGATGTTGTCATCCGTATATCGAAAGTGCTGGAAATCAGTAACATGCTCTGTACAAACCAGACTAACATTCAAAGAAAGGTGCAGGTGGAATAAACAGAGGTAAGGGGTCGGCTCAGTCCTATCACATTTGTGTTAAAACTGCGCTGGGCATCGGCATATGCGTGCAGCAAATCGTCGGAGCTATGGCGGAGCGTCCCAGCAGCTTAAACTGCAGCCATTCTTCTCGTGGCTCGGAGCGCGACCTCATTTCCGCCACGGAACAGCTGACTGTGCTCCCGCCACGCATTGCTCTCATTAGAAGAGGCGCGGGGAAGGTTTAGAGGGCGTTGAAGAGAAGAGGGGAGGGGAGGGGTTGAACGAAATTGCGGCCGCCTGGCGCTGTGCGGTATTAGAAAAGTTGCGCCGCCGCACGCGCGCGCTTCTAACCGCCGGCGCTCGGCCAGAGGCGCCCCCCCCCCCCCCCCCATCCACCATGCACTGCTCTTTCCCGCGCTCCTTCCTTTTTTTTTTTTTTTTTTTTTTTTCGCGCCCGTCTTCACACCGTACGCTTTTAATTAGTCTCCGTTGCTCGCTCTCCGGTCGCGCGCCCTCTGTCGAACTGAGCAGTCTCGCCGACTTTCAATTACTTGTGGGTGCCGGTTTCCTTCAGCGCCAGGGAATCGCTTTTCCGGGTCCTGCTGCATTAATTGGCCTCTCTAATTGGACCGCGTGGCTAGCCACAATCCTTCAGAGTCTAAGTATCCCTTGGTTTCGGATTACAGGCCGCCCTTCGGGAAACGGTCGATGCTGCCTTACTCGCTGCTAAAATCGCGCCCTCACTTCTCGTTCAAAATGACCTGTGAACCACGCGATAAATGCGAAATAAACGACTTTTTTTCTGTCGTAAAAAGCTGTAAGATGGCAAGAACTATGCCCCTTACATGAAGTCATTAAAGATCACCTAACTCACGTTGAGCGAACAGTGGGGGTGATTAAAAATGACTGACAAGGCACCATGCATCTTGTAGAGGGTATAGTATGGACGTATTGGAAGAATTAATGTCAGGTGATGGTTTTAAAGTAATTCACACGACATGAAAACTTTGTGGAAACGCGTCGATTTACTGGAGGCTAGTTTATCCCAGGGAAGTATTCGAGTTGACCGTGGCCGGCTGGGGAATGGCGACGGGAAGCGACAACAGGCAGCTTAGGGTGGCTCAAGCTCTGAGAAAGCGGTAACGGGGCGTGTCCTCCAGCTGCCTTAAGATGAGTGCCAGTGAGTGTGTGGTTGATCCCATGCTGGTGTACTAGGAAGCAGACGGAGGACTTGTACGCCTGTTGATAAATGTCCGTTGTCCCGTTTTCAGTGAAACATGCGAGAAAGCCACTCAAAGCTATGGCGGAGCTGTCAACAGAGGCCAAAATATGCGTGTTTGTGGCTATAGTAACTTCACGCTGAATTCACGGTCCGCAGAGTCTGAAGTAAATCAGGTGAAGAGCGACAGAATGAAATACGCCGGCCTCCGATGGGAACCTAGGACCGAGGAATTTGAAGTACTCTCCTGGGAGTCAGAATTCCGGAAAAATTGGTGTTTTTTGCAGACGCTAACCTTGATGGGTGGCCTGGGAGGAGCTAAATAGCAGAAGTTGAGAGGAAGGGAAATTTTGTGGGAATTTGTTGACTTCCCAGTGCAGGCATCGGTCGGTGCTGGGAAGCGACGCATAGTTAACGTGGCTTGTTCTGCGATTGGTGTAAGTGATTTTGCTGGAGGGGAAACCGACGTGAAGAGCGGACTGGGAGAAGTCTCCGTAGTGGTCTTCCGTTCCCAGCTTGCCTAGAGTGCAGACGTGGCTTGCCTGAGAAAAAGTGAGCATTTCTGCAAGTGGAACAATTGAGCTTGAAGATAGGAAGTTTTGGTTCAGCTATGTACTGAACAAGATAGCTAGGAGTGAATAGACGAGCGCAGCCTTGCAGCACCACGAGGTCGGCCGACGTCCGCACAATGACGCCGCTCCGCCATGCTGTATTCGGTGATATTGCCTCCGCTCTGGCCACTGATTAATTTGTTGGATCACGTCGGCAAAGTTTCCACGAGGGTTTCATAGGCCATTATTGTAGAATTCTTCTCGCACTTCGAAATTACGCCTGGGTCAGTCAATAAGAATTAATTTTGATTTATCGTGCTTTACCCCATGTAAACGCAATTTATTACCGTTGCCTGATAGGAGAGTCTTGTAATTTGATGATTGAAGGTCTGGAGTTAAAATAAATTTGTGCTAATCGACTGCATCTGTTTTCAATCAAGTAGTTGAAATCCCAAGTCATTTTCTTAATTAATTTTATGTTCAACATTTGTATCTGGTGTTCAATAGCTGAATATAACATCAATATGCACCCCTTTTTAATTAAAAGTGATCAATTCTGAATCAATTAATGTCAACACTGCCACCACGGTTCAATCAGGAGACGCAGGGCCTTATGACTTTTTTTGCGTTATCCGATATTGCGGCAGTTTTGCACACCCTGTTGATCTGTTAGTCAATTAGCTGGAGTGAACACACGCCAAAACCAGATAAGTGACAGGTGGGGTGCTACAAAGCAAACAACGCATTTCCTTTTGTCTAAAGATACTATTCGCTCCTGAGTTTATCAAAGGTTCCACACTCTCGTAAGAGGATGCTACTGGAAAAAAATCTCTATCTTATAAGGATTGATGTATGCTCAACATCTCCTAAACCGCCAAACGACCTAACTTAACACACGTTTCATTGCCCTTCAAAGGGTTCATGGTCGTGGTGAAATAAATTGAGGTGACAAAAAGTCATGGGGAAGCGATACGCACATATACAGATGGCGGCAGTATCGCTTTCACAAGGTATACGCTGAAGTACCACTGAAACATATTGGCATGCGTATTCAAATACAGAAATATGCAAACAGGCAGAATGTGGCTCTGTGGTCGGCAACACCTATGTAAGATACCAAGTGTTGCCACAGCTGTTGCTACTACAACGGCAGATTATCAATATTTAAGAGAGTTTGAACGTGGTATTAAAGTCGGCGTCCGAACGATGGGACACAGCATCTCCAAGGTAGCAATGAAGTGCGGATTTTCCAGTACGACCATTTCATGAGTGTACCGTAAAACATCAAATCTCCGGCATCACTGTGGCTGCAAAAAGATCCTGCAATAACGGGACAAATGAAGACTGAAGAGAATCGTTCAACGTAACAGAAGTGCAATCCTTCAGGAAATTGCTGCAGATTTCAGTACTGGGCCATCAACAAGTGTCAGCGTGAGAACCATTCAAAGAAACATCATCGATATGGTCTTTCGGAGGCGAAGGCCCACTCGTGTACCCTTGATGACTGCACGACACAAAGATTTACGCCTCGCCTGGACCCGTCACCAGCGATAATGGACTGTTGATGGCTGGGTACACGTTACCTCGTCGGACGAGTGTCGTTTCAAATTATATTCAGCGGATGGACATGCACGGGAATGGAGACAACCTCGTGAATTCATGGACCCTACATGTCGGCAGCGGACTGTTCAAGGCGTTCAAGGCTCTGTAATGGTGTGACGGTTGTACAATAGCAGTGATATGGGACCCCTGATACGTCTAGAAACCACTCTGCCAGCTGCCATGTACGTAAGCTTCCTGTCTGATCACCTGCATCCATTCATGTCCAATGTGCATTCCGACGGTCTTGGACAATTGTAGCAGGACAATGCGCCACCCCACACATCCATAAAGGCTACAGAGTGGCTCTAGGAATATTCTGAGTTTAAACACTTCCGCTGAGCGACAAACTCCCCAGACATGGACATTATTGAACATATTTGGGATGCCTTGCAATATGCTGTTCATAAGAGATCTCCAACCACTCGTATTTTTACGGATTCATTGGCAGCCCTACAGGATTCATGGTGTTAATTCCCTCCAGCACTACTTCAGACATTAGTCTAGTCCAGGGCTTAACAACTGGCCAGTTTTGAGCGCGAGTACTGTGTGCTCAGGCACGTGCTCGCGAGCAGCTGCAAGGTCGTGGAGTAGGGAGAGAGTGGAGGGAGGGGAAATGCGCGCGCACGTTTGAATAGGGCCGCAGCGTGCCTATTGAATTCGCGCCGACTGTGTAACGTTTAAAGTACTACGATCAGCTCTTAACAGTCACTTCGCTGATTAAGAATCATGTGAAGTCGCCGTTGTGTAACCCCAACCATGCTTTCGTAGTTCAACCCCCATTGGGAGGAATTGTATCTGTTTACTGAAAAAGATGGTGTTGCAAAATGTTTACTATGTCACTAAACGCTGAATTCTTTTACGAAATTTAATTTGCAGCGACATTATATATCGTACCACGCGAAAGACTACGGACGTGGAAAATGTGATTGACCAGATCGTGCACAAGAAGTTATTAAACTTAAAAGGAAGCTATCCGAAGAAGATCTGGCCGACGAAGAAAAATCAACTGAGGTAGCTCTCAGAGTGGGTTACAAAATTCCTTTGCTTTTAGCAAAATCCCTGCGCCCCTTAGCTGATGGCGATTTAATAAAGTTTGGAATGTAGGAGACGAGATGCTGGCAGAAGTAAAGCTGTGAGGACCAGGCGTGAGTCGTACTTCGGTAGCTCAGATGGTAGAGCACTTGCCCGTGAAAGGCAAAGGTCCCGAGTTCCAGTCTCGGTTGGGCACACAGTTTTAATCTGCCAGGAAGTTTAATAAAAGAATGTTTGGTAGTTGCAGTGGAACATTTGTGTCCATCTCAAGTTGAACAGTTTCGGATTGTGCCATTATCTAACATGACCATTATGTGTCGCATAGAGGACATGGCAGACGTCGAGAGCCAGCTTGCTAATATCTGTAAAGATTTTATGGCGTATTCTCTAGCTCTGGACGAAAGTGTTGATATCACTGGAACAGCGCAGCTTGCCATATTTATTAGAGGTGTTAATAGATATTCAGGTGAGGGAGGAGCTCCTCGATGTAGTAGCCATGAAGAACACCACAACTGGAGGTGATATTTTAAGTAGTGTTGAAGAAAGTGTTGAAAATATAAGATTGTCGTGGAATTCTTTAGTTTCAGTGTCTACAGATGGTAGAGGCATACACTAAGCTAGTAAAATTATGTGGCACATGTACATTCTCCTTTATTTGTTTCATTTGATGCAGTAATAATTCGTGAGTGATATCCCTGCAGGTGGCCGCGGATTTACATTGACTGGCGGCAGCTGTTGTGTGCCCCACGTGACTCTCCCCACTCTCCGCTCTAGTCCGCTGGTCCGGTAGTGGGGGTAGCGTGCTCGCGCTGCTCCGTGCTCACGCCTTGCTGCTCACAGCTTGCTCCGCGAGCACGTATGTTGTGAAGCCCTGGTCTAGTCCTTGCCACGTCGTGTTGCAGCACTTCTGCGAGCTCGCGGGGTCCCTGGACGATATCAGGCAGGTGTACTAGGCTCTTCAGTGTAAAAGGGAAGTGCAGTGGCGGAGCCGTCAGTTGTACTTCGGTCATTGATGTGAAAAGGATTCTGACGTGATTGCGGCCGCGCGACGGTAATTAACAGAGTCTGAACGCGGAATGGTAGTTAGAGCTAGACGTATATGACATTCCACATCGTAACTCGATAGAGAATTCAATATTCCACGGTCTAGGCCATGGGGGAACGGCAGCTGTCAACAGTGTGTCGAGAATACCTCTCACCACTCCTGGGCTCGTGACCATATCGGCCGGACCCTAGACGAATGTGAAACCGTAGCCTGGTCAGAAGAGTTCCGATTTCAGATGGTTAGAGCTGATGGTAGGCTTCGAGTGTGGCGCAGATCCCACAAATTCATGGACCCTAGTTGTCAACAGGTCAGTGCGCAAGCTAGTGGCTGCTCCATAGTGGCGTGGGATGTGTTTCCTCTCAATGGACTGGGTCCTCTGGTCCAACTCAACCGACCATTGACTGGTTATGTTCGGCCATTTCAAGACCATTTCCAATCATTCATGTTCCCAAACGACGATGGCCATGGCACCAGGCCACTATTGCTCGCGATTGGTTTCAAGAACATTCTGGACAATTCGAACGAACAATATCACCATCCAGGTCACCCGACATGAATCTATCGTAAATTTATAGGACATAATCGAGAGGTCTGTTCGTGGACAAAGGCCAACATAACAACACTTTCGAAATCATGGACGGTTACAGAGACAGCATGACTCAGTATTTCTTCGGGAGACTTGCAACGACTTTTTAAGTCCATGCCACGTAGAGATGCTGCACTACGCCGAGAGAAAGGAGGCCCAATACGCCGTTTGGATCGATCCTACGACTTTTGGCACCTCAGTGTGGAAGCATAAAGCACTGCTGACAAATACTCAAAATGTATTCATCCAGTATTTGAGAGTTAGAGCGCTGAGCGATTGCCAACAAACTTGACACATAATTTCAAATCCTTAGGAAACTTTTTGTCTTTGACACTCCCAATATAATATTCAAAAGAAGTAAGTTTATCGATTGCTACATTTTCGATGCTCATGAAGTAAATCTGCCGCTTGAGGCATGACGTTCTAATTTACAGTAAAACTTGCACAAAACGGAATCGCCTGGGACTAAAACAATTTTCCAGATTGGTCAAGTTTCTGGATTACACAAAACTCACGAGGCTACGTAAAACTTGTCAGGTATCATGCAGAAAAGTATAGTATTCATTTAATGTATATTGGACAATAAAACACTGGACTTTCTCAGTAATTGACCTAATTGATAAATAACGCAGCATTTCTGTATTTTTACTCGAATTTTAAATTTGTTTATTATTGTATGTACATACATATTATTCCCACATTAATTTGCTTTACATTTCACTTTTTTCGCCTAATGCCAAGACGGGAAACTTGTTTTAATTTACGATTCAAAATTGTTTCTTCAAGGCAATGTTTGGCACCGTACAACAGTTGCAACAAGTTGGGAGACCTTGTATGTGCTGCAGATTGCATAACCTAGTTTATGCATGCAATGGCTTCTTCAGGCGTATTAATTTTTCTAGGTACATCATTTTGGTGCCGGATGAATGGCAGAGCGGTTCTAGGCGCTACAGTCTGGAACCGCGCGACCGCTACGGTCGCAGGTTCGAATCCTGCCTAGAGCATGGATATACGTGATGTCCTTAGGTTAGTTAGGTTTAAGTAGTTCTAAGTTCTAGGGGACTGATGACCTCAGAAGTTAAGTCCCATAGTGCTCAGAGCCATTTGAATCATTAGAACATCATTTTGGTTCTCTTCTTCTTCCTTTGTTTCTTCTTCATCGTCCTCTGTGTTGCAGATTTGTATTAAATGTTGCTGAGATATAAGTGGAGTGAGCTGACAGGAAGTCATCACTTCGGGTGTAATCGTCTGCACTGTACGAAACGTTTCGCATTTTCATTAATTCAGAAAATGCTACTGCATTTTCTTGAACTTCGATGGCCACAGAAGCGCCTTGCTCTCGACCACCAAACCCCGCTTTGTTGAAGCACTTGGTGACAGTTTCGGGTTTTATTTCCTTTACTGCCAAGCCAATCCAATTCACTGCATCAAGACAGAAACTGATCGTGCAAGACCAAACGCACTTTCGGCTTCTTCACCCACTAAGAATAAGAGACTGAGTAATCGCCTATCATGACACTTGAATGTGTAAATAATCGCCTGGTCCATGGGTTGTGTGAGGCTGATTTAACCTGAAGGGAATCAAGCCAATTTCGCGTTTAATAACGTTACTTTCGGGTGGCTGGTATCATTGTCTAGGGAAAGAACTGGGCGATTTCCTATTTTTCATTTTGACATTTAAAGAGCCGAGCCATTCTTCCACTCACCATCCACGCCTTTTTATTGCTTCTCCATGTAACTGGAAGCTTGCTGACGTTTATGTTTTTGAAACAACGCGGTTTTGCCACCTTTCCATTCACCAGTGGCTTCTCCATTTCACCTGTTTCCACACAGCAGTGGAGTCAGTCTTTCCTTGGACATTCCTCCGCCGGTGCACTTTTCACCTCGAATTGCTAGCGATTTTGAAGGCAGCGTGCGATAAGACAATCCCGTTTCACCGCCACTGAACACGTCTTTCGGGTCATAATTCACAGTTAATTTGGTCAGTATTGTCTTCCATTCTGTTGCTTCATTTTCCAGCACATCCTTAACCTACCCACACACTTCATTCCACACGATGTTGTGCCTAGCTTTGAAACTGTCCAGTCATCCTGTGGATGCCTTATACTTCGTAATTCCAAGCTATTTAGTGACTTTCAGAGCCTCACTCTGAAACGTGAGTCCAGATAAAGGTAAGTTTTTTGCCGCGCACTTACGAACCATTCCCACGCTATTTCGTTAATGTCTTCATTTCCGGTCTTCTTCGCCTTTCTTTTCGTTTGCCCGTTCCCTTTCATCCATCCGTCCAGAATATTATCCTTGTTTCTTAAAGTCTAATAAATTTATGTTTTACTGCATTTGAAACGCAACATAATTTCGCGCACAGGGAGTTTGTCTCTCTCGCTCTCCTCGATTACATTAATCTTTTCGTTACATGTTAACGACACATACCGTTTGTTCTACATCATGTTACTGCATCTCTTAAAGTGCTAGTAGTCAACTGAACCTGCAGAAAATAATGACGTTGTCGGGTAAAACCATTGTTTAACGGAACAATACCCAACTCTCTCGCTGCGCACATTGCAGCAGAGTGTTGGTAGATGCGCAACAATGTTGCTTTATGAGCCCGTGCGTCAATAATGAGGAATACGAGAAATCCGACAAACGAACCGTTTCCTTCGACGTATTGAACCGACACTGAGCGTAACTTATTCGTTGCTGCACAGAGCGGCGCGGTTTTAGGACCACACCAGCAGCGCCGCACTGCGCTTGGTTTTGCGCCGCTTAAGAGGCGTTAAAAGTAACGTCCTTAAAGAGTCGTGAATAACTGTAATACGGTAGTACTGCATAGTCTCTTTTCCGCACAATACAATGAATTATTAAGTATGGTCTAAGATTTGCTTTCCGTTTCAGATTTATACAAATAATCAACATATAAAAGTGCACTGAATGCGTCGGTACTGAAATACTTGTACGGTTTGGGCAGATTTCCAAATTATACACGTGCCGATTTGAGCCAGTGTTAGTGTATTACTTCTTTACTATTAACTCAGTTCGCAACGCATTTTGCAGACAGTATCCAGATATACCATTAAATGTGCTTGCAAAATTATATCAATGTACGGCGTGTAGATCAGGAGATGCCTGAAAAACTGCCCATCTTGCATGATGTTTAAATTTCTTACTTCTTTACTACTAAATCTATTAACATATTTTTCAGAAAGTGTGCACACACCACTAAACATAACTTCTAAATCATATTACTGTACGACACATAGTCTAAGAGATATGACGACACAAACACCGAGATGGGTCAGAAAGTAGGTTTTCTTAAAACGGAGCGCAAATTACCCGCGGTTTGCAACAAACGTTAAACATAATTTCAAACTTTTTCATAAACTTTTGCTCTCTTACGTACTTAATATCAAATATGAAAGAAAATAACCCATTTGCAAAGCAATCAGAAGTTTGAAGCTCTTTCAAACCGGGGTATTCTACTCCTTAAAGAGCTGAGAAGTCACTGGTTACTTACTGGCTGGATAAAAGTACTTTGGGGTAAGCACTACCATCCGTCCACCTGGGAGGGAATGGGAAAGTCTGGCATTGAACTCGTTTGAACCATATCTCCTTTGTACTCCATCCTGTGCACTGCTCTGGTCTCTCTATCTCCGTGTAATTACTGCACACTACATCCATTTGATGCTACTTACTGTATGCAAGACTTGATCTCCCTCTACAGTTTTTACCCCCTATACTTCCGTCCAGAACTAATTTGATGTTTCTTTGATGTCTTCGAATGCCACCTATCAATCGATCCCTTTCTTTAATTTCTTATCTTTCCAGTTATGTTCAGTACCTCTTCATCAGTTACACGATCTATATATGTAATCTTCAGCATTCTTCTGCAGCACCATATTTCAAAAATTTCTGTTATTTTCTTGTCCGAACTGTTTATCGTCCACCTTTCACTTCCATACAAAGCTACACTACAGATAAATACTTTCTCAAAAGAGTTCCTAAACTTAAATTTACATTCGATATAAACAAATTTCTCTTCAAAAGGAGCTCTTTTCATTAGCATCTGCATTTTATATCCTCTCTAGTTCAGGTATCAACAGTTATCTTACAGCTCAAATAGCAAAACTCATATATTTCTTTCAGTATCTCGTTACCTAATCTAATTCCCTCAGCATCACCTGTTTTAATAAAGGTAACAGATGATGTGAAGCTCGTCACCGATGCACAAGAGGCGACTATCACGTGTTTCGCAGTCTTCAGCAAAGCTTTTGACGCCGGTCTCGGTGGCCGAGCGGTTCTAGGCGCTCAGTCCGGAACCGCGCGACTGCTACGGTCGCAGGTTCGAATCCTGCCTCGGGCATGGACGTGTGTTATTTTATTTTGATGATCATTCCTACCTATGTAGGTTGGGCTGAACAAAATATTTTCGCATTCGGAAGAGAAAGTTGGTGACTGAAATTTCGTAAATAGATCTCGCCGCAACGAAAAACGTCTTTGCTTTAATGACTTCCATCCCAACTCGCGTATCATATCTCCCACACTCTCTCCCCTATTACGTGATAATACAAAACGAGTCGCCATTTTTTGCACCCTTTAGATGTCCTCCGTCAATCCCACCTGGTCAGGATCCCACACCGCGCAGCAATATTCTAACAGAGGACGAACGAGTGCAGTGTAATCTGTCTCTTTAGTGGACTTGTTGCATCTTCTAAGTGTCCTGCCAATGAAACGCAACCTTTGGCTCGCCTTCCCCACAGTATTATCTATGTGGTCTTTCCAAATGAAGTTGTCGTAATTTTAACACCCAGGTACTTAGTTGAATTGACAGCCTTGAGAATTGTACTATTTATCGAGTAATCGAATTCCAACGGATTTCTTTTGGAACTCATGTAGATCATCTCACACTTTTCGTTATTTAGCGTCAACTGCCACCTGCCACACCATACAGCAACCTTTTCTAAATCGCTTTGCAACTGATACTGGTCTTCGGATGACCTTACTAGACGGTAAATTACAGCTTCATCTGCGAACAACCTAAGAGAACTGCTCAGATTGTCACCCAGGTCATTTATATAGATCAGGAACAGCAGAGGTCCCAGGACTCTTCCCTGGGGAACACCTGATATCACTTCAGTTTTACTCGATGATTTGCCGTCTGTTACTACGAACTGCGACCTTCCTGACAGGAAATCACGAATACAGTCGCACAACTGAGACGATACCCCATAGGCCCGCAGCTTGATTAGAAGTCGCTTGTGAGGAACGGTGTCAAAAGCTTTCCGGAAATCTAGAAATGCGGAATCATCTTGAGATCCCCTGTCGATAGCGGCCATTATATCGTGCGTTGCACAAGAACGATGTTTTCTGAAACCATGCTGATTACGTATCAATAGATCGTTCCCTTCGAGGTGATTCATAATGTTTGAATACAGTATATGCTCCAAAACCCTACTGCAAACCGACGTCAATGATATAGGTCTGTAGTTCGATGGATTACTCCTACTACCCTTCTTAAACACTGGTGCGACCTACGCAATTTTCCAATCTGTAGGTACAGATCTATCGGTGAGCGAGCGGTTGTATATGATTGCTAAATAGGGAGCTATTGTTATCAGCGTAATCTGAAAGGAACCTAATCGGTATACGATCTGGACCTGAAGACTTGCCCGTATCAAGCGATTTGAGTTCCTTCCCAACCCCTAAGGTATCTACTTCTAAGAAACTCGTGCTAGCAGCTGTTCGTGTTTCAAATTCTGGAATATTCCATTCGTCTTCCCTGGTGAAGACAGTGTGTCATGTCCAGCACCAAAAGTCACAATGGAGCGAGCTGTACCCCAGGGTTCGGTATTTGGTACTTGGTCCTATACTCCTTTCACTGTATGTCAAAGATGTGTCATCAGTTCGGTTATACAGGAAATACCACATGTAAACCGATGACCTCCAGTTATACTGAAGTACGAAACCAATAAATCTGAGGATGGCTGTCGAGAATCTCAGCACCGAGCCGTGTGCGCCTTCAAAATGAGTGTAGTATGCAGGGTTTGTCAGTCTAGGCTCATTAGCCCGAATTATCAGGTGTCTATACAATCTTTAATCACAAATGGGACAAACACTGATTTCTCTTCTTCAGCAAAGAGTCATGGAGTAGTAACAGATGAAAATCTAAATTGGACTGAGAATGTAACTGCAGTGTTCAAGAAGGCATCAGCATGTCTCCATGCACCACGAAAATGTAGAAATCTCTTCCCTCTTTACCTGAAAAAGAAACTTGTGCAAACACTTCCAATATTGATTACATCTATGTTATCCTGCAAAGCCTTTCTCAGGAAAGCTTACGCCGCCTGTAATTAGTTAAGAAGGCCTGTGTTCGTTACATCTCTGATGTTCGGCACTTTGATCATGTTTCACCATCATATGCACATAAATCCTTGCTACGTTCAAATAAATACAGATTTTTCCATACAATTTGTTTCTTCTACTGTCTTATCAACGTACTGTCCCCCATATTTCTCCCCGATCTTAAGTCTTTTGTCTAGATAACACGCCAGAAACACCCATCCCCATCATTGTAAAATTCTTTCTGTCTCATTCCAACTCTCAGCCACTTTCTCGAAGTCCTTCTCAGATGCAGGAATCCGATTCTGGAATAACCTCCCGCATTATATTAGAGAACTGAATAATATCTCTACCTTCAGAAGTTAATGACATATCTGCGACAACAACAATAATGATTATCAGTGTCCCTGTATGCAACTATTACCCCGATAAAGCTTTCTTTCCTACCAGATCTTCCTCATTTCCCAGCATTCTTAGCTGGTGCAGCCTCCTTACATTTCCTTTCCCCAGAACTCGTTATACCAGAGAACATCTATTTTGTAAACCTATATATTCTTTTTATATCTGCCAATATAGTTATTATAATTATTGTTGTTATTATTGTTATTATTACTATTATCAGTACTAGTGGCCGCAAAGCAGTAATACAATACTACCAGTATCAACTTCATTAGTTTATAGTCAGTCTTACTTATTCACATAGTCACTGTAGAAACTCAGATCATTTTAATACTATTTGTCACATTAAAACTGTTATTTCCGAGGTAACTATGATGTAAAAACGGTACTGTATATGTGAGACGCTGATCCAATGCAAGACAGGGCGTGATGGCCTTCATGAGATCAGGTTATATATATATATATATATATATATATATATAATTAGCTTATATACATTTACTCTTGATACGATTTTGTTCATATTCATCTTATTTCCTCCTTACAAGACACTCTCCATTCCCTACAACTGCTTTTCCAAGTCCGTTGTTGTTTCTAATAGAATTAAAATGCCATCAGCAAACAGTTAAGTCTCCATATCTTCTTCCTGAACATTGACATCTGCTCCAAATCTTTCCTCCGTTTCCTTTAATGCTTGTCGAATACACATTGAATAAATCATGGATTTTCTGCAAACCTATCTCACTCAATTTTCAACAGCTGCTACCCTTTCACGCCCTTGGACTAAATGCCGTCTCGCTTCCGTGCAAGTTGTAAATAACCTTCCGCTCCGTGTATTTTATCCCTGCTATTTACAGAATTTCACGGGGTGTATTCCAGTCTACACTGTCAAAAGCTTTCTATAAGTCTACAAATGTTATAAATGTACGTTCCTACATTTCTCTGGAATCCAAACTGATCTTCCCTGAGGTCGCCTTTTTTCCATTCTTCTGTAAGTAAGTTCGCTAGATATTTAGCATCAATGAATTGTTAAACTGATAGTTCGATAATATTCACAGGTATCAACACTTGTTTTCTTTGTGATTGGAATTATTACAGTCTTCTTGAACTCTGAGGGCATTTCCCCTGTTTCATACATATTGCACACCAGGCAGAATGGCTGTGTCATGCCTGGGCCCTAGGGTCAACACTTCTAAAGGGAAGTCCTCTTCTCCGGCGGCCTTGTTTCTGCTTAGGTCTTTCAGTGCTCTGCCAAATTCACCTCACAGTATGGAATCTCCCATCTCATCTTCATCTAATTCCTTTTCACTTTCTATGATGTCTCCTTCAAGTCAATTTCTTTTGTGTACCCACTATGTATAACTCTTCCACCTTTAAGCTTTCCCTTCTTTTGTTAGTGGGCTCTTGATATTGTAGTATATAGTGAAAGTGAGTTAGAACAGTACCAGGTGCAGGCAGCCAAGAGTGTTATGCGTTGTGAAGCAAAACACATTCGACAGGCACTGTGAAACAGAGACAGCCGGGTGCGGTATAGCAACAACTAACACTGCAATACACCAGCGGAAAGACAGAAGCCATTCCTCACGTGCCACCACAGAAGTGTTTACATGCCTTAGACCCTAAATGGACAGAGTCTGGAGCGAACGAGTACTCAGCCGTTAACGTACTAAAATATTCTCGTATCTGTATTTTAGTGTACACCACGAGCCTGTGACGCCTGGGTGACATCCCAGAATTCAGTACGGGGACCACTGTTCGACCATGGGATGGGGAAGCTTGCCCTTAGTCATGAGACCAGCTGCTGCCGCCCGTACGCCGGAAGGAGGTCACGGCTGCTCCGTGGTACCGCCCTGGCATGCTGTCATCACGGTTGCAGCCAGAAACATTGCTGACAGTGCCATTCGAGTAGCGCCACCCTCGGCCCTGCGCATTCCGCTGTCAACAGTGCTGGACATCTATTGTTTCGCACGAGAGGCAACTTGACGCCTGATGTACTACAGCCGAGGGTCAGGATGAAGAGAAGTTAATTCAGCAAATCTACTGCCATCCTGACGTGTTATTCCACTCCCCATGGTTGACAACCCGTGGGTCGTCTAACACTGGTGCCAGATCATTAACCTCTGATCCTACAGCCTATGGCATGGCGAGTGCAAAAATTTTGGTTGTGTTTTGGTTATGGAGAAAAGGTTTAACAGTCGTGCCTTTTGTAAAGCAGATTTTATTGCGAGTAGAGGACCAGCGGACTTGTCTTGTTTCAGAGGCATTGCAAGTCACGATTGGTTAGTGCCTGTTAGATGTGCACGGTGTAACCTTGAGGGCCACTCAGCGCCATGTACAGAACCAGTTCAAGTAAAATTTTATACACATAATCGTTGGGGGGGGGGGGGGGGGGCATATGGTTAGGCGATGCCGGGAGTCGAGATAGCTGATGATTAAACATAAGAATTACGTTTTCTTGTCTTGTAGCTGTTAGTCCTCAAAATGGGTGTTTTCAAAGATAAAGCTTCGACAGGGTTAAAGCTTCGACAGAACCAGAGACACAAGGTGTGCCAGAGCCAGAAACAGTACGCATATTGTTGGAAAACTTAGCACAATTAACAGCGGATAATACAAAACTCCCCCCCGTGAACCATGGACCTTGCCGTTGGTGGGGAGGCTTGCGTGCCTCAGCGATACAGATAGCCGTACCGTAGGTGCAACCACAACAGAGGGGTATCTGTTGAGAGGCCAGACAAACATGTGGTTGCTGAAGAGGGGCAGCAGCCTTTTCACTAGTTGCAGGGGCAACAGTCTGGATGATTGACTGATCTGGCCTTGTAACATTAACCAAAACGGCCTTGCTGTGCTGGTACTGCGAACGGCTGAAAGCAAGGGGAAACTACAGCCGTAAATTTTCCCGAGGACATGCAGCTTTACTGTATGATTAAATGATGATGGCGTCCTCTTGGGTAAAATATTCCGGAGGTAAAATAGTCCCCCATTCGGATCTCCGGGCGGGGACTACTCAAGAGGACGTCGTTATGAGGAGAAAGAAAACTGGCGTTCTACGGATCGGAGCGTGGAATGTCAGATCCCTTAATCGGGCAGGTAGGTTAGAAAATTTAAAAAGGGAAATGGATAGGTTAAAGTTAGATATAGTGGGAATTAGTGAAGTTCGGTGGCAGGAGGAACAAGACTTTTGGTCAGGTGATTACACGGTTATAAATATAAAATCAAATAGGGGTAATGCAGGAGAAGTTTAATAATGAATAAAAAAATAGGAGTGCGGGTTAGCTACTACAAACAGCAAAGTGAACGCATTATTGTGGCCAAGATAGACACGAAGCCCACGCCTACTACAGTAGTACAAGTTTATATGCCAACTAGCTCTGCAGATGATGAAGAAATTGATGAAATGTATGACGAGATAAAAGAAATTATTCAGGTAGTGAAGGGAGACGAAAATTTAATAGTCATGGGTGACTGGAATTCGTCAGTAGGAAAAGGGAGAGAAGGAAACATAGTAGGTGAATATGGATTGGGGGGAAGAAATGAAAGAGGAAGCCGCCTTGTAGAATTATGCACAGAGCATAACTTAATCATAGCTAACACTTGGTTTAAGAATCATAAAAGAAGGTTGTATACTTGGAAGAATCCTGGAGATACTAAAAGATATCAGATAGATTATATAATGGTAAGACAGAGATTTAGGAACCAGGTTTTAAATTGTAAGACATTTCCAGGGGCAGATGTGGATACTGACCACAATCTATTGGTTATGAACTGCAGATTGAATCTGAAGAAACTGCAAAAGATGGGAATTCAAGGAGATGGGACCTGGATAAACTGAAAGAACCAGAGGTTGTAGAGAGTTTCAGGGAGAGCATAAAGGAACAATTGACAGGAATGGGGGAAAGAAATACAATAGAAGAAGAATGGGTAGCTCTGAGGGATGAAGTAGTGAAGGCAGCAGACGATCAAGTAGGTAAAAAGACGAGGGCTAATAGAAATCCTTGGGTAACAGAAGAAATATTGAATTTAATTGATGAAAGGAGAAAATATAAAAATGCAGTAAATGAAGCAGGCAAAAAGGAATACAAACGTCTCAAAAATGAGATCGACAGGAAGTGCAAAATGGCTAAGCAGGGATGGCTAGAGGACAAATGTAAGGATGTAGAGGCTTGTCTCACTAGGAGTAAGATAGATACTGCCTTTGGAGAGAAGAGAACCACTTGTATGAATATCAAGAGCGCAGATGGCAACCCAGTTCTAAGCAAAGAAGGGAAGGCAGAAAGGTGGAAGGAGTATATAGAGGGTTTATACAAGGGCGATGTACTTGAGGACAATATTATGGAAATGGAAGAGGATGTAGATGAAGATGAAATGGAAGATAAGATACTGCGTGAAGAGTTTGACAGAGCACTGAAAGACCTGAGTCGAAACAAGGCCCCGGGAGTAGACAACATTCCATTAGAACTACTGATGGCCTTGGGAAAACCAGTCATGACAAAACTCTACCATCTGGTGAGCAACATGTATGAGACAGGCGAAATACCCACAGACTTCAAGAAGAATATAATAATTCCAATCCCAAAGAAAGCAGGTGTTGACAGATGTGAAAATTACCGAACTATCAGTTTAATAAGTCACAGCTGCAAAATATTAACGCGAATTCTTTACAGACGAATGGACGAACTGGTAGAAGCGGACCTCGGGGAAGATCAGTTTGGATTCCGTAGAAATGTTGGAACACGTGAGACAATACTAACCTTACGACTTATCTTAGAAGAAAGATTAAGAAAAGGCAAACCTACGTTTCTAGCATTTGTAGACTTAGAGAAAGCTTTTGACAACGTTAACTGGAATACTCTCTTTCAAATCTGAAGGTGGCAGGGGTAAAATACAGGGAGCGAAAGGCTATTTACAATTTGTACAGAAACCAGATGGCAGTTATAAGAGTCGAGGGGCATGAAAGGGAAGCAGTGGTTGGGAAAGGAGTGAGACAGGGTTGTAGAATCTCCCCGATGTTATTCAATCTGTATATTGAGCAAGCAGTAAAGGAAACAAAAGAAAAATTCGGAGTAGGTATTAAAATTCATGGAGAAGTAAAAACCTTTGAGGTTCGCCGATGACATTGTAATTCTGTCAGAGAGAGCAAAGGACTTGGAAGAGCAGTTGAACGGAATGGAGAGTGTCTTGAAAGGAGGATATAAGATGAACATCAACAAAAGCAAAACGAGGATAATGGAATTTAGTCAGATTAAATCGTGTGATGCTGAGGGGATTAGATTAGGAAATGAGACACTTAAAGTAGTAAAGGAGTTTTGCTATTTAGGGAGTAAAATAACTGATGATGGTCGAAGTAGAGAGGATATAAAATGTAGACTGGCAATGGGAAGGAAATCGTTTCTGAAGAAGAGAAATTTGTTAACATCGAGTATAGATTTAAGTGTCAGGAAGTCGTTTCTGAAAGTATTTGTATGGAGTGTAGCCATGTATGGAAGTGAAACATGGACGATAACCAGTTTGGACAAGAAGAGAATAGAAGCTTTCGAAATGTGGTGCTACAGAAGAATGCTGAAGATAAGGTGGGTAGATCACGTAACTAATGAGGAGGTATTGAACAGGATTGGGGAGAAGTTTGTGGCACAACTTGACTAGAAGAAGGGATCGGTTGGTAGGACATGTTTTGAGGCATCAAGGGATCACAAATTTAGCATTGGAGGGCAGCGTGGAGGGTAAAAATCGTAAAGGGAGACCAAGAGATGAATACACTAAGCAGATTCAGAAGGATGTAGGTTGCAGTAGGTACTGGGAGATGAAGATGCTTGCACAGGATGGAGTAGCATGGAGAGCTGCATCAAACCAGTCTCAGGACTGAAGACCACAACAACAACAACAACAACAATACAGAACTACACGGAATGGTATAATCGCGATCGTCACAACACGATGTGGATTCGTCAACTGCAAGTTTTTTTAGTAAGGCAACTGAGGATTTGCATGTCGTTGTGGGAGGCCTTGAAAATATGGCGGAGATGGAGTGTTGGTCTGATAAGCATTTAGTGAGTGTTGCAAAACTGACTAACAGGGGAAGCGAGAACTTACGTTGTGTATACAGAAGCTCTTAAGGGAGCCACAGCATTTGAAGAATTTAATGGAGATATACGAAACAAAATAGCGTCAGACAGTAAAGGGAACAATGAGCGATAATAACTAAGAGCAATACGGAAACTGTGGAACCATTTTCGCAAAGGATAAGGAAAATTAATGGATGTACCTATGAATTAGGACAGAATGCTGCAGTCAATGCAATTATTTTGCAAGAGACTGAGCAGAGGACACTTCATGCTTGTTTAAGAGGGTTGCATGCAGAAATGTGAAGACATGTACTGACAGGTGGCCCAATGGATCTGCACATAGCAGTGCGGTTAGCGATGGAGCGTGAGGAGATCGATTTGTCGACTGGCATGCAGAGCAAACAGGTAGTGTTTGCAGCTAATATAAAAATGTTTCAGATGTGGAAGAATGGGGCATTTAGGGAGGCAGTGTCACCAGACTCACGGTGATGTGAATAAAGTAAGAGGAAGTAATAGCTTTAGAAGTAGATGACCGGGGAAGAATAAAGTATTAAACACCAACTGAGGATTTGCATGTCTTTGTGGGAGGCCTTGAAAATATGGCTGAGATGGAATGTTGGTCTGATAAGTGAACCCCAGAATCACCTACGGTCATTTCCAGTAAGATTGGGTGCTACGAAATCGTATGGAGAGGTGGACTTTGTGACGAGAGGAATAGTAGGAAAAAAGGATATTATTGTACATAGGGGCAAACGTGCCGATCTCCATTAGTGATCTGGTGAAATGTAAGGTTTGGGACCGACAGTGGTACAGATTGCGTAGAGTGGGGGATAAAAACGTCACACCATTAATATCGATGGACATAGATTTTTGTCTGGATACGGATCAATTTAAACAATGTGTAGAGATTGTGCCACATGTGAGTGAGGACTTCGACATGATTCTAGAATTGGATTTCTTATATCAGCATTGTGCCATAAGTGATCTTCGGCAACATAGGGTGGAACTTGACGGAAAAATGTTTCAGTTAGGTGAAGCCATTGCCAGTGTAGCGATGACACGAGGGCTAACGGATTAAACTGCGAACAATCACACAAACAGTTGATTCAACCTTCGTGTACCTAAGGCTACTACGATAACACTTTGGGTTAGTGTTAAGTCTAGCTTGCCAGTAGGAACTTTATGTGTGGTGGAACCGTTAGAAGAGAATGAAGTATTAGATTATGCGGGCTGCTTAGTTAAAAGAGGCATTATACGTGTAGAAGAAATAAACGGTGAAAAGAAGGTATCTGTTTTATAGATAATTTTAAGACAGAGGATTAACAAAACGGTTGTTAACCGCTAAAATGTCTACCCTTCTGGAAGAAGAATGGAGCACAAGGGGTGTCAGCCATGGACATTCTTCAGACACCATTCAAACGAGGCAAAGTGTAGCACCTAGAGGGTAGCAATAGGGAATAGAATGAAAAATTACTTTTATAATTTAAGGATGCATTTTTTCTAAGAGGGCCATTGTCAGCTATGCACATTACACAGCATTTTACACCAATGGCAAACGAATCACCAATCTACTGAAAACCATACAGCGTCCCCATGCACTTGCAACCAATTTTGGAGGCATTTATCGATCAATAACTAAGACAGAATGAATAAAGAAAGTAATAGTGCATGGGGTGGGGGGGCAAGAATAATGATCGTACCAAAAAATCAACGGAAGAACTCGAAAATATAGGTTTTGTTGTGATTACAGGCATCCAAATACGAAATCCGTAAAGGAGGCCTACATTTTTCCAAACGTCGCAGGAACCAGATAGAGGTTGCACCACAGGATCTGCACAAAACAGTGTTTTCGACACCCTGGGGACACGACCAATTCAGAAGAATGCCATTCAAATTAAAAAATTACACATCTAACATTTCAGCGATTGTTAGGAGTACTCAGAGGTTTAAGACCATGACAATGCTTAGTGTATCTCTATGACATAATCGTGTATGGGCGTGATATGGAATTGCATATGCAGTGATTAAGGGAAGTATTCCTAAGGTTAAGTGCAGCGAAGTTAACACTGAGTACAGAAAACTGTAATTTTGTGATGGAAAGAGATATCATACCTAGGTGTTATAAGTAAAGTTGGGGTTAAGACAGGCACAAGATTAATTAGAGCTGTACATTGAATTTCCTGTACGAGATCGTTCTTACGAGTAGCGATCTACTACCGACGGTTCATAAGAGAATTTGCGTATACTGCCAAACTGTTGAGACAATTGTTAAAAAAAGGGTTGTAAATTCGTGTGGTCAGAAGAGTGCCTGCACGCCTTTAAGGGGCTAAAAGAAGCTTTAACATGGAGTCCGATTTTGGTATCTCCGGATTTTAAGAGAGAAATTGTTTTACAGGGTTATTACAAATGATTGAAGCGATTTCACAGCTCTACAACAACTTTATTATTTGAGATATTTTCACAATGCTTTGCACACACATACAAAAACTTAAAAAGTTTGTTTTAGGCATTCACAAATGTTCGATATGTGCCCCTTTAGTGATTCGGGAGACATCAAGCCGATAATCAAGTTCCTCCCACACTCGGCGCAGCATGTCCCCATCAATGAGTTCGAAAGCATCGTTGATGCGAGCTCGCAGTTCTGGCACGTTTCTTGGTAGAGGAGGTTTAAACACTGAATCTTTCACATAACCCCACAGAAAGAAATCGCATGGGGTTAAGTCGGGAGAGCGTGGAGGCCATGACATGAACTGCTGATCATGATCTCCACCACGACCGATCCATCGGTTTTCCAATCTCCATCATGATGGAAGTGCGGTGGAGCAACATCCTGTTGAAAGATGAAGTCGGCGCTGTCGGTCTCCAGTTGTGGCATGAGCCAATTTTTCAGCATGTCCAGATAAACGTGGCCTGTAACGTTTTTTTCGCAGAAGAAAAAGGCGCCGTAAACTTTAAACTGTGAGATTGCACAAAACACGTTAACTTTTGGTGAATTGCGAATTTGCTGCACGAATGCGTGAGGACTCTCTACCGCCCAGATTCTCACATTGTGTCTGTTCACTTCACCATTAAGACAAAATGTTGCTTCATCACTGAAAACAAGTTTCGCACTGAACGCATCCTCTTCCATGAGCTGTTGCAACGGCGCCGAAAATTCAAAGCGTTTGACTTTGTCATCGGGTGTCAGGGCTTGTAGCAATTGTAAACGGTAAGGCTTCCGCTTTAGCCTTTTCCGTAAGATTTTCCAAACCGTCGGCTGTGGTACGTTTAACTCCGTTTGCTTTATTCGTCGACTTCCGCGGGCTACGCGTGAAACTTGCCCGCACGCGTTCAACCGTTTCTTCGCTCACTGCAGGCCGATCCGTTGATTTCTCCTTACAGAGGCATCCAGAAGCTTTAAATTGCGCATACCATCGCCGAATGGAGTTAGCAGTTGGTGGATCTTTGTTGAGCTTCGTCCTGAAGTGTCGTTGCACTGTTATGACTGACTGATGTGAGTGCATTTCAAGCACGACATACGCTTTCTCGGCTCCTGTCGCCATTTTGTCTCACTGCGCTCTCGAGCGCTATGGCGGCAGAAACCTGAAGTGCGGCTTCAGCCGAACAAAACTTTATGAGTTTTGTACGTATCTGTAGTGTGTCGTGACCATATGTCAATGAATGGAGCTACAGTGAATTTATGAAATCGCTTCAATCATTTGTAATAGCCCTGTATTATCTCCTACACCTTAACCCATTCGGTTTCCTCGTTACCGTTTCTTTCACAGCCTCTCTTTTATGGTCTAATACTCATTCTCCCTTCCTGATCCGCATCTCCTATACGTGGAATAACTTCAGGACTCCGTTGAAATGGTTGCAACCGTCCTACAGGTACAGTATCGTTCTCATCGGAAATTGAGTCTTGACATTTAGTGGCGATGAAGTCTTTACCACTTGGTATGGCCCCTGTTACTCCGCAAAAAACTTCTTTGTCTTTCCCTTTGGCGTATAAGAAGTTGGTAGGATCACCCACAGGCCAATCCTACACTGTGGCGTTCTCCCCTACGTCCAACTGCTTCTCCCTGTTTCTCCAATGCTCGTGTATTTACCATCTGTATTCTAAATTTTCCGAATCACGCTGGCAAATTCCTTAACAGTCTCTCCAGTTTCCCATTTTTTCGTTGTCAATATGTCGAATGGTGTGGGGATAATCCTGTATTGTAAGCTGTTTTAAGTTATAGGCGGAGACGTCATACTTCAAATAGACACACCAGTGGGCGTGAAGTGGGTCTATGTGGTATTCAAACATCTTCCTGATCGTCATATGCACTCTTTCAGTTACTGGTAAATCAGAATATGTACAGTATTTAACAATTATTTTCTGAGCATTGCTGGTGAATTAAACGAAAATTCACAATGTACATAGCTGGACAGAAACAAAGTCTAGAGCGAAATGGAGGTCCTTGTAAAGCGTGAATGCAGTCCATGGAGCAAACCGAATTCAAAAAAACTCAGGCTAGGTCACTCTACTGCAAATGACACATATCGAAGGCTTCTGCGGATACCGAGAACCGTCGGCCACGTGCGGGGCTGCATATTTACGGATACCGTCGTTTATTTTCGGGCCCATGCCACGTGGCACTGCGGCGACAGTGTCCTTTGCAGGAGCCAGCTGTGGCCATCGTATAAATCCTGGGTACCTATGACCTTTCCTCCATATTCATATACAAGCTAAGTGAACAATCCAGTTCACTGTCGTGTACTGATTTAACAGATGCTGTTCATAACCACCATTTCTACGTTATACATGACACACGTAATTGCAGAACATTATCTTTGCAGAAGGTTAAGGATGCGATTTAAGAGTGAGAGGGTACGACGTAACTTTAAATACTTCATACGATTGTACACATCACGAACTTTTAATGATCATTAGATTCGTCGAGGAGATCTACTGCATTACGTTCCTATTCACGTGATCTTAATCGCTTATACACTGAAGCGCCAAAGAGACTGGTATAGGCATGTGTATTCACATACAGAAGTATGTAAACAGGCACAATACGGCGCTGCGGTCGGCAACGCCTATATAAGACAACAAGTGTCTGGCGCAGTTGTTAGATCGGTTACTGCTGCTGCAATGGCAAGTTATCGAGATTTAAGTGAGTTTGAACGTGGTGTTACAGTCGGAGCACGAGCGATGGGACACAGCATCTCCGAAGTAGCGTTGAAGCGGTACTTTTCCGTACGACCATTTCACGATTCTACCGTGAATATCAGGAATCCGTAATGTACCGTGAATATCAGGAATCCGGTAAAACATCAAATCTCCGACATATCTGCGGCCGAAAAAAGATCCTGCAAGTACGGGACCAACGCCGAATAAAAAGAATCGCTCATCGTGACAGTAGTACAACCGTTCTAGAAATTGCTGCAGATTTCAGTGCTGGGCCGTCAACAAGTGTTAGCGTGCGAACCATTCAACGAAACATCATCGATATGGGCTTTCGGAGCCGAAGGCCCACTCGTCTACTCTTGATGACTGCACGACACAAAGCTTTACACCTCGCCTGGGCCCGTCAACACCGACATTGGACTGTTGATGGCCGGAAACATGTTGCCTGGTCGGACGAGTCTCGTTTCAAATTGTATCGAGCGGATGAGCATGCACGGGTATGGAGACAACCTCATAACTCCATGGACCCTGGATGTCAGTAGGAGCTGTTCTAGCTGGTAGAGGCTCTATAATGGTGTGCGAGCGTGCTGTTTGAATGACATGGTATCCCTGATACGTCTACACACGACTTCGACAGGTGACACGTAAGGCATCCCGTCTGACCACCTGCATTCATTCATGTCCATTGTGCATTCCGACGGACTTGAGCAATTCCAGTAGGACAATGCAACATCCCGCACGTCCGGAATTGCTGCAGAGTGGCTCCATGGACACTATTATGAGTTTAAACGCTTCCGCTGGCCATCCGACTTCCCAGAAAAGAACATGATTGAGCATATCTGGGATGTCTTGCAACGTGGTGATCAGAAGAGATCTCTACCCCATCGTACTCTTAGGGTTTATGGGCAGCCTTGCAGGATTCATGGTGTCAGTTTCCTGCAGCACTACTTCAGATATTAGTTGAATCCATTCCATGTCGCTTTGCGGCACTTCTGCGTGCTCACGGGGGCCTTACACGGTACTAGGCGAGTGTGCCATTTTTTTGGCTCTTCAGTGAATTTCTGGTTGTGGGGATACTTAAGAGCATTGGCGTATTCCACACGTACTGATAATGTGTAACGTTACAGGGGCGAATGTTCCATACATGTGACCAAATCCGAGGGCATACAGGTGTGTTCGCACGAGTTTGTGAATCTCTACGATGAGAGGTGAAGGATGTGGGGAAAAATGAGCAGAAACCGCACTTAGCAGTTCCTGAGTCTCAACAGGCTGGTGCATACCATACGACACAAAGGCCCATACATCAGTGCTATCTTCTGTAGGAATAAGGGACACATTTTCAGATATATATACACTCATGACTAACTAATTTAGCTACAAGTATCCATTTTAGATCGCCTCAGAGAAACAGAAGTGGCAACAGTTATGGTGTGTAGTCACGCTCGGAAGGGTACGCACAGAACTGATAAAATGTTACTATTGTAAAAATCATGTCGAGGAAGCAAGGAAGCTTTGAGTTGACGAGTAAATAAAAGACAAAGTACTTGTCGTTTAAATGGTCGATGAAATGATTGACGAAGATAGTGCAACCGATACCATCTCTATACATTAACAGTTCGTGCTAAGAATTTAACTAGTTAATAACAATAAGTAAATCACAGCTTTGAATATAATGGTGGAGTCTGTATTTAACGTAATCACCCGCCCACGGATGTGATGCCATAACATTTTCGGTGACGTCATCATGATGGCCAACCAGGGCTCGCCGCCACTACACACGTAAGAAGCAGCACATTACTGACGTGGTCCGGAAACCATCACTTCGGGTCCGCAGCTCGTGGTCGTGCGGTAGCATTCTCGCTTCCCGCGCCCTGGTTCTCGGGATCGATTCCCGCCGGGGTCAGGGATTTTTTCTGCCTCATGATGACTGCGTGTTGTGTGATGTCCCTAGGTTAGTTAGGTTCAAGTAGTTCTAAGTTTTAGGGGACTGATGACCATAGATGTTAAGTCCCATAGTGCTCAGAGCCATTTTTTTTTTGAACCATCACTTCGGCCGCAGAGGACAGATCAAGACACATTTTCAACAACACAAATGGATTCAGTATTCAAAAATAGATAACGCACATCGCAGAACCTTTTATTAACTTAAACAAAGCCATTGTGCAATAAAAGATTAAATAATAATTACATGTCGGAAACAGAAGATAAAGGGACATTTTTACATTGGAGACTAAATATTCAACAATAGTGCAATTAATTTACACTTGGCGTTCAATGCAAGAATAAAATCGATAGAAACTTAATAGAAACAATAATCATGGAATACTCGTTACCTACGTCAGTATGCAGCGAATTTTCTCTCACTTCGTAGGCTCAGTGATATGATTCCAAAGTATATCTTGAATTAGATGTATGTAACGTGCAAATCTGCTGGAAAACAACTTTACTCAATTCATCTGCTGTCAGAGTAGAGTCATTCTTCAATCACACTAATCTTCGTCGATTGTCAGTGTACCACTGCAATGGCTGCCTTCATCACCATGCAGATAAAATCCATTATTTATCGGCGATCGGATGAAATGAAAGGTCCTGTGACGTGTTTTTGATAGCGGGGCAATGTAACGTCGGAAATTCGTGCCGGCATTAAGGTGCGCTTATTTACAAGCCATGTTGTTTACGGACCGTATTTCACAGGGCAGTACAAATTTACGAGCGCGCCTCATTGCCGTTTTATTGGGCTCCGCTCGCTGCGATTAGAGCGCGCAAAACCCTCACTTGCTGGTGTGTGGCAGCCGAAGCGCCATCAGCGGACTGTGAATGAACACCGGCTTCCCACCTGGCCACCAGCCCTACCTTACAGCTCGTCTAAATTTGCATTAATGACTACTCTCCACACATAAGAAACTCATTATGTTAAGCAAGCACTCCTTGTGCAACAGATTTCTGCATATTGTTTCCCGTAGCGCTGGCGTCTTAATGAACACACTTATAGCCCATCTGGATGGTTTATTCTGTCTGCCATGAACGGCATGGGTCGTTCTGATTATCGACTGCCCATTTCACTGAATGCACTGCTACATTGTCAGCCCAGTCTGTTACATGCGCCCAATCAGAAAAAAGGAATTTCATGATGAAAAGTTATGAAAAGGCGAAATAACACCTGCGAAGAAACAAGGAAGGTTTAAACTCAACACCCCATCGACATCAAGGTATCCACTCAGCACAAGCACTGCTACTGAAGGATTCTAAAGAAACCACCCTAGCATTTTTCTAGTGTGATTTACAGAAACCGCGTAATCAATAAAACTTCTGGAGCGTGCCACATTGTTAAAGTAGTAGTTGTAATAGGAAGAGATAAGAAATGAAACGAACATATAATAGTAACAGTTGTATGTTGCTCCCTAAATTTGTTTCTGTCTGAGATTTAGCCCAACTTTACAGAAGCTAATGTCAACTGAATTGTAACAGATCTGAATGCAGCTTTACTTTGTGTTAAATGGGCAACGGAAGTAAAACAATTATCTCGCCCAAGTTAAAATTTCCACTTACTTCGCGTCTTGACAACATTGTTGTAGATATCTCGACAACACAACAGCAAACAGCAAGCAGGCCGCGGCTAAGCTGTCTCTGTTTCTAAATACATATTCAAACTGTTGCATGTGGTAGTGCGTACTGACAAAACAGCGGGGTGAGGAATGATACCCCAAGACAACGATTGCAGAATGAAACGTGTATTCAAAAGACTGAGTACTACATCGCGTGATCTTTACACGCGACATTGGTCTAAGTGAACAATGATTTTTAAAAAGGGGTACAAAGTTAACAGAGAACTTCTATAAAAATCAAAGAGCTTAATCAATTAATACGCAAATCCATGACTCGGGGAATTAGGGTAGTCTTTCTCTCGGCTCTGAGAAAGTTAACTATCTGATAATAATCGCTCCTAGCTGCGCAATGCTGTAGTCTTACCTCAAACTTCTTCTCTTCAAAAATAATAACATTGTTCAAAATATATATTCCTTTCACTTTTAAATGTATATATTATATTCATCCTTGCTGTCCTTTCTTCATGTAACAGATATAATCACAATGCCGCACAGCAGCACTAAATACGTCCATCATCTACCACACTTCAGCAAAGAGTGTATCAAACTGCGCAGAGGCAACGACTGTGGCACAACAAGACTAAAAGTTGTTTAAGAGTAACGTAACTTGCTCTCTATCTCTGGCGTGCATATCGATGACACACAAAAATCAAATGACACGATCACCTCACACAGTAAGTAAGGCAATTGTAAAATTATATTGCAACGTCTCTCGGAAGGTATAGTGAATCTGTTAAGGAAAGTGTGTACAAAACGCTAGTGTCATTTATCTACATAAAAGTTCAAATGTTTTCATACCTTATCAAGTATGCCTGACAGCAGACGTAGAAGGAGTTCAAAGAGGTCGCTACAACACTAGTCACAGCCTCGATTTAAATGTAGTAAGTAGTTAAACATGTGGGCATCTAAAGGTAAATCTTTAACGTTTTATAGCATAATTTTTGGATACATCTTTCATCATTGTTTAGTATCTGTATGGTAAGTCACATTTACAATTTAATTTGTGTTGGCTACTGCATTAATAATAGCAGTATTTTAAAATGAAAACACTATGAAATGTTTTGCGTATGTTATTTTTCTTACATGAACGAAACAGCCATCGAGTGTCAGCTGATGGCAGTTTCCTGCACTGCACAAAGAGATTCCTCATCGCCAGATGAAATTCTCACTGGGTCAGTATCCACTAATCGCGAGAGAATGGCAGAAGCTGCCCTCAGTTACCTTTGTTAATTATTTTAACAGTGTAAAAGTAAGCGAATATTGTATATAACGAAAAATGGTCAGTATGTACGAGTCTATTTGCAAGTTTGTCCACACTTGCTTATGATAACATTTATTACTAAACTTAAAGTCTTTTTTCCCATGGCTCGTATTGTCATCCGTGACAAGAATAAACAGACTTGAAGGTATTAATTGAAAATAAATGTGTCCCTATAAAGATTTTACCTGAAAGTATTAAACAGAGTTTAATCAGACTTCATCTACTGGGAAAATATTAAAACGAATTAATATTATTGGACTGAACTAAAAGCATTTAAGATGAATAGCTGTGATGCTTCCTTGATTTTTGTCACTGATATAATACAATGAAATAAATTTAATCCTGATTATTTAATATGCTATGGAAAGAAGTAATCTGTAATTGATATACCTCTCAAAAGTAGAAGATTTATTAATAACACTTGTGATTAGAGTGAAAATAAAACCTTAAATTACAGTTCAAAATACTTTGAGAAATATGAGGCTGCATACAAATAGGGACACTAATTGCAGGGAAGCAGTGTTATATCATCTCTGGGTGTTATATCATCTCTGGTCTCTGTATTTTAGAAAATAAAGTATTGTGATGTAACCTAGAATCAGAACTGAAATTTTGTTTGCATTAACACAAGAGAATTTATCCCTACATCCGGATGTATTAGCGAACAAAAAGAAAGTTCTGAATTACAAAATAATCTTCAGACAACAAAGTGATGTATGATTTATAGTGGCATCACTATTTTGAATTTTGAAGCAACTAGACTCAAAATGCTGAGATGCACAAGTTTGCTGGGCTACTTCTTGCACAGGTCATTCTCACATTATGTGGTGACTGCATATATGGACTGAAACAGTGGGCACAAATTGGAAGATAACGAAGTATGTTGGTTAAAAGGGGATGCATGTGGAACAGTGAAGATACATCATGAAGGGACAAGATACAAACAAGAATGTGAAGGCAAAAGACAAAGACACAAACAAGATGATGCCACAAGAAAAGAAAAAGAAGCCGTCTGAAGGAAATTTCTTTGTCGAGATATTTGTAAGCAAAACTCCTAATCAGTGCCCTGGGAATCCATGGTGCTGAATCAACTCACCTCCAATACGTTTCTATGAGGCTGCTGCAGCATCTAGCCAGTATGTTCCAGCTAATGCCAGCCATACTCATAGTTATTACTACTTTATAAAACATATCATAGATGGTCACTCAGATCGAATGGTAGAGATTTTATCCAGCATTCATTGGCTGTCAAGTGATTATTTAGCACTTTAAAGAGCCATTTGGCAATAGAGAACTAAGCGATGTCATAGAATATCAGGACTATTATCTAGTTTAATTACAGTAACAATTTTGCTATGAGGAAGTAAAATTACTTTATAAAATGTCTTGTAATATTATTAGCTCAAAATGGAAGACAGGGAATCTTTTTCTGAATATTCCCATTTAATGTTGAAAATAAAGAAATCTTTAGTGGCTAACAGTGCAGAAACAGGAATAGAAATGTTAGTTGAAATGAAAGAAATGACAAATAGGCAAGATAATAATATAAAAAGAAATGGATGATAGTTTAGGTATTAGTAGTGAAAAGATTACAGTAGAAATGAAAGATAAAATGGAAGCACATACTGACAGAATTATAAAACAGATAATGGAATGAAAAGAACGAGGGATAGTTAAGTTGCTAATAGCACAGAACTAAGAATAAAATTGTCAAGGCAGGATAATAATATGAAGGTACGTTTATTAGTATGGAGATCAAAAGAGAAACGAGAAAACTTGCTGACAGGCAAGACAATAAATTAGACAAGGAAATATAAGAGATGAATGATAAAATGGAGAGGGTTAGCAATAATCTTTGTACTGAAGTTGTGCAGAAAAAAGGGAGTTCAAGACAAAATGACTAATGTAACAGAACAATTCGCCTCTATATTAAGGAATGGATGCCAGAAAAGGAACAGACAAAACTACAAGTGGTAAATATAAGGGAAGTGCTCTTGGAAAAGATAGAGAATACAGAAATAATGGATGGTCATATTGAGAAGTCTAACTTAGAGAAAGAAGGAATGAATCAAAAAACAAATAAATTATTTGAGGAACTTAGCAATTTCAAGGTCATATCCAGAGAAAAGAATTAATGAAGCCCAACAGTGTCGAGAATAAAGTAAAAATGTTAAGGAAAGAGCTAACAGATTCTTTGGACAAAGTAAGCTCTGACAATACCAAACTACAGAGAGGATAATGTAATTGCGTAAGTTTCCAGAGCCAGAGTCAGTTGACATAAAAGTTTTCTGAACATCGTACTGTGGCATAATGTAAAAAAACTATGTTATAGGAGAAACTAATCTTTCGGCCATGGTTGCAGTGGCCTTCTTCTGGGTCTACAGTAGAGCCAGAAGAAAGACACTTTAAGTGTGGTCGAAAAGTTGGTTTCTCCAGTCTAGTTTTTTACATTATGATGTGATACGACGCTCAGAAATCTTTTATGTTGTACTCCAGGATAACTTTAAAAAAGGAAAAAATACAGTACAACAAACGTGAGCCCAGATAGAAAATATTGAAGCTCAACTGAAGAGTGACAGAATAGATCTATAGGATGTGCAAACTCAGATTAGAAATCTATGTCTAGAGAGTGGGAAGGGGAGTATGAAATCAGGAGTTCTGTAAGAAGGTATAGGAAAGAGTGTTTGAGGAGGTAGGTAGATTCAATCCCGATGCACTTTCTGCACAGATATCTAAGACTAGCATTTTTGGCAGTCCTTTTAATGTAAGTTTTTGTAGCATTAAGGAGAAACTAAAAGAAAGAGAAATAATAAGGGAAGACAAAGAAAACAAGTTCAACAAAAAAGTCTTAGGAGGAGTTTCATTATGAAAGAAATAACATGAAAGTTGTTTGTTACAATTTACGAGCTTCCACACGTTATCTTCTTACATGTTTACTACTCATGAGCAAAGTTTGCTAGCATATCTGCGCCCATTGATCGACTTCCCGCATATTCACTTCTGCATGTGCTATGCTAGTTTATCTTGTCTAAGATCGCTGAGGCGTTGCTTTGCCAACCAAAGAGAAATGAGGGCGCTGAGATGTTCTACATGGACTGCAAGTTACGAGGAGAACAACGCACGCTTCTTCGTTCTATTCCATTTGATGTATTTTGGAGTGAAGGTGTCTTTCTGCTTGTGTGTGATATGGTATGAGCAACATCAATAGAGATATCTGAAAGCATTTTACAGTCTGGATTCATGAAGTGATACCAAGAAATGTAGGTAATGTCTTTCCCTACTTAAGACCTGGTGAGTCGTACTAGAGAAGCAGTATTCCATGGTTACTAATGCAGAATGAATAACTGAGTGGTATTCGCAGTTACAGTTTATGTGAGCAGCTTCCATTCTGTTTACGTGCTATATTTGCTTGTATTTGAGTTTATCAGTTGATACCTCTTTCACCAAAGTGTTGTGGTTATTTGTATATTTCACAAACATCCAGAAGAGTAGGTCTTTCTACAGTAATGGAGTGTGTACCACATGATTTATGTAATGTTAATCTTCTTGTTCTATGTAAAAACATTTGTATTCATTGGCTGATAATAGTCACAAGCGAAAAGAAAAATCTTATATCTTTATTTTTTCCGTTTATCAATTTATTAAATGAAGTACACTTTTCAGATGATGGTACTCGGTAATCGTAAGGCTTTGCAGTAATACCTTGCACAGGAATAGTAAGAGAAATGATCTTATACCTTTACCTTAATCATTAGTTCGATGATAATCACTTCCTATGTTGTATGAAGTGTTTGGACTGAGAAGATTTCTATTACTTTAATATTTTGTTTTCAGATTCCATAAGGTTAGGTTTTCTCAAGAACTCCTAACTAGCGGTTCTTTGTTACAATGTTTCTTGGGAACGATATATTACTGATTACGAGGGGTCGAGTCTTATAAGCCACAATTGAAACAACGAAATGATACATGCATTTCCTACTAGCAGTAAGCTCGGTAATGTTTATCGAACCAAAAGTTAGATTCACTGATGAGAAACTAAAGTGCGCGTCATTTATGACGGCGGCCGAATTTAGGTTCGTTCTGCGCATATGACATCACAAAACACAATCAGCCAATGAACAGAGAACGACGTTGCCAGAGCTCGACTGCAGTAGATAGCACGGACAAGTGTCTTCAGTTTTAGAAACGTTCAGTCATAAATAAAGTAACTGAACGAAAGCAATGTCTTGATAGCAGAATTTCTTTTATAGAAAGTTTGGAAAAAGCGTTCTTTATACCAGTTGCTTCATATTCTGTTAATTAATTAAACCAAACAAGAGATAAGCCTACTAATTCAGGCGATAGCAAGTGTTCGTATCATTCTCACTAACTGCTTTTTCGCAATAACGAACAGCGGTAATTGTTTATTTCCTGTTGTACTTCGACGAAACTTGAGTCATACCAACAGTGTTTGTCGGTATTTTGCGTCCTAGTTTAAAGTCCTCCAGGAACTATATTGACTGATAAGCAGCGTTAGCGTAATGGCCAAAATTTTTGGCTGTTAAGTGAAAGGGACCGAGTTCAAACCTTGTTCTATGTTTAATATTTTCTTTATTTAAAAACAATATCGAAGTGTCTTTTTTCATGAATTTTATTCGTTTGAATGTAATTTCTTGAAGTTTCTAGTGGCAACTGAGATCAACCATATGGAAAGTATACGCTATGGACTTTTACCTCTGCAAACTCTTCAAAATTTCGTGCAGTGGTTTGCTACATTTAATGCTGCACAATAACTGTGTTGAACATTGAAACAAAATTAAGTCATTTATAGGGGGAAGGTATCAGTCAAGAAGATGTGTAAAAATCAAATTTTTGGGCCAAATAGTTTTTGTGAAATCAAATGATAAGTGTGCAAAGCAGTCGGAACAGCAGTGTCTGCACAGGCGAGCAGTGCAGTGATGACAAAATCGGGCACAGCGCGGAATGCGGGGAGCACGTCTCTGTAGCAGCGAGAGGGTTAATGCGGCCCTGGTGGCTTTACTTCATAAACTGCGCGCTCCCCCATAATATGCTTGACGCGTGCAACTGGCAACGCAGCAATCTCCCGCGTCTGGGCGGGCATGCGCGAACCGCCAAGATAAAAGAATTGCACTATAGCTCAGTTAACAACAGTATATGTCCGCCTCTGTAGCTGTATATTAAGCACTGCTGACTGCCATTTGGAGGATCTGGGGTCAATTCTTGGTACAGGCAGGGATTTTTCCTTGACAGGAGGACTGGCACAGGGTGTAGTCAGCCTTGTCAGGCAAGCTGAGCAGTCACTCAACTTAGTAGAAGTGGTCCCAATGTCAAGAAACTCGCCAACGACCGGAGAGCGGATTGCTGACCCCATTCCCCTCCAAACCGCATCCAATGACGCCATTGGTATAGGATGACGCAGCAGTAGCTTATGCCCGACTGGCCCATCTAGGTCCAGTATGTGGAAGATAACTTACTTTTAATAATAACAGTGTGTCATTTCAGATGCCAAAGGAAATCCATTGCGTTAAGTATGTATGTCTGCATCGGATCATACCTGATGGGCAGTCAGATTGCAAAACTATATTATCCTTCTACACGTTTTCATTCAGTAAAGAAGACGTCTTCAATCAGGGAAATTTCGTGTGGAATTTAATTATCACTACTACCAATTATAGGCATTCTAATTTTACCCATGCCCTAGAAATGGAGCGTCAAATAAATTCAAGACTTTGAAACAGGAAATATGGTACACGAAATTGTGTTTTTCTGGATTCTTTTCTGCCCTTGTGTGGCAGTAAGGAAAAGATTCATTTCAAAGGTTCAATTTATATTTGGACATGTTGGTGACGAAGCCTCAAAATGTGCGGTACCGAATGAGGAAGAGTCTAGAACTGGCAGGAGTTCTGTGGACTACTTAAAGAAAAAATACTGTTTTGTGGGCGATCAGGATAAGTTCACACAAATACCCGGGCTGCTATGGAAAGAGGTGGGTAGATTCAAATACTTGATTCGGTGGTATATACAGTGTGTTCATTTTAACTGAAGACATTAAAATGTCTCGAAAACTACACATCGGATCCAATAAAGTTATAATTACAATTTCTTTGTCTTGCAGGGATCATCCAACGATACCACGATCGATCCCCCCACCCCACCACGTGCATGGGTGGCTGGGGCAACTTCGAAATCGTCAATGGAAACCCTCTTTTTTATCGCAAAATCTACATACGTTTTGTCTGAAGCATTTTCTTCGTTTCGCCACAGATGACGCTATATCGTAATCGGAGGAATAGAAATGGGTACACATCCGTAATTTACGAATAAGGGTGTATATGCGGACAAGGAAAAAAAATTCCCGGATTTCCCGGTTAAAAGTACACTTTCTCCCTGGTGAAAACACACTTTTTCCGTGTTAAGTGACAGTATATTTTCCCTCAGAACTGCAAAACGTATCAATCTTTTGAATGATTATGGTTTTATAGACGGGCGTAGAATTTCCCGGCACTTTAGAAAAGTAAACTCGGGGAAAAAGACACATTTTCGAAACATCTTTGATGTGCAGTAACATGTACGCTGCGTATTTTCGTATTACGAAAGTACACATTGGAATTGCACCAAACACCGCATGTTGTTTCTCGAATCATTGAAATCGAGATTGCGATGCGCTTTTGTAAGCCAGTCATATCTCATGTCACATGATCTCGCTAGCCGATGGGCAGCGGATATTCAGAGCATAGGACACGTGGCGTAGTCAGCCAACAGCAACATCACTGTTAAGTAGCACGAACACACAAAGAGGGAAAGTTAATTGTTTAAATTAATATACATAGTGTTGCTACAAGAAAAGCAAAGATTTCGCATATAATATTGGTCTCTAAGGTAAATAAGTTGCAGGAGAAGCTAAGCTTTCGCATATAATATTGATTTTTTTTTTTTTTTTTTTTTTTGCGCGTCTGACACTTTAAGATATATCACACAAATGTGCCAGTAAAATTTTTAATAAGGACATAGATGTCTGATCTTCAGGGTTCGAAATTCTTCTAAATGGCTCGTCATCAAAGAGTAATTTAAAAACGAGAGTCAAACGCTCTGTGATTTAAGAAAATCATGGTAAATTCTCGCACGTAGTTCAACGTAGAGAAAAGGATATTTACTTTGAAAGTAAAGCTTTTCAAACCACCATTCGCAATATTTCCCCGAGACCTGTTAGAAATAGGTTCGTTTCAGCAGCTGCCAGAGAGCGCCGATAACAGGCGTCACCGCGCAGTTACCATGACGTAGGAAGCCCGTATGTTCGTACGTGTGAAACACTGAAAGATCATACATTATGTCACAAAAGAAATAAGACATCAGACGATACTCCAAGAGCATCGAAGTTTCGTGAACCATACTAAAATATGCACATTTAAAGTGCATACTTAAAGTGCACATTCGTATGTCCAGATTCTCAACGAAGTGGATCTCGAACTGATATTAAAGTTTTCAGTGTCGTTTTCGGGATTTAAATTTTCTTGGAGCATCAGTACTGTATTATATTATGTTTGGTTCTTTCTTATGGCATAATGGCATACGTACTAGAAGATGAAAACGTGCACTTGAAATGCAGCGAACAGTTGAAATTAGCCAGTACTGTGGAATTAAACATGTCGTTTCAAATACAATTACTGCCTCTGCGGAAAATGTTGATAAAAGTCAAATTTATTCAGCAAACAGACAAAAATAAATTAATTGTTCTACAAGGCGATTAATGCTTGACTGTCAGAAAGGTGGAGATAAAGTAAAATCTGAAACTAATAACATATTTTATCCTTCCGTAATTATGTGAATGTATTTTAATTCACTTGATAGCTCCCGGCCACAGATATCCGTTTTGTTTTCATTTGACGAGAGAGCAGTAAACGAAGAGAAAACAGCAAAATCACTGAATGTAAACTCGGGTCACTTGGAGACTACCCACTATAACTCAGACTCCTCTGCACTTCAGCCCCGGATCTACGATATTTGCTAACCGGGTCAATATTAAAAAACAAAAAGTCGAATTTTCAAAAAATATAGTCATCTTGTAGCGCACATCTTTCTGAAAAGTCTGAAACATAAAACATTTGTTCTAGGAAATGTTAGACACGTTATTTGGTCTTAAGCCAAAGTGCAGTGCCACGCCTCTTCATACAGCAGTCTTCTGCCGCACGTCACTGTGTTTCGCTCTGTAGAATTGTAACGTGTATATTTTGTAATGGAAACCATCAAACTATATTCAGGACAGTGTAAATTGAAATATCCTGTGGTGCCTCTCCTGCTCCCAGTCGGCCGGTTGGACAGCCTGCCTCTCTTAAAAAAAAAAAAAATCTCGCAATTAACAGCGGATGGGACTATTTGCAATCGAGAGAACAAGAACTCTCGAGAAAATTTGCACTCTTTATTGCCTATTAGCTAATAACTTGCTGTTTTGTGTGACATAAAATTAAATATACGATACATAAAACCAATAAAGACAAGAGATAATCAAGAAAGCACACATTTCTTCAATCCTTAGCTAGTAGCATTTTTTCTCTGTAATCTTGCTACAGCTTTACAGGCGTGCTTTCCTTCCTGCGAAAGAATCTATTACCTCATCAAAGTTCGTCAAACGTTTTCCTACATGAACAATCGAAATTTCGTTATCTAACACTGAAAAAGCTGTTAACACAAATAATACCCAAGGCTGGTGTGGCTTCTCGATCTGATTACGACTATTTTGTCACTGTCTGCTAGATAAAACAAAATCGGACTTTCTAATATTGCAGCAATTTTGTAACACACACCAAATAAACGAGACTGTTTTGGCACAAATGGCCATATTTATAACACGACAGAATATAATTTAAGAAGTACCAATATCACATGCCTATTAGGCCTACTACAAGTAAAAAGCTTTATGTAAGGAAATAGTTCACGTTTCATTCAAACGCATCAGTTTCTCAAGCATGGGATCGAAAAGTAGTATTACGAGATTTTTATATAAATTTGGAATCGTCTTATTCTTCCATAATTCTGGGGTGTCGCCGTTTCTTCTCCTTCTTCGTTCTAACAAACAATCTGGTCATCAACAATTCTGTAGCTATTCCTGCCATTGTCAAAATCTGTTCGCCGATTAACTTCACTAAACCCGCCAGAATCACAGGTTTAGTTGTCCCCCGCGATTATTTTCCGGTTAGGCGTTATACGTTTTCCGTATTACTTCCAAAATAGAACCTAAGCGGCTGCTAGCCGGGTACTGCACAACTGGTCCTTACTAGTGCAGCGATCTGACCAAAAATTTTCTGTAAACATTTCATTTTCTTGGATAGACCGAGAAGATAACACGTAATGTGTCTCACCTGTTATTCCTGTCAGTCGTTTATTTCCATTCTGGTAGTCTGAATCTATGGATTTCGTTAGTAATTATAACAGCGCTGATCACGCAAACCCAGTCAACCACATAATCAGACAGCGATTGGCATTCATCCGTTCGGCTTTACTCCGCTCAGCTCGTATAGCCCCGTCCCCTTTCGTCTGCGGAAAGTTTATTTCTAGATGCGAAGAGGATTCTCCTGACAGAGACATCATATACACTATGCACGCATTCAAAAATCAACTTATGATTCATTCAGAAATCAAAAAGTGTTCAAAAATGGTCAAAAACCAACAGGGAAGCGTTTCAAAATCATATGAATAATCGATAGACAAACGTGCGCTGGATGCTAGGCGCTTTGTGAAACAAGTTTTTTTCCTCAAGAATATGAATTTGGCGCCCCCTTTTCCCGGTAGCATGTAGCTGCTTGCCGCGACTGCTTGCACAGTCAATAGCCACATTCCTGTAGCCAGAAGTGGGAGAATCTACTACTCAAACACGACTCAACTAAGCATGCGCATGAGCCCATTCGTAACTGCTAAAACGAATCTAATTTAAACAGTTGTGACTTCACGGCCATCAGAGGCAAATTGTTGTTATGTAGCATTGCATAGTCTTCCTAAAGCCTTTGACACATTTTGCTGTTGGCAGACGCTTGCATGAGCACTGTGTGTCGTTGTTGTATTTAATTTGCAATTTACGTTGTTTTCTTTTTCTCTCTCGTTTATCCTCCCCCATGAACCATGGACCTTGCCGTTGGTGGGGAGGATTGCGTGCGTCAGCGATTCAGACAGCCATACCGTAGGTGCAATCACAACGGAGGGGTATCTGTTGAGAGACCAGACAAACGTGTGGTTCCTGAAAAGAGGCAGCAACCTTTTCAGTTGTTGCAAGGGCAGCAGTCTGGATGATTGACTGATCTGGCCTTGTAACACCAACCAAAACAGCTTTGCTGTACTCGTACTGCAAACGGCTGAAAGCAAGGGGAAACTACAGTCATAATTTTTCCCAAGGGCATGCAGCTTTACTGTATGGTTAAATGATGATGGCGTCCTCTTGGATAAAATATTCCGGAGGTAAAATAGTCTCCCATTCGGATCTCCGGGCAGGGACTACTCAGGGGCCTTTGTTATCAGGAGACAGAAAACTGTCGTTCTACGGGTCAAAGAGTGGAATGTCAGATCCCTTAATCAGGCAGATAGGTTAGAAAATTTAAAAAGGGAAGTGGATAGGTTAACGTTAGATATAGTGGGAATTAGTGAAGTTCGGTGGCAGGAGGAACAAGACTTCTGGTCAGGTGAGCACAAAATTAAATAGGCCTAATACAGGAGTAGGTTTGATAATGAATAAAAAAAACAGGAGTGCGTGTAAGCTATTACAAACAGCATAGTGAACGCATTATTGTAGCCAAGATAGACACGAAGCCCACGCCTACCACAGTATTACAAGTTTATATGCCAGCTAGCTCCGCAGATGAAGAGATTGATGAAATGTATGACGAGATAAAAGAAATTATTCAGATAGTGAAGGGAGACGAAAATTTAACAGTAATGGGTGACTGGAATTCGATAGTAGGGAAAGGAGGAGAAGGAAACGTAGTAGGTGAATATGGAATGGGGGTAAGGAATGAAAGAGGAAGCCGCCTGGTAGAATTTTACACAGAGCTTAACTTAATTATAGCTAACCCTTGGTTTAAGAATCATGGAAGAAGGTTGTATACGTGGAAGAGCCTGGAGATACTGGAAGGTTTCAGATACATTATATAATGGTAAGACAGAATAGAATAGAATCTATATTTGCCTTTCAGTATGTTTTCCATACAATTGGCATCGTCAGTGTGTTCAATACAATTTTTTTTAAATTACAATAATTATTATTGTACATAATTTTGCCTGTGCAGGGCAAGCAGATACGCATACTAGAGTAATATGGATAATACAACAATTATTCATTCAAAATAATAATAATAATAATAATAATAATAATAATAATAATAGTACATCATAACAGTTAAATATACAATAGTATAAAGAGATTTAGGAACCAGGTTTTATATTGTGAGACATTTCCAGGGGTATATGTGGACTCTAACCACAATCTATTGGTCATGAACTGTAGATTAAAACTGAACAAACTGTAAAAAGGTGGGAATTTAAGGAGATAGGACCTGGATATACTGACAGAACCAGAGGTTGTAGAGAGTTTAAGGGAGAGCATTAGGAAACAATCTACAAGAATGGCGGAAAGAAATAAACTAGAAGAAGAATTGGTAGCTTTGAGAGGTGAAATAGTGAAGGCAGCAGAGGATCAAGTAGATAAAAAGACGAAGGCTAAGAGAAATCCTTGGGTAACAGAAGAGATATTGAATTTAATTGATGAAAGGAGAAAATAAATGCAGTAAATGAAGCAGGCAAAAAGGAATACAAACGTCTCAAAAATGAGATCGTCAGGAAGTGCAAAATGGCTAAGCATGGCTAGAGGACAAATGTAAGGATGTAGAGGGGTATGTCACTAGGGGTAAGATAGATACTGCCTACAGGAAAATTGAAGAGGCCTTTGGAGAAATGAGAACCACTTGCATGCCCAATATCAAGAGCTCAGATGGAAACCCAGTTCTAAGCAAAGAAGGGAAAGCAGAAAGGTGGAAGGTGTAGTATATAGAGGGTCTATACAAGGGCGTTGTACTTGAGGACAATATTATGAAATGAAAGACGATGTAGATGAAGATGACATGGGAGATATGATGCTGCGTGAAGAGTTTGACAGAGCACTGAAAGACCTAGGTCGAAACAAGGCCCCGGGAGTAGACAACATTCCATTAGAGCTACCTACAGCCTTGGAGGAACCAGCCCTGACAAAACTCTACCATTTGGTGAACAAGATTGTGGGAGACAGGCGAAATACCCTCAGACTACGGAAAGAATACAATAATTCCAATCCCAAAGACAACAGGTGTTGACAGATGTGAAAATTACCGAACTATCAGTTTAATAAGCCACGGATGCAAACACTAACACGAATTCTTTACACACGAATGGAAAAACTGGTAGAAGCCGACTTAGGGGAAGATCAGTTCTGATTCCATTGAAATGTTGGAACACGTGAAGCAATACTGACCCTACGGCTTAACTTAGAAGAAAGATTAAGGAAAAGCAAACCTACGTTTCTAGCATTTGTAGACTTAGAGAAAGCTTTTGACAATACTGACTGGCATACTCTCTTTCAAATTCTGAAGGTGGCAGGGGTAAAAAACAGGGAGCGAAAGGCTATTTACAATTTCTACAGAAAAGAGATGGCAGTTATAAGAGTCGAGGGGCATGAAAGGGAAGCAGTGGTTGGGAAGGGAGTGAAACATGGTTATAGCCTATCCCAGATGTTATTCAATCTGTGTATTGAGCAAGAGTAAAGGAAACCAAAAAAAATCGGAGTAGGCACTAAAATCCATGGAGTAGAAATGAAAACTTTGAGGTTCGTCGATGACATTGTAGTTCTGTCACATACAGCAAAGGACCTGGAGGAGCAGCTAAAATGAATGGGCAGTGTCTTGAAAGGAGGAGATAAGATGAACATCAACTAAAGCAAAACGAGGATAATGGAATGTAGTCGAATTAAGTCGGGTGATGCTGAGGGAATTAGATTAGGAAATGAGACGCTTAAAGTAGTAAATGAGTTTTTCTATTTGGGGAGCAAAATAACTGATGATGGTCAAAGTAGAGAGGATATTAAATGTAGACTGGCAATGGCAAGGAAAACGTTTGTGAAGAAGAGAAATTTGTTAACATCGAGTATAGATTTAAGTGTCAGGAAGAAGTTTCTGAAAGTAGTTGTATGGAGTGTAACCATACATGGAAGTGAAACGTGGACGATAAATAGTTTAGAGAAGAAGAGAATAGAAGCTTCCGAAATGTGGCACTAGAGAAGAATGCCGAAGATTAGATGGTTAGATCACATAACTAATGAGGAGGTATTGAATAGAATTGGGGAAAAGAGAAATTAGCGTCACAACTTGTCTTGAAGACTGCATCAAATCAGTCTCTGGACTGAAGACCACTACAACAACAACTTCCGTTTATGTTTTATTGTTGAAGTATTATTATGCAATATCAGGATACAATAATATCCTTTGTTAGAGTATTGGTTTAACTGAAAACTAAAACAATGAAAATTTCCTGGAATTCTAAATAATTCCCGGGTTTTTCCCGGTTTTCTCCTGGATGAAAAAGTTCCCGAGTTTTTCCCGGGTCTCCCGGTTGCCCCGGGTCGTATAAACCTTGTCTTCTAGACGAGTGCAATGCAGATCTGAATGCAGTCAATTCTCTTAAATTGTGTGTGTTAAATGCACCTCGTCTTGTAGGCTTGCGCGGTGCAATGCAGATGTAAGCGCAGAACGTTCGAACATACACATATTTTAACAAAAACATAATTATTAGGGTTTTTAGAATAAGAACAGTGATGTAGGGTAACGAATTTTTTTTTCTTTAATTGATTTCAGTTTAGATCTTGAGTTTACAATTTAGTTAGTGATGTGAAATACATATAGTTCTTGAGATACAGTTCAGTTCAATGCAATGATACTCTTAACTTATTATTATTACTAAAATCCAGCACATGTTGGAGATTCCTTGAAGGGAATGTCGGTTACAGAGCCATACTTAAAACTAAAGCAGAGGTACTTACACGCGAAATTATATATATATATATATATATATATATATATATATATATATATAATAAATAATTTAATAACGTCAACATTTAATTGTATGGTTCCAACTTAACTGAGCAGCTCTAAATATTTTTTGAAGTGGGTGGCTCTAGACATTTTCCACCACAGACAGCTGAATTACTTTAATAATAAAAATTAATTGGGTGGCTCTAAAGCGTCCAACCCAAACAGCTGTACTAAAGAAAAAAAATTATTTCGATGGAGATAAAACTACTTAGACTGGATGGCTGGTGGCAGGTGAAAAACTTAAAAGCTATTCTATTTAAAAAAATATGCACATGGTATATTTACATCATAGAAATACGTTGTCTGTCAACAAATATACGAAAATATAATTTTTTCTGTTTTTAAATATTTTCTTTTTTGTTTTCACACGCAAGGTGTGTATATATAAAGATGAAGTTTTATTCTTTTTTTTCGTTTTACTCTTTCTCTTCCACACATGTTCTCTTTCTCTATGATACACGTGTACATAGTACACAAAAATATTACACACATTCTCTACATATATACATGTGTGCATTGTACACAAAAAATATTTACATGACACACACAAACACACACACACACACACACACACACACACACACACACACACACACACATATGCACGCACACACACACACACACACACACACACACACACACACACAATTAATTAAATTAATTACACTGCAGTAAAAGGATCATACTACTACATTGTATATATATATATATATATATATATATATATATATATATATATATATATATATATATATATAATAGAGGGAAACATTCCACGTGGGAAAAATATATCTACAGTAAAAGGTGATGTAATTTACCAAACGAAAGCGTTGGTATGTTGATAGACACAGACAAACACAAACACACACACAAAATTCAAGCTTTCGCAACCAACGGTTGCTTCATCAGGAAAGAGGGAGGGAGAGGGACAGACGAAAGGATGTGGGTTTTAAGGGAGAGGGTAAGGAGTCATTCCAATCCCGGGAGCGGAAAGACTTATCTTAGGGGGGAAAAAGGACAGGTATACACTCGCGCACACACACACATAACCATCCGCACATATACAGACACAAGCAGACATGTGTAAAGGCAAAGACTGGATACTTCCCACTAACACCAACCTATCAGAACTCCGGAGATGGGAACTTGCCTTCAATATATCCTCTCTTCCTGTTACCCACCAGGCTTCAACCTCCGCTAATTTCAAGTCGCCGCCGCTCATACTTCACCTGTCATTCAACAACATCTTTGCCTCTGTACTTCCACCTCGGCTGACATCTCTGCCCAACCTATTTGTCTTTACATATGTCTACTTCGGAATAATAGCATATGGATTATCGGCCGCATATGAGGACGTGCCGAATTCATTACTGTGGCAGCTAATTACTTCACATGGATCACAGTTCTTCACCCAATAGATGAAGCTATCTGTATCTATATAAAGCAATTTTGGATCTGAAAAATGAGTTTTCGCAAACTCATAATGAAAGCGGTACATGTGGAGCTTGGATGGGTCCAGTATGCACATCCCCACATACATAGGTTTCGTAAACTCTACTGCAGTCTTAGCCATCTCCACAGCAACAAAGTTCTTATTGAACATGGTGACCTCTTAAAATTTTGTCTGGCAGTGAATTTTCTTACGCCATAAGGCCCATTCCATTCGGTTCTAATGAAAATCTCACGTCGCCCCCTCAAATTATCCATAGTTTTACTGAAAATTGAATTATTCATTAATTTATAAAAATCTTTCTCAAAGTCACACGTTGTGGAAGCTCTCTGTCTGCTGTTCAAATCAATATACTCCCTCAGCCAGGGGGACTGTTTGAAGGAGACAGCCCGGGTGATTCTAACTAGCTTCATACCCAAGCTGAGGCACTGCTGGAGGTTACAATAATGAAGAATATACCTCTGCTTATCCCCCAGGGTTGTCATCAGTTTTGGTGTGGAGCCTCCACGTGGAACTAGTTTCTCTGGACACAGCGGCAAATCGGCATGTGCATCATGCAAACTAATAGGGTATGTGAGTTCTGCCTCTACCACATATCCTACATCAGAATAAGCTGCCATACCTCCATGATTTTTCCACCTAATCCCTTGCATTCCTCTTCGAACAGCCATCGAAACTCGCCAATGGACAGTGATTGCTGCATGGCGTTCCCGTATAAGTTATTCACGTCGAGATACATTATATAACTTGAATCAAGGCATGTGCTAAACCTGTCACCCATCCATGGGTTATTTGCTTTCGAGTGCCTACGGACACATTGGCGAAGTCCCCCACGGGTCCCTCACTCAAAGAAAACAAGCATGTCGGTATCAGTCAATAATTCGATGCTGCACTTCGTTTTCTTGAGCATTGAATCCCAAGGCAACCCAGGTGCCCTTCTCGAAAACGTCCACAAGCAAGCGTACGTGTGTACTCTCCTAAAGTGGAAATGTTGAATTCCCGCCAGACATTCACGGCATGCTCATATTCTGCATTCGTTATGGTGTCGCCTGTGAGGTTGCTGGAGAATGCAGTTATGTCGGGTAGCTTGGTTTCGTCGAGTTTGGACATACTATTCACACACTCATATGGGAAAACCCCTTTCCTAGTCACAAGTGGAAACTTTTCCTCGTCGGGAAATGCTGCTCGAGTGATATGCATATCCGCCAGAGGTAGTTTTTCAACAAGTATCAGTAATGGTGCCTGCATAAAACGTAGGGTATCGAGGAAGCGCAGCGTAATTCTTGGCGTCATTCGTTTGGAGAATGATATATACTTCTCCACGCTCTCAGGTAGGACACTCACCTGATCTTTCTCCAAACCGAAATCTGCCATGTGTTCAACTAGAAAATGAGCATCATACCCACTTAAATTATGAAAGAAAACTGGTATATGCCTAGGTAATTGGCACTTCGAATTGCACGCATTGTGAGCTGCACCACGGAACTTACCCGTAAGATGAGAGTGGTCCCTAAGAGGAGTTTCCACTTTTCTGTCTAACGGTAGCCCACAAATATGACAATCAGTGGCGTTATTATACAAATCTTCATTCTCCTTCGATTTGGTCATGCGAACATTGCCTCTGTAAAGCTTATCACACTCCCATGAAAATTTTTCAAGCTCAAAGAGCAACCAAACCACAGGATTATCCCTGACCTAAGATTTGTATCGGTTAAGGTTGGAGCCATATGACGATACAATTTGACACACTGCCGCATATGGTACATGTTTCTCTGTGTAGGTGGTGTGTCGCCTTCTCAGTGGGTCACAGGAGCGAGGAGGCATACAAAGTCGGCGCACACTACAAATGGCCACCGTTCCTGGTGGTGAGCATTCTTCAACTTCATGAATTTGTTTTCTTCAGTAGGCATAATAACACGTACCAGATCCTTGGATGCACAGTCTACTAGATGTGAAGCTAATAACTTGTGTGAGGAGAAATAATTGAGACACTGTAAGCAAATATGTTTTACACCATGATCAGTTGATAGTTGGGAGGAAAGGAGTTGGGACTTGTCTTTGTTCCAAACATAGTGATAATTGTCACCTTCAGAGAAGAGGAGCATGTTTACGTGCAGCTCATGCTCATCGGCAAATTTGGAGAAGTAGAGGGGCCGACGACGATGTGCTTGTCTTGCTCATCTGACTTGCTTTTCATCTTAAGGCCATAAACATGAATTGATATGCCGGTATTCTGGGTCTCAAATTTCGGTATGTCCTGGCTCTTGATGGGGAACTCTATACCACCATAGTTATGACACGAATGAATATTATCACCTAAATGGTATGTACTGGGATGCTCACGATGATCTCTGTAATTGTACTTTCTTTTTCAAGCGAGGATTGACCATGCAAAAAACAACAAGTACAACAAATACTAGAACAAAATAATGTGCAATCATAAGAAGAAGAAAATACAGTAATTGACTCAAACATCCCAGAGCAAACAAACAAAGAACAACACGCATCAATTAAACAATCAGAGGAAAACGAAATCTTAAGACAGCCACCAGAACAAGCACAAATGGAACACAAAGTGACACACACGTTAGATATAGAAGAAAAATTTCACCTGACTTATATAGAATACAAAGACACAAAGACAGACATTAGACCATTCTTGCATAGACCACCAAATAACCCACAAGTCGAAACAACAATAACAACTATCAACGCAATCATACACAACAAAATAAATGACAATACAACTATGGAAGAGTTACAACTACTGATTTATATAGGAGCACTCACTACACTAAATATACACACTAGGCAGAGATCAGAACCAACCAACACACAGAAGAAACCCACGATACCAGCATGGCAACACAGGCTACAGATCAGAATAGAAAAACTGAGAAAGGACATCAGACAGATACCACAATTTATAAGAAATGAAATATCAGACAAAAAACGAAAAAGGTTAGGTAAAATCTCACAACAAGAAGCAATAGAGCAATTAGATGAAAAGAAGCAGAAATTACAAGCATTGGCCAAACGACTTAGGAGATACAAAAAAAAGTGAAAATAGAAGGAAACAAAACCAAACATTCAACACAATTGGAAAGCTCCTGCAAAAGATAAAATACAAATTTCTGGCTAAAGAAGTTCACCTCGACATATTCACATCTAACTAAATTATTTAACAGTTACATTGCAGACCCATTCACATTCCCTGATACACTTACACACGGAATAACTTATCTGAAACCTAAAGATCAAGCAGACACAGTAAATCCAGCTAAATATCGCTCCATAACATGCCTACCAACAATATACGCAATATTAACTTCAGTCATTACACAGATATTAATGACACATACAACACAGAACAAAATTATAAATGTAGAACAAAAAGGCTGTTGCAAAGGAGCATGAGGATGTAAAGAGCAACTGTTAATAGATGCAGAGGTGACATACCAAGCTAAAACTAAACAAAGGTCGCTACACTATGCATACATTGATTACCAAAAAGCTTTTGATAGTGTACCCCACTCATGGTTACTACAAATATTGGAAATATACAAAGTAGGTCCTAAATTGATACAGTTCCTAAACATAGTAATGAAAAACTGGAAAACCACACTTAATATCCAAGCAAATTCAAATAATATCACATCACAGCCAATACAGATTAAGTGTGGAACATATCAAGGAGACTCATTAAGTCCTTTCTGAATAATACAAATTATGGATACAATAATAGTGGAACATACCAATACAAAACCACACATTCGCTATACATGGATGATCTAAAACTACTGGCAGCAACAAATTAACAACTCAACCAATTACTAAAGGTAACAGAATAATTCAGCAATGATATAAATATGGCTTTTGGAACAGACAAATGTAAGAAAAATAGCATAGTCAAGGCAAAACACACTAAACAAGAAGATTACATATTGGATAACCACAACAACTGCATAGAAGCGATGGAAAAGAACAGATGCCTATAAATATCTAGGATACAGACAAAAAATTGGAATAGATAATACAAATATTAAAGGAGAACTAAAAGAAAAATATAGACAAAGACTTACAAAAATACTGAAAACAGAATTGACAGCAAGAAACAAGACAAAAGCTATAAATACTTATGCTATACCAATATTGACCTATTCATTTGGAGTAGTGAAATGGAGTAACACAGACCTAGAAGTACTCAATACACTTACACGATCACAATGCCACAAATATAGAATAAATCACACACATTCAGCAACAGAAAGATTCACATTAAGCAGAAAGGAAGGAGGAAGAGGATTTATCGATAGAAAAAACCTACATTATGGACAGATAGACAATTTAATAAAATTCTTTATAGAACGAGCAGAAACTAGCAAAATACACAAAGCTATCATTCATATAAATGCATCATCGGCTATACCACTGCAATTTCATAACCACTTCTACAACACTAGATCACATAACATCAACAGATACAAAGAAAGTAAATTGGAAAAAGAAAACACTACATGGCAAGCACCCGTATCATCTAACACAGCCACACATCGATCAAGGCGCATCCAACACATGGCTAAGAAACGGCAATATATACAGTGAGACGGAAGGATTCATGATTGCAATACAGGACCAAACAATAAACACCAGATATTACAGCAAGCATATTATTAAAGATCCCAGTACCACAACAGATAAATGTAGACTTTGCAAACAACAAATAGAAACAGTAGATCACATCACAAGCGGATGTACAATACTAGCAAATACAGAATACACCAGACACAAGACAATGTAGCAAAAATAATACATCAACAACTTGCCATACATCATAAACTAATAAAACAACACGTTCCCACATACAAGTATGCACCACAAAATGTACTGGAGAATGATGAATACAAATTATATTGGAACAGAACCATTATAACAGATAAAACAACACCACATAACAAACCTGACTTCATACTCACCAATAAAAAGAAGAAATTAACACATCTAATCGAAACATCCATAACAAATACAACAAATATACAGAAGAAAACAAGAGAAAAAATTGAAAAATACATACAACTGGCTGAGGAAGTCGAGGACATGTGGCATCAGGATAAAGTTGTCATTACACCAATTATACTATCAACTACAGGAGTCATACCACACAATATCCACCAGTACATCAACGCAGGACAGCTACATCCAAACGTATATACACAACTACAGACATCTATAATTATTGATACATGTTCAATTACCCTCAAGTTCCTAAATGCAATGTAACATATACCATACAGTTAAAAGGAAGTCACGCTTGATCAAGGTCCGCGTCACTTTCCATTATTAACTAGACATAACGTTGAGAAAGGAAAGAATAATAATACTAAAATAATGGTAATTACCTAATTCACCCTGCCGACAGGACTGAATCTCCTCCCAAATATCCAAATCGAAAAGTATGTCTGGGATGCAGCTGGGCGTTATATACTCGCACTCCTCGGCCATTTCGTGCAATCACTCAGGGAATGGGGAGGAGGATGTACGTGGATCTACAGACTCTATAACATAAAGCACATGAATTAAGTAAAGGAATTTGATTAAATTAAAAAAATCGTTTAATGAATAACTGAGGAGGTTATGCCGTCTGCATCAGATGTGTATACATATAATATAAAATAGGATGCAGGGAAAGAATAAGAATATAACAAGATATATAAATTTAAACTCACGGTTTTAGAATGATGATGATGAAGACTGATATTGTTGTTTGCTTATCTCCTGGATAACTTTCGGATTTATTTCTGCTGAAACTAGAGGAGAGAAATAAAATTTGAGTGGAACGAACGCACAAGGACTGAAGCAATTTTCAGTTCGAAGTGTGGAAGACCGATCACACATAAAAGAAGATAACTTACACCATGTCTCGGATGAGCAGACGCGCTTGAGCTCGTCCGAGCCGCAAGAATGACCGTTTCCACTCCTCTTCATCTTTGGACTGCTAAACCAGATAGTCAACACACAAAGTGACACACAAATGAATGCAGAAATGAACAACAGACGAGTGAGAAAGTCTGTTGGGGAGCAGTTCGTTATATATATGTGATGACGTAGTATCATGTGATCTCAGTGTGAACCAATGGGTGTTGAACATTTTGGGGGGTGGGGGTTGAGCTCACTAACACTCCTACTGACTCAAAGCTGAACTAGTCAGATGCTTCCAGTACCTCGAGGAGACCTGAGCCTATTACAATTTATCAACTTTTTTTTTTTTTTTTTTTTCCATCAGTCTACTGAATGGTTTGATGCGGCCCTCCACGAATTCCTTTCCTGTGCTAACCTCTTCATCTCAGAGTAGCACTTGCAACCTACGTCCTCAATTATTTGCTTGACGTATTCCAGTCTCTGTCTTCCTCTACAGTTTTTGCCCTCTACAGTTCCCTCTAGTACAATGGAAGTCATTCCCTCATGTCTTAGCAGATGTCCTATCATCCTGTCCCTTCTCCTTATCAGTGTTTTCCACACATTCCTTTCCTCTCCGATTCTGCGTAGAACCTCCTCATTCCTTACCTTATCAGTCCACCTAATTCGTCTATAGCACCACATCTCAAATGCTTCGATTCTCTTCTGTTCCGGTTTTCCCACAGTCCATGTTTCACTGACATACAATGCTGTACTCCAGACGTACATCCCCAGAAATTTCTTCCTCAAATTAAGGCCGGTATTTGATATTAGTAGACTTCTCTTGGCCAGAAATGCCTTTTTTGCCATAGCGAGTCTGCTTTTGATGTCCTCCTTGCTCCGTCCGTCATTGGTTAGTTTACTGCCTAGGTAGCAGAATTCCTTAACTTCATTGACTTCGTGACCATCAATCCTGATGTTAAGTTTCTCGATGTTCTCATTTCTACTACTTCTCATTACCTTCGTCTTTCTCCGATTTACTCTCAAACCATACTGTGTACTCATTAGACTATTCATTCCGTTCAGCAGATCATTTAATTCTTCTTCACTTTCACTCAGGATAGCAATGTCATCAGCGATTCGTATAATTGATATCCTTTCACCTTGTATTTTAATTCCACTCCTGAACCTTTCTTTTATTTCCATCATTGCTTCCTCGATGTACAGATTGAAGAGTAGGGGCGAAATGCTACAGCCTTGTCTTAATACGAGCACTTCGTTCTTGATCGCCCACTCTTATTATTCCCTCTTGGTTGTTGTACATATTGTATATGACCCGTCTCTCCCTATAGCTTACCCCTACTTTTTTCAGAATCCCAAACAGCTTGCACCATTTTATATTGTTGAACGCTTTTTCCAGGTCGACAAATCCTATGAAAGTATCCTTGCTTCCATTATTAGCCGTAACGTCAGAATTGCCTCTCTCGTCCCTTTACTTTTCCTAAAGCCAAACTGATCTTCATCTAGCGCATTCTCAATTTTCTTTTCCATTCTTCTGTATATTATTCTTGTAAGCAGCTTCGATGCATGAGCTGTTAAGCTGATTGTGCGATAATTCTCGTACTTGTCAGCCCTTGCCGTCTTCGGAATTGTGTGGATGATGCTTTTCCGAAAGTCAGATGGTATGTCGCCAGACTCACATATTCTACACACCAACGTGAATAGTCGTTTTGTTGCCACTTCCCCCAATGATTTTAGAAATTCGAATGGAATGTTATCTATCCCTTCTGCCTTATTTGACCGTAAGTCCTCCAAAGCTCTTTTAAATCCGATTCTAATACTGGATCCCCTATCTCTTCTAAATCGACTCCTGTTTCTTCTTCTATCACATCAGACAAATCTTCACCCTCATAGAGGCTTTCAATGTATTCTTTCCACCTATCTGCTCTCTCCTCTGCATTTAACAGTGGAATTCCCGTTGCAATCTTAATGTTACCACCGTTGCATTTAATGTCACCAAAGGTTGTTTTGACTTTCCTGTATGCTGAGTCTGTCCTTCCGACAATCATATCTTTTTCGATGTCTTCACATTTTTCCTGCAGCCATTTCTTCTTAACTTCCCTGCACTTCCCATTTATTTCTGTTGTGTCTAGACAAGACAGCCTAGACACAATGAGAGGAAGCCGAAAGGCACGCGCTTAAACTCACGCAGGCTGGCGTGAGGTCTGAAACAGGATACGTAATGAATGCTATAAAGAAAAGTACGTAGCTTCTGGAATACTTAACTTTAATCCACATTTGTAGAACATCGCTCTTGATGATACATTAATAGAATCTCAATATCAATTGAATACGGCGCATTGCTAGGTCGTAGCAAATGTAGCTGAAGACTATGCTAACTATCGTCTCGGCAAATGAGAGCGTATTTGTCAGTGAACCATTGCTATGAACGTCGGCTGTACAACTGGGGCGAGTGCCAGTACGTCTCTCTAGACCTGCCGTGTGGTGGCGCTCGGTCTGCGATCACTGACAGTGGCGACACGCGGGTCCGGCGTATACTAATTGACCGCGGCCGATTTAAAGGCTACCACCTAGCAAGTGTGGTGTCTGGCGGTGACACCACAATTTCATTCCTCAGCGACTTGTACTTCTGTATTCCTGATTTTCCCGGAAGATGTTTGTACTTCCTCCTTTCATCAATCAACTGAAGTATTTCTTCTGTTACCCATGGTTTCTTCGCAGCTACCTGCTTTGTACCTATGTTTTCCTTCCCAACTTCTGTGATGGCCCTTTTTAGAGATGTCCATTCCTCTTCAACTGTACTGCCTACTGCGCTATTCCTTATTGCTGTATCTATAGCGTTAGAGAACTTCAAACGTATCTCGTCATTCCTTAGTACTTCCGTATCCCACTTCTTTGCGTATTGATTCTTCCTGACTAATGTCTTGAACTTCAGCCTACTCTTCATCACTACTATATTGTGATCTGAGTCTATATCTGCTCCTGGGTACGCCTTACAATCCAGTATCTGATTTCGGAATCTCTGTCTGACCATGATGTAATCCAATTGAAATCTTCCCGTATCTCCCGGCCTTTTCCAAGTATACCTCCTCCTCTTGTGATTCTTGAACAGGGTATTCGCTATTACTAGCTGAAACTTGTTACAGAACTCAATTAGTCTTTCTCCTTCGTTCCTTGTCCCAAGCCCATATTCTCCTGTAACCTTTTCTTCTACTCCTTCCCCTACAACTGCATTCCAGTCGCCCATGACTATTAGATTTCCGTCCCCCTTTATATACTGCATTACCCTTTCAGTATCCTCATACACTTTCTGTGGTGTCACCGCCAGACACCACACTTGCTAGGTGGTAGCCTTTAAATCGGCCGCGGTCCGGTAATATACGTCGGACCCGCGTGTCGCCACTGTCAGTGATTGCAGACCGAGCGCCGCCACACGGCAGGTCTAGAGAGACGTCCTAGCACTCGCCCCAGTTGTACAGCCGACTTTGATAGGAAAGGTTCACTGACAAATACGCTCTCATTTGCCGAGACGATAGTTAGCATAGCCTTCAGCTACGTCATTTGCTACGACCTAGCAAGGCGCCAACACCAGTTTTTATTGAGATTATAAATTATGTATCATCAAGAGCGATGTACACCAATTATGGATTAAAGTTAAGTATTACATCATCTACGTACTTTATCTGCTATTCTCAAGACATTGTCCTGTTCCAGACCTCACGCCAGTCAGCGTGAGCTTAAACGTGTGCCTTTCGGCTACCTCCGAGTGGCTTGGCTGTCTTGCCAAGTCACTACACTTTCTCTATCTATTCATCTTCAGCTTGCGACGTCGGCATGTATACCTGAACTGTCGTTGTCGGCGTTGGTCTGCTGTCGATTCTGATTAGAACAACCCGGTCACTGAACTGTTCACAGTAACATATCCTCTGCCCTACCTTCCTATTCATAACGAATCCTACACCTGGTATACCATTTTCTGCTGCTGTTGATATTACCTGATTCTCACCTGACCATAAATACTTGTCTTCCTTCCACTTCACTTCACTGACCCATACTATATCTAGATTGAGCCTTTGCATTTCCCTTTTCAGATTTTCTAGTTTCCCTACCATATTGAAGCTTCTGACATTCCACGCCCTAACATAAACTGGTTACCAAAATAGCCGAGAATTTCAGCAAATTACAGCGAAATAATTCATACTATTAGTGAAGGTGCTATTTGGAATACACAATGTATGATATTGAATTCAGCCTTTGAATCTGAAGTCATTATGCGTGTACATTACGAACTCGTTTTGATGAGTAGGTAATTAGCTATATTCTTGATCAAGGATTTACACTCCTGGAAATTGAAATAAGAACACCGTGAATTCATTGTCCCAGGAAGGGGAAACTTTATTGACACATTCCTGGGGTCAGATACATCACATGATCACACTGACAGAACCACAGGCACATAGACACAGGCAACAGAGCATGCACAATGTCGGCACTAGTACAGTGTATATCCACCTTTCGCAGCAATGCAGGCTGCTATTCTCCCATGGAGACGATCGTAGAGATGCTGGATGTAGTCCTGTGGAACGGCTTGCCATGCCATTTCCACCTGGCGCCTCAGTTGGACCAGCGTTCGTGCTGGACGTGCAGACCGCGTGAGACGACGCTTCATCCAGTCCCAAACATGCTCAATGGGGGACAGATCCGGAGATCTTGCTGGCCAGGGTAGTTGACTTACACCTTCTAGAGCACGTTGGGTGGCACGGGATACATGCGGACGTGCATTGTCCTGTTGGAACAGCAAGTTCCCTTGCCGGTCTAGGAATGGTAGAACGATGGGTTCGATGACGGTTTGGATGTACCGTGCACTATTCAGTGTCCCCTCGACGATCACCAGTGGTGTACGGCCAGTGTAGGAGATCGCTCCCCACACCATGATGCCGGGTGTTGGCCCTGTGTGCCTCGGTCGTATGCAGTCCTGATTGTGGCGCTCACCTGCACGGCGCCAAACACGCATACGACCATCATTGGTACCAAGGCAGAAGCGACTCTCATCGCTGAAGACGACACGTCTCCGTTCGTCCCTCCATTCACACCTGTCGCGACACCACTGGAGGCGGGCTGCACGATGTTGGGGCGTGAGCGGAAGACGGCCTAACGGTGTGCAGGACCGTAGCCCAGCTTCATGGAGACGGTTGCGAATGGTCCTCGCCGATACCCCAGGAGCAACAGTGTCCCTAATTTGCTGGGAAGTGGCGGTGCGGTCCCCTACGGCACTGCGTAGGATCCTACGGTCTTGGCGTGCATCCGTGCGTCGCTGCGGTCCGATCCCAGGTCGACGGGCACGTGCACCTTCCGCCGACCACTGGCGACAACATCGATGTACTGTGGAGACCTCACGCCCCACGTGTTGAGCAATTCGGCGGTACGTCCACCCGGCCTCCCGCATGCCCACTATACGCCTTCGCTCAAAGTCCGTCAACTGCACATACGGTTCACGTCCACGCTGTCGCGGCATGCTACCAGTGTTAAAGACTGCGATGGAGCTCCGTATGCCACGGCAAACTGGCTGACACTGAAGGCGGCGGTGCACAAATGCTGCGCAGCTAGCGCCATTCGACGGCCAACACCGCGGTTCCTGGTGTGTCCGCTGTGCCGTGCGTGTGATCATTGCTTGTACAGCCCTCTCGCAGTGTCCGGAGCAAGTATGGTGGGTCTGACACACCGGTGTCAATGTGTTCTTTTTTCCATTTCCAGGAGTGTATTACATCTCGCTCAAAATCTGTGAGCTTAAAAATTTTTCCGAACTTGAGTGCTATATAGATGTAATTATAGGCTGCTGGTATTAAGACAAGTGTTTGTTAGATTTAGCTTAGTTTCGCAAATACTCAAGCATATCATTTAGAAAGTGTTGAGATGATAAAATTCGGAATTTTTTTAGTATTTATAGTATTTAGGAATGGTGTACAGCAGAAAAGATGAAATTCTGGGCTATTTTGGTAACCAGTTTATGTTAGGGCATGAATTTTTCTATGGAGACATCAAGAAAGCAAACGTTAAGTATTTGTGGACATTATAGAATTTAAGAGGACTGGACTTGGTTCTCCTTTTTTAGATAGCGATGTGAATTGAGAACTTTGTTAAATCCGCTTGCATCGGTATGTAGCTACGAGTGCGGCGAGTCACGTGTACCCCATTTGAATCGCGGGCATATTTTTTAACGAGCACGTCAGTTTCTCTATAGCACGATGTGAGACGTAGATATGCACTTCACGAGCGGTGGAACAGGACGACCTGTAACGTCAGTATGAGCACACAAGCTTGAAGCTGTGACATCAATAGCACGTGTCAGACGTGTCCCATTAGAATGGCGATAGAGAGAAAGCGGTCGAACATTTGACGTCAGAGATGACAGCGCGCCCTGGTGATGGCACTGTGTACCAAACCACATGGTGAACAAACTGTATGCAACCACCTTGAAAAACGGTACTCACATCATCAGCTGACGTCACAGACGACGGCGCCCTCTGGTGACAGTACTGGGTACAGGGCCACTTGGTGAACATAACATATGCCGCCATCTTGAATAACGGTAGTCGCGTCATCAGATGGCGTCATGGACGACAGCATCCTCTGCTGGTGGTAGTGTGTACTAAGTCAGTTGGAGTCTGGAGCTTGTGGAGAGCACACACACTGGATGGCTCTACTGCATGAAATAAAGGTTTCAGTCGGAGTCCTTTTCCCCCCTCCAGTTCATAGGAAGAAGTGAGTTAGGTTAGTTCAAGTACCATTTTCTTAGTAGTAGTAGAGATGTCAGGTTGTGGGTTTTATTTTGTCAAGTTGCGCAATGGATTGATCCAACAAGTACCCTTTGGCTCCTGCAAGAAACAATTTCCACCTCACACTATTACAGAAGTCAGACAGATGCTCCTAATATACCAACAAGAACTGCTTGAAAACCATCCAGCAACAAATACCTTCTGGAGTCGTCCGGTGTAAGAAAAAGACACAAAAATATTCTATATTCTTACGTAACTAGTGGGATACTTGGGTGCAGAAGTATTGCTAGTTAGTGTAAGAAAAACATTAAACGAACGAAAAATATTATTTATTGCAAAAAAAAAATCTGAGAAATCAAGTGAAACTTTTTCTTATAAAAAAATTAATAAATTTCCGTGTTCTTTACGGAACAGTAGACTGCCACTTATGGATAGGAATGCTATTATTTTAGAATGTACTGAAAGGTTCTTTTTCCCTTTTCTTTAAGAATGTTATTTACTCGGCAGAATGTCTGAGAGACACACCTACACAATTTGAATAGCTTTTCTAGGTACGGTCAAGGCTGTCGCGTGAGAAATGTAATGGAGTGCACTGTTATGGAGGACAGATGGAGCTCGCATACGCTGTAGCGCACAGTACCGTGAACTGCGACGACTGCTGCCTGCATCGCTCGCTGCTGACAAATAACACAACTATCTCTTTTTATCTGGAGTGACCTTCGCCAATCCAACTCTCCCTACGCCTTCATGAAGTCAATGACTCCTATCCGCCCCTAGTCTAACTATTGGCGTGGTACACCGGTCAGGTAACCAGTCCACCACGATGCCACTCAATACTCGCCCGCAGGCGCTTAACTAGTACTCTGTCTGTGTTCACACTGCACAATAAGTGTGGTGGCCAGCAGAGTGAACAACGCTTAATCGTGAGCGACTCCATATAGTGTGTCACTCCGATTCACTCTCAAAAGAGATGCTCTCCTAGTGAAGTACTGAGGAGAGACTTTGTTCCTCACTCTTTGCGTACACGTATGAGCTCACTGACTCCCAGACTGACGACTGACCCACTGACCAGACAGCCCGAGACTGACAAACTAACACCGCCGAGCTCATAGCGCTCCTTAAATGCACGTGACCAGGCTACTTTTCCCCTTTCCCACCAGAGGGAGACACCAAAGCTGCGACTGCCACAGCGGCGCCACCGCTAGACACTGAGGGCGACTTCTTTACTCTACACGCTGCTGCACGCTCTTCAAATCAGCAATTTTTCCACGGCTCGAAACCGATTTCTACCATCTGCTTTACCCATAACTTAGCCTACGTGGTCATTCTATTTCAAATCCCTACAAAGCATTACACCGAATCATTTGTATGAATTGGTGAGTCCAACAGTGACTCATTGTCATAACAGTTGTAAGATACTACGTTTTTTCGTTTTGTGAAGTGCACAGTTTTACGTCTCTTAACAATTTAAAGCAAATTGTCAATCTTTGCACCACTTTGAAATCTTACCAAGGTCTGGTTGATTATTTAAACAGCTTCTTCCGGACAGTATTTCATCATAGATTGCTGCATCATCCGTAAAAAATATGAGGTTAATATACAACATTAAAGAAAGGGTCCAAACACGCATCACTAGGCCACACCAGAAGTTACTTCTACACCCAAGAAAATCTGCTGCGTCCTCCCTGCCAGAAAATCCTCAACCCAGGCGAAAAATTTGAGTAGGAGCACTCCTCGCTAGGCCGTCCTTAATACTCTGCAAATACTGTCCACTAATGACCGCCAAAGGCTGGCAGGAGCGGCGCTTTTATTCCCTTCGGCTAGGGGGCGCTCCTGCCTTGGTGCGGTCCTAGTCAGCGCACCATTGGCCGACGTCGTTTCACCGCCTTCTCTGGTCTTCCGTACTTCATCTTCTTTTCGGAGCTTGTGGCTACGCCAGAACACTATCCTTGTTCATCTGTGGTGTCTTTGAGGATATTGCATTAGACACAGCGCGATTAAAGCCTATTTACTTCTTTCGATACATTGACGACACGTTCCTCATTTGGCCTCGCGGACGTGAGAACTTGATTAGGTCTTGGAACATCTCAGTGCCATTGACAGTAACATCCAGTTCCCCACTGAGGTAAAAAAAAAAAACAACACAATGCATTGCCGTTCCCCGACGTTACAAAAACACAATGCATTGCCCTTCCCCGACGTCCACGTCCGCCACAAACGAAATGATTGCCTTGGCCACACCAATCTGTAACTGCATGCCATCATCCACTGACACAGCACTGTATTACAAACATTTATTCATCGTGCAAGAACAATATCAAACGCTGATAAACTGCACCATGAGCTGACTGACCCACGCAAGGTCTGGGAACAACAGCTACAACGTTCATCAAACGAGTAGTGTTTAGCAAGAATCACAATAATATAATCGACGAAGAGCAGGAATCTTCCTTTCTTGCCGTTCTGTGACTGTGTCGGGCAAGACAAGGCACCTGCTGAAAAGACTTAAGATCAAATAGATCTTCAGGCCCCCGCCAAAAATCTGTCAATTACTGAGACCACTTCAAGACGCACCAGATCTCAGAACAACTGGGGTCTAGATGGAACCTTGTGAGTGTTATCAGTCTTACGTCGGACAAACGGTACGCACTGTGGACCAACGCAGGGAGGGACATGGGAGGTTTTATAGCCTACTCTACTCCGAGAAATCTGCTATAGCTGGCCATGCTTTACAAAACGTCCATCAAGTAAAATTTGACGAATCATACGTCATTTTTCGCACTTACTACGCAATTAAAGAAGCCATTGAAAATAAATCACCGAGAATACCTTAAACAGGGACGGTGGCCTGTAGCTCAGCACGGCGTGGAATCCAGCGATCGCTCGGCTGAATGAGGCACAGTGAACGTCGAGTCAAAGTGTGCCCATGTGTTTCATGCAGCGAGTACCAGTGACGTCACAGCCGGCAGCTGGAATATATAAGGGGTGTTCCAGCAGCCCTCTGGCAGTCATACCACCAGGCAATGACCAATGAGTGCTTCGCCAAGTTCGTGTAATTTTAATCACTTGACGCTGATGGGAACCCGACAACTTTTTATTCCCTGTTACCGCTGTATTCCTACATTTCACCTCTTGCTTTGCTGCCCTCAATTTCAGTTCCTGTCTCATTCGCGAGTGACTGGATGCTGACTTTGGTCCCTTTACATACAACTAGAATTTCTTTGGGTTTTGTAAAAGATCGTTGGACAATATTCCGCTATGGTAGTCATTGAAGGCTTCACGGATTGCTTTCTTGACAGCCAAACGCATCTCATTCAGCATCTATCTTTGTACACTACTGGCCATTAAAATTGCTGCACCATGAAGAAATGCAGATGATAAACGGGAAGTCATTGGACAAATATATTATACTAGAACTGACATGTGATTACATTTTCACGCAATTTGGGTGCACAGATCCTGAGAAATCAGTACCCAGAACAACCACCTCCAGACACAATAACGGCCTTGATACGCCTGGGCATTGAGTCAAACAGAGCTTGGATGGCGTGTACAGGTGCAGCTGCCCATGCAGCTTCAACACGATTTCACAGTTCGTCAAGTGTAGTGACTGGCGTATTGTGACGAGCCAGTTGCTCGGTCACCATTGACCAGACGTTTTCAATTGGTGAGAGATCTGGAGAATGTGCTGGCCAGGTGAAAGTCGAACATTTTCTGTATCCAGAATGGCCCGTACAGGATCTGCAACATGCGGTCGTGCATTATCCTGCTGAAACGTAGGGTTTCGCAGGGATCAAGTGAAGGGTAGAGCCACGGGTCGTAACACATCTGAAATGTAACGTCCACTGTTCAAAGTGCCGTCAATGCGAACAAGAGGTGACCGAAACGTGTGACCAATGGCACACCATACCATCACGCCGGGTGATACGCCACTATGGCGATGACGAATACACGCTTCCAATGTGCGTTCACCGCGATGTCGCCAAACACGGATGCGACCATCGTGATGCAGTAAACAGCACCTGGATTCTTCCGAAAAAATGACGTTTTGCCATTCGTGCACCCAGGTTCGTCGTTGAGTACACCATCGCAGGCGCTCCTGTCTGTGATGCAGCGTCAAGGGTAACCGCAGCCATGGTCTCCGAGCTGACAGTCCATGCTGCTGCAAACGTCGTCGAACTGTTCGTGCAGATGGTTGTTGTCTTGCAAACGTCCCCATCTGTTGACTCAGGGATGGAGACGTGGCTGCACGATCCGTTACAGCCATGCGGATAAGATGCCTGTCACCTCGACTGCTAGTGATACGAGGCCGTTGGGATCCAGCACGGCGTTCCGTATTACCCTCCTGAACCCACCGATTCCATATTCTGCTAACAGTCATTGGATCTCGACCAACGCGAGCAGCAATGTCGCGACACGATAAACCGCAATCGCGATAGGCTACGATCCGACCTTTATCAAAGTCGGAAACTTGATGGTACGCATTTCTCCTCCTTACACGAGGCATCACAACAACGTTTCACCATGCAACGCCGGTCAACTGCTGTTTGTGTATGAGAAATCGGTTGGAAACTTTCCTCATGTCAGCACGTTTTGGGTGTCGCCACCGGCGCCAACCTTGTGTGAATGCTCTGAGAAGATAATCATTTGCATATCACAGCATCTTCTACCTGTCGGTTAAATTTCGCGTCTGTAACACGTCATCTTCGTGGTGTCGCAATTTTAATGGGCAGTAGTGTATATCCTTATGCATTGTTCTACGCCTTGTGTGCAGTCCCTGTTCTTTAGAAGTTTCTTAATAATGAGTACTCGTATATACCACGGAGCTTCCCTCTGATTATGAACTGTTCTACTAACTACATATGTATCCAGCGCATTGTAAATTATTCCTTCAAATTTGAGCCATATCTGCTCTGCATGCTCATGCCATGTGTTGAAAGTTTCAAGCTCCTCATTCGGATATGACGCTACTGCATTTTTATCTATTTTACTGAACATAGATCTCTCTCTACTTGTTTCGCAGGTTCGAATTCTGCCTCGGGCATGGATGTGTGTGATGTCCTTAGGTTAGTTAGGTTTAATTAGTTCTAAGTTCTAGGCGACTGATGACCTCAGAAGTTATATAAAGTCGCATAGTGCTCAGAGCCATTTGAACCATTTGAACTTGTTTCGGTTGGCTTTTGTACTTTGACAATCATTGTTGTCCCAACCGCGTCATGGTCACTTATATCAGTTTCGATGTGGACTTCCTCAAAGAGACCAAGTGTGTTTTTTTTCCATTATACCCTATACATTTCCATTACGAATGAGGTTTCGAACTATCTGTTCTATGTACTTTTGAGACAGGCATTTAATAGTATTTCACAAGGTGTCTTGTCACGCACATTGATTGTTGGATGATTAAAATCTCCAACAATGATTACGGTGTGACTGATGAAATTAGGTAAAAGCAAACTGATGTTTTCTCTTAAGTTTTCGGTTACGTCAAGGGATGTCTGGTGGGCGATAGAAGGATCCACTTATCATTTTATGCCCACCGCTGATACTGAGACTTTCCCAAACAATCTCGCAGCTTCAATTTGATCCGATCATCAGTCTTAATTTACACTCAAAGTCGATGTTGCCGGACATGAGTTCCTTATCATAATTTCATCTAATAAATCCCCTCTACAACCCCCAGAGGCCAGTAACTGGAATGGTGAAACAACGTGTATAGCTATACACAGAACATGTGTTTCCTTACAATAAACCTCTACAATTCCACAGACAGCGGTGGTAGATGAAGCTAGTGACCGGTACCGTCAATTGCAGTAGATACCTCCTCTGTTGTTCTTGAATTCCCTTTTGTATTGTGATTTTTGTAAGGCGTTCTTTTAAAAAAAATCAGAGGGTATAGTTTTTATTTTCCTTCTGTAGTTTTCTGCTGTAGGCCTCAAAGGCCCATTAACACAATACATGCTGATGCTACGTTTTCACCGTTCTCGAATGTCCAGCCATGTGGAGCTGTCTTCGTAACACGATGTTTATTTAGGCAGTCTACACTGACATCGTCTTCAGGCAATACCGGTAGAACCAGCGTCATTGCTACATCGGACCTCCTTTATAGTGTGATCACTCCCCAACCCATCCGCCATCACCCAGGCGCATGCCTAGTCCGGTGGAGTGGTGGGCGTACAGGACAGCCGAAGGCTCCGCACCAGTCAGTGCTTCTACAGACGCTATCGGGCCGACGCTGTGATTTTAGTTGGCTGAGCGCTGGATTCCAAACTTTTCTTAGGGCGTAGCCACTGTCTCTGTTGATCAACCCGTCGCCACTGAAATTTCAATTGCCTCCTTCACAACACAGTCCCAAAACGACAGGGTCTGTCTTAAGACCTCTGTATTTGAAAATCTCAAACTAATTGCTCAAACATAGATAAAAATAACGTCTTCGATACCAATACAATTCATCGGAAGTATCTGAACTGTCGCTAGTTTGCGGCTACCTTGGGCCGTGGAAATAACTGTACGTTGAGATTATCGTGCGCGTATCAACAACCGGGGACAGGCACAAAGTAATGCTTTTCTGCGTTTTAAAATAAAACTGACAGTAAAGAACCCTCATCTCGGCTAAATGCAAGCGTGAACGGTAACGAAGCAAGAGTCGCTTCGAGCGGCAGAGTGATAATGTCGTTAACGCACGCTTCTGTCGTCATTTCAGTTATTACAAACACAGTGGAGCGGCTGAGAGGATCTTCCATCCAAACCGGACGGCTCTTAGCTGACAGTGTTAAGAGGTGCGTGCAAGGGGGTAGGGACTGTGAAGGCGTGGGATGGGAGGGGTAGGCTTTTGGAGGTGGGCTCATCCTCTCTGCCTCTCACTCCGCTGTCAAAAGAGATGATTAAATCAAGCGCGCTCCTCGCTAACTTCAGAGCACTCGCGTAATTTCACCGCGGTTCTCCCCCAGCGAGACTTAAATAACAATTTATCGTCTTCCTTTACAACGGAGTAAGGCCAGCAAACTCGGTTAGCTAAGGAACGGCGGCCACCGCGAAATTTCTAATTATTCCGCTTACTGTAAACATAAATCCTTGTTTCTGTACAGTCGAGACCAAAGCTCCATATTTTCATATTGCAATGACAAATGGGGGCTTTAATCCTGTTGTTACTGCGATGAACGTACATGGATACTTTTGTACTTTAGTAACTGATACGACTCCTAGATTCCTACAAAACATAGGAAACGTTGGGAAATTGTAACCAAGAGACATCGCGACATAGGCCACCTGCAGCCATGGTTTTGGCCTCAAATTCCAGCCCAGAAGATTCTTCTTACACTACTGGCCATTAAAATTGCTACACCACGAAGATGACGTGCTACAGACGCGAAAGTTAACCGACAGGAAGAAAATGCTGCGATATACAAATGATTAGCTTTTCAGAGCATTCACACAAGGTTGGCGCCGGTGGCGACGCCTAAAACGTGCTGACATGAGGAAAGTTTCCAACCGATTTCTCATACACAAACAGCAGTTGACCGGCGTTGCATGGTGAAACGTTGTTGTGATGCCTCGTGTAAGGAGGAGAAATGCGTACCATCACGTTTCCGACTTTGATAAGGTCGGTTTGTAGTCTATCGCGATTGCGGTTTATCGTATGGCGACATTGCTGCTCGCGTTCGTCGAGATCCAATGACTGTTAGCAGAATATACAATCGGTGGGTTCAGGAGGGTAATACGGAACGCCGTGCTGGATCCCAACGGCCTCGTATCACTAGCAGTCGAGATGACAGGCATCTTATCCGCATGGCTGTACCGGGTTGTGGAGCCACATCTCGATCACTGAGGCAACAGATCGAGACGTTTGCAAGACAACAAGAATCTGCTCGAACAGTTCGACGACGTTTGCAGCAGCATGGACTGTCAGCTCGGAGACCATGACTGCGGTAACGCTTGGCGCTGCATCACAGACAGGAGCGCCTGCGATGGTGTACTCAAAGACGAACCTGGGTGCACGAATGGCAAAACGTCATTTTTTCGGATGAACCCAGGTTCTGTTTACAGCATCATGATGGTCGCATCCGTATTTGGCGACATGGCGGTGAACGCGCATTGGAAGCGTGTATTCGTCATCGCCATAGTGGCGTATCACCAGGCGTGATGGTATGGTGTGCCATTGGTTACACGTTTCGGTCACCTCTTGTTCGCATTGACGGCACTTTGAACAGTGGACGTTACATTTCAGATGTGTTACGACCCGTGGGTCTACCCTTCACTTGATCCCTGCGACACCCTACATTTCAGCAGGATAATGCACGACCGCATGTTGCAGATCCTGTACGGGCCATTCTGGATACAGAAAATGTTCGACTGCTGCCCTGGCCAGCACATTCTCCAGATCTCTCACCAATTGAAAACGTCTGGTCAATGGTGGCCGAGCAACTGGCTCGTCACAATACGCCAGTCACTACTCTTGATGAGCTGTAGTATCGTGTTGAAGCTGCATGGGCAGCTGTACCTGTACACGCCATCCAAGCTCTGTTTGACTCAATGCCCAGGCGTACCAACGCCGTTATTACGGCTGGAGGTGGTTGTTCTGGGTACTGATTTCTCAGGATCTATGCACCCAAATTGCGTGAAAATGTAATCACATGTCAGTTCTAGTATAATATATTTGTCCAATGAATACCCGTTTATTGTTGTGTCTAGACAAGACAGTCTAGACACAAGGGAGGTAGCCGAAAGGGCAAGCGTCAACTCACGCCGTCTTGCGTTAAGTCTGAAACAGGATAGTTTATGAATGCTATAAAGAAAAGAACGGAGCTTCTCGTATACTTAACTTTAATTCATTGTGGTACATTTCTCTTGATAATACAAGTGAGACTCTCTCCAGATATGGTTAACTGCGCCTTGCTAGGTCGTAGCCATGGACTTAGCTGAAGGCTATTCTAACTGTATCTCGGCAATTGAGAGAAAGGCTTCGTACGTGTAGTCGCTAGCAATGTCGTCCGTACAACTGGGGCGAGTGCTAGTCCGTCTCTCTAGACCTGCCGTGTGGTGGCGCTCGGTCTACGATCACACAGTGGCGACACGCGGGTCCGACATGTACTAATGGACCGCGGCCGATTTAAGCCACCACCTAGCAAGTGTGGTGTCTAGCGGTGACACCACATTGCTCCCCCGCAAATCGGCGAACGGTCGTGTTATAAGGCTTCCGCCCGCCATGGGGAGGGCCCCATGTTGACGTATGCGAGGAGGTGGGGAGCCTAACAACAGGCGAGGCTGTGCCACCCGCACCCGGCCATTCGGTCCGAGGGGAGCTAGGAAACGCCTGAAAACCTAGTCCAGGGTGCACGTCAACATGCGGTGTATGCGCCCGTAAAGAAACAGGAGGTGCCGAAGGGTCGACCTCCATTGCGTCGGGGTATCCGACGCGCGATGACCCCATGTGGTCCGGAGCGGGCAAGAGTTCCATGGCGGAGGACAGCTGGTCACGGGAAGCGAGCGGCGGCGCGTGACCCAGGGAGGCGCTTGGCGGCTGCAGCGAAGCGTCCACTGCGGGCGGCGCCGGCGGGAGAACAGGCGGCGGTGGCGGCGGCGGCGGCGGCAGCGGCGCGTCGCCATGGGGCAAAACGGAAGGCATCGTCGGTAACACCTGGGGATGAGGCGAGCCAGTAGATGGGTCACCAGGGCGCTGACCGGACGGCACCGTTGCTGAAAGCAGACGGGGAGCGGCAGAACCCGTGCGACGGCAGAGGCGCAGCTGATTGAGATGCCGACGCACCTCACCAGAGGCCCCCAAAACCAGATACATCGCGCGGCCGAGGCAGCGAAGAATGCGCCCTGCGAGCCAACGCCGGGAACCGCCATAGTTGCGATAGAAGACAACGTCGCCAGGAGCAAAAGCAGGCGTCTGCCGCTGCACAGGAACCTGATGCGGCGGATGCAGCAAAGACATCAAGGGTCGATGTGGACGACCGTGGAGCAACTCAGCCGGCGAGCGACCATCTCGGGGCTGAGAGCGATACGAAGACAAAAAGAGCAACAATGCGTCCTCCCGAGAATGCGACTCTTTCAACTTCAACATCTGTGACTTGAAAGTCCGGACCAACCGTTCAGCGGCACCGGTTGACTGAGGAGAAAACGGCGCGGATGTCAGATGTTGAATACCATTGGTCTTGCAGAATGACTGAAATTCTGCGGACATGAATTGTGGGCCATTGTCGGAAACAATAGTCTGTGGAAGACCTTCAATGCAAAAAATAGCAGACAACGCTTGGATGGTGGCAGATGACGTCGTGGAAGACATCCGGACAACAAAAGGAAAATTACTGAAGGAATCGACAACAACCAACCATCGAGCATTCCAGAATGGACCAGCAAAACCGATATGTAAGCGTTGCCAAGGGGAAGTGGCGTTCGGCCATGCAAAGAATTTCCGTGGGTGGTGTGGATTGTTGTTCGGCACACGTCATGCAAGAAGAGCACATATTCGTAATCGCAGCATCGATACCGAACCAAGTACAGTGCTGACAAGCAAGTTGTTTCGTGCGTACTATACCCCAATGTCCTTGGTGAAGAAGCCGTAAGACAGAGGACTGTAACGAACGTGGGACCACGACTCTGGACTGATCATTATCAGAACGCAACAACAAAACACCACGTCGTACAAAAAGTCTCTCCGTGTGAGGAAAAAATCGGCGAACCAACGGATCCTCGATCCGTGACTTTGACAAGGGCCATTGCGTAGCAACAAAACGCAAAACAGTAGCAAGGACAGGGTCAGCAGCTGTAGCTGTAGCTACACGACGAAAATCAATCGGAAACGATTCGACCACGTCATCGGTTTCCGAATCAATGAACATGCAAGCAAGTTCGGAAGAATCGAATGCTTTATCCTCAGCAATAGGCAAACGGGACAACGCATCAGCGTTTCCGTGCTTAGCAATGGACCGATACAAGATATCGTAGCGGTACTGCGAGAGGAAAATAGACCAGCGAATGAATTTCTGCGCTGTACGTTTTGTACGAAAGAACGTATACCTTTTTGCAACGACATTTACTGTTTCTTTGAAATAGGCATCTAATGCCGACAAAATTTCTTCGTAGGACAGAATTGCTACGTCGCGTCGGGGAAACAATTTCACTATCACACGGTAGGTGGACACACCTACACACGAAAGCAAAAACGGCTGCCGCTCATTACCTTGAATTCTGTAGGAGGCGAGATGAAATCCAAATTGGCGTGACCACTCCGTCCAGGTTTCGTTGGCTGCATCAAAGCTACGAAACAGGGGTGCAACTGCATGTTGTGGCTGCGGTAGCGGCGAAGCGGCGGCTGCCGCATCGGTTTGCAGTGCACGTTGACCCTGGACGAGCTGTCCAAGGGCATCCAATAACGCCTGCGTCTGCTGATTCTGCAAGCGATAAAATTCGGACAGTACATCGGGCGAAGCCATGACACAAGGAAATGTAAGCAAGTAGAAAGAACAAGACCCTGATTGAGCCGAGTCGCCAAAATTGTAGTGTCGGCAGACTTGCCAACACTACGTACACTAATTGAAAGAGGCGGCCAAGATGCACGCGCTAACTCACGAAGGATGGAGTGAGGTCTGAAACAGGATACTTTATGAATGCTATAAAGAAAAGAACGGAGCTTCTCGTATACTTAACTTTAATTCATTGTGGTACATTTCTCTTGATAATACAAGTGAGACTCTCTCCAGGTATGGTTAACTGCGCCTTGCTTGGTCGTAGCCATGGACTTAGCTGAAGGCTATTCTAACTGTCTCTCGGCAATTGAGAGAAAGGCTTCGTACGTGTAGTCGCTAGCAATGTCGTCCGTACAACTGGGGCGAGTGCTAGTCCGTCTCTCTAGACCTGCCGTGTGGTGGCGCTCGGTCTACGATCACACAGTGGCGACACGCGGGTCCGACATGTACTAATGGACCGCGGCCGATTTAAGCTACCACCTAGCAAGTGTGGTGTCCAGCGGTGACACCACAATTATCATCTGCATTTCTTCTTGGTGTAGCAATTTTAATGGCCAGTAATGTATTTCCCACGTTCAGCTGAAGTCACTCATTTATGATGACGTCCCGCGGAGCTAGCAGGATGTATGCCGTTCTGTGTCACCAGCAGTTCAAAATCTCAGGAACTTCTGTGACAGTTCAATATCAGTATTTTATATCAGTATAGCTTTTTTGCTCAAGAAAATTTTGTTTCCCTGTGTCAATCTACTCCTTACTGCTTCCTTGCTTTGACTGTCCTGTGCAGTGTAGCTTCCTAGATGGAAGATTCTTTCCATCCTCCTGTGTCCTCCAGAAGACACAGGACGCATTCTACATTATATAACATTGAGCTACGTACGACGCAAGCGTAACACAGTTACGTTTACACTCCAGAGAGGTAGTACATGACATGACTACGTTATATCTGCCTTATGCCACACAAATAGTCCCCAAGTGGACATCCACCAGCAAAAAGTGAATGTAAGTTGACGCACGGCTCTGTTCAGTATCTAGTAGCTCGAGACAGTAATGAGATAGTGTCAGGACAGTGTCTCAGCGAGTGTTTCAGGACTCATCTACAACCGCCTCTCCAAGAAGAGCCGCACTGGATGCGACGTTACCTAATGGGGTATTCTGCTGAGTAGTTGCTCAGAATTTCATATGAGCAAACCAATTGCGCCTTTACCTGACGTTGCTCGTACCCGAGGTAACTGGGCTATGTACGCTTCTGTTAAAAAACAATAGGTCCATAATGTCGTAGGCTCGAGCCGCACAAGTCGGGTTTCACAACCAGCAGCTAACTCGCTGCAAATAATAACTTGTAGCTGTGATCATGCAGTCAAATAATCTGTGCGTTGGCTAGAATTGATAATTATTGAAATAAAAAAACGTAATAAATAAAGCTAAATGAATAACTAACAAAACGGGCTCTACTGTAACGTCTGTAATTGATGTAGACGATAGAGAATTATGTTGAATAATGTTTTTTCAAGAACTTAAAACTCAAATAAACGATAAGAGGTCCTACGGTAACTGCGTATAACACAGACACATAATCTTATAAAAAACAGTAAAATTGGGTTGAGAGTCTTACGAGAATATTAGCAGTATTTCCACACTAATTAGTCATGCGAGACTCGTGGAAACAAGTCCATTTCGTGATCACAATGTACCCGAGATTCACCAGCTCAAAATAGTTCAAATAAACGAACTCGAGGTACCGAGTCAAACACATATTCTCTTTATTCTTAAATCCGTAATGCAATCGAAAAATGTTAATGTTCTGTATTGGGGCACATTCACCTCACAGGAGTCCCTTCAAAAGTTGGAGTATCGGCTCTTCACGACATAGAGTAATCACCCACTCCATCCAATAACCCATGTTACCACTGATAGAGTTCCTTCTTCCAGAACTCACCATAAACTGTCTTCCTTAAAGGCACCACTCAATAAGTCGCTGTCTCCACGTGACTTAAGCCGTGTTCCGGAACTGACCAACTCCCACTGGCTAAAGGCGATCCTCGACCAAACTTTACATCGTTCTTAAGTTTTACAGACATGATTTGCCTCAACCTGACCATTACCACACTAAACTAATATATACAACTATTTAAATAATGGGATGTTACAAAAATTCGGTCCCACTCAGATCATTAACAATAAGTACAAATAACAGTTGCTTCATACAAAAATAAGCTACTATTCTTGCATAAGTGTGCGCATGTAAAACGACTACAGACTGTCATCAAAAATTGTTCAAACAATTTCTTATGTCTGCTCGTCCCCCATGAACCATGGACCTTGCCGTTGGAGGGGAGACTTGCGTGCCCCAGCGATACGGATAGCCGTATAGTAGAAGCAACCACAACGGAGGGGTATTTGTTGAGAGGCCAGACAAACGTGTGGTTTCTGAAGAGGTGCAGCCGCCTTTCCAGTAGTTATAGCGCAACAGTATGGATAATTGATTGATCTGACCTTGTAACATTAACCAAAACAGCCTTGCTGTGCTGCTATTGTTAACGGCTGAAAGCAAGGGGAAACTACAGCCATAATTTTTCCCGACAGCATACATCTTTACTGTATGGTTAAATGATGATGGCGTCCTCTTGGTTAAAATATTCCGGAGGTAAAATAGTCCCAGATTCGTATCTCTGGGCGGGGACTACTCAGGAGGACGTCGTTACCAGAAGAAACAAAACTGGCGTTCTACGGGTCGGACCGTGGAATGTCAGATCCCTTAATTGGGCAGGTAGGTTAGAAAATTTAAAAATGGAAATGGATAGGTTACAGTTAGATATAGTGGGCATTTGTGAAGTTCGGTGGCAGGAGGAGCTAGACTTCTGGTCAGATGAATACAGGGTTATAAATGCAAAATCAAATAGGGGTAATGCAGGAGAAGGTTTAATAATGAATAAAAAAATAGGAACGCTGGTAAGCTATTACGAACAGCATAATGAACGCATTACTGTAGCCTACCCCAGTAGTAAATGTTTATATGTCAACTAGCTCCGAAGATGACGAAGACACTGAAGAAATGTATGATGAGGTAAGAGAAATTATTCAGATAGTGAAGGGAGCCGAAAATTTAATAGCCGTGGGTGACTGGAATTCGATAGTAGTAAAAGGAAGAGAAGGAAAAGTAGTAGGTGAATATGGAAGAGGGTAAGGAATAAAAGAGGAAGCCTCCTGGTAGAATTTTGCACAGAGCATAATTTAATCACAGCTAACACTTGTTTCAAGAATCATGAAAGAAGGTTATATACGTGGAAGAGGCCTGGACACACTAGAAGGTTTCAGACAAATTATGTAATCGTAAGACAGAGATATAGGAACCAGGTTTTAAATTGTAAGACATTTCCAGGGGCATATGTGGACTCTGACCACAATCTATTGGTTATGAACTGTAGATTAAAACTGAGGAAACTGCAGAAAGTTGGGAATTTAAGGAGATGAGACCTGCATAAACTGAAAGAACCAGAGGTTGTAGAGTGTCTCAGAGAGAGCATTATGGAACGATTGACAAGAACGGAAGAAAGAAATACAGTAGAAGAAGAGTAGAGAGATAAAATAGTGAAGGCACCAGAGGATCAAGTAGGTGAACAGACGAGCGCTAGTAGAAATCCTTGGGTAACAGAAGAGATAATTACTTTAATTGATGAAAGAAGAAAATGTAAAAATGCAGTACATTAAACAGGGAAAGGAGTACAAACGGCTCAAAAATGAGAACGACAGGACGTGCAAAATGGCTAAGCAGGGATGAGGGATGGCTAGAGGACAGATGTAAGTATGTATAGGCATATATCACTAGGGGTAAGATAGATACTGGCTACAGGTAAACTAATGAGACCTTTGGTCTAGGTATGAATATCAAGAGCTCAGATGGAGAACTAGTTCTAAGCAAAGAAGGGAAAGCATAAAGGTGGAAGGAGTATATAGACGGTTTATACAAGGCCAATGTACTTGAGGGTTTGAAGAGTTTGACACAGTACTCAAGGACCTAAGTCGTAACAAGGCCCCAGGAGTAGACAACATTCCATTAGAGCTACTGATAGCCTTGGGAGAGCCAGCCATGACAAAACTCTTCCATCTGGTGAGCAAGTAGTATGAGACAGGCGAAATACCTTCAGACTTCAAGAAGAGTATAGTAATTCCAATCTCAAAGAAAGCAAGTGCTGACAGGTGTGAAAATTTCCGAACTATGAGTTTCATAAGTCATGGCTGCAAAATACTAACACAAATTCTTTACAGACGAATGGAAAAACTGGTAGAAGCCGACCTTGGGGATGATCAGATTCGATTCCGTAGAAATGTTGGAAAATGTGAGGCAATACTGACCCTACGACTTGTCTTACAAGATAGATTAAGGAAAGGCAAACCTACGTTTCTACCATTTGTGGACTTAGAGGTAGCTTTTGACAATGTTGACTGGAATACTCTCTTTCAAATTCTACGGTGACACAGGCGAAAATACAGGGAGCGAAAGGTTATTTGCAATTTGTACAGAAACCAGATGGCAGTTATAAGAGTCAAGGGGCATGAAATGGAAGCAGTGGTTGAGACAGGGTTGTAGCCTACCCAGATGTTATTCAATTTGTATATTTAGCAAGCAGTAAAGGAAACAAAAGAAAAGTTTGATGTAGGAATTAAAAGCCATGGAGAAGAAATAAATAGTTTGAGGTTACCGATGACCTTGTAATTCTGTACGACAGCAAAGGACCTGGAAGAGCAGTTGAACGGAATGGACAGTGTCTTGAAAGGAGGATATAACGTGAACATCAACAAAAGCAAAACAAGGATAGTGGAATGTAGTCTCATTATATCAGGTGATGCTGAGGGAATTAGATTAGGAAATGAGACATTTGAAGTAGTAGATGAGTGTTGCTATTTGGGGAGCAAAATAACTGATGATGGTCGAAGAAGAGAGGATATAAAATGTGGACTGGTAATGGTAAGGAAAGCGTTTTTGATGAAGAGTAATTTGTTAACATCGAGTATAGATGTAAGTGTCAGGAAGTCTTTCCTGAAAGTATTTTTATTGAGCGTAGCCATGTATGGAAGTGAAACATGGGCAACAAGTAGTTTAGACAAGAAGAGAATAGTAGCTTTCGAAATGTGGTGCTCCAGAAGAATGCTGAAGATTAGATGGGTAGATCACGTAACTATTGAGAAGGTACCGAATAGAATTGGGGAGAAGAGGAATTTGTGGCACAACGTGACTAGAAGAAAGAATGGGTTGGTGGGACGTGATCTGAGGCATCAATGAATGGCCAGTTTAGTATTGGAGGGCAGCGAGGAGGGTAAAAATCGTAGAGTGAGACCAAGAGATGAATACTCTAAGCAGATTCAGAAAGATGTGGGTTGCAGTAGTTAACTTGGAGATGAAGAAGCTTGCAATGGATAGAGTAGCATGGAGAGCTGCTTCAAATCAGTCTCTGGATTGAAGACCACAACAACAAGAACATGTCTGCTCGATAGAAGCGTCTTCTGGTACTCTTTTCAAAGGTGGAGTTAGCTAACACATGCGACTGACCACATTTAAATGATGTTGTTTTTTTCATATCTGCTGTAATTATATTTAAATAAAGTTATTCGCAAAATGGTAACTCATTCCTTAAATAACTATATAAATATGACAAGACATGAGACACTCAGGGTGTATTCAGTTGCTGTGTTATTGTGGAGAATACGATGTTCTGACAAACACTTGCAGAAGGAATATGGTAACAAAAACATTAAAAAAACAATAAAAATTGGTACAGATATATAGCTTTCAGGGATGATAGCTGTAGTGCAATTCTGTCATTTGAAATATCGTTTGTTGAAATCGCATGAAGTGTTTAAATGTTGTTAATTCTAAGTTTCTTTGTGATAGTATTTAGTCACTATAAATTGCTAACTTCTGTATATTTTAAGACATTGAAAATATTATTGTTTCATTGGATGCATCTCATTTTTCTGAGATTACGTATGTTTTCTGTATCTGTTAATTTATTTTCGCTGTTATTTACCTGTGATTTCTCATAGAACTTCTAAGAGATTTAAGTAGCCATATTTTGGACTCATTTCAACTCCGCCACTGCTGGTGAATCTTCTGCATGCCAACTAAATGAGCGACCGCTGTCGCAGGAGTTGATGCTTTTCCTCTGAGGTCTGATGTGCTAAAACCATTTAGAAAGACTTGAACTGTGTAGAGGATGCATTATTGAGTACGTTTTGGGATTTTTGACAGCACTCTTAAGCAATTTTGACATTGCTATATATATTTTGAAACAGGCCATACTGATAAAGTAGTACAAGCAGCTGTTGGTTTACGTAATTATTTAATGATCACTATGGGTTAATCCTATGTTCCATGTGATCCTCTTTATTGTGGGGACATAGAACTGACGTAGTTTATGTTGGCAAAACATCAGATAATCGAGTATGGTACCATTACAGAGGTCTGAGCAGAAAACATTCAGCTTGATACTAAACGTGTAACGCTATCAAAATCGAAAGTCAAATTGCCTTGTCACAAAACTTTGTGCATTAACAAAATAAAACTCTATACAGAGTGTTTCACAGTTCATGTTACACACTTTTACAGCTTGTAGAGGAGACTTCACAGATCAAGTTTTACCATAGGAACGCATGTCCGGAAACATTATACAAGGACGCTACAGAGCGAAAAAGTAGTAGGCACCGGCGCCTGTGAATGTATGTATATATAGGGTAATTCCATAATGATGTTACAAACTCACAAGGATGTTGGAGTAGGATAACCGTATCAATTTGAGGCAAGGGTCCCTGCACCGGGACTAGTCGGAAGTTGTAAGCGAAAACAGTTCTGATACCTCTGACAGTGGAATACATGTGCTGGTACTGTCGTTGTTAAGAATGGAGGGCATGCAACGTACAGAGGTTGTACTATTGACCAAGAGGAGAAAAAATGTTTAGTAAACACGCCCTCTATACTGCAGCACTTTTTGATCTTCGCTACAGTGAAACACATCTCCTCTATTGAACAAGTGCTCTTAACTCTTAAGGTAGGCATTTTAGAGCCAATTTGCACCGGACATTTTTTCTTCTATTGATCCATACTACTATCTCTGAAAGTTGCCCATACAATCTTAACAACGACATTACGGTTACATGTATTATACTATCAAAGATACCAGAACCGATGTCACTTGGAATCTGTAACTCGCTCGTTTTCGGACCAGGGTCCCTTATCTCAAACTCATAAGTTTACCCGTTTCCATCATCTCTGAAAAATTGTAAGATCATCATGGAATCACCCTGTATATACTTACATTTACAGACAACGGCGCATGTAACTTGACGCTCTGTAGCGTCGTTAGATGACGTTTCCGGACACGGGTTCCCATGTAAAACTTGATCTGGTAAGTCTCCTCCACAAATCTGTAGAATTGTGTAACAATAATTGTGAAACGCCCTATGTATGGAAATCTTTTAGCAATAAATAAAGGCAAGTATCTACAACTGTAGTAGCCCTATTTTAACAAACTACCAGCATTCTTGACAACCTATATCACACACTTCTCTTTATTCAAGATTAGCTGTGAAGTTACTGGTTGTCTCCTGTACAGCTCCTGTATGGCTCCTCAGAAAGCTATACGAATGAAAATATTACAGCACTGTTTTGTGTACCTGATTCGCAAGAGTCACTAATTTATTAACTACTTTTCATTTCGCCCACCACATAATTAGATTTCGATGAATTTATCTTTCTCTGCTGCAGAATAACTGCTTAACTTTCAACAAGACAGAGATCATACACAGAGTTTCTTTCCCGTTTATCATAATGTGCCATTGATTCGATATTCCACAGGAAAAGCTGACTCTCTTAAGAGTGAATAAAATCTACCAGGAATTCCCTGTTGATATTTTTTGGATCGCCCGTCACGATCGCTACGAAACCAACTGACAAATAGTGCATGGGCTCAACCATGCTTGCGCAAAATGCTTGATTATGCTCGCGTGTAAAGTATGAAGTTACGTGTGGAGCCCCTTAAGTGCGCAACTACGGCAGGTAATGCGTGCAGCTATGTAGGTTACAGTGCGGGACAGCCCCATCGAACGGAATGAGGAGCTTGGACGCTAAACGAGTACGCAAAGTGCCCACCAAAACAGAAACAGTCGTAGCTGGGGATCCGTCCATCCCCTGAGCCCGATATGCAGGCTTAGCCAGGGGCGGTGGGAGGGGCAGAGGGGGAAGGGGACAGATAATCATGGCAGCCCCGCACAGCGCTCTTACACCTAACATCATCCACAATCAATATATTTACCACAGCCTCTTCTATTATAGAGAACCCATTGATACAAGCAGTCGTAATTCTGAAACTTCTTGGCAGATTAAAACTGTGTGCCGGACCGAGACTCGAACTAGGGACCTTTGCCTTTCACGGGCGAGTACTCTATCAACTGAGCTACCCAAGCACGAGTCACGCCCTGCCCTCACAGCTTTACTTCTGCCAGTACCCCGTCTCCTACCTTCCAAACTTTACAGAAGCTCTCCTGCGAACCTTGGAGAACTAGCACTCCTGAAAGAAAGGATATTGCGGAGACATAGCACACAGCGCCACCTCTAGAGAACGCCGCTGTTTCCAGAATGAGATTTTCACTCTGCAGTGGACTGTGTGCTGATGTGAAACTTCGTGGCAGATTAAAACTGTGTGCCAGACCGAGACTCGAACTTGCCTTTCGCGGGCACGATATGAACTGAGCCACTTGAGCTCTGGAGCTCGCGGTGGCCACAGTGGGTGCAGCCATCTTGAATAACAGTACATGCACCATGTTCTGATGTAAGGGCGGCACCCTCTGCTGGCGAGAATATGAACTAAGCCAGTTGGAGTCCGGACCTCATGGCGAACACGCCTGCATGATATTGTTTAAATAATAATAAAGACAAGTCAGTTTTCCCTCCATTATCGTATTATCATGTTGGAATTTGAACTTCAAGCGATTTTTATTGGGGAGGGGGTTAGGTTAATGGAGGTAGGCCAAGTGTACAATCCTCCACCATGTGGTGGATACACTGGGTGCAGCCATCTTGAATAACGGTGCTTGCGTCATGATCTGACGTCACGATGGCGTCCTCTAGTGGTGGCGCTGTATACTAAGTCAGTTGGAGTCCAGGCCTCATGGTGAATACACTGGGTGTCGCCATCTTGGTTCACATCACAGATGCGAGCGCCCTCTGGTGGTGGTGATGTGTACTAAGTCAGTTGGAGTCCTGAAAAATGGTTCAAATGGCTCTGAGCACTATGGGACTTAACTTCTAAGGTCATCAGTTCCCTAGAACTTAGAACTACTTAAACCTAACCAACCTAAGGACATCACACACATCCATGCCCGAGGGAGGATTCGAACCTGAGACTGTAGCGGTTCCACGGCTGCAGACTGTAGCGCCTAGAACCGCTCGGCCACCCTGGCCGGTGGAGTCCCGATCTTGTGGTGAACACAGCTGCGTGGAATTGTTGAAATAAATGTAGTAAGCGGTAAATGTCCTTCCCTTCTATTAATTTTTTCACTCGTGATTGGAGCATTAGTGATCTTGACTCATAATGTGACAAAAAATAATCAGTTAATATCGCAAATGCTGTTTAATTTCATGGTATGGAAAACGGTTTCACTCGTATGTACACCATCTTCAGAGCTGTTATGTCACTGAAATTAGTAAAAGAGGGCAGTTAAGTAACACAAGAGAAGCAGGTCTGTATGCAACAGATGAAACTATTTGATCGTGTATATCTTGTCAAAGATTATGGCATACTCAATGTAGACACCAAAACAAAGATGTGATGTGCAGGACGCCCCCAGCAGTAGGATAGCAGGACTGCTTCTGGAACATTCCAATTCTTATCAGTTATTAAATAAGTGGGTATCTCGTTGCACATCTGGTGTCAGCCGCCTGCCGCCTGGCCTCCTTGGTTCCCCCACGCCCTCTGTCTGTCCCCTGAGGAACCACCAGAAATTGATAAAGATCGCGCAGTAGAAACACCCAGGCAATTGTGTGACTCATGTTCAAAGTCATGACGTAACTCCATACTGGTCACCTGATATAAAAATGTGGTAACCCCTTTCAGACAATGAGAGCACAATAACATGATGGGAAACACAGTGGACCAATAGGAATATAGCTCTGTTCTGCCCTACCCCTCTCTTTATGATAATATCATTCCACCAGCAGCTTGACTCCCACTGTCATTCGAGATGCGAACTTCATAGTGAGAGGATGATGGAGTGTCAGAAGCATCAGCAGGACCCAGCCAGCGCTGCCAGCCGTAAGAGGAATAACATACCTAACATAATTACTGCTATTGTTATTAACAAGGATATATCCGAATTAATACTTACCGTTTCTTATTGTTCCAGCATCGCAACATACCCCTGAAACTGTGGCAGCAGAACTGTGGATGAGAACAGACACATACTACTGGCCACACTGCCGCTGAAGCAACAGCAGTGGCCATCACATTTACTTCCCGATTTAGAAGATCTGATGTCTTTCAACTATACCCAACTGCCGTCATCGTTCAACTATACTGTCCTGCAGGAGCATCAATGGAAGTCGCCACCACCGTAGCTCGCAGAACAGCAGGCAAGTCCCCATCTACTACTGTTCTCGTTGCAGGCACATATAATGTTCCTGTATGTGGACCTAAACAAGTAAATGTGAGTCTGGATCCTGATAATGACTTTTCTGTAGTTATTGAAATAGAAAACGTGCAGTGCATTGATTCTCAAGTTCAACATTCCTGGTATGAGTAGGTATATGTGAGCAGTATGACTTATTATATAGAGAGTAAGATGACAGACGTGTATGATTCACCCCATACTGTGACTGACATTCGGCTGCTAGGCCTTAAAGTCACCATAGCTGATATGTATAGCAAGAGCATGTTGGATCTAACTTTTTGGGGTCTGAATATATAATTAAAATATTGCAGTGTTGAGAGATTCAAATGGTTCAAATGGGTGTGAGCACTATGTGACTTAACATCTCAGGTCATCAGTCCCCTAGAACTTAGAACTACTTAAACGTAACTAACCTAAGGACATCACACACATCCATGCCCGAGGCAGGATTTGAACCTGCGACCTTGCAGTCGCGCGGTTCCAGACTGAAGCGCCTAGAACCGCTCGGCCACACCGGTCGGCGTTGAGAGGTTAGGTGAAATGTAGTTTGCAGTAACGATCACTACGGAAAGACTGTGTCGTTGGCAGCTGTATGTAACAGGTGCTTGCTGTGAGTTTGACCATCTCAACAAAAACAGAGTTACAGTGTAACAAGTGGAACAGTGTATAAATTCCTGTATAGCCTTGTGTATCTGTAGAACCTGTCCACGTCTGCCTATGGTCTTGAAACCATTCAGGATGAGTAAAGGCCTACAAATGGCAGTTATTATGCGAATTTTGTGCTGCCACAACATGAGACATCTGAAAACTAGATAATGTTTCATGTTTGATGAGTGTGTGTGTGTGTGTGTGTGTGTGTGTGTGTGTGTGTGTGAGGAGTTGTTTTTCCAGCCCGCCGTACCCTGTCCGATAACCTGTAACTTCCTCATAGAGAGGGCCGACTCCATGCCGACTCCGCCGTCGCCCCCCCCCCCCCCCCCCCAGCGACGGGTCATGGTTTGGTAAGAGTCGACAAAATAAATATTTACAATTAGTAGCGAAAGTCATTTATTGTTCTTCATTTTACAGCCACAGAGGTCCACTGATCTGACATTGACCGTTCACATCATAATGCGTATAGTTGGGTTGCTATGGAGAAATAAGTTCATCATTTTTAAACCCTTGAGGTAGTGACTTAAACCTGTGTCAAATGCCACATAGGTGGCGTATAAGCTACCTAGGAAACACTAATGCTCTGTAGCATTTAAACTGGTACGTCTTTCAGTATAGCATCATGATGAAGAAGCAGAAAGAATAAGAAGTCGTGTTAAAATACCCAGAGTCCTGCCAATATTTACGATGTCTGGTGGAGTTACCCCATTTCTAATTCCAGCATTAGCAGGGCTCTCAACAGTTGGGTCACTGGCAGGTGGCGCTGCCACCATAGCTCGAACAGTGAAGTGTCCGCATAATGGACATCAGAAGCTACAGGAATCTGAAATGAATAATAGTATGACGGAGGCCGTCGCTATCAGTAAAGGTCTATATTTAAAACCGTACAAGAAATAGCTTGGGCAGTTTATTCAAAAAAGAAAAAAAAGTCCCTTAACTGTATTGCAAAACGGACCACTTACCAACACTGATGTGCTTAAATTCGTCAAGAAACTCAAAATACCAAGATTTCGTGGTATGTTTATGCAGGATACTTTGCCAAAAAGAGACCTGAAAATACAAAGAGTCTGAGACCGTAGATTCAGAAGTCGCCGGAGGATATAGAATGCACTGGACGTGTGTTCCACAATTTTGCTACCAGGACTTTGATTTATTCCTCTGTGGACATTTCTGTCTATAGTTTCCCTTGACGAATGCATTAAAACAAGCAGCACGCATATCACCTTGTCAGTCGAGCTTGAGATGCCGTGTCATACTCTCTGACTCTAACAGTCTGTTCGCCTGTGTTAAGTGCAAATCACTTCATCCCATAGATCAAAACAAGGGCGAGTGGATTATTGCACTGACGGGTCTGGAAGGCTGTAACAGCAGCCCAAACACCACTGACGGGAACAATAAACTTCGTCTTGGAGGCGGCAACAAATGGTTCAAATGGCTCTTAGCACTATGGGACTTACAGCTGTGCTCATCAGTCCCGTAGAACTTAGAACTACTTAAACCTAACTAATCTAAGGACATCACACACATCCATGCCCGAGGCAGGATTCGAACCTGCGACCGTAGCGGTCACGCGGTTCCTGACTGAAGCGTCTAGAACCGCTCGGCCACAACGGCCGGCTCGAGGCGGCAAGATTGTGGAGATTCCTCCTGACTCGAACGACACTGACGATCTGAATGCAATTATAAAACGACCTGTAAAACGCTTTAACTTATGTGCAAATGTTACGTCGTTTAAAACCGAGACAGAGATCACAAAACATACAATATACTTTAGCCAGCATGGTTCACTAGGACCAATACTCCGTATCTTGAGGTGCCAAGTTTTGACTGTAATAGTGAGAGAATTTACGAGTTGAATCAGGCTGTGGGTATTCTTCCGGTTAGTATGATCTGTCTTGACAATAACATCACTACGAAATGGTACAGCAACAACCGATTAATACGTACGATCTACGCGTTCTTTCTTACAGTGGGATCAGCATACCAGCTCGTGGAGGTATCCAGTCATCCAATACACCTCCCAGTAACTATTCAGAGATTAGACCATCTTGAGTTGAACATTACTGAGCAGGACGGGAAACTGGTTGATTTTAGAGAAGGCGAAATAGACATGTTTCATTTGAAACAGCACCACCATGGAATTAACGTACGAATATAAAGACACACCACATACCAGTCAGCACGCGTCTCAACTGCAGAAGGACAAGACGATAACATGTCACAATGACGAGGTTCTTAAGTCGATTGGACTGAAACGTCACAATCACGTCGCTTGGAAAAACGACACCAGTACAATATGACGAACGAATCACACGTCAGGAATACAGTGAGGTGAGAAAAGCCATGTGATACCTCCTAATATCCTTTTGCCTGGGGTAGTGCAGTTGCTCGATGTGGCATGGACTCAACAAGTCGTTGGAAGTCTCATGCAGAAATATTGACCCATGCTGCCTCTATAGCCGAGCATAAACTGCGAACGTGTTGCTGGTACAGATTTTATGCACGAACTGACCTCTCGATTGTGTCCCATAAATGTTCGATGGAATTCATATCGAGTGGTCCTGATAACCAAAACGTTCGCTCAAACTGCTCAGAATGTTCCTCAAACAATCGCAAACAACTGTGGCCTGGTGACATGGCGCATTGTTATCCATAAAACCCCCATCGTTGTTTGGGAACATGAAGAACATGAATGGCTGCAAATGGTCTCCAAGTAGCCAAACATAACCATTTCCAGTCAACGATCGGTTCAGTTGATCAGAAGGACGCAGTACATTACATGTAAACGCAGCCCACACCATTGTGGGGCCACCATAATCTTGTTGACAGCTTGGGTCCATTGCTTCGTGAGGTCTGCGCCACACTCTATCCTTACCATCGGCGCTTACCTAGTGAAATTTGGACTCATCCGACCAGGCCACGGTTTTCCAGCCGTCTAGGGTTCAAATGGTTCAAATGGTTCTGAGCACTATGGGACTTAACTTCTGAGGTCATCAGTCCCCTACAACTTAGAACTACTTAAGGGGCTCCGGAAAGGCTCAAAATCATGAAAAGTTCAATTTTTACTTTTTTGCGTTTTCTGAATCTGCAATTACCTTTTAATAGATATATAATTTATTTAATTCCGAAGACTACAACTATTTTTAAATTTTTTTTAAATGTGTTCCACATGGGCGTGACCCACTGTGGCGCTGTTAAACTGCTGTCAAATGGTGTTATTATTAATGTCCGTGTTCATCAGGTACATTTTAGTGATGTGAGATAAAGTATGTGTTGTGGCTAACCTTGTTTTCAGAGACTTAGCAGCACCTGAACTGTTGAAAAAGTGTATTCACGGAAAAACTCAAAACCCCAATGAAAGTGTAAATAGTGTTATATGGTCGAGAATCCCCAAGACTGTATTTGTTGGAATAGAAACACTTCACTTTGGTGTGTATGATGCTGTTGCGACTTTCAATGATGGCAACATTGTAAGGTGCAAGGTATTTAGAAATATGGGAATGAAGATAGGTTCTAACATGGTACGAGCGATGCTTGCTTTAGACAAGGAACGCCTTCGGGCTGCAGACGGGGCTGTAAAGAGTCTAGAAATACAAGCAAGAGTAAACAGGAGGAGGAACAAGAGGAAGCTGGAGGAGGAGTTTGCAGAGGATGAAGATAATCCATCCTATGGACCTGGAATGCACTAAAAAGTTAATCCAATCTTTGTCGCTCGATTCCCAAAACTTTTATTTTCTCATACTAATTACATGTTTTCTAAGGATCTACCAAACATATTTGTTTCAAACTTTCAGTAAATGTTACACAGTACCTTCTGCATAATTTAACACAGCCTTTTTCCAAAAAACTGTATATTTTTGAATATATAAATAAAAAATTGCAAAAAAATGTTGTGAATTTTCATTACAATTGAAAAAAAATCATCTTTAATAACTGAACTAAAATTTTGTAAAATCTCTGTGTTAAGTTGTAGTCCATATTCCAATAAACAATCTGTAAAAAGTTCAACTTCCTACCTCAAATACTTTGTGAGGAAAGATGTAATTTATAAGCGTTATTTTAACATTGCAAGTATAGGGCGTTCCGGAGCCCCTTAAACCTATCTAACCTAAGGCCATCACATACATCCATGCCCGAGACAGGATTCGAAACTGCGAATGTAGCCGTCGCGCTGTTCCAGACTGAAGCGCCTAGAACCGCTCGGCCACGCCGTCTAGGGTCCGAGCAATACGGTCACGAGCTCAGGAGAGGCGCTGCAGGCCATGGTGAGCTATTAGCAAGGCAACTCGCGTCCATCATCTGCTGCCATAGCCCACTAACACCAAATTTCGCCGCGCTGCCCTATCGGATATGTTCGTCGTACGGCTCATATTGATTTTTCTGGTTATTTCACGCAGTGTTGCTTGTCTGTTAGCACTGAAATCTACGCAAATGTAGCTGCTCTCGATCGCTAAGTGAAGGCCGTCGACACTGTGTTGTCCATAGTGAGAGGTAATGTGTGGAATTTGGTATTCTCGGAACACGCTTGACACTGTGGATCTCCCTAAAGATTTCCGCAATGGAATGCTCCTTGCGTCTAGCTCCAGCTACCATTCTGTGTTGAAAGTCTTTAATTCCCGTCGAGCGGCCATAATCATTCTTGCAACCTTTTCATATCAACTGAGTACAAATGACAGCTCCGCCAATGCACTAAACTTTCATATCTTGCGTAAGCGAAACAACCGTCATCTGCATACAGGATTTTCGGAAATTCCCGTTACAGTCTTCTCGGACGTCTAGAGGGGAGTGAGTACGTAACATTTGGAACAGGAGCTCACGTCTGGAAAAGTATCGGTTATCTGCTACACCATTTGAAACCATGTTGGTAATGCGACCAGTTTTACAAGTAACTTCGTAGGCATGCTCTAGTACATCACTTGTTAACAGTTCTACCCATTAATAAACGAAGAAATTGCTCTTGTACTCGTTTACCAGTTCTCTTCAAAGTGATGCAGAACGGCCTCTTCCACTTCAGGTGTTCGGTGTCTCCTTGGAATACCACAGTCGCGACTGATGACGGTAACGGTACCCGTTTCTCGAAACCGTTGCGTAATTATAGAGAAAAGGGTATGTGATGGAGTCTTACGTTGTGGATTATGGTTCTGATAAAGCCGACGAACAGCTCTTCCTTTGCCGTACCGAAGGATCATGTAGGCGTATTCTGCAAATGTGTACTCAACCGTGTTGCTCTAACACTCACAGGAACACGAATCAGGCTCAAACTGGGTCAGAGAGGTGGGACAGACGTCAAATGACATCAACCAATCCTACGTAAACATCCGTCCGCCCCAGTGAGTACCCTGTTGCATACCTGCAGACATGTTTCCAGGCGGCTGCAGCACGGAAGCGGTACGTTTCCTGACTGCATTCCTATTCAAAACATTGTCAACTCACTCTCCTCAACTTCCGAACACCCTGCACGTGCATATCGTTATCGCATCACTTTTATCATCGCTGTGTATGTACCTCAAAAAGCGTTTCCTTTGACGACATAACAACGAGATATGAAAACTGACTCAACATCAAGATGAATTAACAATTCTGGGCAGCAGCTTCTTGTACTTGGAAGACAAGTTTATGAAGAACTATAGAAGCACTCCAGCAAAAACCTCGAAACTCTACCGTAACGCGTTCACCTTCCTCTTTCAAGAGGCACGATACAAATTTAATGGCGTAGATGTCGACAGAACAAGAAACGGAATCACATCAACACTCAAAACTTATGTCTTCACATCAGATTCCCTTCTGAATGTTTCACTGACGGATCTATAAGTAATCGCCTTAATATGTACATTCCTCTCAAAATACTTATGGTGTTCTTTGAGGATAATATGAGAGCCATTTTATATGCTAAACAAGAACTGACTTTGGTTCGAAGTGTAACAGACAGTAATGCGTAAATTCAGGAGAAGGGCAAGCAGCGGAAAATAAAACTGCTTTGAATATATTAGTGTGGAAAGTACCACAAGTTCCCATCTCATAATCCACCTCAAACTTTTACTTGTACTGAAATCTGGAGCTTTTCCATGGCGGGTCTGACATCCTTGCGCTATTGTGCTGGTCTGGACAAAGCTACTCTTTCCTGCTTCTCACTGACTATCACTGCATTCCTATCTCCCAATATCCATTCGTTGGACCTCAACAAGTATCCAGCTCTAATGATTACACCAAAATATAGCTGGTCTAATAAGACTACTGTACAAATAGAAACACTTTGCTTCATTATTCTAAAAAAATGGTTCAAATGGCTCTGAGCACTATGGGACTTAACATCTATGGTCATCAGTCCCCTAGAACTTAGAACTACTTAAACCTAACTAACCTAAGGACATCACACAACACCCAGCCATCACGAGGCAGAGAAAATCCCTGACCCCGCCGGGAATCGAACCCGGGAAGCCGGGCGTGGGAAGCGAGAACGCTACCGCACGACCACGAGATGCGGGCGCTTCATTATTCTGGCACTCCAAGCAGACAGGAGAGGAAGTATGATTAAGGATTCTAGTGAACTGCACAACTATAGTCTAACCAACTCAAACTTGTGCCTGGATTCGGTACGTTACCTATACGATCTACAACTTGACTGGACTATGGATCTAGTGTATGATATGCACTCAAGATGCCGACCTTGTTACTGAGAAGGTCATAATCTGGCATGCATGCTCAACGCACAAATGTTTGAAGAACACATGTTGTTGAGGCTGACTGCTCGAACCGAAACGAAAGTATCAAGATAGACCCTATAGACATCTACACGGAATTTGAATCATCAGGCGATTTCCCACCAAACACAGTGGTGTATGCATTACTGTTGCACAACTGTGTAGGTCAAAGGTCGTGAAAACATGTGTGGTTTCGCGTCATTTTCAAAACTGATTCGATGAGGAACCTTGAAGACCTTGAATGCCCAGCTTTTCGACGACTGATGAAATAATATGGACACATAAGTGATTACATTTCTGCTTCAGCAAATGTACAAGTACTTTTACGTACTAAATAAATGATATTGTTTTTTTAAACGTTATTTTGTTTATTCGCATACCCCTTCTCCTCCTTCTTCTCCTCTTACAGGGTTCAGATAAGTACTCATTACACGCTGTCTGTCCAGTTCACTGAGTACTGGACTCATAATTCTTGTAACGACCTCGACAGTTTCCTGGAAGTGCCACCAGTTAACAGCCGCCTGCATTCAGGGACCCACATGAGCCTCTCTGTATACTGTAAAGGGGCAATCTTCCGTGTGAGTGAAATCTAAACTCATGGCTACAATGTGTACAGTATAATATAAAATGAATGTTTCATGGCACTGTCTCAGAAATGACTGCCTGTCTGTTGGCAAATCTGCAGCGCTGTGTCTGTGATCTGTGTCCCAGTGCGAACACCCCAATTCAAACTAATGCATGTCCGGCGCTGACTGCCGGCAATAGCCCTGTAAAAAAAAGGTTTTAATAAACAAGCGTTGTAGAAAAATGTACAGGAAAAACTATGTTGTTCATAATAAACCATATGTTATCTTTTATATATTGTTATTTGCAAAGCCTTTCACTGAAGAGCACATTTGACTAGAATCATGCAGTAACTCAACTATACAAAGAAATTTATTGTTGATAATTTTCTATTGTTTATAATAAACCTCCACCTCTCCCTTACGATGCTCAGACCTCCAATGAAGCAGCCTACGCACAGTTGAGCTATTCTAAGAGATGGTAAGGGGAGGAGGGGTTACCGCCAGTTTTGTGCCACGTGACACAGTTGCCTGGATGATTCGCTTAAGTGATCTTGTTCAGTTCTCAGTGCCCAGTAGAGAGAAAACGCTCCCTATCAAGAAGCCCACGAGGGTAATCTGACACCGGATGTGTAATACGATGCCCACCTTATTTTATCACTGGTAAGACTAGAATGTTTTACAACACGCATATATATATATATATACGAGGGCGGTTCAGAAAGTAACCTCCGATTGGTCACAGTGCGGGTTGTGGGGGGAGTAGCGACGCCATCTGTGCGTTCACGCACTCAACAGGTCAGTCGGCATCAAGCCGTGGTCGAGTGAACGTCGTACCTGCGCTAGTTTAGTTTTTGTTGCAGTTTGAAATGTGTGCTGCAATAGAAAACCCCGCCAAATGTGAAGTGCGAGCTGTCATAAGGTTTTTTACAGCCAAAGGATATTCTGCAGCAGCTATTCATCGTGAGCTTTGTGCCGTGTACGGACCAAGAGTTATGAGTGAAGGAGTTGTCCATGAATGGGTACGTTTATTTAAAAGTGGACGAGAAAACGTTCATGATGAAGAGAGGAGTGGTACACCATCATTGGTGACTGACGAACTCGTTCAGACAGTTGATGCAAAAGTTCGTGAAAATCGACGTTTCTCAATGTCGGAGTTGTCTACTGGTTTTCCACAGATTTCTAAGACTCTCTTGTACGAGATAGTGACAGCAAGATTGGGTTACCGTAAGTTCTGTGCACGATGGGTGCCCAAAATTCTTACCGACCACCACAAAACTCAAAGAATGGCCTCTGCATTAGACTTTCTGTCACGTTATGAGGACGAAGGAGAACCATTGTTAAACAGAATCGTGACCGGTGACGAAACCTGGATTAAGTACGTGAACCCTGAGACAAAAGAACAATCAAAGATGTGAGCACATTCAAATTCGCCTACCAAACCAAGAAAAGCCTCGCAAGATTTTTCTGCCAGAAAACTGATGGCAACGGTGTTTTGGGATGCCAAAGGGGTGTTGTTGGTTGAATTCATGGAACGTGGTACGACCATTAATCAAGACGTGTACTGTGAAACAATAAAAAAGTTACGACGGGCTATACAGAACAAACGCCGTGGTATGCTGACTTCCGGTATCGTTTTTTTGCACGATAACGCCCGTCCTCACTCTGCTCGCAGAACAACGGCCCTTCTTGAGTCCTTCAAGTGGGACGTAATCAACCATCCACCTTACAGCCCAGACCTGGCGCCAAGTGATTATCACCTCTTCATGCATTTGAAGAAATGGCTCGGGTCACAGCGGTTTGATGACGACGAAGAGCTCAAAGATGCGGTCACAGGCTGGCTCCAGGCACAAGCGGGTGATTTTTATGCAGAAGGAATTTCAAAGCTTGTGAAGAGATACGATAAGTGCCTCAATCGCTATGGAGACTATGTAGAAAAATAGTGCAAAGATGTAGTTGTAAGATGTATATATTAAAATATTTTTATTTAACTTGGTGTATTTTTTTAAATCAACCGGAGGTTACTTTCTGAACGGCCCTCGTATATGGTTGTAAAGATTTCGCATTAATTACAACATCAGTTGCTTAGGCTTTTTGAAAACACGAAACAATATCTTCCTTTAAAATTAATAATAGTCAAGTCAGGTGCATTAATATACTTATCATATTCATGTTCGCCTGTTAACTGTAATTTAGGATGCATGTCACTTAAGGTGAGTTGTGTAGTGGAGTAGCAAGACAGCCAAGCCACTCGGAGGTAGCCGAAAGGCACGCGTGAAGCTCACGCAGATTGGCGTGAGGTCTGGAACAAGGTAAAGTAATTATCCTATAAAGAAAAGAACGTAGTTCTTGGAATACTTAACTTTAATCCACAATTGGAGAACATCGCTCTTGTTTAGACATTATTACACTGAATATAAACTGGTAATGGCGCCTTGCTAGGTCGTAGCAAATGACGTAGCTGAAGGCTATGCTAACTATCGTCTCGGCAAATGAGAGCGTAATTGTCAGTGTAGCTTCGCTAGCAAAGTCGGCTGTACAACTGGGGCGAGTGCCAGGACGTCTCTCTAGACCTGCCGTGTGGCGGCGCTCGGTCTGCAATCACTGACAGTGGCGACACGCGGGTCCGACGTATACTAATGGACCGCGGCCGATTTAAAGGCTACCACCTAGCAAGTGTGGTGTCTGGCGGTGACACCACAAGTTGTTTTCCACCTTCGTACAATATTAACGTGTCATCAGCGTATCTTTTATAAAGGATAATTTAGTTATTAACTTCCGGGTTTAAGCTGAAAAGCTTTTTAAGCTTTAAGCTAAAAAGCATTGAACACCTGAGCAAACATGCCACAATCTTGCACATAAATTATGGTAATTATAATGACAGTAATTGCTCATTAATTAATATCTTAATAAACCAAACATGTTCTCAAGTGAACAGCTTTTTTAAATAAAGGCCATTAAATTAACCTAGTGCAAGCGGCTGATTTGTTTACTCGAGAAGAACATTGGGGCCATTATCGCAGAAGCCGCACACATCGACTACTCGTCTTTTTAAGTTTTGTGCAATGTCCAGCTTGTTTGCTAAAAGTTCACGGCGACAGTTTCAATGTATTTTCCGAGTGGCTGCTTCATCCGAGTTTTTGTAAGTGATCAACCAGCAGCATATTCTTGTCAATCTATTTTAGTTTTCGTCTTGTCTTATTTGACAATTTTAGAACATTTCTCCTATGTTAACGCTATATTACAAGATGTGAGCTAATGCGAGTGTGTCGCTGATCTTGTGTGAGACTGCTACAGACTCAGTGCCATTTTACCTCAGACTGCTTTTTATTTCTTCTATCATAATTTCTATATTTTAACCACACCCGTTTCTACTAACTTTCGTATGGTCCGGATTAAACTCGCCTTTGAGCGTGCCTATTTTAAATCACGAACTGTCTCTCTCTCTCTCTCTCTCTCTCTCTCTCTCTCTCTCTCTCACACACACACACACACACAGACTAGCTGACTACAGGAATGTGATGTGGTCCGACAAGTCGGCATTTTCTTTTCAAACGACATGAGGCGCCGAGTATACCGACAACATAATGGGAGGCTTTTAACCCGTCGTGTGTTGACGCTGTAGCTCAAGCTGAAGGCAGTTGTGTGGCTTTTTTAGGGTTAATTCCGTACCGTCACTGCGCCACTCATTCACGTCGTCGTGAACATGAACCAGTATGTTCACCTTCACACTCTCGGTAAACAAGTGTTTCTTCTACGTCTTCACGGTGAATGAGCTGTGGACACTCATGTCTTCAGAGATGATAACCGTTGTGTTTAGAGGGCTGCATGCATGTGTTGCTGGTTTCACGAATACACAGGCATCTTTTCGCACGTTGTTGGCTCGCTAAATTATCCTACCAGAGGGTAAAGCGTAGTCATCAACATCCCCTCAAATTTGGTAGTTTCAGCTGGATATCTCACGCATGAAGAATTTTTTTGTGAGGCATACTTACTTCTTGTATAAAACATCAGTTGCTAACAAAATGCACTGAAAATTATACGCAGTAGCATCGGAAACCCAGATCCTTCTGAAACAAATTAATCTACCAACTGCAATAATATGAACGCGGCGCTTTTGAGCTGCATTGCGGGCGTTGAAAAAACTGTATTAATTAACTTGTTTGAAAATGAGAACGCTAATCATTTTTGAGGCGAATTAATTTCCGCGGTTCCACCTGCGGCGGCTTAGGGCGCTGTGTCCCCCCCCCCCCCCCCCTTAGACCTGGCCATGGGCGCAATGCATCATGGGCTGCCACGCGGACCCAGCCACTGGCGACCTGTTTGTCTTTGCACAGCACGCTGCGTCGCGTGCGCCGGAATTGGGCGAGTGTAATTAGTCGGCTCCAGGCGCAGGCAGGCGCACACGAACGCAATCGCTTCCCTTCCTAGGCAAACGCACCGCATTTGACTGTTACCTGTGGCCACAGAGAGGAGCCTCGCTTGCAAGCGGGGATCAGGAGCGCTTCGCAAGCTTCCAAGTAACCTGCTCCAGACTCGCTTAGTATTTATTACAGACCGTATACTAGACTAGAGGCATACCATCCTCCTTTGGGAAAAATATCATCCACACAATCCAGTAGGCAGCAAGGGCAGACACATGGGCTGAACAAAATGATGAAAACACAGCGAGAAGTGCATTGTTGTTGTTGTTGTTGTTGTTGTTGTTGTGGTCTACAGTCCTGAGACTGGTTGGATGCACCTCTCCATGCCACTCAAATGGTTCAAATGGCTCTGAGCACTATGGGACTTAACTTTTGAGGTCATCAGTCCCCTAGAACTTCGAACAACTTAAATCTAACAAACCTAAGGACATCACACACATCCATGCCCGAGGCAGGATTCGAACCAGCGACCGTAGCGCTGGTGCGGTTCCAGACTGGAGCGCCTAGAACCACTCGGCCACACCGGCCGGCTCCATTCTACTCAGTCCTGTGTAAGCTTCTTCATCTCCCAGTACTTACTGCAACCTACATCCTTCTGAATCTGCTTAGTGTATTCATCTCTTGGTCTCCCTTTACGATTTTTACCCTCCACGCTGCCCTCCAATGCTAAATTTGTGATCCCTTGATGCCACAAAACATGTCCTACTAACCGGTCCCCCGGTCCCTTCTTCTTGTCAAGGTGTGCCACAAACTCCTCTTCCCCCCAATTCTACTCAATACCTCCTCATTAGTTATTTGATCTACCCATCTAATCTTCATCATTCCTCTGTAGTGCCACATTTCGAAGGCTTCTATTCTCTTCTTGTCCAAACTATTTATCGTCCATGTTTCACTTCCATACATGGCTACACTCCATACAAATACTTTCAGAAACGACTTCCTGACACTTAAATCTATACTCGATGTTAACAAATTTCTCTTCTTCAGAAACGCTTTCCTTGCCACTGCCAGTCTACATTTTATATCTACTTCGACCATCATCAATTATTTTGCTCCCCAAATAGCAAAAATCCTTTACTGCTTTAAATGTCTCATTTCCTAATCTAATTCCCTCAGCATCACCCGATTTAATTTGACTACATTCCATTATCCTCGTTTTGCTTTTGTTGATGTTCATCTTATATCCTCCTTTAAAGACACTGTCCATTCCGTTTAACTGCTCTTCCAAGTCCTTTGCTGTCTCTGACTAAATTACAATGTCATCGGCGGACCTCAAAGATTTTATTTCCTCTCTATGGATTTTAATACCTCGTCCGAATTTTTCCTTTGTTTCCTTTACTGCTTACTCATTATACGGATTGAATAACATCGGGGAGAGGCTACAACCCTGTCTCACTCCCTTCCCAACCACTGCTTCCCTTTCATGCCACTCGACTCTTATAACTGCCACCTGGTTTCTGTACAAATTGTAAATAGCCTTTCGCTCCCTGTATTTCACCCCTCCCACCTTAGAATTTGAAAGAGAGTATTCCAGTCAACATTTTCAAAAGCTTTCTATAAGTCTACAAATGCTAAAAACGTAGGTTTACCTTTCCTTAATCTTTCTTCTAAGATAAGTCGTAAGGTTAGTATTGCCCCACGTGTTCCAATGTTTCTATGGAATCCAAACTGATCTTCCCCGAGGTCGGCATCTACCAGTTTTTCCATTCGTCTGTAAAGAATTCGCGTTAGTATTTTGCAGCTGTGACTTATTAAACTGATAGTTCGGTAATCTTCTCATCTGTCAACACCTGCTTTCTTTGGGATTGGAATTATTATATTCTTCTTGAAGTCTGAGGGTATTTTGCCTGTCTCATACATCTTGCTCACCAGAGGGTAGAGTTTTATCATGACTGGCTCTCCCAAGGCCGTTAGTAGTTCTAATGGAATGTTGTCTACTCCCGGGGCCTTGTTTCGACTCAGGTCTTTCAGTGCTCTGTCAGACTCTTCACGCAGTATCCTATCTCCCATCTACATCCTGTTCCATTTCCGTAATATTGTCCTCAAGTACATTGCCCTTATATAGATCCTCTAAATACTCCTTCCATCTTTCTGCCTTCCCTTCTTTGCTTAGAACTGGGTTTCCATCTGAGCTCTTGATATTCATACAAGTGGTTCTCTTTTCTCCAAAAGTGTCTTTAATTTTCCTGTAGGCAGTATCTATCTTACCCCTAGTGAGATAAGCCTCTACATCCTTACATTTGTCCTCTAACCATCCCTGCTTAGCCATTTTGCACTTCCTGTCGATCTCATTTTTGAGACGTTTGTATTCCCCTTTGCCTGCTTCATTTACTGCATTTTGATATTTTGTCCTTTCATCAATTAAATTAAATATTTCTGCTGTTACCCAGGGATTTTTACTAGCCTTCGTCGTTTTAGCTACTTGATCCTCTGCTGCCTTCACTACTTCATCCCTCAGAGCTACCCATTCTTCTTCTACTGTATTTCTTTCCCCCATTTGTGTCAGTTGTTCCCTTATGCATACTTGAACATAAATTCAAATACTAGCGCGAGCCTGGAGGTCGCGCTGTTGTATATAAACACGAACGACAACTGTGCAGCGTTGTCAGCAGTTGCAAGTGCCAGCCGTGGCCAGAACAGTTTCGTGTGTACGAGGGTCGTTCAATAAGTAATGCCACACTTTTTTTTCTCAGAACATATTTTTTGTTGAGATTCAGAATTTGATGACAAAATTTACCAACATGTCTTGCCCATGTCCTATTTTTTGACGTAGTCTCCATCACGTTCAATGGCCGTTCGCCAACGTTGTGGAAGAGCATGTAGTCCCTGCTGGTAGTAGCTCTTTTCCTGTACTATTCGTAGCCATGTTTTCATTGCATGATTGACACTCGTCATCTTCAAAGTGGCTCTCCGTTGGTCTCAAAATGCTTCAACAGTTCAGATGAAATGGCTTTTCTTTGAATCTTGTGGTCCGCTGTGAGCATTCTTGGAACCTATCGTGAGCACCTCTTTGAATACCCGAGAGTCTCGATCATTGCAGACGCACTTCCAATGCTGACAGACAACTGCAGATCCAAATGTCGACATCTGGTGCGCCCGTCGGCACGAATAATGGCATTCGCACGATTCAGCATGTCTGTAGCAGGGGCTGTGAGAGGACGTCCCGAGCGTGGCTGTAACTTTCTTTACCCATCGCCCAAAAGTACTCCAGTCAACTGCAGCATCGCCATACACTGCACAGAAATGGTTCAAATGCCTCTGAGCACTATGGGGCTCAACAACTGAGGTCATCAGTCCCCTAGAACTTAGAATTACGTAACTAACCTAAGGGCATCACACACACCCATGCCCGAGGCAGGATTCGAACCTGCGATTGTAGCGGTCGGGCGGTTCCAGACTGAAGCGCCTAGAATCGCTCGGTCACACCGGCCGGCCACTGCACACAAACGTTGATGGATGTTCACCACGGTTTCTTTTTCTGCACGGATGAATTCAATAACAGCACGCTGCTTGTAACATGAATCGTATGTAGACGCCATTTTGACGCTGTACTACCGCTGTGCCATCTGCCAGAACGGTTCGAAAGTTCACCGGTGCTCGGAACAAACATCAAATATGAAGTACCAACAGGGACGTTTGCCTATGTATATTAATGGCTTTTTTAAAAATGTGGGGCATTACGTATTGACTGACGCTCGTAGCTTTGGGTGCTTTATGTCGGAACTAAATGATTTCTAAAGTGGGGAAATTGTTTGTTCTTGTAGGGGGGTGCTTCCGTAAGCAAGGCAGCCAAAGTGTTCGATGTTTCAAGAGGCACGTAGCGAAGATTTATAACCATACAGAAAAAACTAACGTCCACTAACGTCACAGAGCGGAAGAATGTGTGTGCTGAGTGATAGCAGCAGGACTGAAGAGGAGTGAGACAAAAATAACAGAATGACAGCTGAATTGAATGCTGCATTCGCGAGCCCTGTTCAGCACCGAAACATCACGAAGGAAGCACCATAATCAGGGAATTTCAGGGTGAGCTGGAATCCCAGAACGAGTCACCAGTGATGTTAACATCTGTAGCAGGAAAACGTGGAGCCGAAGCCATGAAACCTGGGCTATGGAGAAATGGATGAAAGTCATTTGGTAAGGTGGCTGTTGTTTCACACTGTTTCCAACTTCTGGCAGAGTTAACGTCCCGAGATCGATACATGGCGAAGGATCGATGAATATTTGGGAAGCAAAATCGTGGTATCACGTGCCCGATGATTACTCTGCAATGTCATATTATTGCCAACGATATGTGATCGTTTTAGTTGATCAGATCTACCCCACCGTATCACGTTTCTTCTCCAATGGTGATGATATGTTCGAAAGCGATGGGGCCCCTGTTCAAACAGCTTGATGAGGATGAATTGTTGCATTCGCCCTGGCCACATAAGTTACTGCATAATAATGTTATTAAGCATTTTCGGTCTACTTTGGACAGAAGGGTGCTTGATCGCTGTACTCCTCCATCATGCTTACCGGCACTAGCCGCTATTTTTCAGAAAGACTGTCATAAGATTCCCCTGAAGGCCACACAGGAGCTGTATTTACTGGTTCCAAGACGACTGGAAGCTGCTTTCAACGGCAACTGTTTCCCTACGCCGTAATAAGCACACTAATATGTTGCGTTCGCAATGTTTTCATACTTTTGTCCATTCCCTGTATCTAAAGAAACAATTTCACAATCTGCTTAACAGATCATGCGTCAAAGATGTTGACAATAATAATACACTACTGGCCATTAAAACTGCGATACCAAGAAGAAATGCAGATGATAAACGGGTATTCATTGGACAAATATATTATACTAAAACTGACATGTGATTACATTTTCACGCAATTTGGGTGCATAGTTCCTGAGAAATCAGTACCCAGAATAACCACCCCTGGCCGTAATAACGGCCTTGATACGCCTGGGCATTGAGTCAAACAGAGCTTGGATGGCGTGTACAGGTACAGTTGCCCATGCAGCTTCAACACGATACCACAGTTCATCAAGAGTAGTGACTGGCGTATTTTGACGATCCACCATTGACCAGACGTTTTCAATTGGTGAGAGATTTGGAGAATGTGCTGGCCAGGGCAGCAGTCGAACATTTTCTGTATCCAGAAAGGCCCGTACAGGATCTGCAACATGCGGTAGAGCATTATCCTGTTGAAATGTAGGGTTTCGCAGGGATCGAATGAAGGGTAGAGCCACGGGTCGTAACACATCTGAAATGTAACGTCCACTGTTCAAAGTTCAGTCAATGTGAACAAGAGGTGCCGGAGACGTGTAACCAATGGCACCACATACCATCACGCCGGGTGATACGCCAGTATTGCGATGACGAATACACGCTTCCAATGTGCGTTCACCGCGATGTCGCCAAATACGGATGCGACCATCACGATGCTGTAAACAGAACCTGGAGTCATCCGAAAAAATGTTTTGCCATTCTTGCACCCAGGCTCGTCGTTGAGTACACCATCACAGGCGCTCCTGTCTGTGACGCAGCGTCAAGGGTAACCGCAGCCGTGGTCTCCGAGCTGATAGTGCATGCTGCCGTAAACGTCGTCGAACTGTTCGTGCAGATGGTTGTTGTCTTGCAAATGTCCCCATCTGTTGACTCAGGGATGGAGACGTGGCTGCACGATACGTTACAGCCATGCGGATAAGACGCCTGTCATCTCGACTGCTAGTGATACGAGGCCGTTGGGATCCAGCACGGCGTTCCGTATTACCCTCCTGAACCCACCGATTCCACATTCTGCTAACAGTCATTGGATATCGACCAACGCTAGCAGCAATGTCGCAATACGATAAACCGCAATGGCGATAGGCTACAATCCGACCTTTATCAAAGTCTGAAACGTGGTTCATATGGTTCAAATGGCTCTGAGCACTATGGGACCCAGCTACTGAGGTCATTAGTCCCCTAGAACTTAGAACTAGTTAAACCTAACTAACCTAAGGACATCACACACATCCATGCCCAAGGCAGGATTCGAACCTGCGACCGTACCGGTCTCGCGGTTCCAGACTGCAGCGCCTAGAACCGCACGGCTGAAACGTGGTGGTAAGCATTTCTCCTCCTTACACAAGGTATCACAACAACGTTTCACTAGGCAACGCCGGTCAACTGCTGTTTGTGTATGAGATATCGGTTGGAAACTTTCCTCATGTCAGCACGTTGTAGGTGTCGCCACCGGCACCAACGTTGTGTGAATGCTCTGAAAAGATAATCATTTTCACATTACAGCATGTTCTTCCTGTCGGTTAAATTTCGCGTCTGTAGCACTTCATCTTCGTGGTGTAGCAATTTTAATGGCCAGCAGTGTATATCAATGAGCTGAATAGAAAGTTGAGGATCTGTCAGATGATAACCTTGGCATTAAGGAAGGGATAACTGCTCGAGAGGCAGTCCTGGTCCTTTTGTTGAAAATGGGAGCAAGACTTAAGAAAAATCAGTATGTCAAATTAAACACCTTTCAACCTTCTAGACTCCAAACTTATTTTATTTGGCTTCCAGTTACAGCGTTTTACTACGCCATCTTCATTCCCCTGGTCGACGTGTCGGAAGATTCTACCTCGATTCTGATCAAAACAGTGCCAGTAATACCGGTATTGGTAGGTGTCTGCTACAGCGACCACTTCAACCATCACCTGCCATCTGGTCGGCAGATGATGGTTGAAGTGATCGCCTGGAATATGTTTAATTTCACATGCTGTATCGAACAGACGAGTCCCACAACCATCTCTAAAAAGATGGACGTACAGAGGCTAAGAAAAATCGGGATACCTACGCAGGTTCGACTTGGAGAAAGCACTCGACGGCGTAAAACGGTGTAAGTTTTTAAAATTCTCTGGAAAACAGTTGTAAGGCATATAAAAAGACGAGTAGTATACGTTACATACAAGAAACAAGAGGAACAAATAACAGTGGAAGACCAAGAATAAAGTGCTCGCATTAAAAAGAGTTCGACAGGGATGCAACACTTCGCTCATGGACCTCAATATACAGGATGAAGAAAAAGTGTCATATATGGCATGCAATCTCTCATCAAAATTCTAGACGAAAGTGTACCTTGCAAAATCTAGTCCCGCTAACAGGTTCAGTAGAAATGCAGTTTAAAACACGAGGTTCTGGCAATAACAGGTAGCGTAAACTGTGTTGTGCCAGAGCTGCCCCATTAGGATGTTCCGACCTCCGCCTGTCTAGCAGCGCCGCGTGTGTCGAACTTTTTGTACTCAATTCTTGTGCGTGTATCGGCCGGTGTCACATCGTTCTTGCCTATCGGAGTTCGTAGTTGGTTTGTTCTCTAGCAGCGGCGTTCTCTGCCTGCGCCGTGGTGTCTGTCGAGTCACCCAAGAACGTTCCTTGTCGAGGTACACTTCGTTTCAGTTTTGCCAAGAGTACTCGACATATGTGTTGTGTACATACAGGGTTATTACAAATGATTGAAGCGATTTCACAGCTCTACAATAACTTTATTGTTTGAGATATTTTCACAATGCTTTGCACACACATACAAAAACTCAAAAAGTTTTTTTAGGCATTCACAAATGTTCGATATGTGCCCCTTTAGTGATTCGGCAGACATCAAGCCGATAATCAAGTTCCTCCCACACTCGGCGCAGCATGTCCCCATCAATGAGTTCGAAAGCATCGTTGATGCGAGCTCGCAGTTCTGGCACGTTTCTTGGTAGAGGAGGTTTAAACACTGAATCTTTCACATAACCCCACAGAAAGAAATCGTATGGGGTTAAGTCGGGAGAGCGTGAGGCATGACATGAATTGCTGATCATGATCTCCACCACGACCGATCCATCGGTTTTCCAATCTCCTGTTTAAGAAATGCCGAACATCATAAAGGAAGTGCGGTGGAGCACCATCCTGTTGAAAGATGAAGTCGGCGCCGTCGGTCTCCAGTTGTGGTATGAGCCAATTTTCCAGCATGTCCAGATACACGTGTCCTGTAACGTTTTTTTTTTTTTTTTTTGCAGAAGAAAAAGGGGCCGTAAACTTTAAACCGTGAGATTGCACAAAACACGTTAACTTTTGGTGAACTGCGAATTTGCTGCACGAATGCGTGAGGATTCTCTACCGCCCAGATTCGCACATTGTGTCTGTTCACTTCACCATTAAGAAAAAATGTTGCTTCATCACTGAAAACAAGTTTCGCACTGAACGCATCCTCTTCCATGAGCTGTAGCAACCGCGCCGAAAATTCAAAGCGTTTGACTTTTTCATCGGGTGTCAGGGCTTGTAGCAATTGTAAACGGTAAGGCTTCTGCTTTAGCCTTTTCCGTAAGATTTTCCAAACCGTTGGCTGTGGTACGTTTAGCTCCCTGCTTGCTTTATTCGTCGACTTCCGCGGGCTACGCGTGAAACTTGCCCGCACGCGTTCAACCGTTTCTTCGCTCACTGCAGGCCGACCCGTTGATTTCCCCTTACAGAGGCATCCAGAAGCTTTAAACTGCACATACCATCGCCGAATGGAGTTAGCAGTTGGTGGATCTTTTTTGAACTTCGTCCTGAAGTGTCGTTGCACTGTTATGACTGATTGATGTGAGGGCATTTCAAGCACGACTTACGTTTTCTCGGCTCCTGTCGCCATTTTGTCTCACTGCGCTCTCGAGCGCTCTGGCGGCAGAAACCTGAAGTGCGGCTTCAGCCGAACAAAACTTTATGAGTTTTTCTACGTATCTGTAGTGTGTCGTGACCATATGTCAATGAATGAAGCTACAGTGAATTTATGAAATCGCTTCAATCATTTGTAATAGGCCTATAGTTCCGCGTAGTCAGTGCATACACAACTTTCCCACTAGAGCGCGCCCCGCTAAGCACAACAGCGCAGGCGCAGCGCTCGTCCGTCTCCGTACTACGGGATGGCGCTGCCATAGAGACGGACCAAATTCTGCTTCCGCCGATCTGCGTATTAATATGTAACGCAGCCAATGAGATTCCTGCTAATGTAGAACCTTTTCTCCTCGTAGATCACACTCGCGCAGTGATACATGAACGTGCGAGGTACTATAACGAGTGTACAGACCTCCGATTAGTCAGTCTGCATTTGTCTGCACCAGTCTGCGCCTAATAATGTTACCATATTCCTGTACATAGCCATGAAGATAAATGTATAAACATTTTTGTCAAGTATCAGAGATACGCGAGAATAAGATTAACGTACCAATAACAATGGAACTTCAGATTGTCAATTGTAAATAGCATCCAGAACCAAGTTAAGTAATTTTTATGCTTGTTATTATTTTAATAAATGTGTATGAAAATTAATCGAGTTCTGTTTAAAGTTGGTCACCGTCAATCTGCTACTCTAAGCGTGCAAGTGGCCTTTCTATCGTCTGACCTAACGGCAGAAGATAAACACGCCGTGATAAGACCACGAGACACATTGCTGACACTCGCCTACTTCGTTAGAGCGACAAGTCAAATAATCTGATGGTTTGTGTACTGAAGGTCTTACAGTACGCACACCACAATATGAAATCGGGATCTCCAGAAATTGACGATTGGTCGGTTGATACGATTCGAGTTACATCTGTTTAGGCACATAGCACTTATTTTGATTCTGATTCGTATCCATTTTTTGTGAAGTTTCAGTATCGCTTGCAAGATGACTGGCTTCTTTTTCGGGTTGGTTCCCAGGTGATATTTACACATCGTGATGGTTCCGTTAGTCCAGTCCTTCCTGCAAATGTGGCAATCACTGGTCTGCCCAAACCGCTTGAAATTTTACAGTGGTATCCGAACCGTGGAAATTTGGGTTCAAGAGAATACTCTTTCATACTTGAATTTTTGTGGATACTGGATTCTTGCAGGACAAGGAGGAAGTGGCCGCACCATGTTACTGTTTTAAAAGTCGCCCTATGAGCAACGTCGTCCGTTGGCATCAGAGGGATACGTTGAATTAGTGACTTCGCAATCTTCTGTCAGTACCTGTACATGACGTGCCCCCATTCCGCGCGATTTTCCGCCGTTGCCGGCACGTTCAGAAGCGGCCACTGTTGACGTTAAGGCGCCGGCACCCGGTAACCGGTAGCACAAATTAAACACCGGCGGACTCAGGAGGATGAAGATTTTGAAGTCACGCCTCCCCAGTCTGGCTTCTCTGAGAAGGTGATGGTTAAGGGTACTTCTTGCAGTGGTGATGCTTTGAAGACTGACGGTAATTGCAGTTCTTGTGTCACCAGGGATGACGAGACTAGTTCTTTTGATGTTGAAATGAATGTTGCATCTGCGTCTACTCCTCCACACATAAGGATGAATGCTAAGGTGGGTTCCGATGCTGTTCTGCCTTTCCAGTTTTTTAGTGAAATACCATCCCTTCCTCAACCTGGTCGATGCAGGAGCTCCAGACGCTGCTCTGCCTGTCTATTCTTTATATGATGGTGATGTTCATCGCTCCCGGTTGTATTTTTCGCACCGCACTCCGTTAGAGTGAATGGGGAAGCCTCCCTCCCTGCAATGGACCTTGATGAGCGAGCCCCTTACCCTTCCGCGTTAAGAAGTTATGTTGTCACACAGTGGTGTAGAGGTGTCAAACATTGTTTTCAACCTGCGCGTGCAGTGCAGCCACGAAGAAAAAAGCATGGAATATGCACAATCCAATCGTCTGCCGGTGCCGTGGAGGGCGGAACGTGATGCATATATTTTCCTAGTTCTAATTTCATGCTTCACAAGTATTAACTAATTCAGGTGTATACCTTCTGTTAGCAGCCCTTTTTCTATTTTCGCTTTTTCGTCTAATAGGTGAAAGTTTGATTTTATTTTTTTACACATTGACTGTCATCGAAGGGTTTTACTTTTATTTAATATTGTCCCGGCTAAGTATATGTTTGATTACTTTTAAAACCCACACGTATAGTCTTCCCAACTCTGAGAAAAAAATCTTTAGCAGCTTTACTACCAATGTTTACAGACGACGATACTTTAACCTTTCGTTCAATTGTTTTAGTTATGAATCGCTAGTTTGTTCTTGGCATAGATCACGTAACCTTAACGTTTATTAATCTAAGTTAAATTAATGTTCAAGACTTGTATTATGTTTCAAATTAACAACATCAATTTATTGACAAGAATTATTAATAGATAGGTTCACTCATACGATTTCATTCAAAGAAGTTCTTTAATTAGATGTCTAAGTAGGATTACCGCTAGCATCAGAGATGTTAGATAATATCCTGTCACTTTCGGTAAATAAGTTATTTCTATTTCATATCCACAAACTGTCATTAACTATGATCACTAGTCGCGTGAAGTTAAAGTTTCCCAGTATCACAATTCAAAGTCCGAATCCTGTTAAAATTCTCAATTCAGTAAAGCGTTCAAATAATCACACGAATTGACATTAAAGCCAAAGAGATTACTATTCACCTTTCTGTTTATCTAATCTGATAAATGTCCAAATTAAAGTCTTGAATTGACAATCCTCAAAAACAATCTCGTCACGATCTATTCTTGATCCCCATTTAATAAAGTCCCAATTGTTGTTCTCTAAAGCTGTACGTCCTAATTAACTTCCGAACTAGAACAGACTAGAGACTGGAGTATCGTAATTACAACGTATGGCTATTTATACTTTAATAAACACTAACTTTGGTGTCCCAGACCTACGTTCTATGACTATAATATTGATTTTCTTACGTATTGGAATAACTAGTATTTTAATATTTTCTACTGTTTTTCCCCCTTCCCATGTTTCTAAAATTTATAATTAAATTTTCCTTTTCTTTTCTTTTGCTTTCTATACTAGATATTTCCCTATATTTGTTTTTTATTTATTTTTCGTAATTACTACTTGTGGAGGGACTTGGGTCAGTTTGTGAATTAATATTTTAAGGACATGGGAACTAATTTGGGAGCTATTTTTGTTTTTTCAACACCGAGAGGCGCTGTAGGTGTTACACTTCCTTAATCTAAATGTTAACAGGGTAAGTAAGCTCTTCATTGTGGATGGCTACGTTACGACAGTTTGTTTATGATCCCCAAGCTGATGTTGTGTGTTTGCAAGAAGTTTTACTTCATTTGTTTTGTCTGCCTGGGTATTTCATGTTTTTTTAATGTTGCACCAAAAAGTTCTAACGACATAGGCGTGCTTCACAGGGACCGTGTCCCGTTGATAGACTTTGAAAACGCTGGATGACGGCCGGGGTATAGCGTGTCGTTTTTATGATCTCGCCTTGATTTTTCTTTATGCTCCATCTCCGTCTGGTCGTATATACGACCGCTGGCAATTTTATAAGGAAGATGCCATTTATTTACTTCGTCAGGACCCGCGAAACATTCTGACGGGGCGAGATTTACCTGCGTCTTACGTCCTGAGCATCAGACTCCCAAATATGACTAGCGTCGTGAACTTAATGATATGGTGGCGTCGTTGAGTCTGCAGGATGCTTGGTGTAGTGGACTGACAAGGCAGCCAGTCCACAGTGACGGGTAACCGAAAGGCACGCGTACACACACGCCGACTGGCGTGAAGTCTGAAACAGGATACGTGATGAAAGCTATAAAGAAAAGAACGGAGCTTCTCGTATACTTAACTTTAATTCATTGTGGTACATTTCTCTTGATAATACAAGTGAGACTCTCTCCAGATATGGTTAATGGCGCCTTGCTAGGTCGTAGCCATGGACTTAGCTGAAGGCTATTCTAACTGTCTCTCGGCAAATGAGAGAAAGGCTTCGTACGTGTAGTCGCTAGCAATGTCGTCCGTACAACTGGGCAGAGTGCTAGTCCGTCTCTCTAGACCTGCCGTGTGGTGGCGCTCGGTCTGCGATCACACAGTGGCGACACGCGGGTCCGACATGTACTAAAGGACCGCGGCCGATTTAAAGCTACCACCTAGCTAGCTACCACCTGTCTAGCGGTGACACCACACTTGGATCTTCAGATATTCCACATTAGTGCGTTTGACATATTCTACAGCTACTTCTAGCAGTCCATTGGTCCGTTTTTATTCTTACCTATGTATCCATCTTTTGTCAGCTGATGTAATTCCTGCCGGCTTCATTGACCACTGTGTTGTTTCAAAATGACTCTTACCCACGTCTTGCAGCGGTTACATCTTTCTCGCCCTCTTTCGAAACTAAATATTTGAGTTCTGCCGGACCCCTCTCTGGATGATATCATTGCTGCCGTGTGCGAACTGGCAATCCGTTTGCAAGTTCGTTATCCCTCATTCATGGACTGGTGGATAGCCATTGCCACGTCTCGGTTTCGCATTGCACTCATTCGTTTAAGCGTTGCTAAAGCGGCTGAAATGAGGAGGACTCGGGAATTTTATTATGCTGTTCTTCATCACCATAACAGTTCGTGAGGCACCCCTTTAATAATTATGAACTTCACCGCGTGGAGGTGAAACTCCTGCAACTCAAAAGACAACAGTAAGATTATCTTTGTTTGCGACACGTTCGGGTCTCCATGATGAACTGGCCTCTCTGTATCATCTAGTTCGGCTTCGAATGTGATCTCACAGGACGTGTCTCACAAAAAAAAAAAAAAAAAAAAAAAGATTCAAATGTCTCTGAGCACTACGGGACTTAACATCTGAGGTCATCAGTGTAGTGGACTGACAAGGCAGCCAGTCCACAGAGACGGGTAGCCGAAAGGGCACACGTACACACACGCCGACTGGCGCGAAGTCTGGAACGGGATACGTGATGAATGTGATAAAGAAAAGAACGTAGCTACTAGAACACTTAACTTTTATATCGTCCTTTGGTACACAGCATTCTTGATGATACAAGTGAGACTATCTTGAGATACATGCAATGGTACAAATGGCGCCTTGCTAGGTCGTAGCCATGGACTTAGCTGAAGGCTATTCTAACTGTCTCTCGGCAAATGAGAGAAAGGCTTCGTCAGTGTAGTCGCTAGCAAAGTCGTCGTACAACTGGGGCGAGTGCTAGTCAGTCTCTCGAGACCTGCCTTGTGGTGGCGCTCGGTCTGCGATCCTGATAGTGGCGACACGCGGGTCCGACATGTACTAATGGACCGCGGCCGATTTAAGCTACCACCTAGCAAGTGTGGTGTCTAGCGGTGACACCACAATCAGTCCCCTAGAACTTAGAACTACTTAAACCTAACAAACCTAAGGACATCACACACATCGATACCCGAGGCAGGATTCGAACTTGCGACCGTAGCGGTCGCGCAGTTCCAGACTGAAGCGCCTAAAACCGCTCGGCCACAGAGGCCGACTGTCTCACAACCATTCGTTATATTGATGGACGTGAGTGGCCATCCCAGTCTGCTATAATGCGTGAACTTTTCCGCCTTTTTTCCGTTCTTCACACTCAAGTGGCATCAGACGGTATACCGTCTGGTGATTTTACTTCTCTGAAAGCGTTGTTACGCCAGCTCACCATAAGGAGTTTCTGGCAGCTTCTCAGCGTGATGAGGTATCTGAGATTTGAGATTTATTTCGTTCTCCTTTCCGCAAGTAGCCAGCTTTGGATGGTTTTCACAAAGAATTTTACGTTCGGTTTCGGTCTCTGATAGGAATGGCGAATGGTGCAAGGGGTACACATCCCGCCATCCTTTAAGGTCGGAAAAATTGTCTTGATTCCCACGTCTATCCGTGGATCAGGTTCGACCGATAACGCTACTCAATCTTGATCTTAAAATCGTAGCGCGGGCGACAAAAAGCCGCTTGACGATTTTGCTTGCTCATATTATCGCGCGTTATCAAAGCTGTCTCCCTGATCGTACTCTCCTGACTCCCGTTGCTGAACGTCGGGAGCTCATTTCAATTGCTTCCATTGCTCTTGTGTCGGGAGCGTTACTTTTTATTGATTTTAATCGTGTGCTTCACGAACTTAGCCATGATTTTCTGTTCCAAGTGTTGACGGCTCTCGATTTAAATTATGCCGCACTACGGATATTCACTTCTCTAATTGCTAGTACTCAGGCGTCTACTGACGTGAATGGTCCTCTTACTCCGACCATAGAAATGTGTCAAGGTGTCCTGCAGGACACTACCCTTCCTATGACATTACTCGTTCTACTTCTGGAACCGTTACTGCAGTCCATAGGTGCTCCATTGGATGGCTGGTCGTTATTGGGAACAACATGCATCGTTCGCGCATATACCAACTACGTTATAGTACTAATTGGTGCTCATGATGACATACCGGCGCTCAAGTACGTCTTGGAAGCATTTTGTTCTCTACGGGAGCAAAGATAAATGACGAGAAGTGTCGGTTACTCAGTTTGCGGTTATCTGACGCAGCTGAGAATCCATGAGGTGTGTGATCGTTGTCCGATGAAGATGGCTTCGTTGAACTGGAAGTGCGTCACTGACGGGATCCAAGGAGAGAGTCTTGGACGCGATCGTCGCTCCCTTTCGTTACTTCATAAGGTTAGATGCATGGAAATTTACACGTTTAGCAAAGCCCTTATAGCCCAAAGCGCTATAAGGCTATGACGAGACCACCAGCTGACGGGAAGTTTTGGCCTCTCTGATGTTCAGGCCAACGCTCCTGTTTTATTTCTTCTCGTCCCCCTATCACTTACCCTCTCCTTTTCGTCTGGATCTGACCTCCAATAGATGTTGGTAGGGTAAATAATAAATTGAGGCATATTCGTGAATTTTTTCTTGATGTCAGTTATTTGAGTATTGATATTCTATCCCAATCGCATCTCTCTGTCAGAATACTACACTCCTGGAAATTGAAATAAGAACACCGTGAATTCATTGTCCCAGGAAGGGGAAACTTTATTGACACATTCCTGGGGTCAGATACATCACATGATCACACTGACAGAACCACAGGCACATAGACACAGGCAACAGAGCATGCACAATGTCGGCACTAGTACAGTGTATATCCACCTTTCGCAGCAATGCAGGCTGCTATTCTCCCATGGAGACGATCGTAGAGATGCTGGATGTAGTCCTGTGGAACGGCTTGCCATGCCATTTCCACCTGGCGCCTCAGTTGGACCAGCGTTCGTGCTGGACGTGCAGACCGCGTGAGACGACGCTTCATCCAGTCCCAAACATGCTCAATGGGGGACAGATCCGGAGATCTTGCTGGTCAGGGTAGTTGACTTACACCTTCTAGAGCACGTTGGGTGGCACGGGATACATGCGGACGTGCATTGTCCTGTTGGAACAGCAAGTTCCCTTGCCGGTCTAGGAATGGTAGAACGATTGGTTCGATCACGGTTTGGATGTACCGTGCACTATTCAGTGTCCCCTCGACGATCACCAGTGGTGTACGGCCAGTGTAGGAGATCGCTCCCCACACCATGATGCCGGGTGTTGGCCCTGTGTGCCTCGGTCGTATGCAGTCCTGATTGTGGCGCTCGCCTGCACGGCGCCAAACACGCATACGACCATCATTGGCACCAAGGCAGAAGCGACTCTCATCGCTGAAGACGACACGTCTCCATTCGTCCCTCCATTCACGCCTGTCGCGACACCACTGGAGGCGGGCTGCACGATGTTGGGGCGTGAGCGGAAGACGGTCTAACGGTGTGCAGGACCGTAGCCCAGCTTCATGGAGACGGTTGCGAATGGTCCTCGCCGATACCCCAGGAGCAACAGTGTCCCTAATTTGCTGGGAAGTGGGGGTGCGGTCCCCTACGGCACTGCGTAGGATCCTACGGTCTTGGCGTGCATCCGTGCGTCGCTGCGGTCCGGTCCCAGGTCGACGGGCACGTGCACCTTCCGCCGACCACTGGCGACAACATCGATGTACTGTGGAGACCTCACGCCCCACGTGTTGAGCAATTCGGCGGTACGTCCACCCGGCCTCCCGCATGCCCACTATACGCCCTCGCTCAAAGTCCGTCAACTGCACATACGGTTCACGTCCACGCTGTCGCGGCATGCTACTAGTGTTAAAGACTGCGATGGAGCTCCGTATGCCACGGCAAACTGGCTGACACTGACGGCGGCGGTGCACAAATGCTGCGCAGCTAGCGCCATTCGACGGCCAACACCGCGGTTCCTGGTGTGTCCGCTGTGCCGTGCGTGTGATCATTGCTCGTACAGCCCTCTCGCAGTGTCCGGAGCAAGTATGGTGGGTCTGACACACCGGTGTCAATGTGTTCTTTTTTCCATTTCCAGGAGTGTATTATGTCACTGGACGTTTCCAACTCTGGCTTCCTGTGTGAAGTCCCCATCTCCAGAGACAGATTGGAAGACTGTTTGGTCCAACTTCATCCTACCTAGCTTTTTCCGATGGAAGTGGCGTTTTCATGGTACGAAGTCGTTCATAGCCTCATACTCACCAAAGTTCGACTTTTTCGCATTGGCCTTAGAGAGAGAGACCAGTGCAGTCGTTGTCATGAAACGGACACATTACGATATCGGTTGGTCGCCTGTGGACACAGGCGTTGGTTCCGCTGAGCATTGGTCTTTCTCGTCAGGACGACGGAAGCGGCAATCTACTGTGATATTCTCCTGCGTCCCGATTCAACCTTCTTTTCCAGAACGAGAACAATACGGTTATATGCCTTGTCGGGCATTATGTTTATTATGTGGTAGGGAGCGGGGATGACCTTTGTGCCTTTTAACAATATATAGTAACGACCCTTTAGACATGGCAAACGATGCCACGCTAGGTGAGCTTTTTGGGAATATGCTGGACCTGGCATTTAATCGGAGTAGGGTGAAGTGTAAAATTCCTTTTCTGTTAGAATGTTTCATTCTTGTTAACTTGCAACATTGCCAAAAAGAAATTTGTGTTGAGATGACTTGTCCTCTTGGTCTTCCCGTCATCGTCCACTGTCAGGTACATTGTTAGAAAGTTTATTTCATTTTTGTGGCCCTTCTCTCTTATTTTTTTTTTGTTATTTGTTTACTTAATAAACAATAAATTATTCTTTTTAAGTTGAAGGAACTATGTAGGATTAAATCTGTACTTTTCTTTTGTGAGTAGCAACATGTGAGATTTCAACCAAAAAATAAAGATAAAAAGTAATAAAAAGGCCAGTACCACGTGTAGGAGAAGTTCAGTGACAGGCGGTTGGGGGGGGGGGGGGGGAGGTGCAGGCCTCGGGATTCCGGGATTCGACCCCCGCCCACTGTGTCTTCACCCAGCCCGAAGCTGACTGTGTCCGCCCTTTCCTGCCGCTACATGCAAAGAAAAAAAGAAGAAAAAGTTGTCAATGCGACCATTCGATAGAAGTAAATCGAGTAAAAAAATACTTCGTGAGCTCTTAAGTTGTGAAGAGAAAGGTAGCAGGTTTGCCCCCACCTACCCTCAAATTTTTTTCATCATATATTTTCTAAATGGTTATGGGTCATCCTAATTCATTTAACAGAAGTAAAAGAAAGTGAGACTAGGAAATGTTGTGGGGAACAGTATGCAGGCTCATTCATTAATTAAACTTCCGGGCTGAATTGCCGTGGTCCATATATAAAACTTCTTCTCCTTCCTGACGTTTCGTTTCCTACTGCTATAGAGATCTATAAGCACGAAAATAATTTTAATAAAAAGGATTAAAACTAGACAAAATATGGCGGTCGACTTTGCACAAACGAAGTGACAATCGATTACCTGTAATCGAGAGAGATGGCACTAGCCAGAGATAGTTTTAAAGTCTAAAGCACGTGACGAGCGGTGGCGCCATCTAAGCGCTCTATATAAGCGGGACCTCCAGCGGCTAGCAGCCAGTAGCCGATTCACCTCAGAAGATGTTGCCCGCAGAAGGCAACGAAACGTCAGGAAGGAGAAGTTTTATGTATGGACCAAGGCAATTCAGCCCGGAAGATTTAATTAATGAAGATGCCGGCCGTGAAAGCTTACATGTTATGAGTATGCAGACTCTCCAGTGTTAGAGTGGCGTTGGCGCCAAACTTCTTTTTTTTTTAATTAAAGCATAAAAAATTGTATCCAATTTATACCTCTACGACGCGATATCTTTTGTATTTTTTCTGTTACTTTGGCTTTATTTAAACATTAAGACATGACATGAGTTCTTACAGACTTATAGGACCACTTTGTTCCCTCCATGCCACAAATAAAACCAATAGAAAATAACTGTGTATACAATAACATCGTCTGTACAAGGTACAAAAAAAACAATAGATTGTCTACAGTAGATTGCACATTATGCTGCACACAGTAACTGCATTTCGTATGTTTGACGCCCAGGCTTATATTCAAAGAGCCAGTATGCAAACATATGACCAATGTTCACTTTGGAAAGATGTACAAAGATACCACCTTGCATTTTGCAAAAACGTAACAGCTCGCTCCATCATACTCTGCTGGAGCCTATGCAACAACCTACAACCACCACTGACCAAACGGTATGCACGTGAGCTAGTAGATACATCTGTGGGTGGACTGCTTGGACCTTGTTTATTTAAGTGGCCCCAAAAAAATAGAAAAAAATCTAATGGACTAAGATCTGGGGAACATGGAGGCTAGAACATTGGACCTCCATGACTAATCCATTTCCATGGAAACGGCCTATTTCAACAGTTACGCACATTCATTCCAAAGTGTAGCGGTGCACCATCACGCAGAAATGATAGCTGTCGCCAAACACTAACTACGACGTTTTCTAATTCTTCAGGCGAAGTACTGTAACGAAACGTATCCTGTAGTAGCGCATTCAACTTCTCCGGCAACAGGAAAGGGCCCAAAGCACTCTACATCTACATCTACATGATTACTCTGCAATTCACATTTAAGTGCTTGGCAGAGGGTTCATCGAACCACAATCATACTATCTCTCTACCATTCCACTCCCGAAAAGCGCGCGGGAAAAACGAACAACTAAACCTTTCTGTTCGAGCCCTGATTTCTCTTATTTTATTTTGATGATCATTCCTACCTATGTAGCTTGGGCTCAACAAAATATTTTCGCATTCGGAAGAGAAAGTTGGTGACTGAAATTTCGTAAATAGATCTCGCCGCGACGAAAAACGTCTTTGCTTTAATGACTTCCATCCCAACTCGCGTATCATATCTGACACACTCTCTCCCCTATTACGTGATAATACAAAACGAGCTGCCCGTTTTGCACCCTTTCGATGTCCTCTGTCAATCCCACCTGGTAAGGATCCCACACCGCGCAGCAATATTCCAACAGAGGACGAACGAGTGTAGTGTAAGCTGTCTCTTTAGTGGACTTGTTGCATCTTCCAAGTGTCCTGCCAATGAAACGCAACCCTTGGCTCGCCTTCCCCACAATATTATGTATGTGGTCTTTCCAACTGAAGTTGTTCGTAATTTTAACACCCAGGTACTTAGTTGAATTGACAGCCTTGAGAATTGTACTATTTATCGAGTAATCGGATTCCAACGGATTTCTTTTGGAACTCATGTGGATCACCTCACACTTTTCATTATTTAGCGTCAACTGCCACCTGCCACACCATACAGAAATCTGTTCTAAATCGCTTTGCAACTGATACTGGTCTTCGGATGGCCTTACTAGACGGTAAATTACAGCATCATCTGCGAACAACCTAAGAGCTCAGATTGTCACCCAGGTCATTTATATAGATCAGGAACAGCAGAGGTCCCAGGACGCTTCCATGGGGAACACCTGATATCACTTCAGTTTTACTCGATGATTTGCCGTCTATTACTACGAACTGCGACCTTCCTGACAGGAAATCACGAATCCAGTCGCACAACTGAGACGATACCCCATAGGCCCGTAGCTTGATTAGAAGTCGCTTGTGAGGAACGGTGTCAAAAGCTTTCCGGAAATCTAGAAATACGGAATCAACTTGAGATCCCCTGTCAACGATTCCAGCCTTCTGGTTTATGCCAAAGTGTGCCCGAAAGCGACGTACATAGGTGGCATGTACGTTGAGTTCCGATCAATAATGGCTGTCGAAATACCGTCACAATTGAAGCTAGATTCGTCAGTCCATATCACGCTATTTATAAAATGTTCGTTATCTTGCACTTGATGCAAACGTCATTCACAAAACTGTGCTCGTCAAATGTGGTCTTTTGGCCGTTGGTGTTGAGTTAACATATAATGATATGGATCCAGTGCTTCATCGTGCAACACTGCAACAACCAGTCTGGAATAACCTAACAATATCACGGTTACTGTGCCGAGGTGTTTGGTGAACGGCTTCAAGCATCGTGTCCTCTCTCTGTGGAGTACGTCTAGTCCTTGGATGACCTCTGTCCATTATTTGTGGATGAAGATTACTGGTTTCCCGAAGGCGTCGCTGAAGGTCACGATAAACAAGGTTTTTGGGACTGCGCCATTTGAACGTACCAGGTAGTATATGCATGAACAGTGGCAGCAGCTCGATGATGATGTTGGTTTGATGTCCCGGCAACTGTTCAGTGAGCGACGACAGCTGGTGTGGCAGTGCACGGTGATACACGTTTCTCTGTGCATTTCGATGTTCTACACTATGTGACAGTATTGGCATCCCCTCGTTTTCATAAGTGTGTTTTCAAAATGCACCTGATCAGATTTTGCTAAATAAACTTTTGTCGTGAATCTGGATGAGGGAACTCATGCTGACCTCCAAGTGTGCCACTTTTTTCTCCACCCCATATACGTCGAAGAGGCAATGACGGAAATAACAAAAGGGGCAATTGTGGGATTAAAATTCAGGATGGAAGCACGTGAGTAATAATATAACATGTGTGAGACTGGTCCTGATCTACCTTCCTACCACAATTGCGCAAGGACGCTCTGTGAGTGTTCTGGGGAATTTGTGCTGAACCTACTGTCCTCAAGGTAGGAAGATGCCATCTCACACATGCAGAGTTTAGCGGAGTGCAGCAGTATAGGCAGTGGTGTAATCAGACAATGATCTCAACGTCGGTTCCACCACACCCCTGTACGAGAATGTTAACAGAACTTAGTGTACGGGTTCAAGGCGTCACTACTTGTTAGCAAAGAGTAATTTAAAAAATTTTTTTAATTATTAAGGTTTATATTTACTTTCAAAATGACTTCATGACACAGCAATCATAATTATAATATATACAGGATGGTAAAACATTTATATGATGGTTATTTCCAAACTCCTAATTCCAGAATTCTTTAACAGTAATCTGGCCATTAACCATATCTAGATGTCAGTAGGATACAAACAAATTAAATACAATTGGGGCGAGAAACATCAACTGAAACATGCACAATTAAAATAACTCAATTATGGATGGGGTCGGTAAAGAGCATTCAAAAGGAAGTACACAATTTAAACAATTCAGTAACTTCAGAGTATAAAGTGGCTGATCAGTTCATTTGGTTAAATCGGATATTTCGCGTTTCTGCTTCAATTAACTCCAACGACTGCGAATTTTTTTAATTACAGGGCATGGTTGAATGTACAAAAAAAATAGGAGAGACGAGACGACTGCACTTCTGACTGGAAACTGAATATCACTTTCTGGCGTGCCACGCGTATTTATCTTTGTTCGGCGGCTGCAGTAGCTGCCATCGGCATGCTGTGGACCTGAAAATCAATTCTGAATCTTTCTCAACTGTTAAATATCAGTCTGATACTGCTCATACATCTTCGGTGTAGCCGAGACTCCTAGTTGTCTCCTAGCTAAGTTAATTGGCACGGTACATGCCATTTGGCTGAAATAGCACATAAGTCGTTGCCCTCAAATCGCTCGCAAGCGTTAACTGTCAGTCCTCAGAGCAATAGCCCGTAGTAGGAGACTTTGCAGTTTAACTCCTTAAGAGTCAAGGCGAGGCTGTGAACAAGTGTTCACAGAATTACTCTGGCAACCGTCTCAGTCTGGCGCGAGTCGCCCTGGTCAAATACTTGACGATTTGCTGCAAGAGAACAGAGAATTTTTCTGTCTGCATCAAAGCTGGTGGCCACTCTTTTTCTTTCTGGCCATTTCGTGCTTGTTATAACGCCACCCACTAGAGTTTATGTGGCCTATCAAAGGCGTCGTTTCTTTTGCAGCGCAGAGTTTAACTTCTGCTACGTAATACTAAGAGAAGCAGGTTTTTTCCACGCGGGTTTTAACGCAGGTGGCCACAGTGAGTCACCAAAGTTTGGAGTTGGATTTCTCTGGACGTTTATCTGTCATCTCTAGCCGTGTTCCTGCTGAAAGGCTTTCCGAAGGTTCGTCTCTAAAAGCTAGATTTATTTGGTGTCTTCCAGGGACAAGAGCGGTTTCTGCCAGCGGCCTGCACAGTGGCTATGGCGTCGCGTTATGGCCGCTGGATCTCCTGCTGTGAAGATTTCGGCCAAACATGGGATGGGTGTTGCCATAACGAAAATCTGTTTTCCTCAGAACTGCGTCTCTTAGCTCAGGTTTGGGAAATTACTTGCATGCAATTCCTAGTGTGAATGTTAGTGGTTTATATTCACAAGATGTTGGCTTATTTATCCGATTTGCATATCTATAAAATTCGTACACTTTGATGTAACTATTTCATGTGACATATTAATTTAACCGGGATTGTTTCAGGAATTCAATGGAAGGTATGTTCTTTGTCTGACACCTCACAATAAGACACTCTTGTTTTATTGTTATACTCAGTGGAAGTGAAGAAATACAACACCTGATGAATGGAACAAGTATAGAATGGAATGAGAACATAATATGGCTTGAGGGTAAACTGAAGAAGGACGAAAGTTATAGCGTGTAGCAGAAATGAGATTAGTGATACGTTTAACAACAAATTGGTTACCATCAAATTGATACAGCGAGGGTATTCTGCTTCCTTGCAAGCAAAATAACATGTGACGGAAAAAGCACTCGGGATGTACAAAGATTGCCAAAGGCAAAGAGAGCATTCCTGACCAAATGTACATTCTGTTAATATGAAACATTGGCTTCAATTTGAGGAAGAAATTGCTGAGGAAGTACGTGTGATAGTGAATCTTTCATTGCCCGAGCCAGGATTCGAACCTGCGATCATGTCGGTCGCGCGGTTCCAGACTGAAGCGCCTAGAACCGCTAGGCCATACCTGCCGGCACAGAAGGCTTCAGCAGAGTGGCCTTTATTGTTGGAGATCTGCTGTCTGTTTACCTGTGGTTTGTCTTCACAGGAAGGAACGTCTAGAGTGGAGCCGTCAATATGCCACCTGGACGGTCGAACAGGGAGCCAATGTTCTTTTCACAGATGAGTCCCGATTTGGTCTGGAGAGTGAGTCTCGACGGATTCGCATCTGGAGGGCACATGGAACACAGTTTCAGGACCCAAACATTGTAGAAATAGACTGATTACGAGGAGAATCCCTAATGGAGTGAGCAGGGATTATGTTGACCACTCGAATAGTTCTTCATGAAATTGTATGGGTGAATCAGCAAGATTTAACTGCTGTCAGGCACCGCGAGGAGATCTTGGGATTTCACGTGTGGCTGTTGCGAAGTGCTGTGGGCCCAGACTTCGTACTGATGGACGATAATGTTCGCCCTCACAGAGCACAGGTGATGAAACAGAAAATATTTCACACATATCGTGGCCTTCTGGCTCTCCCAATTTGAATCCCATAGAGCATAATATATCTCCATGCTCGTTTGTCAAATACGTCGAGTTTAGGAAACATGAGTAATCAGTCTGACAAACAGTACAGACAAATCGTATTAATGAGTTTTATTACAAAAAAGTAAATGTCAATACTTAACTTTGACAATTACACAGTGAACCGTGAAAATTTACTCTCAAAATCTTTTCTTAGAGAATTTACTTTATTTACTACTATGTGAGCGTGGAAGTTGTTGCCAAGGAGTAAATGATGGAAACAAGTTAAATTTCAAACAATGGAAATTTTATTCATAAAAACCTTTTCAAAAACAGATTTAAAATTTATAAGCAGGAAAGCACCCTCGAAATATCAAGCTACAATTATTCAGAGGCAGAATAATTTTTTTTTTTTTTGTTATAGTAGGAGCCTTCGGGCTGAGAAGCTTCCACTCCCTTTTAACACGACCGTAGTCACGGCCGCTCACAACGACCTCTGAAAAACTACACTGGTGCAAATCTGCAACACACCAGATTATTTTAGACTAAAATCTATTAACAGCTCACAAACACATAAACTATGCGCCCTGTAAGAGGGATGGAAATGGTACAAACATCACACTAAGAACTTATTTTCCACTAAAAGTGCAATTTGTTTTTAAAAGGTCTCTTACGGTGGAAGGGTGGCAACTTTATAAAAATGACTATTTAACTAAAACCCATGAAATGAAGTGTACAACATGCTCTACATTACACATATACCGCCTCGCTAGATGATAGGCAAGATAAAAACATATATCAGGAATTGGGCCCTTACCTTAATTCTATAAATTCGTTAACATCGAATCCGACAAACATGACAGAGGCAGCTATTAACGTACGGCAGACCGACAGACAGACAGACAGACACTAAATGCCTAACAAATGCGGACAACAGACAGACGAGCAAGCTGGGGACGAGAAACTGACCAAGAAAACAAGTAGAATTTAACAAGTTAATGAACAGCATATCTCCAGTCCTAATAACTGCGATTTCTGGCGAAGACCTGGCGCCGCACCCCCAAATCGCTCTCCCGAACCGTCCGCTGCCAGCCGCTTCAACGGACGCAGAAGACGTGCCGATCTCCCGTCTCACGGCGTCGCAGCTCGCGCCGGCCAGACCGATGTCGTGGGTTGGCTCCTGTTGCTCTCGTGTCGGCCACGAAGCCACTACGCCTCGCTATACGTCACGGCCCACTGGACTCACGTGGCGACCTCACACGCGCCGACCTCCAGGCGGACAAGTCATCTCGTGTCTCAGTGCGCGACCGACCAACCGATCGATCCAACCGCCAATGCCCATTGCCTGAGCCAACTCGAGCAGACTGGCGGCCTAACACATGTTACCTCTCCTGACGACCGACAGACACTAACCGCCTCACCAATGCGGACGACCCATATTAACTTCGCTGACCAAACGACCAGACTCACCCAGACTTACCGGCTGCCCTGACTGACCAACTGCCTCCGACTGACTTCATCCAACGACTGCTGAGCTGATAGCGCTCCTTAAATGCACGTCAACATTGCCTGCAGAGGGAGACACTAAAGCTGCGATTACCACAGCGGCGCCACCGCCAGAAACGGAGGGCGACTGCTTTACACTACGCGCTGCGGCGCGCTTTTCAAAACAGCAGTTTTTACTACAGCTCACACAGAAGTGTCGCAAGCATAGGGCGACATACAAAATATGCAATCTTTTTCAAATGTTCAAATGTGTATTAATTTCTAAGGGACCCAACTGCTGAGGTCATCGGTCCCTAGACTTACACACTAAAACTAACTTATGCTAAAAACAACACATACACCCAAGCGCGAGGGAGGACTCGAACCTCCGGCGGGAGGGGTCGCGCAATCCGTGACATGGCGCCTCAAACCGCACGGCCACTACACGCGGCTTGTAGTCTTCTTCAGTATAAACGATCACAAGTCTTTGCTACATAGACAGTACAAGCGAAATAACTAGACTTCATGCTGCTATACCAGTGCCTAATCTTAAAGCTGCTACTCAACTGGGACGTCACCAGTCGGTCGCGGAGCTTATGTCCTTTTCACAAAGGGGCAGCTGTTGTCGCGTTGTCGTCCTGGAGAGGAGTCGGCCAACGTGCGATTGGCTGACGTCTGAGCCATGGTAAAATTTTCTGTTTTGAAGACCGCGCTGCAGCACATAGTGTGAAGCAGTCGCCCTCCGTTTCTGGCGGTGGTGCTGCAGTGGCAATCGCAGCTTTGGTGTCTCACTCTTGTGGGAAAGGGGAAAGGTAGCCTGCTCACGTGCATTTAAGGGGCGCTATGAGCTCACTAGGCTGGAGTCTGGTCAGTTGGTCAGCCGGGTCAGTGTGGGGCAGTCAGTGTCTGTCGTCCCGTGTGCTAGTATGTGTTAGGCCGTCAGTCTGCTCGAGTTTGTTCCTGTCCGCATTTGTAGGGCTGTTAGTGTCTGTCTCTCTGTCTGTCGTTAATAGCTGCCTCTGTCATGTTTGTCGGATTCGGTGTTAACGAATTTATTGCTTGAAATGTAACGGCCGAATTCCTGACATATGTCTTTATCTTGCCTATCATCTTGAGAGGCGGAATATGTGTAATGTAGAGCATGTTTGGCCAACCTTGTGTATTTTATGCAAGACTGCATTACATGGGTTTTTATTTAAAGGGTCATTTTAGTATATAAAGTTGCCACCCTTCCACCGTAAGAGTTTTCTTTTTAAATCAAGTTGCACTTTCGGTGGCAAGTTCATGTTTTAATGTCACTGTTTTGTACCATTTCCATCCCTCCTACGGGGTGCATAGTTTATGCGCTTGTGTGAGTTGTTAAAATTCTTAGTTTAAAATAATCTGGTGTGTTGCAGATTTGCACCAGTGTAGTCTTTCAGAGGTGGTTGTGAGCGGTCGTGACTACAGCCGTTCAAAAGGGAGCGGCAAGGTTCTCATCCCGAAAGCTCATACACTCCTGGAAATGGAAAAAAGAACACATTGACACCGGTGTGTCAGACCCACCATACTTGCTCCGGACACTGCGATAGGGCTGTACAAGCAATGATCACACGCACGGCACAGCGGACACACCAGGAACCGCGGTGTTGGCCGTCGAATGGCGCTAGCTGCGCAGCATTTGTGCACCGCCGCCGTCACTGTCAGCCAGTTTGCCGTGGCATACGGAGCTCCATCGCAGTCTTTAACACTGGTAGCATGCCGCGACAGCGTGGACGTGAACCGTATGTGCAGTTGACGGACTTTGAGCGAGGGCGTATAGTGGGCATGCGGGAGGCCGGGTGGACGTACCGCCGAATTGCTCAACACGTGGGGCGTGAGGTCTCCACAGTACATCGAAGTTGTCGCCAGTGGTCGGCGGAAGGTGCACGTGCCCGTCGACCTGGGACCGGACCGCAGCGACGCACTGATGCACGCCAAGACCGTAGGATCCTACGCAGTGCCGTAGGGGACCGCACCGCCACTTCGCAGCAAATTAGGGACACTGTTGCTCCTGGGGTATCGGCGAGGACCATTCGCAACCGTCTCCATAAGCTGGGCTACGGTCCCGCACACCGTTAGACCGTCTTCAGCTCACGCCCCAACATCGTGCAGCCCGCCTCCAGTGGTGTCGCGACAGGCGTGAATGGAGGGACGAATGGAGACGTGTCGTCTTCAGCGATGAGAGTCGCTTCTGCCTTGGTGCCAATGATGGTCGTATGCGTGTTTGGCGCCGTGCAGGTGAGCGCCACAATCAGGACTGCATACGACCGAGGCACACAGGGCCAACACCCGGCATCATGGTGTGGGGAGCGATCTCCTACACTGGCCGTACACCACTGGTGGTCGTCGAGGGGACACTGAATAGTGCACGGTACATCCAAACCGTCATCGAACCCATCGTTCTACCATTCCTAGACCGGCAAGGGAACTTGCTGTTCCAACAGGACAATGCACGTCCGCATGTATCCCGTGCCACCCAACGTGCTCTAGAAGGTGTAAGTCAACTACCCTGGCCAGCAAGATCTCCGGATCTGTCCCCCATTGAGCATGTTTGAGACTGGATGAAGCGTCGTCTCACGCGGTCTGCACGTCCAGCACGAACGCTGGTCCAACTGAGGCGCCAGGTGGAAATGGCATGGCAAGCCGTTCCACAGGACTACATCCAGCATCTCTACGATCGTCTCCATGGGAGAATAGCAGCCTGCATTGCTGCGAAAGGTGGATATACACTGTACTAGTGCCGACATTGTGCATGCTCTGTTGCCTGTGTGTGTGTGCCTGTGGTTCTGTCAGTGTGATCATGTGATGTATCTGACCCCAGGAATGTGTCAATAAAGTTTCCCCTTCCTGGGACAATGAATTCACGGTGTTCTTATTTCAATTTCCAGGAGTGTACATTCAAAAAGTTGTTCTTTCTCCCTCTGAATAAATTGTAACTTCATATTTAGACGGTGCTTTCTGATTATAATTTTAAATCTGTTTCTAAAAGAAAAAAAGGGCTTTTAGGAATAAAATTTCAGTTTGTTGAAAGAACTTTAATTTGTTTTCATCAGTTACCCACTGGCAACTACTTCCACGCTCACATAGTGTGATTAAATGTGTTAATGTTGTTGATGAATCGCTAGTAAATAAAGTAAATTCTTAAGAAAAAGCTTTGAAGGTAAAGTCACGGTTCAGTCTTCTCACATCCATCTCTTCTCTATCGTTCCCGACTGGTGCGCCGGCGCTTGGCTTTACGCAGTAACAGAGCACGTCTGTGATGCACTAGGGAGATGGGTTTCATCACGTCAGTGCCCATCAACCACTCTCCAAGACAAGTTTTGCAGGAAGAATGGGCGTTATTGCCTCAACATGAGATTGATGACATCATTCACAGCATGTCCCATCGTTGTCCGGCCTGTATTAGTACCAGAGGTAGTCACACCCCATACTGTGCACATTAACTGGTTGTCAGAAAGTGTGTGTAAATCCGTTAATTTGAAAAAAGAAACACCATTTTTGCCTATCGTTCTGCGGGTTCCAGTTGTTTATGTTCTGTATTCTTTACATTCTTTCTACTTTACTGTCACCTGTTTATATTGTTTTGTGACAAAATAAACGCAACCTTGCAAAATTTCCGTTTGTTGCTTTAATTTTGGACACCAGTGTATTAAGAGGCCAATGTCAGATTTTCCAGACAATTCAACAGGGATCAACAAGAAGTTCTCAAACTTACATCACATATTGCTCGAATTGCTCTTTCTGAGCCAAAAATATACTTTCTGAATGGGAAGATGTACCCAGCAATTTAGCCCATATTTCATAAGTAAATGAAAATAAGAAAATTACACCAACTTTCACAAACGACTATCAATTGTTGCAGTTACTGTTATGGTGAATATAGCAGCAGTCAGGTTTCGAACAAAATCGTGATCATAGTCTTTCCATGACAGCTTACCATGTATATAAACAGAAATTTCGTAAGTTCAGACTCACTAACAACATGTGCAACCTGTGTAATGAAAATGTCAGTTTTAGGTATGTTGTTTGCAAGAAACTGTAAAAAACTGAGTCTTACTATGAATTAGCAACAGTTTATTTTCTTACAAGCCATTAAGTTACGTCTTTAATATCACTGTTTTGCCACACTGTCTATGTTCCACTCAACATCACTCACTACCAAACTGGTGTCATCAACAAACAGAAATATTTTAGAATTACCTATCATATTAGAAGGCACATGACTTAAGTATACAGAATAAACAGTACTGGGCCTAATACCAACCCCTGCATCCCGCTTGCGCACCCACACACACTAAACCTTGGAGAATGACGGTTTGGTGTCTGTTCTTAAAGTATAAGAGGCAACAGTTACAAGCCGCTTCACTTATTCCGTAATGGTCCAACTTCTACAATAATATTTTGCGATCAAAACAATCAAATGCCTTAGTCAAATTAAAGTAGACGCCTACTTTTCGCATTGTCAGTTGTTGAACCATTTTTAAAACCAAACTGCCCGTTTGACAGCAAATTACGTGAACTGAAATAATAAATTTTCTTTATACATACAGCATTACGTTTTGCAAACACCTATAGCATGGAAACCAGTCTTCAATTGTTTACCTTATTCCTTTCTCCTTTCTTATAGAGTGGTTTCACTACTGCCAACTGCCACTATTAACAATGCTGTGTATTCACTGAAATAACGCCGTAACTGATTTCAAGCCGTAGTTTTCACCTTCAGGTGGATGTCCAAGTCAAGCTGCACGTTTATTGAGGTTTACATAAGTTTTTGCCTCTTTGCTCCCTCTTGGGATGGTGATGTCCTACAATAAAAAACTGTGTTAGAAACGACCTACGTGAAAGCAATCATCCTTCATAACAATCGAACACAATGTTAATGTCTGTATTCACGAAATACTGTAGTGTATATGAAGCACTTATTTGATTTTTATACAACGATACTGTGTAGAATAGCATGTACACACCAAAAAGTTGTTTCGTCTTGGGAAACCTACACAAAGATGACGATATTAGAAGCCAAAATAATTCTCTCTCAGAGGTATTACAATATATGCTAGCCACAGTAGAAAATTTACAAGAATAAAGCTTACATTATATGCATTTATCATTCAGTGAGCATTAATTACTAATAAAGTTAACAAATGCAGCAACCATTCGGTCAGGAAATGTTACTTTTATTATATGAATATTGTGGCACTTGCAACGAATAATTTAAGTGGTGAGAAATAAATAAATATTACAACAGTAGAAATTATATTAACATGCGATGGCTAGTTGAAAGTTTAAGTTAATTTAATAATCATATTAATCTGTGATCAGCAGGCTGCTGTATTTTAATGTAGTGTTTTATTGGATTACTGACTGCATGTTGCTGTCAAAGAGAGTACATTTTTTCACGTTTTAAATTTGAAAGTACTTGAGTGAATTTTGTAGAATGCTCGCATAGGCTAACTCTGTTCGTTGAGGAGGTGATGTGATGATTCGCTTTTTATGTACATGTATAGCCATCTCCTCGAGTACGTTTATAAGGCTACATTTCCCAGCATGATGTAGTATCTGGATGTGGTCTTCAGTGTCTTTTGCTCTTTGTCTGCTGAGTATTGTGTGCATTGCAAGCGCAGATTTGGATGGGATGTCCAAACGTATTGCATCCAAGTGCTGCGTATACTCTACACTATTTTGTGAATACAAGCCACCAACATTCCAACAAAGTGACACTAGACTTTCGACTTCAGTAAATTACAACTACAACAACAACTCAGTCTTCAAGATCTGTTTGCCGGCCGGTGTGGCCGAGCGGTTCTGGCGCTACAGTCTGGAACCGCGCGACCGCTGCGGTCGCAGGTTCGAATCCTGCCTCGGGCATGGATGTGTGTGTTGTCCTTAGGTTAGTTAGGTTTAAGTAGTTCTAAGTTCTAGGGGACATGACCTCAGCAGTTGAGTCCCATAGTGCTCAGAGCCATTTGAACCATTTTTTTTTCAAGATCTGTTTACATTGCGTTCGATAGTTATGAAGGATAATTACGTTTCTAACACCGTTTTTACTGTAGGGTACCACCATCCCAAGAATCGTTCATCGCCAGGTGGAATAAAGAGGAAAACTTATGCACACTTACTTCAACAAGAGTGCATCTTTACCTGAAAAGCAGCCTGAAAATGAACCTGTCGATCGAAATCGGTTACGGTCTAATTTGTATAAATAAAAAGCCTGATGAATAATGACTAGCCGCTGTCTGCTTGTTTGAAAGAATCAGCCTTTATTTTGTGCACATCCACGGTCTCAAAATATCAGTTTTCGACAAAATAGCTTTAAATTTAATTTCCGAATCAATCCCTTCATGTAAGTAGCATGGACGTGTATGCCAGGCAGCACTCTTGGAAATAAATTTTCTAAGAGAGTTATATGATGGCCTATAGAAAGTAAGTTATAATGTCATTCGCCTTGTATTTTCAGAAAGTGATTGTCTGGCTTATCAGTAAAAGAAGTATAATTGACTTTATGTCCCCAGCTACTACCTGACACTTTTTCTCACGACTGAGCACATGTTTTAGCTTTATCCTGAGAATTAACTGTTGTATCGTCGTATCCACAAGGCTTTGGAGCAAGGAACAGAACAGGAGAAAGAATGGTAAAACTTCCTCAACAACACAAACTAAAAATAACCAACACCTTCTTCAGGAAAAATCAAAACCTAAGATGGAGTTGGCGCTTTCTAGATGGCAAGACGTAAATCGAAATAAATTACATTCTAACAGACAAACAAAACATAATAAAGAACATCTATGTAATCTCGCAATTAAAATTTAGCAAAGACCATAGAATGGTGAGGGAAAAAATAAAAATTCCAAAGAAACGAAGAAACGTACGTTCAAATAGTTCAAATGGCTCTGAGCACTATGGGACTTGACTTCTGAGGTCATCAGTCCCCTAGAACGTAGAACTAGTTAAACCTAACTAACCTAAGGACATCACACAGATCCATGCCTGAGGCAGGATTCGAACCTGCGACCGTAGCGGTCGCGCGGTTCCAGACTGCAGCGCTTAGAACCGCTCGGCCACACCGGCCGGCTGAAACGTAGGAAAAGTAAGCAAACCAGAATAGAAAAGCTGAACAGAGACCAATTTAAACAAGAACTACAGAAGCAACTACAACAAGCAAATATCAATACAAAACAAAGCACTAAAGAAATGTGTAACGCACTAGAAAAATGCAAATACCAAGCTCACAAGGACACAGGCACAGAAGAGCAAATGAAAAAAAGTCGAAGCAAATTAAGCTAGAGTACCATACAGCAAATCGACCACATATCGATAATGTTAAAACTAGAGGTATTTCAAACAGGAATAAAGAAGAATAAGCAAAACTTGACAAAATAACGAAAAGGGAAATACGGAAAGATATCCGCGAGCACCGATGAACAACAACGAGGCAAATACTAGAAACAAACAAATCAATTAGAAAAGCGAGGATAAGCTCCCAGGACGGGATACAATGGATACTGGGAAAGAACGAAGAATCAGGCGGGAGAACATCTAAACACAAGAGTGGGTATAATCAAATCAGCAACGGAATCCTACAAAGCAATATACACAAGTTTTATACCAAACAAAGCCACAGACCGCACTCCTGTCGATCCAGACCCAAAACCGCTGAAACCATACCCGCTGTAGTACACAGCGAGATTAGAACAACCATCACTGAATTGAAGAATGGAAAGTCACCTGGAGCAGACAACATATACAATGAGCTCTTAACAGAAGCCCAAGTTCTCCTAACACAAATCATCACAGAGTTTGTTCAATAAAATCATACAAACCGAAGATATTCCCGATCAGTGGAAAACAAGTACGGTTGAACTTTTGCATAAGAAAGGTACGAAAGATGAAGTGAACAATTATAGACTCGTAAGCATGATGTCTAATCCACATAAACTGTTCACGAAAATACTAGCAAAACACTAGACGAGAACCAACCGTCAGAAGAAGCAGGATTCTGCAAAGGATTTAGCACAGTGGACCATATTCAAAACATTAATTAGATGATAGAAAAATCGGAAGATCGCCACCTCAAAATACACCTTGCTTTTGGTAATTCGATACCATCGAACACCCAAACATACTTCAAGCATTACCAAATCAAGAAGCAAAATACATCCAATTACTAAGAAACAGTCAAAATCACAGCTTCGCTAGAGTTAAAACCGAAAAGACAAGCGAACCTTTCAATGTGGAAAGAGGAGGGATCCCATCTCCCCAAAACTATTTACCTGCATACTGGAGGACATATTCAGGAAACTAAAATAGAACAAGAAAGACGGAATGTGCCTCAACGGCAAGAGACTAACAAATTTGAGGTTCGCTGATGACATTGTCCTCTTCGCCATATTTGCAAGGGAACAGCAATAAATACTCCTGGAGCTTAACACACAAAGAAAGATGGCAGGACTCACAATGAACAAACCTAAAACGCAAGTAATGGCAAATGAATTAGAAACCTCAAAATATCTCGAAGGAACGGAACTAATGTACGCATTACAACGCATATACCTAGGCCAAATAATTTCCTTTAACAACAAAATGGAAAAACAAATAAAACGATGAGTTTCCTTAGCTTGGAAAGCTTTCTGGGCCTTAAGGATCATATTGCTAGACAGAACCCTGAATAGGAGGCTCAAAATGGAGGCACTCGAAAGTTACGTTTTTCCAGTGTTATTATATGGATGTCAGACATGGGCTCTCAAAGCCAAAGAGAGAAATACTCTACAGGTATACCAAAGCAAAACGCACAGGAAGATCCTTGGCATCTCTCTGAGTACCTCGATACACATGATGTCAGCAGCAACAGACATAGCACAACAGGCTACGAAGACCAAATGGAAATGGGGCGACCACATGGCGACGCTGCAAGACGACAGATGGATTGCACGAGCTACTGCATGGGACCCCTACATCGGCATCAGACTCCCAGGAAGACCAAGACTGTCGGACTTAGACAGAAAACAAGCAGGATGACAGTGGACAAGCATAGCCAGGAACAGAAAGGAGTGGAAAGAACCAGAACTACAACTAAGTGATCAAGTGCAATTCAGTGTGTAGTGTGCATTAAGTGTGTTACCCTCTTATGCGGACTAGTTCACCACGTGAGTATTTGAAAGCAGCTACCCCTAGCTGTAGGAGGCCTTTGTCCTCAATGGAACAACACAGACTATTTTCATTCATTCATTCATCTACATATCACACGCATTTTGCGTTCACAATGACATTTAAGCACCTTGCGGTACTGTTTGTAATGGACTACTACAGCTCGGTTGTGACAATTTATTAATTAATGATATAATTCCTACTTTTTCCACAAGATATCCTTATACCATTAGGCAGCCACCCAGATTGCGTGATAGTGCTAGTAAACATTCTAATGGAAAATAACTTTAAAAGAGAATGGCAAATATATGTTGAGGGAAGCTTTATATTGTTCATCTATGTTACCAGCACTATAAACATACTGGCACTCTTGATCTTTAACGAGATTCAAATTAGTCTCTGTCGCCGGTGGAGTAACAATACTAAGTTGTTGAAATTTCATGAAACATGTGTGTATGCACAAATTCCTTTTAGTGCTAAAAATTATGTACTATGGTCCACAGGACCGTTTACTCTTTTTCTTACGGAATTTTGTTCTAATAGTAAAGAGTGAACAAATATGTTGACTGTAGTATGTGCTGCTGTTCCCCTGCATGTCACGAGAGGCAGAAAATCTTCTTTGCCATCAGTATTGTGACTGGATTATCGCAGCTCACTATTATTTCCCCTTGCCCTCCAACCTCTCCATCTTAAGCTACTCATACACAGACTGACCAGACAGCTGACCCCTCCTGCTGAGCGGTTCTCCCCGGACTTCTTCGTCTTTGTGTGGGCGATTCTATAGCGGTCATGTCCGTGGTATACAGGTGCATTGGTTTTCTGATGGTCCTCTACCTGGTTGCCCCCAGCCACTACCTACCGTCTCACATTCCATCAGTGTAGGCAGATAGTGTCCACCACGCAGTCACAGTGTGCCTACACAGTCAGTCAGGTCACGATCCACTCGGCAAAGGCTGTGGTGGGGGCGGAGGGTGGGGGGGGGGGGAGAGGCAGAGGGGGAGGCGGTGGCATCGGCCAACCAATCGGCCCGTGTGGGCAATTTGAAAGTAGCACTAACACCCAATGATCTAAATTATTTATCCTGTACATCCCAGTCTCAATTTACCCCTTCTTTTTTTGCCCTCTTTGGTTCCTTAAGATAACTTGTAAGATCTTCCCTGATGGCTTCACACGTGTCGTATAAATCTGTGCCTTCTTGTTGTTCACGTTTTACACACCTTCCTTCCGTCGTCGATTTTCCTGCAAATCTCCACATTTCTTATCATATCAGTCTGCAACTCTAACACTTCATAGCACTCGTAATTTTCGTTTGAGACATGGAATGAAGTTGTCACTGTGGCATGACCGACAGATTCCCGACGATTCACAGATTTGAATATTGGACTGAGAAGCAGAAATTACCATGCTTCTTCCTTTCTTATGACACGCTTGCTCCGGATTTAATGCAAAGTGATTACCATTGGGAATGAGTTATTTATTTTAGATATTTGTAACTTTTCCTTTACTCGTATATATATATATATATATATATATATATATATATATATATATATATATATATGTGTGTGTGTGTGTGTGTGTGTGTGAAAATTAGTCGACTGAATATTTGTCCACTGTTTTGTATGTCTTGCATCGCAGTTACCTTGGGTTTACAGTGCTTTTACTGTGTAGGACATAAATTTCAGGCACCAGCCGTCAGTTCATTTCTTTTTTAACAAATAATTAACTTGATTTGCTTTAAATATAAGTACAGTCCACTAATTTGTAGCGTCATAATTTATTCCTTTTATCTTTCTGAACTGCAAAAGGTACTGGAGCCTAATCAAATTAAAAAATAATAAAATTCAGCTAATTTTATTCTGTTTTACAATACAATTCACCGTGTCCTAAAGAAAATAATTTATGAAACTTTTTTGTACTGAGTAGCTTATCAGATAAGATTTTCTTGCGATTCAGGTCATTTAACTACGACAGAACAAATAAAAACCACTTTATTTTAACAGTCTACACAACGTTGTTTTAGACGGCTTGCTGCTGACATAAACGTGGGCAGTTAGCCTTTGTTGTGTTTATGTTGGCTATGGACGCACCAACCGAAATTATTAGCTGGAGCTGAGACGTATCGTATATCGTATATCTGCTAGCCCACTCAGTTCAATTTCCATTCACGAAATCAGCGAAAACACGAGAGAACAAGTACCGCCGTTTGAAACACTGGGAGATGTTTGTCCTGCTGAAAAGGAAGAGGGCAGCTAAAGGTTTAGAATTGTTTTGACGTCAAGATCATTAGGGATATAGAACGTACAGGAACGAAACAAGAATAGGCAAAGACATTGTTCGAGGTCTATTCATTCGCCTGAACTAGTACATGAGAGCTTTTAAATTCTCAGAAAACTTGTTGAACACACACCACCTGACAGAGGGTTCACCGAACCATTTTCATACTACTGCTCTACCATTCCACTCTCGAATGGCGCGTGGCAAAAAGGAACACCCAAAACTTTCCATTCGAGCTCTGGTTTCTCTTATTTTATTATGATGATTATTTCTCTCTACGTAGGTGGGCGTCAACAAAATATTTTCGCATTCGGAAGAGAAAGTTGGTGGCTGAAATTTCGTTAATAGATCTCGTCTCAAAGAAAACCGCCTTTGTTTCAGTGACTGCCAGCCCAACTGGCGTATCATATCAGTGACACTCTCACTCCTATTGCGCGATAACACGAAGCGAGCTGCCCTTCTTTGCACCTTTTCGATGTCCTCCGTCAATCCTACCTGGTAAGGATCCTACATCGCTCAGCAGAGGACGGACAAGTATAATGTAGGCTGTCTCTTTAATCGGTTTGTCGCATCTTCTTTCTGCCAACAAAGCGCAGTCTTTGTTTCGCCTTCCCCACAATATTATCTATGTGGTCTTTCCAATTTAAGTTGGTCGTAATTGTAATTCCTAGGTATTTAGTCGGATTTACAGGACCTTAGATTTGTGCGATTTATCGTATACCCAAAATTTATCGGATTTTTTTTAGTACACGTGTGGATGACCTCGCACTTTTCTTTGTTTATTGTCAATTGCCATACAGAAATTCTCTCTAGATCATTTTGTAATTGGAATTGATCGTCTGATGATTTTACTAGACGGTGGCAGCCCACACGCTCAATATTTACAAAGAGTTGCCCAGCTTCCAATAAGTAATGAGAACGTTAGTTTCATAGATGCTAAAGCAATAAAGTTGTTCAGATACAGAATCTGTGTAGAGTATATGTACACAGTAAAATACGTCTGTGCTAAAGTGATTAAATTATTTTAAACATAGAAAAGAAGAGAGTTAAATTCTAAAGAATAAATGCTAATATTACTTTCTATTGCATGGTCAAGATTTACGTGAGAGATAAACTTAGATTTTACACACATGCACACTTACACACACAGAATGAATTGCTTATAAGTGTGATCTCTCTGATCAGACAACTCTATGACAACACTGTGTTCGTTTAAAAGATCAGAAAACTCTTTGGAGTTTTTGAGCTGCTTCTACCCTGGACTGAAGTCATGCTGGTAGACCCCTGGACTGTCCATCAGTGTTCGCTGCTGTGCTGACTTCAGTACTGGAAATTGGACTTCATTATCCGTGGCTACAGATCGTTGATCTTTTCGCAAGGCAGAAAATGCATGAGCAACACTTGAACAATCTGACGTGCAAGATGTTTCCATATCATAACGACATGAACGTCATCGATCCTACTGGTCGACTGCCCTAAGCCAGTGGACGTGGAGCATTTATGTCGCCGGAGAGAGGCTGTGCTCTACGACGCCGATTCTACTCTTCTCGAGTTGTCAGCAGTCTTCAGTTCCACTACATTTGCTTCATGAATTTGTTAGAATGACGTTACTGCCTAGGAAAACGCCTGCTAGGCGATGTTGTGTCCTACCTAGTGTCCCTTACATAATGTTACTAGAGTCACGATTTACACTTCCTGGCTGGCAGCTGCTAGTACTTCCACATGACTGAGTAACGCTGGCCGTTTGGATTAGAAAATTTTACGTTCCCGTTTCCTTCGCATTACATTCCCCTCCATTTCTGCAAAATTCATCCCAGATTTTACATTATTATATCTGTTTAGTTAACTATCGTATATATTTACCTCCTTTTGTTTTTTTAATCACAAAGAAAATCTTATCGTAGCTCAACATTATTTTTCTAGCGTGCTTCTCTTTACATGCTCTAAAATCTCTTGCTTAAAAACTAGTATGGATGCATTCTAAAGGAATTTCATGGACGGTTGTCTGATGTGCACGATATATTCTGTTTCTGAGAACAAATTAGACTGAACAAGTAAAAGCTAGCATCACTATAACACTCGTAGCTGATCGTAGCGATATTTGGTTTACACTTCTCTTGATATTTCTGCACAAGCTGTAACATTTGATCGACCTTAATTTGACCCTTTCCAGAACTGACTAGTTCACCTATTGCCTGTAGTAGAGTGGGATCTGAAGTATTATTCAGTAAGGTTGTGTAGGCTTTTTGTTCTGACACAAATAACATTCCATTCATTTGATCTGCACACACTTATTAATAATTTTCCACTTCACTAGATATGGTGGATCGTGAAACACAGGTAACGAGAATTTAAACTTGTAACTGAAAACTGTTAATATACACCCTAGCTCGATCTGAATAAACCTTGACTGTAGAAACATGAAAGGAAAATGCTGTATTCCTTTTCACTAGTGGTACAACGTGTTGTGAGAGTAAGATTCCGTTTTCCAACGGCTGTCTTTTAATCGCCTCTATTTCACAAACGTGCTAGAATGTAATACCGATGATGATACTGATTATTTATAGTTAAAGTGCAGCTACTCACAGAGATCTAGTGTGGGCTATAACTACAGTATGGTAGCGAAATTTATTAGATATTCTAATGCTTTAAGACATAACTGATTTATGCTGGAAAAAATTAGTTCCTATTTTGCCCACCAGGTGCAAATCTGGCGCTGTGAAAGCAAGAAAGACATATAAAATGTTTCCATATGTAATGGATTACGAATGGCATGTGGCCAGAAAAGGTCGTTGACTTTATTTTCAGCTGCCGACTGTTCAAAATGACTGTTCAGAATGAGCACCAGGGGCGTCACTGGGATGCTGTACAGTGCCAGATTTGCACGTGGTGGTCAAAATTGGAACTAATTTTTTCCAACGTAAATCGATCTACATTATTTACTAGTATATTTACAAAGTTACGCTACTATGCGATAGTTAGACACTGAACCTCTGTGAGTAGGTGCAGTTTTGTTATAACCAACTATAAAGGAACTTAATAATCTTTCCTTATTGATAAATGTATAGGTAATTATTCGACTCTCACACCAAAGATTCACTTGAAAACTATTTAACACTGACTAAAAAAAGAAGCTTTACGCACTTCGTTTATTAGTTTTAATATTAGTTACCTTTTGCTGTTCTTATGTCCTGGTGATAAGACGTGCTGTGTAATTTTAAAGTGAAAGCACTTTATGAACGATGAGATTTTCTCACTTACGATACAGTGGATCTCAGCTCCTGTAACTCTAGAAGATTATTATTATTTTAATTTTGTATGGAGAATTTAGATGGAGGCGACGATTTTCACGTCGGTACTGTGCAACTATAGAGGTACCTGAATGTGTTCATCTCTTTCCCTTAGTGGCCGACAGTGTCAATGTCAATGTATTTGCCGCGACGTTCAGAACCCGCAATCTTTCTTTTCATTTACTTACGATGTCCGATTATTTCCTTTCTCAGATCAATAAATGCATTTTAACCACAATTCTTTTTTACCCAGGCCACGGGGAATGATAGTACTTAAACGTATGTGCCTCTGTCCCGATCGTACATTCGCATACATTGATTGTGTACCAACTTAACTATACTTATGACCCATTTCCTTCACAGTATTAATTCTTATTCTGAACCACTCACTCGCGAATGTACGTGCCCTCTTATTTTGTGTAGTCGGTCGGGTGTATTCTTTAGTAACGTTACTTATAATATTCAGTGACTTAGTTTCTACAACTGACCTTTGCCTATATCGCAACGGCACTTCACGCTAAATACTTAGCACGGGACATTCATAATAACTCTCATTTTAAAATTACGACACCGGCTGACTAAGCTTCTAACAATTTAACAGGGCGGTTACACACCTCCTATATTACTGTGTCATCTTCAACATCACTTTTCTTAGAAAAAAGAGCATATCCTAGAGAAAAACAACTACGGCAAATTAAAAAAGTAATGTTAATCTAGGTAACCCAACACAAATTTAAAAACAATATACTGTCGTCTATCACTTATCCCTGGACTACGCTTATGAGATATGCTCTGTGCTAATCTCATTCTGTGTAGTGATTTCTTTTTCTGCAATAACGGTACAGGTATCTGCGGTAATTGATCAGCTGTACCCTTAGTGGGTTGAACTCGACAAATGTGTACAACCAATGTTTTCGTCGGTAAATACGAAACATTCCCCTAGAAAAATTAAGAATGACTGTGCTGGTAAACCTCTACGTTATTTGATTTTCAAACAGCTGAGCAAAACTGAACGTACTCAGACATTTCTCTATTCACTTATTCTGATCATCACTAAACTGACACACAATATTTTTAGCGCAACGCAATCTGACTTTCAGTAATCCCCACAAAAGACTGGTCCTGACTAACAATGAGCTATACCTTTCAAGAATCATTTACCTCACAAAAATCTTCGTTACTCGAACTTCTGCAATACAGCGAGCGCCAATACTGCCAGCTAAATAAAAGATTCTAACTACTGAAGGCACTACCTACTGATAGGCATAGTTAGCAAATGAAAGATTTTGATGGAGAACAAACAATGTATTTACCTTAATAGTGTTCAAAATATATATAAGTTCATCACATCCAGTAACACAAATTTCCTTTTTCTGACGGATACTCTTCCAGATCATCCGCTCTCGAAACTCCGCCATCTCTCTCCCCACATCCACCACTGCTGGTGGCTCACTTCCAACTGCGCAACGCTACGCGCTGTTCACACCCAACTGCCGAACACACCAATAGCAAATATTCCAACAATGCAAACCAGCCACAGACTGCACACAGCACAGTCAGTGATTTTCATACAGAGCGCTATGTAGAGTTGCCAACATAAAAACCTAAACAGCCTACTTACAAATGCAGTTTGACCAGTGCAGTCATCTTCACTATGTAGTACACTCCTTAAAACTCCATCAAGATTTTCCTGGTTTTATCCTTTGGGGCAAGCCTTCGTATTTGCAGGTTTCATCCACATAAACTTCTTTTAATGTTTTGGCGAATTTGCTTTACATGTTTACCATGCGTTCATATCTCTGACTGCATCGCATCAACAGATGATGACGTATTTCGCCCGCACACTACGTTGTGCAGTGACATACCTGTCGTTGCGTGAACTTTGAGTTGTATTTTTAGCATTTATGTAGTGACTTCTCATCTTCACTATAGTACAATGAACTTGTTCTGTAAAATCATTAGCTTGTTGGTAGAATGGACCAGCACTTTCGATAAATGACATAACTGTTTCATCAGACTATTTCCTTGATCTGTGACTATAGTTGTTAGTACATTATACTTAGGTAACCAGTTGTTAACCATGCTTGAGTTACAGAGCTCGCTTTTTGATATGGTATTGCTGTCATTACTAGGTATCTTGAAAGATTTTCGGTCATCGTCCGTACGTGCTTATTACTCGCCCAACTTCTATTAAACGGTCTTAATATGTCGACTCCTATAAATTGAAAAGGTTTCTCTGAGTCTGGTAATATCTGAAATTGAATCGTTTCGTGACTCGAATCTGTTTCCTGGGCGCATGGAATGGACTTTTTACGTATTGCTCTATATCATCACACCATATTTTCCTACTAAATCTTCCTGCAACTTGTCTGTTAATAGCTCTCCTACTTCTGTGCCCTGATAGAACATGTTCATATGCTTGTCACATCACTTCACTTCTAGTGCTGCATGAATGATTATGTGTGGTACATAATACACCATCTTCCACAAGTGAACCGTGTATCGACTCGTGCAACACCTTGTGTTTAAATTGCATTGGTTTTGCTTTTCTTTCCCTAACATGTTTGTTTGATATGTTTTCTGTCATTAAGTGGCTACTTGGTTGTCTTTTCCCTTCGCTATCGATATCTGCGTTTTGCTTCTGGGAAACTGCTATGGAGGAAGTGAGATCTTTGACCGGTTGTAACCTCGTGTGGTGGCGCGGAAGTAGGGGCGTTGCGCGCAGAGAGAGTGTGGTGGACACGGGAGGGCAGTGTGGCTCTCCAGTGCGAAGCAGGCGTGGTCGGTTGTACCGAGCCGCCACGTGATGTATGGCGGTTGTGTGTAACGAGCCGGTGGAGTTGACGGAAGAGCTCCCCGCGGGTTGGTTGTGTACAGAATCGCCCCACGAGTAGTTGCTGTTCATTTCACCTTGGTGGGACGTTAACAAGCTTCTTTAAGTCCTCCGTTTCAACACTGGAGTTTAAAAAGAAGACACCTAACATGAAGGAGCGGTCACTACCCGTCAACGTTGCAGAGAAGACGTGAACTCCGGTGACAGGGCGTGTTGTCGCGTGACCGTGGCGTGTTGGGTACACTGGCGACGCGTGCGCGGTCGGATGTGTGGATCCTTGCCATCGGAGGTCGTGCACTGCCTGTTCGAGCATAATTGCAAGTTAAGTTAGTGGAAGGTTTAATCATTAAGTAGTAAGTTTGCGTAAGCAGCGTCTCTTCTGCCTTGTGGCCTCCGGCGATCGGGTTTCCTGTCCCCGGCACCGGTGTAATTGAAGACAGTGATCTTTCCTCCTCCTCTCGTTACTGCCCGATGAGAGGTGTAGTTTTGGCAGTTTAATTGTTTCGCTATTCTGTCGTGTGTTATGCGTAAATTCATGCTTCTTGTTGGTTGATCATGTGGTCGCTCATTCAGGACTGTGTGGTGTAGGTTAGCTCTAATTCTTTCAGCAAGTTTAGCCATCTTATTACAAGTTTTCGCTGGCTAAAAGTCGGTGCAGTGACCAGCCTCAGAGTGGCAATTGTGTTTACGGATGTATTTAAATTGGTCAGTATTCTGCCTGGCCTGAGCATCCCTGAGTGGGTGATTTGTGGCCGCCTTACGGGTCCGTCATATCTGTTATGTTCTAGCGATATCCCAGGACACTTTTGTTTTAAAAACTTTTTTAAAATTCCTCCATTCCTTTATTGCCATTAATGGTGTATTTGCTGAGACCTTTGATATTTTTTAATGGTGGTGTTGGTAGCTTCACTACCTCACCGAACTTTATTGACTAAGTTGTGTATTTACTTTAGTAGCCTGTGTACTAATGTTCTTTAAATTTTGAAACTGTTGCATTGCTATAAATTACTTGATTGCCGTTGGCGGCGTGTTTTGAAAGGCTGTTATTGCCGTACTGTTAGCTTCTGTGTTTTTATTATTTTATTTTAAGCTGTTGTATTGCTATAAATGACTTGATTGCCGTTAGCGGCGTGTTTAAAAGGCTGTTTAGTGCCGTACTGCTAGTTTCTGTAAGATATGAATAAAACATTTGTGTGTGAAAATCTCAACTCGACAGTAAACTACTAGAAATTTGGCCCCGATTCCCAGCTTGTGGTGTGGCGTGTAGTAACCGTAACCACTGTGTGAAGTTTTTCACTGTACTCTTGGCATTCCATATCCACTGCTTCTTACTTTTTCAAATCTACTGAATTCAATCCTGATACCTGCAACACTGCAGTTTTTCTACTGAGTGTATCTGCATTCAGTTGCATGAAATGAGGTTTGTGAAGTACTTCACATTCAAACTCATTCAGTTTCAGTGCCCATCCATATAGTTAAACACCTCGAGAGGTCTTTTAGTCCTAATAACCACTTCAAGGATGTATAATCGATAACGACTTTATATTAGCATGCCATTAGGTATGGAATACCGTATATCAAAGCAGAATTCTGCAGCAGAATAAATTCGCTCAGCTTTGTTCGGCTGGTGAGATACATAAGCAACTGGATTTTCTTGTCCATCTACAGTCTGACTTAAAATTATGCTAAATCCATCTACAGTCTGACTGAAAATTAGCTGTATTGCTTGCAGAATGCAATAATGTAAATTCTGTAGTAAAAAAGGAAAATTTAATGCGGTATCTGAAGTCAAGATTCTTTCAAATTTTGAAATGCTTCGTAAGAGATTGGTGTCCACTGAAACATAACCATTTTTTTCAATAATCTAGTCAATGATTGAGCAATTTCTGCAAAGGATTTGATAAAGTATTGGTAATTATTTGCTTAACTGTAACTTCCTAGCAGATTAAAACTGTGTGCCGGACCGAGACTAGAACTCGGGACCTTTGCCTTTCGCGGTCAAGTTCTCTACCATCTGATATTCTGTAAAGTTTGGAAGGTAGGAGACGAGGTACTGGCAGAAGCAAAGCTGTGAGGACGGGGCGTGAGTCGTGCTTGGGTAGCTCAGATGGTAGAGCACTTGCCTGCGAAAGGCATAGGTCCCGAGTTCGAGTCTCGGTCCGGCACACAGTTTCAATCCGCCAGGAAGTTTACATCTACGTCTGCATATGTGGGATTCATATGCGTGGGCCTATATCCTTTTAATAGAAAGAATTGGAAACGTTTTCTTGACATTCTGCAACTATTATTTATTTCTTAGCTAACTTAAAGCTTCTTACAATCGACTCATATATAGAGAGATACTCCGCAAGCTACCATGCAATATGTGGCGGAAGGTACCCCTGTACTACTCATTTCCTTTCCTGTTCCACTCTCAAATATAGCGAGGCGAAAACGACTGTCTATATACCTCCATATGAAACCTAATTTCGCGTATCTTATCTTCGTGATCCTTACGCACTATGTATGATAATGACTGCAGAATCGTTTGGCTATCAGCTTCAAATTCCGGTTCTCTAAACTTTCATAGTAGTTTCTCGAAAAAAACGTCGCCTACCCACCAGGGATTCCCATTTGAGTTCCCGAAGCATCTCCATTTGACATACCAGTTGTTTAGACCTACGGGTAACGAATCTAGCAGCCCGCCTATGAATTGCTTCAATGTCTTCCTTCAGTCCATCGTGGTAAGGAAGCCAAACACTCGACCAGTACTCAAGAACAGGTCGCACCAGTGTCCTATATGTAGTCTCCTTTGCAGGTGAGCCACTCTTTCCTAAAATTCTACCAAAAAACCGAAGTCGACCAGTCGCCTTCCCCACCACAGTCGTCACGTGCTAGTTCCATCTCATATAGCTTTGCAGGACGCTAGTCATACTGTATCCGAACATTACATGTTTTATCTTGCCACTCATTCGCATCAATTTACATTTTTCCACATTTAGGGCTAGCTGCCATTCATCACACCTACTGGAAATATTGTCTAAGACATCTTGTATCTTCCACAGTCACTCAACTTCGACACCTTACCGTACACCACAGCATCGTTAACGAACAACCGCAGGTTGCTGCCCATCCTGTCAGCCAAGTCATTTATGTGTATATAGAACAGCGGCCCTATCACACTTTCCTGTGGCACTCCTGACGGTACCCTTATCTCTGGTGAACACTCGCCGTCGGGGACAACATACTGGGTTCTATTATTAAAGAAGTCTTCGAGCCACTCACATATCCATATTCTCATACCTTCATTAACAGCCTACAATGGTGCACCCTCCCCCAAGGCGGTCCACAACTCTTTGGTGGACACGTGCGTAGCGAGCACGGGACCCTCAGCTAATGTGGCCCTCCTTCCTTTCTGGGCTGCATACCTTCCTTTTCCGCATCCTTCCCCACCCCCCATCTTCGCCCCCTCCCCCTCACGAGTGATGCTTTCTGAAACCATACCAATTCGTGGACATAAACTTCTCACTCTCTAGAAAGTTTATTGTATTCGAACTGAGAATATGTTCAATGATTATGCAGCAAACAATTTTGCGAATCCGTTCTTTTACCCTTCTTACACACTGGAAGTCGCTTGGGACCTTGTCCTGGGCGAGAGATTCATGATAAATGCAAGATAGGTACCCGTGGTCTAGGGATAGCGTCTTTGATTCATAATCAAAGCGTCTTCGGTCCCGAGTTCGATCCACGCCACTGCCTAAATTTTGATAAATAATCAGCATTGGCGGCCGAAGACTTCCGGCATAAGAAGTCAGCCTCATTCTGCCAACGACCTTGTCAAAGAGGGCGGAGGAGCGGATAGAGGTTCAGGGCACTCTCTTGTTCTAGGGGTGGGAAATTGCCCCTACAGGCGGAAGAATCAGCAATGATCAACGACATGAGGATGCAGAAGGCAATGGAAACCACTGCATTAAAGATACGTATCGTGTATGCACAGGACATGTGGCCTGTAATTGAAGAAGTGTCATGATGATCTCTCCATTGGCAAAAGATTCCGGAATAGTCCCCCATTCGGATCTCCGGGAGGGGACTGCCAAGGGGGAGGTTACCATGAGAAAAAGGTTGAATAATCAACGAAAGGATAACGTTCTACAAGTCGGGGCGTGGAATGTCAGAAGCTTGAACGTGGTAGGGAAACTAGAAAATCTGAAAAAGGAAATGCAAAGGCTCAATCTAGATATAGTAGGGGTCAGTGAAGTGAAGTGGAAGGAAACAAGGATTTCTAGTCAGATGAGAATCGGGTAATATCAACAGCAGCAGAAAATGGTATAACAGGTGTAGGATTCGTTATGAATAGGAAGGTAGGGCAGAGTGTGTGTTACTGTGAACAGTCCAGTGACCGGGTTGTTCTAATCAGAATCGACAGCAGACCAACTGTGGTGTCACCGCCAGACACCACACTTGCTAGGTGGTAGCTTTAAATCGGCCGCGGTCCATTAGTACATGTCGGACCCGCGTGTCGCCACTGTCAGTGATCGCAGACCGAGCGCCACCACACGGCAGGTCTCGAGAGACGGACAAGCACTCGCCCCAGTTGTACGGACGACTTAGCTAGCGATGCACACTGACGAAGCCTCGCTCATTTGCAGAGCCGATAGTTAGAATAGCCTTCAGCTAAGTCAATGGCTACGACCTAGCAAAGCGCCATTAGCATTACATAGCTTGTATCTAAAGAGTCTCACTTGTATCGTCAAGAGCGATGTACCACAAGGATGGATTAAAGTTAAGTATTCCAGGAGCTACGTACTTTTCTTTATAGCATTCATTACGTATCCTGTTTCAGACCTATCTACTAGCCTGCGTGACTTAACGCGTGCCTTTCGGCTACTTCCGAGTGGCGTGGCTGTCTTGTTACGCCACAACACCAACACCGACAACGAAAGTTCAGGTATACATGCTGACCTCGCAAGCTGAAGATGAACAGATTGAGAAAGTGTATGAGGATATTGAAAGGGTAATGCAGAATGTAAAGCGGGACGAAATTCTAATAGTCATGGGTGACTGGAATGCAGTTGTAGGGGAAGGAGCAGAAGAAAAGGTTACAGGAGAATATGGGCTTGGGACAAGGAATGAAAGAGGAGAAAGACTAATTGAGTTCTGTAACAAGTTTCAGCTAGTAATAGCGAATACCCTGTTCAAGAACCACAAGAGGAGGAGGTATACTTGGAAAAGGCCGGGAGATACGGGAAGATTTCAATTAGATTACATCATGGTCAGACAGAGATTCCGAAATCAGATACTGGACTGTAAGGCGTACCCAGGAGCAGATATAGACTCAGATCACAATATAGTAGTGATGAAGAGTAGGCTGAAGTTCAAGACATTAGTCAGGAAGAATCAATACGCAAAGAAGTGGGATACGGAAGTAGTAAGGAATGACGAGATACATTTGAAGTTTTCTAACGCTATAGATACAGCAATAAGGAATAGCGCAGTAGGCAGTACAGTTGAAGAGGAATGGACATCCCCAAAAACGGGACATCACAGAAGTTGGGAAGGAAAACATAGGTACAAAGAAGGTAGCTGCGAAGAAACCACGGGTAACAGAAGAAATACTTCAGTTGATTGATGAAAGGAGTAAGTACAAACATGTTCCGGGAAAATCAGGAATACAGAAATACAAGTCGCTGAGGAATGAAATAAATAGGAAGTGCAGGGAAGCTAAGAAGAAATGGCTGCAGGAAAAATGTGAAGACATCGAAAAAGGTATGATTGTCGGAAGGACAGACTCAGCATACAGGAAAGTCAAAACATCCTTTGGTGACATTAAAAGCAACGGTGGTAACATTAAGAGTGCAACGGGAATTCCACTGTTAAATGCAGAGGAGAGAGCAGACAGGTGGAAAGAATACATTGAAAGCCTCTATGAGGGTGAAGATTTGTCTGATGTGATAGAAGAAGAAACAGGAGTCGATTTAGAAGAGATAGGGGATCCAGTATTAGAATCAGAATTTAAAAGAGCTTTGGAGGACTTACGGTGAAATAAGGCAGAAGGGATAGATAACATTCCATCAGAATTTCTAAAATCATTGGGGGAAGTGGCAACAAAACGACTATTCACGTTGGTGTGTAGAATATATGAGTCTGGCGACATACCATCTGACTTTCGGAAAAGCATCATCCACACAATTCCGAAGACGGCAAGAGCTGACAAGTGCGAGAATTATCGCACAATCAGCTTAACAGCGCATGCATCGAAGCTGCTTACAAGAATAATATACAGAAGAATGGAAAAGAAAATTGAGAATGCGCTAGGTGAAGATCAGTTTGGCTTTAGGAAAAGAAAAGGGACGAGAGAGGCAATTCTGACGTTTCGGCTAATAACGGAAGCAAGGCTAAAGAAAAACCAAGACACTTTCATAGGATTTGTCGACTTGGAAAAAGCGCTCGACAATATAAAATGGTGCAAGCTGTTCGAGATTCTGAAAAAAGTAGGGGTAAGCTATAGGGAGAGACGGGTCATATACAATATGTACAACAACCAAGAGGGAATAATAAGAGTGGACGATCAAGAACGAAGTGTTCGTATTAAGAATGGTGTAAGACAAGGCTGTAGCCTTTCGCCCCTACTCTTCAATCTGTACATCGAGGAAGCAATGATGGAAATAAAACAAACGTTCAGGAGTGGAATTAAAACACAATATGAAAGGATATCAATGATACGATTCGCTGATGACATTGCTATCCTGAGTGAAAGTGAAGAAGAATTAAATGATCTTCTGAACGGAATGAATAGTCTAATGAGTACACAGTATGGTTTGAGAGTAAATCGGAGAAATACGAAGGTAATGAGAAGTAGTAGAAATGAGAACAGCGAGAAACTTAACATCAGGATTGATGGTCACGAAGTCAATGAAGTTAAGGAATTCTGCTACCTAGACAGTAAAATAACCAATGACGGACGGAGCAAGGAGGACATCAAAAGCAGACTCGCTATGGCAAAAAAGGCATTTCTGGCCAAGAGAAGTCTACTAATATCAAATACCGCCCTTAATTTGAGGAAGAAATTTCTGAGGATGTACGTCTGGAGTACAGCATTGTATGGCAGTGAAACATGGACTGTGGGAAAACCGGAACAGAAGAGAATCGAAGCATTTGAGATATGGTGCTATAGACGAATGTTGAAAATTAGGTGGACTGATAAGGTAAGGAATGAGGAGGTCCTACACAGAATCGGAGAGGAAAGGAATATGTGGAAAACACTGATAAGGAGAAGGGACAGGATGATAGGACATCTGCTAAGACATGAGGGAATGACTTCCATGGTACTAGAGGGAGCTGTAGAGGGCAAAAACAGTAGAGGAAGACAAGGATTGGAATACATCAAGCAAATAATTGAGGACGTAGGTTGCAAGCGCTACTCTGAGATGAAGAGGTTAGCACAGGAAAGGAATTCGTGGCGGGCCGCATCAAACCAGTCAGTAGACTTACGACAAAAAAAAAAAAAAAAAAAAAAAAAAAAAAAGTAAAGGGCCAGTGCTCTAGAGCACTCTTTCTAAAAGCCGTCCCAGATCCCTGCCGGTGTTCTCCAGGCAGGTGGACTGGTATGTCGGATTCCGTAATGCCGTGCTGAATGTGGGACCTGGCCCACCGACACAGTGCGCCATCAGACTCGTGAGTAGCTCGAGTCATAGGGCAGCTTCTGCCCTGGACCGAAGCCGCGCTGGTGGACAACCCGCCACTTCTGGCTACTGTGCTGGTGTCACTTCTGGGTGCTGGACTTCATCACCCATGGCTACTGATCGCTGATCTTCTAGCAAGACAGCAAGTCTAACGTTCTCACACACGTTACCATACCATAACCATAGAATCGACAGAAAACGACGGCCGGCCGGAGTGGGCGAGCGGTTCTAGGCTCTACAGTCTGGAACCGTGCGACCGCTACGGTCGCAGGTTCGAATCCTGCCTCGGGCATGGATGTGTGTGATGTCCTTAGGTTAGTTAGGTTTAAGTAGTTCTAAGTTCTAGGGGACTGATGACCTCAGAAGTTAAGTCCCATAGTGCTCAGAGCCATTTGAACCATTTGAGCCAGAAGAAAACGACGTGAACGCCATCTCTCCCGTTTCCTTACTAATTTGTCGCGTAACACGGCATCCACCGTAAACAAACATAGACTGTATAATGCATAACAGCTCCTGTCATCCGAAGGCACACGAAGAAGCATATTTTCAAACTCGTATAGAGAGACGAGTAAGATACCAACTGACTGTTGAATGAATTTTCTCGCTGCAGCGATATGAAACTTCTTGGCTGATTAAAACTGTACTAGACCGGGACTCGAACCCGGACAAGTGCTTTACTGACTGAGGTATACAAGCACGACTCATGACACACGATTACAGCTTGTAGTATGAAGGATAGGAAGTATTGGTGGCGGAAACGCCCTGAGCGGAGGTCCTGAGTAGTGCTTATAGACCTCAGTTGGTAGCCCATTTTAAACATCTTTGGAAGGTGACTATCAACAGCCGTCAAGGAATGTTTGACCATCAGCTGTTTTTACTTTAAACCTAAATGTCAACCGGTTTCAGTCACAGACCATCTTCATTGATTAGGGTTAAAACAGTTCAAGCCACAAGATCACATCTGTCGTTACTTAAGTAATGGCCACATACCATGTGTAGAGCATGTCATGAATTTCCAGTATGCAACGCAGGACTTTTAGAAGAGATGCGCTCAACCGCCGATCCTGTCGCACCAACTCAGCAACAATGTCTGCAGCAGGGGAAAGAAAGGCAATCTGCAAACCAACAGGCTTCACAACAGCCTAACCGTATAACCAATATTGACGGTCCGCCGCAGATCAAATTATAAGTTCTTTTCCCAGTTACTTGAAAAATCCATAAAGAAAACATTAAGCTGTAGCAGATTTAACCTAGAAGATAAGGATGGACGCAGCAAAATTCGCCAGTCCCTGTTGTAGAAAAGTTTTATCGTAAAAAAATTTTTTTGACAGTTCCACAAAGTCACCGAGTTTTTATATGTTTGTTGTGCGGTCTGAAACTCCTTGATATCTTTGCCAGAATAAATTGAAATTCTCCTAATTTTCCCTTAAATAATTAATTAATGTCACTAAAGAATCAATCTTGTTCTCATTTAACGAAATATTTCACTTTAAAACCGATCTTCTTGACAACAATCGCCGGTAAAGTGTTGAAACAGAATTTTAATACACTTCACAGTATCGATTATTTTCAAAATGTCAATACGTGTCGACTTCTCATTAATAGAACTTTAAACTAGCTAATTATTGAAGATCATCCACACTCCTGATAAAATTCTGCCAGAATCTCTTCAAGAAGTCTGAATTTTAATAAAATTTGCAAATTTCACACATAAGTAATATTTACGATGTATGTCGAAACAACAGAGTCAACTGACTAACTTCCAACTCGAAGGTTATTTAGCAGTTGATAATCAATTGATATCCAATTACAAACTTTATCATTCCCCATTCAACACTGAACACAAAAAATATTTTAATAATGGTCAGCATGATGTTTCCAGCCGCCGGCCGTCGACCACGATGCAATAGTGGTTAGCTCTCGTCGTCCGCCGCGTCTGGAGTCCCCACTGGATCATCTTGCTGCCACGCTCGACACGAAAGAAGAGAAACAAAATCTTTTTAAATAACAAGTCTCCACTTAACATACTACAAATAAATAATATATATATTAACATTCCTTACCGCCGGCCGAAGTGGCCGTGCGGTTAAAGACGCTGCAGTCTGGAGCCGCAAGACCGCTACGGTCGCAGGTTCGAATCCTGCCTCGGGCATGGATGTTTGTGATGTCCTTAGGTTAGTTAGGTTTAACTAGTTCTAAGTTCTAGGGGACTAATGACCTCAGCAGTTGAGTCCCATAGTGCTCAGAGCCATTCCTTACCTGGCGTCGCTCAAGCGGTAAAGAAACGCGATGTTTCCTGATTAGACTTTTGAAACACCACAGAGAACACTAATAACAAGCGTAAGTAAAGCTCTGTTTATGCTTGTTATTACTACGTTTTCGTCTTAAAGTCCTGCGTCGCATACTGGAAATTCATGACATGCTCTACACATGAGACGTGGCCATTACTTAAGTAACGACAGATGTGATGTAGATCATTTGCCTTGGAAAGGCAACGGTGCCAGGTCTCAGTTGTGGGCCTGCACACAGTTTTAATATGACAGAAAGTTTCAGAGTGTAATCTCTTGGTGAAATTTACGACGTCATGTCACCAAGACGTTGTATTGAACCAGTTTGGCAGAGTGGAATATTCGGACTTTTTGAAACAGGTCAAACACAGAACATAGAGTGAGCAAGCTTGCGCACAAGCGTTATTTCAAGACAATGTCAACGGTTCAGATGTACCGTCTAACGGTCTAGTAGTATCCAATTCACTTATACCCACTGAAAGTTTAAATTAAAGCCGAAGAGGGTATACAGAAAATGTTCAAACGTATCTGAATTCCTTAAGGGTCAAACTGCTGAGGTCATCGGTTCCTAGACTTACACACTACTGAAACTAACTTCAACTAACTTATGCTAAGAACAACACACACACAACACACACACACACACACACACACACACACACACTCCTGAGGGACGACTCGAACTTCCGGCAGGAGGGGCCGCACAATCCGTGACATGGCGCCTCAAACCGCGCGGCCACACCGCGTGGCGAGGGTATATAGAAATGAATCCACTGCTGACAGATAGAAGAATGAGATGAAGCTGTGAAATTTATTTTATTAATCAAGCTGATTAAAATGTGTTATGCTGCTATCTGTCAAAGGTCCTCTGAGCAGTCACCTAGTACCGTTCTCGGTAAAACTGATGGGTGCGGCGGAGATAGCCAAAAATGTTCACTATATACGATGAGGCAGAATCTGCAGCCAGAATAATATTTAATTATTTGTTTATAAGAGAGACAATGAATACTGTACTGCGGCTGAGTCACTCACTGCTTTATATCCTAACTGCACTGACTGTGTTTGGTTACTCCAGGATGTGGCAATTTTTGATTTATTTATTCAGACGCTAAAGTTTACATAAGGCAACATGGCGCAGCGAGTATGTTTTTACATGGACAACAGATAGCAATCTGTTTTTATTGCTCTCAGAAGTGCAGCACGGTGCAGTCGTTTACGTAACACGGTTTTTCGACAGCATGACTTGCCGTCGTCTTCAGGTGATACTTGTAGAATGAGCGTTTCCGGTACAACGCGCCTCCTTCGACCTCCCATCGCTCGCCCTTCCCTCACTAGCTGGTCGTAGACCACGTCCGGTAGAAAGCTGGGGAAACGCGATCGCTGAATGCTAGACGTGAACTCTCGTCTCTCACTGCTGCTGCCGCCCACGTCTGGCACGGAAATCGCTATCGGTCGAGGTTGGGGCTTCAGCTGGGTCAATGCTATGTTCCACGGTTTACGTCGGCCACTCGTATTTCAACAGCATCCTTTACACTACAGTGCCAAAACAACGACGTCTGTCTTAGCACTCCAGTTTGTTCACCGTCTTTGAGTAGCTATGCAATGTTCTGCAGCCGTAGATCTTGTTGGCTGCTTAAGTTCGGAATGTTTGCTTCGACGATCCGCACGTCTGCCCGAAGTGTGACCTACCGCATTCGCATCGAATACGGCAGATACCCTATTTTCGGAGGCAAACGGAAAGCTCACGTCGAGCCAAAATTCTGCCAATTTTCTTTGATAATTTCCCGGCGTACAGCTAATACGTTTTCTTTTCCTCCTCGTGCCGGCCGGGTTGGCCGAGTGGTTCTAGGCGCTACAGTCTGGCACAGCGCGACCGCTCCGGTCGCAGGTTCGAATCCTGCCTCGGGCATGGGTGCGTGTGATGTCCTTGGGTTAGTTAGGTTTAAGTAGCTCTAAGTTCTAGGGGACTGATGACCTCAGCGGTTAAGTCCCATAGTGCTCACAAGGGAACCTCCCCATCGCACCCCCCTCAGATTTAGTTATAAGTTGGCAGAGTGGATAGGCCTTGAAAAACTGAACACAGATCAATCGAGAAAACAGGAAGAAGTTGTGTGGAACTATGAAAAAATAAGCAAAATATACAAACTGAGTAGTCCATGTGCATGATATGTAACTACAAGGGTCAGGTGCGGTTAGCAGTGCCGTGGTCCTCTGGTTAGCGTGAGCAGCTGCGGAACGAGAGGTCCTTGGTTCAAATCTTCCCTCGAGTGAAAATTTTAATTTTTTGTTTTCAGACAATTTTTATCAGTCCGTCTGTCCGTCCGATGCGATCACTTTTTTGGGAGTGATAATCACATCCACAAGAAAACCTAAATCGGGCAAGGTAGAAGAATCTTTTTACCCATTTGCCAAGTGTACAAGTTAGGTGGGTCGACAACATATTAGTGTCATGTGACGCACATACATTCCATCGTATGGAATATATCAGACGTATTTTCCTGGGGAGGAATCGGTTGACCTATGACCTTGCGATCAAATGTTTTCGGTTCCCATTGGAGAGGCACGTCCTTTCGCCTACTAATCGCACGGTTTTGCGGTACGGTCGCAAAACACAGACACTAAACTTATTACAGTGAACAGAGATGTCAATGAACGAACGGACAGATCATAACTTTGAGAAAATAAAGACAGAAAATTTTTCACTCGAGGGACGACTTGAACCAAGGACTTCTCGTTCCGCAGCTGCTCACGCTAACCACGGGACCACGGTGCTCCTTAACCCTCGATGTCCTAGTTGTTGCCTATGTTGCGCAAGGACTACTCAGTTTGTATATTTTGCTTATTTTTTTCGTAGTTCCACACAGCTTCTTCCTGTTTTCTCGATTGATCTGTGTTCAGTTTTTCAAGGCCTGTCCACTGTTCCAACTTATAACTAAATCTGAGGGGGGTGCGATGGGGAGGTTCCCTTGTCAGAGCCATTTGAATCATTTTTTCCTCCTCGTCGTGTTCTGTTTACTTGGCCTGTACCTGCTGCCTGAAAGCACGTCGGATTTCTCTCCCGTCGTATGCCTTCTTCTCCGATACGTCCGTAAGGTGGTTGAGCTCCCTTGGTAGACTTCTTCGTTCCACTGTGTACCGGCCCTGTAAACGAGTGCACACAGCACACGGTCGCGCTATGAAGGATGATGGTAGCTGGACACGTGGAGATACAAATCAGTGTGGGTGGCATTCCTGTATCCACTGCGTGCCACAGTGCAGTCCGCTTTGCGCTTCACTCGGTCATCCATAAAAGGGATATCACCACCCTCTTCCACGTCCGCAGTCAATTTGACGCTTGGGTACACAAAGTTCAGATTTTGGAGAAACTCCTGAAGCCTCTCACTTAGGTGATGTCACACCGCAAATATGTGATCAATACGAATGAATTTCCACTCCGTATCAATGCGTGAGCGGGTACGAAACTTTCTGGCAGACTAAAACCGCGTGGCAGACCGGGACTCTAACTTGGGCTCACTGCTTTCCGCAGACCTCTCCCGACTGAGCTATACTCTGAGGTGACGAAAGTCATTGGATAGCGACACGCACATGTACAGATGGCAGTACTAACGCATACACATGGTATAAGAGGGCAGCGCATTGGCGGAGCTGTCATTTGTACTCAGGTGAATCATGTGTGAAGGTTTCTGACGTGTTTATGGCCGCACCACGGAGTGGTAGTTGAGCTACACGCATAGGACATTCTATTTCGGAAATCGTCAGGTAATTCAAATTCCGAGATACACTGTGTCAAGAGTGTGGCGAGAATGTGCATTTCCTCTCACCACGGAAAACGCAGTTGCCGCCGACCTTCACTTAACGACCGACAACAGCGGCGTTTGCGTGGAATTGTCAGTGTTAGTAGACAAGCAACACTGCGTGAAATGACGGCAGAAATCAATGTGGGACGTACGACGAACGTATCTGTTATGACAGTGTGGTGAAATTTGGCGTGTATGGGCTACGGCACCAGACGACCGACGCGAGTGTCTTTGCTAACAGCGCGACAACGCCTGCAGCGCCTCTCCTGAGCTCGTGACCGTGTCACTTGTGTCCTAGACGACTGGAAAACGGTGACCTGATCAGGTGAGTCCCGATTTCAGTCGGTAAGAGCCGATGGTAGAGTGCGGCACAGATCCCACGAAGCCGTGGACCCAAGTTGTCAACGAGGTACTGGGCAAACAGGTGGTGGCTCTGTTGTGTCTAGACAATACAGCCTAGACACAATGAGAGGAAGCCGAAAGGCACGCGCTTAAACTCACGCAGGCTGGCGTGAGGTCTGAAACAGGATACGTAATGAATGCTATAAAGAAAAGTACGTAGCTTCTGGAATACTTAACTTTAATCCACATTTGTAGAACATCGCTCTTGATGATACATTAATAGAATTTCAATATCAATTGAATACGGCGCCTTGCTAGGTCGTAGCAAATGTAGCTGAAGGCTATGCTAACTACCGTCTCGGCAAATGAGAGCGTATTTGTCAGTGAACCATTGCTATGAACGTCGGCTGTACAACTGGGGCGAGTGCCAGGACGTCTCTCTAGACCTGCCGTGTGGTGGCGCTCGGTCTGCAATTACTGACAGTGGCGACACGCGGGTCTGGCGTATACTAATGGACCGCGGCCGATTTAAAGGCTACCACCTAGCAAGTGTGGTGTCTGGCGGTGACACCACAGGCTCCATAATTGTATGGACTGTGTTTACATTGAATGGATTGGGTCCTCCGGTCCAATTGAAGCGATCATTACTGGAAATGATTATGTTCGGCTGTTTGGAGACCATTTGCAGCCATTCGTGGACTTCAGTTCCCAAACATGTCACCAGGCTACAATTGTTCACCATTGGTTTGAAGAACATATGGACAATTCGAGCGAATTATTTGGCCAGGCAAATGGTCCGACATGAATCCCATCGAATATTTATGGGACATGATCGAGAGGTCAGTTCGTGCACAGAGTCCTGCATCGGCAACTTTTTCGCAATTATGGACGGTTATAGAGGCAGCATGGCTCAGTATTTCTGCAGGGGTCTTCCAACGACGTACTGAGTCCATGACACGTGGAGCTGCTGCACTACGCCGGGCAGAAGGAGATCCGACACGATATTAGGAGGTACGCCTTGACTTTTCGCATATCGGTGTATACTTTCCATCAGGAGAGCTAGTCCCACAAGGTATGTGCGAGAGAACTTGGGATTTGGAAAGCAAGAGAAGAGATACTGGCGGAAGTAAAGCTGTGAGAGCAGGTCGTGAGTGGTGCTTGCGTAGCTCAATCATTGGAACATTATATTAAGTGAAGTAAATTGTTGTTATTTCCACATTTACACTTCAAACTACAAGGTGTCAGGCATCACAATTGTGATGTATATTGCATCTCCATGTACCTCATGTACTTTGTACATACAGAGGTGCAAGTGGGTCTACACAAAACGTAAACAAAAATATTCAGGGTGAGTCAGGAGGAAAGGTACATGCATTGAGGGGTCATAGTGATCCCGAGCAAATAACTTCATATGGGCAGATGCCCTGTTCCGAACAGTTTCCAAGGTCGAAAACATTCTGTACACTGTTATTTATTTTCTGTATTATTCAAACATTGTCGTTGTTTACAAAGTGCCAAAGCAGTGCAGAGGAAGCTGAGACAAACAATTTGATACAGGACATTTGTGATCTATCATTTTCACCAAGGAACATCGACAAACAACCATATGTTTTGAAATGTTATTTTATTTAGGTGACAGCGTCTTTTCGGTATCTCAATAATGCCCACTTCAGGCCGCTGCATATTAAAACCGAGTATACATGTAGTGTATATCGAGGTATAACTCAGGTGACTTCACAGAAAATGAAGCATAATAATAAAAGTTCTTAATAATCTACGTAATGCAATTTGCAGCGTTAAGACAAGTACCTGTGCACATAAGTACAACAAAGCAGATTATGCACACGTACTGGTTAGTATTTTCTTACATATATATTCAGTCCTTCTTTATATAGATACATATGTAAATGACGTACTTTGAGTGGTGTCACCGCCAGACACCACACTTGCTAGGTGGTAGCCTTTAAATCGGCCGTGGTCCGTTAGTATACGTTGGACCCGCATGTCGCCACTATCAGTGATTGCAGACCGAGCGCCGCCATACAGCAGGTCTAGAGAGACTCCCTAGCACTCGCCCCAGTTGTACAGCCGACTTTGGTAGCGATGGTTCACTGCCTGCATAAGCTCTCATTTGCCGTGACGACAGTTTAGCATAGCCTTCAGCTACGTCATTTGCTACGACCTAGCAAGGCGTCATATTCAGGTACTATAACCTGAACAGATAATATTGTGAATCATGTACCGTCAAGAGCGACGTTCATCATTTATGCATTAAAGTTAAGTATCAGACTACTTACGTCCTCTTTCAGAAATCTAATTCCTTGTCATGTTCCAGACCTCACGTCAGTGTAGTCCTTCCCTCCTCACGCCAGCCTGCGTGAGCTAAAACGCGTGCATTTCGGCCTCCTCTAGTAACACGGTGTTGGCTCTTCGGCCAACACAACACTTTGTAAATACATAAAGCAGCTTAATACTTATAGATGAGAAATACACTAGTTCTTAGGAAAACTTGCCCTCAATCAAAGTAAAACGTAATGATTATAAAGAATCCGCCTCGATTGCAAATAGAAACCGGATGTTGACCTAGGTTTTGGCGCGGATAACCACGCTTTCTTCGGAACACACTAAAACTATAAACTGCCTAAAGAAGCTTGGTCCAGCATTAATATAGAACGCCCAAAAACAAAAGACTCGCATAAAAAGTAAAATAAACGGCACGTGTGTACCATGTCAATAGCTGTACTTAGCTCAAACGTCAGAAGCGTACTTCCTCACCCCGGCCAACGTTCGGTGGGCCACGGGTATTCAGGTAAACTGAGGTGGCGCCGGCAGCTAGGCTGTGAGTGTAAGAGAGGAACGCGCATGCGCAAATTGAGAAATCGTCTTCTTCCATGTGATTGGCATAAAATTTGATACAACCGGGTCAAAGACGCAGGAGTTAATGCGTGTGTATGTATAATGTCCTAGCTCGAGGACGATATTATAGAACTATAGAACGTGGATAGGCTGAAACTATATACACTCCTGGAAATGGAAAAAAGAACACATTGACACCGGTGTGTCAGACCCACCATACTTGCTCCGGACACTGCGAGAGGGCTGTACAAGCAATGATCACACGCACGGCACAGCGGACACACCAGGAACCGCGGTGTTGGCCGTCGAATGGCGCTAGCTGCGCAGCATTTGTGCACCGCCGCCGTCAGTGTCAGCCAGTTTGCCGTGGCATACGGAGCTCCATCGCACTCTAACACTGGTAGCATGCCGCGACAGCGTGGACGTGAACCGTATATGCAGTTGACGGACTTTGAGCGAGGGCGTATAGTGGGCATGCGGGAGGCCGGGTGGACGTACCGCCGAATTGCTCAACACGTGGGGCGTGAGGTCTCCACAGTACATCGATGTTGTCGCCAGTGGTCGGCGGAAGGTGCACGTGCCCGTCGACCTGGGACCGGACCGCAGCGACGCACGGATGCACGCCAAGACCGTAGGATCCTACGCAGTGCCGTAGGGGACCGCACCTCCACTTCCCAGCAAATTAGGGACACTGTTGCTCCTGGGGTATCGGCGAGGACCATTCGCAACCGTCTCCATGAAGCTGGGCTACGGTCCCGCACACCGTTAGACCGTCTTCCGCTCACGCCCCAACATCGTGCAGCCCGCCTCCAGTGGTGTCGCGACAGGTGTGAATGGAGGGACGAATGGAGACGTGTCGTCTTCAGCGATGAGAGTCGCTTCTGCCTTGGTGCCAATGATGGTCGTATGCGTGTTTGGCGCCGTGCAGGTGAGCGCCACAATCAGGACTGCATACGACCGAGGCACACAGGGCCAACACCCGGCATCATGGTGTGGGGAGCGATCTCCTACACTGGCCGTACACCACTGGTGATCGTCGAGGGGACACTGAATAGTGCACGGTACATCCAAACCGTCATCGAACCCATCGTTCTACCATTCCTAGACCGGCAAGGGAACTTGCTGTTCCAACAGGACAATGCACGTCCGCATGTATCCCGTGCTACCCAAAGTGCTCTAGAAGGTGTAAGTCAACTACCCTGGCCAGCAAGATCTCCGGATCTGTCTCCCATTGAGCATGTTTGGGACTGGATGAAGCGTCGTCTCACGCGGTCTGCACGTCCAGCACGAACGCTGGTCCAACTGAGGCGCCAGGTGGAAATGGCATGGGAAGCCGTTCCACAGGACTACATCCAGCATCTCTACGATCGTCTCCATGGGAGAATAGCAGCCTGCATTGCTGCGAAAGGTGGATATACACTGTACTAGTGCCGACATTGTGCATGCTCTGTTGCCTGTGTCTATGTGCCTGTGGTTCTGTCAGTGTGATCATGTGATGTATCTGACCCCAGGAATGTGTCAATAAAGTTTCCCCTTCCTGGGACAATGAATTCACGGTGTTCTTATTTCAATTTCCAGGAGTGTATATATGTGGGACAGTAAATTCCACGGATGGTCAAAACGCATGCACGCAGGACAGACAAAATACTATCAGCTTGAAGCAGGAAAAATGTATGGGGCATGAATAACCCATTTTTCAATTACTTGAGGTCCGTGATAGTATTTGATGACCACACTTGGCTGGTTGGCTCTCAGCACTATGCGACCCAACTTCTGAGGTCATCAGTCGCCTAGAACTTAGAACTAATTAAACCTAACTAACCTAAGGACATCACACACATCCATGACCGAGGCACGATTCTAACCTACGACCGTAGCGGTCGCTCGGCTCCAGACTGTAGCGCCTAGAACCGCACGGCCACTCAGGCCGTCACTATGCTTGGATAAGCGTGTAAAGTTACTATATTAAATTCTAAGCGCTATTGGCCAGAAATGGGTCAAATTAGTATGAAAGGCTTAATGTAGTTGCGTGAAAGGACGTACAACGTCACCTTCATCGCCCTTAATACCTAATGACCGACAGAGATCATTTTGAATAGTGCTATCGGATATGTACCAAAATAGTGTAAAAAAAACCTAAACCTAAACTAGTTTCTTAAAATTAGGTACTTGACGTACTGAACCATGAAACTGTGAGGTCTGTGAACGCATTTAGCGTGGAACAGATAAACTACCTTTATGTTCTAATAGCTGTTCCCGTGAAAGGTCAAATAATGTAACGGGCTTAATACACATGCGTGATAGGACGTCCAACGTCGCTTTCATCGTCCTTATTATCCATTGACCGACAGAGGTCAAAATGATGAGCGCTATCAGGTGTTACCAAAATGGAATGCAAAGTCATGTGTATATGCGTTAAGAGACGTACGACGTCAACGTTATTTTTTTTAAAAAAGATTAAGGATTTATTTCCTAATTTTAAGCCAGAGCTCGGACTTGGAACGAATATGACTAAAAACATCCTTGCAACACCATATTCAACTTGGATAATTATAACTAAGTGGGAATGGCTGTTTGGACCATATTAGAAATATTGGAGCTTGTAAGAAGTGAGAATAGTGCGAACAGGTACAAGAATCACTCATTATACTTGTACATATTCACAGTATTCTCACTTCTTACGAGCTCCAATATTTGTCATCTAAACAAAATAACTTCTCAAAATATACGGCTGTTTGGCTATTTTTCAAGTTAAATATGTGACCGACCGCTGTCTTCAGTCCACAGTCAATCAAAAGAAGTTTTGATCTGTGAAGCAGGGTAACTACCTAAAAGACTGGCCTACAAAACTGCGTGACCTATAGAGCATGCGTGTCGCACGAGGTTTTCAGTACTCTCGAATTTTCTTCGCGCTTGCTATTAGACCTAGAAAAAAATTAATTGGAACACTTTTGTAGGAAATTTATTCCAATTTAACATTGCACTCTGGCACGTTTTCGCTGGAGGGCGCGGTTTTTGAGTTATTCAAGGAAATGGTAAAACGGTGATATTAAATGTGTTCTGTCCCTGAAGCCATTCAGAATAGGGCATATGTCCACGTGAGATGTTTTTCATCAGAATCAGTAATTGTATCATCTGTATCTCTCCTCCTGATTCAACCTGTATTCCGCGCCAGCGAAATACGGTGTACAAAAATCGAACACTTACCTACAAAATAACGATAGGAATGAAGTAAGAAATGAAAACAACTTGATCACTGAAAATGCTTTAATATAATCCGAAAGGCGTACGAGTTACCTACAAAATAACGATAGGAATGAAGTAAGAAATGAAAACAATTTGATCACTGAAAATGCTTTAATATAATCCGAAAGGCGTACGAGTTAAATACGACCTATATTACAATGGCAAGATGATATATAATGTATATTTTACTGGTACAACTGCGAGACCTAACGGCAAAAATGATTTGTTTTGGAAATGCAACTGATGGGATACAAGAAGATGTGCTTCATCAGATATTACGCGTAGGATTAACGTGCTTTTCACAAATGCAGACATACGCTGAATGTGATGACGAGTGATGTATCCAGATGTCAGTCCACTGGACCACGCCTATCAAACTTCGTAGAGCCGAAATACAAACCGCCAGCCGCCCGAGGGACTCTCCCGGACCTAGTGAGCAGCGTCCCGGTGTGCCAAGACACTGCACTCCCTTCAGCTCCCTGTCTTTCCTCTTTCTCTCTGCTCGTCTCTCTCCCTACATTTCTCACTGCCTGTATTTCTCCCTGCCTCTCTACGTCTTTTCCTTCCTCCCCCCTCCCCCCCCCCCCCTCTCCCGCGCTCTGCACACTCCAAATACTTACATCGGTATATTTTCTGAGGCGATGTTGTACGCTTCCTGTGACTACTGTTAAAAAGTATTTTAATGACTCCGCTTTGATACGAGACCACATTTACTCTCAAAGAAATACGATTTTCTTTTGCCTGTTAGACTTTTTTTTTCTTTTGCGACGTAGATAAATACTCGGAACCTCATTGCATTAAGTAAGAATCTGAATCTCTTCATCTCTTTCCCCCTTGTTACTTGTGTAATGACTTCGAACGTAATTTTGTTAATGTCGTTGCTCAAAGGACACAAATTCTAAACCACTGTCTACTGAAAGGTAAAAAATATGAAAGTGCTTTAAAAGTCACACTCCTCAAAATTTGTACCGTCTTTACTTTTTATAGCTGTGCGTGACGTAGGGATAACACAAAATGCGTATTTAAAATTAAAATAGCTGTCACTCTCCTAAAAAATTCCGAATGTGACTTACCTTTAATTCAGCAAATGTCGCTAATATATCTGCCCAAGAAACTGCATAATTTGGAATTACATCGAAAACCTAAGTATTGCTATAGTCGCTGTTGTAGCCACTAATGGGAATCTAACGGCCAATATCCAAGGTACCACGAAGTGAACCATCCACAGCTGAATATTCATTGCTGTACAAAGTTCCCCGCTTGCACGCTTTACAGTGTAAATGATCACTTGTCGTCATCTCTGGAGCAATTAACGTGGGCAACACAATATGAAACGTGTAATAAACATTTGTTAAATACAAACGTATGTATATACATTAAAATAAATGTATACAATATTCAATTTGGAGAATTGACATGCGTGTGCCACTGGTGGCTAGTCCTATACTCTAACTAACCTAACACATTGAAAGATTAGCTAATCTGTATAGTTCTGTTTGGACTGCTGCCTATGATAGTTACTAAGTTCAGTATTTAAATGCAAACTTCACTAGGCACTCGGCGTTAACTGTAACACGATCACTCCTAAATAATGACTTGCTATTACGTCGGCAATAGATGGTCAGCATCGTCTGGAACTGTAGCCTGGAACTGGAATACGGAATACCTAATGAACCACAATTCTATTCTCATCAGTGGAAGCGCAGGAAATTGTCGAGTGAGTACGCTTACATTTGTCCGCTACCGACTTAATAATATCTCGATCATATTCGTCAGCCCAAGTACCGACATGGGGCCTCTTCGCAGCTGTTTGTCAGCGACATTTCCGCAACGCTGCACAGTCTATCTTGTTAATAGCAACTGCGTTTTGTTCGGTAAACTTTAACCTTCTTACCCCTTAACACCAACAGTCACTTCACAGAAGAAATCAACACGTGTTGCCAAGCTACATACAATGTACTGACGTCCCAACAGGAAACATTTCACATTCACATCACTGACTTACTAGATCTTGCACCATATCTAAGCATATGAAAGAACCTTGTGCCATTAAATTTTTAAACATTGCTCCTTCAAGAGTTCTACTGAATCACTAAACTAAGATTTTCAAAATAGAAAACGATGAATAAAGAATTTGCATTACCCTCTCGAAATGATTCTCAATTAAGTCTGTTTTTAAGTGATTGAAATCCTGCTGCTATAACTGACTTATATCTTTCTAAGTGCACCTGCCATCTCAGTGCCAGTTTTAGTCTCTAGAATCTTTTTCAGCTTCCATGTTGATTGCAGCAAGAGCAAAATTTCCTTGGTGTGAGGTATCAACAATGTTTCTCATCGCGTCTGCAACCAGAGCACCAGTTTCTTTTCTTTAGAGCAACGACCCATGCATATTTGGAATGCATATCAATTACTGTTAATATACATTTAAATCGTGAATTGTATTCGGTAATGCAATTAGATCAACTAAATCAGGCAGATGATGATCATCAAAACCTTTCGTGATGCGTATTCTTCTCAGATTATTCTTGTATGTTGAATGATGCAGTTGTTCATGTATTTCAGTTTGCATGTTGAGTACAATGAAGTCGGCAACAAGAGCAAGACCTCGTCGGAATGAGGCATACGCAATAAAATATTTCTTTATGTACTATGTTAGCGAGGGGGAAGCAAAAAAAATGAACAAAAAGACACTAGATATAAATGTCATTATAAAAATCAGTACATTCATTTCATTCTTTAACAATAAGTCCCATTCCACTCACTGTTTTGTACCCAATACTTTCGACGTCAGATTCTGGCGACAAGTCCTTAAGCCACTTCACTTTCTCCAAACCCCTCACGAAAACATGCGATTCCAGTAATACAACTGAGCATAAGCCATTCAGTGCTGTCTCCAATGAAACAGGAATCAGGAATAACCATTTTGCTGAAGCTATATCCATGTAATAGTAGGGCGTTGTGTGCTGTAGAATGAAACATCAGAAGCAAATACACTACTAAAAACTCCAACTGGCATCCGAAGAGCAAGTTCCTTCACAACATATCGATTTTCTGTGGTGCGGAATACTTGGAAGTTAAAGATGATGATGATGACGATGTTGTGGTTTGTGGGGCGCTCAACTGCGCAGTTATCAGCGCCCGTACAAATTACCAACTTTTGTTCAGCCGAAACTCGCCACAGTCATGAATGATGATGAAATGGTGAGGACAACACAAACACCCAGTCATCTCGAGGCTCGGCAGTCAAGGAGGGTGATGTATTTGTTTCTGATAAAGAAAATATAGCAATAAGTAATCTCACTCTTAAAAAAGTCAATCTCTCTTCCTAAGCATGAGAGAAGTTTCCCTTACCTTGATTAAGATATCTGTCTCGTTCAGAGCACACCCAACTGCAGGGAATCGAGACGAGAGTCCAGTCGTATCTTACGAACAGCTTCCAGGTGCGCCCGCGATCGGTAAATTGCCATAAATGCATTATCAGCATACGTGACTACCGTTGTATACCTCATTAGAGCTAGAGAAGCAAAACCACTCCTTGAACGTTTACTACACATTTTCTGCCGTTATGACGTGTACGTTTCTTCACTGTGACGTCTTTAATCTACCAACTCCACGTGTACAATGTTTCTTACAGCATTAAATTTCCGAATATGGGTACGCCTCGTCACTCTTTCAGTTGAAGGCGTCTTTTCTATAACAGGATAGTGAATAACCAGCCAGTATGTTACTGTATTTTTTGGGAATGGTGGTGTTATTTGCATTTCAGTTCTCACATCAATGACACACGATGTCAGTGCTTCTTCTTCTTGATGTAAACAATGGATGAAATGTGTGTGGCATTTCTGGAGCTTTGTGCGACTCATGAGCGAATTTCTACTTCGTCCTCTCTTTTCTATGTACGTTAAAAACAGTGTTCCATTTGAGTCCATAGATGTGTCACAGCACTGCACTGAACAGATATTTGAAAATTGTGCTGGGGCAGTTGAATTTAGTGAAACTAAACTTCTAATAGTTGTTGTTTATAGGGTCCCCTAACTCTGACTTCGGAGCATTTCTGCTCACACTAGAGAGGGTTCTTGACTCACTTTGAAGGAAGTACCAGAAATTAGTTATACACGGCGACTTCAGTATAAATTTTGTATATGATGGTGCAAGGAAAAGGATGTTGGTAGATCTCCTAAATTCATATGATCTGATGCAGACTGTTTTTTCCAACCAGGATGCAGGGGAACTGTACCACAGCCATAGAAAATAGTTTTATTCATTCTTCATTACTAGATGGGCATTCTGTTAGTAAAAGGGTGAATGGCTTTTTGGACCATGATGCACAAATTTTAACACTAAAAGGCTTTTTTAGTCAAACAAATGTCACATATAATTACAAACTATGTAGAAAAGTTAATTCAACAGCAAAAGACAGCTATTTAAACCTTGTCAAGAAACAAGAGTGGCAGTGCTGATTACATAGATGATAAATATAATGCTTTCCTTAGCAAAGTTCTCTTGCTCTTTGAGAGTTGCTTTCCATTAGATCGTTCTAAATGGGGTACTAGCAGTAGTAGGCAGCCCAGGTGGCTGATTAGTGGGATAAGGATATCATGTAGAACAAAGTGGGAATTATATCAAAATGTTAGAAGTAATCACAATCAAGCTGGAGTAGCCCATTACAGACAGTATTGTAAGGTGCTCAAGAATGTTGTTAGGAAGGCAAAGAGTATGTGGTATGCAAATAGAAAAGCTAATTCACAAGATAAAATTAAAACGGTATGGTCAGTTGTGAAGGAAGTGTCTCGTCACCAGCACAAGGTCGACGATATAAATTCAGTTTGTATTAAAAATATTTCTGTTACTATTAAATCAGATAGATGTACAACATTTAACAATCATTTTCTGAGAATTGTTAGTGAATGTAATAAAAATTAGTTTCTACAGGGAATCATATAACTTTCTTGGCAAATGCCTTTCTGAGATTGTTGCTGAAATACTCCTCTGTGATACAGACAAGGGGGAAATTAAGTCAATATTTAAATCACTGAAGACTAAGGACTCTCATAGTTACGATGGAGTGCCTAGCAGAATATTAAAGTACTATGCTGTACATGTCAGCCCTGTATTTAGCCATATCTGTAATTTTTCCTTTAGGGATGGTCAGTTTCCCTAACGATTTAAATATTCAGTAGTGAAGCTGCTTTATAAAAAGGAAGATAATTTTAGACCATTGTTTGCTACAGTTATTGAAAAGACTGTGTATGTAAGAATAATTGATCATTTTATATCACACAATTTGGTATCAAATGTACAGTTCGGCTTTAGATGTCGTTTAACAACTGAAAATGCGATATTCTCTTTTCACTGTGAGGTACTGGATGGGCTAAACAAAAGGTTTCTAACGTTTGGCATATTTTCTGATTTAACTTGGACGTTTTATTGTGTTTATCACAAAATATTGCTCCAGAAGTTGGACCATCACGGAATATCGGGAGTAGCTCACAATTGGTTCACCACTTACTTTAGCAACAGACAGCAAAAGGTTATTATTGACAATGTTGATAACGGCTGTGATGAGGTGTCTGAGTGGGGTACTGTTAACTGGGGGGTGCCCCAGGGATCAGTGTTGGGGCCACTCCTGTTCCTTATTTATATAAATGATATGCCCTCTAGTATTATGAGTAAGTGTAACATAGTTTTGTTTGCTTGGTAGCTTGGTAGCAAAGGATGTTGTGTGCAACATTGGCTCGGTTTCAATTAGTGCAGTTCATGACCTAAGTTCATGGCTTGTAGGAAACAAACTAATGCTAAACCACAGTAAGACTCAGTGTTTACAGTTTGTAACACACAATTCAACGAAACCTGACGTTTCCATTTATTTTGGTAGCTATCCTGCTACACAATATACAACTTGTCATCTGCAAACAGCAAAACTTAATTTATTTTCTGTTTGTTATGCATTTACGAACGGAAATTAGTCTGTATCACGTTTTTTTGCATGTGACAGTTTTGAAGTCGTGGTGCATTCTCCTGTGTTGTAGGCGAAGTAAATAAGCTTACTTTGTGACCTATGGTCGCTTGGCACTGCACTTTTTTGATTTCTCAAAACATAGGCGGAGTTTTCGCTGTCATTATGTGTTGTTGTGGATGTGTGGTGTTCATTTCTTTCGTAGCGTGTTCAGCTGAGTGAGGCGCGCGAGTTTGAATTGTATTTGGTGTCACTGGTGTATGGTTTGTGTGGCTTTGCGTGTGTGTGTTGAGCACAGAGAGAGAGAGAGAGAGAGAGAGAGAGAGAGATCGGCTCCACATAATGCCACCCCAAAACAGCAGGGAGTCTCCACCTTGCTGCACTCGCTGGACAGTGTGTCTAAGGCGTTCAACCTGACCGGGTTGCCTCCAAACACGTCTCCGACGATTGCCTGGTTGAAGGCATATGCGACACTCGTCGGTGAAGAGAACGTGATGCCAATCCTGATCGGTCCATTCGGCATGTTGTTGGGCCCATCTGTACCGCGCTGCATGGTGTCGTGGTTGGAAAGATGGACCTCGCCATGGACGGCGGGAGTGAAGTAGGGCATCATGCAGCCTATTGCGCACAGTTTGAGTCGTAACACGTAATCCGTAGGTAGCGGTCATCCACTGCAGTAGTAGACCTTGGGCGGATTAAGCGACGCATGTCATCGACAGTTCCTCTCTGTATCTCCTCCATGTCCGAACAACATAGCTTTGGTTCACTCCGTGACGCCTGGACACTTCCCTTGTTGAGAGCCCTTCCTGGCACAAAGTAACATTGCGGACGCGATCGAACCGCTGTATTGACGGTCTAGGCATGGTTGAACTACAGACAACACAAGCCGTGTACCTCCTTCCTGGTGCAAGGACTGTAACTGATCGCTGTCGGACCCCTTCTGTCAAGTAGGCGCTGCTCATGCATGGTTGTTTACATCTTTTGGCGGTTCAAATGGTTCAAATGGCTCTGAGCACTATGGGACTCAACTGCTGTGGTCGTAAGTCCCCTAGAACTTAGAACTACTTAAACCTAACTAACCTAAGGACAGCACACAACACCCAGCCATCACGAGGCAGAGAAAATCCCTGACCCCGCCGGGAATCGAACCCGGGAACCCTCTTTTGGCGGGTTTATTGGCATCTCTGAACAGTGAAATGGACTGTCTGTGATGTAGAATCCATTGTCAACGTCTGTCTTCAGGAGTTCTGGGAACCAGGGTGATGCAAAACTTTTTTTTTTTATGTGTGTGTTATGCTCTACATATCTCGGTGTTTTTCTTGTGATTTATACCTGTCATGTTCTTTTTGAGCTTCTGTCTGACTCTTATTGCCCCTGTAACATTCACCATTCATTTGAGGGTAATGTTACTCACTGTAATCAATGGGTAATGGTAGTCACCTGTCAACTAACCATCATTTCCCCAGCAGTATTCAGGGGAAAGTCAGTGACACTTAACTACCTGTCATTTCCCCAACGGTATTTGGGAGAATGACAGTGACATTATCTGACCATCATTACCGCAATAGTATCTACGGCAGTGACAACCACCCTGTCAAATGATTATCATTGCCCCAATGGTATCCACCCTGTCAACTGACCACCACTGTCCCACACTGTAGTATCTTGGTAATTCTAGTCACCTTGTAAACTGATCACTGATACCTCAATAGTATCTAGGGTAATTGCAGTCACCCTAAAAACTGACCATCATTGTCCCAGCCAGTAGTATCCAGGATAATAGTAGTCACCCTGTTAAATGACCAACATTGCCCTTCTCATTAGTATCCAGGGCAATGGCAGTCACAAGTAAAATAACCAACGTTGCCCCAACAGTATCCACTGTAATGTGGGCAACCGTGGCAATTGAACAGCACTGCCCCACCCAATAGTATTTATAGACAGCTCTCTCACTGACTGTTTCATTTTTTCTGGTAAACGGTGGGATTGTAATATCAAAATTTACGCGCGCGCGCGCGCGTGTGTGTGTGTGTGTGTGTGTGTGTGTGTGTGTGTGTGTGTACATCTACATCAACATCATTACTGTGCAATTCACATTTAAGTTCTTGGCAGAGGGTCATCGAACCACAATCATACTATCTCTCTACCATTCCACTCCCGAACAGCGCGCAGGGAAAAACGAACACCTAAACCTTTCTGTTCGAGCTCTGATTTCTCTTATTTTATTTTGATGATCATTCGTACCTATGTAGCTTGGGCTCAACAAAATATTTTCGCATTCGGAAGAGAAAGTTGGTGACTGAAATTTCGTAAATAGATCTCGCCGCGACGAAAAACGTCTTTGCTTTAATGACTTCCATCCCAACTCGCGTATCATATCTGCCACACTCTCTCCCCTACTACGTGATAATACAAAACGAGCACCGCGCAGCAATATTCTAACAGAGGACGAACGAGTGTAGTGTAAGCTGTCTCTTTAGTGGACTTGTTGCATCTTCTAAGTGTCCTGCCAATGAAACGCAACCGTTGGCTCGCCTTCCACGCAATATTATCTATGTGGTCTTTCCAACTGAAGTTGTCCGTAATTTTAACACCCAGGTACTTAGTTGAATTGACAGCCCTGAGAATTGTACTACACTCCTGGAAATGAAAAAAAGAACACATTGACACCGGTGTGTCAGACCCACCATACTTGCTCCGGACACTGCGAGAGGGCTGTACAAGCAATGATCACACGCACGGCACAGCGGACACACCAGGAACCGCGGTGTTGGCCGTCGAATGGCGCTAGCTGCGCAGCATTTGTGCACCGCCGCCGTCAGTGTCAGCCAGTTTGCCGTGGCATACGGAGCTCCATCGCAGTCTTTAACACGGGTAGCATGCCGCGACAGCGTGGACGTGAACCGTATGTGCAGTTGACGGACTTTGAGCGAGGGCGTATAGTGGGCATGCGGGAGGCCGGGTGGACGTACCGCCGAATTGCTCAACACGTGGGGCGTGAGGTCTCCACAGTACATCGATGTTGTCGCCAGTGGTCGGCGGAAGGTGCACGTGCCCGTCGACCTGGGACCGGACCGCAGCGACGCACGGATGCACGCCAAGACCGTAGGATCCTACGCAGTGCCGTAGGGGACCGCACCGCCACTTCCCAGCAAATTAGGGACACTGTTGCTCCTGGGGTATCGGCGAGGACCATTCGCAACCGTCTCCATGAAGCTGGGCTACGGTCCCGCACACCGTTAGGCCGTCTTCCGCTCACGCCCCAACATCGTGCAGCCCGCCTCCAGTGGTGTCGCGACAGGCGTGAATGGAGGGACGAATGGAGACGTGTCGTCTTCAGCGATGAGAGTCGCTTCTGCCTTGGTGCCAATGATGGTCGTATGCGTGTTTGGCGCCGTGCAGGTGAGCGCCACAATCAGGACTGCATACGACCGAGGCACACAGGGCCAACACTCGGCATCATGGTGTGGGGAGCGATTTCCTACACTGGCCGTACACCACTGGTGATCGTCGAGGGGACACTGAACAGTGCACGGTACATCCAAACCGTCATCGAACCCATCGTTCTACCATTCCTAGACCGGCAAGAGAACTTGCTGTTCCAACAGGACAATGCACGTCCGCATGTATCCTGTGCCACCCAACGTGCTCTAGAAGGTGTAAGTCAACTACCCTGGCCAGCACGATCTCCGGATCTGTCCCCCATTGAGCATGTTTGGGACTGGATGAAGCGTCGTCTCACGCGGTCTGCACGTCCAGCACGAACGCTGGTCCAACTGAGGCGCCAGGTGGAAATGGCATGGCAAGCCGTTCCACAGGACTACATCCAGCATCTCTACGATCGTCTCCATGGGAGAATAGCAGCCTGCATTGCTGCGAAAGGTGGATATACACTGTACTAGTGCCGACATTGTGCATGCTCTGTTGCCTGTGTCTATGTGCCTGTGGTTCTGTCAGTGTGATCATGTGATGTATCTGACCCCAGGAATGTGTCAATAAAGTTTCCCCTTCCTGGGACAATGAATTCACGGTGCTCTTATTTCAATTTCCAGGAGTGTATTTATCGAGTAATCGAATTCCAACGGATTTCTTTTGGAACTCATGTAGATCACCTCACACTTTCCGTTATTTAGCGTCAACTGCCACCTGCCACACCATACAGCAATCTGTTCTAAATCGCTTTGCAACTGATACTGGTCTTCGGATGACCTTACTAGACGGTAAATTACAGCATCATCTGCGAACAACCTAAGAGAAGTGCTCAGATTGTCACCCAGGTCATTAATATAGATCAGGAACAGCAGAGGTCCCAGGACGCTTCCCTGGGGAACACCTGATATCACTTCAGTTTTACTCGATGATTTGCCGTCTATTACTACGAACTGCGACCTTCCTGACAGGAAATCACGAATCCAGTCGCACAACTGATACGATACCCCATAGGCCCGCAGTTTGACTAGAAGTCGCTTGTGAGGAGCGGTGTCAAAAGCTTTCCGGAAATCTAGAAATACGGAATCAACTTGAGATCCCCTGTCGATAGCGGCCATTACTTCGTGCGCAAAAGAGCTAGCTGCGTTGCACAAGAACGATGTTTTCCGAAACCATGCTGATTACGTATCAATAGATCGTTCCCTTCGAGGTGATTCATAATGTTTGAATACAGTATATGCTCCAAAACCCTACTGAAAACCGACGTCAATGATATAGGTCTGTAGTTCGATGGATTACTCCTACTACCCTTCTTAAACACTGGTGCGACCTGCGTAATTTTCCAATCTGTAGGTACAGCTCTATCGGTGAGCGAGCGGTTGTATATGATTGCTAAGTAGGGAGCTTTTATATCGGCGTAATCTGAAAGGAACTTAATCGGTATACAATCTGGACCTGAAGACTTGCCCATATCAAGCGATTTGAGTTGCTTCGCAACCCCTAAGGTATCTACTTCTAAGAAACTCATGCTAGCAGCTGTTCGTGTTTCAAATTCTGGAATATTCCACTCGTCTTCCCTGGTGAAGGAATTTCGGAAAACTGCGTTCAATAACTCCGCTTTAGCGGCACAGTCGTCGGTAACAGTACCATCGGCACTGCGCAGCGAAGGTATTGACTGCGTCTTGCCGCTTGTGTACTTTACATACGACCAGAATTTCTTCGGATTTTCTACCAAATTTCGAGACAATGTTTCGTTGTGGAACTTATTAAAGGCATCTCGCATTGAAGTCCGTGCCAAATTTCGCGTGTCTGTAAATTTTAGCCAATCTTCGGGATTTCGCGTTCTTCTGAACTTCGCATGCTTTGTCCGCTGCCTCTGCAACAGCGTTCGGACCTGTTTTGTGTACCATGGGGGATCAGCTCCATCTCTTACCAATTTATGAGGTATGAATCTCTCAATTGCTGCTGCTACTATACCTTTGAATTTGAGCCACATCTCGTCTACATTTGCATAGTCAGTTCGGAAGGAATCGAGATTGTCTCTTAGGAAGGCTTCTAGTGACACTTTATCCGCTTTTTTAAATAAAATTATTTTCCGTTTGTTTCTGGTGGATTTGGAAGAAATGGTATTTATCCTAGCTACAACGACCTTGTGATCACTAATCCCTGTATCAGTCATTATGCTCTCTTATTAGCTCTGGATTGTTTGTGGGTAAGAGGTCAAGTGTGTTTTCGGAACCATTTACAATTCGCGTGGGTTCGTGGACTAACTGCTCGAAATAATTTTCAGAGAAAGCATTTAGGACAATCTCGGAAGATGTTTTCTGCCTACCACCGGTTTTGAACAATTATTTTTGCCAACATATCGAGGGAAGGTTGAAGTCCCCACCAACTATAACCGTATGAGTGGGGTATTTATTTGTTACGAGACTCAAATTTTCTCTGAACTGTTCAGCAACTGTATCATCGGAGTCTGGGGGTCGGTAGAAGGAGCCAATTATTAACTTAGTTCGGCTGTTAAGTATAACCTCCACCCAGACCAATTCGCACGGAGTATCTACTTCGACTTCACTACAAGATAAACCACTACTGACAGACACAAACACTGCACCACCAATTCTGCCTAATCTATCTTTCCTGAACACCGCCTGAGACTTCGTAAAAATTTCTGCAGAACTTATTTCAGGCTTTAGCCATCTTTCTGTACCTATAACGATTTCAGCTTCTGTGCTTTCTATTAGCGCTTGAAGCTCAGGGACTTTCCCAGCACAACTACAACAATTTACAACTACAATTCCGACTGTTCCTTGATCCAAGCACGTCCTGTATTTGCCATGCACCCTTTGAGATTGCAGCCCACCCCGTACTTTCCCGAGGCTTTCTAACCTAAAAGACCGCCCAGTCCACGCCGCACAGCCTCAGCTACCCGTGTAGCCGCCAGCTGAGTGTAGTGAACTCCTGACCTAATCAGCGGAACCCGAAACCCCACTACCCTATGGCGCAAGTTAAGGAATCTGCAGCCAACACGGTCGCAAAACCGTCTGAGCCTCTGATTCAGACCCTCCACCCGGCTCTGCACCAAAGGTCCGCAGTCGGTTCTGTCAACGATGCTGCAGTTGGTGAACTCTGCCTTCATCTCGTAAGCAAGACCGGCAGCCTTCACCAAATCAGATAGCCGCTGGAATCCAGAGAGAATTACCTCAGATCCAAAGCGACACACGTCATTAGTGCCGACATGTGCCACCACCTGCAGCTGGCTGCACCCTGTGCTCTTCATGGCATCCGGAAGGACCCTTTCCACATCAGGAATGACTCCACCCGGAATGCACACGGAGTGTGTGGATGTGTGTATGCGTGTCTGTCCATAGTAGTTTGACAATGGTTGCACCAACAGGCAAGAGTTATAAACTAAAATAAACTCCGTCCGAAAAGACCTTGAAAGGCCCAACGGTATCGATCGGCCGCCGTGTCATCCTCTACCCACAGGTGTCACTGGATGCAGATGTGGAGGGCAATGGAGAGGCATGTGGTCACCACACCACTCTCCCGGCCGTATGTCAGTTTACGAGACCGGAGCTGCTGCCTCTCAATCAAGTAGCTCCTCAGTTTTCCCCACAAGAGCTGAGTGCACCCCGCTTGCCAACAGCGCTCGGCAGACCGATCCAAGTTCTAGCCTAGCCCGACAGGACGGGTCGTAAGTCGTGCTTGGGTAGCTCATGTGATAGAGCACTTGCCCGCGGAAGGCAATGGTCCCGAGTTCGAGTCTCGGTTCGGCACAGGAAATTTCATTTTCAAAGAGTCTGACGAGATTCAAACTGGCAGCGTTCTACAACTCAGGACTGCATTTCAACCACTACACTGTGCCCCAACTCTGAGTTGCATATTTATGATACATTTCGATCCCGAATCTTGGATCTGCCCCTTGTATTTCGCATTGCATCAGACGTGATAACCCTACCATAAACAACAGTCATACACAGCGATGATAATGGAATACGCAGATTTCGTACACTGCTCTAACCGAACAATGGAAGTGAACTGACCATTTGTTGTGGCAGTTTGGCGATGACGAACACTTCGTTCGTTACGTTAAGCTCTCTAATTGGAGGAAACCAGCTCCAATATCAACCAACAGGTAATTTGCTACTGGTTGATCACGCCAGAAGGCGGGCGTCATCTATCCTGCTTGTAGTACGCATCCGGTTTATCTGCACCAGAAGTTCAGTAATATTTCAGTAATTAAAAACTTTGAACATAGCTGCTAAGGTTCAGTGACCGTGTCAGAATTATATTGTAACAAATAAGCCCTCGGTCACAAATATTAAGTCAAAATTGACCTGGTTTCGACGCTACTATGAGCGTCGTCTTCAGAATTAGACTAACTGTACTAAAACATTAGGTATATAGTACATTAATAAAATTAAAGTTTGTACTGACTCGAAAAGATGCAGTACTTACAAGTCACATATTAAAAAAGATCTCAGCCGGAAAGGCGACGTCATGAACACTTGTGCGATGGCGAGCCGCTAAGGGCTGCTCGTACAGTAGACAAGGGTTGCAACAAGAGTTGTTTTAGTACAGTTAGCCTAATTCTGAAGACTACGCTCATAGTAGCGTCGAAACCAGGTCAATTTTGATTTAATATTTGTGACCGAGGGCTTATTTGTTACAATATGTTTCAGTAATTTTCACCTTGAGAAAGTTTACTCTCATAATTTTATATTGCAAATATTTTAAATCTTACATCCATCATTTAAGAGTTACCAACTTAATACTATTACGGCGTCAACTGTAGCCTTCAGTTCGAACACTCAGGGGCCAACTAGGTGTACAGTTTGAGCTTCTTTCCGCGTCTGCTCAATCGACGAGCTACTTTGCAACGTACTGGAGTGAGGACAGTTGTTTACAGAAGTTGGTTTTGTTTGCAACTTTGTTGCTTTAAGGGGCTCCGGAAAGGCTCAAAATCATGAAAAGTTCAATTTTTACTTTTTTGCGTTTTCTGAATCTGCAGACTATTACCTTTTAATAGATATATAATTTATTCAATTCCGAAGACTACAACTATTTTTAATTTTTTTTTTGAAATGTGTTCTACATGGGCGTGACCCACTGTGGCGCTGTTAAACTTCTGTCAAATGGTGTTATTATTAACGTCCGTGATCATCAGGTACATTTTAGTGATGTGAGATAAAGTATGTGTTGTGGCTAACCTGTGATGGTTCAATATATATCGCTGGTGTGATTGTAGATTGTTTCATGTTTATTTACTTTGTCGTTATCTCGAAAATATTCGTAATTAATTCTGTTTCTTGTGTCTCTGTTTTGTTGAAGTATAATAATGAGTAAAAGTAAAGTTATTAGAAATCCTCTGAAGGCTTTTAAGGAAAGGAGAAATGTTGGAAAGCCAAAGGTATGTGTTATTACTGTAAACAATAAAGACGATAACCAAGTGAGTGAACCTAACCTCTCAAGTACACCTGCCCATAGCAGTCAAAGTGGGAAAGAAAATACTTCACAGAAGAAGCTTGGTTCAATGAGTGAAAACTATGAATGTTTTATGGGCGAATCGGATCTGAATGAAATATTTAATATGTCGGTTCTCAAAGGAATTTTTTCAAACTGTGTAAGATGTATTCATTGTTGTGAAGTTGGTCTGGAACTCTCCATAATAAAGCACGTAGGACTTGCTAGTGAAATACAACTGAAATGTAATAAGTGTTCATACATGACCACCTTTTGGAACAGTGTTGCAGTAACTACAACTGAAGAAAATGGTAGCAAAATCTACGAACACAACATTAGATTTGTTTATTCCTTGCGTTCAGTTGGTAAGGGTGCTACTGCAGGTGCAGTTTTCTGTGGCATCATGAATCTTCCAAATCCCCCAACCAAGTTCACGACCTATAATAAATTAATAGGGTCTAAAGTAGAAGATGTCTGTATAGAATCTATGAAGAACGCTGTGGAAGAGGCAGTAATGGAAAATAATGGTAACAGAGATTTGACTGCAGCGTTCGATGGTACCTGGCATAAACGGGGACACACATCTCTTCATGGTGTAGTATCTGCCACCAGTATGTATACAGGGAAAGTTTTAGATGTAGCAGTAATATCAAAGTATTGTAGATGTCCACAAAAATATAAAGGTACACATGAAAATAATTGCAAAGCTAACTATAGTGGCAGTAGTGGAGGAATGGAAGTGGCTGGTGTTGCCAGTATATTCCAGCGTTCTGAGGCGTGTGATAAAGTGCGATATGTTAATTACCTTCGTGACGGTGATTCTAAAAGTTTCAAACATGTTCAAGGACTAAAGCCCTATGGTGATGATGTTGTAGTGCAGAAATTTGAGTGTATTGGACACGTACAGAAGCGAATGGGAACAAGACTTCGGCGACTGAAAGCTTCGTACAAAAACAAAAACTCAGTGATGGTAAAGGGTTGGATGGGAAGGGAAGGTTAACTGACAGTGTAATTGACAAAATACAGAAATATTGTGGAATGGCTATTAGGCAAAATACACAAAGTGTCGACGAAATGAAGAAGGCTGTTTGTGCTCTTTTTTTTCATACTTCTTCAACCGATGAAAATCCCCAACATAGCTTGTGTCCCAAAGAAGAAGACAGTTGGTGTAAATATAACAAAGGATTGCTAACTGGTGAAGTGTACACTCATAAGCATAGTCTGCCTCATGCAATAATGGAGGTGATAAAACCTATTTTCAGAGACTTAGCAGCACCTGAACTGTTGAAAAAGTGTATTCACGGAAAAACTCAAAACCCCAATGAAAGTGTAAATAGTGTTATATGGTCGAGAATCCCCGAGACTGTATTTGTTGGAATAGAAACACTTCACTTTGGTGTGTATGATGCTGTTGCGACTTTCAATGATGGCAACATTGTAAGGTGCAAGGTATTTAGAAATATGGGAATGAAGATAGGTTCTAACATGGTACGAGCGATGCTTGCTTTAGACAAGGAACGCCTTCGGGCTGCAGACAGGGCTGTAAAGAGTCTAGAAATACAAGCAAGAGTAAACAGGAGGAGGAACAAGAGGAAGCTGGAGGAGGAGTTTGCAGAGGATGAAGATAATCCATCCTATGGACCTGGAATGCACTAAAAAGTTAATCCAATCTTTGTCGCTCGATTCCCAAAACTTTTATTTTCTCATACTAATTACATGTTTTCTAAGGATCTTCCAAACATATTTGTTTCAAACTTTCAGTAAATGTTACACAGTACCTTCTGCATAATTTACCACAGCCTTTTTCCAAAAAACTGTATATTTTTGAATATATAAATAAAAAATTGCAAAAAAATGTTGTGAATTTTCAATACAATTGAAAAAAAATCATCTTTAATAACTGAACTAAAATTTTGTAAAATCCCTGTGTTCAGTTGTATCCCATATTCCAATAAATAATCTGTAAAAAGTTCAACTTCCTACCTCAAATACTTTGTGAGGAAAGATGTAATTTATAAGCGTTATTTTAACACTGCAAGTATAGGGCGTTCCGGAGCCCCTTAAACAGATTAGAGATTACAGATTTTAAACAGATTACCTGATGTTTACTTGGTAATAAATTTAATGACATGAGGCTTATTCGTACAGGGCAGTTCAAAACGAATGTAGCGGTTACAAAGAGCTGTAACTATTTAATGCATAACGGTACATCGATAAGTAGACCGTAAAGACCGTAAAAAGAAATTAAAAATTTCGATCGTTTCGTCAATGTATGAATTATGCTACAGCAATGCTGGAAGCCATAGAGGATGAAATATTCGCCGCACTTCTCACTTTTAACAATTAGTCAGCCTTCCGTGTATGTGCCAAGGAAAGCTGGCACAATATCAGAAAATGGGCTACAGAAAAGCCTTCATGTGTAACATCAGCATGGCTCACGGCAAGTTAATGTGTTCTGTACGACGTTGATACAAAAACTGTGCGGTCCATTTTTTTCTACATTTATCTGGACATGATTCAATAATAGCTGATGCCACAGCTTGTTATGTTTTCCACAGACTATATCTTTCTTCTAGGAGCAGCTCCACATTCAGGTATCTGTATGGAGGATCGCATATTTTCTGCTCAGCGTCTTCCAAACTATTGGATTGGACATAATGGATGTTAGGAAGCTGTGACCTGCTCTTGACCATCTAGGTCACTGATTTCAGATCCGCGCTAAGTTGGTGAGCCTTACCTTACAGGTGCAGGCGGTGCTGGCTTCGGTCAGGTATTTTGTGTCTGCTGCCAATAGGCGTCACTGTGGGGGACGCAAGTTGGAACTCAAAGGACATCCAGCACATCCCACTTTACAGGGGGCTGGTCGTAAGCCCTCCACAGTTCCTCTGACAAACAGCTTTCAGGCGCTGTCCTGCGCCAGATACAGTCGCTTGTCCTGTGTCAGAGGAAGCCTCTGGGCCGGTAAGATCCAGGCATTCACAGAGAGTGGGATTGCTGGTAGTTGGGAGCTCCATTGTTAGGCGTGTAATGGGGCCCCTTTGAGATATAGTTGTCAAGGAGGGGAAGGAGTACAATGCACACTCAGTGTGCGTAAGTGAGTCATCCCAGATGTTGGAACTGATGTTCCCAAATGCCATGAAGAGCAGAGCATGCCTTCAGGCGCAGTTACAACGTGCAAAGGAGGAACTAGATAGGTTGAGGAGGGTGAAGGGTGGTGGGTAATGGGAAATGGCAGTTGGCAAGAAGGCAGCTAGGAGGAGGAGGTATTCAGTTATACTTTACATATATGCAATAGATTTGACCAACTGTCAGAGCTGAGTGAAGAGGAGTCTCTTGTAGCTGTAGATGTAGGGAACATGCAGCAGTCCTCGGCAGTTAGGAGACGTAAGTCAGTTGCAAAGTCTAACAGAAAGAAGAAGGTCCTGCCTGCTAGGTAGTTCGCACGGTAGAGGTGTGGGCCAGCAGTTGCAGGAAGTGTTGGGGAGTGAGTACCAGATCACCAGCACTGTGAAGCCTAGTGCAGCGTTGGCTCAGGTGCCTGACAGCATAGGGGAGTTATGTAGGAATTTGACGAAGGAGGATCAGGTAGTGATAGTGGATGAAACAGCGAATAGTCTTGATAGGGATTGGGAATATGATGTAGGTGGTGACCTGGTAAACATAGCTACTCAAACTGGTGGCACTAATGTGCATTTCGTGCAAATGTTTAAGCGTCATGATCAGCCTCATTTTAATGTGTCTGTTAGGCGCATTAACATGGGGCTGGTGAAGGTGCTGATGATGGGGGCATGGGTAACATTTCAGTGGTACTAGTTGGGTCCATCAGTAGATTGGATTTCAGTAGGCATGGCCTGCACCTCAATAGCTATGGGAAGGGGAGGCTGGCAAAGCTTATAGGTGACAGTGTAGTGGGTGGTGATGGGATCATTCGTGGAAAAATCCTGTTGTAGTTGGTGTTAGAGCTGTACCTTTTTTAGATTGAAAGCAGCTGATAGGTATACCAGCTTAAAGGAAGTCCCTCTGACTAAGGGCTCACCTTCAGGGGATCTCAAGTAGAGAAGGAATTAGCATATTTCCTCAAAATATAAGAGGTAATGGGAGTAAAGTTAGTGAACTGCTTATAGATGTTGACTCTGAAATTATTGGTATGTCGGAGCACCACTCTAGTAATTTGACAATTCAGAGGCTTCCTTTACCAGGATACAGATCAGCTGGCTGTTTTTCAAGGAATTCCTTGCTGGGCGAGGGAGTGTCTATGTACATTAAAAACAGTGTTCCATTTGAGACCATAGATGTGTCAAAGCACTGCACTGAACAGATATTTGAAAATTGTGCTGGGGCAGTTGAATTTAGTGAAACTAAACTTCTAATAGTTGTTGTTTATAGGGTCCCCTAACTCTGACTTCGGAGCATTTCTGCTCACACTAGAGAGGGTTCTTGACTCACTTTGTAGGAAGTACCAGAAATTAGTTATACATGGCGACTTCAGTATAAATTTTGTATATGATGGTGCAAGGAAAAGGATGTTGGTAGATCTCCTAAATTCATATGATCTGATGCAGACTATTTTTTCCAACCCGGATGCAGGGGAACTGTACCACAGCCATAGAAAATAGTTTTATTCATTCTTCATTACTAGATGGGCATTCTGTTAGTATAAGAGTGAATGGCCTTTTGGACCATGATGCACAAATTTTAACACTAAAAGGCTTTTTTAGTCAAACAAATGTCACATATAATTACAAATTATGTAGAAAAGTTAATTCAACAGCAAAAGACAGCTATTTAAACCTTCTCAAGAAACAAGAGTGGCAGGATGTTTATAGTACTGATAACATAGATGATAAATATAATGCTTTCCTTAGCAAAGTTCTCTTGCTCTTTGAGAGTTGCTTTCCATTAGATCGTTCTAAATGGGGTACTAGCAGTAGTAGGCAGCCCAGGTGGCTGATTAGTGGGATAAGGATATCATGTAGAACAAAGTGGGAATTATATCAAAATGTTAGAAGTAATCACAATCAAGCTGGAGTAGCCCATTACAGACAGTATTGTAAGGTGCTCAAGAATGTTGTTAGGAAGGCAAAGAGTATGTGGTATGCAAATAGAAAAGCTAATTCACAAGATAAAATTAAAACGGTATGGTCAGTTGTGAAGGAAGTGTCTCGTCACCAGCACAAGGTCGACGATATAAATTCAGTTTGTATTAAAAATATTTCTGTTACTGTTAAATCAGATAGATGTACAACATTTAACAATCATTTTCTGAGAATTGTTAGTGAATGTAATAAAAATTAGATTCTACAGGGAATCATATAACTTTCTTGGCAAATGCCTTTCTGAGATTGTTGCTGAAATACTCCTCTGTGATACAGACAAGGGGGAAATTAAGTCAATATTTAAATCACTGAAGACTAAGGACTCTCATAGTTATGATGGAGTGCCTAGCAGAATATTAAAGTACTATGCTGCACATGTCAGCCCTGTATTTAGCCATATTTGTAATTTTTCCTTTAGGGATGGGCAGTTTCCCTAACGATTTAAGTATTCAGTAGTGAAGCTGCTTTATAAAAAGGAAGATAATTTTAGACCATTGTTTGCTACAGTTATTGAAAAGACTGTGTATGTAAGAATAACTGATCATTTTATATCACACAATTTGGTATCAAATGTACAGTTCGGCTTTAGACGTCGTTTAACAACTGAAAATGCGATATTCTCTTTTCTCTGTGAGGTACTGGATGGGCTAAACAAAAGGTTTCTAACGTTTGGCATATTTTCTGATTTAACTTGGACGTTTTGTTGTGTTTATCACAAAATATTGCTCCAGAAGTTGGACCATCACGGAATATCGGGAGTAGCTCACAATTGGTTCACCACTTACTTTAGCAACAGACAGCAAAAGGTTATTATTGACAATGTTGATAACGGCTTTGATGTGGGGTCTGAGTGGGGTACTGTTAACTGGGGGGTGCCCCAGGGATCAGTGTTGGGGCCACTCCTGTTCCTTATTTATATAAATGATATGCCCTCTAGTATTATGAGTAAGTCTAACATATTTTTGTTTGCTTGGTAGCTTGGTAGCAAAGGATGTTGTGTGCAACATTGGCTCGGTTTCAATTAGTGCAGTTCATGACCTAAGTTCATGGCTTGTAGGAAACAAACTAATGCTAAACCACAGTAAGACTCAGTGTTTACAGTTTGTAACATACAATTCAACGAAACCTGACGTTTTAATTTCACAGAATGTGCATACGATCAGTGAAACTGAACAGTTCAAATTTCTAGTTGTTCAGATAGGTAGTAAACTGTTGTGGAAAGCCCACATTCAGGATCTTATTTAAAGACATAGTGCTACAATTTTTACTGTTCGAACGGTGATTGAAGTGAGTGATCGTTTGATACGAAAAGTAGTCTACTTTGCTTATTTTCATTCGTTTGTGTCGTATGGAATTATGTTTTGTAGTAACTCTTTCCATTCTAAAAGGATATTTTTGGCTCAGAAACGGGCGATTTGAGCAATAAGTGGTGTAAGTTCACGAACCTCTTGTCGACCCCTATTACCAGTCTGGGTATTTTGACATTGGCCTTTCAATATATACATTGCTTGCTGCCATTTCTTGTTAACAACATTAGCTTATTCCCAAGAATAAGCAGCTTTCACTCAGTTAATACTCGGCAGCAATCAAACTTGCATTTGGATCGGATTTCCTTAACTCTTGTGCAGAAAAGTGTGCAGTATACTGCTGCATCCATTTTCAATAAGCTACCACTCGAATTCAAAAATCTTACCAGTAATCTACGCGCTTTCAAATCGAAACTGAAGACTTTCCTCATGGGTCACTCCTTCTATTCTGTCGAGGAGTTCCTTGAAAATTAAGCTGATTCTTCTTGTATTGTTGGTTGCGTTTACTTAAACTTGTGGACTGACATTTTTCTGGTTTATAAACATTTTATTTTTATCTGTTATTACTTTTATGTTCTAATTTCATGTACTGAAACGTTCCATGACCTTGTAGATTTGCTCCTCAATTTGGTCCTACGGAACTTGACGTGTAAATAAAAATAAAAAGGCACATGGTGCAGCCATCTGCAGGTGGTAGCTGGTATCGCTACTACTGGTGTCCATCGCTTAGGATCAGAAGGGATCCTCCCTGGTTTCCGGCGGCTATGTGAATAGCTAAACACTTCCGGACCAGTTGCGGAATTTTGGGTACAGAGCCAACTGGAGGGTCTGAATCAGAGGCTCAGATGATTCTGTGACCTTGTAGGCTACCAATTCCTTGACATGCGCCATAAGGAGGTGGGGTATCAGTTCCAATAAATAGGTATGTGGTTCAATACACACAGGAGGCGGCCACAAGGGTTAGTGTGGGCTTCGTGGAGTGGACTGGGCGGCTTCTTAGGTTAGAGAATCTCTGGAAAGAACAAAATGTCAAATTGTCAAAGGTGCGGCTCAATCACAGGACACGGCAGACCTAGGAACCATAGGCGTTACAGTTGTAAAAATTTTAGGGGCTGTCTTGTAGAAGAACCAGAGCTCCAAGTGCTAGTAAAAAGCAAAGAAACTCAAATCGTTACAGGTACTGAAAGCTGGCTAAAGTCGGAGATACGCTAAGCTGAAATTTTTACAAAGACTCGTACGTTGTTCAGAAAGGATAGCTGAAATAAAGTTGGCGATGACGTGTTTGTTCCTCTTAGAAATATTTTATCTTGCACTGAAATTGAAATAGATAGTTTATATGAGCTAGAATGGGTAGAGGTTATACTTGGCACCGGAATGTGTTAATTCCTTTTACCCACGCCCTCACTCAGATGATACAGCTAATGAAAGGTTCAAAGAAAACTTGAGTATTATTTCAAGTAGGTATCACACTCATAGTTAAAGTTGGTGGTGACTTCAATCCACCCTCGATATGTTGGCGAAAACATATGTTCAAAGCCGATAGTAGGCACAAAATATCGTCCAAAATTCTAGTAAAGGCTTTTTACAAAAATTACTTCGAACAGTTAGTCCCAAAGTCCACCCAAAGTGTAAATGCTTGCGAAAACATACTTGAGCTCTTAGTAGCAAATAACCCTGATTAAATAGAAGCATGACAAACTGCCTATTGGCTTCTGTCTCGGGTTCTTCGGCCGACGTTCATCTAATGATTTTTCTGACGTTTCGCCAGCACGAGTGGCTGGCATTGTCAAAGCTTCACCCTCCATTGCCGGTGGTGAACTGGTTCACCACCGGCAATGGAGGGTGAAGCTTTGACAATGCCAGCCACTCGTGCTGGCGAAACGTCAGAAAAATCATTAGATGAACGTCGGCCGAAGAACCCGAGACAGAAGTCAATAGGCAGTTTGTCAACAAGTGGCCACGAAAGCCTCAACAATTTTGTAAATAGAAGCATGCTGACCTGTACATAGATTAGTGACCACAAGTTCATTGAAGCAAAACTGAATACCATAACACACAAACCCACCAAAAAGAAACGCAAATTATATCTTTTACAAAACGAGATAAAAATTCGTTTGATTTCTCGAGGGACAGTCTCCATTCAATCCACACTTGTTATGCAACCATGGATGAGATGAGACTTCTTTCGACAGCAATTGAGAGATTTATATCAAATAAATTAATAAGGGACGGAACTGAAATCACCTGATATAAAAATGGCTAGAATACTGTTGCAAAAGCAACGGAAAAAGCAAGACAAATATAAAGGCACACAAGCTCCACAAGATTGGCGAAATTTTACAAATGCTCGAAATTTAGCGCGGACGTTTCATAAGTTACACAACGAAAATGTGCTTCGAAATCTGGCGTACACTCCAAAGAGATTCTGGTTGTATTAAAATACACTAGGGGCAAGACGCAACACGTTCACTACGTAATAGCGATCGTAATGTTACTGATGAAAGTGTCACTAAAGCGGAGTTACTAAATTTCGTTTTTCGAACTTGTTTCGCCAAATTAGACAAAGTATATGTTCCAGAATTCGAATCAAGGACAGCTGCCGACGTGAATGACTTAGAAGTAGATATCCTCGGTGTAGCGAAGCAACTCAGATCACATAATAAAGGCACGTCTCCTGATCCAAACTGTATACCAATTAGATTCTCTTCAGAATACGCTGATGTAATAGCTCCATACTTAGCATCCATATACTGTACAACTGCTCCCTCGACGAAAGATCAGTACCTAAACACTGGAAAAGTGCACAGGCCACACCCACATTCGTGAAAGGAAACTGGAGAGTAATCTGTGTAATCGCAGACCCAAATCAAATGGCTCTGAGCACTCTGGGACTTAACATCTGAGGTCATTAGTCCCCTAGAACTTAGAACTACTAAAACCTAACCAACCTAAGGACATCACACACATCCATGTCCGAGGCAGTCGCGCGGTCGCGCGGTTCCAGTCTTGAGCGCCTAGAACCGCTCGGCCACACTGACCGGAGCAGATCCATATCACTGACGTCGATTTGCAGTAGGATTTTGGAACACATATTGTGTTAGAACGTCATGAATTACCTCGGAGAAATTGATCTATTGACAGATAACTGTGGTCGAGCGGTTCTAGGCGCTACAGTCTGGAACTGAGGGACCGCTACGTTCGCAGGTTCGAATCCTGCCTCGGGCATGGATGTGTGTGATGTCCTTAGGTTGGTTAGGTTTAAGTAGTTCTAAGTTCTTGGGTACTGATGACCACAGCAGTTAAGCCCCATAGTGCTCAGAGCCATTTGAACCATTTTGACAGATAGCTAACCAACTGACTAACTAACTAACTTAGTCAGAACAGATTCAGAAAATATCGCTTGCTTCCAGCGGAACTAGTTCTGTATTCTCTTGAATTAATAGGTGCTATCCACAAGATATCTCAAATTGATTCCATACTCCCAGGTTTCCAGAAGGCTTTTGATACCATTCCTCATAAGCGGCTTCTAATCAGATTATCTACTTATGGAGTATCGACTCAGCTGTGGGACTAGATTCGTTATTTCCTGAATGAGATTTTCACTCTGCAGTGGAGTGTGCGCTGATATGAAACATCCGGGCAGATTAAAACTGTGTGCCCGACCGAGACTCGAACTCGGGACCTTTGCCTTTCGCGGGCAAGTGCTCTACCAACTGAGCTACCGAAGCACGACTCACGCCCGGTCCTCACAGGCTTACTTCTGCCAGTATCTCGTCTCCTACCTTCCAAACTTTACAGAAGCTCTCCTGCGAACCTTGCAGAACTAGCACTCCTGAAAGAAAGGATACTGCGGATACATGGCTTATCCACAGCCTGGGGGATGTTTCCAGAATGAGATTTTCACTCTGCAGCGGAGTGTGCACTGATATGAAACTTCCTGGCAGATTAAAACTATGTGCCCGAGTTCGAGTCTCGGTCGGGAACACAGTTTTATCAAAGTCAGGAACGTGGTTGTACGCATTTCTCCTCCTTACACGAGGCGTCACAACAACGTTTCACCAGGCAACGCCGGTGAACTGCTGTTTGTTATGAGAAATCGGTTGGAAACTTTCCTCATGTCAGCACGTTGTAGGTGTCGCCACCGGCGCCAACCTTGTGTGAATGCTCTAAAAAGCTAATCATTTGCATATCACAGCATCTTCTTCCTGTCGATTAAATTTCGCGTCTGTAGCACGTCACCTTCGTGGTGTAGCAATTTTAATGACCAGTAGTGTGTATACGATTTAGGAGACAATATGAGCGACCCTTTGTAACGTAGCAAATTATTACGAGTTGTCTTCTCGCACTGAAAGCGTATCTTGCCGTAGAGCCGGGAGGAGAGCGGATGCTGGCTCTCACGGTGTCACAGCTGACGCTGGCTACTGGGCCCAGCGAGCCGTGTACTTGCTTAACGCTGCGTACAGTATGTTACACATACTCTCCATGAATCTGAAGAACTCCTATTAAATATTAATCGACCTTTTTCATACTTAGTGTACCGAATTCTATGGATAACACAACCACGTTGCTAGAATTTCAAATCAATAACTTCAATACTTTTAAAGATATAAATTTTTATTTCATTTATTGGCTCTGAGCACTATGGGACTTAACATCTGTGGGCATGAGTCCCCTAGAAGTTAGAACTACTGAAACCTAACTAACCTAAGGACATCACACACATCCATGCCCGAGGCAGGATTCGAACCTGCGACCATAGCGGTCACGCGGTTCCAGACTGAAGCGCCTAGAACTGCACGACCACACCGGCCGGCTATATATATATATATATATATATATATATATATATATATATATATATATATATATATATATATATATATAATATAATATAATAACCGTAGTGGCAATGTGAAGCCGAGTAGGGGCTGTAACGTATTGACCTATACTATGAACTGAAACTACAACCAAGAGGATAGGTTCATACAACCTAATTCTCTGGAATTTTCTTTAGTTTCATTTCCACAGATTTCTGACGTAATTAATATCGGAAAATTATTATTTCGTTGTGTTCTGGCTGTGTGAATGTTTCGGAGAGACTGAGAGAGTGAGTGGAGGACATAGTAAAGTGAGAATGTGATATTTTATTTAAACTACGGTATGTAAATGTGTAGCCGGCCGGTGTGGCCGAGCGATGCTAGGCGCTACAGTCAGGAACCGCACGACCGCTACGGTCGTAGGTTCGAATCCTACCTCATGCATGGATGTGTGTGATGTCCTTAGGTTAGTTAGGTTTTAGTAGTTCTAAGTTCTTGGGTACTGATGACCTCAGATGTTAAGTCCCATAGTACTCAGAGCCATTTGAAACATTTTTTGTAAATGTGTAAATGTAAGAATGAGAAAGTTGTTGTGTGATGGGAGAATTTGTGACGTACGTCCGAGTGAGTCTGATTGTATAAAGGGCAGCCACAAGTGGGCATTAAGAATAAAATTTATTATTAACTTATTCTGAGGAAAGGAATCGTATTTTGTTTTCATTAAATTTTATTTACTTTCGGAATTACGAGATTTCTAGTCTAAAGTACTTGTGGTAATCTTTAGCTGACATTAGCAATACCGCGAATATAGAAGTGCTCGAGATGATCTGATTGGTTGCTTAACATACAAGCCAATAAGAATTCAGCATTTTCCCGCGAACATGAGTAGGTGTTTGTGCCTCAGATCTACGAATCGAGATAGTCGCTCAGGAGCCCTCTCCTGGTAAACACCTACGTTAAATCGCACTGATCAAAATTGTACCAAAATGAAAAAGGGCGCACGTTTGATCAGTTCTCGTATCGGTGACGGAAAGCGACAACAGTGTTGAGTATTATGTGAATGTTTGAACTTCGTGAGTAGTTCAGTTTAGGATATTTTCGCTTGTGAACATACCACGTCGCACATAAACTCCGTGTGGCGTGCTTATTACAGATTACGAAACCTTGTGGCGAGCACTACTTTCCAAGAAGCCTGCTGAACGACTGAATGTGTTAACTCAAAGTACAAGCAGTCGTGCGTCAGTGACTGTTTAGGAGGCTTAAAATATCGGGTCGGACTAAATAACTTCTGACTGCTTTTGGATGTGAACTTGTTACACAGACGGTCAGTATCATTGCATGTCACCATGTTAAATACGGACTTCATAGCCATAGCCATAGCCATAGCCAAGACAATAAAACAACTAAAAGGAAATTTTTTGCCGTTTTTTTAAGACAACTCACGCAATGATTCCGAACACTCGATAGTGTAACTAACTTTCAGCTACTACCCATAGACTGGAGCTATGAGCCCTTTGCGTGGTAGGTATTTAATAGAATTTTCTTCAACGCTGCTTTTGTCGGCTAAACCAGTAGACGCCATCGCCGAGCGAAGGGGCAGACAACCGGAAGCCCATCCAAGTAAGTGGACAGATTGTTTAAAGAATAGTGAGAGCAGGGCCCGCCTTGCCGCACCTCTTAGACTATTTGCAGATGATGCTGTCATTTACCGTTTAGTAAAGTCATCAGAAGATCAAAACCTGTTGCAAAACAATTTCGACAGGATATCTGTAGGGTGTGAAAACAGCAATTTACTCTAAATTGTGAAAGGTGTGAGTCATCGACATGAGTATTAAAAGGAATCTGTTAAATTTTCGTTACAGGATAAATCAGACAAATCTAAAGGCTGTAAACTCAGCTAAATGCTTAGGGATTACAATTACGAACAACTCAAACTGGAACGATCACATAGACAATGTTGTGGATAAAGCGAAATAAAGATTGCGTTTTATTCGCCGAATGCGTAGGAGATGCAACGAATTCACTGAAGAGACGCTACACAACGGTTGTCCGTATTGTTGTGAGGAAAGGGACCCTTGCCAGAGAGAACTGACGATGGACATGGAAAAGTTCAAAGAAGGGCAGCTCGTTTTGTATTATCGCGAATCAGGCCATGGAAGTGACACATGAATTGGGGGGTATGGGGCAATCATTAAAACAAAGAAGTTATATGTTCCGGAGAAATCTTTCCACAAAATTTCCATCGTCATCTTTCTCTTAGGAATGTGGAAATATTTTGTTGACGGCGATCTACAGAGGGATGGTTAAAATGGCTCTGAGCACTATGGGACTCAACTGCTGAGGTCATTAGTCCCCTAGAACTTAGAACTAGTTAAACCTAACTAACCTAAGGACATCACAAACATCCATGCCCGAGGCGGGATTCGAACCTGCGACCGTAGCGGTCTTGCGGTTCCAGACTGCAGCGCCTTTAACCGCACGGCCACTTCGGCCGGCTTCTACAGAGGGAGAAATGATCATCGTAATAAAATAAATCGCAGCTCAAATTGAAAGATTTACGTCTTCTCTTTTCCCGTGCGCTGTTAGAGAGTTGAACGTAGAGAAATGGTGTGGGAGTGGTTGGATGAAGCCTCTGCCGGCCACTCAAGTGGGAATTGCAGAGTTGTGATGCAGATACACGCTAGATGTATGAGATCTACTCTGTGCATGTGCCTCCTTTGGCAAAAACAATTGTAGACCTCAAAATGCGCATTTCTCTAGCGTCGGTGACTCCACATATTCTTGAGAATGTTTGGCGTACAACGGATTGTCACTTAGATGTTGCCATGTGACTATCTTTTACATTCCCTGCAAGTATTACTTAGTTATTGCTACATATTGCTTTTAACCGCTTGTAATTTCTGTATTTTTTTTCCCCCTGCGTAGTAAAAACGTGCTACAATATCGTCACTGTTTTTCCAAAGAAATGTGTACCTGCTTTGTTAAGTGGTTTCTATCGCACTTTTCTTTCTATACAATTCGACCTCTGGAAAGAATAATCCATTGGGTTCTTGTCCTCAACCCGTTATCGGTCTAGTTGCAAAGTCGGCTGATGTATGCTACCTGAACTTATTTCCTTCATCAGGAGTCTACTTTTTACTGAATCTAGTTCTCTGTGAAACTTTAGAAACACCAAATACGTCAGTTTTCCTCCATTCGTGGATGTGTTCGTTAAACTGAGATTGTTCGTTTAACTGGACGAGTTCTTGGCCTGCCCGCACAAGACGCGGCAATCGCAGTCTGAACCTTTTTCACGCGTCCTGGCGGAGAACTCCAGAGGCTGCCGCCGAGTTACGACTTGCCTGCCCGGCAAGAAACTCGGGCCTCGTCGGCAGAGCACTTCTCTGGCCGTTATTACAGTCGCTTATCCTGATGCCACCACAGCCAGCGAGGTCGCTGCAGATATCTTCTCTCAACGTACTTCCTACATACGGCAGTGGTTGGCGAGCTGCTACAACCACAAAATACGTCATTCACTACAGGAGCTTAGCGCCAAGTATAGGCGTTCGCAGAATTGATGGAGGAGGTGCCACAGAAGTCACTTTCCCCTCCCTCTGGAATCCTAGTTCATTTTTAACATCCATTTTAGTAAACACCTAGAATGTTCACCTGATTGCCTATCTAACGGATTCCAGGTGTATCCCAAATTTTCTTTTCAGTATTTCATATAATTATGGACTGCGAATTCATAATTTGTTCATTGAGAGATATAATCTTACGTTAAAGACAAGCCTAGTATTGAAAGTTAGAAATTGTGTATATGTCTCGCAACTTACGCAGACTATATGTATCCAACATTTCAGAATAAGAGCACTTAGCGACTTGCAACGAACTTTAAAGATAATTTCCCGATCTTATTAAACCTGTGCATTGAGTAAGCTGTGAAGAGAAACATAGTATAGCAAGAATATCTATGCAGCAATTATCCAGAACCGCAGAACGGAAATTTTGTCGCCAGCATACTTCGAGTCCAAAAATCAAGTGACTGCTGTGCGGCGTATAAACTTTGTCCGTAAGGACCCAGTCGATTTTGAACATTATTACATCGCTGGTACAGAAACATGCTGCTCAAAATTACCGTGCATTTTGTAAAACTGTCTTACACGAATCTTAAAAATTTCTGTTCGGTATCTGGAATGATCTTAGCTTATTGGTTTGAAGAGATAAACTGAGACTCAGTTCTTGAATGAAATGTGACAGAAGCCTCAACAACAGGGGACTGACGTACTAGGACATCTATTGAAACCAAGAAATAGGCCGGCCGCGGTGGCTAAGCGGTTCTAGGCGCTCCAGTCCGGAACCGCGCTGCTGCTACGGTCGCAGGTTCGAATCCTGCCTCGGGCATGGATGTGGGTGATGTCCTTAGGTTTAAGTAGTTCTAAGTCTAGGGGACTAATGACCTCAGATGTTGAGTCTCATAGTGCTCAGAGCCATTTGCTCCAACCAAGAAATAGTGCACTGACAATGGCTAGGTGCTACCCGAAATATAGATTTTCTTTAATAAAGCCTGAAAGGAAAGGACGACTGATTGCCGTGTTACAAAATATGCCTCACTGTTTATTTCTTCCTCTACAGTTTTCAGCTGCTTTTATTCTGCCTACAGCCTTGAATACACAGAAGACAGACTTATACAGTTTAACTAAACTTGACATAAAATATTTATTTAAAGCTTCCCTGACCAACAGCGTGGAATACATGTAGCACATTTGAAAGAGCTGTACATTTTAAGTATGCTTGACATGAAATATTTATTTACAAATCCCATGAGAAACATAACACTGAACTAAATGTGATGTCATTTGCTTTGATCAGCAGCAATAAAACGTATCGTATTGTAAAGATAATATGTGTATGGTGTGCTAAAAACAATATAACTCACACATGATGTGGAGAAAAACGTAACTCGCTTAAATTTTGTGCAAAAAAACGTAGTACTCGCTCACATGCACACTATGAAATTCACATACAAGCACTCACAGATATATATGTACAGCTATATGCATTCTGATAAGCGACCCACACATCTCTTTCACCATGTATAAAAAATACACACACATGCACACTTAATTCCCACATGGATAGTGTCTATTCAGTAGGGTTTTGATCCCATCAGCACAGATGATTCACTTATCGTCATGCTGAGACAGTCAGTTGCAATACAATGTGCAACTCTTGTTTGCTGAGTGAATACTGTACTGCTGTATCACCTGCAGAGTGGGGACGGAGCACTGCCAATACCACCACACAGGCACGTCATATAGTCTTCAACCTTGACAGCCATTGATGCCACACACCCTTAGCCCATCTAAGGGTCAAACCAGTGTCTGTACTGCATGCATATATTTGTGAGTGGAAATCTACAAAATCCACATTAGATGAACCATTAGCCTTGTCTTTCATCAGGCCAATAACCTTATCGTTGGCAAGTGTTATGTCGTTAGGACTATTGGCTGCATATCTAGATGTATCGAATGCATCGGGGTAGCACATCATTACTTCATATGGTTCACAACCCTTCACCCAACAGATGAACTGTCGGTATACATGTAAAGTAACTTTGGATTAACGAAATGAGGTTTTGCAAACGTATAACGGAACATGTTGGGTTTGGATATATCTAATACACACTTACCCACGCTAACAAGTTTCGTGAACTCTACCACATCCTTAACGATTTCCAGAGCAACGAAATCACTGTTGAAGATTGTTGTCCATTTAAAATTTGGCCTGGCGATGTAATATGCTGCCCCATAATGCTCCTTCCAACGGATAACTGAGTGATGTTCTCTGACACTTTCCATAGTTTTGCCGACAGTTAAGTTATTCATAATTTGTTACACTCTTTTTCAAATGTTCACACCAGAGAACCCTCTGTTCAGTGTTTGAATTACCAATTCCCAGGACACATACCTCCTTTAATCCACATTTTAAGCATGTATGTTGCTTACTCCCTATTCGAGCATTTGGTTGATTATGGACTGGGCAATGTATTCCTTGAACCACAGATGCTGGTTGAAGGAAATAGTGTGGATGAGTCTGTCCAGTTTCATTCTCGGATTGGGACATTGCTGGCGATTGTTATAATGTAGTGTGTACCTTGCTTTTCCCTCCAAAATTTTCATCAGCTTAGGTGAAACCATTTTCCAGAACTCAGTATCCTGCACACAGTGGTAAATCAGTGTACTCATCATGCAAACTAATAGGGTATGTTAAATCAGTCCTCTAGAACTTACACTGTTTCAGAATCTGTCCACATATGTTCGATTTTGTTATCCAGTCTGGTGCTTTGCTTGTCAGGCAGCAACCAAAACCCTTTAAGAGTTAGAGGCTGTTGCATGACTTGTCTATGTAAGCTGTTTACATCTAAGTAAATGATGAAGCTTAAATCACCAGATGCACTGAACTGTCCACGCTTTTGTGGGTTGTTTGTCTTGGTGTGACTATGGACACTTTGAAACGTCCCGCATCAAATCCATCGTTCGAAAAACAACAATACTGACATGCATCTCTTTCAACAGAGCATCTCATGAAAGCCCTATCCCGGTGTTAGGCGGGATCCAGATCGTATGTGTCCAGGCTTACGCTCAGAAATCTTTAGAAAATGTCTGCAAGTAAGTGCACATCTGTGTTTATATATATTTTCACATATTCTTTTAAATTGGGGATGTCGACTCACGCCAAACACTCACCACCTGCCCATCCAATACGGAAGTGTCTGAACTTTTGTTGGAGAATGCAGTTATGTCAGGCACTGTGGCTTTTTTGAGTTCCTCCCATGTATCCAGACATCCGTATTGGAAAACCCCTTTCTTCACTACGAAATGAAACATAGCGATATCAGGAAATGTAGCTCGAGTGAGATGTAAGACCTCCTAATGCATCGTTTCGGCAAGTTTCTGCAGTGATGGTTGCATGAATCTCACTGAATCAAGGACTCTCAATGTAACTTCCTTGGTGATTCCCTTTGAAAACGAAATGTATCCCTCATTGGTACTGGGCAGAACATCAACCCAATGTCTCCACATTCTGTAATCAGCTGAACACCCAAAAAAGAAGCCAGCATCATACATGCTCAAAGTGTAGATTAAATTGGGTATATGTACTGGGAATTGGTGATTCAAGTGTGCAGCATCAAAGAATTTGCTTGTTAGATGGCAACTGCCACTACAAGGTGTTTCTGCTTATTTGTCTAATAGCTACCCATAAATATAACAGTCAACTGTATTCTTGTACAGTAATTTATCCTCCTGCATTTCAGTCATAGGAACAATGTTGGCATAAACACCATCACCTTTTCTTGCTAGGTGTTCAAGCTCAGAGAGCATCCAATCCACAGGATTACCCCCAATATATGAGTTAAAATGTTTAAGGCTTGAATCGTATGTGCATACAACTTGATATACAGCTGCGAAAGGTACATGCCATTCAGTGAGAGTGGTATGTGGGGCATACGAATTGCCCTCACATCCAGCCACAGGAGTGAGAAGACATTCAAAGTCAGCATGTTGTCCTGACCATACAAAATGGTAATAATTTTAATTACATGACATGTCAGAATGTGTTAATAATTTTAATTGTGTATTACATCATAGCAAGAATTGGACACAGTCTTTCATGTGCATAGAACAGATGGGTGACAAACGGAATCAGATAATTAGTCCCAAGCCGGCCGAAAGCCTTTTGTTTCTCAGCCACTGACTCAACATGTCAGTCAGGATTATCATTAAGAGGTCGCCAAGGCGATGAGGGTCGAAGTCACAGGTGTCATTGGTAACCTTCTGATGCATGTAATAGGGAAATTTCTAGTGGAAGCTAGAATGATATTCAAACATTAAGACGATTGCATGTCGAGAAAAGTTTAATGTTCCTGACATACACTCCTGGAAATTGAAATAAGAAAACCGTGAATTCATTGTCCCAGGAAGGGGAAACTTTATTGACACATTCCTGGGGTCAGATACATCACATGATCACACTGACAGATCCACAGGCACATAGACACAGGCAACAGAGCATGCACAATGTCGGCACTAGTACAGTGTACATCCACCTTTCGCAGCAATGCAGGCTGCTATTCTCCCATGGAGACGATCGTAGAGATGCTGGATGTAGTCCTGTGGAACGGCTTGCCATGCCATTTCCACCTGGCGCCTCAGTTGGATCAGCGTTCGTGCTGGACGTGCAGACCGCATGAGACGACGCTTCATCCAGTCCCAAACATGCTCAATGGGGGACAGATCCGGAGATCTTGCTGGCCAGGGTAGTTGACTTACACCTTCTAGAGCACGTTGGGTGGCACGGGATACATGCGGACGTGCATTGTCCTGTTGGAACAGCAAGTTCCCTTGCCAGTCTAGGAATGGTAGAACGATGGGTTCGATGACGGTTTGGATGTACCGTGCACTATTCAGTGTCCCCTCGACGATCACCAGTGGTATACGGCCAGTGTAGGAGATCGCTCCACACACCATGATGTCGGGTGTTGGCCCTATGTGCCTCGGTCGTATGCAGTCCGGATTGTGGCGCTCACCTGCACGGTGCCAAACACGCATACGACCATCATTGGCATCAAAGCAGAAGCGACTCTCATCGCTGAAGACGACACGTCTCCATTCGTCCCTCCATTCACGCCTGTCGCGACACCACTGGAGGCGGGCTGCACGATGTTGGGGCGTGAGCGGAAGACGGCCTAACGGTGTGCGGGACCGTAGCCCAGCTTCATGGAGACGGTTGCGAATGGTCCTCGCCGATACCCCAGGAGCAACAGTGTCCCTAATTTGCTGGGAAGTGGCGGTGCGGTCCCCTACGGCACTGCGTAGGATCCTACGGTCTTGGCGTGCATCCGTGCGTCGCTGTGGTCCGGTCCCAGGTCGACGGGCACGTGCACCTTCCGCCGACCACTGGCGACAACATCGATGTACTGTGGAGACCTCACGCCCCACGTGTTGAGCAATTCGGCGGTACGTCCACCCGGCCTCCCGCATGCCCACTATACGCCCTCGCTCAAAGTCCGTCAACTGCACATACGGTTCACGTCCACGCTGTCGCGGCATGCTACCAGTGTTAAAGACTGCGATGGAGCTCCGTATGCCACGGCAAACTGGCTGACACTGACGGCGGCGGTGCACAAATGCTGCGCAGCTAGCGCCATTCGACGGCCAACACCGCGGTTCCTGGTGTGTCCGCTGTGCCGTGCGTGTGATCATTGCTTGTACAGCCCTCTCGCAGTGTCCGGAGCAAGTATGGTGGGTCTGACACACCGGTGTCAATGTGTTCTTTTTTCCATTTCCAGGAGTGTATATTGCGGAGGGCGGTGTGCACCCAGAATCAGTATAGAATGTAATAAAATCTCAGAGATGGGCAGATTAAAGAAGAGATTCAGCAAGTAATCCGAGCTACCGGAGTGGAGTGACGCTCCTCAGCAGCACCTGATGGTGCAACAGACACGTCAACTACAGTGACAGACTTTGGTGGCACATGTAAATTGCAACTGAAGTAGCAAATTCGAGTATTCATAGGAATAGCATTGAACAGGGACTGCCTACCTCTGTCTGAAAGAACTTAGTTTAAAGAATTTCAGTGAAGAGCAGGAACAAGTTACTGGTACTTATCTCTTGTACGATAGGGCAAGTGGCCTTCGACTGATAGTGAATTATTTCAAAGTTTTGATGATTTATGGTTTAAGTCAAATGACCAGTGGTTAGCAGACTGAGTGGCAGCATAAGCACTCATCTCTGATTAAGGTCCTTCCTAATGATTATTGAAAGAATCTAACATACTGTTAAGGGGTTTAGGTGTGACACCTCAATAAAAAAAATGTGTTGAACAGAACAACTAACGAACTGACAAAAAGTAATTATTTGCTGCTTCAGCAGTCCTATCAACTCCAGAACAATTACGAATATGTTGTAACTGAACACTCTTCCTAACGAAGGAGAGCTCATCCCTTTCATCTCCACTACAAAGGTTGGTAAACAAGCTAATTAAACTCATATTTTTGTTAACGTCCTGATTGCGCCATTGACCGAAGCCAAAAGAAATAGAATATGGTGTATGGAACCCTGTATTGGGACGCAACACAAAAGCATGGTGTCAAATGTATTACGTGGTATTAGCAAACTGCTGTGGGTAATGAATTAGGTGGCTAATAGAAGGAAACATAGGAAACAGGATAATAAAACGAAGCAGTTGTGTCACCGAGTCTCACTACAAGGAGAAAAAGCCCTTACGAGTTGCAGTGTCCAAGACTCTGGAGAGCCCAGCAGGCTACACGAGTAGCAACACTCAAGACATAGCAGGCAAGCAGAGCCCAGCAGACCAAAGGAAGAACAAGAACAGCAAAACAACAGAACAGGCAAACCAGCTGAATGGATTAAGATTAAGGTCCCTTGGTTGTAACAAAACGACATCCTCCAGTAGCGATAAATGTTAAGAGTGGATTAGTTTTGGTTCTGAACACATTAGATGGTAACAAAAGAGAACTGCAAGAATTCATGGGAAACGTGAATTCCCCTTTTGAAGTCCTTAAATTGGATGATATAAAATTATTATTTCAATACAAAATTGACAGTAAGGGAAAACACGAATAATTTACGGGAAGTGAGAAACATTTTAGAGGAGAATTATTTTGATAAAAGGACTACAGATTTCTATGCTGTCATGATGTTTAAAGCCAGTCAGTGCCTGGGCAAATCAATTGCCTCTTGAGGAAACCGGATGGACGATCTATCCAAATCGTGCAGCATTGACATAACGTGAGTAACAATATGGTCCAGCTAAATGGTGCTGTAGAATTAGTTTATACACTATTCTGTAGATTTTTTTTTTATTCAAGCATTAGCCAGTGAGAGAATACAGACGATTCTGCGCAGTCAAGGCAAAAATGTGAACTTAGGCAATGCCATGGCCTAACAAGAAGGGAGCGCGATTATGTCAGTGAGAGAAAAGAATTAGGCTTCAAGGGGAATAAGTTCGCATAATAATAGTAAGAAACAGCCAAGGTAAATAAAATGTCATACATCTCATGTGGCATGTAGCCGAACTTTGCCATAACAATACCTGAGTAACCTGGGAGGAAGAAGCGCGGAAGTCCCAAAATTACTGTTATCACTATGCGAAATGTGACAGATATCAAAGATGGGGGCATTTGGAGAAGGACTGTCGAACTACCAAATGGTATGTATGTACTAAATATGGGCACACAGCGACACAATGCAGAGAAAAAATCAAAAAGAATCCAGAGAACAGGAAGGGATACGACGCAGGTGGTGCAGACAGCAGACGGTCGGAGCCAACGTTAAATGTCTCAAGGCGAGGATAGTAGGGTGTAAGGCAGAAACCTATGAAATGACAACTTGATACAAGAAATTCGGTACAGAATCACAAAGTTTTAAAACATACAGGTTCACATATAAGTTTACTCAAGAAGGAAGTAATAACCACTGAAATACCAAAAATCATCAAGAAGTACATAGTTTAAAAGACGTAATGCATGCCACAATTATTGCGATGGGTAAAGCAAAATTGAATTTAATAACAATGTCAAAGACATGGACAGCATACATTCCATACGTTAAGAAAGTAGACATGTGTCCCATGTAATGGTCTGGTAGGTAGAGATTTTTTAAAACAGCAGAGTGTCATCATTGATTACAACTGGAGACAAATATCAGTGAATAGGTATGACATTCCATTACTGACAGTACCAGAACACGAAGAACCATCAGGATGAAGGGAACCTCGAAATAGTAAGATACAAAAAGGGTCACTAAAAGGAGTTGCGACAGATGAGAGTAGGCTAAATGAGTTCCATGAGGGGTAACGATGGAACAGGAAGTTAAAACGACAAGGACGTGATAAGGGAAGTAACACAATAAAGCGATCTTCGCCACTTAGAATGACACCCCTGAAAGAAAGGGAAAGTTATGAATTACCGGAAACGATACCATGCCAAGAAGCAAAAATCATGAGGATCCCACTGAAAAGGCAACAGATCGTTCCAGAAGTTAAAGAGATGTTACCGCCAAAACAAGAAGTACTAAAGGGTGCATACATTTCAGAGGCTCCAGTACAAAGTGCTCAAAGTAAATGCATTATTAGTGTGGTTAACACTAATGAGGTAGACTGTCGTATGAGTTCAGTGTGCTTAGTTACAGAACCCTCATAGGTTGAACCAACAGTAAGAAGGGTAATAGAAAAGCCAGAACAGGCGCCAGATTATAAGGATGGCATATCGCAGGTCAGAGGCACTTTACAAACGGAACACTTAAACAGGGAAGAGAAACATGAAATAGAAAAAGTGTGTAGTGAATATTGTAATGTGCTTTACCTCAAAGGGGACAAATTGTCGTTTATGCAGAAAGTAAAACATGAGTTACAGAAAAAATGTTTATGGGCGATGTCGTTGTAGAATGTCAAAGTCTATGGAACCCGCTGATGTAAACAGTTCCCAAAAATATCAGTGCCAGTGGAAAACTAAAATATTGGTTGGTGACTGATTATCGTAAGGCAAACGGGATTTCAGTAGGGGAAGCATTCCCATTACCTAATCTATCGGAAATTTTGGATAACCAGGGAAAATCTTGTACCTTTCCACATTGTATTTAACCAGCGGCTATCGCCAGCTATTGATGGGACCACAGAACTGGGGAAAAGAGTGTGCAGTGCTAACTATCAGCACTATAAATACAAGGGGACGGCTATGAGTTTGACAGGAGCACTTAGTACATTTCAGAGATTAATGAACATTGCATCGTCAGATTACACAGAACAAAGTGTTTAATATATTTTGACGATATTATCTGTAACAGAAATTCTTTAATATAACATAACGAGAAATTAGGAAGGTTATTTCAGACTAAGGAAACACAGTCTGAAGTTGCAGCCAGACAAATGTGAATTTTTACGAAAGGAAGCAATATTTTAGGGGCATAAGATAACTAAACACAGGTGTATAGCCAGACGAACATAGAGAAGGCGAAAAGATCTCCAGGGTCGAAGACAAAGAAATAATTAAAAGAGTACCTACGTCTAGTAGGATACTATTGAAAATTTATAGAAGTTTCAGTACAATTGCAGCTCCTTTGCAGAAATCGATAAAGGACAACTAGCAGCATGAATGGAAAAGGCAGCAGCAAGAAGCAGCAGTTAAACAATCTCCTCAAACTGCAGCATCCTGCCTTCGAGAAACCTTTCATTATTACGACGGACGCAAGTGGGACAGCAATTGGCGCAATATTATCAGAAGGTAAAGTCAGAAGTGACCTATAAAAAGCGTACGCTTCCAGGTTATTAAATAAAGCAGAGAGAAACTATTCAGCTGCCGAGCTGGAGTGTTTAGCATCAGTATGGACAACGAATCAATTTCAGGCATGTGTGTACCCAAGGAAATTCAAAATAGTAACAGACCACAAGCCATTAACGAGAATTTTTAGTGTGAAACAGCCAGCATTAGGTTTATTAAAATGGAGACTGAAACTTGAAGAATATTCATACGACATTATGTATAAGCCAGAACAACTGAATGCCAACGCAGATGCACCAAGCAGAATGTGACAAAGTGATGAAGAGGCACAGTTAATGGAAAACAGAGAGCCAATTATAAGGATAACAGAGACTACTAAGATTGAAACAAATCACAGATAAGTGAGAAACAGAAGGCCAAGATTATGAAGGAAGTACACGACAACCAATTGGCTGGACATCAAGGGATTCACAGAACCATGTATCGGAGAAAGAGATGCGATGCATGGAAGGGAATGAAAACAAATGTCGGGAAATGCGTTAGCAGGTGTAATAAATGTCTTTGAAGTAAATGTACTCAGAGCAAGACTATTACTTATTAAGGACACAGCAGAAACCATGATTGACAAAGGTAATATGGACACAGTTAGTCCATTGGATGTAATTGCAGGAGGCAACAGAAACATTTTAAGCCTTTGAACTATTCAGAATGATCTGAGCAAGTTTACTGTAGCAGTTCCGACAGAGAGGCAAGACACACACACAACAGCTGAAAATTTCATTGCAGAAACTGTATTAAAATATGGTATTCCTTCAATAGTGTTGACAAATAAAGCTTAAAATTTTCTAAGGTAAGCGTTCAAGAGCGTACGAAGATTAGTGAGAATAAAGAAAATACAGACAACCGCTTACGACCTGCAGATGAATGGAGCATTGGAAAGGACATATCGGGAGCGCAGTTGCGATAGAGAGAGAAGACACAGACACAATACTTGAAAAGTGCATTGGAGAAGTTCTATTGAAGTATGGTATTTCTTGAACAGTGTTCACAGATCCAGGATTAAATTTTCTAAGCCAAGTGTTCAAGAAAATATGCAGATTATTAAGAATAAAGAAGATACAGCAACCGCCTTCCACCCACAGACGAATGGAGCATTGAAAAGTACGCATCGGACGCTGGTGGAGTATTTGAAGCATTTATAAATGAAGATATTAGCAGTTAGGACACTTGAGTTCCATATGGAACATTTGTTTTCAATACTACACCACGCTGAAGCACAGAGTATACACATGTTGAGTTAATTTTGGAAGAACAGTGAATTTGTCCATAATATTACAAACAATGCAGCCACAATAGGATATGATTATGAGGATAATGTGTAGTAGTTCAAAGTTAGGATGCAAGAAGTGCATAGAGTAGTGAAACATAAAATATAAGAGGTCAAAGAATCAAGCAAGATTCATTATGACAAGATGGAACATCAGTAGGAAAGAGAGTGACACTGCATAAAGAGGTCGTAAGCTGTGGGAGTTCAAAAAACTTCGATTCCCAGTTCAGAAGTACATACGAAATAGTAAAAGTCAGAAAAAATTTCAACACTCACGATACGATCTGGAAACAAAACCTATACACTAATTAGTGCACATGCCCCCACAAATAATTATAACAAGAAGAATCCAGATATTATAGAGAAATTCTGGGAATATCTGGAAGAAACTACCAGCAAAATCGACAAAAATCACGTAAAAGCGTTACCAGGGGATTTCAATGCCCAGTTAGGCACGGAAAGAAATTTCCGAGGCACGACAGGGAAACACAGGGCCCACAAGAGAAAAAAAACAAAAACGAAGAGAACCTGACAAATTTCTGCAGGAATTTTGAGCAGAAAATCATGTCAACGCAGTTCCACAAACCACACACAAAACTAGTAACGTGGAAATCCCCCAACAATGTTCTAGAAGAATTTCAGATAGACCACATAGTAATATACACGAAAAACGCTAGATAAATAATGAATGTAAGAACTAGGAAAGGAGTTTTTGATTCTGATCATCACCTGTTCCAAATCAATGCAAAACTGATACCCAACAGACAAATCAAGAGAACCAACAGATCTTTCAGAACAGATCCAGAGTACCTGCAACTAAACAAGAAAGAAATAATAGAAGAAATTACGAAAATCAACAGCAACAACTGGAGAGAACTGTTAAAATTGGGGCAACCACCGAGAAAAAGGAAACATCTATGTTGGACCATGAGATGCGACAGAGCCATAGAACACAGAATACAAGCCTGGAAAAAATTTAACAGCCATAGAACACAAGAAAGCGGGAAGAATTCAACAGAATACAGAGAAACACTTCAAAAATAATCCGCAGAGAGCAAAGAGGTTACGAAAACTGCAGGTCGAAGGAGATAGAAGAGAACTTAACCAGAAAAAACACACGAAATTTTTACAGATTATCCCTAGAAAATATCACAGGATATCAGCCTCCAAGCTTATGCTTCAAAAGACAAGATGGAACACTGGAGACAAATCCGAAGAAAAGCTGTGAAATATTAGTTCGATACTTTGACACAACTGGCATGAACCAAAACAGAGATTACAGTTTACAAAACCAGGACCTAACCAGGACTCCGAACCCCCAACACACGAAGAAATAGTTTAAATAACACAAAAATAGAACCATCAACAATGTCTGTTCTATGCCGACTATATAACCATAATAACAAATAACAGAAAAGAAGCCAAAGAAGCCCAAGAGACATGACGTCGCAGCCAGAACAGGACTACAAATTTCATATGAAAAAAAAAACAGTACATGGACACAAAGTCCACAGACAGAAACCCATTCGTGACAAATTATGGAAAGATAGCACAAGTAGAAAGTTTCATACACCTGGGAGAGATTATACAGAAAACAGGACTAAATTCGACAGCCAATGAAGAACGAGTTGCAAAGCTACAAAAAGCTTACAGACTTACATGGAACCATTACAATAAACGAAGTATTTCCATTAAAGCCAAATTAAGACACTACAAAACAGTAGTCTTACCAGAAGCCTTGAGAAACGACAGTAATCAGGGGAAGCACAAAAATCTAGGAAATGGAAAAGCAAGAGAGGAAAACTCTGAGAAAAATCTATGGCCCAGTTCAGAGACAGGGGATCTGAATAAAAAGACCGGCAGAAGAACTGTACAGATAGACAGAGACAGTTACAAAGAAGGGGTAAATTCTATGGGCACATTTATAGGATGAACGAAAATGGGCTGATAAGTAGATTTTTAACATAGTGATGAGTAATATGATGAAACCTAACTGGGCAAAGGAAATCATGGAAGACCTCAAGAAATTGAATATCTCCACAGAAGGAATAGCAAACAGAGAAAAATATAGACAAAAAATCAGGAAACAGAAATTAGAGGAAACACCATAAGAGAAGAAACCAGGAAAGAAGTGGAAAGAAGAGAGAAAGAAGAAACACTGTGGATATATGAGAGGGTTTTGGGAAGAGAAAAGAAAGAGACAAAAATGTGCCATGAAAATTGATTGTGTTTTAATGCTCTCCTAAAAGGGGAATTAACGATATTAATAATAAAATGCTAATTGTCTAATGTAGCAATTAAGAAAAACCAGAGACCGAAATCTTATTACAGACATGAAGTTATAAATGTAAGATTAGGATTTCGGTTACCTGTCATGACGTCACTGATCTGAATAACGTAGATTTTGATTATCACTGGCGGATGGTGAACATACAGTGACAGCTGGAACAGAGAGATGAATGGTATTGTAGAGATTCACACGATAAAGCCATCATCAGGACTACACTACCACTATAAAAGCTTCAAAGAGATAACCAGTACAACATGGAAATTTGTAACCTTTGTGAATGTGGGATCACTGGACAAAAAACTTCACACTGTAAGAAGGGTAGGATTAAGAGTGACACATAAATGTTGAGAGCGATTGGAGTAACATTAGCCGAGTAGAATGTAGTGTGTTAGTTAATGGAATCATCCACAATATAGAACGATTGCAAGAGACCAAATCCCTTATAAACCAATTAACAAGTTGAGTGAGGAAACAAAAGAGAGGAATTCTTAACTTTGCAGGGTAAATCAGTAAGACTTTATTCCAAACCTTGGATTAGGCAGATGCTGCTTATTACAAAACGCATATGGATAGTATGGACTTGAGATCAGAACAACTGCTGAAATTGTTCAGAGAAGAAGTGTCTGTAGTAAGAGCCATATTGTCAGGTTCGAACACAACTGCAGATTCAAATATGCCCAGTGAGCAATTGCTCAAAAATGTAACGAATAAATTAGAACAATTTATTATATATTCTCTGAGGATTAAAGATTACTGTTTCAGGAGGACTGCCCCATCATCACGATAAATGAACATCTTTTGCAATTAGAGGTTTTATTTAATCAAGTAAGTGTGGAATCTGTGCAATTAGTAAGTGCAATAATTGAAGCTCAAAAGGGCATTCTTGCATCTCCTATTGTAAATCCAGTACAAATAGTGATATTCCCAGTGCCAGTTCAAAATGAGTTAAGTATGTGGATACAAATGAATAAAAATTGTGGGTCTCGATCCACTGGTAAATAAATAGATCTTAGGCTACATAATTATCATTTCACTAATTGAAAATACTCTACTTTTTTTCCTTGTATACTTACATTTTGTAATTCTTGTTCTCGTTTTTTAGTAGATTGTAAATATACCATATTAATTGGTTTAATTTCTTTACTTGTACATGGATAGAAATTATTGGTGATATTTGTTCTTTCTCTAGACACATATGGAATAATATCATTTCCTTTTATTAATCCTAATTCTTTGATATACATTTCTTTTTGTATTGCAGAAAATAAACTATTGGATTTAGAAAAATATGTGTCTCCAAATTTTAAGAAGCATGTTTGTTTTAGAGAAATTACACTCTCTGTCTATTCGAAAATTTCTGTACAATTACTCAGTGAACAGTTAAAACTATATGAAGATAAAACAAATTTAATCAATTTCTCTCTTTCTTTTACGATCTGTTCCAATTTTTATTTGTATTCCTGTTAGTTTTTTCATGTTTCTGATGCCCCAATAGACATATTGCGAGGGATTGTTGTAAATAAGACAACAACTGTTGTGCCAGATTCAGGATAAAGGAACAGAATAAAAAGGAACTTTTTCAAAATATTTGCTATTATTTGTTATTAATTCTATACAGTATGTTAATGGATCAAATTTCTGTTCGTTTTGGAACTCTGGGTTAACACAGTTACAAATTTTTGCTTCCAGTCTTGCAATTCCATTTTCTTTACCTAATATAGAACAAATATTTCCTTTAATCTTCTATCTAGACAAATTAAGAAATCTGATATGTGGTTGCCAAATTGTTTGTTAACTCGTGGACTTGTTATTTGGCAAGCAAATTTAGTGTAGATCTTTTATCTAGAATTAGATTTCATCCATGTTAAACAGTCTTTTCCTACAGTATTATCGTTGTTAATAATCACATTACATTCATCTTTATATTCTCCCTCCATACAGAAATTAAAATTTTTGTTAAATATTCGGTCATTCCTTCTTTATTAAAAGTGCCAGCAATTCTTGTGTTATATTGAACTCTAATTAGTATAATGTTCTTTACTAAGTTCTTGTAATATTGTGGTAGTTCTTTCAACAATGCATCAATATTTGCATCTGCTAATTCTATCTTGTAAGGAATTATAACTGTATTAGTATATTTATTTCTTATAATATCCATATCTACATTAATAGCTTGTTCAGCTCCTTTACATGTTCCTGTATTCGAACCTAAAAGAAAAGGCAATTTAGGTTTAACAAAATGTTCTGCAGACAAAATTTAGAGAATACTCCATGTAAGAAGCTATTAAATGAACCATGTGTTACTTTCTTAACAAAAAATTGGATTTTGGGTGCATCTTTTGTACAATGCATAAGATCCGTAATTTTAACTAAATCTGAGCTGTGACACCATTGAGTTAGTAGACTGTTCTGTCTGGCACCACTGACTCAGGTGGACTATCGAGTATCCCTCTTGCAGCCCCATTGCCAATATCTATGAGGAAGAGTTGGTACCTGTGGGTTGTGTCCTTAGAAGATGTTTGCTTGCCGATATATATATACTGGGTTCACTGGCCCGAGAGGGAAGCACGAAGTATGGGGATTGGGGGTAGCATCGCGATAAGAGGTAGTCACGAGGTCCAACCATGCAAGGAGGACCTGCACACAGGGAACATGCCGGAGTACTTCACGGGGGTCAGCGTTGACTACAAGCAGCAGGTCGACACCCCCACAGTTGGTTGGCAACATTCGTGTCAGACGACTGTTTGTGGTCTGCCTGCCCTTTTCTACCTGGCTTTCATTGGACACCACTCAGTAACTGCTGCGACTCACAATGGATCCATGGAACTGCTAGCTGATAAACAGGAGTAACATTCTGTAATCCTCATGGTGATTTGTTTCATTGTCTACCACCCTCATTATTTTTTGGTTTGCGTCCGACCCTCAGAGCTTTCCTTGGTCGGCTCTTTGGTCGTAAATGTAGGCAGCAGTATTGTACTAAGACACTAGTTGTCATTAGAAAATTTGGCCCGCTATTATATTGCCTTTCCTTTCTGGTTTGTCCCCAGTCATTAATCATCTAATTAATCAGCACTTGGTTGTAAATACAGATGGAACAATTGTACTAAGGCACAGGTTGCCGTTAAACAAAAGACAGACCTTATGGTTGCATTTAGCTGTTAACTGGTTCAATTCGTTGATTGTAATTGCATTTTTCAGTCATTAGTTATAATTTGAACAACCTGTTGTACTATGCTGTTCGTTTCTGTGTTTGAAAGACCGGGTCCTTATTGGTGTATTTTAGCTGCATCTTGTGGTTCCGCCGAGTGAGTTCCTTTGTAATAAGTGTTTACAAGTAATATTTTAAAGATGTACCTACAGAGCTCTGTTCATCACTGACAATCATTTTAACTTTGAAAATATTAAGAGCCAACTGTCACCAGGGCTTTAGTCAAAATGAAATTTTCTGAAGGGATGGGTTGGGATCCAGTTACACCTTGGTTGCCGATTGAATAAGAGGTTGGTTGCTTTGAAGTAAGCCTTATCATTGTCATATTGTTTGCTCATCTGTTTAACCTGGAAGCACAGGTGTGCATCCTAACCCTGAACCTTTCGACATACATATTTCAAATTAAATGTTAAGTTATCTGTTTTGAGTAATTGAATCAATCTTGTCATCAATGGTGTTTATATAGTTTTCATGTGATACAGACTGTGTCCAGCATTGTAGTCATTGTAGTAAACACCGCTGTTTCACCCGATAATGGGCAGGATGCAGGTCCGGCTGTCTTGTAATCATTGTCATATGGTTTTTGTAATACAGCACTTCACATTTCCTTCGCAAATATTAAAAGCTTATTAAACTTAAGGCTTAAGGACAAAGAATTTTGCAAATTTGTACATTTTGTTAAAGAAAATGTTATGGTTAAATGCTTCAGTTATCTGTAAAACATAGTTTATATATTGTTATTAGTGGATCCTCTCTTCCACATTATCTTTAATTCCAGTAAGTACCACGTATCAAAATCCATAATTTTACTATCACAGAATGGTCCTGTAACTGGTATAAATTCTTCTAATTTTTTCTCCATTTGTATAAATAATATCTCCAAATGTGTAATAAGATAATTATAATTTCAGTTTTCTGTAAATAGCTACAAGCCAAATCTCTCACTAGTTGGTTTTGTTTTATGCCAAGTAGTTCTGCTATAGAATATTTTTCTTTGTATACAGTTCACATTATATTTTTAGCTCCCATTTACAATGACAATTTTTATTAGATTTGAGTAAAAGTAGCAAGAATTAGAGATGTATAATTATTATTACAAAACATAAAATTTAATTGTTTTCAAAAGTAACTGAATCTGGGTAGTTGAAACTAAAGTGAAGTGATTCTATTACAGACATGAAATACAGTTTCAAGTATTAGTATGTGGATAATAACAGTTACAAATATTTTTATAGTAGCATTCACTACATTAAATGTAAGACTCAGATTATATGACATGTTAGATCAGCTAGAAAAAGATATATTTTCATACAGACAAGCTTGCATTGGGGGCTGACACCGAAGAGAGAGAGCCATGCCCTCAACCAGGAATGAAGTCACATGTGCCATAAGCGATCTAAAGATCAAGACTGGTGTTAAACAAGAAGACATATTGTCACCATTGTTGTTCAATATAGCACTCGATGAAGTGATCAGTCAGTGAAGAGCAATAAACGAGGAAATGGGAATACCAAAGACCCATGTGGGTGACAAATAGGACAACAGGGCTCCAGTGGACTGCCTAGCCTTTGCAGATGATATAGCAATAGTAAGTGAGAAGACACAACTCGACAACTTAAGTAAGGTAGCCAGAAAGGTAGGACTGAGGATCGACTATAACAAGACAAAGACATTAAATACCACTGCAGACTGGGAAACACTGGAATGCATTGTGCAAATGGTGGACAAATTTAAATACCTGGGAGAATTTATAACAGTAAGGAACAGGAGCAAGGAGGGAACAACAGAGAGGATACAGAATATGAGGTCAGCCTTCTGTATGACGAGAGAAATATACAATAAAAAGAATATATTCACAGAGGCAAGGATAAGCTACTACAAGGCAATGGTGAGGAATGCAATATTATATGCTGCTGAGACGATGACACTAGGAAGAAATGGGGCAGAACAACTAGAGAAAGATGAGAGAAAAATACGGAGAAAAATACTAGGTCCCAAAAGAGATGGAGAGAGATGGATGCAAAGACCTAGGGAAGGACTGTACCGGAACATGAGAACAATATCCAGGAAAATTAGACTCAAAAGGGCAAGGTTTGCTGGACATGTAAATAGGATGAGTATGGACAGAATGGCGAAGAGAGCCTGGGAAAGAACAGGGAGGACAAGGGGAAAGACAGGAACCAAGTGGGTTGTGAACTGGTTGGAATTGGGGATCAAGGTCGAAGGAAAGGAAAATTGGTGGAACAAATATACTTCCTTCTCCTTTTTCAACAGATGGTGTTTCAGCCATATTTACAATCTTGGAACAAATACACACCAGCCAATATACTGGACATTAACGACAGAGAAGAATACAGGAAAAGATTAGGGTGTCACCAGAGGAGCCGAGAGGAGAAAAGTACACTGAAGATCTCAGAAGAAGAGAGGGAGAGACGAAGAGAAAGAATGAAGAGGTTCTGGGAGAAGAAGAGGAAAATGCAGTCCACAAAGGGGCTACCCGTGGTCCTACAGAGGCTGTAACGCTAGAAGAAGATACAGACAGTATATTACATATTGATAATGGTGGAAATAATGTGGAAACAGATTGTATACTAGGTGAATGGACCGATGAATTAGGGAATAACAGGTTTACAGATTTGGCTTCATGAGAAAAATGACAAAAATACACAAATAAAAATAAAAACATTAACTTTAAACTATATGAAAATTCAAAAACTGAATGAAAATCTGTGATTAGATTGAATGAGGATGAATTAAAAGAAAAGAAAAAATTATAATGCAACCAAATAACTAGTGATGTAAATACAAAACTTCAATAAACAAAACAGTTAAGAAAATGCATGGGTCAGTATGATAAAAAATAGTTTTGGAAAATTATGGTACAGTACCACACAGATTTTAAATTTTATTAATCAGTTTTATTCTATATAAACGGAAACTTTACTGAAGAAGCCCAACAACACTAACAACACTAATTTGTTTAGAAAGATTAGTGAGCTATAAGTAATTTTTAATATAATATTACCAGTTGTGAATATCTGAATGCTAGACATGAAGATAAAACATGCTTGGAACTGAATATTGAATTTAAAATTATATTTCCAGAGGGATATTTGAAATTAATTAGCAGTTAGAGTTTTCAATTTTTGAGGGAAGAGACATTAAAGTGAGATACAAAGGACTGAAGAAACTTAAAAGTAATACTAGCAAGTTTCATGATCAAGAATTTGTGCTCTTGTTTCTTCACAGTAATCTAGTGATGGATGATTATCCAACACTGAAGAAAATGTAAAATATTGAATGCACTTTTATTTAATAATCTCGTGGAGGATGAAGATCCCCCACCAAATTGAATTTTTTAAAATTAATTCAGTTACACTCAAAATGCTCATAATTTTAAACTAAAATTTTATTTCATTCTAGTGCTCTCAAAATTGGCTTGGCTTTTTATTTATAGCAGTAAGTCAGTATGTTGATCACATTAGGCATGTTTTTAAGGGACAATCTTTTTACAGATTAATTAAATTAATTGCAACAAATATAATTAATTTTAAAACGGTTGTGCATTAAAAACATGATTGTTGCGGTCAACATACCCATTTGCTACTTAAAGGCATTAAAATAACCTTTTAAGGTATCTAAATTTCAAAAAATAAAACATCACCCAGATGGTCACACTATCAGAATCTGCTTTTTTCTTAACCAATCAAGCACTTGTTATATGTAATACCTGAAGAGAAAGACATGTCTATTTTGTGTAGCATGCATCCAGCAAAGGATGTTAAATTAAAAATGGAATAGGAGTATTCAAATTTCAGAAAGACTGTAATGTATATGAATCACAAGTGTATATACAAACAGAAAAAGTGATACAGAGAACCTATACCAGGAGAGACATAATACTGTGTGCAAAGATCAACTTCATTGTTGCCTCAAAATTGAAGCAAAATGAATAGCTCAGCAATACATTTTGAATTACCTTTAAAGCATATCACATTAAGTCAGACTAGTGGGTAAACGATTAGAGTTCGTAAAGGACAACTGGGCCCAGAGTGAGAGAAAAGGTGCAAAATTATTTCATTGCTACATAAATGAGCAGAAGTCCAATTATTTGTGTTATTGTATTGTTTTGCTATTCCAAATGTTGTACTGTTGCAAGTATTCATACAAGAATTTTTTTGACGAACCTGGAGATGGGAACTGCTCTCAATCAACTTGTGTTAAGATGACAGTATATTAAACACCCGAAATAAATCGAATACTCTCATAATCAGTAGAGAAAGACAAAGAAATAGTTATATGAAAAATTTTGAGAAACACAGGTGACCAAGTATTAATTACAAGCAGACATTAAGATGTTTTCTTTCCAGTACAGAATAAGGTCAGATGGATGTATACAAGTTTGTAATTACACTAATATGTTGTTGTTCAGGTACAGTACAGAGTCAAATGGATGTAAAAGCTTTTTTTTCAGGTATAGTGTAAAGGAAAATTGATGTACAATTTTTAAATGTATTAACAGCACTTCGGATAGTGCACATTGATGTACATTTGTGGGGAGGTGATATGACGATAGAAAATGTTAATAATTTAGGTACATGACAGATCAGAAAATGTTAATGATTTTAATTACATATTAGATCATCATATGATGTACACACAGACGTTCAGTTGCATGGAACAAATGAGTGAAAAACAGAATGAGATAATGAGTCCCAAGCCATACGAAATCTGTTTGCTTCTCAGTCGCTGATTATATACGCCTGTGAGGATTTTTACTGACGGTTCACCAATGCAATGAGGGCTCGACGTCAGTCAACAGTGGTTACCTTCCGATGCATGTAATGGCGGAATTTCTAAAGTGTGTAGAACGGTATTCAAACATTAAGATGACCAATTTTGTCGAGGAAGCTTCCAAGGGAATATTCGTGACACATATTGCAGAGGGCCTCGTGCACCAAGAGTCAATACAGAATGGATTGTAAGATCAGAGAGGGGCAAATTAGAGGACAGTAGAGATTCAGCGAGTATTCCAGGCAGCTGGAGTGCAGTGACACACCTCAGAAGCACCTCAGGGTGCAATAGACATTTCAACTATGAGAGGATGGTGATAGACTCTTATGGTCTATGTAGCAATTTTGAGTATTCATTAAAATAGCGTTGAACAGAGATTGCCTAGCTCTGTCTCAAAGGACTAAATTAAGGGAATTTCAGTGAATAGCGGGAACAAGTTACTGATTGGACCTTCTCTCTTCTACTATAGGACAAGTGGCCTTTGACTGATAGTGAATTATTTCAAGTGTTGATGCTTTATGATTTAGACCATGACCAATAGATAGCAGACTGAGTAGCATTGAAAGCACTCATTTCTAATAAAGGACCTTCCTAGTGATAATTGAAGGAATCTGATGTTCTGTTAGGAAATTTTGGTGTGACACCTCAATAAAAAAATGTGTTGAGTAGAGTACTAAATGAACTGACTGAAAGGAATTACTCACTAATTCAGCAGACCAGTTCTGTGATTTCCATGAGAATTACCATCCCAACCAAGGAGGGTCCCTCCATCTCATCTCCGTTATAAAGGTTCACAAACAAGCTGCCTAAACTCATATTGTCTTTAACGTTCTGGTTGCACCATACACATAACACTGAAGACGAAAGAAAAGAATCGTGTAGGGAAGGTGTGCAGAGACGTTACAGTATACAGTAAAGGGTTTTGGATCCTTTCGGAGGAAGTTCTTAAACTTCAGTATCTTATTCTTCTTAGCAGGTATTAAAACACACACCAGCTCCTTGACAGAGCAATCTTCCATCGTTTTGTGAAACTCAAACTTGTTGTAAACAAGTTCAGGCACCTAAACCAAAAGTCCCCTTTATGACTGTTTTTACTAACTTGGGTGGAGAGAAGGTGAGACACGATTTTCATCCAGCAGTAGTGCTGTTTCTCACCCTAAAAGATTAAAACCAAATTGGCATGTGTCACATGCTGACCTGCGATTTTGGAAATGCAAAGGGGTCCAACTACTATGTGTGTAACAACTGCATCATCTGACGTGCATTCCCTCAGGCCACATGCAGGGTGGACCATTTTAATCCATAATGGGGAATAGCTTGGAATAGAGATGAGATACACGAAAATGTTTTTGATAGAAGTTGCATGTGGGGAAGAGGGTTACGCATTGCTAGTAATGGCCATGATGTTGAACGTGATTTTCGAGGGGATTTGGAGATTAAAGTGATTTTTTTAAATGGGTGCCCTAACATTTGATATAAGATTTGAAATGTGTGGCAAATGTTACATATAAATTGATACATTATTCAAGGACATGGCAAGTTTTAATGAAGGTCAAATAGGCAAATATTTTTTTAGTTCTAGCAGGGATGAGCTCAGTATAGAGGAGGGACAGAGCAAAATACAGTCTTAGATAAAAATTGGAAGGAGCATCCCCAGGAATTTGTTACAATGGGACTGACTAAATGACTTGTAAATCAATGATATACGTTTCATTTATGTCCGTTACGTCTTGCAAACGTCAAAATAACATTTATATGTTGTGATGTATTTATTTTAAAACTTAACATTGAAATCTCACTTCGCTCTTTTCAAATTCAACGTCACAAAAAGGGGTTTCCATAAAACAAAACTAACTTTCGAATGATCTTAGACAATTACCTTAAAGATCATGGTTATTGTTAATGATACGTGACCCCTTATGCCCCTTCCAGTTTGTATCTGAGATTGTATTTGATTTATCCCTCCTGTATTCCAAAACATGTTTGCTTATTTGACCTTCATTGAACGTTGCCATTACCTTGAATAATGTATTACTTTGTATGTAAAATTTGCCATGCTTTTCAAATCTTATATCAAATACTGCGGTTTCCATTTAGAAAAATCACTTTAACCTCCAAATCACCTTGAAAATCACATTCAAGGTCACGGCATTAGTAGCAATGCGTAATCCTCATTGCCACCTACATCTTTTATGTAAAACATTTTGCTGTATCTCATCTCTATCCTGAGTTATTCCCCATTATGGATTAAAATCGCCAACCCAACATATGAATATATACATATGGGAGTTCTGTCTCTCAACTTTACCAATGTCCTGATGTTTCATGAAGAATTTAATACCGTTGTGTTTATAATGTTTGCTAATATTCACATGGTATTTTCTGAATGCTCAGGATTCTGTTTAATATTTCATTCACAAGCCAGAAGTGCCCACAGAAAATAGTACTGGTCTTTATTTTGGACGTTACTAATAGCCTTTTCATAAGCTATATTCTTCGAAAGGCGGATATGTGAGGATCCTCCACATATTGTATCATATACATGTATATGAATATCCAAAACAGAACTCTACAGAGAGCTTTAACCAAATCGTTTTGCTGGAATTCAAAGAGCTGGGGTCTGTATTATCTTCATGGTGAAATTATCAAATCACTCAGCAACTGATGTGTCGCTCCATGTCTCACTTTTATCGCTTCACTTATGAATGATGAGATTAATCAAGACACCCTCTTTAAGTTGGAAAGTGAACTGTCAGAATATCATAGTACAACATTTAATGGCAGGATACCACACATAGATTAAGATCATGGCAAGTTCCGTTTTCAGAACTGGCAGACATGGGTGCATGAAAAGAACTGGATCTTGGTACCTAACAGTATTATGGACGCAGGTAAACAATGTGCTGTCTCCAGGTGCACTTCAAATCACTGAAAAGTGGTAATTGTGTGCGACATACCTGCACATTCTGATCGTCACTGTCAGAATGTGTGTGAGGCTGCTGCTAGCCAATAGTTGATCAACACTAATACACTAATACTACAAACAATCCATCCTGAGGACCCAGGTGTCGGTGATTACGGTGCTGCTGCTGTTTGTGGCTGTCGTGATGACAATGACGTCGACAGCGCTGCTGTTGCTTGTGAGGCTGCTACCAGCTGTGGTCTGGCAACTGGTGCTGCTGCTCACTCATGGCAGTGCTTGCAATGGTTCTGGTGTTGGTAACAAGGATAGCAGCTCTACTCCACTTCTGAAACATTACAGCACTGCAGTCTGCAAGTATCGTAAAATTGGTGTGCACATACAAGTATATAGAAATGGATGGACAGCTACTTACATAGAAATTCAGCCTTTCCCGACTGAGTGATGGGTGCATAACCCTCATCAAGCCTCTTTTCCAGCTCACTCAAGACCTCATTATACAGAACTGATGGTAGCCTCATCGCTGGCACAACAGGAGGGGGTGATACCAACGTCACCTGTACTGCATTGAACATTTTTGAAAAACAACAGCCAATGAGTAGGAAAGCATTGTCATCACTATTCAAAGAATCTTATAGTTTGTTTGCAGAGAGCTACTGACCTGTAACAAAATGTATGCCCTGTTGCTTCTGGCTCAGTAGAACAATGATGTTTTGTTCAGTATACAAAAAAACAACAGCACTGGATGTGTATACACACACATATATGTGGAGAAAGGTGAAGAGAGATATATTATTTACCATTGGTAGGGGTGAGATGGCACGGCCAAAATCTGAATACGTGGGAAAATGTTTACCCATCAACCCTCAGATTCTAGCAATTCCGAAAATGGTGTGGGGCTGGGACATTAAGCCATTCTGAAACTGCAGTAATGACACTGGATAAGTAAAATGCTTCAAAAAATACACTCACACTAATACAGGGAAAGGCATACTATCATTAGTGCCCTGGGCTTGTGCAATCACAACAAATGTGATGCCATACCCACAAGGGTTGCCCTAAAGTATTATGATTCATCAGCCCTAAAACAACAACATAACAGTCAATAAGTATCGAAAATACAAACACACACGCAACTATAGAAATGGTACTTACATTCAAGACTTATCATCTCCAACATGCTACACTAAAGTAGCAAACATCTCATCATCTGAGAGGTCTGATGGAACACTTTCCTTATTGACAACCCCCTCGAAACAAGGCAGCTTGCTGTGGCTGCTACCTGACCACTTGATGATAGTGATTATGATGCATGCATGCTATGGCACCTGCCATTGGTAGACTGTGGAACTACGCCCACTGAGCCACCTTAAATAGATGTGGCTGTTGGAGTGGTGGAGGGGGTACATTTCAGCCAGTACCATTCCAACATGACACAGTGGTTCTTAGGGGGAAGTACTACGGCGTTTGTGAAATAAGAAGACATGAGGGCTGGTTTTAAAATCGTTTATTTATGACTCAATTAATTATTACTTTTACATTATCTGTTGTATGTGTATTCTTCTTCAGCCTAAGGCGATTCGTTGGAGGATATCCATATCTTCCCTCATCTCTAAAAGAGGCGTTCTTGTAAATATCACATATCCATTAAGATATCTCACCTTGTCACTCTTATGTACGTAAAGGACGGTGCAATACTCAGTAAGTGTAGTATTCTCGCTGTGATTGAACGTGATTTGGAACGCCGTAATACAGTGCAATAGCTTGACGGTATAACATAGCGCTGCACCAGAATTTGATGTGATCCTGGGTAAGGTGATGCTCGTGGGGTGCAGTTGCCTCCCGCCCGGATCCCCATCACAAATCCTTGTGTGATTCACCTGTTCATACTTTAATCCCAACCTATCTGATACATGTAATTCCAGTTACACATGATCGTGATTCGTCTTGTATGCTTGTCCTGCTCTAAAGTGTCTAACAGCCTTCAACTTCATGAGGCGACAACTTAAGAACGCTTTGAAATGTGTGTGTTACATTTAATTACTATCTACACTACTGGCCATTAAAATTGCAACACCAAGAAGAAATGCAGACTATAAACGGGTTTTCATTGGACAAACATATTATACTAGAATTGACGTGATTACATTTTCACGCAATTTGGGTGCATAGATCCTGAGAAATCAGTACCCAGAACAACCACCTCTGGCCGTAATAACGCCTGGGGATTGAGTCAAACAGAGCTTGGATGGCGTGTACAGGTACAGCTGCCCATGCTGCTTCAACAAGATACCACAGTTCATCAAGAGTAGTGACTGGCGTATTGTGACGAGTCAATTGCTCGGCCACCATTGACCAGACGTTTTCAATTGGTGAGAGATCTGCAGACTGTGCTGGCCAGGGCAGCAGTCGAACATTTTCTGTAGCCAGAAAGGCCCGTACAGGACCTGTAACATGCGGACGTGCATTATCCTGCTGAAATGTAGGGTTTCGCAGGGGTCGAATGCATCGTGCAGCTAGGTTCGTCGTTGAGTACACCATCGAAGGCGCTCCTGTTTGTGATGCAGCGTCAAGGGTAACAGCAGCCATGGTCTCCGAGCTGATAGTCCATGTTGCTGCAAACGTCGTCGAACTGTTCGTGCAGAAGGTTGTTGTCTTGCAAACGTCCCCATCTGTTGACTCATGGATCGAGACGTGGCTGCACGATCCGTTACAGCCATGCGGATAAGATGCCTGTCATCTCGACTGCTAGTGATACGAGGCTGTTGGGATCCAGCACGGCGTTCCGTATTACCTTCCTGAACCCACCGATTCCATATTCTGCTAACAGTCATTGGATCTCGATCAACGCTAGCAGCAATGTCGCGATACGATAAACCGCAATCGCGATAGGCTACAATCCGACCTTTATCAAAGTCGGGAACGTGATGGTACGCATTTCTTCTCCTTAGACGAGGCATCACAACAACGTTTCACCAGGCAACGCCGGTCAACTGCTGTTTGTGTATGAGAAATCGGTAGGAAGCTTTCCTCATTCAGCACGTTGTAGGTGTCACCACCGGCGCCAGCCTTGTGTGAATGCTCTGAAAAGCTAATCATTTGCATATCACAGCATCTTCTTCCTGTCGGTTAAATTTCGCATCTGTAGCACGTCATATTCGTGGTATAGCAATTTTAATGGCCAGAAGTGTACATGGTAAATTCTTCAAGTTCTACTCTGTGGGTGTCAGCATTAAAGGTGCAAGCCATTTCTTCTTGAGTAATGTAACTGTTGACTGCAGAGGTCATAATTTCCCTCTAATGAAGTAAACATGATCAATTCAGTATTTCCTCAATATTTTGTGCTAGGATGATAAATTAGACCAGCTTTGGTGACCCGTCGCACCAACGGGCTTCCACTTCGCAGGAGGATGGAGGCCCCTTAGGGACTTCCTGCCTCAAGTTCTAAGATCTGTACAGTGGCTACAGGCTTTCTCTCCCGCCCCTGGTGGGCTCAGTCCCAGTGGTCAGTAATCATTCCACTGACAGCTTGTCTGAAGGTGCCGCACTGGCACAGCAGGGAGACTTTTTTGCAGAAACTGGGCAGGTGTCTGGCGGGTGGGGCACAGATAGCTTGTGGAACAAAGAAGTAGCTGCAACTTATGGTGCACTTCTTTACGCAACATCCTATCCAACTAAATTTCCATTGCAGTGGTTGCTGGCCACAGGCTGGATGCTGCCCTTACAAGAACAGAGCGCAGGCAGCAGGACGGAAATACCTCTCGAATGTTGGGTCACTTTAAACAAAGCTGGAACCAGTTTCTGTCGCCAGGGCCATAGACGTTTATGGCCCAACTTTAGACGAACAGAGCGGGACACACGGTCATTGGATGGCGCCTAAAACAGTAGACAGAGCTGGAGATAAGGCAACACTTTCCAAGAAAAGAATGTGCGGTCTTGCTCGCATTTGTCTGAACCACAGATTTTTGTGACAGAGGGAGTTTGTTACGAAGCTGTGAGAATTTGTTTAAGCTGGAAAACATAGAGATTGGCTAGCGGATAAATAAATTTTTCAGAGGAGAGATGGCAAGGTGTGGGAGACTTACACCCAGATCAGAATAACAAAGTGATTGACATCCATCTGCTCACAGGGCTGCTACCACAGCAACAGCCCATTATAGATTGCGGTTGGCCTCGCCTCTTCTCCCGTTTCGTTCATCGTAGCCAAATCTCTCTGCTACTGCAGGTTGCGGCCACTGTAGCCAGTTGCAGACGACGCTCGCGACCGGTAACGTAGACAGCTGTGTTTCGCTTCAGTGCGTGCTTTGTTTGTCTGTGCGGCGAGTTCATTTTGCGCTACAGAATGCCTGGAAGTTGTAGTGGAAGTGTGCAAAAAAGTGTGGCTCCCAGACGCAAAGTTCAGCGATCTACTTATGTTTTGCGTGGTCAGACACGGTGAGAGAAAATTTTGAGAAAGAGATAGACAATGGTGCAACTCTTACATCCAAACTGCGGACATCCGGAAATAAGAGAAGGACACAACTACGTGTAACAAACTTGCACTCTTTTCAACTAAATGCTGTTCGTCGCCACATACAATGAAGCGCCAAAGAAACTAGTGTAGGTATGCATATTCAAATACAGAGATATGAAAACAGGCAGAGTACGGCGCTGCGGCAACGCCACCTAGGAACAAGGCCTCACATCGTGAGTCTAAGGAGCCTGTGACGTCACAGGTAGGGGTCTGAATAGCTAGGTACCGACACACGTGATTCTAAGAGTTCCCATACTGTACTTTGTGCTGATCGTGAGTGGTTATTTGATCTATACTCAGTTACAATGCCCCGAAGATGTTGTATGCCGAATTGCAAGGGCAAATGCGATAATGGACCTAAAGTCAGTGTATTTTCTTTTCCATCTGACGAGAATGTAAGACGAAAATGGTTATCGGCTGTCCACAGACAAGAATGGACACCGAGTAAGCACTCTGTTGTATCAGTGTGTTTCTTTGGTTAGTGTGTCGTAGTTACTTGAAATGTAGTCCAGCTGAACAAAATACAGTAAACTGAAGAATGTATTTATAATCTCATACCTCATTAATTTTCGTTATGTGTTTTAAAAAGAACTGTACGCTTGTTTTTAGATATGTGAACTGCATTTCAAGAAGGACAATACCAGCATGTATGACCCGAAAACTGGTACACTCTTGACAGCACCATTGGATCGTCGACGCTTGAGAAAAGGTGAGTTATGAAACACGCTCTTAGTAAAGTACAGTGGCATAAGAACTATCTTTATTTCACTTGTTATGCTGTGACATCGGTTTCATACTTCGTTATTAGTTTTTCAGATGCTATCCCATCGATGTTGCCTGGATGCCTATCTTACTTGGTTCAAATGGCTCTGAGCACTATGGGACTCAACTGCTGTGGTCATTAGTCCCCTAGAACTTGGAACTACTTAAACCTAACTAACCTAAGGACATCACACACATCCATGCCCGAGGCAGGATTCGAACCTGCGACCGTAGCAGTCGCGCGGTTCCGGACTGCGCGCCTAGAACCGCGAGACCACCGCGGCCGGCCCTATCTTACTTGTCGAGTTATCAAACTGCAGTACAAGAGGACCCAGAAATTCGTAGGGGGCGTTTAGGAAATCGTGCTCTTCAAATTGCTATCAAAGAAAGTGTGGACACACATGCGGAAATGATTGATGCGATATCGTTCGATAGTTTAGAACAAGTGAAAACAAAGTTGAGCGAATGTGAAAAGCACAGTGACTGGGTAGTGATAAATAAATCTGACAGTGTGAGCCTAGTGTTACTAAACATTAATCCTTACCCAAGAATTTTTTGCCACGTAGTTATAAGCAGTGATTTATTACTCAGTGTCTTCAATAATGATATTGAAGTGAAATGTATTGGAAACATGAAATTTCCCATGAAAGTAAACAACATACAGGTGGTAAGTGATGTTCTTAAGAACATTTATCTTCTGTATAATAGTTCAGAGGCTCCTGTAGATTACATTTTGTCTTTAATTGACCAGTTATTGAAAAATTTATTAGAAAAATTTCCAGGAAACGAAACTAACATTACATTTTTGAAGGAACAGATTTCATTTTTGAAGTGCAGAAGTTCAACTCAATTCAGGTATGATACTAACTCTATGATAATGTGGTCATTAGTACATTCTATTTGCCCACATGCTTACAAATTTTTGAGGAACACTGATAGTTTTTCTATGCCTAGTCCTAACACCCATTCAAGGCTTTGTAGTAACCTCTCAACAAATCATTGAGCAACAGGGTCATCAGTTTATGAACTACATCACAAATACAGTAGGTACTTGATCCTCAGATGATAAAACTGTGCTCCTGTTGATGGATGAAATTCATCTGAAGTCTCAGCTTGATTACAAAGCTGGAAATGTCGTAGGATGTGCCTTTAACACTGACAAATTTTTGTTTGCAACCAGTGCCTATGTTTTTATGGTTCAGAGTATGTTATCACCTTACTAAGATGTGGTATCTATTCTGCCAGTTTATACTATTCAGGGTGATGTTCTGTTCTCTTACATTAAAGCAGTCGTTCTTAAATTAGAAGTAGTTGGATTTGAGGTGGTTGGTATAGTAGCAGACAATAGTGCAATTAATAAGAAAGCAGTGTCTAAGTTTTCTACTCCTCCAGATGTGAAAATAAAGTATGATCATCCTGTACAGTCTTTTCCAAATCGCCCTTTGTATTATTTTGTGGACACTGTCCATATTTTGATGTGCATCCGCGATAACTGGTTTAACCAAAAGGAGCAGATCCTGTGTTTTCCTGACTTCAGTGACAGTTTGAAGGGAGGTTTGTCATCTGTTGGAGCACTGAAAGAATTGCACTTGATTGGAAAAGATGAACTACTACAATATGGCAGTTCCTTAACTTTGAAGTCTCTATTTCCTAACTCAATTGAGCGTCAAAATGTCAAAAAAAAAAGGGTCAAATGGCTCTGAGCACTATGGGACTTAACATCTATGGTCATCAGTCCCCTAGAACTTAGAACTACTTAAACCTAACTAACATAAGGACATCACACAACACCCAGCCATCACGAGGCAGAGAAAATCCCTGACCCCGCCGGGAATCGAACCCGGGAACCCGGGCGTCGGAAGCGAGAACGCTACTGCACGACCACGAGATGCGGGCTAAAATGTCAAGTTAGTGTTGCGTATTTTTAATGATACGACAGTTGTTGCTTTGGACACATTTGGTTCAAAGAAAACAATTAGCAACTGGGAAGGTACTGCAACATTCATAAAAATAATAAATCGTTGGTGGGATACTGTACATGTAAAAACATTACTCAAGGGACACAGGTTAAGAAACATTTTCCAAGAAACTGTGACTAGTAATTCCCATCACATACAAGAATTCTTACAGTGCTTCATCTCATGGTTATGTTCTTGGGACGATTGTAGTGATGAAAGAAAACTTCCTCGAGAGACACATAGCGCTTTGAAACACACAACTGCTGCTTTGATCGACTTCAGTGACTACTGGCTTTCTGAAAAAAACAGATCATATTTGCTGTTAGGAAAAAGTACAGACACACAGCTTAGAAGACAGGTTCGGAAAATACCGCCAGCTATTTGGTGGAAATTATCATGTTCCTCTTAGACAAGTTTTTGAAACTGAAAAAAAACTAAGGGCACAGTCTATGTTTTCCCTTGTGCTTCGGTCAAAAGTAGTTGGGGATGTTGTTATTAAGACCACTGATATTTTTCCTACTCATACTGAAATTCAGGGATTAAAAGAAACAGCAATACCAGAATTTTTAAATGTAGCAGTAGATCAAAATGATGTTGATGGAATAGATGAGAATAATTGACCGCTGTTGCATTACATAGCAGGGTACTCTTCACACCAAGTTATTCAAAAAAAAAAAAAAAACATTGTGAATATTGTGAATCTTTAGGTTTTGGCGGCGCAAAGACTGTTCCATTAAGTTTCGGGTATGCAGCCGCAAGAAATCTCCTTCTTCTTCTTCTTCTTCTAATATTTCGGCTCTATAACGTTCAGCCATCTTCAGAGTGAGCCGCAAGACTGCCGCTCTAGTGCTCGCTTTGTCCCTTTATACTGTTGTACCCGTCAGTCTGGCCTTAGCTGTCGCAGCGGTCGCACGCTCCTCAAGTTTGCTCCGTGAACGTTCAGTGTTTACGCCAGTGTTTTCGAGTTTCGTGCTCGTTTATTGACGTTTTGCACGTGAATTAAGCGTTATCAATTGAGCATTTTGTCTTCGTCGTGTCATCTTTGTACGTAGTGCTGTTGGGATTTCGGCGTTGTCCGAGATTTCTTCGCTGCAGAACACCATGGCAAACTCCGTGAGAAAAAACACCGTGATTTTCACCTTCGACAAGTACACCCGTCGAGTACAGCCCTCTGCACTTGAAATACACGACTGGATTACCGAGGTAATTGGCCTTCATTCTGAATCTGTTCATACCATGCAGCTAGACTCTGATGAATACTGCATTTATGTAAAGTTCAACGATTCTGTGAGTGTAGACCGCTTTCTGGCAAAATTTGGTTATGAAATGGAATTTATACACCGTGATGGTACTAAAAGTACTGTCAAACTCCGGAATTCCGAGTCTGTAATTAGGAATGTTAGGGTTTTGAATATTCCCATAGAAGTAGACAACTCGAAAATTAAAGATGTCCTTTCAAAATATGGGGTTGTCAGGCAAATAGTCAACGAAAGGTGGGCTTCGCATTTCAAGCTGCAGTGCTTTAACGGCATTCGCTCCGTGGAGATGGAAGTGAAGGCAAACATTCCCTCCCACATCTTTGTTGACGGGCACAAGGCGCATGTTATGTACTCAGGGCAAACTCCTACATGTCATGTATGTAACGAGTCTGGTCACCTCCGTCAGGACTGCCCTCGCCGTGTTTTTGTGCTCACAAATAACCTTACGCAACGCCGGAAATTAACACTCAACGATTTGTTGCCAGCCAGTAATACAACAGAGCCGGCGGCTGTCGTGGATCCTGTTACTACCTCTGAAAATGTTGCACTTAATGTTAATGACTTTCCGTCTTTAAAACCTGCATTAACTGCTGAAATTCCGTCCCGTGACAGCGAGATTCCCACTAAAAAGCGTCCTCTAGAGGACACTGAAAAAAATGTTGATGAGGACTCTTCCTGTGAAACACCCGTTGCCAGGAGACCGAAGCCCAGTCCTGAAGATCTGTTGGAAGTGGAAAAAGGAGATGGACTGCAGGTCGATGTGGCTCCCACTTCCGCACAAGGACTTATACCGCCACGAACAAATAGTGACGCAGCTGGTACTGACCTTTCACGGAAATGTGACCCTGAGCCTGAGGTCACGACTGAAATAACCGCATCAAGTGCACAGCCCATACAGTGCGAACAGTACGAGGAAGTAACAAGTAAACAACCTGCTGACTCCGAAGCGCAACGCCGCGCCGAAGGAGGAAATAAACAAGCATCACCGCCTCGCCAGCAAGACAGCACAACAGACACCACGCCGGAACCAAACATTGACGACTCGCAAGCCACGGCCGTTGCCCCATTCAGCCACCGCCGGCGGCAGCGACCGACACCGGGTCTTGCTGTCACGCGTCATCAAGCGAAAGCCACACCAGAGAAAAAAAGACATCAAGAAAAAGAATATTAAATATGAAGTAATCAGGGCCAACACTGACGAGGAGAAAGAGAATGGCCACAGTGACTTATAGCAATGCATTGTCGGGATTTCAGGATACTTCTCTTCTCAAGCTCTTTGTTTAAAAGCAGTGCAAATTTTTCTAGGAATTAAGTACATGTAATGGGCACACAGCTTGTAAAGATCGTGCCTTGTAGGGAAGCACGTTGCTGCTATAATCATACCGATCCTCATCCCAAATAGCTTCTTTTGGTATGTCTGTGATGCAAGCTTATAGCATTACTACTATTAACATTAATAAAATACAGTCACCCTTGAAATTGGCAGCACTAAAAGAATTCTTGTACCAGTCCGGGACAGATATCGCGTTGCTACAAGAAGTTGCGATAGCGGAATTTCGGATCCCAGGCTTTTTTGAAATTGTAAATGTTTCTACGGAAGCCAATATCGGTACAGCCATTCTTATAAGGGAAGGCATTCCGGTGACTGAAATCGAACGACTAGAATCAGGAAGAGCCATAGGCATAAAAATATTCGATGTGACAGTGCTTAACCTTTACGCCCCATCAGGAAATTCCCACAAATTGGATCGTGCGAAGTTTTTTCAAGATGAACTGATTTATTTATTGAGGAAAAATCCGTGTTCTCTTATACTAGGTGGAGATTTTAACTGTGTTTTAAACCAGAAAGATCAACAACCCAACTTCAACTACTCGCCACAGTTAAAAAAGTTAGTAAGTGATCTACACCTTAAGGATGTGTGGGAACTTCAGCACCCGACGTCAGTCGGGTTCACGTATGTAACCAGCCACTCCCGCAGCAGACTAGATAGAATTTACGTGTCACCAAATTTGCAAAATTATTTATTAAACGTTGAAACTATTCCCGTGTATTTTAGCGATCACAGTACACTTTTAACTTGCTTTAATTTAAGTGTACAGCCAACCCGTCGATTCAGAGGCCAATGGAATTTAAATATCTCTGTTTTAACTGACGAAGAACTAGAACAGGAAATAAGAGTCGCGTGGACTATGTGCCTCCGCACAGTAGACAAGCACCCAACAGTCATTGACTGGTGGACTAGGAGGGCTAAACCAAGGCTGCGGAAAGTTGTCATGCAGTATAGTGCAGCGAGGCACAGGGAGTTGAGGAATACAATGGATTTTTACTATAAAGTTTTAAGAGACTTATATCAACAGGCCCATGATGACGTAATTCGTCTGAATGATATCAAAAAAATAAAAGCCAAGTTATTAAGCATTAAACGGCAACAGATGGAGGGACTCAAAATTAAATCGAAAGCCACATCAGTCGTATCAGATGAAACAGCTTCTCTGTATCACTTGGTGCGGCATGCTAAAAACAGACGTCTAACTTTAATTGATGAAGTCCAGACGCATACTGGTACGAGGCTCACATGCCAGAAACAAATACTGGACGAAGTCCACAGGTACTATGAAACCTTATATGCCCCTACCACAGTGGAAGATGCAGCTTTCGAGGACTTTCTCACTATTTTAGATCCACAATTGTCGGGAACAGACAACGCTGACATCCTGTCACCTATTACTAAAGATGAAGTGCATGAGGCAGTGCGTAACTCACCTCTCAAAAAATCTCCGGGACTTGATGGCCTCCCTGTGGAGTTTTATGCCCGCTACTGGCCTATAATTGGGGACAAGATCACTTCCATGGCAAATGAGGTCCTGAACGGAAAACCGGTCCCTGCAGAGTTTAAGGAAAGTAAAATAGTACTGATTCCTAAGAGTAAAGGCAAAACCAACTTAAACAATTTTCGGCCTCTTTCGCTACTAAATTCTGATTACAAAATAATTTCGCGTATTATCAACAAAAGACTCTCTGCCTTTTCCAACAAAATATTGAGTCATCATCAATCTTGTTCTCCGACCAGAACGATATTCGAAAGTCTATCTGCATACAGAGACGTCATTGCAATTACCTCAGTGACAAGTATAAAATGTGCGTTAATCTTTATGGATTTAAACAAAGCTTTTGACCGCGTTAGTCATAGATACCTCTTTGCGACGCTGTCAAGAATGGCTTTCCACCCCCAGATTGTGAACATGCTAAGGAATATTGCAACAGGTATAAATGCGAAAATAGCAATCAATGGCCAAACATCTAAACCCATACAGATAAGGCGAGGGGTTCCACAGGGCAGTCCCTTATCTATGTTTTTATTTTCTGTATCTTTAGAGCCCTTCCTCCGCACTGTCCACGCAAGATTAACAGGCATAACATTGAGTGGAGAGAAAACTGTCATACGAGCTTATGCTGATGACGTGGGCGTTGTAATAAGAAATAAGGAGGATACAGTTACACTGGAAAGAGAAATCCAAAGGTATTGTCTAGCGTCGGGAGCGACAGCAAATGAAAACAAAAGTCAAATATTGAATCTACGGGGCCTAGATCACCTTCGACTGGCATGGGCAAAACAAGACAACAAACATAAAACTTTGGGAATAACCTTAATGGCATGTCCGATGAGGATTGCTGCTTTTAACTGGACGGAAACTAGGAGGAAAGTTCATGGTGCTGTAATGGAGAACATACATCGAACTATGGACCTGGTGCAAAAAGTCAGATTCATCAACTCCTGCGTATTGTCTAAAGCGTATTTCACTGCGCAGGTATTTCCAATCCCTAAACTAGTAGCGAAAGGGATCATGTCCACTGTTACCAATTATTTATGGAGAGGAGACATATTCAGGGTTGGTGCGACTACCGTTATACTGGATGTCAGAAACGGGGGCCTCGGTTTGGTGGATATTCGCAATAAAGCGTCTGCTCTGTTCCTCAAACGGACTTTCCATATACTCAGAGAACTTCCACAATGTATAACCGCAAAGCTCTTTGAGGCTGTGACACCCCATAGCCTGCAAGCACCGATTGATGTGCGAAGAATTAATGCCCGTCTGCAGTATGTGAGGAACTTTTTCCTCGAAGCAAGTTATCTTAGTGACGAAATCAGAAGCAACACACGTATCACAGCGCGCGACATCATACTTGAAAGGAAGTTAAATGAGGGTAGAAACAAAATTGAAACGAAATTCCCAAATTGTGACTGGAAAGCTGTATGGCGGAACATCAACTATGCCGGGCTATCTACAGACGCTATTTCCGCATGGTACAAAACAGTTAATAATGTCATCAGCACTAACGAGAGACTATATGGGATCGGTTTAAACCAGACACACCTTTGTGGAAAATGCAACCTGGTGGATACACTCAGCCACAGATTCACCTGTGGTGGCAATGTGCATAACTGGAATTGGATCAGGCAACAAATCGCTTTTCTCACCAGATCCTCTACGGAATATATAACGCCATCTTTCCTCCTGAGACCAGACATGACATACTTTCCGAAATTAAAAACCAACGCCATTAGCTGGTTACTGGGAAAATATGTTGGTTATGTCATCCACACACTTGGGTCGGACAACGAGATAGAATTCCGCGTTTACATGAAGTGTGAATATGCAAAAATCAGCACGTATCGCAACCACAAGAAGCACTACGGCAACATGCTGAAGATCATTTTTGAAAGAATGGGTGTTGGTTAAATATGTGGAACTACTACAACACCTTGAACGAGAACGAACAGAAGAAAATTAAAGGTCACTTGGTTTCTTATTATTATTTACTATTAACTTGCTTCCGGAAAGCCTTTTTTTTTTTTTAAATTCAGTTTCTACTTAGAGAAGAGGTTTCTTTGTCTTTCTTACATCAGAAAATGGAAATATTGTGTTAAGATTTCTGCACACTTTGTGCTATGACCCAACAGGGAACATGAAAAAGGGGTGGGAGGGGTTTGGGCCTCGACGCACTGACAGTGCCGTGAACAGACCCCACTGCTAGTGCGACGTGTACCACGCCCTGACCATCCTAAAAATACAAAAAATAAATAAATAAATAAAAAATAAAAAATAAAAAAAATAAAAATAAAATAAAAGTGGTTAATAAAAATTGGATTGCTGGGAAAAAAGGATGGATAAAAAAAGTGGATAGAGAAAAAGAAACAAAACAAAAAAAAGTGGTCTAGGGGTATCGTATTTGATTCATAATCAAAACGTCTTCGGTCCCGGGTTCGATCCCGGCCACTGTCTTAATTTTGATAAATAATCAGCATTGGCGGCCGAAGGCTTCCGGCATAAGAAGTCAGCCTCATTCTGCCAACGGCCTTGTCAAAGAGGGCGGAGGAGCGGATAGAGGTTCAGAGCACCCTCTTGTCCTAGGGGTGGGAAATTGCCCCTAAAGGCGGAAGAATCAGCAATGATCAACGGCATGAGGATGCAGAAGGCAATGGAAACCACTGCATTAAAGACACGTAACGTGTATCCACAGGACATGTGGCCTGTATTTGAAGAAGTGTCATGATGATCTCTCCATTGGCAAAAGATTCCGTAATAGTCCCCCATTCGGATCTCCGGGAGGGGACTGCCAAGGGGGAAGTTACCATGAGAAAAAGATTGAATAATCAACGAAAGGATAACGTTCTACGAGTCGGGGCGTGGAATGTCAGAAGCTTGAACGTGGTAGGGAAACTAGAAAATCTGATAATGGAAATGCAAAGGCTCAATCTAGGTATAGTAGGGGTCAGTGAAGTGAAGTGGAAAGAAGACAAGGATTTATGGTCAGATGAGTATCGGGCAATATCAACAGCAGCAGAAAATGGTATAACAGGTGTAGGATTTGTTACGAATAGGAAGTTAGGGCAGAGGGTGTGTTACTGTGAACAGTTCAGTGACCGGGTTGTTCTAATCAGAATCGACAGCAGACCAACACCGACAACGATAGTTCAGGTATACATGCTGACGTCGCAAGCTGAAGATGAACAGATTGAGAAAGTGTATGAGGATATTGAAAGGGTAATGCAGTATGTAAAGGGGCGACTGGAATGCACTTGTAGGGGAAGGTGTAGAAGAAAAGATTACAGGAGAATATCGGCAAGGGACAAGGAATGAAAGAGGAGAAAGACTAATTGAGTTCTGTAACAAGTTTCAGCTAGTAATAGCGAATACCCTGTTCAAGAATCACAAGAGGAGGAGGTATACTTGGAAAAGGCCGGAGATACGGGAAGATTTCAATTAGATTACATCATGGTCAGATAGAGATTCCGAAATCAGATACTGGATTGTAAGGCGTACCCAGGAGCAGATATAGACTCAGATCACGATATAGTAGTGATGAAGAGTAGGCTGAAGTTCAAGACATTAGTCAGGAAGAATCAATACGCAAAGAAGTGGGATACGGAAGTACTAAGGAATGATGAGATACGTTTGAAGTTCTCTAACGCTATAGATACAGCAATAAGGAATAGCGCAGTGGGCAGTACAGTTGAAGAGGAATGGACATCTCTAAAAAGGGCCATCACAGAAGTTGGGAAGGAAAACATAGGTACGAAAAAGGTAGCTGCGAAGCAACCATTGGTAACAGAAGAAATACTTCAGTTGATAGATGAAATGAGGAAGTACAAACATGTTCCGGGAAATTCAGGAATACAGAAATACAAGTCGCTGGGAAATGAAATAAATAGGAAGTGCTGGGAAGCTAAGACGAAATGGCTGCAGGAAAAATGTGAAGACATCGAAAAAGATATGATTGTCGGAAGGACAGACTCAGCATACAGGAAAGTCAAAACAACCTTTGGTGACAAATAAAACCAACGGTGGTAACATTAAGAGTGCAACGGGAATTCCACTGTTAAATGCAGAGGAGAGAGCAGATAGGTGGAAAGAATACATTGAAAGCCTCTATGAGGGTGAAGATTTGTCTGATGTGATAGAAGAAGAAACAGGAGTCGATTTAGAAGAGATAGGGGATCCAGTATTAGAATCGGAATTTAAGGGAGGTTTGGAGGACTTACGGTCAAATAAGGCAGAACGGATAGATAACATTCCATCAGAATTTCTAAAATCATTGGGGGAAGTGGCAACAAAACGACTATTCACGTTGGTGTGTAGAATATATGAGTCTGGCGACATACCATCTGACTTTCGGAAAAGCATCATCCACACAATTCCGAAGACGGCAAGAGCTGACAAGTGCGAGAATTATCGCACAATCAGCTTAACAGCTCATGCATCGAAGCTGCTTACAAGAATAATATACAGAAGAATGGAAAAGAAAATTGAGATTGCGCTAGGTGACGATCAGTTTGGCTTTAGGAAAAGTAAAGGGACGAGAGAGGCAATTCTGACGTTACGGCTAATAATGGAAGCAAGGCTAAAGAAAAATCAAGACACTTTCATAGGGTTTGTCGACCTGGAAAAAGCGTTCGACAATATAAAATAGTCCAAGCTGTTCGAGATTCTGAAAAAAGTAGGGGTAAGCTATAGGGAGAGACGGGTCATATACAATATGTACAACAACCAAGAGGGAATAATAACAGTGGACGATGAAGAACGAAGTGCTCGTATTAAGAAGGGTGTAAGACAAGGCTGTAGCCTTTAGCCCCTACTCTTCAATCTGTACATCGAGGAAGCAAAGATGGAAATAAAAGAAAGGTTCAGGAGTGGAATTAAAATACAAGGTGAAAGGATATCAATGATACCATTCGGTGATGACATTGCTATCCTGAGTGAAAGTGAAGAAGAATTAAATGATCTTCTGAACGGAATGAATAGTCTAATGAGTACACAGTATGGTTTGAGAGTAAATCGGAGAAAGACGAAGGTACTGAGAAGTAGTAGAAAAGAGAACAGCGAGAAACTTAACATCAGGATTGATGGTCACGAAGTCAATGAAGTTAAGGAATTCTGCTACCTAGGCAGTAAAATAACCAATGACGGACGGAGCAAGGAGGGCATCAAAAGCAGACTCGCTATGGCAAAAAAGGTATTTCTGTCCAAGAGAAGTCTACTAATATCAAATACCGGCCTTAATTTGAGGAAGAAATTTCTGAGGATGTACGTCTGGAGTACAGCATTGTATGGTAGTGAAACATGGACTATGGGAAAACCGGAACAGAAGAGAATCGAAGCATTTGATATATGGTGCTATAGACGAATGTTGAAAATTAGGTGGACTGATAAGGTAAGGGATGAAGAGGTTCTACGCAGAATCGGAGAGGAAAGGAATATGTGGAAAACACTGATAAGTAGAAGGGACAGGATGATAGGACGTCTGCTGATGGAATTTCCATAGCACTAGAGGGAGCTGTAGAGGAAGACAGAGGTGGAATACGTCAAGCAAATAATTGAGGACGTAGGTTGCAAGTGCTACTCTGAGATGAAGAGGTTAGCACAGGAAAGGAATTCGTGGCGGGCCGCATGAAACCAGTCAGTAGACTGAACAAAAAAAAAAAAAAAAAAAAAAAAAGTGAAGGAGGCAATTGAAATTCGCTTGACGAGCGAGTTTAATTAATAGAGATAGTGGTTTCAATCTTGATAAATCATGGAATCCGGCACTTGCTGTAATTAACTCGCAAAGACGTCGTCACAGTGCAGCTCACAATGATATATCGATATGCTAACACAGATCAACTGCGGAGTCATAGATACAACTTGCGCATTATGCAAGTCTCTGCCGCCAACCAACGTCTCTGGCGCATTTGTATCTGTGGCCGCATGCGCAGTCGCGCGGTACAACAGTATAAATGGACGAAGCGAGCACTGGAGCGGCGGCGGAGTTGCCATTGGTCACCACCGCCAGATCCCCGTTCGGCTCCAACCTCTCCTTCCCGACCCCACCGAACACCTGATCCTTAGTCTCTTCTTCCCCGGCCTTACCGTCACCTGCGCCACCATCTATGTCCGCCATAACGCCCCTATTCCCTTCGACTTCCTCTCCCACATTGACCATACCTTCTCCTCCTACGTGAACGCCGCCGACCTTAACATCCATAGTCGTTCCGCCGCCCAGTTACGGCGGTGGCATCGGTTCCTCTCCTCCCTTAGAGGCGACCTCATCCCCATCCCACAGCACACCCGTCCCGAATCCAATTCTACTCCCGATGTTATCCTTTCCTCCCCTAACCTCCTTGGCCGCATTACGGTTGATGTCCAGGAGCCTATTGGTAGCCACTATCTCTCTGTCCTCCTCACCGTTTCAGACGGTCGTCGCCCCCGCCCCGACCCTCGTACTGACCCTCCCCCAAAGTACGTCCATGACTATTCCCGTGCCAACTGGAATGCCTACCGGGATACCCTCTCCACCCAGGTCGATAGCCACTGCTTCACCTACCACCAACCTGACGATGTAACCCATGCCACCTCCTTTCTCCTGCAGATCTTGTCTGAGGCCGTCGAGGCCACGTCCCTACTGTCGCCATCCACCCCCACCGTCCTACCCTACCCCAACAGCCCATCCTCCTCCTCCGTGAATCCCGTCATCTCTCCCGTGTCTTTCTCCACATGCGTGACCCGGACACACTACAACGCCACCGGCCACTACAGCGACACATTCGCAATTTGCTTGCGGCTAAGAAACGCCGGGACTGGCGACAGACATGCACCCGTTTAAATGCTACCCTACCTATGAACTCGTCCAAGTTCTGGTCAGCCTTCCGTCGCCTTACCGGAACTAAACCCTCCCCCTACTATCCTCTTCTCCTCGATGATCACCCCTTCCCTGACACCCGTAGTCAGGCCAATCACTTTGCCTCCTCCTCTCCAATGTATTTTCCATCCCTGATGATCCCCAGTTCGATTACTCCCTCTTACCGGATGTCCGCGATCGAACTGACACCTCTGTCCCTCCCCTCGCACCTGGTTTCCAGTACTTGGACAACATTGCACACACGGAACTCAATGGCCCTATCACTACACAGGATCTCATTGTTCGCACAAATCGCAACACCACTCCTGGTCACGATCATGTCACTTACCGTCAACTTCGTGAAGCTCCTGTCTCTTCCCTCTCCACACTGGCCAGGCTCTACAATGTAGTCCTGTCCACCGGTTACTACCCCGACCTGTGGAAAACCTCCCATATCCTGATGTTCCTTAAACCTGGCAAACCGCCGTCCGCCGTCTCCTCCTACCGTCCCATCAGCCTTACCTCGGTCTTCAGCAAGGTCCTGGAATCTATCCTCACCCGCCGCATCCACCAGCATCTCCGCCAGCACCGCCTCCTTCCCGTTACCCAGTGTGGCTTTCGGCCGTCCTCCTCTTCCGATGACCTACTCCTTCACCTCACTCATCTCCTTTCCGAACAGCTTAATTCCCATCGCTCTGCATTCTTCCTCTCCCTGGACCTCGAACGTGCTTATGACCGCGTATGGCATTCCGGTCTCCTCTTCAAGCTCCAAACCTTCGCCCTTCCCATTAACTACCTCCATCTGACCGGCTCCTTTCTCTCCCACCGTCCTTCCTACGTCACCATCCATAACACGGATTCCTACACCTTTTTTCCCTCCACCAGTGTGTCCCAAGGCTCAATCCTCTTCCCTTCTATACCTTTTGTATACGGCGGACATGCCGCCGCCGTCACCCCCCATCCACCTTCTCCAATTTGCCGGTGACACCGCCTTCCTTACCCTTGCCCCCACCCTGCAGCGCTCCCAACACCTTCTCCAATCCCAACCAGTCGTTGCTCAAGGTCAATCCCTCCTAAACCCAGGCGATCATTGTAGGCAAAACCACCCCTTCCTTCCGCCTCCTTGATTTCTATCTCACCGTCTATGGCCGTCCTATCGCCCTCACCCCCACCCTCAAGTACCTTGGCGTCAACCTCGACTGTACCCTCTCCTGGACCCCCCATCTCCGGACAATCCAAGCCAAGGCATGCTCCCGACTCCGTCTGCTCAAGCTCCTTTCCGGCTGTACGTGGGTTCTGGACCCCTCATCCGCCCTATCCTTTGTTACGCCCATCCAGCCTGGATCTCTGCCCCCCTACCTTTTATAAATCCCTTCAAATCCTTGAACGCCATGCTCTCCGCCTCGCCTATTGCATCCATCTCCCATCCCTCACGCGGATCCTGTAATATCTCATTCCGTTCCCCCACGTCCTCCTTTTCGTTGAAAGGATACGGATCCTGTACACCTCCTGCAAACTCGATCCTTCTCACCCGCTTGTCTCGCCCCTCCTCTCCCACCCCCGCCAACTGCCGTGCCTGTATTCCCATGTCCCACCTGGTCATCTCTCCACCCTCCTTACCCTCTCCCAAGGTGGCTTCCGCCAGCTCCCCATCCATGATGATGTCCTCCTCCCCTCCATCTACCCCTCCTATCAACTTTGATCCTCCCCACCCCCAACTTCCTGTGTCCTTTCCCTTAGGCACCCTCCCTCCCTTCTCTTTCCTTTTCTCCCATCCCCTTCCTCCACCCCTCTTCCCCTGGGCTTCCCCTCCCCCTTCCTCCCTTCCCCCTATTTCCCCTGCCCATGGCATCTGCTCTCCCCTCTCCCTCTCCCACCCCCCCTCCTCCTCTTGTGGCAGGTCCACAGACTCATACACGGTTAGTGAACATTCGCACGCCAGAGATCAACACCTCGTGTTTCTGTGTGTGCCATCGTTTTGTGCTTAAGTGGTTCAGTGTTATTCGTTTTGTGCACTTACGTTCACGTGTGATCATTTTCGTCTATGTATGTGTCAAGTGTCTGAACAAATTTTATCTTGGACTCTATGCCCGTGAACAGCTCCTTGATTTTAAACAGTGTTTGTCTCCGTTTATATGTCCACCATTTTTTTTTCTCTAATAGTCTCCATTTGTATCTTTTGTGTTTCTCTGGCCAAAGAGCGGCGTAGTATGCTGCTGCAGGCCTGCCTGTAAACAGGTTTAAAAATAACAATAAAGAAAAAAGAAACACTGGAGCGGCAGTATTGCGGCTCACTCTGAAGATGGCTGAACGTTATACAGCCCAAATATTAGAAGAAGAAGGAGATTTCTTGCGGCTGCACAACCGAAACTTAATGTAACATCATGAATATTGTAAGGTATTTCTTACTACAGACGAAATGAAGCAGGGTGATAATTTGACTATATGGTTGTATATTTTCACAGTTTGAGGCTTGGGAAGATGATGTGAAATAAATGTTTATTTCTATTTTCAGTTTTTATTTCATGCACAGTATCCCATACATCTTCTTGGTAAATGTTATGTATTGGACGCCGTCTGCTCTCTTCGATATGGTGCAGCCATAAACACGAGGCTTTGCTACACATTAATTTGTTACCACAAATTCTATGTGAAACCCCAGTCTCATAGAATTAGGGGAACAGTCTTTTCTGTTCATCAGTAAATATATAAGTAATGCTGCTCCTGCTCTATGTTTGACAAGTTTTTGTATATACTTTTGTCCAGTCCGTAAATTAATCATTCTCACAAGGAGAACATTTCATTGCCAGTATTAGCATGTCAGTCTGCCATCACCATAAGGAAAAATTAATCTGCAGAACAGGTCCAGTCTGTCAATACAACCAATATTTCGGGGAGGGGGGGGACAATACGTAACTTTAGAAATTCTTCATTTGAGAGAAATTCTATGCAATTTTATTTGATAACATTTTTGGAGTTTGGAATAGCAGTGGTTTTTTTCCTCTGGGACAACATTAAATAGTGAATAATAAAAGAATTTTATTGTCATTTACCCATTGCAGAAATAGACAGTCAAATTACAAATGTTTAAAAAGTATACAGCATGTATATAAAAATTACTTTACACAAATTAAAAAACAATATGTTCCAACAGATTTTCCATAAAGTAAAATATTCAAGCTAAAACGATTTGTGTAGTACATCTTAAATTGAAATCATTAAGGAAATTATGGTACACTCACTGAGTAGTTATCAGTGTGATATTTATACTCATACATTCAAGTGAGTAGGAAGGATTTACCGATAACTAACTGTACTACTTGTGCTTGAATAAATCGAATAAGGCTTCTACCCATTCTAGAGGCAGTTTGTTAAACAGCTTCATACTCACTATATTGCTGTTCTATGATTTACATAATCTGCAGTAAGGTATGTGAAGATGCCTACTATTTCAAGTTCTGGCATTACTGAAGATTGGGATACCATTCATCTGCTTTCACAAATGGACCTATGGATGACATTTTAAATTTTTGCAACATTGTAATACCCATTGCCAATGGTCAATGTGCATCAAATAACAACTATTTTAATTAAAAGATGGGGATCAGTATGTGGATGGGTGAATATAAATGGATCAGTTTATACAGTAAAAAGTAATAACAGGTTCTTAAGATATGTCATTACATGAAGCTGATGGGTGGTGCCCCTTTCTTCAGTTAAACCCCAGTTCCATTGGAGTGTAAATCCTGCCTAAGCTGGTATTCTGGTAAGTTAGTCTTTGTATACAGTAGAACAGTGTAAATGTGCAAGTTTATAACAGTTAATATTTTCAAGTTAATAAACAATGGCTTACAGTGGGCAAGTTTCTCAGAGTTTGTAATAATTCTAATGTGTGGTTCCTATGTCAACTTACAATACCTAATAACTTAACACTACCTCGTCTTGTACTGAAAAATCTCTTAAACTAAGTAGTATGTAGAAGGTTCAGTGAAGTTTGCACTAGTTTCTGTATGGTAATGTTTTCTTAAGTATAAAACTGTACATGACTGCCAAATGAGGTATCTGTCATACGAAAATAAAATTTGACATAGATACAAGTCTCAGAGTACCTACTTCGATTCATTGTCAGTCTTTCCAATTACGATACCTCATTTTAAATTACATTATGAAAGGCGAATTACACGGTGAAAACAGTGCTGCCAGAGTTATAGAATTAGAAATTCGCATTTTCAAAACGCGAGTGACGGAAATTACGAAGAAGTTTTTTCACCTTCGGCGCTACAGTTTACGAGATTTGAACAATTTAATTCTGAAATGAGAAGTTTTAATGTTTGTTTACATATTTACTTAAAAAACAATGCATAATTTACCAGGAAAGTGTTGAATGTCTTTATATACGTAACACTGCTGATTATAGAAATTCGCAGTTGCAAAACGCGTGAGTGACGGGAATTACGAAAAAGTATTTTCACCTTTGGAGCTATAGTATACGAAATTTGAACAGTTTAATTCTCCAGTGAGAAGGATTAGCGTTTGTTTACAGATTTATGTATAAAAATATCAGTAGTCTGCCAGGAAAGTGTTTAATATTTTCATATACGTGGCGAAGAGCCTAACAAGCCGCTAGGCATTTCAGACCCCTGGTCATGACGTCACGAGTCGCGCTGTGAGGCCTTGTTCCTAGGTGGTGTTGGCTGCGGTCGGCAACGCCTTTATAAGACAACAAGTGTCTGGCGCATTTCACGAGTGTACCATCAATATCACCAATCAGGTAAAACATCAAATCTCCGACATCGCTGCTGCCGGAAGGAGATTTTACAATAACGGGACCAACGACGACTGAAGAGAATCGTTCAACATGACAGAAGTGCAACACTTCCGCAAATTGCTGCAAATATCAATGCTGGGTCATCAACAGAAGGCCCACTCATATACCCTTGTTGCCTCCCCTGGGCCCGTCAACACCTACAGTGGACTGTAGATGACTGGAAACATGTCTAGATACGACTGTGACAGGTGTACGTTAGCGTCCTGTCTGATCACCTGCATCCATTCATGTCCCTTGTACATTCCTAATGACTTGGCAATACTAGCAGGACAATGCGACACGCCATACATCCAGAATTGCTACAGAGTGACTGCAGGAACGGTCTTCTGAGTTTAAACACTTCCGCTGGCCACTCCACCCCCCCCCCTTCCCCCCCGCAGACATGAACGTTATTGTGCATATCTGCATATCTTAGATGCCTTGCAACGTGCTGTTCAGAAGTGATCTCCACCCCCTCGTACTCTTACGGATTTATGGACAGCCCTGCAGAATTCATGGCGTCGATACCCTCCAGCACTACTTCAGACATTAGTCGATTCTGCGTGCTAGTGAAGCCTCTACACAGTATTAGAGAGGTGCACCAGTTTTCTTGGCTGTTCACTGTATATAGATATTACGAGACAAAAGAACATCCAATTATTAAAGAACAATGCGTTACGCTTCGCGAGGCAGAGTTGTTCAGCAACAGCAAAACGTCTTTGTTAACGGTTGTCAGAGTCCTCGGTTTCCACTATAAAAAAATTAATCGACGGAAAATTATAATGGAGAGAGGCGACATCGTGGTGTGGTATTGTCGATTTTTAAGAACTATAGTGAAAGTGCCTTTTGATGACAGTGTGTGGCCCGGCGACACCTGGATAAACGCCGGTCATTGTGTCAGAAAAGACTGGACAGATGGTAGAATATGTGGAAGTTCTGCTGTTCCAGTGGGAAAGGCCGCAAGAATTATTATCTTGTATTCTGGAACTGCATCTGGTTTCGTATCTAACTGTCTCCTCGTTTACAAATAGAGGAAAGCAAACGACTACCATGAGGAAATGAACTACGGTAGCTTTCTGAAATGGTTCAAAGGGAAACTAAAATCGGCCGTCTGTCATTGTTGTGGATAATGCCCCATACCATTCAGTTATTATAAAGCTCCAATGGTTCAAGGGGCAACTAAAATCGGCCGTCTGTCATAATACCATCCAGTCTGGATAATACCATCCAGTTATTAAAGATAAAGCTCCAACGATGGGTTCCTAGGCTTCCATCATACCACAGCCACGTTAACGCCGCCGAAATGATTTGGGCACAAATTAAAAATTACGTGCCAACAGATAATAAAAGCTTCACTGTGGCAGAAATACAGAGACTGTTAGAGGAAGCTGTGGTACAAATAACGCCAGAGAAGTGGAGAAATCTTGTACGCCATATAGAAACGATTGTTAAAGAAGCGTGGAAAAGTGAAGTGAGTGTCGACAGTAATATAGAAAGTATAAATACAGGGTGTTACAAAAAGGTACGGCCAAACTTTCAGGAAACATTCCTCACACACAAATAAAGAAAAGATGTTATGTGGACATGTGTCCGGAAACGCTTAATTTCCATGTTAGAGCTCATTTTGGTTTCTTCCACCTATGCTCAATGGAGCACGTTATCATGATTTCACACGTGATACTCTACCTGTGCTGCTAGAACATGTGCACACAACATGTGTGGCACAACATGTGGTTCATGCACGATGGAGCTCCTGCACATTTCAGTCGAAGTGTTCGTATGCTTCTCAACAACAGATTCGGTGACCGATGGATTGGTAGAGGCGGACCAATTCCATGGCCTCCACGCTCTCCTGACCACAACCCTCTTGACTTTCATTTATGGGGGCATTTGAAAGCTCTTGTCTACGCAACCCCGGTACCAAATGTAGAGACTCTTCGTGCTCGTATTGTGGATGGCTGTGATACAATACGCCATTCTCCAGAGCTGCATCAGCGCATCAGGGATTCCATGCGACGGAGGGTGGATGCATGTATCCTCGCTAACGGAGGACATTTTGAACATTTCCTGTAACAAAGTGTTTGAAGTCACGCTGGTACGTTCTGTTGCTGTGTGTTTCCATTCCATGATTAATGTGATTAGAAGAGAAGTAAAAAAATGAGCTCTAACATGAAAGTAAGCATTTCCGGACACATGTCCACATAACATATTTTCTTTCTTTGTGTGTGAGGAATGTTTCCTGAAAGTTTGGCCGTACCTTTTTGTAACACCCTGTATATCCATGGGCTATTCCAGTGGCTCGTCCACGGACCAGAGCTCAGATAACGACAGTGTCGAGGAAGAAAATGATTCTGAACTAAGTGGCATTTACCCTTTGCGTTACTTCGTCTTTATTTTTATGTTTGTATTTCGTATTATTGACTGAATGGAGTGTACTGCAGGAGCGCAATAAATCTTATCTCATTATTAAGGAATACTCCTCCGCACAAGTATTACTTTCTGCGTACACAGCACAGTGGTTGGTAGGTACTCAAGCGGCTTATATTAATTAATGTTGTTAGTAATTACATGTGCATGAACGATTCAGGTCCAGTTTAACGCCCCTCACAGATCGAATACAACGACTGTACGTGATTCATTCTGATTATTGCAAAAACAATGCTCGTCCTGTTGCTTTCGTCGAGATATACAAATAATACGAACACGGCATCATTTTATACACGGAAGTGCGTTTGTTTAGCCACAAAGATATAATGATCCTGTAAAGCGAACTCATACCGCACATTAAAAGGCGGCGTCAAAAAGTAGTCCCGTAAGAAACCGCACAGCTGTTGCTGCTACAGCCATAATGTGCGCTCACGCACCGACAAACGACAACATCGACACTTCCAAACTCAGCTGTGCTTCACTGTCAATCACTTTGTTATTCTGATCCAGGTATAATTATTCACTTACTTTCTGAGTTCTGGCGGAGATTTTGAGTCTCTCTGATGAAAAAGGGGCTCTCTCCTACTTGGGGCTCTGTATTCTGCTCGAGCACTTGGCTACCATCTTAGGAGAAGTGGAGTTGGGAGGCCACATTTCCTCTGGAGGTTTCGGCCTTGACGTTTTTTCCTCAAGTGGTTCAAATGGCTCTGAGCACTATGGGACTTAACATCTGAGGTCATCAGTCCCCTAGAACTTAGAACTACTTAAACCTAACTAACCTAAGGACATCACAAACATCCATGCCCGAGGCAGGATTCGAACCTGCGACCGTAGCGGACGCGCGGTTCCAGACTGAAGCGCCTAGAACCGCTCGGTCACATCGGCCAGCGTTTTTTCCTCCAGATGGCGGTTGCAGTTCACCATCTCATGAAGAATTACGGTGACCTGATGCTGCAAAGCGAATTTGAGACGGGAATGACAAAACAGAGATAAGTGCGTTTCTTTCTAAAGTTGAGGGTATCTTCTTAGTAATTAGGCTTGATGTTTCATGGCTTACTCATAACTGAGGCTCTAGGGGTTCCTGCACGTGCAGTTATAATCTCCGATAAGCAACTGCTTGTTTCATTAGCTTCAGCGAAGTGCGAATTAAACACCAGATTTTCTTTTGCTACCCCTTCCGTGCGGTCATTGCCATTCGTCGGTTGTGTTTAGTTGAAATTATTGTAAGGATTTTGTGTTCTAATACCCCGTTACCTCCATTGGTTAGGAAATTTACTGCATCTTTTCGTAATCGTGTTTGTGTTTCCTGTTATATCTTTGATTTCAGTAGACAGATGAACCCATAACTCATTACTAGTGATTTTAGCAAGCACCATACCCTCGACTCATCTGTAAGGCCACTAATCCCTAAATCGTTCCCGCTGCACACGGGTTATCACGTCACATCTGAGTCAGTGGGGGTCGATTTGCATATCGACAGTGTTCATTGGATACAGATCAGAGGCACTGTTTACAGCTAGCCATAGTCCAGTGTTGTCGTTCATTGAATTGTGTGACACAGTTGGAATCTTGTTCTAAGAAGGTATGTCATCTGTATTACAGGCAATTTCACAGTTGTAAATTTGGTAACTTCTGTTCTGACAGTAAGATGACATTTGAGAACACTTTACAAAACAAATAACCAATCCGCAGACAAATAAAATTTGTTGGTATATTTATTTAATTATTATTTATTTAGCATAGACCAGACAATTGTTGACAACAATAGACCTTTACAAATTCATATATGTCAGGCTTCATGAAAATCTAATTTTTTTTCTTTTTTTTCTGTTTTGAATAATGAACTAGGTTTCAGTATCTGTCATACGATTTTTCCTAATCTGTATTTGTTTCTATAACTACTGCTCTAACAGATACCGATGTATACAATACTCTACATGTAGTTTTCCTGTGAAATCTTTTTCTACTCTCAGTTGGGTGTCACTTTACTATGACAGAAAAAGAGTCATAGGTTTTCGGTATTTCAAATTGTTTTGTGCAATTTAGCAGTTATCTTTATCACCTATTGCTTTTAGTATTGTTACTACAGCGTGTAGCACTTTTACAATAATAAACAATACAACTATTACAGTGTAAAAGTCCCTATTATTACTATCACCACTTGATTCTTCTACAGCAACCACAATTACTAGAACTTACTATACTAACGCTGACGCTAATACTTCTACTATGATTACTTATTAATAATGTTGGAGTCACTGATTCTCAGAGAAGAGTTAAGCAGGATATTGCCTTGGGTAGCTTTACTGTTTCTCTTACAGCATGGCGACGAATCAGAGCACATCACTTACCTCTCTTGGTTCTTATCGTTCTTCTTACGCATGCTTGCGTCCATCTAAAAGACATGTCGATAAAGCTTTTCATTCTTTAGTACTTAAAAGTCATAGAGCCATAGTGCTTATTCCACCCCCACTTAATGAGGTGCAATAATTTTCGATTACGACAAAGATATGAAAAAAGAGGCACCTCGGAGCATGATGTTTGCCGATGATGCTGTAATCTGTGAACCCACGAAGGAGGCACTTCAAGACAAGCTCGAACAGTGGAAAAAAGTTGTAGAGGAAAGGGGAATGAGAATTAGTAGGGTGAAAACAGAGTATATGTTTACAAAGGATGCCAAAGACCTATATACTAATCAGAAAGGAGAACAACTGATGCAGGTCAAGAAATTTAAGTACCTAGGCTCTTACATGCAAAGTGATGGAGGACTGGAGGCCGAAGTACAGCACAGGATAAATAGTGGAAGGATGAACTGGGGGAAACTGAGCGGAGTACTGTGTGATAAGAAGGTTAGCTGAAGAATGAAAGGAAAGCTTTACAAGTCTGTGGTGAGGACTGCGATGCTGTATAGTGCAGAAACTTGTCATTTACGAAAGTCCTAGAGGAAAAAATTGAAGTGGCAGAAATGAGAATGTAAAGGTGGATGAGTGGAGTGACACGAAAGGATAAAATGAGTACATCAGGGGAACAGTGAAAGTTGGGCTCATAGGGAAGAGAAGAGGGGAGTTCAAAGTGGGGAGAAGATTTGAAGACCTAGAAATCGAAGGACCAAGAAGGAAGACCGAAACTGAGATGGAAGGTAGTAGGGGACGTACTGGAGATAGGATGGCTCAGAGAAGAAGAACTGGATAGAGATTTATGGGAGAGAAGGATCCAGCAAAGCAACGCCGACCCCTCATGACGTGGGAAAAGGCTGAGATGATGATGATGATGAATAAATTGTCGATTACGGTTTTAACATTTTATTTGTGTCTATACATATTAGGAAAATGTTCATTTTAAGGCTTGTGACCCATGTTGTCTTAAACAGATGAGTTTCAGATTCATGTTAAGGAAATACTAATAAAACATCAAAGAGTCGCAGCATACATTCCTCACAGTAATTTGTAAAGTATATTGCGGCATACTTGTGTAACCATGAGAGGGCAGTCTCTGCGTGCGTGTGTGCGTGTGTGTGTGTGTGTGTGTGAGAGAGAGAGAGAGAGAGAGAGAGAGAGAGAGAGAGAGAGAGAGAATATAAAGCATTCGACTTATATTTACTTTTTCCATAACGCGTACATAATCTCATTGAAGTAATTCCATTTGTACTCGTTTAGCTGTACTACGCTGTCAAATACGATTTGGCGAAGTCTCTGAGCGCGTGTTAAGTAAATTAGCGTCACGGGGAATACTAATACTTGCAGAAGTGCTCAGGGCACGCCCCTGTGCAACGGAATTATTGAGAGGGAGAAGCTGCAGGGTCAAAAGCTAACCCCCCCCCCCGCCCCGCCGCCACCGCCACCTGCCTCCCTCACTCCCCCGATCCTGTAACGTACCTCTAGATCAGATAGCCCTCAGTCTGTTGCATCTCTTCTCCTGAAGCCATTTGCTTCTTGCTATTGAATGGAATTGCTATAGATCAGGATTTACCACTATGAGCAAGGTCGGTAAATTTCGATTGACTGATTTCGTGATTACTTAATCAGCGATAAAGTGCATGACGGCAACTTTGGCCGGCCGATGTGACCGAGCGGTTCTAGGCGCTTCAGTATGGAACCGCGCGACCACTACGGTCGCAGGTTCGAATCCTGCCTCGGGCATGGGTGTGTGTGATGTCCTTAGGTTAGTTAGGTTTAAGTAGCTGTAAGTTATAGGGGACAGATGACCTCAGATGTTCTATAGTGCTCAGAGCCATTTGAAGCAAGCTATTTTCTGACGACAACTTTATTTTCACAGTTCAGAACTTTACTGCTAAAGAATTGATGCAACGTTACCAAACTTTCAGTCATCGAGAAAACATTGACATTGGGGAATTAAATGAACAGCGTGTACTTAGAGGTTCAGTTTTACATTTGTCGTATGTGTAGAAGTGTGTGGTGTTGTTTCTTTAAACACAGTATTGCAGAAGGGAAGGTCTCGACATTTACAGTAAGAAGAGGAAGACAATGAGATTCTTAAAAAAAGAAAAAGAGGACGCCATACGTACACACACACACACACACACACACACACATGACAATTACTTGCACTCTTATCTCATAGATTGGACAAGTGAAACTTATGTGGTGTCACCGCCAGACACCACACTTGCTAGGTGGTAGCTTAAATCGGCCGCGGTCCATTAGTACATGTCGGACCCGCGTGTCGCCACTGTCAGGATCGCAGATCGAGCGCCACCACACGGCAGGTCTCGAGAGACTGACTAGCACTCGCCCCAGTTGTACGACGACTTTGTTAGCGACCACACTGACGAAGCCTACCTCTCATTTGCCGAGAGACAGTTAGAATAGCCTTCAGCTAAGTCCATGGCTACGACCTAGCAAGGCGCCATTAGTTACTTCATGAATCTAAAGAGTCTCACTTGTATCATGAAGAATGCTGTATACAAATGGATTAAAGTATTATAGCAGCTACGTACTTTTCTTTATAGCATTCATTACGTATCCTGTTTCAGACCTCACGCCATCCTTCGTGAGTTAGCGCGTGCATCTTGGCCGCCTCTTTCAATTAGTGTGCGTAGTGTTGGCAAGTCTGCCGACACTACAACTTACATGTGTATTACTTATCGTTTAAATCATAACAGAAAGGCTTCATTGCGTAACACACAGCAACGTGAAGGCAACCAGCTTACAAGGCATCACTATCCCTAATGATTCGAACCATGCCGAGACCGCCCTTATGGGATGGCTGCCTTCAAGTCGTTACTCCACAGGCTGCATTCCTTCATAAGGAATTAAAAATTATCCAGTACATTGTCTATACCAGTGGTCACAATGCGTACTTCGTTAACAACAACATGAGTACTAATGGGCCGGCCGCGGTGGTCTAGCGGTTCTGGCGCTGCAGTCTGGAACCGCGGGACTGCTACGGTCGCAGGTTCGAATCCTGCCTCGGGCATGGGTGTATGTGATGTCCTTAGGTTAGTTAGGTTTAAGTAGTTCTAAGTTCTAGGGGACTTATGACCTAAGATGTTGAGTCCCATAGTGCTCAGAGCCATTTGAACCATTTTGAATCGTTAACAACATTAATAGAGGAATCTTATAAAAAGAATGAGTAAGTCTGGTAATGAGGTCACTAATACCGACCCGGATCAATGTATCAATATGTAACTACGGAGCTGGACTGGATCATAGAATATTTCATAGGATCCCGTAGTTTGGTAGAATATCTGGAGAGGATGCCAAAGCGTTGTGTGCAAAGAATGTTAGACCCACTTCTTTCATAACTAAGAATCTTGATGCTACCGTTATATACAGAGAGAACTCGGAATCAGATCCCTTTAGTGGCACAGGTGTTTATACTAAATGGCTCTGAGCACTATGGGACTTAAACATCTGTGGTCATCAGTCCCCTAGAACTTAGAACTACTTAAACCTAACTAACCTAAGGACATCACACACATCCATGTCCGAGGCAAGATTCGAACCTGCGACCGTAGCAGTCGCGCGGTTCTGGACTGAGCACCTAGAACCGCTAGACCACCGCGGTCGGCTGTTTATACTATTTTTTGCGACTGTCGCCCCGTAAAATATTTTGGTCAGACGTGGAGAAGCTTTAATGCTAGATCTGAAGAACTTTCTGGTAAGACGAACTCGAAAACGGCATTGAGTGCTCATTTACGTTCAAACTTCCCCATAGAAAAATTAGTGAATTACTGTGCTGATAAACCTCTTACGTTATTTGATTTTCAAACAGCTGAGCAGAACTGAACGTACTCAGAAATTTCTCTCTTTACTTATTCTGATCAACACTAAACTGGCACACAATATTTTTAGCGCAACGCAATCTGACTTTCGACAATCCCTACGCAAGAATGGCCCTGACTAACAATAACCTATACCTTTCATGAATCACTTACCTCACGAAAATCTTCGTTACTCGAACTACTGCAATACAGCGAGCGCCAATAATGACAGCTAAATAAAAGATTCTAACTACTGAAGGCACTAAGTACTGATTGGCATAGTTAGCAAATGAAAGATTTTGATAGAGAACAAACAATGTATTTACATTAATAATATTCAAAAGTCATCATATATGTATCAGTTCATGATATACAGTATTACAAATTTGCTCTTTCTGATGGACACACGTCCAGATCGTCCGCTCTCAAAATTCTGCCATCGCTCTCCCCACATCCACCACTGCTGGCGGCTCACCTCCAACTGCGCAACGCTACGCGATGTTCAAATCTAACTTCCCAACACTACAATAGCAAATATTTCAACAATGCAAATCAGCCACAGACTGCACACAGCACAGTTAGTGATTTTCCTACAGAGCACTACGTGGCGTTACCAACATAAAAACCTAAACAGCCTACTTACAACGTGTTAGGGAGCACTCCATTATTATTGTTTCTAAAAAGCGGTAAAATTTACGTAGGAAACGCAAGGGCCATCTGCTTAACATTTTAGAAGAGGTGTAAATAATGAGTTGCTTTAAAACTAAGCCTGAGTTTGCTCTTAATGGGCAGGCAGATTTACGATACCATTCCATTTTCGCAAATTTGTACTGGCTGCACAAAACACACACGAGTGGAAAGGGGTAGGTCGGGTCATAAAGAGTATGTTACCAGCTTCCTTTACCATTCGTGGCGTCTTTCTATCCTCCTTATGTGGCTTGACATCTGGCACAGTATTGCGATGCAGATCTGTTACCGTGTGGCAATTTTAGTTCGCGCTCTGCAGTTTTAGCAACATACAAAATTTTATGAAGTTATTACATTTTAAAGACACAAATTCTATTTGATAAGAGATGGTAGACATTTCAATTCCGATTTACAAATTTTGTTGGCCCTTCATTTTTTGACAGCTGAGGTGTCTATGTCACATTGTTGCGTATGTAATATAGGTTTTACAGCGACTGTGTTGCGGTATTTTATATCTTTTTGTTAAGTGTAATGCTGTTAGGACCTGCTATTCCGTTACTGGCGTACGCGGAGGTTTCTCTGTCTTCCAGTACTTTTGCGTACACTCTAAGATAAAAGAAAGAAAACGACGTACCACGATGGAATTATCCAAATTGGACGTAAATCGGTAGATGTGATGTACTTGTAGAATCCAACAAATTTCTAGAGTCACAGAAAAATGGGATGATTTATTCAACGAAAAAAGCTTCGTAAATTGAGCAAATCGATAATGTAGTAGTCCACCTCCGCCCCTTATACAAGCAGTTATTCGGGTTAGCATTGTTTGACAAAGATGCTGGATGTCCTCCTCAGGGGTGTCGTGCTAAATTCTTTCCAACTGGCACTTAAAAATCCAGAGCTGGTTTGAGGGCTCTGCCCATAACGCTCCAAACGTTCTCCGTTGGGGAGAGATCCGGCGACCTTGCTGGCCAAGGTAGGGTGTGGCCAGCTAGAAGACAAGCGGTAGAAACTCTCGCCGTGTGCGGCCGAGCATCATCTTGCTGAACTGTAAGGCCAACGTGCCCTGCCCCTAAGGGCGTCCAATATCGTCGACGTACTGCTGAGCCGTAAGGGTGCAGCGGATTACTACCAAAGGGAACTTGCTTCTTCTCTTGAATAAATCATCCAAACTTTCCGAAATTTTAATTATTTGTTTTTATGTACGTGCACATCACATCTACCGATTTTCAATTCATTCGTATAATTGTTTCGTGGTGCTCTTTTTTTTATTACCGACCTCCTAACTCAGATGTTACAGTAGCTGAAAGGTACGTGAGTTTGATTTCAAACACGTACCCGACTCATACGATAATAGTTGGTGATGACTTTAATATACCCTCGATATGTAGGCGAAAATACATATTTAATTCCGGCGGTACGCATAAAATATCATCCGAAATTGTGCTAAACGTATTCTCTGAAATTTATTTCGAGCAGTTAGTTCATGAGCCCAAACGAACAGTAAACGGTTGTGGAAAAACACTGGACCTCTTAGCAACAAACAATCCTGAGTTAATAACGAGCATCAAAACCTATATAGTGATTAGTGAACACAGGGTTGTCGTAGCGAGATTGAATATTGTAATCCCTAAATCCTCGAAAAATAAGCGAAAAATACACCTATTCAAAAACGCAGATAAAAATTCACTTGACGCCTTCCTGAGAAGCAATCTCCACTCATTCCAAATCAATAATACAAGTGTAGAGCAAATGTAGCTTAAATTCAAAGATATAATATCTGCAGCAATCGACATATTTATACCAAATAAATTAACAAACGACGGAGCCAATCCTCCTTGGTACACAAAACGGGTTAGAACACTGTTGCAGAAGCAACGAAACAAACATGCCAAATTTAAACAGACGCAAAATCCCCAAGATTGGCGATCTTTTACAGAAACTCGAAATTTAGCGCGGATTTCAAAGCGAGATGCCTCTAACAGTTTCCACAACGAAACTTTGTCTAGAAACCTGGCAGAAAATCCAAAGAGATTCTGGTCTTAATGTGAAGTATGTTAGCGCCAAGAAACAATCAATGTCTTCTCTGCGCGATAGCAATGGAGATACTATTGAAGACAGTGCTGCCAAAGCAGGGCTACTAAACACAGCCTTCCGAAATGCCTGCACAAAAGAAAACGAAGTAAATATTCCAAAATTCGAATCTAGAACAGCTGCCAACATGAGTAACGTAGAAGTAAATATCCTCGGAGTGGTGAAGCAACTTAAATCATTTAATAAAAGCAAGTCTTCTGGTCCACACTGCATACCAATTAGGTTCCTTTCGTAATATGCTGATGCATTAGCTCCATACTTAACAATCGTATACAACCGTTCGCTCGACGAAAGATTCTTACCCAAAGACTGGAAAGTTGCACAGGTCACACCAATATTCAAGAAAGGTAGTAGGAGTAAGCCACTAAATTACAAGCCCATATCGTTAACGTCGATATGCAGCAGGATTTCAGAACATATATTGTGCTCGAACATTACGAATTACCTCGAAGAAAATGGTCTATTGACACACAGTCAACATGGGTTTAGACAACATTGTTCCTGTTTCAGATCGATTACGTATTTCTGCATTTCCGTAAGGCTTTTGACACTGTGCCACAGAAGCAGCTCGTAGTGAAATTGCGTGCTTCTGGAATATCGGCTCCGTTATGTGACTGGATTTGTGATTTCCTGTCAGAAAGAGCACAATTCGTAGTAATTGACGGAAAGTCATGAAGTAAAACAGAAGTGATTTCTGGCGTTCCCCAAAGTAGTGTTATAGGCCCTTTGCTGTTCCTTATCTATATAAAGCATTTGGGAGACAATCTGAGCAGCCGTCTTCGGTTCTTTGCAGATGACGCTGTCGTTTACCGACTAATAAAATCATCAAAAGATCAAAACAAACTGCAAAACGATTTAGAAAAAATATCTGAATGGTGCGAACAGTGGCAGTTGACCCTAAAGGAATTCGTTAAATTTCTGTTACACGATAAATCAGTCTAATCTAAAAGCCGCAAATTCAACTAAATACCTAGGTATTACAATTACGTAAACTTAAATTGGAAGGAACACACAAAAAATGTTGTGGGGAAGGCTAACCAAAGACTGCGTTTTATTGTCAGGCCACTTAGAAATTATAACAGACCTACTAAGGAGACTGCCTACACTACGCTTGTCCGTCCTCTTTTAGAATACTGCTGCACGGTGTGGGATCCTTACCCGATAGGACTGACGGAGTACATCGAAAAAGTTCAAAGAAAGGCAGCACGTTTTGTATTATCGCGAAATATGGAGAGAGTATCACAGAATTGATACAGGATTTGGGCTGGAAATCATTAAAAGAAAGGCGTTTTTCGTTGCGACGGAAATCTTCTCACGAAATTCTAATCACCAACTTTTCCTCCGAATTCGAAAATATTTTGTTGACACCGACCTATATAGGGAGGAACGAACACAACGATAAAATAAGGGAAATCAGAATTCGTACGGAAAGATATAGGTGTTCATTTTTTCCGCGCGCTATAAGAGATTGGAATAATAGAGAATTGTGAAGGTGGTTTGATTAACCCTCTGGCAGGCACTTACATGTAATTTGCAGTGTATCCATGTAGATGTAGATGTAGATGTAGATATCGGTTTGGTTTGGCTTTTTGTCGTTGCTTTTCACGTGTTTGTGGCCTCTGTCTCGTTGTGTTGATAAATGTGGCCCCACTCTTGCGTTACTGAACGTTCAGAGAACCGTGCCTGCTTATTCATTATATGTTGCGGTAGTGGGCTGGCCGCCCTTCCCGAGAAGACATTGCATATGTCCGATAAGTTTGTTTAGGTTTGGGCATTCTTTTCCATGCTTATGATGCCAGTTCTTATTCAAAAAAAAAAATTTTTTTTTTGTAGTGTTACGTCCTGTTGATGACGGTTGCGTACTTTATGACATCAGTTTTGTGCAAAAAGATAGGAGACTTCTATATTTAATCCTTACGGAGATTTACGGACATCACATACTGAAAGGTGTTGGTTGGATGGCTGGGGGGAAGGGGCCAAACAGCGATGTCATCGGTCCCATCAAATGAGGGAGTGATAGGGAAGGAAATCTGCACTGCCCTTTCAGAGGAGCCATCCCGGCAGTTGTCTGAAGCGATTTAGGGAAATCATGGAGAACCTAAATCAGGATGGCCGGACTCAGATTTGAAACGTCGTCCTCCCGACTGCGAGTCCGGTGTGCTAACCACTTCGCCACCTCGCTCAGTCTGTAAAGTGTGTATTCCACACTTAGAAATCAATACTGTGTCAATTCTGTACATCCTGGTTTAAGTTAGTTATAATTATAATTTTGTTTGTTCCTTAGATCAACGGTTAGTTGACTGTAGATGTGACTACAATGTCATGAAACTAGCAGTGATTAATAAATCATTTTGACACATCTGTTGCGTTTTTCTGCAGTTAAAATGTATTATCAAAGCTATGAATAAGTCTCTTATCAAGTGATTTGTTATTAAGAAGTTACAGGGCAATAAGACATAAAAATAAAGTATTTTGAGAATGTCAATAAACTTTAAATGAATTAGGCGTATACATACTTATGACTATGTTATTTGGCACCACCTGTCATCTTATCGTTGGGGTGTTTTACATAATCCGTGTTATAGATTTTAACACAAAGTGTGAAAGACTATCATGGCTGTCATCTTGTCGTTTGGTTGTTAGTTATGCGCCAGAGAACTAGTACTGACTGGCATGTGGTACTTACATATTATGCTTATCCTCTTTCTCAGAAGTCATATTACTCTTTTTTAACATTTTAAAATGGCGAATTATTGTGTCTCAATATATCCACGTCTTTTTGACTGCTTGTGTCGCAAGTACTGCTGCAGCTAACGACTCAGAGAGCAGTCAGCGGTTTCAGATACTCGCAGTGGGGTGCAAGCACACAGCAGCGGGCTGGAGGTACACTATGTGATCACCTGGATGAAAATGACTTACAAGTTCGTGACGTCCTCCATCGGTAGTGCTGGAATGCAATAAGGTGTTGGCCCACCATTAGCGTTGATGACAGCTTCCACTCTCGTTGGCATAGGATTCAGGTCAGGACTCTGTGCAGGCCAGTCCATTACAGGTATGTTATTGTCACGTAAACACTCCGCCACAGGCCATGCACTATTAACAGGTCCTCGATCGTGTTGAAAGATGCAATCGCCATCCCCGAACTACTCGTCAACAGTGGGAAGCGAGAAGGTGCTTAAAACGTCAATGTAGGCCTGTGCTGTGAAAGTGCCACGCAAAACAACAAGGGGTACAAGGCCTCTCCATGAAAAACACGACCACACCATAACACCACAGCCTCCGAATTTTATTGTTGGCACTATACAAGCTGGCAGATGACATTCACCGGGCATTCGCCATACCCACACCCTGCCATCGGACCGCCACATTGTGTAGCGTCTACTCCACACAACGTTTTTCCACTGTTCAGTCGTCCAATGTTTACGGTCCTTACACCAAGCGAGCCGTCGTTTGGCATTTACCAGCGTGATGTGTAGCTTATGAGCAGCCGATCGACCATGAAATCCAAGTTTTCTCACCTCCCGCCTAACTTGCATAGTACGTACAGTGTATCCTGATGCAGTTTGAAATTCCTGTGTGATGGTCTGTATAGATGTCTGCCTATACTCAATACGACCCGCTTCAACTGCCGGCGGTCTCTGTCAGTCAACAGAAGAGGTCGGCCTGTACGCTTTTGTGCTGTCTGTGTCCCTTCACATTTCCACTTCACTATCACATCGGAAACAGCGGACATAGGAGTGCTTATGAATGTGGAAATCTTGCGTACAGACGTATGACACAAGTGATACCCAATCATCTGACCACGTTCGAAATCCGTGAGCTCCGCGGAGCGCCCCATTTTGCTCTCTCACGACGTATAATGAGTACTGAGGTCGCTGATATGGAGTACCTGGCAGTGGGTGGCAGCATAACGCACCTAATATTAAAAACTTATGTTTTTGGGGGTGTCCGGATACTTTTGATCAAATAGTGTATGCCCTTCTTCACCATATCGTGTCATGTTGTGTGATCCCGTGTCTTCAGAAGTGGGATAAAGCTGCCTGCACAGTGACAAGAGCTCAGTCCAGTATTTATCCTTGCACGATAACCGCTTACACACCGGCTATCATTCTGCTGATGACCCACGCTGCAGAGTCAGAATATGTTGTGTTTGCCCCTGGTTTGATTTCCCATAGCATTAAAGAGGACTTCTGCCTCACACAAGAAGGACTAGCAGTATTTCACAGTGTTCATCCATAGTGCTACCGCAGCCAGTCAAACGATTTCGCTCTGTACCGAACTCTTAACCTGTATAGAACTTTAGCGCCTTTATTGTGTAACACCCCACCCGTCACCTACCTAGTTTTGGCGTGTGTTCCCCCCAGCTAAATTGACTAACAGATCAACACAGAGTGCAAACCTGCCGCAATATCGGATAACGCAAAGAAAGTAATAAGGCCCTGTGACTCCTCATTGATCTGCGGTGGCAATGTTGAAATTAATTGATTCAGAATTGATCCCTTTTAATTAAAACGGGTGCACATTGATGTTATATTCAGCTATTGAACACCAGATGCAAATCTTGAACATGAAATTAATTAAGATAGTGACTTGATTGAAAACAGATGCAGTCGATTAGCACAAATTTATTTTAACTCACGACCTTCAAACATCACATTACATGACCCTCCTAACAGGCAGTGGGAATAAATTGCGTTTACGTGGAGTAAAGCGCGATAAATCAAAATTAATTCCTATCGACTGACCCAGGCGTAATGCGAATTACGAGAAGAATTCTACAATACATGAACCATGAAACCCTCGTGGAAACTTTGCCGACGTGATCCAACAAATTAATCAGTGGCCTAACTCAAGCCGGAGCGGGCGCAATATCACCGAATTCAGCGTGGCGGGGCGTCGTCGTTGTGTGGACGCCGACCGGCCTCGTGGTGCTGCAAGGCTTCGCTCTTCTGTTCACTCCTAGCTATCTTGCTCAGTTCATAGCTCAACGAAAACTTTCCATCTCACGACCTTCAATCATCACCTTACATGACTCTCCTAACAGGCAATGGGAATAAATTGCGTTTACGTGGAGTAAAGCGCGATAAATCAAAATTAATTCCTATCGACTGACCCAGGCGTAATGCGAATTACGAGAAGAATTCTACAATACATGAACCATGAAACCCTCGTGGAAACTTTGCCGACGTGATCCAACAAATTAATCAGTGGCCTAACTCAAGCCGGAGCGGGCGCAATATCACCGAATTCAGCGTGGCGGGGCGTCGTCGTTGTGTGGACGCCGACCGGCCTCGTGGTGCTGCAAGGCTTCGCTCTTCTGTTCACTCCTAGCTATCTTGCTCAGTTCATAGCTCAACGAAAACTTTCCATCTCACGACCTTCAATCATCACCTTACATGACTCTCCTAACAGGCAATGGGAATAAATTGCGTTTACGTGGAGTAAAGCGCGATAAATCAAAATTAATTCCTATCGACTGACCCAGGCGTAATGCGAATTACGAGAAGAATTCTACAATACATGAACCATGAAACCCTCGTGGAAACTTTGCCGACGTGATCCAACAAATTAATCAGTGGCCTAACTCAAGCCGGAGCGGGCGCAATATCACCGAATTCAGCGTGGCGGGGCGTCGTCGTTGTGTGGACGCCGACCGGCCTCGTGGTGCTGCAAGGCTTCGCTCTTCTGTTCACTCCTAGCTATCTTGCTCAGTTCATAGCTCAACGAAAACTTTCCATCTCACGACCTTCAATCATCACCTTACATGACTCTCCTAACAGGCAATGGGAATAAATTGCGTTTACGTGGAGTAAAGCGCGATAAATCAAAATTAATTCCTATCGACTGACCCAGGCGTAATGCGAATTACGAGAAGAATTCTACAATACATGAACCATGAAACCCTCGTGGAAACTTTGCCGACGTGATCCAACAAATTAATCAGTGGCCTAACTCAAGCCGGAGCGGGCGCAATATCACCGAATTCAGCGTGGCGGGGCGTCGTCGTTGTGTGGACGCCGACCGGCCTCGTGGTGCTGCAAGGCTTCGCTCTTCTGTTCACTCCTAGCTATCTTGCTCAGTTCATAGCTCAACGAAAACTTTCCATCTCACGACCTTCAATCATCACCTTACATGACTCTCCTAACAGGCAATGGGAATAAATTGCGTTTACGTGGAGTAAAGCGCGATAAATCAAAATTAATTCCTATCGACTGACCCAGGCGTAATGCGAATTACGAGAAGAATTCTACAATACATGAACCATGAAACCCTCGTGGAAACTTTGCCGACGTGATCCAACAAATTAATCAGTGGCCTAACTCAAGCCGGAGCGGGCGCAATATCACCGAATTCAGCGTGGCGGGGCGTCGTCGTTGTGTGGACGCCGACCGGCCTCGTGGTGCTGCAAGGCTTCGCTCTTCTGTTCACTCCTAGCTATCTTGCTCAGTTCATAGCTCAACGAAAACTTTCCATCTCACGACCTTCAATCATCACCTTACATGACTCTCCTAACAGGCAATGGGAATAAATTGCGTTTACGTGGAGTAAAGCGCGATAAATCAAAATTAATTCCTATCGACTGACCCAGGCGTAATGCGAATTACGAGAAGAATTCTACAATACATGAACCATGAAACCCTCGTGGAAACTTTGCCGACGTGATCCAACAAATTAATCAGTGGCCTAACTCAAGCCGGAGCGGGCGCAATATCACCGAATTCAGCGTGGCGGGGCGTCGTCGTTGTGTGGACGCCGACCGGCCTCGTGGTGCTGCAAGGCTTCGCTCTTCTGTTCACTCCTAGCTATCTTGCTCAGTTCATAGCTCAACGAAAACTTTCCATCTCACGACCTTCAATCATCACCTTACATGACTCTCCTAACAGGCAATGGGAATAAATTGCGTTTACGTGGAGTAAAGCGCGATAAATCAAAATTAATTCCTATCGACTGACCCAGGCGTAATGCGAATTACGAGAAGAATTCTACAATACATGAACCATGAAACCCTCGTGGAAACTTTGCCGACGTGATCCAACAAATTAATCAGTGGCCTAACTCAAGCCGGAGCGGGCGCAATATCACCGAATTCAGCGTGGCGGGGCGTCGTCGTTGTGTGGACGCCGACCGGCCTCGTGGTGCTGCAAGGCTTCGCTCTTCTGTTCACTCCTAGCTATCTTGCTCAGTTCATAGCTCAACGAAAACTTTCCATCTCACGACCTTCAATCATCACCTTACATGACTCTCCTAACAGGCAATGGGAATAAATTGCGTTTACGTGGAGTAAAGCGCGATAAATCAAAATTAATTCCTATCGACTGACCCAGGCGTAATGCGAATTACGAGAAGAATTCTACAATACATGAACCATGAAACCCTCGTGGAAACTTTGCCGACGTGATCCAACAAATTAATCAGTGGCCTAACTCAAGCCGGAGCGGGCGCAATATCACCGAATTCAGCGTGGCGGGGCGTCGTCGTTGTGTGGACGCCGACCGGCCTCGTGGTGCTGCAAGGCTTCGCTCTTCTGTTCACTCCTAGCTATCTTGCTCAGTTCATAGCTCAACGAAAACTTTCCATCTCACGACCTTCAATCATCACCTTACATGACTCTCCTAACAGGCAATGGGAATAAATTGCGTTTACGTGGAGTAAAGCGCGATAAATCAAAATTAATTCCTATCGACTGACCCAGGCGTAATGCGAATTACGAGAAGAATTCTACAATACATGAACCATGAAACCCTCGTGGAAACTTTGCCGACGTGATCCAACAAATTAATCAGTGGCCTAACTCAAGCCGGAGCGGGCGCAATATCACCGAATTCAGCGTGGCGGGGCGTCGTCGTTGTGTGGACGCCGACCGGCCTCGTGGTGCTGCAAGGCTTCGCTCTTCTGTTCACTCCTAGCTATCTTGCTCAGTTCATAGCTCAACGAAAACTTTCCATCTCACGACCTTCAATCATCACCTTACATGACTCTCCTAACAGGCAATGGGAATAAATTGCGTTTACGTGGAGTAAAGCGCGATAAATCAAAATTAATTCCTATCGACTGACCCAGGCGTAATGCGAATTACGAGAAGAATTCTACAATACATGAACCATGAAACCCTCGTGGAAACTTTGCCGACGTGATCCAACAAATTAATCAGTGGCCTAACTCAAGCCGGAGCGGGCGCAATATCACCGAATTCAGCGTGGCGGGGCGTCGTCGTTGTGTGGACGCCGACCGGCCTCGTGGTGCTGCAAGGCTTCGCTCTTCTGTTCACTCCTAGCTATCTTGCTCAGTTCATAGCTCAACGAAAACTTTCCATCTCACGACCTTCAATCATCACCTTACATGACTCTCCTAACAGGCAATGGGAATAAATTGCGTTTACGTGGAGTAAAGCGCGATAAATCAAAATTAATTCCTATCGACTGACCCAGGCGTAATGCGAATTACGAGAAGAATTCTACAATACATGAACCATGAAACCCTCGTGGAAACTTTGCCGACGTGATCCAACAAATTAATCAGTGGCCTAACTCAAGCCGGAGCGGGCGCAATATCACCGAATTCAGCGTGGCGGGGCGTCGTCGTTGTGTGGACGCCGACCGGCCTCGTGGTGCTGCAAGGCTTCGCTCTTCTGTTCACTCCTAGCTATCTTGCTCAGTTCATAGCTCAACGAAAACTTTCCATCTCACGACCTTCAATCATCACCTTACATGACTCTCCTAACAGGCAATGGGAATAAATTGCGTTTACGTGGAGTAAAGCGCGATAAATCAAAATTAATTCCTATCGACTGACCCAGGCGTAATGCGAATTACGAGAAGAATTCTACAATACATGAACCATGAAACCCTCGTGGAAACTTTGCCGACGTGATCCAACAAATTAATCAGTGGCCTAACTCAAGCCGGAGCGGGCGCAATATCACCGAATTCAGCGTGGCGGGGCGTCGTCGTCGTGTGGACGGCGACCGGCCTCGTGGTGCTGCAAGGCTTCGCTCTTCTGTCACTCCTAGCTATCTTGCTCAGTACATAGCTCAACGAAAACTTTCCATCTCACGACCTTCAATCATCACATTACGTGACTCTCCTAACAGGCAATGGGAATAAATTGCGTTTACGTGGATCGAAGCGCGATAAATCAAAATTAATTCCTATCGACTGACCCAGGCGTAATGCGAATTACGAGAAGAATTCTACATGGCCCATGAAGCCCTCTTGGAAACTTTGCCGACGTGATCCAACAAATTAGTCAGTGGCCTAACTCAAGCCGGAGCGGGCGCAATATCACCGAATACAGCATGGCGGGGCGTCGTCGTTGTGCGGACGTCGACCGGCCTCGTGGTGCCGCAAGGCTGCTCTCATCTATTCACTCCTAGCTATCTTGCTCAGTATGTAGCTCAACGAAAACTTTCTATCTCCAATCTCAATCGTTCCGTTTGCTAAGTCCTAAACTGCAGAGATGCTCACTCTTTCTTAGGCAAGCTGAGTAAAGAATGCCACGTCCACACTCTAGGCAAGCTGGGAACGGAAGACCTGTACGGAGACTTCTGCCAGTCCGCTCTTCACCTCAGTTTCCCCTCCAGCAAAATCACTTACGCCAATTGCAGCGTCAGTCGCGTTAATTATGCATCGCTTCTCAGTGCCGACCAATGCCTGCTCTGGGAAGTGAACAAATTCGCACAGAATTTTCAATCCTCTCAACTTCTGCTATTTAGCTCCTCCCAGGCCACCCATCAAGGTTAGCATCTGCATAAAACACCAATTTTTCCGAAATTCTGACTCCCAGGGGAGTACTTCAAAATCCTTGGTCCTACGTTCCAATCAGAGGTGTATTTCATTCTGTCGCTCTTCACCTGATTTGCTCCAGACTCTGCAGACCGTGAATTCAGCGTGAAGTTGCTATAGTCATGAACACGCATATTTCGGCCTCTGTTGACGGCTCCACCGTAGCTTTGCGCAGCTCTCTCGCATGTTTCATTGAAAACGGGACAATGGACATTCATCAACAGGTGTACAAGTTCTCCGCCAGCTTCCCAGTACACCAGCATGGGCTCAACCACCCCCTCACTGTCACTCATCTTAAGGCAGCTGGAGGCTGCGCCCCGTTACCACTTTCTCAGAGTTTGAGCCGCCCTAAGCTGCGGTCAACTCTGAATACTTCCCTGAGATGAACTAGAATCTAGTAAATCGACGTGTTTCCACAAAGTTTTCACGTCGCGTGAATTACTTTAAAACCATCACCCAACATTAATTATTCCAATACGTCCATACTACACCCTCTACAAAATGCATTGTGCCTTGTCAGTCGTTTTTGTTCAGCCCTACTGTTCGCTCAATGTGGTTCAGTGATCTTTAATGACTTCATTTAAGGGGCATAGTTCTTACCATCTTACAATTGAAAGAATGTGAATGGAAAGCTGTAGCAACAGGTTCAGTTACAGCAATTCAGCGTAGTTCATACCATCAGTTCATCGCAGACACTGTGGCTATTTTGTAGTCTACAGAGACATGATTCTGCTGATTTCGAATATTAGAAATTGTAGTATTTGTCAAGCGCACGTATGATTTAACTAGAATGAAATGACAGTAAGTTTTTTATATGTTCCCTGTCATTTAGGTCTTATGTGAGCAGCGACAAATGTCAATCAACAAGAGCGAGGGTGATTCCTGTCCGACCAACACTCAAATTTTTCTAATGCTCTGCCTGTAGTAACCTTGGTCCTAACAGGAAATTAAGTGCCGGTGTTCCGTCATTTTGATTATCGGACTCTGTTACCAAACCTCCAACTCAGACCCACTTCAAATGTGTCTGCGAAGCGCTTTCTAGGGGAATATAACGGCCGTAGTTTCCCCTTGCGTCGAACTGTACCGGCATAGAAACGCAGAACGACCACGTCGGCTAGTCACACAAGGGTGCAACTGTGAGCAATCCAGACTGTTCCACTTCTACTACTGAAAAACTCTTGTCGCTCCTTACCAGCTATACAGCAGTCTGGTCCCTCTACAGATATCCCTCCACTGCAAAATGCATTGTAAGGTACATTAAGAAAAGTGGCCTCTGCGCGTCTTTGAAATCATCGTTGAAACAAGAGGTCTGCTCATGCTGGAACAGCTTGTACACTATGCTGGAATCCTTACACACTCAGTATAACGAAGTTGTTGCTTTGCTGACGGAAATGGACTCCGCTTACAGATTGGAAGGCTATGATAATGAGATTGCAGGAAAAATTGCGCATTTTCTGAGACCATTTAAAGAGGCCACAGATGAAGTAGAAGGCCAAAAAGAACTGACAATCGAGTTAGTTCTTCTTTGGTTTCACAAACTGCAACAAATTTGCAGTGTCAATGACAATGACTGTCAGGTGAGTAACTACTGAAGTTAAAAGCACTGTTTCATTATGGTTCTTTGCCTCGTGATGACTGGGTGTTGTGTGATGTCCTTAGGTTAGTTAGGTTTAAGTAGTTCTAAGTTCTAGGGGACTGATGACCATACATGTTAAGTCCAATAGTGCTCAGAGCCATTTGAACCATTTTTTTGTTTCATTATGGTACACGATAGATTTATAATTAGCTAGCGTAATTGATGTGTAATAACAGATATGTATTTTTTAACAGGAGGTACAAAGGATTAAAAATCGAGCCTTGACTTTCGTTTGCGAGAAGATTATGATAACTTCCAGACATAAAATTGTTTCGTTTCTTTGGCCGTCTTTCCGTAAGCTTGAAATAAATGAAAAACAGGAAATTCTTAGCAATGTGCGACAAATGTGTGCTACTTATGCAGGTACAACATGCAATTATTAACATAATCGTTTTTGCATAGTTACTGGATAGTGTATTACAGAGAAACTGGAATGTTATATTTCGTATAATATTTCATTAATGTAAAACACCTCGTTTTTACTGGAACGTTTCGGCGATTTTCACATCAGTTCTGTATTACTTGTCTCTTTTGTTTATTATCATAGATCCTTCAAGTACTGTGTCCTCACCACCTAGAACGAGAGATCGTTTCAAGGAATGGAGGAACAACAGATCATCCGCAGGAGATGAAGTAGATCTCTACATTTTAATGCACCTCGGAGATGATGATATCTTAAAGTGGTGAAGCAGACATGAAACAAATCTGGCAGGCCTGGCTGCAGTTGCAAGACGTATTTTATGCATCCCAGCAACAAGCGCACCTAGTGAAAGATGCTTTAGTAAAGCCGGCATGTTACTAACAAATCGTCGCAGCCAATTAAATCCGGAACGCGTTAGTGATTTACTGTTGATCAGCAATAACTATAATTTTGTTTCTGTTGCAAACAATTGAAAAGTATGACAAGTTACGTCTGTAAACGTTTAATGTTCTTTGTATACTTTCTTTATGAAGATGTCCGCCCCGGTAGCTCAGTGGTGCCGGCACGGTAGCTCAGCGTGTTCGGTCAGAGGGTTAGCTGCCCTCTGTAATAAAAAAACTGAGTCAACAGATCAACAACGAACTTAACTGGATGTCTTACGACGTCCGCCCCGAGCAGATGCAACGAACTTAAGCGAACAAAATGAAAATTAAAAAAAAAATAATAATAATAAAATAAAAGTGGTGAGCGTGACAGACTGTCAATCCCAAGGGCCCGGGTTCGATTCCCGGCTGGGTCGGAAATTTTCTCCGCTCAGGGATTGGGTGTTGTGTTGTCCTAATCATCATCATTTCATCCCCAACGACGCGCAGGTCGCCGAAGTGGCGTCAAATCGAAAGACCTGCACCAGGCGAACGGTCTACCAGACGGGAGGCCCTAGCCACACGACATTTCCATTTTTTTTTATGAAGATGGTTGTCTTCTAGATTGCAGGGACAGCACTTACTTAATGTTTCCTATTAATGAAAGGAAAAATACATATTGTGTTTGAAAATGAGACTCGTCTTCTATCCGCGATTGCATTGAAATATAATTTTACTTTCGAAGAGCTTTATGAATTTAGTTGTGTCACGTAGTCGTTCTTGGAAACGTTACTTTTATATTAAAAGAGAGAGAGAGAGAGAGAGATAAATACAGTGTGTGTGTGTGTGTGTGTGTGTGTGTGTGTGTGTGTGTGTGTGTCAGAGAGAGAGAGAGAGAGAGAGAGAGAGAGAGAGAGAGAGAGAGAGAGGCGGTGTATTTGTACAGTACAGTACAGTACAGTGCAGCGAGCCGGGGCGAGGCGAGGTGACACGTCATGCGGTGACCGGTCGTGCTCGGTTATCTGCGTGTCCGGAATCCGAACAACAGACATGGGGCGAGTACGAGACGGAGCCGAGTCGTGTGAGGCCGGACAAGAGCGGCTTGGTCCCCCCATCAACAGGCGAACCGTGACCGGTCAAACATTGAGCGTTGCAGCACTCTACTATACAGCGTGGTCCATTCATAGTGACCGGGCAAAATATCTCACGAAATAAGCATCAAACGAAAAAACTACACAGAACGAAACTCGTCTAGCTTGAAGGGGGAAACCAGATGGCGCTATAGTTGGTCCCCTAGATGGCACTGCCATAGGTTAAACTGATATCAACTGCGTTTTTTTTTAAATAGGAACCCCTATTTTTTTATTAAATATTCGTGTAGTACGTAAAGAAATACAAATGGTTTAGTTGGACCACTTTCTTCCCCTTGTGATAGATGGCGCTGTAATAGTCACAAACGTATAAGTACGTGGTATCACGTAACATTCCGTCAGTGCGGACAGTATTTGCTTCGTGATTCATTACCCGTGTTAAAATGGGCCGTTTACCAATTGCGGAAAAGGTCGATATCGTGTTTATGTATGGCTATTGTGATCAAAATGCCCAACGGGCGTGTCCTATGTATGCTGCTCGGTATCCTGGACGACATCATCCAAGTGTACCGACCGTTCGCCGTATAGTTACGTTATTTAAGGAAACAGGAAGTGTTCGTCCACATGCGAAACGTCAACCACGACCTGCAAGAAGGTGTTTTAGCTGCTGTCGCGGCTAATGCGCACATCAGTAGCAGGCAAATTGCGCGAGAATCGGGAATCTCAAAAACTTCCGTGTTGAGAATGCTACATCAACATCGATTGCACCCGTACCATATTTCTATGCACCATAAATTGCATGGCGACGACTTTGAACGTCGTGTACAGTTCTGCCACTGGGCACAAGAGAGGTTACGGGACGATGACAGATTTTTTGCACGTGTTCTATTTAGCGACGAAGCATCATTCACCAACAGCGGTAACGTAAACCGGGATAATATGCACTATTGGGCAACGAAAAATCCACGATGGCTGCGACAAGTGGAACATCAGCGACCTTGGCGGGTTAATGCATGGTGCGGCATTATGGGAGGAAGGATAATAATGTTCTCTCGATGTTACTACAAGATGTTTCATTGCATGACAGAATGGCGATGTACTTCCAACATGATGGATGTCCGTCACATAGCTCGCGTGCGGTTGAAGCGGTATTGAATAGCATATTTCATGACAGGTAGATTGGTCGTCGAAGCACCATACCACGGCCCGCACATTCACCGGATCTGACGTCCCCGGATTTCTTTCAGTGGGGAAAGTTGAAGGATATTTGCTATCGTGATCCAGCTACAACGACTGGTAACATGCGTCAGCGCATTGTCAATCCATGTGCGAACATTACGGAAGCGGACATAATTTTGAGTATTTATTGCATTAATGTGGTATTCACAGGTAATCACGCTGTAACAGCATACGTTCTCAGAAATGATATGTTTACAAAGGTACATGTATCACGTTGGAACAACCGAAATAAAATGTTCAAACGTACCTACGTTCTGTATTTTAATTTAAAAAACCTACCTGTTACCAACTGCCGGCCAGTGTGGCCGTGCGGTTCTAGGCGCTTCAGTCTGGATCCACGTGACTGCTCCGGTCGCAGGTTCGAATCCTGCCTCGGGCATGGATGTGTGTGATGTCCTTAGGTTAGTTAGGTTTAATTAGTTCTAAGTTCTAGGCGACTGATGACCTCAGAAGTTAAGTCGCATAGTGCTCAGAGCCATTTGAACCATTTTTGTTACCAACTGTTCGTCTAAAATTGTGAGCCATACGTTTGTGACTATTACAGCGCCATCTATCACAAAGCGAAATAAGTGGTCCAATTAAAACATTCATATTTCTTTATGTAGTACACGAATATGTAATAAAAATGGGGGTTCCTATTTTTAAAAAACGCAGTTGATATCCGTTTGACCAATGGCAGCGCCATCAAGCGGGCCGACCATAACGCCATCTGGTTTCCCCCTTCAAGCTAGACAAGTTTCGTTCTTTGTAGTTTTCTCGTTTGACGCTTATTTCGAGAGATATTTGGCCCGGTCATGATCAATGGACCACCCTGTATAGGCCACCGTTCAGTACACGGCGCATGTGCCGCCCATCACAGTTGCTGCCCTCCAAGACTGGGCAGGCGGCGCCACCCTTAGTAGAACACTGGCGGCGACGATAAATCGCACTCAGGGACGATATTCGAAAACTCGGGCTGGCCGCACCGAAGAACGTTGTTTTGATGCGGGATAATACAGGATTCCACGTCCTGCTAAGAGGAAACGCATTATCTCTGTTAATTATATTATCCGCCAACCTAATTTCAATTGCTTCTTTGTAGACACTGTTCCAAAAACCGCAAATGTTGGCAACTATCACAGTTTCGACAAATTTCATATCGTGTTCCCCATTTACGCAGTGTTCTGCTACTGCCGATTTTTCCGGTTGTTGTAGCTTCGTATGAAGGCGATGTTCCACACACCTCTCATGACCAGTGCGAATCGAACGGCCGATGTGGGCCTTCTCACATTGACACAGAATTTTGTATACACCGGGTTTCCTAAGCCCCTAATCATCTTTCACAGGGCCGAGTAGTGCCCTAAACTTAGGAGGTGGACGGAACACACTCTTAATGATAAAATTCCTTAAAATTCTTCCTATCTTAAACGATATGCCGCCAGCATAAGGAATAAAGGCCACCGATCTATGTTCCTCTTTATGCACCTCCAGTGATGCTCCAAACTCCACAGCCCGACGAATCTGCTTCTCAGAGTAACCACTTTCCTTACAAACAGCCTTCAAATGCGCAAGTTCTTGTATTGTATGGTACCGTTTTCGTCTGGCCACATGGACGTGATGCTCTGAATAGATTTTTGGACCACTTCAGCTGTCTTCATCGCCGCATTAAATTTACCATGGAGGTTGAAAGTGATGGTATGCTTACATTTTTTAGATGTTATGGTTTATAAAACACCAGATGGTACTTTGGGACATAGTGTTCACTGAAAACCGACGCACACCGATCGGTATGCGCATTCTAAGAGTCGTCATCCACCACACCAACGCAGTGGCGTCCTTACGACTTTGGTACGCAAAGCATAAGCCATTTCCGACTCGGACAGCTTAACACTGTATGGAGGATGTGTTAAGGTTTTACAGCGAAACCTCTGCAGCGTACTCGAAACAACCTTGGCAACGTGTGGGCGAGGATGTACCCTGCAGCATTCTCGTCCTCAAGAGGGCAGACATTCTGATCGGCCCTGCAGGATAGTACAACAACGTCACGTCCTTGAGTGAGTTAATGGGCTTGTTTACAACAAGGCAACTATCTATTCGTATTGTCTGATGTCATCTGGAAGCATGGTATTATTTGATTTCGTCTGGAAGCATTACAGACTGTGTGTGCGGCAACCACTGCTACGGATCCCCTTGACGTGGCAGCAGAGAATGCTGCGACGACAATGGCGCAGTCTGGTACAGCATCACGATGCAAGTATCCACGTGTAGAGGCTACGAGGAGAACAAACGTTGCCGGGCTGCATTCGCCATCGTCATACAGATCGAGTATGTCACGTGACCTTACAGCATGCCACTGGGCACGAAACACGACCACCTTTGATTCGCATAGCTGATAATTTTCAAAGGAACGCGTTATACACTCCTGGAAATGGAAAAAAGAACACATTGACACCGGTGTGTCAGACCCACCATACTTGCTCCGGACACTGCGAGAGGGCTGTACAAGCAATGATAACACGCACGGCACAGCGGACACACCAGGAACCGCGGTGTTGGCCGTCGAATGGCGCTAGCTGCGCAGCATTTGTGCACCGCCGCCGTCAGTGTCAGCCAGTTTGCCGTGGCATACGGTGCTCCATCGCAGTCTTTAACACTGGTAGCATGCCGCGACAGCGTGGACGTGAACCGTATGTGCAGTTGACGGACTTTGAGCGAGGGCGTATAGTGGGCATGCGGGAGGCCGGGTGGACGTACCGCCGAATTGCTCAACACGTGGGGCGTGAGGTCTCCACAGTACATCGATGTTGTCGCCAGTGGTCGGCGGAAGGTGCACGTGCCCGTCGACCTGCGACCGGACCGCAGCGACGCACGGATGCACGCCAAGACCGTAGGATCCTACGCACTGCCGTAGGGGGCCGCACCGCCACTTCCCAGCAAATTAGGGACACTGTTGCTCCTGGGGTATCGGCGAGGACCATTCGCAACCGTCTCCATGAAGCTGGGCTACGGTCCCGCACACCGTTACGCCGTCTTCCGCTCACGCCCCAACATCGTGCAGCCCGCCTCCAGTGGTGTCGCGACAGGTGTGAATGGAGGGACGAATGGAGACGTGTCGTCTTCAGCGATGAGAGTCGCTTCTGCCTTGGTGCCAATGATGGTCGTATGCGTGTTTGGCGCCGTGCAGGTGAGCGCCACAATCAGGACTGCATACGACCGAGGCACACAGGGCCAACACCCGGCATCATGGTGTGGGGAGCGATCTCCTACACTGGCCGTACACCACTGGTGATCGTCGAGGGGACACTGAATAGTGCACGGTACATCCAAACCGTCATCGAACCCATCGTTCTACCATTCCTAGACCGGCAAGGGAACTTGCTGTTCCAACAGGACAATGCACGTCCGCATGTATCCCGTGCCACGCAACGTGCTCTAGAAGTTGTAAGTCAACTACCCTGGCCAGCAAGATCTCCGGATCTGTCCCCCATTGAGCATGTTTGGGACTGGATGAAGCGTCGTCTCACGCGGTCTGCACGTCCAGCACGAACGCTGGTCCAACTGAGGCGCCAGGTGGAAATGGCATGGCAAGCCGTTCCACAGGACTACATCCAGCATCTCTACGATCGTCTCCATGGGAGAATAGCAGCCTGCATTGCTGCGAAAGGTGGATATATACTAGTGCCGACATTGTGCATGCTCTGTTGCCTGTGTCTATGTGCCTGTGGTTCTGTCAGTGTGATCATGTGATGTATCTGACCCCAGGAATGTGTCAATAAAGTTTCCCCTTCCTGGGACAATGAATTCACGGTGTTCTTATTTCAATTTCCAGGAGTTTATTTCTGAGGTGTTAAGACCGGTGGCTCCGCCCTATCCTAGAGATCTCCGTGACGCTATAAACAAGATAAAGGAGACTGTGAGCTTCCCATCCTCTCCTGACCTACCTTGATACAGAGGCTGTACGACTGTTGCCACGACCAGCACGTTCTCGAGATCTCTCGCCGATTAAATACGTACGGTCACGGGTTGTCCTCAGGCAGCCATCCCACCATTCGCAAGGCACAGCAGTTGGTGAACTCTGGCATAGGGCTGAAACAGCTTAGAACAACACGCACTTATTTGTCATCCAAGTTCAGTTGAACTTTGTACCCAGCCGGGTTAGCTTCATTTTCGTTGACTGAGGTTGAAGCTGTGACTGTTTAATTTTGCATTCTTTACAAGTGTAATAATGTATCCTTCCTACATTGAGGAAAATTTCTTACTTGCGTCCCTCCTGGAGCTGCAACTTTTATGTCCAGCAGTTTACAATACTGGGAGACACTTCTCCTTCTTACATGAAACTACCGCTGTGTTCTCACAGACGGACAACATTCATATACGATCAAACAATCCACGAATCCGCTGCTGGTTCATAGTGTCTAGAGACGACAATATTAAAGCGGTCAGTCATGTAGCCACTGTCAGACTCGGTGACTGGACTGTTCGATCGACTAATACGCTGAGAGAAACCGAAGAATTAGCATCATCCAATGAGAAACCCTCTGTGTGATCGTTACTTATATACAGAATGTGGCCTGCGTTATTATAACTTACATTGTGTGCTTGTGCTGAAATGCTTATCATTTACATATTGTAGCATCTATCACATTTCACGACAACGTGATGTTGTTGCATGCTCTCTTTATGGCGTTGCAGTTTTAATGCCGGCCGTGTCTTTACAGACTAAGTTTCAAATCTAAACTATTCGCCATGACAATCATACAGAACCAGTATCGCTCAAACAGAACACTTAATTTTAGTAAAATCGATTTTAACACTGCATCTCAGTCCTACATAGTTAGAAAAATTCTCAATAGCTGGCAATACTGGTGGAGACTTACGTAACATTGCTCACAAACTTCGACGTCAGACATCGCTGTTTTCTCCAACACCACGTGAATTTTGGGTACAATTCCAAAAAGTTCGAAAGAGGTGTTTTTATCCCTGCAGTAACCTGCAACAAATTACACTTATAGTTTCAGGATTAGTCCACGTAAAAAGTTCCTACTTCCTGTCTAAATTTGTATTTGATTAGTCAGAAATTAAACAAATGTAAATTGTGGCATTGAAAAGTAAAGTAATGACTTGGAAGTTACATTCCTATCTCTTAGCTTTCTCTCGTCTTCTAGTCTAGACTACCTAAAATTTAGATATCGAAGAACTGCGGGTTATTTTTCCATTCTTTGGTGAAAAGGGAGCTTATTTGTAAACCTTGAAAAATGAAAAATGGACACCAACTTTAGAACGAATACCTCCTTATTTGAGGTGTACCGCGATACAAGTAACAGAAAAATTTTTAAAAAGAGGAAAGGTAGCCTTTCCTCACCCACGCTTATGATATAAATATGAAAGAGAAAAATGCACACAAAGCGCTGTACACAGTGACACGTTACTGTCGCAACGCTTTCGAAAAACGTTAAAAAGAAAAGTCTTAGGCAATAAACAGTAACTACGAGGAAACAACCAGAATGCGTATAGCTACTGCTAACTCCCTGTATATGAAATAAAACTGTTGTTCTCACATGTAAGAGTCAACTGTAAACACGTTCTCCCTTGAGTTATTGATAACAACGTGGAACATGCAGAAGAATAATTAAATATAAGATCCTACAAAAATACAGTGAAAAATTCAATTTCACAATACAATTCTCTTTACGGAAATCCCACGCGTTGTTACAATTTGTTTCGTAATTGCTTCAGCAATTCCGGCAAGGCAGTAACACACAATGCTCCGAAACATTTGCAGAAGAGTCATAATTTGTTTCTCGCAACCCCGGTCCCCATCCCCGCACCCCCGAGAAAATGGAACAATGGATAACGGAGAGAGAATACGATGTTATTCATTTCACCAACTGCTCAACACATACCATTATTCTTTCTTGTATTCCATTGTGCTATATCTGTATGGACTCGATTTAATGTTCGCTCCGCAACTGGAAATAAAAATAAATAAATGTCGTATGATCATGGCCTCCCGTCGGGTACACCGTTCTCCGGGTACAGGTCTTTCGATTTGACGCCACTTCGGTGACTTGCGCGTCGAGGGGGATGAAATGTGGGTGAGTGGGACAATATAGCACCCAGTCCCTGAGCGGGAATCGAACCCGGGTCGTTAGGTTTGACATTCTGTCGGGCTGACCACTCAGCTACTGGGGGCGGACAACTAGAAATGAACAACGGTCAATTTTCACGTGCAAAAAAAAGTGTTCATAATTCTTTGTAAAAGGTAACGTGCCGTCCAGCCTACAGGGAAATCTTCACAGAAGGAACACTAGTATACTGAAGGGGGTTGGAAAAGGATTTGCGAAGAAATCAGGATACATTGACTAATGTCTTCACTGATCATACGAAAATCTTCAGGAGCTCTTCTCTGAGGAGACCTGAAAGTGTAACATTCCGAATACAACCGAATGCCTTGTGTACAGAAAGCGGCATTATCAACGCTAATCTCCCGTCGCGTTAGCATAGTCTTCATGGAAGGCGCCAAATAAAAAGAATACGAAAAATCGAAAGAGAAAAGTGAGTATCACTGTCTAGTGTGTTTGTGTTATTCTAGATACCATGGTTCTCATTGATATCGTACTTCACAAACGTACAACACTATCACTAAATGAATAACTAATTTAAAATGTAGCATATCATTTGAGGGTCATATCCTAAGGAAACTATCCAGCTCTGTGCGTTCGATTAGAAAAATACCAAATGCTCCTGTAATTTAATCATGGTATTGAAGAGAGATTTAAATACAGCAAAATCATAGCACAGATACAGGCCGAAAATAGACAATGTAGTGTTTTGGTAATATTAACCTTTCTCGTTATTTTAGTGAAATCCTAACTATTTTTCTACTTACAGTTTCTTTTTAGAAATTATTTGAAATCAGTCGTTATTACTTTCAAATAAGGGCTTAATGCCACTGACCATAGTGTATGAAAACGGATGAAACAGTGAAAATTATTCGCCTGGAAGCGGCAAAATGCTCCTTGGTTCTGGAGGCACACAACAGAGTAGCAGCCAAAACAAGTCAGTGATACTGACAATAATTATTTATTCAGTTAAAGTTCAATAATTGTCCCGTAATTTACTTCTTTCTATATTATAAAAGAGATTTGCTTAGTATGTCAAGTGTTAGTCCAAAAGCTCGACTCGTTTACGTATTTTTCGCAAAATACTCACTGTTTTCATCCGTTGCAAATGTGTCATATGTATGGGATTCTGCTTAGAATTACATAACAATAAAGGTCCTTTAAGGGCATAAGTCAACATATCTCTTCCAGCTTTATTATTATAATACACTGGTTACAGTCTCAATTGTGCTGTATGTAACTGAAGAGGAATATTTGGCTTGGCTTTTTCCCTAAATCTGTTGCAAGAAATTCTACACACAACTTTCAACAAGCAAGCTCTGAGGGAGACCACATGAATTAATCAAGTGAGACTTCAAAGACCTGAACCAACCCACCTACGCGGCCGAGGTGACGTCCAGAGACTACCTGAAGTTCAGAGTCACCGAGCTCTCCTGTGCGACCAGTTCCGCTGTTACTGTTTCGCTGCCGAAAGCGCCATCCTCCATGCCTTTTTTATGCCCTGACGTCTAGAGGTCATTTCAGCATTACGTAGCGGTGTCCTGACACTTTCGATCAGATAGCGAATGTGAATGACATCCGCACGAATATCGGCGCGCGTTATTGGTCGCTTTTCGGGATTCAGGTTGGCGCATCGGTCCCAGACACAATCCGCCCGGAAGATGAACCACGAAAGCAGGTGTGCCAGCCAGCTTGAATGTGGTTTTTAGGCGATTTCCCACATCCGACTAGAGGAATAGCGGTCTGGTACCCACGTTCCTCCTCAGTTACACAATAAACGAACATTTCGAATACGTTCTCACACTTTCACATGGCTAACGCTAAGCGCAAACACATGAGGCACACGAATTTCGTCCCCAGGGCAGGTCGTCCAGCCACTGTAGACCCCTAGATTGGCAGACCCTGTTTAGGTATAGGATAAACTCCGAACAGGATGATGAGTGTATATGAATGATACGTGCGTTGCACCTAATGTAGACCTTAGGGTGCCTTTCCCCAGTACTGCTTGCAAGGAGTGAAACACGCTGCTGAAGTCTCCGTGACTGTTTCAGTTACACGTACATGGTTCATTTCTTTGAGGTTATATATACTTCAAAGCATTAGTGCAGCACAGAACGTTTGGAAGACCTATTTCTCTCCTTCGTTAGTCATCTAAGAAAAGCCGTCGAAGTACCACTCTTCTCTTCCAATATGAGAATTCCCACGTCCCTTACGCTAAAAATGCGGTTGTTGAACATCAACAATATTTTGTAGCAAAGCAAAAAGCATTTGAACACCACTGTACGTAAGTACACTGGACAAGAAAATCAGCCATCCCTGGAGACATAAAGCTGGTACCGTGTAAGCCCGCCTCTAGCTCTGATAATGGCCTCCACTCGGCGAGGAAGAGACTTCATGAATTCTATATCCACCTGGAGCCACCGACCAGTGATTATATCGTGATATAATGCTATTTAACAAGCCGCGGTTTTCATAAATACAAGGTCGGTTGCGACCAATCGATCAATTCCAAATAGACTACTTCAGATGAAAATTGCTTTGTTCGTTATGACCTAAATCCTGCGTTGTTCTGACGTAAAATGACAGGCACTTTTGGCCACTGAACAAAATTGCCTGAAATTATCCGTCTTTTGCCATAATGACCTTTTAATTATGTTTCCCTTATCAGCTTTCTTTATGTGGTTCAATTTTTCGTATTTGATTTTTTTTTTAGGAACTATCCTCAGCTTTAGTAACATGCCTTGCTGCCGGCACCACCCCTCATTCTCAGTGACGTAATAGGTTTCGTGGGGGTGGCTTCCATAAGCCCTGGAATCAGAGAAATTATCGTCTTAATTGTGACTCCTTTTTCGAAAAACCTTTTGAGGAAACTGATGTATTTCAGTCGAGACAAGAAGTCAGAATTCCTCGCTTCTGACAGCCAGATTCAATACCATTAATTAATTATCTTGGTTTAAGAAGCACGAAAGAAGGTTGTATACGCCGGAGAGACCTGGAGACAATGAAAGGCTTCATATTGATTATGTACTGGCAAGACGGAGATTTCGGAACCAGGTTTTAAATTGTAAGACATTTCCAGGAGCAGATGTGGACGTTGACCGAAATTTAATGGTTGAAACTGAAGAAATTTAAAAAAGGTAGGAAATTATAGAGAAGGGACCTGGATAAGATGAAAAAAAAACAGGTTAAGAGTTTTAAAGGCAGCAACGAGGTAACGATTGACTGAAACAGAACAAAGCACATGGGTAGTTTTGAGAGATGAAATAATGAAGGCAGCACAGAATCAAACAGGTAAAGATACAAATACTAGTAGAAATCTTTGAATATAACAGGAGATATTGAATTTAACTGATAAAGGGAGAGTCTATAAAAAATGCAGCCGGTGAAGCAAGAAAAAAAATGAAATTGAAAGGAAGTTCAAAATAGCTAAGCACGAATGGCTAGACGACGAATGCAAAGGTATAGAAGCACGAATAACCGAGGGAAAATTAGATACCGTCCACAGGTATATTAAAAGGCCTTTGGTGAAAAGAGAAGCAGCTGTGTCAGTATCAAAACGAGTGCTAAGCAAAGAAAAGAAAGCTGAAAGGTGGAATGACTGTACAAAGGCATTATTCCAGAGAAATGAATTACAAGGCAATTTTATAGAAGATGAAGACGAAGCAGACGAAGATAGAATATTGCAAGAAGATTTGACAGAGCGCTGAAAGATCTAAGCCGAAACAAGCCCCTGGAGTGGACGACATTCCGTAAGAACTTCTGCTATTCTTGGGAGGGCCAGCCATGACAAAACTATTCCATCTGACGTGCAAGTTCTATGACTCGGGGAGAAAATAAGCTCAAACTTCGAGAAGGACGTAACAATTCCAGTTCCAAAGAAAGCACCGAACTGTCGGTTTGATAAGTTATGTAAAATATTGAGACGAATTATTTCAAGAAGAATGGAAACTAATAAAAGTCGACCACGGGCAAGATCAGTTTGAATTCCAGGGGAATGTTGGAACACGCGAGGCAATACTAACTCTTCACCAGACAAGCGCTTCAGTGTAGATTCGACCTGGGTTTCAAATTGCAATGACCATATGTCTGGAGGAATGGGTATAGGTAAGGAAGAATTGAGCGGTAGAGGTCGAATAGCTGACTTGATGTAGCACTTGATGTTCTCTCTACCCTTGCCCTTCATCCCTGCTATTTTAAGGATGCAGAAATTGCAATCACCTACGTAATTGCTCGGTTCCTTCCATATCATTGGAATAACAAAAGTCATTGTAACTTTACATTTTTGCTCCACCCAACCATTAAGACGAGACGAACTGTCCACACAGACAGTATGTGGTGCCCATTTTAGGTCCTGATCGCCTAACTTGCAGCCGAAATATCATCCAGTTTGGTCCAAATGGCTCTGAGCACTATGGGACTTAACATTTGAGGTCATCAGACCCCTAGAACTTAGAACTACTTAAACCTAACTACATCTACGTCTACATCTACATACATACTCCGCAATCCACCATACGGTGCGTGGCGGAGGGTACCTCGTACCACAACTCTCCCTGTTCCACTCCCAAACAGAACGAGGGAAAAATGACTGCCTATATGCCTCTGTACCAGCCCTCACTTATCTTACCTTTGTGTTCTTTCCGCGAAATGTTGGCGGCAGTAAAAGTGTACTGCAGTCAGCCTCAAATGCTGGTTCTCTAAATTTCCTCAGTAGCGATTCACGAAAAGAACGCCTCCTTTCCTCCAGAGACTCCCACCCGAGTTCCTGAAGCATTTCCGTAACACTCGCGTGATGATAAAACCTACCACTAACAAATCTAGCAGCCTGCCTCTGAATTGTTTCTATTTCCTCCCTCAATCCGACCTGATAGGGATCCCAAAGGGTCAACCAGTACTCAAAAATAGGTCGTAGTAGTGTTTTATAAGCGGTCTCCTTTACAGATGAACCACATCTTCCCAAAATTCTACCAATGAACCGAAGACGACTATCCGCCTTCCCCACAACTGCCATTACATGCTTGTCCCACTCCATATCACTCTGCAATGTCACGCCCAAATATTTAATCGACGTGACTGTGTCAAGCGCTACACTACTAATGGAGTGTTCAAACATTGCGGGATTCTTTTTCTTATTCATCTGCATTAATTTACATTTATCTATATTTAGAGTTAGCTGCCATTCTTTACACCAATCACAAATCCTGTCCAAGTCATCTTGTATCCTCCTACAGTCACTCAACGACGACACCTTCCCGTACACCACAGCATCATCAGCAAACAGCCGCACACTGCTATCCACCCTATCCAAAAGATCATTTACGTAGATAGAAAACAACAGCGGACCTACCACACTTACCTGGGGCACTCCAGATGATACCCTCACCTCCGATGAACACTCACCATCGAGGACAACGTACTGGGTTCTATTACTTAAGAAGTCTCCGAGCCACTCACATATTTGGGAGTAGCTAAGGACATCACACAATTCCATGCCCGAGGCAGGATTCGAACCTGCGAACCTAGCGGTCGCGCGGTTCCAGACTGAAGTGCCCAGAACCGCTCGGCCACACCGGCCGGCTATCATCCAATTTCTTCACTGCGGGTGTCACATGTTGTCTGCATGATGTAATAGTGTACTCCCCACAGATGTAGCAAAACTTATTTGGGTAATTTAAACATATCCGTGACAGTGTACAAACACTTACACAAATGCACCACTAGAACAAAACGAAACACTCGGCACAAGGCATATTTAAATCGCGCTACTCATACTCGAGAATGTACAGCCAAACAAAGGAAGCATTTCCTCACAACCGATAAGCACGATGTGTTCAGGGGCAATAATGAGTCACACGCACTGTTAGCATGTTGGAAAAGATTAATTATAAGAAAACTTTTCCGTAGTCGCGTCATGTGTGTGGCCATAAGAGGAAGAATCTCTCAAAAATCTACCTATTTGCTTTTTTATAACCATTCTTATGTAAAGAAGTATTTTGTTCGTTTCACCAGCTGTTCTAAACAATCCTAGGCATTCTCCGTGGGATTAAAATGAGGTGATTTATAGCGCCGTCGACATGAAAAGGCCGCCTTAGTGTTTGTCAAAGCCGGCCGGGGTGGCCGAGCGGTTCTAGGCGCTACAGTCTGGAACCACGCAACCGCTACGGTCGCAGGTTCGAATCCTGCCTCGGGCATGGATGTGTGTGATGTCCTTAGGTTAGATAGGTTTAAGTAGTTCTAATTTCTAGGGGACTGATGACATCAGAAGTTAAGTCCCATAGTGCTCAGAGCCATGTGAACCATTTTTGTTTGTCAAAACAAGAACGTGCGTCTGCAGCCGCGTGAACATGGGTATAGTCATCTTGAAAAACAGCAGTGCGCATTGCTGAGTTATCATGTAGAGGTAGAAGTGAGGGCAGCATTTGGTCACCGGGAATGTTGAAATAAACATCCAGGTTCATGTTCACGGTATCCTGAGTGAGCTTAAGTCATGGTACCAAAAACACCTCCAGAAACATCACATAACCGTATCCAGCCTGAACTATAACCTGCCCACATTGCCAGTTGTAACATTCATTCAGCTGTCGGTGCACTCGATATCTTCCATCGTCATCTAAAAACAGGCAAACTGGCGACTCCTCGGTCCACCCCACATGCCTGCTCTCAGCTACTGCTCAGTTCGAGTGTTGTTTGGCCCATTGCAACCGTATAAATGCGAGCTGTGTATTATTGCGAAGTATCCGACTGCAAACATCCACTGCATTCAGGTTCCCTTCGCAGTGTGCACTCTGATACTGCTCGACACTGACTTACTCTCACTGAAAGCAGAAATTACTGTTGGATTTGAAACATATTTTCATTAACAAGGCGTGACACTCGTCTTCGGTCTTTGTAGATTAGGATACGACGTGTTACATGCCGGTGTAGACACGTTGCACAGGCAACATCGATACACCAAAAACCTGTGCAACTTCATGCAAGCAATGTTCAGAGGCACATCCAAACACGATAGCTCCTTTCTGTCACTCTAGTACGTCTCCACGTCGACCCCTATTACTGCACCGATTCCATACAAACGTGTGGCACGTAAACACCTACTTCTTACATTTCAGCGGTGGACTATCACATGCCCGGTAGCAGTTATACAGGGTGATTCAAAAAGAATACCACAACTTTAGGAATTTAAAACTCTGCAACGACAAAAGGCAGAGCTAAGCACTATCTGTCGGCGAATTAAGGGAGCTATAAAGTTTCATTTAGTTGTACATTTGTTCGCTTGAGGCGCTGTTGACTAGAAGTCAGCGTCAGTTGATGCTAAGATGGCGACCGCTCAACAGAAAGCTTTTTGTGTTATTGAGTACGGCAGAAGTGAATCGACGACAGTTGTTCAGCGTGCATTTCGAACGAAGTATGGTGTTAAACCGCCTGATAGGTGGTATATTAAACGTTCGTATAAACAGTTTACAGAGAATGGGTGTTTGTGCAAAGGGAAAAGTTCTGGACGGCCGAGAACGAGTGATGAAAATGTAGCACGCATCCAGCAAGCATTTGTTCGCAGCCCAGGAAAATCGACTCGCAGAGCTAGCAGAGAGCTGCAAATTCCACAATCAACTGTATGGAGAGTCCTACGAAAAAGGTTAGTTATGAAACCTTATCGTCTGAAGTTGGTTCAAGCACTGTCTGCAGCTGATAAGATTAAAAGAATCGATTTCTGTGATTTTATCCTTGCTCAAATGGAAACAGATGAATCTTTCGTTTCAAAGATTGTGTTTAGTGATGAAGCAGCTTTCCACACTAACGGGAAAGTCAACCGTCACAATGTCTGTATATGGGGCACTGAGAATCCGCGGGAAACAACTCAGTATGAACGTGACTCGCCTAAGGTGAACGTTTTCTGTGCCATTTCAGCCAATAAAGTTTTTGGTCCCTTTTTCTTCGAAGGTGCTACTGTAACTGGACTACAGTATCTGGAGATGTTAGAGAATTGGCTGTTCCCTCAGCTCGAACAAGAAGCACAACAATTCATATTTCAGCAGGATGGAGCGCCACCACATTGGCACTTATCTGTCGGTAACTACCTGAACGTCAACTACCCGAGGCGATGGATCGGCCACCAGGCAGCCCGTGACAGAGCACTTCATCACTGGCCTCCAAGAAGCCCTGATCTTACCCCCTGCGATTTTTTCTTATGGGGGTATGTTAAGGATATGGTGTTTCGGCCACCTCTCCCAGCCACCATTGATGATTTGAAACGAGAAATAACAGCAGCTATCCAAACTGTTACGACTGATATGCTACAGAGAGTGTGGAACGAGTTGGAGTATCGGGTTGATATTGCTCGAGTGTCTGGAGGGGGCCATATTGAACATCTCTGAACTTGTTTTTGAGTAAAAAAAAACCTTTTTAAATACTCTTTGTAATGATGTATAACAGAAGGTTATATTATGTTTCTTTCATTAAATACACATTTTTAAAGTTGTGGTATTCTTTTTGAATCGCCCTGTATAAACCAAAAATAGAGTACAAGTGGCGTCGAGTTGCTTGGTTGGTTGTTTTGTGGGAGGGAACCAAACAGCGGGCTCATCGGCCCATGAGATTAGTGAAGGATAGGGAAGCAAGTCGGCCATGCCCTTTCAGAGGATCCATCCTGGCATTTGCCTGAAGCGATTTAGAGAATCCACGGAAAACCTAAATCAGGATGGCCGGACGTAGGCCTGGACCGTCGCCGTCCCGAATGCGAGTCCAGTGTGCTAACCACTGCGCCACCTCGTTCGGTGGTGTGGAGAGCTCTTGAAAAGTGCGCTTCCAAAGCGTCCGATACAGGAAGGTTACAATCATATACTGTAGCATTTAGCAAGAAGACGCATTTTTGCATGCTGCACATGAATTTTTATTTACATTCCCAGACGTGTTTCGTCTTTTTAACAACACATCTCCAGTGGATGTCCTGCAATATCAGGAGGGTTCTTCACTTTCACTTTTTTTTGGATTACAGTTCACCTGAACATTTTATAATAAAATGAAATTTACAGTAAAATGTCTAATTCACTACACGCATACTGGATGGCCCAAAAGTACGTTAAAGTTTGAAAATGTACTAATTCACGGAATAATGTAATTAGAGGGGTAAAAATTGATACACTTGCCTGGAAAGAAATGGAATTTTCCTGAAATCAAAACCGAGTGTAACAACTGACCAACAGAAGGAGCTAGACAGCAGCGCGCCTCAATAAGGTTCAAAAATGGTTCAAATGGCTCTGAGCACTATGGGACTCAACTGCTGATGTCATAAGTCCCCTAGAACTTAGAACTACTTAAACCTAACTAACCTAAGGACGACACACACATCCATGCCCGAGGCAGGATTCGAACCTGCGACCGTAGACTCAATAAGGATTACGTATAAAACAAGCTGTAGTGGAAGAGGGACTCAGATCATCCCTAACCTGCCTGACAAAATCCCCTTCTGAATGTTACGACTTTTATGCAGGATGTCGCTCCGCCCTATACTGCTACACGTGTGAAAGGTCTCTTGAATACATCGTTTGGTGAGGATAGCATGCTGAACCACCTCGTCCGTCACGTTTGGCCTCCGAGGTCCCCAGACCTTAATCCGTGTGGTTACTGGTTGCTGCGTTACCTGAAGTCGCAAGTCTACCGCGATTTCACTACCTCATTAGGGAAGCCAAAGGACAACGTCCGACGGCAGTTTGTCACCATACCCTCTGATATGCTATACAGTGCTTTTCACAACTTTGTCCCTCGACTGCACATCTTGCTGTTGAATGCCGACCGACATGTTTAGCATCTGTTGAGAAGAAAAATGACTGTTACTTTAATTTATTAAAAACCTAAAAACCCGCCTCGATTTCGAAAAAAGCACCTAGTGTTAAGTGTTAACCCAGGTTTCGGCGTAGATAACTACACCTTCTTCAGAACAACAATAAAACCCACAAGTGCCAAAGAACACATTTGTCAATGATTAGAAGAACACCATAGCTACATTTATAAACGAAAAAGAAAAGGAAAACACAAACAGTACATATGTACAAAGTCAAAACCACTACTTAACTTAATGGTGTACGCTACACCTCATACCGGCCTATGTTCGATGGACCATGACCCGCCATAAACTGCAGCTACAAACGGTTGCTCACTTACAAGCCCGACCCGCTATCTATGCACATGCGCAAGACAAGGGAAGTTACTTGAATGCGCATGCGCATACGAATACGAGAAAGTTTATACATGGGTCGGGGCTAAATAGCCCATATATTCCCAACCGTAGATCGACGTATAACAAAAAAAAAAAAAAAAGAAATGTGTAGAACAAGAGACGAGCTAAATAGGAGATGAAACCTAAAAATAACCACACACGGTTGCTTATGCTATTAAAGAAACTTATATATGAAGCTACCTATGACAACAGGAGGAACTCTTAAAAACTATACGTAAAGCCAGTAGTTAGCCTGGGGAGGGGGGCGGGGGGCTGAGGGGACGTAATCTAAAGACGTCGTGGCAATAAAGATATAGGGATAAAACGTGAGATGTTCAACGGGCTAAAATCACCTTCATCGTAAAATGAAAATGAGGATAAAAAGAAAGAAGATGAACAGCTTGACCAACCACGCTCGCCAATCAGCGCGCGCATGTGATAATCCCCAGATCATCAGATGAAGAACAAAGTAAAGGCGCGAAACCTTCAAAAAATTTTCTATTTCTTAGTAGGAGTTGGTCATTGAGGATATTGTCTTTAGCATGTTGCAGATGCTTAAAGATCTGCGTTTCTTCCAAAGCATCCAGTTTTAAGCCCTTAAACTTGGCATAAAGTAACTCGATATTAGCTGGAGGGCTCGCCGCATGAGAAGTTTGCACAAGGTGTTCCGCGCAACTTTTGGGTCACCCTGTACTTACATAAATCCGTGCACACTGACAGAGAAAATAAGTAAAAACAGGAAATCTGGAACTTGGCATTACTTACAGAAACAAATTATATACTAGACACCGTTGCGTCTAGGAATCCTGCGTACTCAGTTTGCCGACAAACAATCAAACAACTAGTATTGATGAGTTTTGTTATCATAAAACAATTATAATAATTAACTTTGATATATGGGTCGCATGCAAAGGGCGACATCAAAAATAATCATTCTTCTTAATAATAGACCAACAAGTCTGTGCTACGTAGAGAAGGATTACCGTGCGCATGACAGTGGCGAATTTGATTGTGATGTCGACGCTGCAATCCGTCTAGGCCTGAAATAAGATACATGCATGCGCCAAGTCGACGAAGGATCTGGCCTCGCGCCCTCTGCTGCAACTAAGAACCCGCGAAGCCATACTCGCGGCCTTCCTTTGGCACCGGATGCTGAAGAGGGTGGAGAACGTGAAGCAGTGTCCCATGGCGGTGGCCCTGAAGCAATTCCGCCGGCGGTGGCCCATCTCGTGGATGCGCACTATAGGAGGTGAGAAACAGTTGCAATCTTGATCCCTGGTGTGTGCGGTGAGAAGTTTGGACATCTGCTGCTTGAAGGTTCCGGCAAAACGTTCCGTTTCGTCGTTTGACTGTAGATGGAACGGTGCACTAGGTAGATACTGTAAGCCATTGCGTTCACAGAGTGTTTCAAATTCATTTGACGTCAACTGAGAGCTGCTGTCCTACAATATTACTTGAGGTAAACCATCTAAGCAAAAAATCGATGACGACACCTGAATTGTGCTGCGGGACGTTATCGAGTTCACTGGCACAGCAAAAGGGAACTCGCTGTAAGAGTCAACCACAATCAACCAACGAGTTTTCCAGAAAGGTCCCGCAGAGTCATGTGCACACGTTGCCATGGTGACTGCAACTAAGACCAAGTAGAGAATTTTTGTGGTTGAGCGGACTGATTTTCCACACATGCGTGACACTGAAACGTCACCTGTTTTATTTGGGTGTCCATACCCTGCCAAGTACAGTATCGACGCGCTAACTGTTTCGAACGAACAATCTCCCAGTGTTCTTGGTGAAGTAACTGCAACACTTCTTTTTGCGAAGATTTAGAGATCACTACACGTGACTGTCCACTGTTGTTTTGAATAAGAATCACACCTTATTGTTCAGCGAGGCTATGCCGACGGGCAAAGTATCGGCGCGCTACTGAGTTCTTTGCGCTATGCGAGGAACGAGGCCAAGATGTGTGAATGTATTTTAGTAAAATGTTCAAATCTGAATCAGCTTCCGTGGCCTGTGCAATTTTCCTATAGTTCAGTGGAAAGGATTGAAGCAATTCAGAATCCTGAGCATCGATGTGACAACAAGATGCAGCAGAGGCGTCCAAGTCTGTACCAGGGCCAATCGGAAGACGTGAAAGTCTTACCATGTTGAACTGCCGGAAAATACCCGATCTTGTACTGGTATTAGGACAACAACAAAACCCATCTTTGCAATTCTTGGGCAGTGCGTACAGGAACGGGCTTCATCGGATGAAACAAGGACTGCAATGGCTTGTGATTCGTTACTAACTAGAATTTTTTGCCATACAAATAGTGGTGGAATTTGGTGACACCATACACAATAGCCAAATCCTCTTTCTTATTTGTGAATAGTTACACAGAACCTTAAACAACACTTTCGATGCTAAAGCAGTAGGCCTGTCTGTATCACCAAATCTGTACGAAAGTACTACATCGATTCCGTAAGAGGTAGCGCCAACTTGCAACACAACTGGTTTGTCAGGATCAAAGTGAATTAAACATCGATCACTGAGCAATGCATCTTTAAGTTTTTTAAAAGCTTCTTGGCACTCATCTGACTAAACAAAGGGGACGTTTTGCGACGTAAGCGATGTAATGGGGCTGCGATTTGTACAGCATACGGTATGAACCGAATCTAATAGTTCATTTTCCCTAAGACTGACTGCAATTCTGTGACATTGCGAGGAACTGGCAGGTCACGTATAGCTAACAAATGTGAGTGAAGAGGATGCACACCTCGACTGTTTATGACATGACCAAGATACTGCAACTAAGGTTTAAAAAAATCACACTTGTCCAGTCTACACTTTAGTCCTGCATCAGATAACACATGAAACAAAGCACGCAAATTTGCAATGTGTTCTTCAGGTGTACAACCTGCTACGACAATATCGTCCAAATAGTTTGGACAGTCTGGTACTTGATCAGTCAGCTGTTCCAAATACCGTTGGAAAATGGCGGGTGCGGAAGCACTCCCAAAAGGCAAACGCAAATACTCAAACAATCCCAAATTGTTCACAACACACACGGTTTGAGGTTCTTCATCTAGTGGTTTCTGAAGATATGCGTCGCGCAAATCAGTTTTTGAAAAGTAGCGACCAGCACCTAATATGTCCATGAGATCCCCTGGGTGTGGCAATGGATAAGTATCAATCGCAGTTTGTGGGTTGACTGTAGATTAAAGTCAACACAGAGGAGAATGCGACCGGAATGTTTGGGGTGCAAAACCAGTGAACTTGTCCACTGATAGCTTGTAAAGGCCCCATAGCTCCGCTGTCTTGCAATTCTTTAAGTTCAGCAGCCACGTTGTCCTGTAAAGCAATGGGAACAGTTCTGGCCCGCCAAAATTTCGTCTGAGCATTGTCTTACATAGTAATATGGGCAACAAAGTTGTTACCCTTGCTAAACCTTCAGAAAGGAGTTCCAGGAATTCTACACTGTCTTTGGCATTGAATGCAGTCATTCAATATGTTCTCACAATCGCATGATTGTAGCTCAGTGAAAGTCTCAGTTAGCTCAAGCGAGCGATACATGGTAGGCAAAGTACATTTTCCGAGAACAGGAATGTCTTCTCCATTATAAGCTGTCAGGTGCATGCTAGTTTTAGACAGGCATGGGGAGCCTGACAGTCCATATGTGTTAAGATTCAGCTATATAAAAGAGGCCTCATGTTCAACTGAAATTTCACACGTTTTCCACTAAGATGCAAATGAACAAAAATTCTGTTGGACTGGCGTAGCACTGAAGAAACTGTTTGCTTGAAAGTTTTGATAATGGCTACAGCAGGCTTCGAATACACTGCATTGATGACATGGGTCTTGTGACGAGATTTTTGTGAATGGGCAGAATTCTTATTTTTGTTCCATTGCAAACATAGAGATTATATGTGACATTTCTTGCCACAGGCGTAACACTGTCCTTGTCTGCACAGGCAGCCTTGGCGTTTGTGCGGTGAATAGCACTGAGGGCATGACTTAATTCCATTCACGGACCTAGTCACCTGTTTAGAGAACTGTTTCTGTGCCTTGGTGCACGCATGCTGTTGCTGCCTACTGGGACAGTCGTGAGCAAGAGACGAGACGACTCAACCCGACAAATGGGTGGCTGCTCAAATGTATCGGCCGCTACAGGCACCTGAATCATACTGATCTAGGATTTGCACCACATGATGAAGTGACGGATCTGACTGCTTCATAATCTAAGGTTGACATCAGTTACGTTGTACACGGCCACATCACGCAACATAACATCTGAACATAAAGCACCACAAGCACATTTGAATTTGCATTTCTTCGTCACGCACTGCAAATCTGTTACCCACTCACGATCGCCGGCCGAAGTGGCCGTGCGGTTAAAGGCGCTGCAGTCTGGAACCGCAAGACCGCTACGGTCGCAGGTTCGAATCCTGCCTCGGGCATGGATGTTTGTGATGTCCTTAGGTTAGTTAGGTTTAACTAGTTCTAAGTTCTAGGGGACTAATGACCTCAGCAGTTGAGTCCCATAGTGCTCAGAGCCATTTGAACCATTTGAACCCACTCACGATCAGTTTGTTCTGACTTTTCCTTGCAATAAAACAATTGGTACCTAGCTGCCACCACATCCACTTGTTGGTCATAATAGTTAGAGACTCTACAACCTGATCATAGGAAAGTTCACTTGGAGTGACGTTAGGGAACAAATTCTGAATGAGGCGAAAAGTGCGCTTCCTACCTTTGACAAAAAGTAATGTAGTTTCACAGTACCTGATACTTTGCGAACAATGAAAGGGGCTTCAAACTGTTGCAACCACTCGAGCCGTTCCTCTTCTTTTTTGTTAAACTGGCAAAAAGGTGGTATGATATTCGGAGCTACAGTTGTTGCATGTTGGGCCGAATTAGTTGCTTGGTTCGCCAATAACTGCTGCACCGTGCTTAGAAGGGTTGCAATCTGCTGCATCTAAAACTGAAACATCTGTGTTAGCTGCATTGCATCTGTTGCTTGCAGCTGAGGCGCCTGAGCAGGGGACGGGAGAGGTGGGTTGCTCATTTTGGAATAGCAAAACGCAATACACAGACAATGAAAGCAATAAAAAGAAGCACACAAGTAAAGAAAAGTTCTGCAACGTCTACTTGAAAACATTGAATAGAAAAAACGCTATAAGAGACACTGTTCAAACATGTAAAGAGACCCTTGTAAAGAAAAGACGAAGTAGAATTAAGGCGCCAGCAAAACACAAAAGCCCATGGCAAAACGAATCTGAGGCAATCGGTCGCAGCTGATGGCTCATGGTACGAACGTTATTCGTTCACCACATCCCCAATGTTGTTCACCTCGTCGCCAATGTTGTTGTGTCTAGAAATCCTGCATCCTCAGTTCGCTAGACAAACAATCAAACAACTCGTATTAATGAGTTTTATCATCACAAGACAATTACAGTACTTAACTTTGACAGATGTGTTGCAAGCAAAGGGCGACATACAAAATAATCAGACTTCTTTTCAGAATAAACAAACAAGTTTATACTATGTAGAAATTCCTAACGAAGTGGCTAACGTTGACGCAGCTATCGAAAGTTGACTCCCACCTGTCGGACGCGGCGCTTATGTCTTCTTGACGTAGGGGCCGCTGCTGTCGTGTTGTCGTGTTGGAGGAAGGTCAGTCAGCGTGTGATTGGCTGACTTCTTCTCATAGCCTTCTCTTCCCTGTCGTTCCCGACTGGTGTGCCGGCGCTGACTTTACGCCGTAACAGACACCGACACAATAGCTGAATCAGTGTTATGCAACGAAATTACAGTGACTACCCGAAAAAGTGCGGCATTCAGCTAGTGTTCTGTATTGGGGGGAGGGGGGGGGGGGGTAGTGAGACAACTGCATAATCTTCAAATCAGACATTTCACTGTATGTGCCTTCTCATTCACGAGCACTACCGGTATGCATCCAACAGCAGGCGCTATCTACTGTGTTCCTACAAGCCGCACATAGAAATGGGATTCTAAATGGCTTATACCTCGAGTTCCACTGCTGATAGAAATGATGAGCCAAGTGTTTTGGATACCCGTTGAGCCAGGGACCATTTCTGCACCCAGGAGAAGAATCGTCTGTCACTGTCTATAAACATTATACACTTCCTCCTGCGTAGGCAAGGGGACCAAATCGATTAGTTATCTTTGCATTTGATGTGGTCTACAGTGGGCTTTAAGGGGCTTATGGAAGCAACGTAAGTTCGTGGTTGTTTCCCCGAACAACCCCAAAAAAGGGTTTGTTACAATTTTTTCATACCCAAACTGCGCCACAAATTCCAAGACGGCTATGCGCAACAAATGGGTGTAGTTTTTACGATACATTTCTAAAATCCCGTTCTCGACAGCTATGAACATTTTCTTGGTATCTTTATCCTTTTCTCAGATATAGAGATTCGAAGTTACCTTACCCGTACACGTAAAATACGCATTTAATATTCGGTTTGAAGTGAAATCGTAGTGACATAGCACCGAGAAATTTGCTGTAAAGTATCTCCGTCACAGTCGAACTCTATGTTATAGTAATGAAGCACAATCAAAATGTTTTGTGTGCGTAAAATTTGGTCTGACGTGTTAAATTAGTAATGCTTTATTTCAATTTCGCGTAACCGAAGTATTAAAGTGTTACTGACCTATAAAGTTCTTTCCATATTACTGATATGCCCTGCTGTGGCAGGAAAAAGAAGGGAACCAACGGAACAAATGCTCCTATCGGAACACAAAAAAGGCGAATATCCTCCAGTTTAAAGGACTGACTGAAAAGTGGAGTACCGACTGCCTCATTCTGCCTACCTGAGCAGTTCCCAAAAATTTTGGCGTGCGAAAATACTCGCGGTTTTTTATTCTGAGAGAGAAGGCGGCAGTGGCAGTTGGAACGAGACGGAAAAGTAATAAATACTGGAAGACAGTAGACAGTGCTCGTAATATAGAAACAGCGAAGGGCACAATGGCAATGTGCGAGAAACAGAGCAATGCAGTGGGACATAGCCGACAGTGATAGAACAGTGCTAGGTAAAGAATGAAGCAGACAGTGCCCGAGGGAGAGGAACAAAGAGATGAGAAAATGGAAGTAGGTGAGAGCCAGTGATAATGAGGGACAGAACCTATGACAATGAGAACTAAGAAGAGGGAGATAGTGACAGTGAGCAGTAGCTAGTGGGAGGCCGTGACAGGGAGAGAAGACAACAGTAGTAAGACAGAACGAAAGAGACTGTGGCAGTGAGACAAAATATAGTGATAGAGAGACACAAGGAGATAATGTCAACGAGTTGGGCTGAATGAGTGAATGAGAACGGGCATGTGGGATTGAATGGACATGAGCGACTTACGGAGATGGACTGGTGGATGTAAGCGAGCTACAACGAAGGGATCTCGTGGGAGTGCGAGGTGAGTTGCTTGTAAAAGAAGAGCGCGAATACCTTTGCTTGCCAAAATTTTTCGGAACATTTTGAAAGGTGCTGAAAAAGGAACAATGAGGCATCTGACACCTCACTTTTCAGTCAGAGTCTCTTACATGGGAACATAAACTACTGGCCATTAAAATTGCTACACCACGAATATGACGTGCTACAGACGCGAAATTTAACCGACACGAAGAAGATCCTATAATATGCAAATGATTAGCTTTTCAGAGCATTCACACAAGGTTGGTGCCGGTGGCGACACCTACAACGTGCTGACATGAGGAAAGTTTCCAACCGATTTCTCATACACAAACAGCAGTTGGCCGGCGTTGTCTGGTGAAACGTTGTTGTGATGTCCCGTGTAAGGAGGAGAAATGCGTACCATCACGTTTTCGACTTTGATAAAGGTCGCATTGTAGCCTATTGCGATTGCGGTTTATCGTATCGCGACACTGCTGCTCGCGTTGGTCGAGATCCAATGACTGTTAGCAGAATATGGAATCGGTGGGTTCAGGAGGGTAATACGGAACGCCGTGCTAGATCCCAACGGCCTCGTATCATTAGCAGTCGAGATGACAGGCAACTTATCCGCATGGCTGTAACGGATCGTGCAGCCACGTCTCGATCCTTAGTCAACAGATGGGGACGTTTACAACAACCATATGCACGAACAGTTCGACGACGTTTGCAGTAGCGTGGACTATCAGCTCGGAGACCATGGCTGCGGTTACCCTTGACGCTGCATCACAGACAGGAGCGCCTGCGATGGTGTACTCAGCGACGAACCTAGGTGCACGAATGGCAAAACGTCATTTTTTTCGGATGAATCCAGGTTCTATCTACAGCATCACGATGGTCGCGTCCGTGTTTGACGACATGGCGGTGAACGCACATTCGAAGCGTGTATTCGTCATCACCATACTGGCGTATCACCTGGCGTGATGGTATGGGGTGCCATTGGTTACACGTCTCGGTCACCTCTTGTTCGCATTGACGGCACTTTGAACAGTGGACATTACATGTGTTACGACCCGTGGCTCTACCCCTCATTCGATCCCTGCGAAACCTACATTTCGGCAGGATAATGCACGACCGCATGTTGCAGCTCCTGTACGGGCCTTTCTGGATACAGAAAATGTTCGAGAAAATGTTCAACTGCTGACCTGGCCAGAACTTTCTCCACATCTCTCACCAGTTGAAAATGTCTTGCCAATGGTGGCCGAGCAACTGGCTCGTCACAATACGCCAGTCACTACTCTTGATGAACTGTGGTATCGTGTTGAAGCTGCATGGGCGGCTGTAGCTGTACACGCCATCCAAGCTCTGTTTGACTCAATGCCTAGGCGTATCAAAGACGGCCAGAGGTGGTTGTTCTGGGTACTGATTTCTCAGGAGCTATGCACCCAAATTGCATGAAAATGTAATCACATGTCAGTTCTAGTATAATATATTTGTCCAATGAATACCCGTTTATCATCTTCATTTCTTCTTAGTGTAGCAATTTTAATGGCCAGTAGTTTATTCATCTTTTTTGTGCTCCAATAAGAGGATTTTTCCGTTGGTAAATTATATACGTGAACTCTTTTAAATCTAAGATGCGTTATGTGAAAACGAAAAATCGTTTAATATTCAACGACATCGGTTGAAGGCGTCATGTTTAAAAGGCTAAACGCGTCTGGGTGTATAAATAAAAATTCATGTGCAACGTGAAAAATTGCAAAATGGCGTTTTCTTGTAAGCTACTACGATTTGTAATATATATATATATATATATATATATATATATATATATATATATATATATATATATATATATATATATATATATACGCAGGCCATCGCAAGCAATGTTGCTGCTGCAGTTAGCTAGTGAGGCACTTTGCCATCATGGCCGCCCTCTGTAGACCATGGTCATTAGGGGAGCTAGGTGATGGCTGGGCAATATGGATGACAGCACACCAGGTGTTGCCTTCAGTTGAAACTTCCGAGCTGAAAGGCCGTGGTCGATATATAAAATTTCCACCTGACGTTTCGTCTCCATCTGCGGGAGACATCTTCTGAGGTCGTCCGGCTACTGCCACTGAAGCTGCAGCTACTCTCGCATTTATAGAGCGCATAGAGGGCGCCACCATTCTTCACGTGATGCCGACGGTATGCCTATCTTCGGAAGGCGTCATCATTCTCGATTAAGAGTAATCGATTGTCATTCTGCTGGCGCAACGTCGACATCCATATTTTGTCTAACTTTAAAACTTCTTCTTTTCTATTAAAATTGTTATGGTGTTTGTGAATCTCTATTGTTTCCCTATACATGCGCACATGATAATGGGACGCTGGGCCACAAGGTATATAGAAAGAACACTCACACGAATCGATACCTCCACAAGGAATCAAACGATCATCCTAGGCAAAAAAGAGGTGACATGAAAACCTTGTTAGACAGAACCAAGAAAATCAGCGAGCCGGCTTACCTACAAGATGAATTAAATCACTTACGGTCAGCCTGCATGAAAAGCGGATATACCAGCAAGGAAATTGATAGAGCCCTCCATCAAGGAAGAAAAGAAGCCAGAAGTCCAGAGCAACAGCCGTCACCTCCTGAAAAAGTTTTGCTACTGTTCATTAATAACGTCACGGACCGTATCGGGAAAGTTCTGGCCAAGTATGGGATCGAAACAATCTTCAGACCCACCAAGAAGATTAAGGAATATTTAAGAACTGCAAAAGACGCCCTACACCCCCTAGCAACACCTGGGGTATACAAAATTCCATGCAGTTGTGGACAAGTATATATTGGAACAACGAAAATAAGTGTAAACATCCGCTTAGCTGAACATAAAAAAAAACTGTCGCTTAGGACACATCGAAAAATCGGCCGTAGCTGAGCATGTTTTCCGAGATGGGAACCACGAAATTAAATTTAATGAGACAAGCGTTCTAGCACGAACATCCCATTATCATGCGCGCATGTATAGACAAGCAATAGAGATTCACAAACACCATAACAATTTTAATAGAAAAGAAGAAGTTTTAAAGTTAGACAAAATATGGATGTCGACGTTGCGCCAGCAGAATGACAAACGATGACTCTTAATCGAGAATGATGACGCCTTCCAAAGATAGGCATAACGTCGGCATCACGTGAAGAATGGTGGTGCCCTCTATGCGCTCTATAAATGCGAGAGTAGCTGGAGCTTCAGTGGCAGTAGCCGGACGACCTCAGAAGATGTCTCCCGCAGATGGAGACGAAACGTTAGGTGGAAATTTTATATATCGACCATGGCCTCTCAGCCCGGAAGTTTCAACTGAAGAGATATCGAATCGGCGACTGCTGTGGATTGAGATACCATCGTGTGTCCCGGGGCAATATTGTCATCCTACCACCGTCTGCAGGTAGAGCCAATATCGTTATCCTCTGGGACCTCCTTTTGGTCCAGCATCATCTCCAACGAGCCGAGGGCCGAACTAGGATCCTTCTGGCCACCAACTCGGTAGACGTCTGGAATCGCCAGGTGCCACCAGATGTCGGGGGATGGAGTTCGCCCCCAGGTTCCATAGCTTGCGCCACCCGCTAGATGAGACCACCAGCATACCCCGCCCGCGACCTGAACGTGCCAGTCTGCAATGCGAGCGCGTTACACAGCTCGCCCGCCTGCCGGGAATGTCTGCCGTGCAACTTCGTTCCGCTGCCAGGCTGTGCTGAACCGTGGCGGTTGCGGACGATAATACGACAACGCATCGACACCGAAGACCGTGCGTACGACGCCCAACCCTCGCCTGCTGGACGTGGATACAGGACTTCTGTTGTAGGCTGAGCCACATAAATAAATGAACTGCTTCCGATATGTGTGACTGGATTTGCTCTTCTACCACCCACTAAGTTACTTCATCCAAAACCCATCGTTACATTATACTTACTGCTAAAAATGATTACCACAAATATCTTTATTGTCAACAATGTATGTTTTTCAGTTCAGAACATTGAGACAGGGACCCAATCCGTAAACCACTGAAAAACAAAGTGTCGCTCAGATAACAACGGAGAGATACGTGGATTATACAAAAATATGGAAACATCGCATGCTCAACGTTGCAGATGCTAGACAAGTCTGCAGGTCGCTGAGCCGTGTGTACTTCCATCTTTCCACGGTTCGGTTCCTGATCGTCGTGTGGTGCCAGTATTTTTGGTAATTGACAGCGTTTGGGCGCGATCGGGCTCTAGCATCTCGTTGCTGTCTTTTATTGCTTCGCTTCTATTTAGTTTTTCCGCGGTTGTTCAGGGTTGGTCTTTATGAAGCTCTTTCGTTTGAACTCCAGCCCGTAGTGTACCCACTATCGATTACGAGTTCTGTCTTTGGTGTACTTAAAAACCGTAGGTTGGTAACACGACCGACTCACGTGTTTACTGCAGCAGACTGTTTGGCCTGTACTATTTATAGGCGAGCGCGGTCACGCTGGAACCAAAACCCAGGCGATCATTGTAGGCAAAACCACCCCTTCCTTCCGCCTCGTTGATTTCTACATCACCATCTATGGCCGTCCTATCGCCCTCACTCCCACCCTTAAGTACCTTGGCGTCACCCTCGACCGTCGCCTCTCCTGGACTCCCCACCTCCGGACAATCCAAGCCAAGGCACGCTCCCGACTCAGTCTCCTCAAGCTCCTCTCCGGCCGTACGTTGGGTCTGGACCCCTCCACCATCCTCCACACCTATAAATCTCTCATCCGCCCTATCCTTTGTTATGCCAATCCGGCTTGGATCTCCGCCCCCCCTCCCTTTTATAAATCCCTCCAAATCCTTGAATGCCATGCTCTCCGCCTCGCCTATCGCATCTGTCTCCCCTCCCCCACGCGGATCCTGTATGATCTCATCCCCTTCCCCCACCTCCTCCTTTTCCTTGAAAGGATGCGGATCCTGTACACCTCCCGTAAACTCGACCCTCCTCACCCGCTCGTCTCCCCAATCCTCTCCCACCCCCGCCCGCTGCCGCGCCTGTATTCCCACGTCCCGCCCGGTCTCCATCTGTCCACCCTTACCCTCTCCCAAGGTGGCTTCCGCCAGCTCCCCCTCCCTGATGATGCCCTCCTCCCCTCCATCTACCCCTCCTACCAACTTTGATCCTCCCGCCCTCCTCCTGTGCTTGCTCCTCTGGGCACCCTCCCTCCCTTCTCTCCCTTTTTCCCTCCCTCCTCCTTTTCTCTCCCCTCCTCCCCCGGGCCCCCCCCTCCCCTGTCCCTCTCCTCCTGCCCCCGTCACCCCCGCCATTGGCATCCTTTTTCTCCCCTCTCCCCCACCTCACCCCTGTTCCCCTCTTGGCAGGTCCCCGGACTCGCACACGCTAAGTGGACATTCGCGCGCCGGAGATCACCGCCGTCAGTGTTTCGTGTGTGCCGTCATGTTTAGTGTTCCGTGTGCACCATCGCACTCCCTCGTTCACCAGTGCCATCGTCATCTTCAGTGTTTGTGCGTCGTCTCATCTGTTAGCAGTGTGGATTATCGACGAGTGTGAACGGCTCCGTGTTTGTCTCTCTGTGTCTCCTGTTTTATTGCCCACCTTTTTGTAACTTTTATGTTTTTCTCCTGTTTCTGCTGCTTGTATATTCTATGGCTGAAGAGCAGCGTAGTGTGCTGCTGCCAGCCTGCCTGTTGTACAGGCTTTAAAATAACAATAAAGTAAAAAAAAACAAAACACGCTGGAAGAGGCTGTCGCGCAGTGGCCTTTGTGTCTGCTCTGGTGACGTCGACATCCTGCCTTCCGCGTACGGGTGTTATCGAACCCGCACTTCTACCCGTGGAGGAACGCCGGCCTGGTTGGGCCCCTCTGTCCGCTCTTCACTGGTTGTCCGCGGGAGGCGGATGGCAGTCTAATCATCGCCTGCGTCGACGAAGGCAAACAAACAGCAACCAGTATGGGGCTGTGGAGCCGCCGTTCGGCGAGGGTTTGAGTCCGGGAGCAGTTCGGCTGGGTCGGTGTCTGCCGGGACGACTGGGGCCGGCTAAGAATTGTGCACAGCAGTCCCGGACAAACGACGAAGTGCGCCGAGGGAAAGGCAATCATCTCTTCTGTTCACTGGTGCAATTCTGACAGTGCAGATTCCTCCACGCATCGTTGCTAACCGGTGTAGTGGTGTATTTTGGTAGTTATTTGTATACGTTTGCACTTATATGTTTTGGTAGTTCATCCTCCCGCCCTATGCTTGAAGAATTTCGGGTGGGGAGTTAGTTCCTTGTCTCCCAAGATCTAGTGCTGTATTATTAAGGCTAATTCTAGTTCAGTCTAGTGTTCTGTTAATCCCTGGGTATATGTGTCCGCCATACTACTTGCGCTGTATTTATTCTAAGTGAGTTGCAGTGACAGTAGTTGGGGGTTCGAGTCCTGTTACGGAGCTGATAAGGGGTCACATTGGTTTCGGCTTGTCAGTTGGAGGGTGTTGCCTTATAGGTTTGTTGACATTGGCATGTCAGCGTTGTCTAGCGCTACCGGGACCTAACGAAGAACATTGTGCTGATTAGGGAATGTTGTTACACGTTCTTGTTTTCATTTCGATATCTGTATTTGTGAAGACAACCGCATGAAGTAAGATCTGTTCTGAAGCTATGCTGGATCTTACGCTCTAGATATTTTTGGTTTTGTTTTGATCCCCACTATTTGGGTGTCAGGAATATGGAACTGTGTTATTAATGTTTGGCTTGAACAGCGGACACGCTGCTAGTTTAGTACGTGTGTAGTGGTATGGCGTCCTCTTGAAGGCGTACCCGCTACATTGCTATTGCGTCTCCTCAAAGTGTAATTTCCACCTTACTAAAACCTGCTTGTTAAAAGGGAGGAAAAAAACTTTAGAAATACCTTCTATTTGCATTAACTATCTTACCTGTCGCTTAAGTAAATATCTGCTCAGTGATTAAGCTAATGGGAGCACCTATCCTAAAAGCAACTAGCGCAATTCTGTTATGGTGGCCCTCGTGCCTATTTTGGTCCGAAAGATTGTATAAAGAGGCTTACATGCTCCGTATCGAACTTCTGATGTTGTTTTTTGAGTGATTGTGGATTATTAAAATTCATTATAGTGCAAACGTTTGTATTTTACCAACCGTGTTTATAAGTTATAAATGTGATTGGATGGAATGTAATACGAAAATTTTAGGACCATGTTGTCCAGGTAGAAATTTTGAAGACATGCTGTGTTGTGAATTCATGTATTTATGTTTCATATTGCAATGAGAATTTAAATGTGGTAAACCCACGGTTTGTGATTAATAACAAAAGATTTAAGAGTGCGTTCACTTAGCCCTTACTTATGTGTTGTATTATTAGTATTTTTAAAAAATTATATTAGGCGTTTTAATTTCTTAAATTAAAAAATGGTTCAAATGGCTCTGAGCACTATGGGACTCAACTGCTGTGGTCATTAGTCCCCTAGAACTTAGAACTACTTAAACCTAACTAACAAGCAAGAATAAAACTTTTGGGAACAAAATAAGAAATTTTTAAAAATTTTTAAAATAAGAAAAAATAAAAGATTCAAATATTTAAAGAAAAAAAAAGAAAAAAACACAAAAAATGACAAAAAAAGAAACGCGCACTAACCTAAGGACATCACACACATCCATGCCCGAGGCAGGATTCGAACCTGCGACCGTAGCAGTCGCACGGTTCCGGACTGCGCGCCTAGAACCGCGAGACCACCGCGGCCGGCTCTTAAATTAAAGCCTTTCCAATTCGAAAGTGGTGGGCCTCCCATTTTGGGCAATTGTAAGCATCGAAGCAGTATTTACGTAGTTGGAGTTATGTATTGTATGTTAAGAATAAATTATTTATGTGTTAAATCACGTCTGATATGTCAATTCCCTGGCCCCGTCCATATTAAATGACAAGACCACCGTTCCAGTTGCATCGAAAAATCTCACATGACGGTTGAGTCTTGATCTGTTTCACTCTGTTTCCAACTTCTGCCCGAGTTTACATGCGAAGAGTGAAGAAGCATGGTGGGGATTCGGTGAGGATTTGGGCACTCATATCGTGATATTCCACAGCCCCCACGGATACTGTGTAAGACCGTCAAGTATCATGTGCCCATTTTGTCTGATCCGGTACATCTTCAAGATACAGTGTTTGTTCCCCAATGGTGATGGCGTGTTCCAAGATGACAGGGCCCCAGTTCTCACAGCTGGCATCGTCCAGGACTGGTTTCGTAAGCGCGATAGTGAACTGCGTCTCCCCTGATCACCCCAATCACCAGATCGCGATATTCTTGAGCCTTTGTGGTGTACTTTGGAGAGAAGGGTGCGTGATCGCTATGCACCTCCATCATCGTGATCTGAAGTTAGCAGTGTTTTGCATGAAGAACGTGTAAGATTCCCCTGGAAACCATACAGGACCTATACGAGTATTTACTCATTCCGGGACGACTAGAATGTCAGTGAGTTCCTACACCACAGAAGGCGTGGTTTTTGGTGTTTCAGTATTTTCTTCCTACCTTGGTACATGATGGGAATTACTATAAGAGACAAAAACAAGCAAACGAATCAATTAACTGACTGGAGTTAAAGATCTAATTATAACCATAATGAAAACGAAATGGAAATGGGACGTGTAGTCGGGGCAACTGACAGTTCGTGAACTAATGACTTAATCTATCAGACTGTCAAAGATAAGAAAAGAGAGGTAAGACGATTGAACCGTGAATTTACTTTTAAAATCTTTTCTTAAAGAATTTACTTTATTTACTAGCTATTCATCAAGAACATTAACACATTTAATCACACTATGTGAGCGTGGAAGTAGTTGCCAGTGAGTAACTGATGAAAACAAATTTCTTTCAACAAATGGACATTTTATTCCCAAAAACCCTTTCTTTAAAAAAAATCAGATTTAAAAATTATAATCAGAAAGCACCCTCGAAATATCAAGTTACAATTTATTCAGAGGCAGAAACAACAAGTTTTGACAGTATCAGCTTTCGGCTGAGCGCCTTGCCGCTGCCTTTTGACCCGGCTGTAGTCACGACCGCTCACAATAACCTCTGAAACACTACACTCGTACAAATCTGCAACACACCAGATTACTTTAAACTAAAAACTTTAACAACTCACACGAACACACAAGCTATGCAACCCGTAGGAGGGATGGAAATGGTACAAAACACTCGCATTAAAAAGATTACTTGCCACTGAAAGTGCAACTTGTTTTGAAAAGAAAACTCTTACGGTGGGAGGGTGGCAACTTCATATGCTGAAATGACCGTTTAAATAAAAACCCATGAAATGCAGTCTTACATAAAATGTACAAACATGCTCTAAATTACACATATACCGCCTCTCGAGATGATAGACAAGATAAAAACATATTTCAGGAAATCCGCCTTTACACCTTAAGCAATAAATTCGTTAACACCGAATCCGACAAGCATGACAGAGGCATCTATTAACGTATGGCAGGTTGACAGGGGGATTACTGAACAACCCGAATCGAAGATTGGTCTAACCCGCCCCTACTTCACAAGGGAAAAACAGACCACCCAATTCATAAACAACCACCTTCCCGCGGGTGGGCAAACAGAGAAGAATGGTGGGAGGACCCCAAAATAAAGCGGCTGGTGACCTCACTAAGAAAACAAGTAGAATTCAACAAGTAAATGAAACAACATATCTTCAAACTTATAATAAACTGCGATTTCTGGCGAAGACATGGTGCAGCACTCACAATGCTCTCCCGAACTGTCCGCTGCCAGCCGCTTCAACGGACGCAGGAAGGCGCGCCGATCTCCCGTCTCACGGCGTCGCAGCTCGCCCCGACCAGCCCGATGTCGTGGGTTGACTCCTGTTGCTCTCGTGTCGAGCGCGAAGCCTCTACCCCTTTCTATACGGCGCGGCCCACTGGACTCACGTGGGGACCTCACATGCGCCGACACTCAAGACGGACAAGTCATCTTGTGTCTAAATGCGCGACCAACCAACCGATCGATCCAACCGCCAATGACCGTTGCCCGAGCAACTCGAGCAGACTGGCGGTGTAATGTGCAGACTCAGATGCAGGAACTCAGCCCCGACCGGACGACCACTAGCTGAGTTCTGTTACTGGCGGAGTGGCAAGACTCTCATTTTCTGGCTAAGTTTGAAGACTATGCAGGAGAGACGCTCAGTAGCTCGGTACGGGCTTTTGTTGAAGTTTCGAGAACATACCTTCACCGAGGAGTCAAGCAGTATATTGCTCCCTCCTACGTATATCTCGCGAAGAGACCATGAGGATAAAATTAGAGCCCACACAGAGGCATACCGACAATCCTTCTTTCCACGAACAATACGAGACTGGAATCGAAGGGAGAACCGATAGATGTACTCAAGGTACACTCCGCCACACACCGTCAGGTGGCTTGCAGAGTATGGATGTAGATGTAGATGTAGAATACTTGACCTCTTTCAGACCACCATCGATTAAAAGTAGTACAGCAGGGCCTATCTGACTGGTACTGAAGGTCGACGCCATTGTTTGGAGACAAATGACCGAATCATTCTCAGTGCAGATTCGACAAAAATTACTGCAACATTCGTTAAATGGCCGGTAATATATCTCAGAGCCACTTCATACTTTGTCCAAAGAAATTAATGACCGAATACGGTATGTGTTCGGTCATTACGTCTCCCAGCAATTCGTTGTCGACTTCTCTGTTCCAGCTGTTGAATATTCTAAAACATATTCAGTGAATACATATAAACGCCTAAGGTCGACGAAAGGAAAGTATTAATGATAACAGGACACATACACTATTTTAATCTTATTTAAAGCCAGCGAGAAATACACTGGTGTCCATAATTAAAGCAACGAACAGAAATTTTGCAAGGTTGCGTTTATTTTGCCACAGAACAGTATAAATAGGCGACAGTAAAGTAGAAACAATGTAAAGAATACTGCAACATGCATAAAGATAGACAAAAATGTTCTCTGTTTTTTCCAACTTTAACGAATATGCATACACATTCCGATAATTGGTTAATGTGGTCAGTATGGGATGTGATCACCTCTGGCAGCAGTACAGGCCCTAAGACGACGAGGCATGCTATGCATGATGTCATCAGTCTCAAGTTGAAGCAATAACGCCCACTCTTACTGCAGACCTGCTACAGTCTTGGAGAGTGATTGGTGGATGCTGACATGATGGAAGCCGTCACCCTAGTCTATTCCAGACATGCTCTATAGGGTTCAAATCGCGAGAGCGAGGAGGCGACGCCATGCGTGCAATATCTTCCGTTTCCAAGAAAACAACAACCACCCGTTCTCTATGAGGTCGCGCATTGTCGTCCACAACAACAACTCGCAACAACAGCAAATGAGGTCCCAAGATCTAGTCACGATACCTGACAGCACTTCAACCTTGCCGATTCACCTGTACAATTTCATGAGGAGAGGTGCGGTTGGTAAACATAATCCCTGCCCACACCATTAGGGATCCTTCTTGATATAGGTCTCTTTCCACAATGTTTGAGTTCCGAATCGTGTTCCACGTTCCCTCCAGATGCGAATTCATCGAGAATCACTCTCCAGACTGAATCAGGACTCATCTGTGAAAACATCATTGGTCCAATATTGGACATTCCAGGTGGCATGCTGATCACTCCACCTTAGACGTTCCCTCCTGTGAAGATGCGTAAGAGGTAGAAACACAGCAGGTCTCCGACAATAAAGACCACTCCGCCGAAGTCTTCTTCACACCGTTTGCCTCGAAACGACACGCCCAGTTGATACAGCGAGCTGACTGCCAGTTGCCGTGCCCTTACAGTCAAATAACGGTCCTCTTTTCTGAAGTCCCACTTGGACGGCCCTGCTCTGGTCTTCAGGATAGAGTTTCTGTCTCTATAAACTGTCGCCACATCGGAGAAACAACAGAACAATTCACATTAAGCCATCGGGCCAAGTCAGTTTGCCACTGACCTGCTTCCTTTCTTTCTATGGCCCTCCAGCGCCGAGAGACTGGTAGGCATCTTCTCCGTGCCATATTGCACCGTCTGTGACTGTGTGCGCAGCGATGTGTTACATGATTTAAACGAACTGCCACGAATTACTACAGATCCCCTACTAGAACATGTACAATTAATTAATTTTCTTTACATTATTGACAACTGATGGTGCCTAGCATGAACGTCCGAAACATGTTTGATACACTCAAGTAAAACATTCCATTGCCAAAAACGAAATATTTCCTTATCTGTATGATGCGAAATAGAATATACATCTAAGCATTAATGCTGGCGTAGATTTCCATTTTCTGCATTAAATAACAACACCCTTCTCGCAGTTCTTACATCACAACTTCCACCTAACATTTTAATGTTGTTGTTGTTGTTGTTGTCTTCAGTCCTGAGACTGGTTTCATGCAGCTCTCCATGCTACTCTATCCTGTGCAAGCTTCCTCATCTCCCAGTACCTACTGCAGCCTACATCCTTCTGAATCTGCTTAGTGTACTCAACTCTTGGTCTCCCTCTACGATTTTTACCCTCCACGCTGCCCTCCAATACTAAATTGGTGATCCCTTGATGCCTCAGAACATGTCCTACCAACCGATCCCTTCCTCTAGTCAAGTTGTGCCACAAACGTCTCCCCAATTCTATTCAATACCTCCTCATAACTTATGTGATCTACCCATCTAATCTTCAGCATTCTTCTGTAGTACCACATTTCGAAAGCTTCTATTCTCTTCTTGTCTAAACTATTTATCGTCCACGTTTCACTTCCATACATGGCTACACTCCATACAAATACTTTCAGAAACGACTTCCTAACACTTAAATCAATACTCGATGTTAACAAATTTCTCTTCTTCAGAAACCCCTTTCCTTGCCATTGTCAGTCTACATTTTATATCCTCTCTACTTCGACCATCATCAGTTATTTTGCTCCCCAAATAGCAAAATTCCTTTACTACTTTAACTGTCTCATTTCCTTATCTAATTCCCTCAGCATCACCCGACTTAATTCGACAACATTCCATTATCCTCGTTTTGCTTTTGTTGATGTTCATCTTATACCCTCCTTTCAAGACACTGTCCATTCCGTTCAACTGCTCTTCAAAGTCCTTTGCTGTTTCTGATAGAATTACAATGTCATCGGCGAATCTCAAAGTTTTTATTTCTTCTCCATGGATTTTTAATACCTATTCCGAACTTTTCTTTTGTTTCCTTTACTGCTTGCTCAATATACAGATTGAATAGCATCGGGGAGACGCTACAACCGTGTCTCACTCCCTTCCCAACCACTGCTTCCCTTTCATGTCCCTCGACTCTTATAACTGCCATCTGGTTTCTGTACAAATTGCAAATAGCCTTTCGCTCCCTGTATTTTACCTCTGCCACCTTCAGAATTTGAAAGAGAGCATTCCAGTCAACATTCTCAAAAGCTTTCTGCATGTCTACAAATGCTAGAAACGTAGGTTTGCCTTTCCTTAATCTTTCTTCTAAGATAAGTCGTAGGGTCAGTATTGCGTCACGTGTTCCAACATTTCTACGGAATCCAAACTGATCTTCCCCGAGGTCGGCTTCTACCAGTTTTTTCATTAGTCTGTAAAGAATTCGCGTTAGTATTTTGTAGCTGTGACTTATTAAACTGATAGTTCAGTAATTTTCACATCTATCAACACCTGCTTTCTTTTGGATTGGAATTATTACATTCTGCTTGAAGTCTGAGGGAATTTCGCCTGTCTCATACATCTTGCTCACCAGATGGTAGAGTTTTGTCAGGACTGACTCTCCCAAGGCCGTCAGTAGTTCTAATGGAATGTTGTCTACTCCCATAAATATTCGACAGGATACATGTGGGGCGATCAGGGTGTCAAACCATTCGCTCGAATTGTCCAAAACGTTTTTCAGACCAGTCGCGAACAATTGTGGCTCGGTCGCATGAAGCATCGTCATCCATAAAAATCGCATCGTTGTTTCAGAATGGCTGCAAATGGTCTCTATGTATTAGACCATCCAGAGTACACAGTCCATCCCATGTAAACACAGCACACATCATTACAGAGCCACGACCGGCTTGCACGTTGCCTTGTTGATAACTTTGGCACACGACTTCGTGGAGTCTGCCCAACACACGAACCCTACCATCGGCTCTTACGAACTGAAATCGTGATTCATCTGACCAGGACACGCTTTTACAATCGTCTAGGGCGCAACAGAAGTGGTCACATTCCCACAAGAGGCGCTGCAGGCGATGTCGTGCTGTTAGCATAGGCACTCGCGTTGGTCGCAGCACTGTCCTAACGGATACTATCGTAGTACGTCCCACATTCATTTCAGTGGCTATTTCACGCAGTGTTGCTTGTCTGCTAGCACTAACACCCATCAAAAAAATGGTTCAAATGGCTCTGAGCACTATGGGACTTAACAGCTATGGTCATCAGTCCCCTAGAACTTAGAACTACTTAAACCTAACTAACCTAAGGACATCACACAACACCCAGCCATCACGAGGCAGAGAAAATCCCTGACCCCGCTGGGAATGACAACCATCGGTCACTGCGTTTTCCGTGGTGAGAGGCAATGCCTAAAATGTGGTATTCCCGGCATACTCTTAAGACGGTGGATCTCGGAATACTGAATTCCCTAACGATATCCGAAATAGAATGCCCCATTCGTCTAGCACCAACTAGCCATCTGTGTTCAAAGACAGTCAAATCCCGTCGCGCGGCCATATTCAAGTCGAAAACTTTTTCACATGACTCACCTGAGTACAAATGACAGCGCCGCCAACGTTCTGCCCTTTTATGCCCTGTGTACGCAAAACTACGGCCGTCTGTATAACTACATATCACTGTCGCATGATTTTTCCCTCTTCAGTGTAACATTTATCACAAAATGTTGCTTCCACGCTAGTTTCAGAAACACGGGACCACTCTTCTCTAAACGCAACATGCGCCATGTGTTTAAAAAGTAACAGGAAATTTGTAATTCCATGTGTTGGATAACTTGATTCGAGCGACGTTTTCATTGTATTGATAAAAATGTCATAAAAGTATCCGTAGTGTGTTAGCCATATCGGATACATTGTGAGCAGACAAAAAGATTACATACACTCATGCTCATAAATTAAGGATAATGCTGATACATGGTGAAACAACGCTCTGGTGGGCGGTTTGCGGGTTTAAATCACTTCGAGGTATGACCATGCGGTGCATTTGACCTTTGGTCGTCGCACGGTGGCGCTGGCAGCAGTCTACATACGCAGAGGTGTGTTGGTGCATGTCAGGGTACGGTGCAGCGAGTAAGTGCGCAGACGTTTTCAGAGGTGCCAATGGTGACTATGTGTTGAAAATGGCTCAAAGAACACATATTGATGACGTTATGAGGGGTAGAATACTAGGACGACTGGAGGCTGGTCAAACACAGAAAGTCGTAGCACAGGCCCTCCGTGTGCCACAAAGTGTAATCTCAACATTATGGCAACGATTCCAGCAGACAGGAAACGTGTCCAGGCGCTACACTACGGGACGTCCACAGAGTACAACACCACAAGAAGAGCGATATCTCACCATCAGTGCCCGCAGACGGCCACGGAGTACTGCAGGTAGCCTTGTTCGGGACCTTACTGCAGACAATGGAACAGTTCTCCAGACACACAGTCTACAGACGACTGAGCAGACATGGTTTATTCGCCCGAACTGCAAGGTGCTTTCCACTGACCCCTGGTCACAGGAGAGCCTGTAAAGCCTGGTGTCAAGAACACAGTACATGGTCATTGGAACAGTGGTTCCAGGTTATGTTCACGGACGAGTCCAGGTATAGTCTGAACAGTGATTCTCGCCTTGTTTGCATCTGGCGTGCACCAGGAACCAGATACCAACCCCTTAATGTCCTTGAAAGGGACCTGTGTGGAGGTCGTGGTTTAATGGTGTGCGGTGGGATTATTAATGGTGCACTTACACCCCTGCATGTCTGAAAGAGGAACTGTAACAGGTCAGGTGTATAGTGACGTCATTTTGCACCAGTATGTTCGTCTTTTCAGGGGTGCAGTGGGTCCCACCTTCCTCTTGATGGATGATAACGCACGGCCCCACCGAGCTGCCATTGTGGAGGAGTACCTTGAAACAGAAGACATCAGGCGAGTGGAGTGGCCTGCCTGTTTTCCAGACCTAATTCCCCATCGAGCACGTCTGGGATGCTCTCGGTCGACGTATCGCTGCACGTCTTCAAACCCCTACGACACTTCAGGAGCTCCGACGGGCACTGGTGCAAGAATGGGAGGCTATACCTCAGCAGCTGCTCGACCACCTGATCCAGAGTATGCCAACCCCCTTGTGCGGCCTGTGTACCTGTGCATGGTGATCATATCCCATATTGTAGTCGGGATACATGAGCAGGAAACGGTGGCGGTTTTCTCAACTTATCACCAATACCGTGGACTTACAGATCTGTGTCGTGTGTGTTCCCTATATGCCTATGCTATTAGCGCCAGTTCTGTGTAGTGCCACGTTGTGTGGCACCACGTTCTGCAATTATCCTTAATTTATGTGCATGAGTGTAGTTGTTGGTGTTATCGGCAATTACTTTTCCACACATGTTACAAATTACCCCCCCCCCCCCCGCACTGTTTTTCCGCCTATATTTGCAGGCTGATATCAGGAAGTACTATAGGTATTTTGGTGTCGTTTTCACTAACACATGGACTGATTCATGAGTTAGTTTTGTGCATATAATTCATTACCACTGCGTTTCACAGTTCGTCCGGTCATATATACATGGGGTTACCAGTGGGAAGCCAGGATCACAGAATTTGTATTAAATTATGCTATGAGAATGAACTTAAGATAACAAAGCTTTTAAAATTTTAGATATTGTGTTTTCGTGAGCAAAAACGTTTTACGAGTGTTAGAAGCGTTTGCAGGGAGGACATGAAGACGTTGAAGATGACGGGCAGCCTGGACTCCCCAGCATATAATCAGCTTGCGAGGTGCCGGAGCTAGCAGTGTATTTATCACTAAATTCTACTAGAATCCACATATGTAAATCATGCTCTAAGCCCCCCCTATTCTAACTCCGACTTTTGCTGTTGCACAAGGATAAAAAAATACGCGAACTGACTCTAATCAACCCTGCCAGTGGAGTAGAAGAGAGTTTGGCACCTGCAATAATTTAATTTGATAAATAAGTTAAATAAACAAAGGTTTCATTAGCATAGAGAGGAATGATAGGGTTGCTCTATCGATTAACAGAATGAAAGTTCTGTCCAAAATAACAATATGATTTATTAAGACTAAACACAGAATAGTAAAAGAAACACAGGAAATATTTATAATACATCAAATTGGCTCACATTGGAGATTCATACAAACACTGTAAAGGTGAAGTTGTCCCTAAACTAGATCGTGAGGTTTAAGACGAAGTGGTATGTGGAGCCAATTCCTTGCCACTCAAATCTCAAGAGAGACACACAGCTAACCCAACAGTAATTGCTGCTACTCAAGACAGAACAAAGTTAGAAAAAGACGAACAGGCGCGCTCTGCTGTGCTCTGATTATCACCTAGGAAAATCCCTGTCTGCCGGTGCTGCGGACATACATTCCCAAACTGTCTTCTTGACTGCCAGGACACGATCTGGCGTACCGGAGCCGTTGGCTGGTTGCTTCGACGTCCTCGACTGAAAGGCGAGAGCCGACTACATAGAGCACCCGTACAGGCCGAACACACAACATTCCCGCCCCCACGACAGTGGCCGTGGTTACGTTCCAATCAGCAACCCGAAAACCGGCGGAAATTCCACTCCATTGCCGGAGCACTACCATTCCACCAATGGAGATTCTTGGCGCCAATTTCTGTGCTGATTTTGCTACGTCACGGAGCTATGCCCTGAGCAAGCCAATCCCAGTTACTATTTTGCAGAAAGCGCGGGAATTTTCCCGCCACAGCTGCCTGGGTACATAAGTCATTCCCACGCCTCGCTGGTAGCCCGCCAGAAAGTGTTTTCGCTAAGCTTCTGCGAAGCAACGGAACCTCCAGCCCAGCCGCCACTTCCTGCCCCCGCGGGCGCGTCTCCTGACAATGTCGGCGTCCGGAAAGTATTCACTCGACCCCCCACACCTGTCGGCCTACCCTTTCAAAGTCAGAAGAGCCCGCCTGTCACTGGACCACCCGGGTGGCGAGAGACGCTGCATGGGAAGTCCGCGTGTGAAGGAATAGCAACCCTCCACCGCATGCAACTAGAGAGGAGAATCGTAAGATAGAAATATGAGAGGGGGCTCATGCCACCTCTCAAGCTGATGATATCGTAGAAAAATTGAAAGTATTTATTATGAACGATCGCCGAATCGCAATCTGAGAAGTCGCTGATGATCTACTGGCTAATGTCATGAAATGTTTCTGAATGTTGGGTATGTAATATGCGGCAGTCAAATCTTGTTCCAAAACTGTTGAAATTCGAACAAAAAAAGAGATGACTATTTCTCAGGAGCGCTGATGAAGTCAACAACGAAGCACAATTACTGAAACGTGCAATAACAAATGATGAAATATGGATTTATGGATATGACGTCGAAACCAACGCTCATTCGTCCCAGTGGAAGTATTCTGCATCGTCAAGACCAAAAAAAGTTCGACGAATGCGGTGAAGTGCGCAGGTTATACTCATTGTCTTATAGAACGACGGCACAGTGCACCGTTGAGTTCTTGCCACAAAATCGAAAGATCGATAAGAAGTACTACTTACAACGATGTCTGTGCGACGCAGTCCGAAAAAAAACCGCCAAAATTTGCGGCAACATAATTCATGGCTTTTCCATCAGAGTGATGGACATGCTCACACTTTGTTGCCTGTTCGTGAATATTTGGCCTAAAATGAATAAGGAAACTTCTGAAGGCCGTTATTTTACACTCACATGTAAGATTAAAAATGCATAGTTGAAAGATCTAAGAGCTTTCTCAAAGATCGAGTTCCAGAAATGTCCGGAATTGGCAAAGCGCTGGAATAAGTGTCTGCAATTTCTAATGGCGATTATTTTGAAGAGGACAGGAGAATAAATAAAATTATTTCCAAGAAACACAAATTATCGTGAATTTTTTTAACACACGTCAAATAAGTAAATCGTAATACAAGACTTTAAACCTAGGTCATTTAAATTCGACAAACGAAGTACTTACCGTACATATTATTCGAAGACAATGACAAATTCTCTGCATCCATCAGTATAAGTGTAGTATCATCGAATTATTTTTTCTTTTATTGGCGTTTGACGATCGCCATACAGCCATTCATCACCATCCAAATCTATCAGCATAAAGGAGAATTCACCGCATTATACGACCGCCATACAGCCATCTATCACCATTCAGATCTATCAGCATAAAGGAGAATTCACCGCATTATACGACCGCCATACAGCCATCTATCACCATTCAGATCTATCATCATAAAGGAGAATTCACTGCATTACACGAGGTTAAATTCTGAAGATTTTAACCACAGCTCCTGTAGCATACTCTCAAAGAAGAACATTCGTTATGAGAGCATTCTCCTACGACTAAAGAAAAAGTTCCATACCTCCATCTCACGAAAGAAGTTTCGCTAGAAAAGAAGGAAGTTTCCTCCGGGGAAGCGTCGTTAAGTTTGCAGCGAGCTCTTATTATTTCATGACCAACAAAGCTGAAGCACAAAACAGGGTAAGCTAATTTCCAGAACTTTATATCGGCGAAGTTAAATAAAAAAGGCTTTTGTCATAACTTATTAAACAGTAGCGTACCCGATATAGAGTTTTTAAACACTACACTAGCAATAATGCAGTTTTTATTGCATTACGCAGGATTCTTTTATAAGACAAAGAACGTTGAGAACGATACTAGAGATTGTCTCACACAAGAATATTAACATTTGGGACCCATCTCTAGATACAAAATTCAGAAGGAGAAATAAATTCTGTGTCCAGTGAAAGAGAGATCTATCTAGATGGGGTGCTGGCTCATGGCAATGGGTCCACCGTAGTTTTGTTGAATAACAATCCAGGTATTTGTCTGATGCAATTTAACAACCTAAACTGAAATCTGCATGGAATAATTGGGATTTAAATCAAGATTCTTCCACTTTCTAGGTCATTGTTTTGATCACCTGATCACGGCAAGAAAGGTGTTGAAATAAGTAAACTTAGTCTTCGCGAAACAAGGGGAAATGGGCTGCAGATAAGCGTCCTTGTCGAATTCTGAATGGTGGAATTCAAGTCCTAACTGTCTCTTTTCACTCTCTATAGTTCATACACTCTAACACAAAAAAGAACCACATTCCACGAAGTAGTTACCTGGATGGTACGGAAATCAAGAGATGTGATCTCCACACACAGACAAAACAAGATTACAGTGCCAAAAAATGGATCATTTATTCAAGAGAAAGAGCTTCACAAATTGAGTAAGACAATAACACGTTGATCCACCTCTGGCCTATTACAAGCTGTTAATCGTAATTGAGTGACAGAGTTGTTAGAGGGCTTCCTTAGGGATATGGTGCCAAATTCTGTCCAACTGACGCATTAGATCGTCAAAATCAATAGCTGATTTCTACATCTAAATGTACATTTATACTCCGCAAGCCACCAGACGGTGTGTGGCGGAGGGCACTTTACGTTCCACTGTCATTACCTCCGTTTCCTGTTCCAGTCGCGTATGGTTCGCGGGAAGAACGACTGCCCCCTCGGGAGGTATAAGTAGGGGGAAGCAATATGTTCGATACTTCATCCAGAAACGCACCCTCTCGAAACCTCGACAGCAAGCTACACCGCGATGCAGAGCGCCTCTCTTGCAGAGTGTGCCACTTGAGTAAGCTAAACATCTCCGTAACGGTATCACGCCTACCAAATAACCCAGTGACGAAACACGCCGCTCTTCTTTGGATCTTTTCTATCTCCTCTGTCAACCCGACATGGTACGGATCCCATCCTGATGAGCAATACTCAAGTATAGGTCGAACGAGTGTTTTGTAAGCCACCTCCTTTGTTGATGGACTACATTTTCTAAGGACTCTCCCAATGATTCTCAACCTGGCACCCGCCTTACCAACAATTAATTTTATATGATTATTCCACTTCAAATCGTCCCACACGCATACTCCCAGATATTTTACAGAAGTAACTGCTACCAGCGTTTGTTCAGCTATCATATAATCATACAATAAAGGATCCTTCTTTCTATGTATTCGCAATACATTACATTTGTCTATGTTAAGGGACAGTTGCCACTCCCTGCACCAAGTGCCTATCCGCTGCAGATCTTCCTACATTTCGCTGCAATTTTCTAATGCTGCAACTTCTCTGTAGACTACAGCGTCATCCGCGAAAAGCCGCATGGAACTTCCGACACTATCTACTAGGTCATTTATATATATTGTGAAAAGCAATGGTCCCATAACACTCCCCTGTGGCACGCCAGAGGTTACTTTAACGTCTGTAGACGTCTCTCCATTGAGAACAACATGCTGTTTTCTGTTTGCTTAAAACTCTTCAATCCAGCCACACAGCTGGTCTGATATTCCGTAGCCTCTTACTTTGTTTATCAGGCGACAGTGCGGAACTGTATCGAACGCCTTCCGGAAGTCAAGGAAAATGGCATCTACCTGGGAGCCTGTATCTAATATTTTCTGGGTCTCATGAACAAATAAAGCGAGTTGGGTCTCACACGATCGTTGTTTCCGGAATCCATGTTGAGAACCCAGTCCAAAATTCTACAAACGATCTCAATTGAGGGGAGATCTGGTGGTCTTGCTGGCCAAGGCAGGTTTTGGCAATCACGAAACCAAGCAGTAGGAACTTGCGCCGTGTGCAGGCCGAAATTATCTTGCTGTCTGGGGCGTCTGCAGACACGTCTCCGGCCTGGAATCTGATTGACGGGCGTGGACGATATTCTACGCCCCGCTTTGTTGTCCTTCATGGCAAACCATCCTGGGCTAAAATCTCAGCAAGATAATGCCGGCTTGCACATGGCGAGAGTTCCTACTATAACACTGTAACTGCATTTACGTGGGTTTTACAATCAAATACCAAATTTGTCTTATTACGTACTATGCCCCAACAGAACAAATCAGTCACGGAAAAGCCACGTATAACACTACTGTCCGCTACTGCCATACCATAACCTTAAAGTTGGAGTCAGTTCGTGAAATAAAACTATCTTATTAAAGCAATTATGGTATAAAGCAACAGAGCAGTGTTACGCTCTGAGAGGAATTTTGTTATGTTGACCGTGTTGTACCTAACGGAGGTGGCTTATCGGGAGTGAAAGTCAGAATTACGTAAATATTTAAACAGTAGCAAACAATATTTTACCTAGCTACACTGTTCAAAGAATAAATAAAACGGTCGCCAACGTAATTAGGCAAAAGAATGATTGGCATTCTTGTTCAGGAAAATAGGTATGAGTAACTTTAACGGACAAATACAACCTATACTTTGCCACACGCGAGTGCAATGAACTCTGGCACCTGAATACAGTATGTTCACGTTAAGGTTGGAGTTAACAGATCAGAACAAACTATTTGCATAAATGTAACAGATAACAAAACACACTATTACCTTGAGGACTTAGTCAAACTGAATGGTCTCAATAACGCTACGATTAATATTCACTGTAGAATCGTAAATTGGACATAGGTTTGGTATTACTTTTCAAACAAATTCCTATCTGACATAAAATATGGATATGGTTTACAGCAAATTTACTTACTGCACATAGATTAATTCTCTCACTACCAAACACCTTTCTACTTAGAATAAAAATTAAATGGCGTTCACTAACAAATTACTTCTCACTGTCCTTTTAATAAAGAAGTTACTGTTTTCATAGATAGTGACTTTTCTGTTACTTGTTATCTAGCGTAAGCACAATAGACAAACTGTTGATCCTGTTACAACATTAACATGCAATTTTAATAACCAAGAGGAAACCGATATTGTACGAATTTGACTTGAATAGCAAGAGTAATTGAAAATTTCTATAATTAAGTAACTTGGTGCATTTGAACTACTTTCAATGGAGGGGGGCCCTTAATCTTGACCACTGTAGCAGAGTAAACTAAACACACTTTCAATACACTAGAGAAATAAGTACTTAGCAAGCATGAGCATATAACTCTCAACAGTTGCAGTTCTGAATTTTTACTGCAGTGAAACACTAATGTGAGATATTTGTAAGATCCTTTCAGCAAACAATATTAATTTTAGCACACTCTATTGCCATATTAATTTTAATATGCCTTCAATAAAGGACACTCGGCAAACACTTTAGCGTGGGAGGGACCCTAAGTGGATATGTGACTAAGTATAAATCACGGTAGGTACAAGAGTTCAGTCAAATTTTACCTTATATTTCGGTAGATTATAACATTCTATAAGCTGATCCTTCACCTTACATTTCTACTATTCCTTGTTTTTTTTTTCAGTGACTGCGCAATGTGGTGGCGATTGCATGTCGGTAGGTGGATTTGCACGTAGAATTGCTGGACTCTCTCATTTCTTGATGGCGATGATAGATACCAATTCCAGAATAGTTCCAGCTCTTTATCCATCCATCCGAGGCATTGGAAAGCGTCAGGAAAAGCCTCTCTCGGAACCAGCACAACACACAACCTTAACATGAGTAGTTGATAGTTTTGTAGCTCGTCCCCGACTGAATCTTTGTTCCATCTTTTCTACCTAGGCCAGCCACAATTTGCACGCGCTACACAGTTCCGTTCCCGAGGGGAACCACAACACCTTTTACATACAAAATAACTAAGAACCCTAAGTGAAGGTCAGCAGTTTACATAACAGTAACCAAACATATTAAATAAAACAGAACATTTGCACATATTGACATTTCTACAAAAAATTATTCACGCAGAAATTACAATTATCTACAGTAAGTTTTGTCTCCCTCCAATTGAGGCAAAGAATTTAAACGACAGATATACTACTTTGCATAGAATCAAATCGTGACATCAAAGTTTTTACAAACAAAATAGTATACAATTTTGTGTTATCTATCAGTAAAACACATTTACAGAAGGTCAACGATGTAACATTAAATAAAACAAAAGGCAAAATAAATCAGTAGAGCATTAGAGCTATGGTGTTACACCACTGCTTGTGTTAGACTACTGTTTGTCTTCGTGCTTGCAACACCCTACCTTGGCCATCAAGTTCGCCAGATCTCTCCTCAACTGAGAACGTTTGGACATTATTGGCAGGGCCCTCAAACCATATCTGGATTTTGACGACCTAACGCGCCAGTTGGACAGAATGTAGCATCCAGTTTTTTTGAAATTATAATCTTGTTTTGTCTGTACATGTAGATCATATCTACCGATTTCCGTACTATTCAAATGACTGTTGTTTTTTTTGTGTAACATACCAGAAATATTGCTATAGAAAACATACTGCTAACTGGAGCCACTTCTGTTTCTTAACATCAACATACCGGTTATAGAAGAAATGCGAAAACAAATCATTAAAGAAGATAGTGTAAAAATATGGAAACTTTTTATATTGATGCTACCGCCAAGTAAATTGAATAAATAAGAGGTTATATAAGACCATGTAATGAAATTCTTTACATCAGCATTTGTCAAATTTACGACAACATCTAAGAAAAACAACCCAGCGTGACACATGGTGAATTCCAGTTAGAACAAATTCTCCTCCATTGCTTATGAAATACCGTTGTCACACGGATCAGATCATGCTGGACAATGAAGCTAGCACAATTAGGACACATATATGAGGGTTGGAACCTGAATAGTGGCAACTATTTATTTACAGGTCGCACAAGATACTCTCCTGGAAATGGAAAAAAGAACACATTGACACCGGTGTGTCAGACCCACCATGCTTGCTCCGGACACTGCGAGAGGGCTGTACAAGCAATGATCACACGCACGGCACAGCGGACACACCAGGAACCGCGGTGTTGGCCGTCGAATGGCGCTAGCTGCGCAGCATTTGTGCACCGCCGCCGTCAGTGTCAGCCAGTTTGCCGTGGCATACGGAGCTCCATCGCAGTCTTTAACACTGGTAGCATGCCGCGACAGCGTGGACGTGAACCGTATGTGCAGTTGACGGACTTTGAGCGAGGGCGTATAGTGGGCATGCGGGAGGCCGGGTGGACGTACCGCCGAATAGCTCAACACGTGGGGCGTGAGGTCTCCACAGTACATCGATGTTGTCGCCAGTGGTCAGCGGAAAGTGCACGTGCCCGTCGACCTGGGACCGGACCGCAGCGACGCACGGATGCACGCCAAGACCGTAGGATCCTACGCAGTGCCGTAGGGGACCGCACCGCCACTTCCCAGCAAATTAGGGACACTGTTGCTCCTGGGGTATCGGCGAGGACCATTCGCAACCGTCTCCATGAAGCTGGGCTACGGTCCCGCACACCGTTAGGCCGTCTTCCGCTCACGCCCCAACATCGTGCAGCCCGCCTCCAGTGGTGTCGCGACAGGCGTGAATGGAGGGACGAATGGAGACGTGTCGTCTTCAGCGATGAGAGTCGCTTCTGCCTTGGTGCCAATGATGGTCGTATGCGTGTTTGGCGCCGTGCAGGTGAGCGCCACAATCAGGACTGCATACGACCGAGGCACACAGGGCCAACACCCGGCATCATGGTGTGGGGAGCGATCTCCTACACTGGCCGTACACCACTGGTGATCGTCGAGGGGACACTGAATAGTGCACGGTACATCCAAACCGTCATCGAACCCATCGTTCTACCATTCCTAGACCGGCAAGGGAACTTGCTGTTCCAACAGGACAATGCACGTCCGCATGTATCCCGTGCCACCCAACGTGCTCTAGAAGGTGTAAGTCAACTACCCTGGCCAGCAAGATCTCCGGATCTGTCCCCCATTGAGCATGTTTGGGACTGGATGAAGCGTCGTCTCACGCGGTCTGCACGTCCAGCACGAACGCTGGTCCAACTGAGGCGCCAGGTGGAAATGGCATGGCAAGCCGTTCCACAGGACTACATCCAGCATCTCTACGATCGTCTCCATGGGAGAATAGCAGCCTGCATTGCTGCGAAAGGTGGATATACACTGTACTAGTGCCGACATTGTGCATGCTCTGTTGCCTGTGTCTATGTGCCTGTGGTTCTGTCAGTGTGATCATGTGATGTATCTGACCCCAGGAATGTGTCAATAAAGTTTCCCCTTCCTGGGACAATGAATTCACGGTGTTCTTATTTCAATTTCCAGAAGTGTAGATACGTGTTTACTGACCTTCAAAGTAGTCACCTGCGATGTGGAAGTCGTAGGATACTCTCAGCAGTACCAGTTGTGTTGACAGTTCGAGCGGCGCGGTCTATTGCCCGACGAATTTGTAGCAGTTCTGAAACGAATGCCGTGAAGTGTTTCATTCAGTTTAGAAATCGAGTTGAACTCACGAGGGGGAGTGCAATAGGTGGTATAGCACTAGGCAGCTACATCAGTCAAACAAAGCATTAACATCAGCTTACCTTCCATTCAGGAAGCTGTTGCACTCAGCGTCTGTTATATTGACTTGTAAATAATAGATTACAGCGATCAGTCGTCCTTTTTAAATTTTATTGTGCAGATATAGATTTCGGTTAGAAGCTAGCTATTCTCAATGCACTATTATTTTCGCTCAATGCATATAATGCCTGTCGGTCGGGCTTCGTCCACAGTTCATTGTGTATTCAATGAACTGTAGATGAATCCCGACCAACAGGCATTACATGCATTGAGCGAAAATAATAGTGTATTGAGAATGGCTAGTTTCTAGCCGAAATCTATATCTGCACAATAAAATTTAAAACGGACGACTGATCGCTGAAATCTATAATTTACAAATCAGTAACAGCCTGCACTGTACGTGCTTGAGCATTGTCCTGCAAAATGATGGTCAGGTCCCGCAGAAAGTGTCGCCACTTCTAAGATGGTCGTAGTTTGTGTTCCAAAAATGAACAGCATAGAGACAGCAGTGATGACACTTTCTGCAGGACCTTACCACTATTTTGCAGGACAATGCTCAAAAAAAATGGTTCAAATGGCTCTGAGCACTATGGGACTCAACATCTTAGGTCATAAGTCCCCTAGAACTTAGAACTACTTAAACCTAACTAACCTAAGGACATCACACACACCCATGCCCGAGGTAGGATTCGAACCTGCGACCGTAGCAGCCCCGCGGTTCCGTACTGCAGCGCTAGAACCGCACGGCCACCGCGGCCGGCGACAATGCTCAAGGACTTACAGTGCGAGCTGTTACTGATTTGTTTGACTGATTGGGCTGCTAAGTGCTATACCACCCACTACACTACCCTGACTTGATCGGTAAACTTGTTCGACACTTTCCTTCTCAACTCCTGTTAACTCAGACACTGCTCTGATTGTTAAAGGCCATCTTGTCGAACAAGTTTACCGATTTTTTCAATGTTTGCATCAGTTTTTGCTGACAATGGTCTGCCAGTGCGAGTGTCATCACTGGTGTCTTCGCGGCCATCTTTAAATCGTTTAAACCACTCAAACACTTGTGTTCGCGATAAACAATCATCGCCGTACACTTGTTGTAACATTACAACCGTTTCACTTGCAGATTTTCCTAGTTTGAAACAAAATTTGATGTTAACACGCTGTTCTTTCTGTACACTCAACATTTTCCGACGCACAGACAAAACGTCAACTACTTAAAACAGACGCCACGGGCAGACTGAGTGCAGGAGGCAGATGAAACTCGAGCAGTAGGCGGAGCGAGAGTCACGTGACAGGCCACGCGACTTTCAGCCTGATTGCATTCGTTTTATTGTTTCACCAGTACTAGTCCGGTTTTTTTGCTAGCCGCACCTCGTATTGCGCTCAAGCATTGGCATACTATTGTAAGGTGTACCGACAACTGTGACAGGTTTTACCGCTGATCGAGCCACACCTAAAGTGTGACGACATAAAAATAACCTTCCACACGAAAGGTGTCCCAAATACAAGATACATAGGAAGTTACCATCTGGACCATATTATTACTGATAGCCTTATTCTCCACTTTCGACACACCCGCTGATAACAAATTTTGTTCTCTGTAATGGATGCCTTGTGAAAATGGGCAAAGCCTGAAACTAGTTAGCCAATAAAATCAGCAGCTTTGGTACAAATAATTAAAATGTCTTTTCTCACTTTGTTATGCTCATTACTATCTCACAGTTCTATGACCGGCATCCGGAGGATGGATTATATAGACTAGGAAGAGCGTGAGACTTCAGTTTATGTTTGAGAGGAAGATTCAACAGATCAGTGTTGAAATTCCTTTCACACAAGGACCACAAAAATGTACTGACCACACTCAAGCATTAGCAACTGAAAACGAATCGGTACCTTTACAATTATTTAGCCATTTTTGTTTCGTTTCATTGTTCTTATAAAATATATGAATCTTGATCGCTAATGTTTTTCCATTGTCTGCATGTTAAGTACAACTGAAGACCACACAGCAAACCATTGTCTTTTACTTAAAAAGAGTCAAAAAATACTCTCAGAATGTCTCAATATACTGATAACTATAGCATAACTATGCATTTAATAGTTAGTCGCCGATACGAACTACCAGTCAAGTAAACAACTTTGTATTCACTCAAAAACGCAACGACAGCCCAGCGGGTTACGGCAGAGGCGGGCTGCTGGGATTCAGCGTGGTTGTTTGTGACGTCAGCGTTGCAGCCTGCTACTGCACAGACACACCAAGTAACTCACATCGTGCCGCCTATTCAAGAAACTGTCTGTGGATGTGACTCCTTCAAGTTGTTGTTCAGCGGTCACTGGAATGCGCCTTGCTAATTCTTTTTCGTGGCTAACCGCTCACCATTCACCGGAATACACTCCTGGAAATTGAAATAAGAACACCGTGAATTCATTGTCCCAGGAAGGGGAAACTTTATTGACACATTCCTGGGGTCAGATACATCACATGATCACACTGACAGAACCACAGGCACATAGACACAGGCAACGGAGCATGCACAATGTCGGTACTAGTACAGTGTATATCCACCTTTCGCAGCAATGCAGGCTGCTATTCTCCCATGGAGACGATCGTAGAGATGCTGGATGTAGTCCTGTGGAACGGCTTGCCATGCCATTTCCACCTGGCGCCTCAGTTGGACCAGCGTTCGCGCTGGACGTGCAGACCGCGTGGGACGACGCTTCATCCAGTCCCAAACATGCTCAATGGGGGACAGATCCGGAGATCTTGCTGGCCAGGGTAGTTGACTTACACCTTCTAGAGCACGTTGGGTGGCACGGGATACATGCGGACGTGCATTGTCTTGTTGGAACAGCAAGTTCCCTTGCCGGTCTAGGAATGGTAGAACGATGGGTTCGATGACGGTTTGGATGTACCGTGCACTATTCAGTGTCCCCTCGACGATCACCAGTGGTGTACGGCCAGTGTAGGAGATCGCTCCCCACACCATGATGCCGGGTGTTGGCCCTGTGTGCCTCGGTCGTATGCAGTCCTGATTGTGGCGCTCACCTGCACGGCGCCAAACACGCATACGACCATCATTGGCACCAAGGCAGAAGCGACTCTCATCGCTGAAGACGACACGTCTCCATTCGTCCCTCCATTCACGCCTGTCGCGACACCACTGGAGGTGGGCTGCACGATGTTGGGGCGTGAGCGGAAGACGGCCTAACGGTGTGCGGGACCGTAGCCCAGCTTCATGGAGACGGTTGCGAATGGTCCTCGCCGATACCTCAGGAGCAACAGTGTCCCTAAATTGCTGGGAAGTGGCGGTGCGGTCCCCTACGGCACTGCGTAGGATCCTACGGTCTTGGCGTGCATCCGTGCGTCGCTGCGGTCCGGTCCCAGGTCGACGGGCACGTGCACCTTCCGCCGACCACTGGCGACAACATCGATGTACTGTGGAGACCTCACGCCCCACGTGTTGAGCAATTCGGCGGTACGTCCACCCGGCCTCCCGCATGCCCACTGTACGCCCTCGCTCAAAGTCCGTCAACTGCACATACGGTTCACGTCCACGCTGTCGCGGCATGCTACCAGTGTTAAAGACTGCGATGGAGCTCCGTATGCCACGGCAAACTGGCTGACACTGACGGCGGCGGTGCACAAATGCTGCGCAGCTAGCGCCATTCGACGGCCAACACCGCGGGTCCTGGTGTGTCCGCTGTGCCGTGCGTGTGATCATTGCTTGTACAGCCCTCTCGCAGTGTCCGGAGCAAGTATGGTGGGTCTGACACACCGGTGTCAATGTGTTCTTTTTTCCATTTCCAGGAGTGTAGATATTATCTCTTACATACAAAATCTAATTTTTAAAGTGAATATGGTTTATGGCTGGTGGAAAAACTTCACCAGTCTCCCATAACTTTATTTCCTTTTAAGAAAAGTAACATAACTGGAAGCTGTCCTGTCCCTGTAACTGAAACTTTTGGGCTTGTATTTCTGTTGCTTCATTCCTCTTTAAAATGGGGAATTAAAGTGGTATAAAAGTTTCCTTAGTTCACTTTTCTTTTTTCATACAACAACAACAGATTTAAAGATTAATTCTTTGTCACGTGTCTATATTAATTAATATGAATATTTGACTTATATTACTTTTCGTTTATTTGTCTGATTTAGTACTGGTTTTAAACGCTGTTAATCAAAATGTTTTCGTTATTTTATTTTAAAAGAAATGATTTTTAAAACAACTTTGTTCTCATCAGTTCTCATAAACTACTTTATCCTAACCTTACAAAAATTGTTATTCATAGAAATATCCAACCTGAGAATCATTAACCCAAAAGTTTAAGAAGTACGTATGTCATGCAGCCGATTCAAATGCTAAAACAGTAACGAAGTCTCAAAACTGCGACAATGTCGTAATTTGCACTACCTAACATGATAGTGTGCACTCACTATCATACGTAGTTCAATTTGCACAAAGACTGAGAATAAAGATCTGCAAATTGAGGCTATGCGACTATGTAGCTCGAGTCATTCACCTTGTCTCTGTCTTAACTTCTCCCATAAGCACCCCTAAGCAGCTGGTGGGAACGCAAACACATCCACTGTGGGCTAATGCTTAGGCAAGCAACTAAAAATTATCTAACTAATTTTCTGCACCTTCTAGTCTTTTACGAAAACATTATTTTTCATGCAGTATTCGTTAAACTCTTAACTGAGCAAATTTCATCACCCCCTGCCCCCCCCCCGCCCCCTCCCAATCGTAACTCTCCTCATACGCACTCCCATCAGAGTGACCGCCTTTCGTTCTACACACACACAATGCTGTCACTCAAAACGCAGTGACAGCTAGTGCAGATATGTGCCTCACGATTTTCAGTACAATAAACTACTGTACGAAATCACCCTCATAAAAATATGGAAATCTTTTGTACGTGACACAGCATATGTGTATATGCATACAAGGAATAAACTGCTTATTTGTTCAACAAGAGGAATTGAGTCTCACAGAGAAAAGACACTGCCTGACAAAAAAAAAGTGAAGCACCCAGAAAACGCGGTCTATGTCAATGTAACTTCATCGATATATACGTTATCGGTTGGTTTATTTGATTAGAGCAGAAATTCACCGTCACAAGTAGGATGACCACCAAATTCCTTTTAGAGTTATTCGTGTTAGTTGTTGATACCAGTCAAGGTACGGTATATAGTGGGTGTGAACAGCGATCATTGTGAAGGACAGAGATTCTGCGTACTCATGCGAGTCAGTGTTATCAGCAACTAACCCAGTCTGAAAGAGGTCTCATTCTGGGTCTCCATTTGGCGAGTGAACTGCTGAGGAATAGCATCGTACTCTGTTCGGTCCTGAATTCCGGTTCTGCACTGCCCAGGTATGACCTTTGACAGCGAATGTGCCAGCTACCTGGCAAGCGGTCCTATACTCCCGCTGCTTTGGAGAGGAGCAGCTGTGTTACACAAGGTAGGGTCGCCGTATTGTGCACCACGCGCATCACAGCAGTGTCACGTCTGCACCTGCCTTCTCACAACAAGCAACGGACCCCATGCAACATTCTGTGGTCACCCTACACCATTACTCATAGACCAGCAGCAGCTAGTGTAGGGAATTACCATCCCATGCGTGTGCTGCAGTTAACACAATACAGACGGCAGCATTTGAAGTGGTGCTGTGATTGAGAAGCATGGACTGCTGATAAAAGGCGTCGCATCGTGTTCGTTCAGCGATGAACCGCGGTTCCGCTCCACTCTAACACTTGTCGGCGAGTATGGTGGCTCCACGGAAGAGGTCCCACTGCTCTATTGTTTTTGGGAGACATAGCTGTCTTATTGTTGGCTTCATGGTGTGTGAAGCGATCTACCGTGACTTCAGGTCCAGCTGACAGTGACTGGCGGAAGTCTGATTCGACAACCATACGTCACCGATATCCTGCTTATCTCTTATGCGACAGTACTGTGGTGCCATTTTTCAACAGGATAATGCCTGTCCACCACATGTCATATACTGTGGCCAGCAAGTACCTCATGTTTGTCCTGCCCCAATGCCAGTATCCGCGATATAAAGTAGCAATTACAAGACTTGTGACCAGCTTGCCTCAGGAAATTACACAATGGCCTTATGACTCTCTTTGCAACCGCATCTGTGCACGCTTGTGTCTTAGAGCGGTTGCGATGTCATTTTCATATTTGTTCTCATACCGGCAAGTTGTTTGTAAATGTGACTCGAGTCTGTTGTGTAATCACTGAAATAACATCGCATAAGCTCTCAAACCATGAAGTTCCATTTCGTTTCGTGTTCCCCTTCTGGGTGCTTCACTTTTTTTGTCGGGAAGTGTACTTGCACTCAGCTATGCGGAGGAGAGGACAATAATGTGAAGTCAGTTCTGAGTACTCTGATTTCTACCGAGCACCGTGTTTAAGACAAACTAAATTCGTCATGAACAGATCACAAAGCCCCTTCCGGTGAAGTTTTCCGTGATAGCGTACTGTTGTAGACCAGACGTTAAACCCTAACCTAGCAGTTTCTCTCTTTTTAAAAAATCTTGAATCGATTTGAGTGTATAAAGAACCATTTATTACTTTATGAATTATCTTCTAGTTTTACGTGCAGCCACGACGGAAACAGGTAACAGGCGTAGATTTATTTATGTATCGTAGCCTTTAGATCTACTGCCCACATTTATTTAGAGAGGTTATGTTCTCAACATTTTTTTTTAAACTTGCTGCTTGTTGAATTTGATTACAAAGATGTGTTTCAGCATACTAATAATTACAGTATCGAAACAATGTCTGTATTGTAGAAACAGTTTTAGAGATATGGAATGATTGTGTGAAGGGAATTAAATGGAATTAAGGTACTCTGTTTGACTTACGCAGACGATTCTGCAGTATTTTTGGAAAATATGACAGAAGCAGTCACTCAAATAAATCTTCTGGGAAGAATAGGAAATAGAACCGAGACTTTCAGCTCAAAAAATAAAATTCGGGACATACAAAATGAATCAAAATCGATAGAAACACAAATAGGTAAAATAGACCGAATTTTATGAACTGAAATGTCATGGAGAAAAGGGCCAGGAAAGGGTGCTATAGGTGTGACAGTTAGTAAATTGGAAAGAGCATACAATTTGACAAAAAAATCTGCAACAAGAAATATATATCTAGAAAAACGAAATTAAAAAGCTATTCCATAATTGTAAGACCAGAACGTCTATGGGCACATGAATACTATTGAAAGACTAATTGTTAGAAAAGTAATGGTTACAATCCAAATAACAGATGATTGGAAAATGAGAAGAAATGAGGAGATCTACGAAAACGCACAGAAATTATCATAAGTGATGGCAAAGTGGAGATTAATCTTCTTAGGACATCACCAAATGAATGAGAATGGGCTAACGAAACAAATATTCCTGTACTGCTATAAAACGAAATCAACAATAGCATGGATTAGAGAATTAATAACAGAACTAGAGAGAAACAACATCAAAGAATCGGAAATTTTTGGGAATAAAATAGTAAATTTAGGTGGCTTTCAAGCCAGAAGAAATAAGAAAATGGGAACAACATTGACGAGGAAATAAAAAGACAGAAGAGACGTTCTGAAAAAATATGAAACAATAAAGAAGGCGTTGTTATGTCATTCTAGTTGGTCGATAGCCACATAAAAAAATACTAATAGTGACGACAATAATAGCAAAAATGTTAACTGGTAGACTGTATGATTTGGCTAAAAATAAAGAAAATGAAAGTTTAAAAAGGAATGTAAGCCAGACTTAGTGCCGTGTGAAATGGCCGGATTTTATAATTGCCCTATTTGTATTGTACGCGTTGGGATGAGGAGTGGGGGGAGATAGAGGCCGGAGGATGAAGAGGAATGCAGTTAAGTTATTGTGTGTTGCTGTTCACATTTCACGGTTTTATAAAAGGATCGTGGAGGGGTTGGATAGCCTCTATTGGTTCTCTGATTCCGTCACTGGCGCCACAGCTACTGCAGTTGTGGTAGGGGGTTCCCGTAAGACCACATTGACAAATCACATTGTCTCTCCTGTTGAACCCCTACAGACGTCCTCAGAATTAAAATGGGCATCAACAGTTGCTGCAGTTGGTTGGAAAGAGTCGACGTAGCAGCCGCGCTCAGCTCCGGGAGTGGCCTATTAGGCTGCGCCGACGGCAGTTTGCGGTGGTGGTCAGGTGGTGACCACTCAGCCCCCCCCCCCCCCGCCCCCACAAATGGCTCTCACAAATGGCTCTCCACCCCTACAGTAGTGGTCCGTCCGCACGTATTCACATCAGGCGGGAAGAATCGCGGCACTTGTGGCTCTGGCCACATAACGTGAAACTTTTTCTGAATTCTTTCCATTTGCCCTCGTATGCTATTACTGCAAGTTCGTTTACGAGCGAATACTTTACGTGACTGGAATGCTGGCAGGTGAACGATACGGTTTTCCCGGAAACGAATTTCTATTTCGTGTTATATGGGGCCTGAAAAGCTCGACCCACATTCCGAGCGCTTCTTGTACTCCCCCCCCCCCCCCCCCCACCAAATATCGATTGTAACACAACAGGTTTTTTTCTCTCTAAGTGCGGAATCGTCCCTTGGCCATTAAAAGTGTGGTTACGCTACCAGTGAAGAGAACTAATATCAGGTGTGCTCCGAGAAAAAATATATTAGGGCGGCTCATTCTTCGTATACAGGGTGAGGCAGGTAAGACAGGCCACCGCGAATACATTCAGAATGAATAAATACGTAGAGGTACGGTTTTCGTCAAGTTATAGCGGACATTATGCCAGATTTCCTGACGTTTGCCCGTAATTTTTATCGTTTACAGTCACCGTATTACTGTACCGATTTTGTTTTTTTCGCAATGAAACTGCGCGAGTACATATTTTTTCTGTGGCATTTGAAGGAAGCTTCAACTTTAACAGAATAATACCCGGTGATCGGAAAGTCGGTATAAATATGAAAACTGAATAAATCTCGGAATAATGTAGATAGAGAGGTACAAATTGACACACGTGCTTGGAATGACATGGGGTTTTATTAGAACCAAAAAAATGGAAAAGTTCCAAAAATGTCCGACAGATGGCGCTTCGTCTGATCAGAATAGCAATAATTAGCATAACAAAGTAAGACAAAGTAAAGATGATGTTCTTTATAGGAAATGCTCAATATGTCCACGATCATTCCTCAACAATAGCTGTAGTCGAGGAATAATGTTGCGAACAGCACTGTAAAGCATGTCCGGAGTTATGGTGAGACATTGGCGTCGGATGTTGTCTTTCAGCATCCCTAGAGATGTCGGTCGATCACGATACACTTGCGACTTCAGGTAACCCCAAAGCCAACAATCGCACGGACTGAGGTCTGGGAACCTGGAAGGCCAAGCATGACGAAAGTGGCGGCTGAGCACACTATCATCACCAAATGACGCGCGCTAGAGATCTTTCACGCGTCTAGCAATATGGGGTGGAGCGCCATCCTGCATAAACATCGTACGTTCCAGCAGGTGTTTATCAGCCAGGCTGGGGATGATGCGATTCTGTAACATATCGGCGTACCTCTCACCCGTCACGGTAGCAGTTACAAAACCAGAATCACGCATTTCCTCTGAGAAAAAAGCCCCGATAACGGTAGATGTGGTAAATCCAACCCATACCGTGACTTTCTCGTCGTGCAATGGAGTTTCCACGATAGTTCTAGGATTTTCGGTAGCCCAAATTCTGCAGTTGTGCTACCGAGCGAGGTGGCGCAGTGGTTAGCACACTGGACTCGCATTCGGGAGGACGACGGTTCAATCCCGTCTCCGGCCATCCTGATTTAGGTTTTCCGTGATTTCCCTAAATCGCTTCAGGCAAATGCCGGGATGGTTCCTTTGAAAGGGCACGGCCGATTTCCTTCCCTATCCTTCCCTCACCCGAGCTTGCGCTCCGTCTCTAATGACCTCGTTGTCGACGGGACGTTAAACACTAATTTCCTCCTCCTCCTCTGCTGTTGTGGGCGTTGACAGACCCTCGGAGCGTGAAATGAGCTTCGTCGGTCCACAACGCGTTACTCAACTAATCGTAATCTTCCGCCATCTTTTGAAACGCCCACACCGCAAATGCCCTCCGCTTCACTAAATCGCCAGGTAACAGTTCATGATGCCGATGGATTTTGTACGGATAGCATCGGAGGTTACGTCTAAGTGCCAACCAAACAGTAGTGTACGGAATGCCGGTGCGACTTGCGACTGCACGAGCGCTGACGTCCCCGTGCATGGACGAACCCGCTACAGTCTCCATTTCTTCCTGAACTGTCCCAGCAGCATTACGCCCTGTGCTCGGTCGGCCACTACGGGGTCTATCGTCTAAACAACCTGTGGCTTCGAACTTCGAAGTCATTCTCGCCACAGCTGCATTTGTCAACGGAAATTTACCCGTTCGAATCCCCTTCCTCTGGCGATAGGATAGTAACGCTGAACTAGCACATTCCCCACTCTGATAATACAGCTTCACTAAAAGCGCCTTTTCAGGTAACGCCAACATGCTGCGACTGCTGGCGCATCTGATTCTGTCTCTCTTTTTTTTTTTTCTTTATTGTGATTTTAAATACCTTATACAAAGGCGGGCTGTCAGCAGCACAATACGCCGCTCTTCAGCCTCGAGTTTGACAACAAGTAGCACATAAAGGTGGCACAGAGAAGACAGTCAAAACGGTGGGCAAAAAAGTTGACACTAAAAATCGAAAAAACAGGGAGCCGTTCACGCTGGACGAGAAACAGCACTAACACTAGGCGACACGGTGCACAGAACATGGATGATGGCGACGGCATGTGAACGGTGGTGGCGTGACGGCGAACAACACTACACACAAACGAAGGCACACACACGAAACACTGACGGCGACGATCTCCGGCGCGCGAATGTCCACAGAGCGTGTACGAGTCCGGAGAGGAGGAGGAGGATTCTCTCTCTTTTTTTTTTTCCTTTATTGTAATTTTAAACACCTATACAGGCGGGCTGTCAGCACCATAGTACGCTGCTCTTCAGCCTTAAGTGGAACAATAAACATGACAGAGAGGTGATATATACAATACAAAAAACGGCGGGCAAAAAATGGAGATACAAAAAAACAAGAAACAAGAAGCCGTTCACGTTGGACGAAAAAAAAACACTAACACTTGGAGACACGGCGCACAAAACACGGAGAACGGCGATGGCACATGTGAACAGTTGAGTTGTAACTGCACGAAACACAAAACGATGCACACACACTAAACACTGATGGCGATGATCTCCGGCGCGCGAATGTTCACTGAGCGTGTACGAGTCCGGGGACCTGCCAAGAGAGGTGGTGGAGGAGGAGGAGGAGGAAATGGGAGAGGGGAGAGCAGAGATGCCATGGGCAAAGGAGAGAGGGGGAGGGAGGAAGGGGGAGGGGAAGCCCGGGGGAGAGGGTAGGAGGGAGGGGGGAAAGGAAAGAGAAGGGAAGGGAAAGGGGGGAGGGAGGGTGCCTAAAGGAAAGAGGAGGTGGGGGGGGAGGATCAAAGGTGATAGGAGGGGTAGATGCAGGGGAGGAGGACATCATCAGGGAGGGGGAGCTGGCGGAAGCCACCTTGGGAGAGGGTAAGGAGGGTTGAGAGATGGAGACCGGGTGGGACATGGGAAGACAGGCGCGGCAGCGGGCAGGGGTGGGTGAGGATCGGGGAGACGAGCGGGTGAGGAGGGTCGAGTTTACGGGAGGTGTACAGGATCCGTATCCTTTCAAGGAAAAGGAGGAGGTGGGGGAGGGGGAAGGGGATGAGATCATATAGGATCCGCGTGGGGGAGGGGAGACGGATACGATGGGCGAGGCGGAGAGCATGGCGTTCAAGGATTTGGAGGGATTTATAAAAGGGAGGGGGGGGCGGAGATCCAAGCCGGATGGGCATAACAAAGGATAGGGCGGATGAGGGATTTATAGGTGTGGAGGATGGTGGAGGGGTCCAGACCCCACGTACGGCCGGAGAGGAGCTTGAGGAGACTGAGTCGGGAGCGTGCCTTGGCTTGGATTGTCCGGAGGTGCGGAGTCCAGGAGAGGCGATGGTCGAGGGTGACGCCAAGGTACTTAAGGGTGGGAGTGAGGGCGATAGGACGGCCATAGATGGTGATGTAGAAATCAGGGAGGCGGAAGGAAGGGGTGGTTTTGCCTACAATGATCGCCTGGGTTTTGGAGGGATTGACCTTGAGCAACAACTGGTTGCACCAAGCGGTGAACCGGTCAAGATGGGATTGGAGAAGGTGTTGGGAGCGCTGTAGGGTGGGGGCAAGGGCAAGGAAGGCGGTGTCATCGGCGATTCTCTCTCTCTTTACAGCTCCTTTTATACACGACTGTCATGGGCACTCACTGACGTTTTGCTATCCGGCGCCATCTGTCGGACATGTTGTGAACTTTTTTCGGTTCTAATAAAAAACCCTGTCATTCCAAGCATGTGTGCCAATTTTTACCTCTCTATCTACATTATTCCGTGGTTTATTAAGTTTTCAAATTTATACTGATTTTTTGATCAGCCGGTATATATGGGACAAACCACCGTCCTGGCGTCAGGGGATGAGGTTCCACAAATGTCTGCCCTATTGTAGCACAGGTAAGCAAATACGTAACTCAGATACGACGAGCGTGTTTATTTTGACGGCTATCACACCAAGTGCTCAAAATGTTGACCTTGAGCTTCGCTACATAATATAATGTGATTCTGGGGAAACAACATTATACCTGAAGTTTCATCTGGAGTTAACGGCTACGCAGGACCGTGTTGGAAGGCATTTCATCCCTTCGGGAGTCATCGGTGTTTCCTAAAAGACCTCTTCTCATACCTTCCACCACAGATAAAAGTATAAAGTATGAAGTTTGGTGAGTGTGCTGATCATTTTGTGGCTGCTGAACGAGCGTTCCAATGCTATCCAAATTTTTTCTTAAGAGGGTCTCTCATTACATGTGCGGAAACGAAGGGACATCCGTCATTTTGATACTACACTCCAATAAATGCGGTAGCAGCATATCTTAGGAACTCGAGATATTTTAGTGTATTTAGGTAACTAGCATTGAAACGAGAACCAGTTACGTGGATCTTGAAAAACACGCACCAAACTTTGATAGACCAAGAGCGTTGTTTCTATCCTTTCTTTGAGTCAGCGTGGATTTTCGAGTGACGATTAGTGCATATTGCGAAGGTTGGCTTACCCATGGTTTGTAAACAATGCTGGTCCCTTAAACTTTTGCGTAGATATGTCGCATCATTTTGCACTTTTATAGATAAAATTCGGAGACCAGCGTCCAATTTTCGGAGTCATTGCCCTGAAGATGTAGATGCAGAGAAATGTGAAGAGGATCAAATGGAATGGAATGTAGTGTTCGCAGAACACTCGTTTCGTTCATTCCTCTCGTGGTTCCTAGATACCTCTTACAAGGGAACCTCCCCATCGCACCCCCCTCAGTTATAAGTTGGCACAGTGGATAGGTCTTGAAAAACTGAACACAGATCAATCGAGAAAACAGGAAGAAGTTATGTGGAACTATGAAAAAAATTAATAAAATGTACAAACTGAGTAGTCCATGCGAACATAGGCAACATCAAAGAGAATGTGAGCTCAGGAGCGTCGTGGTCCCGTTGTAAGCGTGAGTAGCTGCGGAACGAGAGGTCCTTGGTTCAAGTCTTCCCTCGACGGAAAATTTTACTTTCTTTATTTTCACAAAGTTATGATCTGTCCGTTCGTTCATTGACGTCTCTGTTCTCTGTAATAAGTTTAGTGTCTGTGTTTTGCGACCGCACCGCAAAACCGTGCGATTAGTAGACGAAAGGAGGTGCCTCTCCAATGGGAACCGAAAACATTTGATCGCAAGGTCATAGGTCAACCGATTCCTCCACAGGAAAACACGTCTGATATATTCTATACGACACTGGTGACGTCATGTGCGTCACATGACAGGAATACGTTGTCGGCCCACCTAACTTGTACACTTAGCGAATGGGTAAAAAGGTTCTTCTACCTTGCCCGATTTAGGTTTTCTTGTGGATGTGATAATCACTCCCAAAAATGTGATGAAAACATAAGAGTTTGTCACATAAATTGAAAATAAACAATTTAAACTTTTCACTCAAGGGAAGACTTGAACCTAGGATCTCTCGTTCCGTAGCTGCTCTCGCTAACCACGAGACCACGGCACTCGTTGACTCCTTGATGTTGCCTATCTTCGAATGGACTACTCAGTTTGTATATTTGACTAATATTTTTCATAGTTCCACATAACTTCTTCCTGTTTTGTCGATTGATCTGTGTTCAGTCTTTCAAGGCCTATCCACTGTGCCAACTTATAACTAAATCTGAGGGGGGTGCGATGGGGAGGTTCCCTTGTTAGTGACATTTACATCATTCGTTACTGCTGACATAATGTTTGTCTCATTGCTTTCATCAGCTGCACTTCTTTTCCTCTAGCGTATTTTGTTCTGCACAGTTCCAGTTTCTAGAAGCTCTTTTTATAACCACCGCAAAGACAGATCGTGAGTACGTGGCACGATCCGGATAGCCTCCAGCAGGCAGCCGCACCGCACCACTGCCTTACAGTTCGGCAACACCCGCCGTGAACGACTTTTTCGACTGTCTCAATAGTTCTGCGAGCAAGATGGCTGACTGCTGCAACAGCAGAACGGAGACTGGAGGGCATCAAGGGCACAGGTAAACAAAGAACCATACCTGAGTTACATGTACGCTTACATTTGCCTGTAATAGCACAGAGGTCTGTGGAACCTCTTCTGCTGACGGTGTGTCAGTGATTTCCGGCGCAGTTGTCTACATAGTATTTCATCAAGTCCCATACGTGCTATGTCGATAAAGTTCTCTCAGCAGCTTCTTTCAAATTCCACTGAAGAAAAGTATATCGTTCCATTAGAAAAAAAAACAAGGTTGGTGTCTTAATTCGGCGACTATAAATGATAAAAGTTACTTGTGAACGTAGGAAATCTGGCATATTCAGCATATTGTCCATTATAACTTAGCGGAAACCTCGATACATCTACTCATTCCGGACGTATTTGCGTGGCTTAGCTGCCTTTCCCAAGAGAAACAAAACACGTAAAATGAACATTACTCCCAACAGTGCAACATGATTTCTGCAGAATTACGTAAGTTATGGCCTTTAAATGATAAAAAATATATGTCAAGAATATTTACATGTTAAACCGACATTTAGGGCATTATTAAAGCTGGAAATTTATGGAATAGCGAAGGACAGTAGTTGTGAGTATTTGACCTCACCAAGTGGAAAGTTCGAATTTTCCGCTGTTGGGGACAAGCTTACACTCCACGTTATTTTCTGTTTGCCGTAATGAAAAGTGTAGCTTCTCATGCAGAAAATTCTTCCGCAACTAACGAAAACATCATATTTTTCCGACGAAAACGCATCGCACGTGGTCATTGAATCTAATTAAATTAGCGTATCTCAGATAGCCCGTACATAGGATTTTCTAGGCAGCTTGTGGCCCTATCTGATAACGGAAGATACAAGAAGGACTACTTTAGTTCGTGGCAACAAAATGGCTCTCTTAATGTGCACTCCGTCTTCAGGCCATGAGTGGCCTACCGGGACCATCCGACCGCCGTGTCATCCTCGGTGGAGAATGAGGATAGGAGGGACGTGGGGCCAGCACACCGTTCTCCCAGTTGTAAGATGGTATTCTTGACCGAAGTATTCGGTCGAGTAGCTCCTCAATTGGCATCAGGAGGCTGAGTGCACCCCGAAAAATGGCAACAGCGCATGGTGGCCTGGATGGTCACCCATCCAAGTGCCGACCACGCCAGACAGCGCTTAACTTCGGTGATCTCACGGGAACCGGTGTAACCACTGCGGCAAGGCCGTTGCCCCTCTCTTAATGTAGGTTATATAAATTTATTTTATACAGGATGGCCCATGGATAGTGACCGGGCCAAATATCTCACGAAATAAGCATCAAACGAAAAAACTACAAAGAACGAAACTCGTCTAGCTTGAAGGGGGAAACCAGATGGCGCTATGGTTGGCCCGCTAGATGGCGCTGCCATAGGACAAACGGATGTCAACTGCCTTTCTTTAAATAGGAACTCCCATTTTTTATTTCATATTCGTGTAGTACGTAAAGAAATATGAATGTTTTAGTTGGACCACTTTTTTCGCTTTGTGACAGACGGCGCTGTAATAGTCACAAACGTATAAGTACGTGGTATCACGTACATTCCGCCAGTGCGGTATTTGCTTCGTGATACATTACCCGTGTTAAAATGGACCGTTTACCAATTGCGGAAAAGGTCGATATCGTGTTGATGTATGGCTATTGTGATCAAAATGCCCAACGGGCGTGTGCTATATATGCTGCTCGGTATCCTGGACGACATCATCCAAGTCTACGGACCGTTCGCCGGATAGTTACGTTATTTAAGGAAACAGGAAATGTTCAGCCACATGTGAAACGTCAACCACGACCTGCAACAAATGATGATGCCCAAATAGGTGTTTTAGCTGTTGTCGCGGCTAATCCGCACGTCAGTAGCAGGCAAATTGCGCGAGAATCGGGAATCTCAAAAACGTCGGTGTTGAGAATGCTACATCAACATCGATTGCACCCGTACCATATTTCTATGCACCCGGAATTGCATGGCGACGACTTTCAACGTCGTGTAAAGTTCTGCCACAGGGCACAAGAGAAATTACGGGACGACGACAGATATTTTGCACGCGTTCTTTTTAATGACGAAGCGTCATTCACCAACAGCGGTTACGTATACCTGCATGATATGCACTGTTGGGCACCGGAAAATCCACGATGGCTGCGACAAGTGGAACATCAGCGACCTTGGCGGGTTAATGTATGATGCGGCATTATAGGAGGAAGGATGAAAATGGTTCAAATGTCTCTGAGCACTATGGGACTTATCATCTGAGGTCATAAGTCGCCTAGAACTTAGAACTACCTAAACCTATCTAACCTAAGGACATCACACACATCCATGCCCGAGGCAGGATTCGAACCTGTGGCCGTAGCGGTCGCGCGGTTCCAGACTGACGCGCCCAGAGCCGTTCGGCCACACCCTCCGGCGGAGGAAGGATAATTGGCCCCCATTTTATCGATGGCAATCTAAATGTTGCAATGTATGCTTTCCTACGTAATGTTCTACCGATGTTACTACAAGATGTTTCACTGCGTGACAGAATGGCGATGTACTTCCAACATGATGGATGTCCGGCACATAGCTCGCGTGCTGTTGAAACGGTATTGAATAGCGTATTTCATGGCAGGTGGGTTGGTCGTCGAAGCACGATACCATGGCCCGCACGTTCACCGGATCTGACGTCCCCGGATTTCTTTCTGTGGGGAAAGTTGAAGGATATTTGCTGTAGGGATCCACCGACAACGCCTTACACATGCGTCAGCGCATTGTTAGTGCATGTGCGAACATTACGGAAGGCGAACTACTCGCTGTTGAGAGGAATGTCGTTACACGTATTGCCAAATGCATTGAGGTTGACGGACATCATTTTCAGCATTTATTGCATTAATGTGGTATTTACAGGTAATCACGCTGTAACAGCATGGGTTCTCAGAAATGATAAGTTCACAAAGGTACATGTATCACATTGGAACAACCGAAATAAAATGTTCTGTATTTTAATTTAAAAACCCTACCTGTTACCAACTGTTCGTCTAAAATTGTGAGCCATATGATTGTAACTATTACAGCGCCATCTATCACAAAGCGAAAAAAGTGGTCCAACTAAAACATTCATAATTCTTTACGTACTACACGAATATGTAATAAAAAATGGGGGTTCCTATTTTAAAAAAAAGCAGTTGATATTCGTTTGACCTATGGCAGCGCCATCTAGCGGGCCAACCATAGCGCCATCTGGTTTCCCCTTCAAGCTAGACAAGTTTCATTCTTTGTAGTTTTTTCGTTTGACGCTTATTTCGTGAGATATTTGGCCCGGTCACTATCAATGGACCACCCTGTATAAACTGTTTTTTTTGTATATAATTCGTCACTGTTGGCAATTCATAATCTGTTCGTATTGTTACCTTCTATCACTGCCTATGTCAGTCGATAAAAATTGAAGTAAATACGACCTGAAGAATTAATCACTGAAAACATTCGTATTTTTATTTATGTACACAACAAAAGCACCTCTGTAACTAAACTGCTAGCTATATAAAGTGCAACATGGGAATGACGTGATCAGACTGTGTCGTCCTAACACATCGACTGCATTCCGACTACAGCAGCGCCGCGAAACGGCATCGAGACTTCGCTGACCCGTTCGCCAACGGAAAGAGCGGGCAGCGCCACACCTGCAGGAAGACATGAGTTCGGCGCCCCCTGTCAAAGCTGATTTAATCAGCCTCCCATCGCTGGTCGGTCCAGTCGGTCGCAGACTTCGAGAGCATCACTACTGAGTATTAGAAAGACGAACTGAGCCTGCGTTCTGCGATTAATAACAGTGGCTAAAGTTCAATTGGTTCAAATGGATCTGAGCACACTGGGACGTAACATCAGTCATCAGTTCCCTAGAACTTAGAACTAGTTAAACCTAACTAACCTAAGGACATCACACACATCCATGCCCGAGGCAGGATTCGAACCTGCGACCATAGCGGTCGCGCGGTTCCGGACTGAAGCGCCTAGAACCGCTCGGCCACTCGGGCCGGTGGCTAACGTATTTGCAAGTAGGAGGCGCAAGCAGCCACTCCATAAAGATAAGTTATGTTCATTTTCCTTTTAGAAATAAAATGTTATATTAATCTTCAGGTTTAATGTACAGATGATTTTGGATTCGTGCTACCGGTCATCGCAACTTCTCTCCTCCCTTGTTTGTGTCGGAGCTGACTCGCACAGTAGCTGTGGCGAATTTGATCATGGACGATTTTGAGGTTAGGTCCCTCGATCAAGCCCAACTACAACCAACCTGTTTCTACCGTTAAGTGGCTCACACTTTGAAACGTCACAGGTTTACGCTTCATTTAACTGACTGATTAATTTCTACATGTTTAATAATTCATTTTACGCCGAGAGCGACCTTTCAATGTTTCGTCTAGCTAATTAACCTCTGGATTCAAGAATGCTTCTGTGTATATTTTTTCTTCTGTTGGTGTCACACCTCCTCTCTCATCCTTTGATCCCATGATGTATGTGCATGGATAAACGTAATTATGGATGGAATATATAACAATCTGGATTAGTCAAAGATGGCAGCAGTAGGGGCAGATTCGGCAGAGAGTTCGTGATTCCAAAGATAGTGGGGATGAGCAGGGCAGAGTTTGTGAGGTTGGTTCTCTCTGGGGTCCTACCCCCACCACCCGTTTTTTTGAACGGTTGGCGATTGGTCCTGAAACGCGCCATGTTAGGCCTCTGGGGTCCCGGATTGAACTAGACGGACGCAGGGGAAACATTGATTATGAAGCATGTTCCGGTGTGAATTAATACCGGGATACGTTCAGCGATATTTTATTTGTAGAAATTTTTCAGATTAATGTGTTTCAACTAGCGGACCTGAGCGCGAGGTGATTGAGGGCATGAACCAACGGTTCTTGTTTTTAGGTCAATAGCGGATAGGTTCATTAATGTTTCATTTGTTGCATAGTTTCGTTCTGGATACAAGCAATATAAATTTTTCATGATTCAACGGTTTATTTTACTCGTTTCTTTGTTGTCGAACTTGGCCACGTGTTGCCAGCATTCATAACGGTAGTCACTGGATTTGCCATTCGTTAATCATAGTATGAATAATGTGGTCATGAAGCCTGGGCTGGTTTGCTCACGTTGCATTGCGGTTGCATAATACGCCGTTTCAACATGAACTATCCGCATGTGTAGTAACACAAGTAATGTCTGAGAGAGTGAAAGGTAATATCCTTCCCTACTCCGCGCGTTAAATAGGTGTTAAGAGGCCACCATTCAGTAACATTCATTTTTACCCATTTTAACCATTAGTAGATGTAACTGGCGACGAAGCGTTGTCCATGTTTCCGGTATGACGAGATGCAAGAGATAGTGAGTGCTTCATGTAGGTTTTGTCACTGAGAGTGGTAGATTTCTTAAATATAACAGATTTCATGAATGTTTTGTCACAAGGAGTAATAGTTTTCTTAAATATTTTCTCACAGAGAGTAATAGTTTTCTTAAATGTTTTGTCACAGAGAGTAATAGTTTTCTTAAATATTATCGAAATAAATCAGAATGATAACTGAAATTCTCTCTTAGCGTTATTTAGTATCCTTCATCCATACCACTGAGATAATGACTATATTCTATGAATTTTCAATCCAGGCATATCCATTGTATGCATTATGCACTTTATGCGACTAACTGAATTCATACTCTCAGAAAAAGATAGTCTTACCGTCCCTAATCTGCACGTATTGTTCCATGGGCCATTCACCGATGTTGCGTTATCCGTTGCTTCATTTTTAAATTAGCATACTATCATTTCTAGCGGGTTTGATTACCCATATCTCAATTTATCGGGCCTAATTGAAGAATGACACACATAGCGGTAGAAATGGGAACCATGCAGCACTGCGTCCGCTTATATTAAAGGGAGATAATTGTTACATGAAAATTAATCAGCTTAACAAACGAGGGGTAGACTTTCAACTTTTGTCGTTTGGTCACATGGACACCCCATCAAGTCACTTTGCTTCTTCGAAGCATACAGTTTACCACGGAGATAGAACAGTATGCCCCCCCCCCCCGCCCCACCCATCCCCGTTTCTTGTATCCTGGTGAATCGCAAACCTGATGGCAAGTTGGGGTACAGCTTTTCCAGAAAGCCTACATTCTTTCATATGCATTACTATCCAGTTGTAATCATCACATCTAGTGCGAAGGCGCTCTACCCACACTTGTTCAAGGAGCGTGATCCAGCTGCGACCAAGACAGCCTTCCAAACGAGCTGAAACACCTGGAGGTAACATCCGAAGGAACAGATATAGTAGCAAGCAGATAAGGCGTACATTCAGACAAGCCATACCAACATAAACGCAGAAAGGAAAAGAAGAGCACAAGTCACTAGCGTGCATCCCCTTTGTCAGCAGTACCTCCAGAAAAATCAGCAGAATCTTGGGACGAGACAATGTCAAATGTGTATTTTGCCCACCCCCTAAGACCTTGACACGACTGGGTTCAGTAAAGGACGATGTAAGCCTTCAAGTACAAGGGGTCTACAAAATCCTCTACCAACGCAACAAGGCATACATCGTGGAAACTGTACACACAGGTAGAAGAAAGATGCCGTCAACGTAGAAGCCACATAGAATTACACCAGACAACAAAATCACCGGTGGCCGATCATACTGCAGAAACTGGCCATACTATAGATTACAACAAAACGAAGGAACCTAGATAACCTTGCTCCTCCTGGGATTGTGTAATTAAAGAGACCATTGAAATTAGAGAAGGATTAGATGGTGGCCTCTAACTCAGTCACGTATGGCACCATGAACAGAATCAAGGAGAAGCAAAACGTTGCCTTACGGTAGCTCAGGTGTTGAGGACCGCCGTTCTCGGGAGAGACTGGTTTCGCGCTCGTAAAGCCAGATGGGTACACAGTGTATTGAAGAGAACAGATGTTGTGTATCAACTACTGTGATCGTTCAGACACTTAACTACGGTAGCTATTTTTGTAGACGAATTAAAGGAGCTACTCATTGGTACATTTACTACATATTAATGTTCTTATTTTCTTTGTACACTACTGGCGATTAAAATTGCTACACCAAGAAGAAATGCACATGGTAAACGGTTCTTCATTGGACAAATACATTATACTAGAACTTACATGGGATTACATTTTCACGCAATTTGGGTGCATAGATCCTGACAAATCAGTACCCGGAACAACCACGTCTGGCCTTGATACGCCTGGGCATTGAGTCAAACAGAGCTTGGATGGCGTGTACAGGTACAGCTGCCCATGCAGCTTCAACACGATACCACAGTTCATCAAGAGTAGTGACTGGCGTATTGTGACGAGCCAGTTGCTCGGCCACCATTGACCAGACGTTTTCAATTGGGGATAGATCTGTAGAATGTGCTGACCAGGGCAGCTGTCGAACATTTTCTGTATACAGAAAGGCCCGTACAGAACCTGCAACATGCGGTCATGCATTATCCTGCTGAAAAGTATGGTTTCGCAGGGATCGAATAAAGGGTAGAGCCACGGGTCGTATGTTGTTATTGTGGTCTTCAGTCCTGAGACTGGTTTGATGCAGCTCTCCATGCTACCCTATCCAGTGCAAGCTTCTTCATCTCCCAGTACCTACTGCAACCTACATCCTTCTGAATCTGCTTTATTCATCTCTTGGTCTCCCTCTTCGATTTTTACCCTCCACGCTGCCCTCCAATGCTAAATTTGTGATCCCTTGATGCCTCAGAACATGACCTACCAACCGGTCCCTTCTTCTCGTCAAGTTGTGCCACAAACTCCTCCCCAATTCTATTCAATACCTCCTCATTAGTTATGTGATCTACCTATCTTATCTTCAGCATTCTTCTGTAGCACACGGGTCGTAACACATCTGAAATGTAGCGTCCACTGTTCAAAGTGCCGTCAATGCAAACAAGAGGTGACCGAGGCGTGTAATCAATGGCACCCCATACCATCACGCAGGGGGATGCGCCAGGAAGCGATGACGAATACACGCATCCAATGTGCGTTCACCGCGATGTTGCCAAACACGGATGCGACTATCATGATGCTGTAAACAGAACCTCGATTCATCCGAAAAAATGACGTTTTGCCATTCGTGCACCCAGGTTCGTCGTTGAGTACACCATCCCAGGCCCTCCTGTCTATGATGCAGCGTCAAGGGTAACTGCAGCCATGGTCTCCGAGCTTATAGTAGATGTTGCTGCAAACGTCGTCGAACTGTTCGTGCAGATGGTTGTTGTCTTGCAAACGTCCCCATCTGTTTACTCAGGGATCGAGACGTGGCTGCACGATCCGTTACAGTCATACGGATAAGATGCCTGTCATGTCGACTGCTAGTGATACGAGGCCGTTGGGATCCAGCACGGCGTTCCGTATTACCCTCCTGAACCCACCGATTCAATATACTGCTAACAGTCGTTGGATCTCGACGAACGCGAGCACCAATGTCGCGATACGATAAACCGCAATCGCGATAGGCTGCAATCCGACCTTTATCAAAGTCGGAAACGTGACGGTACGCATTTATCCTCCTGACACGAGGCATCGCAACACGTTTCACCAGGCAACGCTGGCAACTGCTGTTTGTGTATGAGAAATCGGTTTAAACTTTCCTCGTCAGCACGTTGTAGGTGTCGCCACCGGCGCCAGCCTTGCGTGATAGCTCCGAAAAGCTAATCATTTGCATATCACAGCATCTTCTTCCTGTTTGTTAAATTTCGCGTCTGTAGCACGTCATCTTCGTGTTGCAGCAATTTTAATGGCCAGTAGTGTAATTGTGGACCTGCCAACACGATTTGTAAACAGTAAAATTGGCTTTTTTGAACCAACGTTACCGAGGCTCCGTTAGTTACACGCAGTAGCATGATGACAGAGATCCTGTGTCCAAAACTACCAAGAGTCTGATTTTTCTGTGCGAAATTTGTCGCCAAGTATCAATGTGGTGCGGTGTCCACATTAAACTCCATGCAACTATGAATTTACCTTCAGCAGTGATTCAGTTATTACGATTAAAGACTGAAATGTCTGACGACAAAGCACAATTTGACAGATGACCTCGAAATTATCAACCAATTACATGTATCATCCAGTAACTTCATCATTGTGTCTGAAGTTGTCTTAGTAGTTTATCAGTAAGGATTGTAGAATCTGACCTTCATACACACTTTTGAGGTTTTCAGTCTCACCGAGGAGAGAGACACGTGCCAGTCTGACTTACTTGTACCGAGACATCAGGGAAGTCATTAGTCACATCTAATCTCAAATTTAAGTTATTATTTCATTTCAGTGTACGTGGTTGGTACAGCATTTTTACTGAAATCAGTTTACCAAAGAGCTTTTTTTTCTCAAATAACAGCTTCAAGGACTCCACTGAGCTGACAATGTTTGCAAATGGTTGGTTCTTTATATCAATGAAGTGCAAAGTTTTCTTAACATTACTCATCTGACACCTACTTTCAACTCATTTTAAAATTTGCAACAGTATTTTCATCGCAGTTTCCAAATGATTATGAATACTGGATTGAAGAATTCTATACACATTGATCTTTAAGTACAATGGGACAAAGATATTAAAGTACCAGGAAAAATAATCTATGGCATGCTATGCCTCTCTACGTCTAAGAGCAGCACCTTATGTTTCACGTGTCATGGTAGAGTACTTTGCTCATCTATATTCTCATTAGTCATGCCCTAAGTTTTTAGGATTGTGATGAGTAATGTTAACAAAACTCTACTTTTACTGACATAAAAATCATTTTCAAATACTGTTAGCTCAGTAGTTTCACTTGAAACTGGTATTTGAGATAAAAGTTTTTATATCACCTATTTTCAGCAAAATTGCTGTATCCATCACGTACGTAGAAACGAAATGGAAAGTTAAAATTAGTATGAGATATTGCTAAAGACTTCCCTCATGCCTCAATGCGGGTAAGTCAGATTGGCACCTCTCGTTTTCCCTGGTGAGACTGAAAATTCAAAAAGTGGATTTGAAGGTCAGATGCTATAATGCTTACTAAAAAAAACTATTAGTACAACTTCAGACACACTGATGTAGTTCTTCAACGACACGTGTTACTCGTTGACAGTATGATGGATATTTGTCGAATTATGTTTTGGCGTTAGGCAATTCAGTCTTTAATTTTTACAGTTACATCATTTCAGAAGGTAATTCCGCACTATCGTCGTTTAATGTGAAATCCGTACCGCGCTGCTACTTGGAGACAATTTTCAAATAAAAAGAAAAAAACAATCTCTCGGTAGTTTCAAACACGCGATCACTTCATTCAACTGACTGAGCCTCAGTATTGCTTCTAAAACCACCAATTTTACTGTTTACACATCGAACTGTAAGATCTTTTTTTCCAAAATTTGGCAAGTTTACACTTCCAAAGAAAATGAAAACGTTAATGGCTTCCAAAATTGCAGGAAATATACCAACTCATGATACAATGAACTGCTTCTTTAATTCGTTTGAAAGAATGGCTACTGAAATTTAGTGTCTTGAACGATCACACAAGTAGGTACATGGCCTCAGTCGTCTTAATACTGCATGCACCCGTCATAATATTGTCACAACTGACTTTAACTGCGTGCAAACGGACCTACCCCACTATTGGCACCACCAACCATGGCCGGTCCATGGACACTGACAGCAGTGAAGTGGTGGAGAGGGTAGCGGCTAATTTGTATAGAAAGCTGACTTGAGCAGAGCACTAGTCATCAAGACCTACCTGAAGATAGCGACAAGTCCGTTTGTCGAAATATTGTGGAGAACTTACGGTGTCCGGAGCGAATTTTTCTTCATATTTTTAGCAATTGAAGTGTCCTGTGACCATGTCACAGTGTGGTGGGTAACGACATCCCGAACTGATTATTATATGCTGACCCACGAAAGAAAAAGATAAAGAGTGGGAACAAATCACATATATTAGAAATATTTAAAATAGGAACATGGACCATAAGAGATATGACACATTAAGAACCAGGAAGGGAACAGGAATCAGCAGAGCTAAACTATTGCTGCCATCACTGAAATGAAAAAGAAATTACAGGAAATGATCAAATTTCAAAATTATGTGACGATCTAATGCGGCGTATCACAAGAACAAAGAGTTGCTGCTGTGTGGGGAGAGCATTAATGAACAGAAAATGTATGAAAGAATACTTGTAAAAAGTCTTAGAGCCGAGAGATGAAAAATATCTCCATATTGTCTTTGTATCCCCCGGGAGGAGGATGAACTCAAAATACTAACGAATTTCACAACTCGTTAGACAACACTATACAAAATTAATCAAAAGTTATTATATACTTCTCATGGGTGAATTAGACGCCCAAATGGGTAAGAGACCTCTTAATGGTATAGCTGGTAAATGGTGAAAATACATCAGTAGAAATGCAAAAAAAACTAATAGAGTTTGCCACACATAACTAATTAAGAATGACAAACACGTTTTTTAATCATAATGATATCCATAAATTTACATGGGCAGCTTCAAGTACAGCTTCAATAATACACCATATTCTTGCAGATAAAACCAGACATGGCTGAGAATAAAGGGACACAGAAGCTTGGATGCATCATCCGATCGCTATTTAGCAGCTAGTGACATACCATTTTTAAAATGATGGAAGAAACCGTGCACCTACTCCAAGAACTATTATATTAAAAGATACTAAACAAGAAATGTCAAATGAAAGCAGTATGTAACAACATTAATGGAGAATAGAATGCTATTAAAGGAATTGTAACATAAGCTGCCGCTGAAGCATTAGGAACGAGGGAAAAGAAATATTATAAAATGGGAATAATGATTTGGAACGACCGTATTAGCAAACTCGGCCGGCCGAAGTGGCCGTGCGGTTAAAGGCGCTGCAGTCTGGAACCGCAAGACCGCTACGGTCGCAGGTTCGAATCCTGCCTCGGGCATGGATGTTTGTGATGTCCTTAGGTTAGTTAGGTTTAACTAGTTCTAAGTTCTAGGGGACTAATGACCTCAGCAGTTGAGTCCCATAGTGCTCAGAGCCATTTGAACCATTTTATTAGCAAACTAATAAAAGCCAAAAAGAAGGCATATCTAGAAACCTTGTCTTTACCTAATAATATTAATTACAGAGAGGACTGTAAACGTAAATCTGGTTTAGTAAAGAAATAAATACGAAATATTAAATGAGAAAGTTGCGATCGATATGTGAGTGATAGAACGTGATATTCATGGAATATAAAACGAAGCAAATTATGAAGCACTTGATTGAACGAGATAGCTAACATAAAAGTTTTCTGAGTATCGCACCACGTCATAATGTAAATAACAGTCGACTCAGAAGAAGGTAACTGCAGCAGTAGCCGAAACCTTGATTTGTCCGGTATGGTTTTCTACACTGACGCGATATGTTACTTAGAAATCTTTTATGTCACCTGACTCTTTTCACGGGAGCTTACACAATTATGTACGCTATTATAAGAAATATACGCTTTAAAACTAAATGTAATATCCGAAAGAGACGGTTAAAGTAATTTAAATGTTGATGGACTGATACTGGTGAAGAACCAGAATTAACCATGAGTATTAGTGACTCCGTAGATGTGACAACAACGGAAAAACTGCAAAAAGTGATGCAAGAAACAAAAACAAAATGTCGTTGGCACTGAAAATATAAGAATGGATCTGGTTAAATATGCATCTTAGCAACTAAAATATATATTTTTAAATTTAATGAATATTTGCTGACAGAGAACGTACGCCAGACGAATGGAATGAGGCTTTGGTATGCTCTAGTTACAAGAAAGACGATAAATCACAATGCGCAAATTACCGAGGAGTACATCTGCTAAATTCCTGTTACAAACTGCGTGCTAAAATTATAGCCGGACGGAGTGGCCAAGCCGTTCTAGGCGCTACAGTCTGGAACCGCGAGACCGCTACGGCCGCAGGTTCGAATCCTGCCTCGGACATGGATGTGTGTGATATCCTTAGGTTAGTTCGGTTTAAGGTGTTCTAAGTTCTAGATGACTGATGACCTCAGATGTTAAGTCCCATAGTACTCAGAGCCATTTGAAGCATTTTGAGACATTCCTGTGGAATAAAACATAAGGCGCGGAAAGAAACAGTAATTAAATTTTACAGATTAATAGCGTTGACCTCGTGCTGTATGGTAACGCATATTGGAACCCAGCATCTGATAACTACGACGAATCGAGTCATTCCTTATCTTTGTAGCAGACGACTGAACCGTAACAGAAACACCGATATTAGACAAACAGTAAATGTTGAACGCATTACAAAGAAAACTGAAAAATACCAACTGAAGTGTAAAGACCACATGCGGATTATGTGTAATATAGGATAAGTATATTTGTTAATACAATATATAACACAACGGGAGTAAGAAACGCTGGACGTCCCTTAAATAGACAGTGTGAACAATTCTGAGGCGGAACAGGCTACAAGGCCTAATCATTGATGATAATGGTGGTGATGACTCATGATGTGACATGAGTGGACGCTTGACAATTCTACAAACCAGAGCGGAAGACATATGGCGAAATTTTACTTCTTATACATACACTGAAGTGACAAAAGCCCTGGGATACCTCCTAATATTGTATCAGCTCTCATTTTGCCCAGCATAGTGCAGCAACGAGACGTGGGATGGACTCAGTAGGTCGTTGAAAGTCCCCTGCAGAAATACTGATCCGTGCTGCCTCTACAGCTGTCCATTATTGCGATAGTGTTGCCGCTGCAGTATGTTGTGCACGAACTGACCTCTCGAACATGTACCATAAATGTACGAAGGGATTTATGTCGAGCGATCTGGCTGGCCAAACCATTCACTCGATTTGTCCAAAACGTTCTTCAAACCAGTCGCTAACAATTGTGGTGTGGTGAGATGGGACATGTAGCCCATTGACGCCAAATTTCGCTGCATTGTCCTAACGGATACCTTCGTTGTAGTTCCACAATGATTTCTGCGGTTATTTCACGCAGTGTTGGTTGTCTGTGAGCACTGACAACTCTACGCAAATGCCACTGTTCTCGGTCGTCCATTGAAGGCCGTTGATCACTGTTTCGTCCGTGGTGAGATGTAATGCCTGAAATTTGGTTTTTTCGGCACGCTCTTGACACTGTGGATATCGGAATGTTGAATTCCCTACCGATTACCGAACTTGAGTGTCCCATGCGTGTAGCTCCAACTAACAACCACACCGCGTTCAAAGTCTGTCAGTTCCAGGCGTGCGGCTACAACCACGTCGGAGACCTTTTCACGTGCATCACCTACGTACAGATGACACCTCCTCCAACGCACTGCTTTTTTCTACGTTGTGTACGCGAAACCGCCGCCATCTGCATATGTGCATATACACTACTGGCCATTAAAATTGGTACACCAAGAAGAAATGCAGATGATAAACGGGTATTCATTGGACAAATATATTATACTAGAACTGACATGTGATTACATTTTCACGCAATTTGGGTGCATAGATCCTGAGAAATCAGTACCCAGAACAACCACCTCTGGCCATAATAACGGCCTTGATACGCCTGGGCATTGAGTCAAACAGAGCTTAGATGGCGTGTACAGGTACAGCTGCCCATGCAGCTTCAACACGATACCACAGTTCATCAATAGTAGCGACTGGCGTATTGTGACGAGCCAGTTGCTCGGCCACCATTGACCAGACGTTTTCAATTGGCGAGAGATCTGGAGAATGTGCTAGCCAGGGCAGCAGTCTAACATTTTCTGTATCCAGAAAGGCCCGTACAGGACCTGCAACACGAGGTCGTGCATTATCCTGCCGAAATGTAGGGTTTCGCAGGGATCGAATGAAGGGTAGAGCCACATCTGAAATGTAACATCCACTGTTCACTGCCGTCAATGCGAACAAGGAATGACCGAGACGTGTAACCAATGGGACCCCATACCATCACGCCGGGTGATACGCCAGTATGGCGATGGCGAATACACGCTTCCAATGTGCGTTCACCGCGATGTCGCCAAACACGGATGCGACCGTTATGATGCTGTAATCCGAACCTGGATTCATCCGAAAAAATGACGTTTTGCCATTCGTGCACCCAGGTTCGTCGCTGAGTACACCGTCGCAGACGCTCCTGTCTGTGATGCAGCGTCAAGGGTAACTGCAGCCATGGTCTCCGAGCTGATAGTCTATGCTGCTGCAAACTTCGTCGAACTGTTCGTGCAGATGGTTGTTGTCTTGCTAACGTCCCCATCTGTTGACTCAGGGATCGAGACGTGGCTGCACGATCCGTTACAACCGTGCTGATAAGATGCCTGTATTCTCGACTGCTAGTGATACGAGGCCGTTGGGATCCAGCACGGCGTTCCGTATTACCCTCCTGAACCCACCGATTCAATATTCTGCTAACAGTCGTTGGATCTCGACCAACGCGAGCACCAATGTCGCGATACTATAAACCGCAATCGCGATAGGCTACAATCCGACCTTTATCAAAGTCGGAAACGTGATGGTACGCATTTCTCCTCCTTACACGAAGGATCACAACAACGTTTCAGGAGACAACGCCGGTCAACTGCTGTTTGTGTGTGAGAAATCGGTTGGAAACTTTTCTCGTGTCAGCACGTTGTAGGTGTCGCCACCGGCGCCAACCTTGTGTGAATGGTCTGAAAAGCTAATCAGTTGCATATCACAGCATCTCCTTCTTGTCGGTTAAATTTCGTGTCTGTAGCACGTTGTCTTCGTGGTGTAGGAATTTTAATGGCCAGTAGTGTAGCTATACTTTGACTTTTATTATCTCGTTGTATACAGACTTGCAGGAAGTCTACACGACCTGGGTGTATACAGGGTGGGAATATTGCTGCACAGAGCTGCCACTTGTCGCAACGACAATGGCTGTACCTCAGTTCGGCACGTGTTCGAACATGGGTGACAGATGCATGCACGACTTTCCATGCTGCTTCATTTCTAAGCCACAGTCAACAGTCACAGAGACTAGCTAATGGTGGTGGCCTGCCAGTTTCTCGGCAATTGATGAATGGGTAATGTAACATACCAGACAGGCCAATAATCGAGCACCACACATATTGAGGCAGATCAGGACGGTACGGAACCTGAAGACAAGGCAGGTCACCAGTCTTGACATGTCAGTCATGTAGCGGCAGCTAACCAAAGTACCAGCTATGCGAAGCAGAAGTAATCGTGTAGCGTTCCAAATGACATCACGTACCATCACGCCAAGTGCCAGATCTCTATGAAGATGACATGTGCAATCTGGACAACGTTCTGTCTGCTTGGAGCGTCCACACATGGGTACGTAGAGTGTGAATCTGTGTACAGAACTGTCACTCGTCTGGAGAAATGACGTCCTGTTGCTGCACGACCCAGTTTTATCGCTCGGTGCGTCGTTGTCGTCGCACCCCCCCCCCCTCCCCCACTGGTGCGACATGAGAAACCGCACGCAATGATGATTGTTGTGGTGACAGTCTGTAGTGCCCAGATCTCGACACAGTGTATACATACTTGTCTTGCTGGAAACAAACCTCTTTTTCTGACAGGATGAACGTGATGTGGCTGCGTGTTCCTGCAGAGCCGAGCCAACAACATGTCTGTTTTCAAGTGGACTATTCGCGGGGGAGACCCTGCATAACATTGAGCATGGCCCCCCTGAACCCTGTATGCCTGACTGTCGTGGGCTCCTGACCAACAGGAGCAGATAAACCGCAGTCTCCATAACTCAGAATCCTTCCATAGTCCAAATCCGACTTACACGAGGCACAAACACGATCTTCACATTAAGAATCAGCATTGAAATGCGATTTCTGAATGAGCAAACCACTCTGTATTACTTCCTCACACACAGCATGCAGATGGCGTTACTTCTGCCTACCTTGTGTAACTGTTCTGAAATGCGAGTCATTTGAATATCCGAGCACGCAGTACACTACGTGCCAAATAGACGTCTGTTTCACGCTACCTTTATGATTGTAAGGGCGAGAAGTTTTTTTTTTTCACTTTCTGGTACCACATGCCAACGGCCTTGCTGCAAGGCCGGCCGCGGTGGTCTAGCGGTTCTGGCGCTGCAGTCCGGAACCGCGGGACTGCTACGGTCGCAGGTTCGAATCCTGCCTCGGGCATGGGTGTGTGTGATGTCCTTAGGTTAGTTAGGTTTAATTAGTTCTAAGTTCTAGGGGACTTATGACCTAAGATGTTGAGTCCCATAGTGCTCAGAGCCATTTGAACCATTTGAACCTTGCTGCAATGATTCCACCGGTTCCCCTCATACGACCGAAGCTCAGCAATATCAGGCTTGGCTAGCACTTGGTTGGGTGACCGTCTGGGCTGGCGAGTGTTGTTATCAAGTGGAGTGCTCTCAGCCTATGTGAGGACAATTGAGGAGTAGCAGCTCCGGTCACGAAAACTGATAACTGCCGAGAGTGCGCTGTGCTGACATGTCCTCCATATGCGCACCTGGTGACGCTTATCCACTGAAGATGACACTGCTCTTTGTCGGTACCACTGCGCCTTCAAAGCTTGTTTGGACAGAGATTTCTGTTACCAAACAGTATCAAAAGTTCTCAAGAAAATTGCCCATCCAAACTATACATGTACATTAAAATACTTAAAGCTCACTAACGACTGAACCATAATCAAATGGTTCAAATGGCTCTGAGCACTATGGGACTTAACATCTATGGTCATCAGAACTACTTAAACCTAACTAACCTAAGGACATCACACAACACCCAGCCATCACGAGGCAGAGAAAATCCCTGACCCCGCCGGGAATCGAACCCGGGAACCCGGGCGTGGGAAGCGAGAACGGAACCATAATCCCCCCAAAAGACATATTGCAAACTTAAAGGAAGTAACTGGCAACAGTAATCCGTTACTGATATTCGTAACACTCCTGGTCAGACGCAAGACGTTTATGTTTCTTTATTTGGGAAACCATCACCACCCGCCAACCCTATTTTTCGATACCGTAGATCAGGGCCGCACAAGGTGCATGCACCGGTGCATCGCACAGTGCAGAGTGCAGAAGGCGGCTGCGCTATGTTGACGACGGGGCACACCCCACCCCCCACTCCTCGGCTTTGCGCAACAGCGCTGCCTCTCACTTCCTCAGCTTGTGTCGCTCGCACCGCCTGTCTCGGCCTGTTTCAAAGCTTTTACCCTGTTGTCTCCGTCATTGCCAAATACTAATATACACTAGGTGGATAGCTTAGTTTGGTGTACCGGTACAAAAGAGATTTATATAATAACTGTAATGGTAACAATTTTAAATTTGGTTTCAATACAAATGTATCTTCCTATGTGCTGTTTATTTTATTTGCAATTATGCTACTGAATCTTATGATCTGGAACAAGAGACTGACTGACAGCAATTGTGAGACAATTTTTTAAATTACAATTAGAAATACTCGCACGCAATCTAGTTTTTGTACAAGACAAAACAGAAAAAAAACCTTTCACATATACAAGTAGAACCAAACATAGAAATAATCTTCGCTGCTTCTCTGTGTAACTTGGGAAATTCTTCCTACGGCAAATTCTGGTAGAATTGGAGCAAACCTTTTGTATTGTAAAACACATCCTTTCGGTGAACATCGCTTTGCAAATCAATTAGTTCGAAATGTAAATCTGAAGGCGCACTTCCAATATCCATCGAAAAAGGTTTCACAAAAACATCGAGAATTGGCTGCAGGTAGGTAATTTCCTGAAACTATAACAAAGTCAATGTTAATAAATGAAAGTAATGTAAGCCGTTGTTTCGAAGTACTAAAATGCGATATATTTTAATAAACATGTAATGTGTACTATTGGTTTTAATGTAATGTTACACTTGCATATGTGACGCAATCTCCTTTACTTAGCTGTATGTCATATACCGGCACATTACCTGGAATCGGTCGTTAAACACATTTTCGAGGGATTGTAGCACCTCGACGTATTTTTCAAAGCGCGCTCCTTCCTGCACAGATGCTGTCAAACAAAAACATAGTACCGTTTTGATTAGAGCGGTTATAAAAATCAGACTGTTTTAATAAAGGTACAATTTATATCTCGCTTACCTAGTTCAGGAAAGTGTTGCGTTTTTTTCTCTGAAAGGTTGTTTGTGAGGAGCTTCAGTTTATACTGGAAAGCGTTTATTTTGCTGATCATATCGTTGATGAGATTGTTTTCTTTTTGGAGTTTCAGACTGAAATCATTTAGGAGAGTCATAATGTCTGCTAAAAATCCTAAATCAGCTACCCATTCAGGGTCATGAAAAAGTGGCTCCGGACGTCCTTTGCTCTCCAAAAATTGAGCCACAGAGTGGCGTAGTCGAAAAATTCGGGAAATCACTTTCTCTTTGCTCAGCCAGCGCACCTCAGCGTGGTAGGGAATATCTGGATACTCCTCTTCAAAGGAAATCAAAAATTCTTTGAATTGACGATGAGTTAGTCCATGAGAACGAATGTAGTTCACGATTCGCACCACTATCTTCATCACATCTTCGATAACTTTCGCACAAAGAGCCTCTTGGTGTGCAAAACAATGATCGAAAGGTAAATTCGGCGTGTAAAGTTTTTTCCGCAGTAGGCCAATAAATCCTTTTGCTTTACCGCACATTGCTGGTGCCCCGTCTGTGGTTACGGAAAACAGCTTTTCCCAAGGGAGTCCTATTCCTTCAGCTGCCATTTCAACAGCTGCTAAAATATCCGCCCCTGTAACAGTGTCCTTCAACGAAATCATATCCAGGAGCTCTTCCGTTACATGTAGGTCGTCGTCCATGCCAGCAAAAATAATGCTAACTGAGCCGTGTCGTTAATATCCGTGGACTCAGCAAGTGCGATGGAGTACGCTACGAAGTTTTCAATTTTGGCTGCCAGTTGTTCATGCAAATTCGCAGCAGTGTCGTCGATTCTCCATGTATTGTCGTTCTGGAAAGTGGTATTCTGCTGTACGAGGGAGATAATGTGGGATTCATTGTCTCTACTACGTCCAACATAATGCTTTTTATTAATGGCCCGTCCATAAATGGCCTCCCAGTTCTTGCTAAACGTAGAGGAACCTTGTAACTAGCTCTGAGAGTCCTTTCGCAACACCCCGCATCTTCTTCACCCTAAAGTAGAGAAAAAAAGATATGTTGGAAATAATTTATGCGAAAACGAAAACTAAGGTATCTAAACAAATGTTATTTCGTTTCGCATGACCTTTAACCAAAATATACATGCTAAAGTACTTGCAACAAATCTCGTTTGTAGATACAGAATTCTCTTCTGCAAGAGTTTGCAACTTCCGTAATTCTTCCTCTCTGGCATCCCCTCTTATATCACTATACTTTTCTGAACGCAATTTGCTGTAGTGCCTTTCAATAGACGATTTTCTTTCACACGTAATTAGTGTACCGCAGATTAGACATTTGGCTTTATCGTCACAACGCACAAAATAGTAGGAGAGTTCCCATTCCGGTTTAAATTGACTTTCGGCAATTTTCCCTTTTTTTGGAGCAGATGGATCCATTATTCCGGTGATTGTCTTGCGCTTACGTATTCCAATGTTGACTGAGCCGTCTGGCAGCGCATTCGGCAGCGCACAGCGTCGGCCTCACCCAGCAAGCCGAGTTGAGGCGAAGTATGCCGAGTTGAACCGATGCACTGTGCAGGCACTCGCTGCACCTCGCTTTGCACGCGTGCGGTTTTCCGTGTTTGTGCGGCCCTGCCGTAGATTACTGATTATTTTTCTACGTAATGTATCATATTTTTCACTCTATTCAAATTTGGTTTCATTTTTATATGTACGTACGTCGATATTTTGAGGTGTTGAAATCGATATAATATCTAGTGTGAATATCTTTGTACTTATTGTTATCTTTGATGCTGGCTTGCGTCTTTTGGCGCGGAAGCTTACAGAGTAGTCAAGTTTTTGTGTTGAATATGAACAGTCTTGACTTTGTGTGAAAAGATGAGTCTGAGTTGTGGACAATGAAAAATGTTGTGTTTTATTAAAGAGCAGTAACGGCTGCGAAATTTTATGATGAAATAATGTTTTGAACATGCGAAAGTATAAAAAATTTAATAAATGTGAATTTTTGTAAAAAGTGAGTGTCAAGAATTATTTTCAAGCGACCATTGTTTAAAAAAGTATGAAGCACATTGCAAGGAAAAACATAAATCATCAAATTAATCCTGGAAGATTGTCTTCGTAAGTTCTTCAAGTCGGCGTCATTAACATCCGAGTGGCTTTCGCACCAACAGCGACAGTCACGCTACCTAGACAACAATTTTAATTACGAGCCAAAGCCAGAGCGAGATCGTCGTTGGATTGCAAATACAAGAAAAGTGATATTATTGTTAATTTTCTTCACTGACTGTAATCAATTGATGTAGCAATACCTGCCACATTAAAGACCTTTTAGTTGCGCAATAAAAAGACCATACTTTGAATGTTCGACGTGATAATTTTTGAACTAATTAAGTGTTAGGGGAGGTATTGTTAAAATGTGCAGTTACTTTTGGCGTATAAACGATCTTCCACAGCGGAATGAGGACCACCCTCACGTAATGGTCATGCCTACAGGAAGGATCGTCGCCGGTTGTCGGCAAGGCACTGAAGATCAGTCTAGACAAAATATAATTTGAATCAGTATATGGTGACTCATATTATACCTCGACACGCCTGTCTCCATTGAAGCAATCTTAGAATAGTTTATATCTATGGTTTTGAAGATGATTGGATTGGTCGACTGATGCAAGAAGAAATTTGTCTTGGCATGCAGAGGTTGTAAGCTGTATCGCTTTTGATCTGACTTTCTTGGTAAACATTCCAGAAAATCTTCACCTCTCGTAGTGGTCTTCTGTCTGAAGATGGTTTGGTACAGCTCTCTGTGCTACTGTACCCTGTGCAAGTCTCTACATCTCTACATACTACCACAACCCACATCCATTTGAATCTGAGCAGTGAAGGGAGTCCATACGATAGTTTGTATCGGATGGGCAAGGGGATGTGCTTTACTTTTACAATTTTTTAACACAAATGGCGGCTTGTAAGTAACCATAAAAATGTTCAGATCTCTCCATGTTAAAAACCTATGTAATACTGACTTTTAAATCGTTTTCTTGAAAGATAAAAAGAATACGCTATATTGTTTCCTTTATCTGAGAGCCTATAGCTGTTGCCTATAGCTATGGGTGTCCTTGTGGGTAGCAGAGATACCAAGTCTTTGGACCACTTTGTTTACATTTGTGACGTCATGTGACGTAGTTCATGTGACCTAGTGATATCGTCATCCTTATCACTAATACCATCGCTGTTATCAGTGATGTCATCACCCTTATCAGCGTGCAGCCATGCCCCTTGCCCCCTCCCCTATCCATCCTTATCTCCAGCCAATCACAGTGCAGTATTATAAAACCAAGATGGGGAAAATAGTCGAGTTGCATTAGTGAAAAAATTAATAACCACTCCCCTCCCCGTATCTCCAACCAATCACACAGTGCAGTACTCCTTACCTCTAGCCAATCACAGTTCAGTGTTAAGCATCTAACATGGTAGGATCAAACCAATTGTTCTATACTTATCACAATTTTCCATTTTTTTAGCAAGTCAGTTTTAGTAAGAAAAATTTGTGTCAAATTAAATTATTTCCGATGTACACTCCCCTTTTCCTCTTCTTTCGAAGCAATCAGAGCATAGTATTAAAACAGTGTGAAACTAATTTTTTACACACACATCAGGTCAGGACTCTTCCACACCTTATCTCCAACAAGTATTTATTAAAATGATCTGTAAAAAATGGTGTCAAATTATATCATTTTCCCTCCACCTTCCTCTTTCCTAGCAACCAGAACGTAGTATTATATGAGGGTTTGAACTTTAACAGTGGCAACTATTTGTTTACAGCTCGTGCCAAATAGTTACGTGTTTCAAAGTTTTACTGACTTTCAAAGTAGTCACCAGCATTGTGTATAATCCGTTGGCAGCGATGTGGAAGTCGTAGGATACTCTTAGCAGTGCCAGTAGTGTTTACAGCTCGAGCGGCGCGAACTATTGCCCGACGAATTTGCAGCTGTTCTGAAGCGAATGCCGTGAATTGTTTTCTTCAGTTTAGAAATCGATTTGGAGGGCTTAAGTCAGGGGATTGCAGTAGCTGGTATTGCAGCTGGTATAGCATCCCATCAGTCAAACTAATCAGTAACAGCTTGCACTGTACGTGCTTGAGCAGTGTCCTGCAAAATGATGGTCAGGTCCTGCTGAAAGTGTCATCACTTCTGTCTCTATGCTGTTCATTTTTGGAACACAGCCAACGACCAGCTTATCTGTAAATAAATAGTTGCCACCATTAAAGTTGCAACCCTCGTAAGTAACTTACATTGGAACGATCGCATAGATCATGTTGTGGGCAAAGCAAACCAAAGTGCAACAGATTTACTAAAGAGACCGCTTATACCATGCTTGTCCGCCCTCTTCTCAAGTGGGATCCGCATCAGATGGGACTGACGGAGGACATCGAAAAATTTCAAAGGCGGCAGCTCGTTTTGTATTATCGCGAAATAGGGGAGAGAGTTCCACAGACAAGATACGTGGATTGGGGTGGTAGTCATTAAAACAAGACAGTTTTTCGTTGCGGCAGGATCTTCACATGAAACTTGTATCACCAATGTTCTCCCCTGGTGGCAAAAATTTTCTTTTGGCGTCCACATACATTGGGAGAAATGATCATCATGATAAAATAAAAAATCAGAAATCACACAACATATTTAAGTACTCGCTTTTCCCGATCGCTGTTCGAGAGTGGAACGGTAGAGAAATAGCTTGAAGGTGGATCTATTAACTCCCCGCCAGGTACTTAATTGTGAATTGAAGAATAATCATGTAGATGTATGCATCATGCCATACCCCTTCCCCTTCTTACCTCCAGCGAGATGATGGAAACAGGCCAATTGTGTACTCCCCTCCCCTCTTTTGCAACCAATCAGGACATAATAACTTAAATAATGTGCAGAACTGGCTCCAGGTTTGTAGTAAAAACTTACTTAAGTTATGCACTTGAAAGTCAAAGGTAATCATTATTTCCTTGAAAGTCGAACAAATTCATCTTTAAAGGCTCATTATTTCATTAAAAGACAAAGATATTTACTATTTCCAGCATAAAATTTTTTCTTGAAATTACATTATTTACGTGCAGACCGGTTGCGTGCGTTATAACCCCACTGCCTTTGTCTTTCAGCGTAGTGTTAAAAAAAATACAAATTGATGGAAATAAACCAATTGTGTGTTTAATACTCCATTGATCATTCACCATCATTGATCACTGACCACCATTGATCACTGACCGATGGGGATCACAGTCATTAAATTGTATCAACTTACCCAAAGTGTATCAACTTGCCTAAAGAGCACCAATTTATCCCCTTCAACTGTATCAAATTACCCCTCACACTGTATCAACTTGCCCCAGTAGCTGGGTGTGAGGTATTCAAATGAAAACCAGTCACTAGCGTAAAGTAATGGAAACGATTTTGTTAACTCAAAAATGTACTTATACACAGTACACATACTCAGAAACAGTTCCCAAAACTGTTCGCACGTTTATCCCATTGCGACACTAGCCGGTCGATTCCATCCTTGAAGAAGCTGGTAGGCTGCTGTCGGATCCAGGCCTGAACCCAGTCGCAGACTTAGTCGTCCTCTGCGAATCGATGTCCGCGAATAGCTTGTTTTAGAGGTCCAGACACATGAAAGAGACACGGTGAAAGGTCGGGACTGTACGGTGGATGTTCCAGCGTTTCCCACCGAAACTGCTGCTGTGTCGTCTTCACCGCATTGGCCGTGTGTAGGCAGACATTATCATGCAGGAGGATAACGCCATTGAGCAACATATCTCGGCGTTTCGACTTAATGGATCGTCTAAGGTTCTGTAAAGTGGCTTGATAACGTTGGGCATTGATGGTGGTTCCCCGTTCCAGGAGCTCGAAAAGCAGTGTGGCTTTGTGGTCAAAAAATGAGGACATCATGACCTTACCAGAACTGATGTGCACGGCCTTTGGTTACTTTGGAGGTGGTGAAGTCACATGTTTCCACTGCTTGTTCTGACACTTGCTTTCCGGTTCGAAATGTTTTGTCACCTGTGACAATACGCTTCAGGAAGCCGTATTCCTCCTCATGATAACGGTGCAGATTATCATATGTTACACAGGGACTACAGTTTCCCTCCTTCCAGTAACCATATGGAGTTAGAATACCACTCAAGACCCTAATGCTTAACGGCTGATGCATAATGCATAACGCCTCCAGGCAACAGCATTATGATATATTCCAGAGGGAATGCAGTTTCCCTCCCTCCAGTAACTGACACCTACCTGGTGTTAGAACACTATTTAAGGGCCAGTAATGCCTTAGGCTTAACCACTAATACGTAACATCTAATTTATATTACGTAAAACCGTGTCCACAAACATATCTCTAGTGTAATATTCATAAAAGAAGTAGCTCCAAAGTCTATGACATGAACTGCTCACCAGAAAGGTATTTTTTGTATAAAACAAACCGATACAGTCAGATTGTACAAGCGAGGCCAGTGACTGCTGTGTTATTCTCCGCTAACATCGTAATTATACACATTTGTAGACTCCGCTGTACAGAGAATGGGTTTGAGAGTGTTTCCTGCAGCTGACCGCATATATATGCGCTACAGTCTGCTACTGTGGTGATACTAGAACAATTGAACAGTCTTTCTAAGAAAATTGTGTTTAGTCATTTTTCAAATGATCTACGCATATCTTGCCACCACGTCTCTAAATTCAGCTTTCAACTAAATTAGTATTTTGTTGTCCGTGGCTCGTGGTCTTGCGGTAGCGTTCTCGCTTCCCGCGCACGGGGGTCCCGGGTTTGACTCCCGGCGGGATTAAGGATTTTGTCTGCCTCGAGATGACTGGTTGGTGTGTGTCTGTCATCATCATTTCATCATTATTGACTCGCAAGTCGCCGAAGTGGCGTCAGCTAAGAAGAACTTGCAATTTCGGCGGCCGAACACCCCGCACGGGGTCTCCCGGCCAACAATGCCGTACGATCATTTCATTTCAGTATTTTGTTTTTAGGAAATCTAGTAGAGAATCTACCTATTTTTTCTAGATATTCTACATCAAAAACGCGCTAGAACTCCTACGCCAGATGTATGATGCGTGCGTGGCTCACGCTTGTGCCGTCTCTTATTTTACATCCTGTTTTTTTTTTTCTTTTTTTTTCGTGTTGCCACCTCGTTATGTTAGTTTCAGTTTCTGTTGTGACTGAGTTGCTGTTTTGTCTGTCAGTCAGCGGCAGCAGCCGCGCCTATCGATATAGCCCTCACGTGTTACCTTTGCTGCACTGCAATTACTTACCAGTTGTCGTTGTCGTGGAGAGTTGGAACGTGCCAGGAGGGCAGTTCGGACCTGCCAGTCGTGGAGCTGGATCGCGGTACTAGTTCAGTCAGGTTGGAGCAGCAGTGAGGCCCGGATGTCCATGGCTCGCCCGACTGTTGCCGCCACACATCAATTGAGCCGGGGACGGTCTTCGTGGATCGTCAGTTGTTCGTCCTACTGGACGACGTGAATTGGCTCGCTGATCGTTTATGGGTGGCTGTGTGTGTGAATCGACTCCCGATTTGTCTTCATGATTACACAGCCACTGCTGAATGTCGTTCAGGCCTTTGTACAAGTGTTTGTCAAACTGTGTGTGTAGTTGGTGTCATTTCCACTGACAACTTGGTTTAAATGTTGTCGGTGTAGCGGTAGTGAGTTTGTCGGTTGGAACGGATCAGCGAGCAAGTCTCCGTACGGCGCGGTCGGCCGGGCCTGCAGGTGGCTCTGTGCAGTGTCGGAGCGTGTGGAGGCTGTTCCGAGTGCTACGAGGTTCTTGGCTCACCGACCCAGGACATGGAAGTTGAGTGGTGATTGAATTACCGAAGCCACGTCTGTTCACGTTGTCCCCTTGCTTGGTGGTTCGCTGTTGGCGGTATTCCTGGGAGCAACAGCGAACGTTCGAATTGGTGAAGATTTAGCCGCTGTGAGATAGAATTAACTATATTTGAGGGTTTGAAATTCAAGTGCACCAGCGGGATTTTATGCCTTGTGGCCGTTAGTGTTCTGGTGACCTTCCCTGGTCGCTGACTTAAATTTAGGCAGTGCCCTTCCCTCAGTTGTGGGCGGCCTTGTCTGTAGCGTTTTGGCTTTGTAATTCTGATATACTGGTCTGTGATAAGCAAGTCGTCTTGTCGGTGGGTCCCTGACAGTCTGTTGGTTGCGTTGCCGGCGGATCGAGTATAGTTGGACCGACTTCTTGTCTCACCAAAGCTAACGTTAAGATTTCAAGGGCAGACCTAGCCCCCTGGAAACTTCTGAGCGCTGTTGCCTATGCTTCTTTTCTTGTTGGCGTTTAATTGTGTATTTTTAATGGTTCATAGCCAATGGTTGGAATTTTTATGCTTGTGTTTTTAAAATCAAAGGCCTTCAGCCGTTTTCAAAAGTACGTTTTTCTACACTGGGCAAGTCTTACACTGTCTGAAGATAAAGCTTGAAAATTTATTATATTGTTTTAAAGCATTGGCGTTCAACCACTTTACGTTTTAAAGATCTTACTTTTCAAGTATTACCTTTCAGAAGATAAAGCTGTGGGCTTTCTGCCTGTTGAAAATTTATTGTAATGTATTGTTTTTAAAATCATCGGCCTTCAGCCACTTTAAGTTTTAAAAATGGCTCAAATGGCTCTGAGCACTATGGGCCTCAACATCTGTGGTCATCAGTCCCCTACAACTTAGAACTACTTAAACCTAACTAACCTAAGGACATCACACACATCCATGCCCGAGGCAGGATTCGAACCTGCGACCGTAGCAGTCGCGCGGCTCCGGACTAAGCACCGAGAACCGCTAGACCACCGCGGCCGGCTAAGTTTTAAAGATCCTATTTTTCAAGTATTACCTTTCAGAAGATAAAGCTGTGAGCATTCTGCCTGTTGAAAATTTATTGTAGTTGTATTGTTTTTTGAAAGCATGGATCCTCAGCCGCTTCAAGTTTTAAGGTTCTTACTTATCACATTCGTTCTAGATAAAGCTGTGGGTCTCCTGCCTGTTGAAAATTTATCGTAGTCGTATTCTTCTTAAAATGATGGGCCTTCAGCCGCTTTAAAATTTTGGATTCTTACTAATCAAGTCTTACATAACTTGGGCTTAAATACTATTTAAAGTTAAAAGCTTTGGGCCTTGGAAAATTGGTTTCAGTTTTCCTTTTTTTTTTTTTTTTACAAAGGCCTTCAGCCGTTTTGGAGTAAGGTTTCTTATTGGTTATAAAGCTTGACTTGAGCCTTCTGCCTGTTGAAAGGCAGAAGACCTTCAGCCACTTTTAAAAATCTTAATCTGACTAGTGAAGTCTTACATCGCTTGGCCTTAAATACTATTTTAGGTTAAAGCCTAGAGCCTTCTGTCTTTTTTTAAAAAAAATATTTGTAGCAGTTGTATTTCATTGATGGGTCTTCAGCCGTTTTAGAATTAAAGACGTTTTCTGTCGATAGTCAAGCTCAGAAGATGCGCTGTAATGTTTGGAGAACTAAATAAAGTGTTATGTTTGGAGTGTAACAGACAGCTGCTCGTTCTGGCCTCCTTCCACAGTTCCTACTACTTGTCCTGTCCTGCGGGTTTAGCAGGGCGTCTCAATGCGTATATCACTAATACTTTTTATACCTGCGAAACGTGGAGCAGAAATTTTCTGCACAATCTAATTCTGCTGTGTTGCTGTAATATGAGGCAACCGGAAAATGATAAGACAGTAGTACCTATTAAATAAAACTCGTGGCACGTACGACACTTTCACTTACCTTTAAAACGCAGCACGCGGTGCACGTAGGTGACGAAAGTAATGGAATAGCGATATGCACGTATACAGATGGCGGTGCTATCGTGGACATAAAGCATAAAAGGGCAGTGCAGTGGCGCAACTGTCGTTTGTGCCCGGGTGATTCATGTGAAATGGTTTCCGACGTGATTACGGTCGCGTGACGACAATTAACAGGTCTGATTGCGGATTGGTAATTGGAACTAGACGCATGGGTCACTCCATTCCGAGATTGTCAGGAGTGTGCCGAGAATACCAAATTTCAAGCATTACCTCTCATCGCGGACAACGCAGCGGCCGACGATATACTCACAGACAAGCAATACTATACGAAATTATTGCAGAAATCAATGTGGGGCTTACGGCGAACGTACACGTCAGGACAGTGCGGCGAAATTTGGCGTTAATGGGCTACGGCAGGAGACGAGCGACGCTACTGAGTTTGCTGTTAGCACGGCCTCGTGACCTTACCGTTTGGACCGCAGACGACTGCAAAACCGCGGCCCACTCAGTGTCGGCCAGACTGACAGAAACAGAGCACCTCGTGTTCCTGCTGCTAACAAGGCGAGTACACCGTCCTTTTGTTACGTATTTTTACGAGCTTCCAACGGAAGCGACTAATTTACAGATACCTGTGTAGTTACTAGATAATTTTTGTAATTTCTTGGATGTTCGAGTCCTTACTAGGCACAACCTTTTATTTTAATAACAGCGTAGTGTACAGTACCGCCGTTTTATCGACGCTCGTATCGTATACGCTTTTGTTTGTTTTGGTTAGTATATCTCAGCATCGGTTAGACCGTCAGTGACAGAGCATTTCCAATTCCTGCTGCTAATAAGACTGAGCCGTGGAAAAAAATAAATAAAAAATTTTAAAAAAATTAAAAAATGCTGTTTTGAACAGCGCGCCGCAGCGCGTTGTGTGAAGTAGTCGCCCTCCGTTTCTGGCGGTGCCGCTGTGGTAATCGCAGCTTTGGTGTCTCCCTCTGGTGGGAAAGCGGAAAGGTTGGCTGTTCACGTGCATTTAAGGGGCGCTATAAGCTCGTCAGGGGGTCAGTCGGAGTGAGGCTAGGTCAGTCTCACGTCACCACTTGCTGGTCTGTCTCTCGTTTGCATTTGTGCGGCAGTTAGTGTCTGTCTGTCGTTCGAGTGCTAGTATGGCTGTCGTTTGGATCAAACTTTAAAGCCAGAAAATGAGAGTCTTGCCACTCCGCCAGTAAGAGAACTCAGCTAGTGGTCGTCCGGTCGGGGCTGAGTTCCTGCATCTGAGTCTGCGCGTTAGGCCGCTAGTCTGCTCGAGTTGCTCGGGTGACGGCCATTGGCGACTGGATCGATCGGTTGGTCGGTCGCGCACTGAGACACAAGACGACTTGTCCGCCTTGAGCGTCGGCGCATGTGAGGTCGCCACGTGAGTCCAGTGGGCCGCGGCGTATAGGAAGGGGTAGTGGCCTCGCGGTTCACAAGAGAGCAACAGGAGCGGAACCACGACATCGGGCTGGCCGGGGCGAGCTGCGACGCCGTGCGACGGGAGATCGGCGCGCCTTCCTGCGTCCGTTGAAGCGGCTGGCAGCGGACGGTTCGGGAGAGCGTTGCGGGGGTGCTGGGCCAGGTCTTCGCCAGAAATCGCAGTTTATTAGAAGTTAAGTGATTGGAGATATGTTGTTTCATTTACTTGTTAAATTCTGCTTGTTTTCTTGGTGAGGTGACCATCCGCTTTGTTTTGGGGTCGTCCCACCATTCTTGTCCGTTTGCCCACCCGCGGGAGGGTGGTTATTGTGAATTGGGTGGTCCGTTTTTCCCTTGTGGAATTGGGGAGGTTTAGAGCAATCTGCGGTTCGGGTTGTTTAGTAACCCCCTCCTCCCCCCCACCCCCTGGGCATCTGCTATACGTTAATAGCTGCCTCTGTCATGTTTGTCGGATTCGGTGTTAACGAATTTATTGCTTAAAGGCCGAATTCTTGAAATATGTTTCTATGTTGCTTATCATCTTGCGCGATGGTATATGTTTAATGTAGATCATGTTGTACATTTTATGTAAGTCTGTATTTTATGGATTTTATTTAGTCATTTTAGTTTATAAGCTTGCCACACTTCCACCACAATTGCACTTTCGGTGGCAAATAATTTGAGGGTTGTACCATTTCCATTCCTCTTACGGGGTGCATAGTTTACACGTTTGTATGAGTTGTTAAAAAATTTTTGTTTAAAGTAATCTGGTGTGTTGCAGATTTGCACCAGTGTACTCTTTCAGAGGTTGTTGTGAGCGGTCGTGACTACGGCCGTGTTGTACGGGAGCAGGCAAGCTTCTCAGCTCAACGGCTCCTACTGTTGATATTGTTCTTGCCTCCAAATAAAATTGCAACTTGATATTTCGAGTGTGCTTTTCTGCTTATAATTTTAAATCTGTTTTGTAAAGGCTTTTAGGATTAAAATTCACATTTGTTAAATTGTGACTTGATATTTCGAGGGTGCTTTTCTGCTTATAATTTTAAATCTGTTTTGAAAAAGCTTTTAGGAATAAATTCACATTTGTTAAAGGTAATTTTCCATCAGTTACTTCCTGGCAACTACTTCCATGCTCACCTAGTGTCATTAAATGTGTCAATGTCCTTGATGAATCGCTAGTAAATAAAGTAAATTCTTTAAGAAAAGATTTTGAAAATAAATTCACGGTTCAAAGACGAGTGCACCGTTCGTTTGTTTCATATTTTTACGAGTTTAAAACAGGAGCGACTGCAGTAATGGATAGGAACTGTAATTGCTGTGTACAGATGTGAGCTGAGCTGGCGACCCTTCGCTCACAGCACCAGGCTGCGTTGGCTTCCGTCACACAGCATTGAGGCTGCTGCCAAGGGGGGTATCACAGTGGGGGATCGGACGCGGGGATGCGAGGGACGTCGAGCACGTCCCACGTGTCCCCCGATCGGTCCACTGCCGTGGCCACGCCACGTACTGCCTGCACTGAGGTTGACCCCTCACCCGTGGTCCAGTGGGAGATCATTCCAAAGTCTGGCAGGCAGCGAAAAACTTTCTGAGGGGTGCATTATAGGGCCTCCCTGGTTCGTTTGACGAACAGGTTTCGGGCGTTATCTGTGGCTGGCGATGTCTCTAAGCTGGATGCAGTCGTTCACCCTGTTCCAGAGGGAGCTTCTCGGCCCGCAAGGTCTGAGTGTTCACAGAGGGTGGGTTTGCTGGTAGTTGGGACCTCCAACGTTAGGCGCCTGATGGCTGCCAAGGAGGGGAAGGAAGCCAGTGTACACTCCGTGTGCATACCGTGAAAGTCGCGAGCTCTTTCTTCCTATCTCGTGTTTTCTACTGAAAATCTCGTGCTTGTACTCTTGTTAACTCTACTATTACAGAGATCGCCTAAACTTTATTATTTTTTTAATTGGTCCTGTGCGCAACAAATAACTTACTTGGTCTTTTTGCTGCCACTGCTTGATCTGCTGCATTCCATTATTTAACAAAAACATAAAAAAACCTATTATTCACGCTGAGTGCAATGCATGTTCTGTATGGCGGCTCCTGCTGTTGCTGCGACTGTTGCTGCTTACTACAACTGCATATAATTCAAGAGAAACGGTTTGGTCAAATCTAAACTCGATAGATGATAACCCAAACAAGTACTTCCTTTATTCAAAAACTGCCGGCCGCGGTGGTCTCGCGGTTCTAGGCGCGCAGTCCGGAACCGTGCGACTGCTACGGTCGCAGGTTCGAATCCTGCCTCGGGGCATGGATGTGTGTGATGTCCTTCGGTTAGTTAGGTTTAAGTAGTTCTAAGTTCTAGGGGACTGATGACCACAGCAGTTGAGTCCCATAGTGCTCAGAGCCATTTGAACCATTTGAACTTTATTCAAAAACTATATTCTGAAAGCGATTTTTTTTCATTCAATTAACAAAACGCTAGAAGCTCTTTGAACAATCGCTTCGTATATAAATCTACCTCCAGTGGCATTAAAGCAATATTACAAATTAATCAAACTCTTGAGACAGACTGAAATACTTCGCAATTAAATACATCCCTGACAAAAATCAATACTTAATCTATTCGCCGAGCCGCGCGGGATTAGCTGAGCGGTCTTAGGCGCTGCAGTCATGGACTGTGCGGCTCATCCCGGCGGATGTTCGAGTCCTCCCTCGGGCATGGGTGTGTGTGTTTGTCCAAGGATAATTTAGGTTAAGTAGTGTGTAAGCTAAGGGACTGATGACCTTAGCAGTTAAGTCCCATAAGATTTCACACACATTTGATTTTTTTACTATTCGTCTAACAATGGTTTCCCTTAAGAATTCAACACCTATCATTATCAAAATTACCGTCTGCTGCTACGCACATACAAATTCCCTTTTCTTTAAATTACGAGGGGCGTTCAGAAAGTAAGCTCCGATCGGTCGCGAAATGGAAACGACTATGACAATCCGATAAAGCTTTGCACAGATGTGTTGGGTAGTGTCTCTAGTATAACCCCAGTTAGCATCACGTCGCTCTTCTCATTTCTGAGCTCGCAGTGAGTGCGTAAAGATGTCTAGCAAATAGTGTCTGCCGCCAAGTACGAGGGCCTGGTGAGAAATTTCGCCTGAAGCTATGCAGCTAACATTACATAACTGTCGTGCTGTTTCTTCTTCAAGACAATTCTCAGCCGCATTCTGCAGGGGCAATGAAGATGCCCCTGCATCGTTTTCAAATGGAAATGTGAGATTACCCACAATACAGTCCGCAATTGTCTCCCCCTGAGTTTCATCTCTGGTCACATGAACCGCTGTCTTTGAAGACAACATTTTGACACGGACAACGAGGTGTAGGCCAGCGTGGAGAATTGGCGGAAAGCACTGGCGGCTGCCTTCTATGATGAGGCTATTGAAAAGTTGGTACAACGCTATGACAAAAGTCTAAGTCAGAACGGCGACTACGTAGAGAAGTAGCTGAAAGGTGTAGCTAATTGTTACAAGTAAAACATTTCTGATGTTCACTGTGGTTTCAATTTGGCAATCAATCGGAGCTTACTTTCTGAACAGGCCTCGTACTAAGCGCGCTGCAAATTATAAAAAATATCAACTCAATACCAAATCCTGTGTTGCTGCTGACGGACACAGCAGTACGCCCAACCTTTAAATCCTAAGACATTATTGCCAACTCTCAACCGGGGGGAGTCAATTCGGATGTGGAAAGAGTTGGTTCAAATGGCTCTGAGCACTATGGGACTCAACTGCTGTGGTCATAAGTCCCCTAGAACTTAGAACTACTTAAACCTAACTAACCTAAGGACAGCACACAACACCCAGCCATCACGAGGCAGAGAAAATCCCTGACCCCGCCGGGAATCGAACCCGGGAACCCGGGCGTGGGAAGCGAGAACGCTACCGCACGACCACGAGATGCGGGCGTGGAAAGAGTGTTTCCGGATGCCATGAAGAGTACAGGGAGCAGCCAATTGCAGACGTGTGTCGCTTTGGATCGGAGGTTTCCAGCGATTAGCGGAAATGGTAAAAACAGCCACTCTTGCTTCCAAGATTAAGGCAGAGCACACCATCTGCAGCAGTGTCGATAGAACCGACTGTGGTCCTTTGCTGCAGAGCCGAGTGGAGAGTCTGTATCAGAGGCTCAGGCGGTTCTGTGACCGTATAGGCTGCAGATTCCTTGACTTGCGCCATGGGGTGGGAGATTTCCAGGTTCCGCTTAATAGGTCAGGAGCCCACTACACACAGGAGGCGGCTACACGGGTAGTGGGGGCTGTATGGAAGGGACTGGGCGGTTTTTTAGGTTAGAGGGTCTCAGGGAACCACACAAAAGGGCGTCCGTCTAAAAGGGGTCAGATAAAACACAGTAAGGTACTTATTGAAACGATCGGTATTGTAGTTGTAAATTGCTGTAGCTGTGTTGGGAAAGAACCAGAGCTTCAAGCCCTAATAGAAAGCACTGAAGCTCAATTATATATATAGGTACAGAGAGCTGACTAAAGCCAGAAATAAGTTCAGCAGAAATTTTTTCAAACGATCTAACAGTTTTCAGAAAGGATAGATTGAATTCTGTTACTGGTGGATTATTTATTTCTGTCAGTAGTTTACTTTGTAGTGAAACTGAAGTAGAGAATTCCTGCGAAATAGTATGGGTAGAGGTTACACTTGACAATCGGACTAAACTATTAACTGAATCGTTTTACCGACCTCGGACTCAGAAGATATAGTTGCTGAACAGTTCAAAGAAAACGAGTCTCATTTCAAATAGGTACCCCACTCATACAATTATAGTCGGTGGTGACTTCAATCTACCCTCGACATGCTGGAAAATTTATAGGTTTAAAGCCGGAGGCAGGCATAAAACGTCATCCAAAATAGTACTGAATGCTTTCTCAGAAAATTATTTTGAGCAATTAGTTCATGAACCCACTCGAAACGTAAATGGTTGCGAAAGCATACTTGACCACTTACCAACAAATAATCCTGGACAAATATCGTGACGAATACAGGGATTAGCGACCACAAGGCAGTTGCTGCTACGCTGAATACCGTAAAGCCTACAACCATCAAAAAGCAACGCAAAGTATATCTATTTAAAAAAGCTGACAAAAATTCTCTTAACGCCTTTTTAAGAGACAGTCTCCACTCCTTCCGATCTGATCATGTAAGCGTAGAAATGTTTTGTAATGATTTCGAAGAGATAGTATCGACAGCAGTTGAGACATATATATAACTCATAAATTAATAGGTGATGGTATTGATCACCCATTGTAGACAAAACTGGTCAGATCGCTTTTGCAGAAGCAGCGAAAAAGCATGCCAAATTTAAAAGAACGCAAAATCCCCAAGATTGGCAAAGTTTTGCAGAAGTCTGAAATATAGCGCGTACTTCAATGCGAGATGCTTTTAATCATTTCCACAACGAAATTCTGTCTCTAAATCTTTCAGAAATCCCAAAGAGATTCTGGTCATACGTAAAGAACACCAATGGCAAGGCACAATCAATACTTTCACTGCGCGATAACAACGGTGAAGTCACTGATGACAGTGTCATTAAATCAGAGTTATTAAACACGGTTTTCCGAAACTCCTTCGCCAGAGAAGACGAAGTAAATATTCCTGAATTCCAGTCAAGAACAACTGCGAAGAAGATGAGAAACATGGAAGTAGATATCCTCGGTGTTCAAAGGGTTCTGAGCACTATGGGACTTAACATCTGTGGTCATCAGTCCCCTAGAACTCGGAACTACTTAAACCTAACTAACCTAAGGGCATCACACAGGATTCGAACCTGCGACCGTAGCGGTCACGCGGTTCCAGACTGAAGCGCCTAGAACCGCACGGCCACACCGGCCGGCGTATCCTCGGTGTAAGAAAGCAGCTTAAATCACTTAATAAAGGCAAGGCCTCCGGTACAGATTGCATAAGTCAGGTTCCTTTCAGAGTATTCTGATACAATAGCTCCATATTTAGCAATTACATACAACCTCTCGCTCACAGAAAGTTCCGTACTTAAACACTGGACAATTGCTCAAGTCACACCAATACCTGAAAAGCAAATTGGAGTAATCCGCTGACTTAGAGGCCCGTATCACTAACATCGATTGGCAGTAGGGTTTTGGAACGTAAACTGTGTTAGAACATTATGAAGTACCTTGAAGAAAACGATTTATTGACGCGTAGCACGGATTCAGAAAACATCGTTCTTGTGGAACACAAGTACTAAAAGAAATCCGCTGAATTTCGATTACGCGATAAGTCACACAAATCTTTAGGCTATAAATTCAACTAAATTCTTAGAGATTACAATTATAACTTAAATTGGATCACATAGATAATGCTGTGGGTAGAGCGAAGCAAAGACTGCAATTCATTGGCAGAACAGCAACAGGTCTACTAAAGAGACTGCTTACACCACGCTTGTTTGCCCTATTGTGGAGTATTTCTGTGCGGTGTGGGATCCGCATCAGCTGCGACTGACGGATGGCATCGAAAAAGTTCAAAGAAGGGCAGCTCGTTTTGTATTATCGCGAAATAGGGGAGATAGTGTCACAGACATGATACGTGAACTGGACTGGCAGTCATTAAAGTAAAGGTGTTTTTCGTTGCGACGGGACCTTCTCATGAAATTTCAATCACATGTTTTCTCCTCCGATTGCGAAAACATTCTGTTGACACTCACCCACATAGGGAGAAATGTTCATCACCATAAAATAAGAGAAATCAGGGCTCGCAACGATTTTCCCGAGCGCCATTCGAGAGTGGAACGGTAGAGAGACAGCTTGAAAGTGGTTCATTCAACCCTCTGCCAGCCAGGCACTTCGTTGTGAATAGTAGAGTAATCTCGTAGATGTAGATGTAGACGCAAATTTCAGTTGTGAAGAGTGGATGGTAGGGTTCGCGTGTGGCGTAGATCCTACAAAGACAATGGACTCAAGTTGTCGACAAGGCACAGTGAGAGCAAGTGATGGCTCCATAATGGAGTGGTGTGTGTTTCCATGGAATGTACTGGGTTCTCTGGTCCAACTTAATCCGTCATTGCCTGGAAATGGTTACGTTCGGTAACTTGGAGACCGTTTTTAGCTATTCGTAGACTTCACGTTCCGAAACAACGATGGGCTTTTTATGGATGACAATGTGCCATGTCAGAACATTCTGGACAGATCGAGCGAATGATCCGTTCTGCCAGATAGCCCGAGATGGATCCCACCCAACATTATGGGCCATTATCGAGGGGCCAATTTGTGTACAAAATCGTGCGTCGGCAACGTTTTTGGAATTACGGACGGCCGCATTGGCAGCAGGACTTAATATTTCTGCGGGGGGACATGCCACGTCCACTTGCTGCCCTACGCAGGGCAAAAGGAGGCCCGTCACGATATTACCAGGTATCCCATGGCTTTTGTCACCTCAGTGTATCTTATTGTCTTGCCAGAGCACACAGGCTTGGTGACACACATAATACACGGCTATGTGTGGAATCATTAAAAAAGCACGTTAAAGAGTGGAATGAACATGAGAGATGGAAATATCCTGTCGCACAACACATGTGGTACATCGTCTTGATGTAGTCATTGTCTTTCCCTGTAATTCTCTGTGTGGGCACTGGTTTTCATTGTGGTTTGTAACACAAATAAAGCTTATAAAAAACTGGTTTAAACCGTTTTTCATAAATTTTACGCAGAATACCTCCTTTGTCTCTAGGAGTTGGAGGCTTCTACAGTCGGGAGATAAGCCGTAGGAGAATAAAAGAAACCTGTGGGAACAATAAGTCTCAGCTCGCATGTTTCCTGTCTCTCGGAGTAAACAATTTTCTCATTTTCGTATCAGTTTTCTCACACTTGGTGATTGTGGGAAACAGGTATCTCCTGATCATATGCTTAGGCAAGGCCCGATTAAGCAGACGAGATAAGAAATCTCTCCAGCCTCTCGCTGAGAAGAAGCTTTGAGTTGGGGAGTAGTCAACAACATCGTGGGAGGTCATGTGAGTTGAGAGAGCAAAGTCCGAAATTCGATATGTCAATTGTAAGTATTCTTCTGGCGAATCAAGTCTGTCATCGTCATGCCTCAGGATACATTTTGGTGCTCATGTCCATTTTTTTCTCATTTAATGTTACAGAACCTGTGGTCCTCTTGTTTAAGCACACAGGCAATAAATCTTGCAGCAGCAAGAAGGTTCTATCTGAAGTATTCGGGAGAATTCAATGGCCCAACTCGCAGAAGTAATTCACGCTTTATTCTCACAGCCGTGAACATCTTCTGTTTTGGGCTCCGGGAGTAGATTGGGGAAAAAAGAAAGATATTCGGAGTTGGGAGACGGAAATTGGAGAAAACATGTATCTTCTTTCTGCACATACTACCATTCAGCCATTCTGTTATATCTCTGAATACACGTTTTTCTCTCATTTAATGTCACAGAATCTGCGGTCTGGTACTGAATCTGCCGAGATTTCTTTCTGCAGTACACACACGAGCTTTGATTCTGGCAAAGAAATTTCCAAGGGGGAATACCCTCCACAATTTTCTGCGTGGTTTAAGGAAAGTCCAGTTTCATATAGCACAAGTCATTGCGGCTAAATATTTAGAGCTGTAAGCACCTGTTTTGAGCTCGTGAACCATCTGGGAAACAAAATATCTGCAGAAAGAAGCAGAAAAGTATTTTCTGCACTAATAAAAGTTGGAAAATAAAAAGTCTGTAAAAACAAGCAGAAGAGTTTTTTCTGCACTATAAAAAGTTGGGATTGGATAATGGGAGAAAAATGTAAGTATTCTACTTTTGCACGCTATCATTCAACCATTATGTTTGTTATGTATATGAACACACTCATTTAATATTAGAGAAAGTGGGGTGCTACTGTGCGAACAGCAGCCTAATCAAGCAGGTGAGAGGAAAATAATCTGCGACAAGCAGCGGCAGAGGGAACCTGCACAAGAAGACCAACATGCCGTGTAGGGTGGAACTGTCATCGACTAACCTATTATTATTGTTAATATTGTGGTGTCACCGCCAGACACCACACTTGCTAGGTGGTAGCCTTTAAATCGGCCGCGGTCCGGTAGTATAGGTCGGACCCGCGTGTCGCCACTGTCAGTGATTGCAGACCGAGCGCCGCCACACGGCAGGTCTAGAGAGACGTCCTAGCACTCGCCCCAGTTGTACAGACGACTTTGCTAGCGATGATACTGACAAACTACGCTCTCATTTGCCGAAACGATAGCATAGCCTTAAGCTACGTCATTTGCTACGGCCTAGCAAGGCGCCATTACCAGTTTATATTGAGATTGTAATTAATATATCATCAAGAGCGATGTTCTCCCATTATGGATTAAAGTTAAGTATTCCGAGAGCTTCGTACTTTATTTATTAGACTGAACTCCTTTAATTGTTCCAGACTTCACGCCAGTCTGCGTGAGCTTAAACGCATGCATTTCGGCCTCCTCTAGCAACACGGTGTTGGCTCTTTTGCCAACACATCAAATATTATTATCATTATTATTATTATTGTTGCTGAACCAATACTAAAACGTGTTACATTACACGATAATCTCGAATGGCTTGACGATGAGACTGCACTTATATGACGAATATGTGCGTGTGCTATAGACAATAGCCTTCGATTTAAGGAGGGCAGATATTTCTTGTATGCCTGTTTTCCCGTTTTCGAAAGTCGATTTCATTAAATTAATTAACCTACTAAGATTAATTGTTCGCTAGTCTGCCACTTACTCTTGTCGAAAACAGTCAGGAAGAGCGGATGTACCTCAGTTCATCTCTGTCGCCGTCTGATGCTGACCTCATCCAGCGTCACAAAGCGACATTTAAGAAAACTGGAAACTTTGCAAGGTCGTGATTATTACTGGACATTGAAGGCAATAGTTCAATTGTGAAGTAGTGTCAATGAAAATAAGGTAATAGTAAATAAACATGCAGCAGTAAACGTCAGGTTGATGGATAGTGTGTGCCTTCTGTTCTAACGCCATTATATCCCATAAATAAGCATACAGAACGTGAGTTTAAAGATTGTCTGCACGTAAAGAATTTAAAGTATGACAACACACTGTTCCGTGCAGAGCTCAAATACGTTTGATATGGTTACATTTCAGATAAGAGAATACAGATACGTCTGGAAAAGTCTACTGCATCCATTATGCAGATTATGAATAAATGACTATAGAAGATTGTAAGGTGTCAGGAAAATCCAACACCTTCCATGAAAACCCTGATATGATAAGCAAATCCAGTAGTATGTCACATAGCTCCGAATAAATCGTGACATTAAATTAACCAAAGTAATACGAGTAACGAGTGAGCAAATGGAATACGACAGACTAACACAAGAATGCCTAAATGAATGTCATACCTTCCCACCACGAGACAGACGCAGTTCCGAGGGGAGAAACGAGAACAGAAGCCGAGAGCAGAACCGTGTTAAGTTAGAAGGCCCTACGATAAGGGACGGACACCCACGCGCCAGCTAACCGCTAGGACCACCCCCCAGCCCATGTTAAAAGCTAGAGCCCTCCAAAAGAACAGTATAGATCTTACGATAACACAAAAAGGGCCACCCCCCAGCCGCAAGTTTTAGCGTGAGTCTTTTTCGCGTCTCTGTTACGTCAGGACCACCCCCCAGCCCATGTTAAAAGATAGAGCCCTCCAGAAGAACAGTATAGATCTTATGATAAAAGGACCACACCAGCTGCAAGTTTTAGCGTGAGACTTTTTCGCGTCTCTGTTACGTTGTAAACTTTAAAAACATTGCTCCACCACGAAACGTGTAACGTTTCTCATTGGATAGACAGAACTTTTGTAGCCGGAGCTTAAGGTTAACATTGAGACCCTGACTCGTCAGATGAAAACACAGCCTGATAGTTTTTTTAAACCAACTTCGGTAAATTGTAGTAAGGAGAAGTTTGGGGAGAGTTGCTTCCGAGACGGCGAGGTGAGCGGAGCTGTGCTGCCCGCCGCCCCCTGACAAACACCGACAAGGTAATGAATGCACGCGATGCCACGTAACAGTGCATAAAGCTTCACTCAGAATTGCAGAAGTCTCATCTGTTACACGCGCTTTTTGCGTAATACTAGTGTCGATCGTCAATTAAAGCTCATGGTGTTCACATTTGCCACTTGAAGTAAAAATCTGAAACGCAATGATTTTTCTGTTATATAGTTATTGAGAAGCCACATCAGCCACTGTAATTTACGACAAGTTAGATAAGTAATTAAAGATAATTGAGGGTCACTGTAGACCATTTTGATAGTTTTCTCTTATGTGAAACTTAATTTAAACCTAGATTATAGATGTGATATGGCATAGGTCATCCTTCGATCCATTGTAGAACATGAAAACCCATTCAGGGAATATTCGTTCACATTTTTGTTGAACGCAGTTGGTTTTTACCATCTTGTATTAAAACATTTCCTTTTATCAATAGTGCAATTTACAAACAATGTTTTGTGAGTAGAATAAAATTTCCAATGGTAAACTTAACTGATTTTTCGACGTTATTTTACCAGCTAACTAAAAATAGGAAAGCCTTGAACCCCTTCCATTAAATTTAGTTAGTATTAAGATTCTTTTACAGGGAGTGCAGTGGAGCTGACGCTGAAAACATTAAGTATTTGGTTATATTATCGCTAGTCTCACTGAACTCTTCTGAACTCTACATGTCATGTGTGGTCTGACGTCTCCTTACCAGCAACAGGTCCCAGATTCAAACTAGTCAATTCCCTAAAAAACACGCTCAGAGCGTCGTTGCGCGAAAGTGGTAGGGAGACACGATATAGAACAACAGACACCACGCAGAATGTTAGAAAATGGCGAACCTGCCGGGATGGTAAAATACCATGATTGAACGTCGACCACATGCCTAACTAGGTCAGAAAAATATCCTGCTGAAAAATTTTCGTAGTAAAAAATTTTTTCTTAAAGTTATACATAGTCGAAAACAGTAGCTGCAGTGATAGATAGTAAGAAAGTATTCAATAGAAAGTGAAACATTGTAGCAGAGACAATAGCATAATTAAGTTATGAATTTTAATGTTGTCAGAATTAAGTTTTCTCTCCAATGCAAGCGCACAGGTGGCGGATACATCGTTGACAAGTTGGTTCTGACCCAACAAGTAAGTGAATTGATTGTCACGTCGTGTGTGCAAAAAGTTTATGAAACGCGTGAGATCGTATGAGCGCATGTTGACGCGAAGTAGGGAGAGTGAATTGCTTTTAAAACAGAAAATAAGGGATTCGGAAAGATTAGCAATGGCAGATCGAGACCTTGACCGAATTGAGGTAGAGACCCAACATGAAAATGGACAGAGAATAGAGGACAGTACAACAGACGATGCAGTATCGCGAGAAATAGGACATATAACGCACCATAACGAGGATAATGTACGTCAAGGCACAGAAAACCTAGGTCAGCATACGACAGAGGAGCAGGAAAGTAGAGAGACAGTCGATGAGGATTCTAACTTGCGTCTTGAATACGTAGAACCCTTAGTACGAGTAACCAGAGCTCCCTCACCACAGAGTACAAGGAATTCGAGCAGAAACGTGCCACCGCACAGTTCAATGCAATCGGTTGCAAACCAACAATTGGGCGAAAACACAGAGCGTAGGACGTCGGAAGAAAACGCAATAGGACCCACCAATCTGGCAGCATTATTACAATTAATGACGGAAACCATGACAAGACAAAATAAAGAATTTGCGAACCCAATTCAAATTCAGAATGCAGAAACCACGAGACAAATGCGTGAGCCGTGCGGTTAAAGGCGCTGTAGTCTGGAACCGCAAGACCGCTACGGTCGCAGGTTCGAATCCTGCCTCGGGCATGGATGTTTGTGATGTCCTTAGGTTAGTTAGGTTTAACTAGTTCTAAGTTCTAGGGGACTAATGACCTCAGCAGTTGAGTCCCATAGTGCTCAGAGCCATTTGAACCATTTTGAACAAATGCGTGAGATTAAAGAACAAAACAAAAAAATCCAGTTACACCTAAGTCATATTGAAGACGAGGCAAAAGAATCTCGAGCAGTGATAGGAAACTTAATAATAGGTCACAATCAATTGAGAACAGACTTTGACAAGGTACTTGTGGACGTACAAAAATTGCGTAATGACACTCAGGACGAGATCAAAACATTACGTAACAACACCCAGGGAGAAGTCAAGAAACAGATAAACGTAATTACTAGACAAGCAGCAGGTACAGCGCGTGAAATTGTTGAAAACAGTGTGTTACACAAACGTATCACAAAAGCAGCGCTGAAAAGATATGATAACCGCATAATCAAAATAGAAGCGCAAACGAAGCGACAATTTCAGAAATTGCGAACAGAGTTGTTGCAAACCATTGAAGAGCGTAGTGAACAGGATCGAAAAAGCACAGAGTCTGCAACCACATCCGTATCTGTAACAGCACCGTAAAAACAAGCAATTAACGAAGATATCATGCATTTGCGATTCCAATCACAGGCGGAAAGTAACATACGTGACAATGGAAAGCCAGGTCGCGAAGAGCACAGTGCAATGCATTCAGCTACACGTTCACAACCGATGGAAGAAAATTATTGCGTACCACTCCAACAATACTACGCAAGCGTAGGCGAAAGTTACAGTGGACAATATCCAATGGATCTACCACAACCGGAAAGAACGACGGGAGAAATAATCAGAAAAAAAAGTGGCGAAGAATCGCGAATTTCATATGGAACTATGACGAAGTACGACAAGATAAACTACTTCTAACAGCAATAAACACGCCACCGCCGTCTGTGTATAGCCCATCCTTTCTGAACACCGCTAGGTTCTTCGCAAAAATTTCGGATGAAGTAATATCCGGATTTAGCCAGCTTTCAGTGCCTATAACAATTTGAGCATCAGTTCTTTTTATTTAGCGCTTTGAGTTCTGGTACTTTCCGAGACAGCTACGACAATTTAAAACTGTTATACCGATGGTTCTTGGATCTACGTTCTTCCTGCGTTCGCAGTTGGTTAAGATTATCCATTACGGATATTGTATCCAATGGATCTACCACAACCGGAAAGAACGACGGGAGAAATGATCAGAAACAAAAGTGGCGAAGAATCGCGAATTTCATATGGAACTATGACGAAGTACGACAACGATCATTTCCTCACAGTCAGAAAATTTCAACACTTTCGAGAAGGAAACTCATTACATCCACGAACTTTTATTGATCAATTCCGAGTAGGATTACCAGAACACTGGACGCTAGCACACAAATTAGAGTCTATATGTGCACACATGTCAGGAACAGTCGCAGAAACCATGCAGAATGTTGCAGCGACATGCCGATCGTACGAAGATTTCAGAGAGAAGTTTCTCTCACGATATTGGTCCAGCGAAGCACAGAACAAAGTGAAGTACGAATTATTACAGAACCCATATTTTGAAAATTCAGGAGAGAAGAGTCCCGTGAAATTTTTCCAATTAATGGCCAAGAAAAATCAATGCTTAGATGTACCATACAGTGACGGAGAGTTGATTAAATTATGCGCGATGAAGCTACCATTGAAATACCAGCAATCATTAGTAGGTCGCGGAGGGAATGACGTCGAAGCATTTAAAGGTATTCTAAGGGAACTAGAGTTCATATTTTCGGAAGATGACGCAAGAAAAAGACGAAGCGCACGTGAAAACGAAAGCAAAAAGCAGTGGAATCCACAAGACACAGTACGAAGAAACAATAATTACGAACCATGTGATAACTTCGCACCAAGAAACGACAATAGATTTCAACAAAGAACCGGTTATGGATTTAGAAGAGAATATGGCAATAACTATAATTCACCCAGGAACGGCAACAACTATTACAGAGGGAATAACGACAACTGGAACGGGTACTGGAGAGAAACAGATAGAAGAGGTGGAGGTAAGACCACCAAACCCCGATAAACGTTCGAATTGACAGCTAAGCGCCCATGCCAAAGAGAATGACGCACCGACCCAGGACAATTGCAGCACCTTGAGCAGAGAAGTAAAAATCTTATCACGAGAAGAGAAGAAGGAAGAAACAAATCCGCAGGGAACAGATGAAAACGAAGACAAGAAAATAACAATATCGTGTTGGGACGAAATTAATTGGTAGAATACTGACGAGGAAGATGAATTACCAGAGGCATGAACAACGAATGTAGGAGGAAAGGATGAAGTAATGAGTATTGCAGAGCTATTTGAGATGGAAACCAGGGAAAGCGAATTCAATGAGGATAATGCGCAGTCGACAGAAGTTGAAAATAAGTTACGAGTGGGCACACAACCCAACATATATAATGAAGAAAGTTATGAAGCGATAATTAGAGCATTTAGATGCGATTATGTGGAAGTAGCGACGAAGAAGGAGAAGATAGACGAGGATGAGGAAAAAGTGGAGGATGTTGAAGAAAGCGAAAATGAAGGAAGATATAGAGAAGAGGAAATAAAAGAGAGAGAAGTAGCAGTCGAAGCTTATCCTACAGAAAGTTCGAATTCACAAGGGAAATTCCTAAAAAGACTCATGTATGATTCAGTGGAGGATTCGTTGATGCAAGAAGAAGAAGAACAGAACCAACCCTTTCAAATTCAACCAATTGTGAAGGCCATGGTAAAGCATATCCCAGTCAATATTGTAATTGATAGCGGAAGTGAACTGACTGCGATCTCAGAAAATTTATTCATGCAGTGTAATGCCAATGAGGAACTGCCAGTTCTGAAAACACATAAGATTAAAGTAAGAGGTCCTATTAGAAACAATGCTGAAGAAGTTACGAGACAAACAAGGTTAACTCTTTCGTGTCAAGGTCAAAAGATCGAAGCCAACTTCGTGATTATACCTAAACTAACTGTAGATTTGATTATAGGTGCAGATTTTTTAAATGAGAGACGAGCGATAATAGATATGGGGAAAGGTAGCGTAACATTCGGGAATGTCACACTTCTCTTTGTGCAAAAGCTAAAATTAGAAGAAATACCAGTTATAAACAAACAATTAAGAATGACACGAGATAAAGAGGATGCGGAATTAGAATGATATGCACAAATGGGGGAATCACCTCAACTCATGTTAGAAGTACATAAAGAAATCGACGAAAAATTGCAAGAAGTTCAAGGTATTTCGGAACACAGTAAAAGAGAATTAGAGGGTATTTTACGAGATAAAGCAGAGGTATTTTTACCTAAGACTGGCAGTATTAAACACTTTCAGTACAAGTTTGAAGATTAATTTTATTACCGGTAAATAATCAGCACAATATTTCAAGATTATGTTGCAGATAAGATCGTCACGAGAAAGAAGAATGAAGAGAGAGGAAGGTGGGAAAAAGAATGTAGTTTCAATAAAAACAAAAACAAAAATAACACCAATAGTACCACAGATTAAGGTGAAGGGATAAAGCGTAGATTAACAGCATTAAATACTAAAATGCTATACACCGCGACACTACACAAAAAATAAAAGAAAACGAATTTGAGGATTTTTGTAGAAGTTAAGACTCAAAATATCTTAGAATTCTAACATGGAAAGGGCGCCGAAATTTGTAAAGTTTTTAAGAAGGAGTAAAACAATGTAGGTACTAGACATATGTTAGATGATTATAAGTAAAACTTTTTGTAAGAACCATTGTAAAAACTCCAACAAAGACCAGATGCAACGACCCACAAGTTGCAATGCGAGAAGTATCAAGAAAGAAAAGGACGTAATTAGCAAGACACGATTCCTAAAAGGCAGAAGCGTAGAGAGAAGGCAAAGGACAGCGAGACCAACAGAAGGCCCTTGTATCGGAAGTGGGCCGTAAATCTGCCCGCTAAGCGGAACCCTGCTGGGACAGGACAGGGAACCACACAGTGGCGGAACCCTGCAGAGACAGACAGGACACCGAACGCCAGAAGGGACCCCTGCAGGTACTGACAAGCAAACACGGGACTTTCACCACTCATAAACCACGGGACGCCCCAACTCAGCGGAGCGAGCAAAAAACGGCCGGACGAGAAGACCGCTTGGGCAAGCCACCACTGGCAAAAATAATATGTGTAAAAGTCACACTACTGCTATTAAACAGCACGCTGATGCATGAAACTGAAGAAAACTTCCACAAAGTAAAAATGACACACCCAAACAATTTATCAAACTGTTACTAAGAGGAGAACTTCAAAGCGACTAATTATCAATAAATATTTGCATATCCTGCCCAGAGAAGAACCAAGAAGCAAGTAAGAAGCAGAGAAAAAGCCAGAAGAACAGAAGTTGAAGATTCGCAGGATTGAGACCAAGAAAGAAGATGGGTGAAGAACAGACGACATACCTTCCCAAATCCCTATCCTATTGTAAACTAGTTGTCTGCGAAGTATTACAACGAAAAACGTCCGCTTTCAGCGACACATAATGATGACTTTCACGCATACAAAGCCAGTAAACCACGAGATTCTGCACTCACAGCTCCATTCCATTATGGGACCTCCACAGCAGCAACACACACTTGCAAAGCCAACAAGGAACGATGAACGAAGCTGTACATCAAATACTTGCCCACATCCATCTTACTCAAGTCCATCACCTTCTTGCAAAAAACATTCGCCAACCTCATGCTTAAACATTCATAGGATTGTGTGAATGTGTGAAATCAAATTATGTGATGTAGGAATTGTGCAAAGGAAATGTGTGAAAAACTAAATAAGTTAAGCACACCAGACAGCTAATAAACTACAAAATAAGTCATTGACTATGGACTTAAGTAAAAAATACACTATCGATAAAAATAAGTCATTAGTTCAGAAATGGACAATATATAAAGAACAAAAGTAAGGTATAATAAACACTAAAATTATATGCCACTTATTTTCTCCTCATAAAAATAAAAGAATAACTATATTTTACTGATTTTCTCCTTATAAAAACAAAGAATAATAAAATTATCTTGTTGGATGTTTCCCCATTTTTTTTACATTTGTACCATTTGTTAGGATAATATCTCAATACTTGTGTATGTATATTTCTTTGTCAAAGCAATTCTTCGAAATAATTCTTATTTGTTAGTGTAACAATGTTGAAATGAGTGTCTAGAAACAAAAACATTTTACTTGCACATGATATTTAGAAAACGTGTTAGGAATAGATTTTACTTAATTACTACATTTATAAAAACAATATTTCTAAGAAAATCGATGTGAAAGACTCCTCGCTTTTGATAACAAACGCCTTAAAAAACAAACTTCACAATTAAATAAGGACAGAAAATAATTAAAAAATAATAATTATAATAGAATAAAATTATTCTTCCCTTGTCAATATAAACATATTTTGATAATAATGTGGAAGAATATAAAAACATAAACTAGTAATACAAACTGGCATAGAACAGAATAACGTGGCTGAACAGTAGGCAACAAAATTTAGATAACGGAATAATTTTTGACTGACTTAGACAACGATTCAATCATTGCCTAACTTCAGTACAAAAATTAAGTTCGAAGGGTGGTGATATGTCAGGTGTCAGGCAAATCCAACACCTTCCATGAAAACCCTGACATGATAAGCAAATCCAGTAGTATGTCACATAGCTCCGAATAAATCGTGACATTAAATTAACCAAAGTAATACGAGTAACGAGTGAGCAAATGGAATACCACAGACTAACACAAGAATGCCTAAATGCATGTCATACCTTCCCACCGTGAGACAGACGCAGTTCCGAGGGGAGAAACGAGAACAGAAGCCGAGAGCAGAACCGTGTTAAGTTAGAAGGCCCTACGATAAGGGACGGACACCCACGTCTCCAGCTAACCGCTAGGACCACCCCCCAACCCATGTTAAAAGCTAGAGCCCTCCAAAAGAACAGTATAGATCTTACGATAACACAAAAAGGGCCACCCCCCAGCCGCAAGTTTTAGCGTGAGACTTTTTCGCGTCTCTGTTGCGTTGCAAACTTTAAAAACATTGCCCCACCATGAAAAGTATAACGTTTCTCATTGGATAGACGGAATTTTTGTAGCCGGAGCTTAAGGTTAACATTGCGACCCTGATTGGTCAGATGAAAACACAGCCTGATAGTTTTTTTAAACCAACTTCGGTAAATTGTAGTAAGGAGAAGTTACGGGAGATTTGCTTCCGAGACGGCAAGGTGAGCGGAACTGTGCTACCCGCCGCCCCCTGACGAAAACCGACAAAGTAATGAATGCACGCGATGCCTAATAACAGCGCTTAAAGCTTCACACAGAACTGCAGAAGTCTCATCTGTTACACGCGCTTTTTGCGTAATACTAGTGTCGATCGTCAATTAAAGCTCACGGTGTTCACACTTGCCACTTGAAGTAAAAATCTGAAACGCGATGATTTTTCTGTTATATAGTCATTGAGAAGCCACATCAGCCACTGTAATTTACGACATGTTAGATAAGTAATTAAAGATAATTGAGGGTCACTGTAGACCATTTTGATAGTTTTCTCTTATGCGAAACTTAATTTAAACCTAGATTATAGATGTGATATGGCATAGGTCATCCTTCGATCCATTATAGAACTTGGAAACCCATTCAGGGAATATTCGTTCACATTTTTGTTAAATCACATTTTTGTTAAACGCAGTTGGTTTTTATCATCCTGTATTAAAATATTTCCTTTTATCAATAGTGCAATTTATAAACAATGTTTTGTGAGTAGAATAAAATTTCCAGTGGTAAACTTAACTGCTTTTTCGACGTTATTTTACCAGCTAACTAAAAATAGGAAAGCCTTGAACCCCTTCCACTAAATTTAGTTAGTATTAAGATTCTTTTACAGGGAGTGCAGTGGAGCTGATGCTGAAATCATTAAGTATTTGGTTATATCATCGCTAGTCTCACTGAACTCTTCTGAACTCTACATGTCATGTGTGGTCTGACGTCTCCTTACCAGCAACAGGTCCCAGGTTCAAACTAGTCAATTCCCTAAAAAACACGCTCAGAGCGTCGTTGCGCAAAAGTGGTAGGGAGACACGATATAGAACAACAGACACCACGCAGAATGTTAGAAGATAAGAGGAAAGAAAGCAATTAGAGTTGTAGCACCTCATTTCACAAAATAATATCTTGACAGACATGTGAATATATTAAACTTGCCAGTGTTAGCACGCATTAGAATTGCCCGTTATCATCATTCAGTTGTTGTCTGTGAACGCGGACTCTGTTATTATCATTTCTATGATAGATTAGGTTAATATTCAGTTAACTGCGCATAGATTAAACCAGTCAACGCTGTCACGCCTATCGGCAAAAACGAATTTTTGAAATTTAAAAATTTAGTGATAAATGAAACTGCCTATCTTGATTAATGCTAACACGTAATACATACTGGAACCAGTTGCTTGTTTCAGGAAGGAAGGAAGATTGGGTTTAACGACCCGTCGACGTCGAGCTCATTAGAGACGGAGCACATGTTCTGATTGTGTCAAGGATGGGAAAGGAAACAGGCCCCGCCCTTTCACCGCAACCATCCTGACTTTTGCCTGGAGCTATTTAGAGAAGACACCCGAAAACCTAAATCTGGATGCCCGGACCCGGATTTGAACCGTCGTCCTCGCCAATGCGAGGTCAGTGTGCTAAGCTTGTTTCAGTCGTCGTGCAGACCCCGGTTCGCATTCCGATCAGCTACATCCGCATGCACCATTCAGTGTCGCAGCTACATGGACTATAGCTATAACGAGGAATATCCACAGTTTAAAGGTAGCACTGATAGCTCGAAATGGTTTACCCAACAGCTCTGTTCAGTCCCTGAGACTGTAAATGTCTTTTTATTACAAAAGAAAACGATGACATTAAGCCCCGAAAGAGAATCAGCCTTTTTCTCAGCAAAAGTCATATTGGTGAGAAACCTTTGAGAAAGATGATATGAAGCACTGAGATCATTGTCATTTCACAGGTGCATATCGAGCTGCAGCACATCCTGGCTGCAATGGGACTTACGGCATCACTATCATGTGCCCATCGTGTTCCACAATCTGAGCATTTACGACGAGCATTTCTTGATCATGAATCTATGTGAAAAAAAAACACAACAGATGGTGATGAAATTACATAAAATCAGGTCATGTTTCCATTATACCATCGCATATGAAAAAATACAAATCTTTCACAAAAATCGCCGGCCGAAATGTCCGTGCGGTTCTAGGCACTACAGTCTGGAAACGCGCGACCGCGACGGTCGCATGTTCGAATCCTGCCCCGGGCATGGCTGTGTGTGATGTCCTTAGGTTAGTTAGGTTTAAGTAGTTCTACGTTCTAGGGGACTGATGACCTCAGAAGTTAAGTCCCATAGTGCTCAGAGCCATTTGAAGCATTTGAACAAAGAGCCTTCCAGTAATGCAGTAGGAGAAGAGCTGCAACATAATTTTCCGATTTATTAATTCATTAAATTCTCTGACTTGTTCCCTCGAAAAGTGTGCGTCTTACCTACAACCAGAATAACTCAACATGTAGAGGGAATATTTTCCCAATGATTACGAATTCAGTTTAGTTCAACAGAAGGGTATCTTACCACAGTGTCACCGAGTCAGACTACCATTCCATGGGCCGGGATCTATTAGTGGCCTGGTCGCAGATCGCTCGAGGAGGATTGGGTGTTGTATTGTCCCCATCATCCTCTCGCCATCATCGACACGTAAGTTGCCCAATGTAGCGTCAACTGAAAAGACTTGCAACTCGGCGGCCGAATTTCCCCAGATGAAGAATCCTAGGCATCAGTGTCATACGACCATTTCATTTCTTTTCCTATATGAAAATATTATCAATGAATCGATTCTTCTGGAAAATTGCCTGCCCTCAATCGTAAAGTTTAAGAGCTTGCTAACAGGAAAAACGATATCTGAGGCTGACTACCAATGAACCGTCAGTGTATGGAACACATTCAGTTACAAGACACTCAGAGAATATTTCGATTTGTATTCAAGAACTATACCGGGCTACGCTTTGTTGTGACTAAGTCTGCTTAAACTGAAAAGAAAGAAAAGAGATCACACGTTTCTAATATGTACGGCAATTGGATATACGACCTAACATCCATCTCTCCCCTCTCTCTGTGCGTCTCCTGCTCCCTGTTTCTTTGTCCATCTCCACGTCCTTCCCCATATCTCCGTCCATCACCTCCTACCCCTTTCTCTGTAAATTTCTCCTTCCCCCTCTCTCTCAATCTCCTCCCGCACTCCCTATCTCCCCCCCCTAATGTCCATCACCTCCTCCCCCTTTCTCTGTCGATCTTCTCCCACACTCTCTCTCTACTCCCCCTTCCTTCCATCTCTCTCTGTCCATTACCTCCTTCCAGTTTTCTATGTCCATTTCCTCCCATCCCTCTATCAATCTCCTCTTACCTCTATCTCTGATCTTGCATAGTCATATTCTGTAGTAGTATTCTAAACATAGACCAATAAGCCATAAATACAACTTTCCTTTTTGCTAACAACATTTCACTAGTATATATTTTCTAGATATATTTATTTATTAAAAATTATATAGTCTATATGTGCGTAAACGTTTATTACAGTAAAGTGTAAGACTCTGAAGTACAAATTTGACATTTTTATTGCAATGTTTTCCCTTTGTATATTACATATATATTTATATATTACATGCATTGAAATATACATACATTAAAGAATTTGGTGCCTAGGAACGCCTGCGTAGTAGAATTCAATGGTGTGACAAAATTTCAAAGCAATGGGTCAAGAACTTTTGGAGACAAACGATTTTGATCAAACCAGCATGTGTGTAAACGTTTATTACAGTAATGTGTAAAACTCTGAAGTACAAATTTGACATTTTTATTACAATGTTTTCCCTTTGTATATTACACATATATTTATATATTACATGTATTGAAATATACATATATTAAATAATTTGGTGCCTAGAAACGCCTACGTAGTAGAATTCAATGGTGCGGCAAAAGTTCTAAGCAATAGGGCAAGAACTTTCGGAGACTAACGATTTTGAACAAACCAGCTTTTAAATTTTTATAACATTTCCCCTTTTGTTACATACATATTACATATATACCATATGGCCTTCCGGTAGGTATATAGAAACACCTGTGTATTGTAATGCAACGTTGTGTCAAAATTTCAAAGCAATCTGTAAAGAACTTACAGAGCTCTAAGATTTTGAAGAAACAAACGTCTACGTTTGGCTTACACAAAAAAATGTATGCATTCCTAATCGCAAATCTCTGTACGTTTTTCACCAGCTTTCCGTTGGTATACATGCTTGATTTCATTAACCTACTTTTAAATAAATCTAATACATAAATTTATATAAATTTAATAATAGGGAAATTTTGACCCAAAAAATCTCAAAAACTTATATCTACATATATTATACATCATACATGACAGAATCGGGTACCTAAAAATATAAATAAGTGTTGTAAAATGACACTTCTATTCAGTGTTAATTACCTCATAAATGAAAATATATTTAAAAATATTTTGCCTCTTTCCACATCAATAACGATCATTCCGAACATTTGCACATTCATACCTGTCTTTTACTGTATTTATTATGTATTCTTGCTCCTCTCACGAGTTCTACATTTTGGAGGATCAGGTAATTCATTGTAAAAACTGTTTATAATTAAGTGATACATAATGAGTTACCTTAACGAACAAGACAGTGTGATGGGAGACAAGGGACAACAGGAGACTGGTTCTGTAGACGACAGAGATTATAAATCAGGCATGAATTTATCTATGAATTATGCAGACGAAAATCCTATTGTAGATGAAATGATGAAAGCGTCACCAACACTGTGTTAGGATGTGAGCGAAATGGAAGAAAACAATACTGAAGTGGGTGAGATCGTTAAGGTTAAGGAGGAGGAACCTAGTAGCAAAAGTCAGCAAGAACAAACGTTTATGGCAGACAGAAATATGGAATCGATGTTAAAGCAAATTATAAGTAACATTAATATGAAAGAAGACATTAGTAGGGTGGAAAATAATATCAGTAATATGAAATCAGAGATTAGTAGTTTGAAAGAAGACATTAGTAGTGTGAAGAAAGAGATTAGCAGGGTGGAAAACAAAACTATTAGCATTATAACTGACATGGTTAGCTTAAAGGATGAACTGAAGAAAGAAATTAAAAAGGAGATTAAGGTAGTCAGCTCTAATCTTTCAGAATTAAATAAGGAGGTTGAGGCGGTTGCTAAAGATTGTAATAAAAAGATAAAGACAGTAGTACATAACACTAATGAGAAATTAACATTGAAGAGTAGTAAATGTGCAGAAGAAGGAAAGAAGCTTTGTGATGACTATAGTAGGAGGGTGGAGGCTTTTAAAAACAGTGTAAAGATGAAATCAAAGCTGCCAGGTAATTTTGTGCTGAAAATAGAGCTAAACTTGAGAACCAAATCGATCAGACTAAAAATAATTGAGAAACAAAGTGTGCAGTAGTTGTAGAGGAAAAACTGGTAAAAGTAAATAAAAATGTAGATCCAAAATAGGCTGAAATGAAGAAAAAGATGGAACAGGCAGTAAATCTAAAGCAAGGAATATATGGTGTCCTAAACACTCCTGCATTTGTTAGTTGTCAGAAATTTAATAATTTTGAACCATATGGGGAAGTGTATCCACTGGATTTCGTTAGATAATTTAATGACTTGCCTGAAACACGGAATGATAAAGAGAAAATGTTATTTGTGAGAGGCTTTTGAAAGGAGATGCTTATGAATGGGCAGCTCAGGTAGCTGACAGTTGTACTTCGTGGCAAAGCTTTGAAAAGCATTTTTAGATGAATATTGGTCCAAAGATAAGGAGCAAACAATTCTGAGTGAATTTTGGGGAGGAGAGAGATTTGATTCCAGGAAGGGTACTGTGAAAGTTTTCTATCAACTTTGGATAAACAAATTGAAATATTTGGACAAAGGGCTAGGTAGTGAATCAATAATTATTGGTTTAGAAACTAAATTGACTCAGAAAGTTAGAGAATTGCTTGTACCTGCCCCTATGGTTAATATTATTGATTTTTTGAATTATGTTGATAAAATGGAGAGGGTGAAGCCGTCAGTGGAAGATTGTACGAGGAATTTTGATGACATTAATCAGGGAGAGAATTTCAGGTATATCGGATGAACAGGACTAATTACAATAGAAATTCAAGGAATGGTTAGATGGAGAATAGCCACAATGGGCACGGAAAAGATAGTCGAAATTCAAGAGGAGGAGATGATTTTAATTCTGGATCGAACCATTTAAACTAGATAATGTTCCAGTTTTGGCTCTCACTAGACCAAGTGGTGATGAAGAGCCTATTTATATAAATGTGCTGTAGTCACAGGTAAGAGCAATGTAAATGATAGTAGTAAGATGAGTGTAATTTCTTAGTGAGATGTTGAATGATGGTGTGAGTAGCAATGTTTATTCCAAAAAAGGAGAAGAGGAACTTACTATAATGTAAAATCAAGTGAGGAAACAGAGTGTGTTGCTGTTGCTCAGGATATCCAAAATGTCAAAATGGATGTTAAAATTTTAAGAGAACATAAAGAATTCAGGTGGTTTGCTTTGTGGTCTAATACTGGAACCAAGGATCAACTAATTAGCCAAATACTGGAGGACAGTGAAAGTGACAGTGGGTCTGATTCTGACAGTAGTGGTAACGATTATAGCAGTGACAAACCCAGTAGTGATGAGGACGAGTTATTTGAATTTATAATTGATAATGATGGCCATGTGTTAAGTAAAGAAAGAATAAAGGACGATAATATTAGGTCTAACGAAGAGTTAGAGTTTGAGGGTGGTAATGATGAAGACGACCATGCTGCCTGTCATTTTACTGTTTCTGATGATCATTTTGGTAAGCAGGATGATACTTTTTACAGGGAGGATTTGTTGTATGAAGAAGATCACCTGGTAACTAAAAAGGAAGTGTGGCACCCTGTAATAACAGCATGTGTATAAGGGATACATGTTAAGTGTCTACTGGACGGTGGTAATGACTTGAATGGCATTTCACGGGCATTTTTTTTTTTGAATCGATTAAGAACACTGAAGGTATAGTAGCGATGCATGTTTCTGGAATAAAATTTATTGAGGCTAACTGGTAAGCTATCATAGCGTGTGAAACAAGTGGATCTATTAACTGTGAAATTGGCAGGACTGCTGTTGGAGTGCAATTCCTTGGTGATTCAAAATGATGTAATATTTGGAACTAATTTCTTGTTCAAATGCTGTGTAAATATTTATTTTGATAGTGGTATGTTTAGTTTAAAGTACAACGGAAGTAGGTACGAAGTACCATTCTTGGAAGGTATAAACAAGTGTATTAAAAAAGAAAAGCACTCCGTCATCAGGTCACGAGTGGCCTACCGGGACCATCCGGCCGTCGTGTCATCCTCCGAGGATGGGGTCAGCACACTGAACTCCCAGTCGTTATGATGGTGTTCTTGACCGAAGCCGCAACTATTCGGTCGAGTAACTCCTGAGTTGGCATCACGAGGCTGAGTGCACCCCGAAAAATGGCAACAGTGCAAGGCGGCTGGATGGTCACCCATCCAACTGCTGGCCAAGCCCAACAGCGCTTAACTTCGGTGATCTCACGAGAACCGGTGTATCCACTGCGGCAAGGCCACTGCCGATGGACAAGTGTATGGAAACTGTATTAGATTTGCCATTAAGAGTTTTGACCACAGAGCAGGTTACTGTTGAAAAAGAAGAGGAGAGAGTAAGGCTGGAGATAATAAAGAGAGTTGAGGATATTGAAGGTACTACAAATGCCAAAAGGAGGAATTAAAAGGTATTCTCCTGAGCAACTGTAAGGCATTTTTAGACAGGCCTGGGCTGGTAAAAGATTTTGTGTGCAAATTAAAGTTTAAGAATCATGAACCATTTTCAAGAAAACTTATATTATTCCATTTTCAAAAAAAGCAAGCAGTGAGAAAAGAAATTCAAAAGATGGTCTCATAGGGGGTTTATTGATAGGTCAAACAGTAGGAGATAGTAATATTTAACAACTTGTGGAGAAGGGTTAAGCAGAGCCTAGAAAGGTGTGATAAATGTGAGAGAGTAAAGACAACTGGGTTGCCATCAAAATGCTTAATGCATTTGTCCTTCCTAGTGAACCGAAAGAGCTTATAGCAGTTGACCTTCTAGGAGCGTTGGCTGCTTCTACAGGAGGTTGTAAATATATTTTCGTTGTTTTGGACACATTATCAAAATATGTAAAACTGTATCCAGTTAAGAAGGCAAATACCAGTACTATAATTAAAAAGTTGACATCCGATTACTTTTGCAATGTAGGGGTTTCAAAGTCACTTGTGCCTGACAATGGTCCACAATTTGTTTCAGAGTGGTTTGAACACTGTATGGCAATACACAAGATAAAACACATAAAGATTTCTACCTACTTTCCACAAGGTAACATGAGAGAAAGGGTTATGAAGGAGATTAACTGACTGTGGAGGACTTATTGTAGTAAGAAACACACCGCCTGGGCGGGTCATATTCAACATTTTGAAAACATTATCAACAACTTATGGAACGAATCGACAGGATATGCCCCATGTGTTCAACGAGAGACCCAGCAACATCATCAGAGAAGAAGTGGATTTCCCTCAGGTAAGTGAAGTAGCACAGAACGAAAAGATCAGATTGGCTAAAGAGATTATGAGAAAAGGAAAGCAGCAAGAAGGAATTGAAGCCATAACAAAGGAGTGAATATGACTATTTTCGTAGTAGGTGACCTTGTCCTCGTCAAAACCAAAGAAAAATATAGCAAAGTAAATGATGAGATAAATTTTTGCATGTGTGTCATGGTCCTTTCAGAGTGGTACGCATTACCCATGACAACTCTCATGAATTGGCCTACACAAAGACTAATAGGACTTTTGGGTTAAAGAATATTATTGACCTGAATCCCTATGTATGACCAATTAGATGTTTGTGTATTGATCCACAACAATTTGAAATGTTTCTGAGCTTTGGTAGTACTGATTTTGTTAGGAGAATGGAGTGTGCATTGAACCAGAAATAAGACCTACAAGCAAGCAGGGGGTTCAAAATTCTGTGTTGGCTTCATTATGTGGCGATAATGCTCCTGAGGCAGTCAAACTCTTCTCCTGTCCTATTTGTAGTTCATAAGTAAATCGAAATTATTCTGTCTTCTACTTTCATGTTATTTTGTGCAGTAATTTACTTTAGTATAGGGATGTGTTAGAAAAATAATTGCTCTAGTGTTATCTATGTTTATATTATGTTGTGTTAGTTATAAGTAGTGGAATCACGGGAGGATGGAAGAAAGTAGGTTGGTGTCATGGCAAAAGAATGTCTGTCAAACAAAGAGGGAAAGTAAATGGAAAATGAAAGGTGTCAGAATATGTGGAGGATAATTAACGTATGAAGTAATCAGATCATTGGTGCAGCAGCAGAGATAATATCCAGAAAAAACCATCTTCAGTATGAGATCTTAATATTAAATGTTGTATAATAGAAGTTTTTGTGGTCTGTGCAAGCAGTATATGGAGATAACTGTCTACCTATAGAAGTGTGTCATGGTACTTCGTTTCTAACATTAAGGAATTACAACTTTAAACATAGTTGCCTGGAGTGATGTGTGTGGAAAGAATAAGCAAGATTTGTATGTACGTTGCCCTTCAGGCCAGAATATCGAGCAGTTTGATGGAATACAGTAAAATAATACATTTTCTGATAATTTTGTCTGATCGGTAATAAGAGTTGCGTTTGCCTTATCATAAGGATCTGTTACTGTGGTTTTTCAGTAGAGTCAATTTTGCATTAGATAAGCAGAGCAGGCATTTATTTATTAGATAATGAAACAATAATAAAATAATAAAACAAGGAATAATGTTAAGGTCTTAATGATTAGGGAGCCTGTCTGAGTAATGTTAGGGTCTTAATGATTAGGAAGCCTGTCTCTGCATTAGGGATATTTTTTAAGAATGCCCTCCACTAGCTAAAGAGGTAAGAAAAGTAAGTAAAGTAATGTGCTGATAGGCATGAATAATGAAAAAGATAACTGTACACAAACAAATGTGGTGTAACTGTAGTGATGATCTAAAATTCTGAACTAGGCAACATTGGGTAATGTGTATATTGTGGAATCCATGACATGCAGCTGGGAATGAGATCTTACCATAAAGGTCAATATTTTAGTGAGGTACAAGTAGTATAATGGTGAATCATTGGATCAATAGGTTATCTGAAAACCTTCTATTTGTGTTCTGACGAAGTATGAGCTTAAAGTGGTAATACCAGAACAAAGAACAATAATTTTGCTGATTAACTGATAACTGTGGTGCTAGAGGGATGTGAATATTCTGACAGGTCAACTATTTGGTAATATTTTGTGATTTTGTGAGGATTTAATTTCCAGTTGAATAAGAATAATGCTCAGAGTTGAGTAGAGAAGTGGGGCAGTGATTTGGTACAACTTCCATCCCCTTAATTTTGATTTGAATAGTAATTAAGCTACATGATGGTGACTCCATTATTTTTTCATAATGTAATGATTAGTAAATCTATGCTACTGCACATCTTGAGTTTTTGCTATTTTTCAAATTGGAAAGAAGCGAATGTCTTTCAAGTTTAACCAGTTTCAGACAGTTATAACTTAGAGTAATGTTTTGTAGTGTAATCTGTACTTGATATAAAATTTTTTCCAGTCCACGCCTTTCTTACTATAGTCAAATTTTGTACTAATCATTATAACGTTATGAGGACTATGTAATATATTTATTTATGATGTAATGACTATCATTTGTCATTAGTGTTAAACTTTTTTTCTTAGACATAAGTTAGAAGTAGAAGTAAGTGTACTAAAGTAGCGTATTTTGTCTGATTTTTTTCATGTACTGTGGAGGAGGAGAACCACATCCAAGGGAACTGATAGCGATGCATTTTGCTTGCTACCTGTCATTTGGACCTGTTGGAGGCGTGGACAATTTGGTGAGAAAGTGTGTAAGAGCTAATTTGAAAAAGTGAAAGTACTTGCAAAAATTACTAAACATTGAGCAAGTGAAATTTTTTGTCTAAACATGAACTGCAATGCGCAGTGTAATTTAAAGTCTTTGCTACCCATGAGGATTTATTATTTGAAGCAAGACAGGACTTGTATCAAATGATATGTATCTTTAAATGTGATTCTCACTTACCCAAAAAGGACATCACTTATGAAAAAGATGCCTAAATTTTTGTTAAAAGTATAACTTGTGGATATTTTGTGTAATTTTGCAATACACTGTATGCAAATATTTTGAATGAGAATTTTCATATGGCCAGTTAGAATAAGTATAAATTTGAAAAAATATATGTACTGTAGTTTTATATAAGATTTCTTATGTAATATGTGGTGTCACCGCCAGACACCACACTTGCTAGGTGGTAGCCTTTAAATCGGCCGCGGTCCGCTAGTATACGTCGGACCCGCGTGTCGCCACTGTCAGTGATTGCAGACCGAGCGCCACCACACGGCAGTTCTAGAGAGACTTACTAGCACTCGTCCCAGTTGTACAGCCGACTTTGCTAGCGATGCTACACTGACAAATACGCTCTCATTTGCCGAGACGATAGTTAGCATAGCCTTCGGCTACGTCATTTGCTACGACCTAGCAAGGCGTCATTACCAGTTTATATTGAGCTTATCATTAATGTACCGTCAAGAGCGATGTACACCGATTATGGATTAAAGTTAAGTGTTCTACCAGTTACCTCCTGTTTTGCTAGTCTTATTTCTCTGACCTGTTCCAGACCTCACGCCAGTCTGCGTGTAATTAAACGCGTGCATTTCGGCCTCCTCTAGCAACACGGTGTTGGCTCTTCTGCCAACACAGCATAATATTTTTGTGCGTGTAGGTTTTAAACCCAATTTCTGGCGTCACTTGTGTTCATTGAATTGCCCAGTTACCTATTTGCAATAACTATCTAGTCAATCCAATGAGGGGGTGTATTGTCATCTGCCTACTTAAATTCGTTTCTTTAATTTTAACTAATTACCATTAACATACGTGAGTGTAATATGTATTTTCATAAAACAGAAAGGATGAACATCAGTTTTAAAGAATATAACACCAGATCTAATTTTGTGCTTAGTTTTATGTATGTAATTGATTTTCTAATTTATTTTGACTATTACTTGTTAGTACCTTTCATTATTGGACAAAATCAGTAGTTTTTTCGTAACTTAAATTCTATTGTTGACATATAAATAAATATAAATTCTGTAATAACTGTAAACATTTGGAAGGTGAAATGCAAGTATTTTTAAGTATATATTTGGCTCTAATCAGAAACATGTTGGCAAAACCAGCTCATAGTTAATTCCAAAGTAATTGTTTGCATAACTATATATGTTAATTTCATGATTTAAATAAATAATTCGGCCTAAACCTTGTAGTAGAAGAAACTGTTAAAAGGAATGAACTTTTCGATGTATTCAGTTAATTTAATGAGTTAACTTTTAATTGCAACTTCTGTAAATTAAACTTCGAACAATGTGTAGTTTCAGCAACTATTATTGTGATGATACATAAGGGCCCTATTTTTGGCCACGAAACAGTCAGTCCACGGCCGAGTTTCAGATGAGAAACCTGTTTTGGTTGGATCAACAACCAAATATGTACATACATTATCATTTTTACATTATGTGTATCCTGAGGGTGCTAACAGATATCAGTCACTAGTCTATATTACTACAGCATGACATCTGCAACACAGTGTTAGTAGGACAAAACCTAGTGAAAATGCCACAACTGCAGTGCAACATGTTTCGGGTTAAAATAAACCAAATTCTGCCTTCTACATCCTCTCCACTTTGGCCATCGTCAGTTATGTTGCTACCCAAATACCAAAACCCATCTCCCGATATGCATATCCTCAAGCGTTCTAGATCATTTTTCTTCCTGATGTTACCCAAGACCGAACATTACTGTCCGGGATATTACACTGACATTTTGGTCAACAATTGCTGGGCTGACAAAGAGCGAACACCCGGTGTATGCTCTGAGTGGAAGTCGCATACAAGCTGCAGAGGACATGAAAGATAAACTAGGTGTAGGCAGAAAAGTAAATGACTCGTGTGATTTTGGTGTCGCAAAAACTGAGTATTCCTGTGGTATGAAAGAGCGATTAATGTGAAAGTCAAACGTAAAACTAGGAGCAGAATGATGCGTATAGGAAAAATCAATTATCGTCTCTGAACTCATAGTTTTAGCACTTCTTTCTCAATTTCATACCTATTTTTGATAGCAGCACATATGTTTTGTTGACGAAAGATTACTTCATCGCATCAATCCACACTGATATCTTTTCCTCCTTCCCCTAGCGTATGTTTCATTGCCACCTGGATTGTAGGAATTTTTACATTTTGCAGTACAGTTGTCATGCTGTTTTGAGGTTTAACAAACTGCTATTCTTCTATCTGCTAATCTTCAGCACTTCAGTCTCAATATTGTTTATTCATAATGCAGATTTACATACACTTGTCCATACACAAAATATGTACGAAAACGAAATTTGTAATTACTACATATGACTTTACTTCAGATACTGGGTTATAGCTAATTTCTGCACCTAACTTAATGACATAAATGCACTGCTGGTAATCAGCATTATAATAAATATTTTACTTGTACATATTTTAAAAGTTCTGATTTTCGAATAATATACTTCCAAAATAAACAGACGTCTTGCTTGAAGTCTCAACGATAATCACCTTTATGAAGTTACAGTAACATAACAAACATAAATCGAAATGTGGTTATGCACCTATCAAAATATTTTGTCAGTTTTGTATCTTATTTTCTTTTTTCTCTAGATAATGTGGCATTAGTTAAGGCAAAGCTACTGCAAATTACTGTTGGGCACTTCTGCACAGTATACAAGGAATATGGAGTAACTAAGTCTTTTAACATTGATTTCTAGTTTTGGTGTGTATCTATCGCATTTTTCAGTCCTACTGTAAACCCACTATAGACTAGCGCACACATGTCTGCACAGTGGTTAAGCAGTGTTGTCCAAGCGCAATAACTGTTTATTGTTTTCACATAATTACAATTCCTGTTGCAGATTCCAGATTTCTGACGTTCTCCACCATGCACGTTATCTAGTTTTCTCTGAGATATTAACATCCAAATCACCTTAAACATTTTTGTAAGTGACAGTTCATAGCAAAATCTTTGCATGTTGTTAACTTTATACAGACACATATATAGTCTGTGAAGTGCATGGAAGCGAACACTTAGAATGGTACCACATGCTGGGTTTTCTTCCCGTTCCACAAGCGTGTCAAGGATAGGAAGAATGACTGGTTAAATGCCTCTGAGTGAGCTCTAATGAGCCTAACCTTGTTTTCGCGGTCCCTAAGGCAGCGGCTCTAGGGAGATGAGGTATATATCTTTGGATTCTTCACTTAAGACTGCTTCTTGAAACTTTGTAAGTAGGCCTTCGGATAATAATTAGGATCTACCTTAAAGCGACTTCCAACTCAGGTATTTCAGCGTTTGCGTTCAATGCGTCCAGTACCCCGTATTAGTTTTATTTGGTGTGGGCAATATGTAAAGCAGAACTGTAGACTGAATACATTTTCCCGCTATCCTGTCAATAAACAGAAGACTGTCACCTTCCTTGTCTACGACTGAGCTTATGTGAACATTCCACCTTACATGAAATTGTTACACATAGATAACTGTTTGAAATGAGTGAGCCCAGCTGCGACTCATAGACACTGTAGTCATAGAATAACACTCGCCTGCGTTTTGTGATTTGCACACTTTTACTTTTATATAAGTTGGAAGCAAATTGCCAATCTTTGCATCACTTCGAAATCTTATCAAAATCTGGCCGGTTATCTGTGCAACCTTTTCTTCAGATAATACATCATTGTACACTGAAGCGCCAGAGAAACTGGTATAGACACGCGTATTCAAATACAGAGATACGTAAACAGGCAGTATACGGCGCTGCGGTCGCCAAGCCTATGTAAGGGGACAAGTGACTGGCGCAGATTTTACATCGGTCACTGCTGCTACAATGGTAGGTTATCAAGATTTAAGTGAGTTTGAACGTGGTGTTGTACTTGGCCCACGAGCTCTAGAACGCAGCATCTCCGATGTAGCGATGAAGTGGGGATTTTTCCGTAAGACCATTTACGAGTGCACCGTGAATATCAGGAATCCGGTAAAACATCAAATCTCCGACATCGCTGCGACTGGAAAAAGATCCTGCAAGAATGGGACCAACGACGGCCCTAGAGAATCATTCAACATTACAGAAATGCAAGCCTTCCGCAAATTGCTGCAGATTTCAGTGCTGGGCAATCAGCAAGTATCAGCGTGCGAATCATTCAACGAAACATCATCGATACGGGCTTTCGGAGCCGATGGCCCACTCGTGTACCCTTGATGAATGAACAACACAAAGCTTTACGCTTCGCCTGGACCCTACAGTACCGATACTGGACTGTTGATGACTGGAAACATGTTGTCTAGTCGGACGAGTCTCGTTCAAATTGTATTGATCTAATGGACGTGTACGGGTATGGAAACAGCATCATGAATCCGTGGACCCTGAATGTCAGCAGGGAACTGTTGAAGCTGGTGGAGGCTCTGTAATTGTGTGGGATGTGCGCATTTGGAGTGATATGGGACCCCTGGTGTGTGCATTTGGAGTGATATGGGACCCCCGATACGTCTAGATACGACTGTGACAGGTGACACCACGTAAGCATTCTATCTGATCAACTGCAACCATTCATGTCCATTGTGCATTCCGATGGACTTAGGCAATTGCAGCAGGACAATGCGACACCTCACACGTCTAGAGTTGCTACTGAGTGGCTCCAGGAACACTCTTCCAAGTTAAAACACTGGCCACCAAAACTCCCCAGACATGAACATTATTGAGCATATCTAGGAGGCCTTGCAACGTGCCGTTGAGAAGCGATTTCCGCCCGCTCGTAGTCTTAAGGATTTATGGGCAGTCCTGCATGATTCACGGTGTCAATTCCTTCCAGCACTACTTCAGATATTAATGGAGTCCATGCCACGTCTTGTGCGTCACTTATGCGTGCTCGCGGAGGCCCTACTCGATATTAGGCAGGTGTACCAGTTTCTTTGGCTCTTCAGTGTACATACCTGCATCATCTGCGAAGAGTCTGAGGCTACTATTACTATCTTCTGCTGTATCATTAGTATACAATATGAAAGTAGAGGTTCCAGTACATTTCCTTGGCGCACATCTGGAGTTGATTCTGCTTCTGTAGCTGTAACATGATGCGTCGTTCCTACCAAGGAATCCTCTGTGCACCCACAAACTTTGCGTCAATGTATCATATGATCAATCCTTTGTTTAAAACATTGGTGTCGTTCAGAGTCAAATGCTGGTCTTTCCAACCATAGCTGTGGTGTCACCGCCAGACACCACACTTGCTAGGTGGCAGCCTGTAAATCGGCCGCGGTCCGTTAGTATACGTCGGACCCGCGTGTCGCCACTATCAGTGATTGCAGACCGAGCGCCGCCACACGGCAGGTCTAGTCTAGAGAGACTCCCTAGCACTCGCCCCAGTTGTACAGACGACTTTGCTAGCGATGGTTCACTGTCTGCATACGCTCTCATTTGCAGAGACGACAGTTTAGCATAGCCTTCAGCTACGTCATTTGCTACGACCTAGCAAGGCGCCATATTCAGTTACTGTGAATGTATTCTGAACAGATAATATTGTGAATCATGTACCGTCAAGAGCGGCGTTCACCACTAAATATCAAACTAATTACGTCCGCTTTCTGAATTCTAATTCCTTGTCATGTTCCAGACCTCACGTCAGTATAGTTCTTCCCTCCTCACGCCAGCCTGGGTGAGCTAAAACGCGTGCATTTCGGCCTCCACTAGTAACAAGGTGTTGGCTCTTCTGCCAACACAACAATAGCAATCACGGTATATTTTTCATATTAAAAGGAAACTTGTGGATTTAGTATGTTTGCACTACAAATTAACTTCGCTTCATCGCAGTCTCCGTAAGGTGCGCTTTGGACGTAAAGCACCGGGGCCAGCAAAACGGAACAAGAAAAGTTCCCATGGGGATGGCGCCGCCAACCTCATTGATCGCCCCGTCCAATAAGCTGCGACTTGGAAGTTGCTACATCGACAACTCGCTAGGGGCAGCACGGGAAATAACGACTCGGAAAATAAAGCGAGATTACGTTCTCTTGTCCCAGCTTGTAGCCACCCAATCAGAAATAAATTTCTCGCTCAGGGTGCAGCGGGTTCATATCTGACTCGTATTTCGTCTTCCTTTTATTCAAGAGTTACTTTTTTCATCTCTTTCTCTCGTCGTTTACTCCTTTAGAAGAGAGATCTGTGAGTTCACTTGTACTCGAAAAGATGCAGCAGTTGGACTGCAGACGACCCGTTGTCCGAAATTCCATGTCACACATGTAACGGTTGTGCGTATTACAGCTCTTTTCTTTCCTTACATAATCGGACGCTTTTATTTACCTTTAACTAGATTTTTAAATTATTCTTAGTATTCTAATGTTGTCCGCCGCTCGTGGTCTCGCGGTAGCGTTCTCGCTTCCCGAGCACGGCGTCGCGGGTTCGATTCCCGGCGGTGTCAGGGATTTTCACCTGCCCCGAGATGACTGGTTGTTGTTGTGATATCTTCATTCATCCCCATTGCGGTCGGAGGAAGGCAACGGCAAACCACCTCCATTAGGACCTTGTCTAGGACGATGGTGCGGGTTTCCCGCATTGTTCCCCTACGCTCTATCAAGAAGCATGTGACGTCATTTCCATTCTAATTTTACCGTATTGTCTCGAGCAGTAGCTTAAAGAGGCACGGGATCGTAGCTAGACGCTGTTCCAACGGCTGGCTCTAGCATGAACATAACGATTTTCGAAAATCGACACGTACGATCAAAGGTACATTCGTATGGGGTATCAAGTGGAATTTGGACTGAGGATTTATTGGTATGATGGACACAGCGTGTTATCTTGGATGAAGAATGGTCGACAGATGTAGAAGTAACCTCGGGTGTTCCCTAGGGTAGTGTGTTAGGACCTTTGCTCTTCGTGTTGTATTTTAATAACCTTGCATACAATGTTAACAGCAACCTCAAATTTTTCGTTGAAGACGCAGTTATCGGCAATGAAGAACTATCTGAAAAAAAAGCTGCACAGATATTCAGTCAGATCTCGATTAAATTTAAAAATACTGCGAAAATTGGCACTGTGGTTTTAACTTTTAGAAACATAAAATTGTGGATTTCACAAAATGATGAAGCATAGTACCCTGTGATTACAGTATCAACGGGTCACACTTGGAATTGGTCAAACCATAGCAATACCTGGGTGAACACTGTGCACGAAGGCGAAACGCGACGACCTCATAGGCTCAGCCGTATGTAAAGCAGGAATCGTAGGGAAGAGATTAGATTGATTACAGCATGCACCGAGACATTAAAATATTCTTTCCGTACTCCAAATGTGAACGTAACGGAAAGAAGACCTATTAACTGGTACAATAGAATGTACTTACTGACGTGTACATCATAGTGGTTTGTAGAGTACGGATGTAGATGTAGATGCAGATACATCACACAACATATAGTAGTTGTAGCAGGACAATAGCGTAAGGAGCGGCTCACTAGAATGGATGCCAAACAGTAATAACTTCAGATATAAATATTAGTATTAATAAATCGTGTTGCATATACAATATATCAGGATACGTCTATCAATCATTGGCCGTAATTATAGCATCATTTTTATACTGTGATCTTCGAGCTGTGCTAAATAAATGATGGGCTAAAATCACTAAAGAGTATACGAATATGTATAAAATCATACGATGTTGTAGATTCTGTAGGAAGGTAATGCAATTAGTTAACACTTAGACACGACCGGGCTACCATATTTGTGTAGCGCATCACCTTGATGTCTTCGATTTCCGAATTAATTGTATCATTTATTACCAGAAGTGAATTTCTGTAAATTTCACGCCGAATATTTCCAGTAAACTCATCATGATGGAATCCTTACCAGAAACAAGAGTGTGTTGGTTTGCAGTGTAATAGTGCCACCGACTACGAGGGATATAATTAGAAGAATTGCAAGACGCAGTAGGTAGTACAACATCTCAACACTTATTCACAGTATCTCCCTCAGTGCCATGGTTTTGCCAGATTTAGTCATATGGCTCCAAGGTGTCATTGTTCACGGATCTGCTTCTAATTAGCGATTTTAGGGGTAAAGCATGAAAAGAATTTTATAAGGCGACGATGTGACATATGTTGTGTAGCATTGACGTTACTACAGCGTCGACGGCGAATCTTGACACTTAAATCTCAGACGTTTAGAAAATATCTCACAGTATCGGTCGAACGTTTAATCACTAGCGAAAAGTATCCAATACCTAAGATCATACTTTAAATCCTGTTTAAGAATCATGAAACGAGGTTGTATAGTGGAAGAGATCCGAAGATACCGGGAGAGGAAGTTCTATTATGGATCTGGGATAAAATCATGGATCTGGGATAAATTTACGAACACACAAGGCAATACGAGTTACCTTAGAACACGGATTAAAAGAAAAGCGAATGTTCGCCGGCCGAAGTGGCCGTGCGGTTAAAGGCGCTGCAGTCTGGAACCGCAAGGCCGCTACGGTCGCAGGTTCGAATCCTGCCTCGGGCATGGATGTTTGTGATGTCCTTAGGTTAGTTAGGTTTAACTAGTTCTAAGTTCTAGGGGACTAATGACCCCAGCAGTTGAGTCCCATAGTGCTCAGAGCCATTTGAACCAAAAGCGAATGTTCGTTTGTAGCAAATGGAGATTTACGGAAAGCTTTTGATGACTGACTGGAATACACTCTCTGAAATTCTGAAAGTAGCAGGATTGAAATAGAGAGAGCGGAAGGCTGTTAGAGCTTGTTCAGAAACAGACTCCAGTTACAACAGTCGAAGAAAATGAAAGAGAAGCGGTGGTCGGGACCACATGAAGATTGTAAAAGCCAGCTTGCCATAAGATCGCACTGTTTGGATGATGCCATCTTGCTAAAGACCCTAGAACATTTCAGAACCCTATAAATTCCGTTGATACGTTTGTTATGAAGACTGTGATACCTCGTACCCACCCTCATAATGACGATTATCATGATCTGTTCAAATGTTCAAATGTGTGTGAAATCGTATGGCACTTAACTGCTAAGGTCATCAGTCCCTAAGCTTACACACTACTTAACCTAAATTATCCTAAGGACCAACACACACACCAATGCCGGAGGGAGGACTCGAGCCTCCGCCGGGACCAGCCGCGTAGTCCATGACTGCAGCGCTTAAGACCGCTCGGCTAATCCCGCGCGGCTATCATGATCTCATGTACAACAAACATAACCATTGCCTGCAGGTAGAAGCTACAGTTTCAATAGCTCTCACAATTGGAATCTGGAAGCTAACACTGATGGAAAGAAGTCGCAACACCAAGAAGGAGTTTTAAGACATAAATGAAAGTTCGTAGGCGTATTTCTACATCTGAGAGACGATGCCTATTCAAATTTCACACCAGTCACATAAGAGTGGCGATGGTAGCGCCACTATGAGAACGCAAATCAAGTTTGCTTTTAATACACGCTGCAACGGTCGCGAGCGTTAGTTACCTTTGAGATTGGACGTGGTGAGTTGATGTTAGTCAAGAATGCCTTTAAGGCGACGAAGACGCCTTTATTAACAAGTCACTGAGTTTCAACGAGATTGTGTAATGAGACTACGAGAAGCTGGTTGTTACTTCTGAGATATTGCAGAAAGTTTTGGCAGGAATGTAGCCACTGTGCATGATTGCTGACAGCGCTCGTGATGAAAATGTACGGTAGCAAGAAGACAGGGCTCCGAACGGCCACGTGGCACTATCAAGAGGGAAGACCATCGTATTCGGCGCATGACTCTGTCGCATCGTACTGCATCTGTAACAGCGATATGAGCAGCAGTTGGCATCACAATGCCACAACGAACTATTACAAATCGGTTGGTTCAAGGACAGCTCCGAGCCACAGGCCATGTGGCGTAGGTTCCACTGGCACCAAACTACTGTCATTTGCGATTTCATTGGTGTCAAGCGAAAGATCATTGGAGGGCAGGGTGGAGGTCTCTTGTGTTTTGTGATGACATCTGGTTCTGCCTCGGTGTCAATAATAGCTATGTGCTGATTAGAAGAATCCTAATTGAGGACCTGCAACTAACCTGTGTGAGTGCTAGACGCATTGGATCACCTGAAGTTATGGTTTGTGATGCAATTACATATGACAGCATAAATACTCTCGTGGTTATCCTACGCACCCTGACGGCAAAACTATATACCAGTCTGGTGGTTGTACTTGTTGTGCTACCATTCATGAACAGCAGTCCAACAGGATAACGCTCGCCTACTTACCACTATTGTAACCCAAAACTCTACAGAGAGGCAATGTGTTGCTCTAGCTTCTTCAATCACCAGATATGTCTCCAATCGAGCACATATGGGACATCATCGGGCAATAGCTCCTGCGTCAGTCAAAACCAGCGTTAACTGTCCCTGTATTGACCGACCACCTGCAACAGTCGTGCAACTTCATACTACAAACTGACGTCTACATCTACATCTACATCTACATCTACATACATACTCCGCAATCCACCATACAGTGCGTGGCGGAGGGTACCTCGTACCACAACTAGCATCTTCCCAACCTTTTCCACTTCCAAACAGAACGAGGGAAAAGTGACTGGCTATATGCCTCTGTACGAATCCTAATCTCTTATCTTATCTTTGTGGTCTTTCCGCGAAATATAAGTTGGCGGCGGTAAAATTGTACTGCAGTCAGCCTCAAATGTTGGTTCTCTAAACTTCCTCAGTAGTGATTCACTAAAAGAACGTCTCCCTTCCTCTAGAGACTCCCACCCGAGTTCTTGAAGCATTTCCGTAACACTCGCGTGATGATCAAACCTACCAGTAACAAATCTAGCAGCCCGCCTCTGAATTGCTTCTATGTCCTCCCTCAACTCGACCTGATAGGGATCCCAAACGCTCGAGCACTACTCAAGAATAGGTCGTATTAGTGTTTTATAAGCGGTCTCCTTTACAGATGAACCACATCTTCCAAAATTCTACCAATGAACCGAAGGCGCCTATCCGCCTTCCCCACAACTGCCATTACATGCTTGTCCCACTTCATATCGCTCTGCAATGTTACGCCCAAATATTTAATCGACGTGACTGTGTCAAGCGCTACACTACTAATGGAGTATTCAGACATTACAGGATTCTTTTTCCTATTCATCTCCATTAATTTACATTTATCTATATATAGAGTTAGCTGCCATTCTTTACACCAATCAGAAATCCTGTCCAAGTCATGTTGTATCCTCCTACAGTCACTCAACGACGACACCTTCCCGTACACCACAGCATCATCAGCTACAGCCGCACATTGCTATCCACCCTACCCAAAAGATCATTTATGTAGATAGAAAAACAACAGCGGACCTAACACACTTCCCTGGGGCACTCCAGATGATACCCTCACCTCCGATGAACACTCACCATCGAGGACAACGTACTGGGTTCTATTACTTAAGAAGTCTTCGAGCCACTCACATATTTGGGAACTAATCCCATATGCTCGTACCTTAGTTACGAGTCTGCAGTGGGGCACCGAGTCAAATGCTTTCCGGAAGTCAAGGAATATGGCATCTGTCTGATACCCTCCATCCATGGTTCGCAAGATATCATGCGAAAAAAGGGCGAGTGGCGTTTCGCAGGAGCGATGCTTTCTAAAGCCGTGCTGTTGCATGGATAGCTACTTCTCTGTCTCAAGGAAATTCATTATATTCGAACTGAGAATATGTTCGAGAATCCTGCAACAAACCGATGTTAAGGATATTGGTCTGTAATTTTGAGGATCCGTCCTTCTACCCTTCTTATATACAGGCGTCACCTGCGCTTTCTTCCAGTCGCTCGGGACTTTACGTTGGGCAAGAGATTCGCGATAAATGCAAGCTAAGTAAGGAGCCAATGAAGTAGATTACTCTCTGTAAAACCGAATTGGAATCCCACAAGGACCTGGCGATTTATTTATTTTCAACCCATTCAGCCGCTTCACAACACCAGGAATGTCTGTCACTATGTCCTCCATACGGGAAACTGTACGAGACTCAAACGGCGGTATGTTTGTACGATCCTCCTGCATGAAAGATTTCTCAAATACCAAATTTAAAATTTCAGCTTTCGTTTTGCTGTCATCCGTTGCCAGACCAGACTGATCAGTGAATGATTGAATGGAAGCCTTCGACCAGCTTACCGATTTTACGTAAGAGCAGAGTTTCCTTGGGTTTTCAGCAAGATCTTTTGCTAAGGTATGACGGTGGTAGTGGTTGTATGCTTCGCGCATCGCTCAAGCGCTGCACAATTTATGCATTTTTGCATGCTTGCATTCAACATTCCAGCGCTTACACGGGTTATTAATGCACCAGCATTTCACATTTGCAATGGCTTATCTCGCGCTTACATTAACCTTGCAATGTTAATCGCCTGTATATGTTACCTAGACAAATGTATTCGCGAAATTTCGTTACTTAGCATTAATAATTTTTTGGTGTCGTGATTTTTTTCGTCATTGTAGCACCTTGTAATATTAACGAAAGTAAAACATTCTTTTTTATCATCCATTCATTCAAGTTACTCTCCTGATGTCAACATTACAAAACCTCCTGGTGCATGACTGATAGCTGCTAGGCCGAGGCAGGCCGTTGGATTTCTTGATCTCCTTGTTCATTGATGCAGGGCTGTAATCTTGAATATCCAAGTTGATCGCTGGAGGGTTGTTGTCTTGCACCTCATTGTTGATTGATGCAGTCTTGTTATCTTGAATCTCCTCATTGACTATTGCATTGTTATTATCTTCAATTTCTTTGTCGATCGCATTGTGGTTGTAATATTGAATCTCCTTGTTGATTACGGTATAGTTGTAATAATGAAGCTCCTTGCGATATGGCTGTAACCTTGAATATCCTTGCTGATGGCTGGAGGGTTGTAATCTTGAATCTCCTTGCTGGATGGATGCAGTTTTGTAATCTTGAATCTACTTGTTGACTGATGCAGCGTTGTAGTCCTGAATCTCTTTGGTGATTGTAGTATGGTCATAATACCAAATCTCCTTGTTGACTGTAGCAAGGTTGTAATCTTGCGTCTCTTTGTTCGTTGTGCTAGGGTTGTAATCTTGAACTTTCTTGTTGATGGCTGGAGGGTTGTAATAATTAATTCCCTCGTTAACTGATGCAGTGTTATATTTCTGAATCTTCTTGTTGACTTATGCAGTCCTGTAATTTCGAATCTTAGTGTTCATTGTGCAGTGTGGTAGGACTGTATCATGACGACAAATTCTGGATTGTGGGCGAGAACTGTTTATTTTGACCTATGTCAACAACGACACAGGGGCGATCAGAATATGTTGTCCCTGTTCGCTCAGGAACTTCAAGTACATTTTTCCCATGTCGTCACAGCTTTTACCTACATAACAAGCACTTCTCCTAGCAGCAGACTGTACGCTGCTTTGAGCCTTTCCGACGTATTACGACTGTGTGCTGAACTGAGACTCAGACTCGGCACCTTGTCTTTCACATGCAGTGTTCTTACCTACTTACCTATGAGCTACCGAGACACCACAAATCACGACCCCCCCCCCCGCCCCCAACTTCAATCTTGCCGGTACCTCTCTCATACCATCAAAATTTAATAGTAGTTCTCTGCTAAACTAACTCCTCAGGGAGAATGGATTCTGCTTAAAAATGACTTAGTTCTACGCATGTGTCTTTTCCAGAATGCAGAATAGTGTGCATCCTTTGAAACTTTATGACAGATTTAAAAAAAAGTCAAATCTGTAATATTGGAAACGGTGTGTTGTCTCTGTATGCGCCCAACCCACGACATCTTGCTACCAGATATTATTATTATTATTATTGTTATTATTACTGTGTCCAGACTAAGCGCCTGCAACTCTCGCTTCCCGCGAAGCAGACCGGTACAGCGGGCCCCGGACCGAGTAGGGGTCAGCCTGGCCGGTCGTCCCGGAAACACAGACACTTCCCAGAGACCACCAGGAGGCGTCCACGGCGCCGCAAGAGGTCGCTACAGCCGCGGACCTCTTTCCTTCCGCTCGACACGTGACTGCAAATAGGGCCAGCCATTTCCATCCGCCAAGCAGTATTTAGGCTGGCGCAGGAGCCTGGAGAGGTCTTCCCAGATATCCGCGATCGAACTGACACCTCTGTCCCTCCCCTCGCTCCTGGTTTCCAGTACTTGGACAACATTCCACACACAGAACTTAATGTCCCCATCACTACACAGGATCTCATTACTACACTCCGCACCAAACGCAACACCGCTCCTGGTCACGATCGTGTAACCTACCGTCACCTTCGTGAAGCTCCTGTCTCTTTCCTCTCCACCCTGGCCAGGCTCTACAATGTAGTCCTGTCCACTGGTTACTACCCCGACCTGTGGAAAACCTCTCGTATCCTCATGTTCCTCAAACCTGGCAAACCGCCGTCCGCCGTCTCCTCCTACCGTCCCATCAGCCTTACCTCGGTCTTCAGCAAGGTCCTGGAATCTATCCTCACCCGCCGCATCCACCAGCATCTCCGCCAGCACCGCCTCCTCCCCGTTACCCAGTGTGGCTTTCGGCCGTCCTTCTCTTCCGACGATCTTCTCCTTCACCTCACTCATCTCCTTTCCGAACAGCTCAATTCCCGTCGCTCCGCAATCTTCCTCTCTCTTGACCTCGAACGCGCATATGACCGCGTATGGCATTCCGGTCTCCTCTTCAAGCTCCAAACCTTCGCCCTTCCCATTAACTACGTTCGTCTGATCGGTTCCTTTCTCTCCCGCCGTCCTTCCCATGTCACCATCCATAACACCGATTCCTACACCTTTTTCCCCTCCGCCGGTGTGCCCCAAGGCTCCGTCCTCTCCCCCCTTCTGTACTTGTTGTACACGGCGGACATGCCGCCGCCGTCACCCCCCGTCCACCTTCTCCAGTTTGCCGATGACACCGCCTTCCTTGCCCTTGCCCCCACCCTGCAACGCTCCCAACGCCTTCTCCAATCCCATCTTGACCGGTTCACGGCTTGGTGCAACCAGTGGTTGCTCAAGGTCAATCCTTCCAAAACCCAGGCGATCATTGTAGGCAAAACCACCCCTTCCTTCCGCCTCCTTGATTTCTATCTCACCGTTTATGGCCGTCCCATCACTCTCACCCCCACCCTTAAGTACCTTGGCGTCACCCTCGACCGTCGCCTCTCCTGGACTCCCCATCTCCAGACAATCCAAGCCAAGGCACGTTCCCGACTCCGCCTCCTCAAGCTCCTATCCGGCCGCACGTGGGGTCTGGACCCCTCCACCATCCTCCACACCTATAAGTCCCTCATCCGCCCTATCCTCTGTTACGCCCATCCAGCCTGGATCTCCGCCCCCCCTTCCTTTTATAAATCCCTCCAAATCCTCGAACGCCATGCTCTCCGCCTTGCCTATCGCATCCGTCTCCCCTCCCCCACGCGGATCCTGTATGATCTTATCCCCTTCCCCCACCTCCTCCTCTTCCTCGAAAGGATACGAATCCTATACACCTCCCGTAAACTCGATCCTCCTCACCCACTCGTCTCCCCGATCATCTCCCACCCCCGCCCGCTGCCGCGCCTGTACTCCCATGTCCCACCCGGTCTCCATCTCTCCACCCTCCTCACCCTCTCCCAAGGTGGCTTCCGCCAGCTCCCCCTCCCTGATGATGTCCTCCTCCCCTCCATCTACCCCTCCTATCAACTTTGACCCTGCCCCTCCCCACTTCCTGTGTCCTTTCCTTTAGGCACCCTCCCTCCCTTCTCTTCCCTTCCCTTCCCTTCTCTTTCCTTTTTCCCCGTCACCTCCCTCCACCGCTCTTCCCCCGGGCTTCCCCTCCCCCTTCCTCCCTCCCCCCTTTCTCCCCTGCCCGTGGCATCTCTGCTCTCCCTTCTCGCTCTCCCACTCCCCTTCCTCCTCCTCCTCTCTTGGCAGGTCCCCGGACTCGCACACGCATAGTGAACATTCGCGCGCCGGAGGTCATCGCCATTAGTGTCTCGTGTGTGTGTGTCTTCGTTTGTGTCTAGTGTTTGTTCGCCGGAACGCCGCCACTGTTCACGTGTACCATCGCCATCGTCCCTGTTTTGTGCGCCGTGTCCGCGAGTGTCAGTGATGTTTTCTCGTCAGGCGTGAACGGCTCCGTGTTTTTTGTT